>NC_053137.1:11144974-12507797 GCF_016808335.1 Panicum virgatum
TTGGTATGATAGATTGAAAATCTTTTTGCTGGCTCAGGGTTTTAAAATGGGATGTGTGGATAAGACTTTGTTCCTCATGCGATCTGGCACTGATTTTCTTTTAGTTCAGATATACGTGGATGATATTATCTTTGGTGGCTCTTCTCACGCTCTTGTCTCCAAGTTTTCTGAGCAGATGTCCAGGGAGTTCTAGATGAGCATGATGGGTGAGTTGCAGTTCTTCCTCGGGCTGCAGATCAAGCAAACTCCTCAAGGCACTTTTGTCCATCAAGCCAAGTACACTAGAGACTTGCTGCGGAAGTTCGACATGAGTGACTTGTCTCCTCAGCCGACTCCGATCAGCACATCGACGGCGCTTGATGAGGACTTGGACGGCGAGGCGGTGGACCAGAAGGAGTACAGGAGCATGATCGGCTCTCTTCTGTACCTGACGGCGACGCGACCGGACATCCAGTTCGGCGTCTGCCTCTGCGCGCGGTATCAGGCTTCGCCGCGCACCTCCCACAGGTAGGTGGTGAAACGCATCTTCAGGTATTTGAAATTCACCCCTGAATTTGGTCTTTGGTATTCTGCGGATTCTTCTCTGGTTTTGGTGGGCTTTTCTGATGCCGATTTCGGTGGGTGTCGGTTGGATCGCAAGTCGACATCCGGCATTTGTCAATTTCTCGGTACATCTTTGGTGTCTTGGTCCTCTCGCAAGCAGGCTAGCGTAGCGCTTTCTTCCACAGAAGCCGAGTATGTTGCCGCTGCTAGCTGCTGCTTCCAGATACTTTGGATGAAACAAACCTTGCAGGATTATGGTTTGAGTTTCGGTATGGTTCCCATCTTTGTAGACAACATGTCAGCCATTAGCATTGCAAAGAACCCTGTCCTACACTCCAGAACCAAGCACATAGACATCCGATTCCATTTCCTGCAAGACAACCATGAGAGAGGACACATAGACCTGATCCATGTTCCTTCAGAGAGGCAAACCGCAGATATCCTCACCAAACCGCTAGAGCAGAACATCTTTGCTCGCTTGCGAGGGAAGCTTGGGGTTTGCTACCCCTTTTGATTGCTGACTTTTCTTTGGTTAGCTTTGTAGATTTTATTTGCTTCTTTTTGTTTTTTTAGGTTTGGTAGTTGCATTGTGCATATGCATTGTACATGTTTGCATTTTGCATTGTCTCACTTGCACTAGCATTCTTGTATACATTGCTATGATCTTCTAGTGCCTGCTAGTGTGAGTTGATAAACTTGATCATGTATAGCTTGCTCCATTGTGTATATGACATCATCTGAGTTAAGCTATTTTGATTTGAAAATCTGAAAACATGATCACCCTGTCTTGGCTACTAGTATGTTAGGGCGTGTTGATATGCTTTGCTATCTTATTCATGCTAGTGTGGCTTTTCGTTCAGCAATTCATACTTGAAATGATCTAAATCTGATAAAATTGCTTGAACTGTTCTTGAAATGGATTGAAAAGATCCAGGTGGGATTGCTTGTCGCACTGATCGAGCTTTCGGGACGGCTCACTTTGCACTTGTGAGAACCCGGGCAAGGCTGTGCATGACTGAAACGAGTGCTTTAAGCTTCTGATTGTCTTTTGGCATAAGCTTGGCCTCGTTGCTAAGTAAATCATGACAAGCTTTCAACCCCTGGCACTTAGAATTGCTTGATATAAAAAAATTTGATTTAAAAAAAAGAAATGTTGGCAACTTGTTTTGGCTGGTTTGGCTCACCTGTATGAGTTTGAGTAGCACTGTTTTCCATTTCCTACTTGTTAGTGCTAGTTCATGGGTGATGCTTTTATTTCTCATAAACTGAACTTGCCTAGCTCTAGACTGATATGATATACCCTGTTGAGCTAGATGCAGGTCTGGTTTGTGGATGCACACGTGCTTGAGACTAGATGTTGCTCATATCTTTGTATCCCTGAATGCTTTCACTTACACCTCCTGCATTGCATTCATTGCATAGCATCTGTTCAGGGGGAGTCTCAGCTTCAGGGGGAGCTTTAGGTCTTTTTAGCCTTGATGTGTGCATGTGCCAACAAGGGGGAGAATTTTGGGAAAAGTGATCGAACAAGGTGGAGACTTGTTTGATTTTTGAAAAACTTGTTGTGCACAGGGCTTTGAGAGTGCATCATTTTGGGAGAGTTGCACTTGTGAGAGGGAAAAACTTTGCTTGAGGAGTTTCTGCTTTGTTCTTGGCTCCTGGTTTTCCTCGTTTTCCCTTTGCTTCTTGCATGACTGCGTCGAGCGTTACCTCTGTCTTTGAGGAGTCATGTTTTGGCTTTTGATCGATTGCGTCGAGCCGTTGCCCTTGTCTTAGGGGATCGATCTGTGCTTGAGTAAGTGACTGTTCTTGCCTTTCTGAGCTTTTTGTCACTTGCTTGAGTTCTTCGCTTTCTTGCTTCTCTTTTTATCACTTCTCTGGTTTCAGGTGGTGTGTTGACAATGCACTCATCAAGGGGGAGATTGAGGAATGTTGAGTACTCTATCCTGCTTGTGATGAGTGAATTGTCAACCGTACGGTGTGATCGTGCGCTTGGTCTTTGGATTGCAGGTACACGGGCGTCGAGTGTGGCCGTGGAGGTGCTGTGGCCGATGGACCGTGCGGTGGACGGCGGTGAAGGGCAGCCGGGACCGGAGCTCGGACCGGGCGGCAGCTGTGGCGTCCACTCCTGGATCGAGGGCGCAAGCGGCGACGGAAGGCGGGTTTCTTGGTTTGCGTCACAAAACCAAGGAGGCGGACGGCGGTTGAAGACGCCAAGTCGTGGAGGCACGGGTGTCGGTCTCGGGACTGACGGAGGCGACGGGCGTCGACGGCGTCTAGGGCCTCACTGCGGGCGAGGAGGTGACGGGCGTCGGGCGGCGTCTAGGGCCGTCAGAAGGCCGAGGCGGGAACGGCGTCTAGGGCCACGGCATGGAGGCGGGAATCTTCCCGCGCGTGAGGTTTTGGCGGTTTTCTCAAAACCGGCCACCTACCCGGGTTTCGCGGACCCTCCAAAACCGCGGACTGGATCTTCATCAAGACGGAGGCATCGCGGAGAAGACTTCGTTTCGAAGAAAGAACCTCGGCCGTCGGATGAGATCGTTGTACAGGGGGTGCTGCAGGCCAACCGGTCTGATCGGTCCCTGGCACCGGTCTGACCGGTCTAACCAACCGGTCTGACCGGTCCAGCGTACCGGTCTGACTGGTCCCGCGGGTATATATACCCCTTCACTTGTGTTAGGTTAAGTGCGGCTTTTGTAATCTGTTCGTGGACTCTCTGTTTCTCCAGGCCGCCACCCCTGCGTCTCCCTCCCTCTGTTCCTCTCGTTTGAGTTGATTTTGTCCATGGATTGTTGAAACCTTGTAAGGGATTTGATTGGGAAAGGAGGCCCTATCCTCCTCGTGCCCTCTGGGCTTTTGATCTGATTCAATCCCCTAGTTTTGTGCCTTGTGCAATGGATTTTCGATTTAGTTTTTGGCACACTTGATTGAGAGGAGGCTACGAGTTCTTTGCTGTGATTCCCGTGCTCCCAACTCTGACCTAAACCCTCTGAAATCACTGGCGTGTTCGAATTCGAGTTCTTGAGTGTTTGAGAAAACCCCAATCCCTTTTGATCTCCCCCATAATTCTCACGATTCGTTGATCTTTGGGACGAGATCTTTTGGGGATATGCTCACGGGGTAGGGGCGAAGCAATCCCCCAAGTTTCATCGGTTTTCGTGGTCGTTTGCTCGGGATTCACCGTTTGAATCCAATTTCTCGGGGGTTTTCTGGGTGCTACCGGTCAGACCGGTAGGCACGACCGGTCAGACCGGTCCAGCGAACCGGTCAGACCGGTCCAGGCAGATCAGTTCTGCAGTTTTCCCGATTCGCTTCCGTTCTGCTTCGTGGTTTCGCTCGCTCGTTCGAGGCCTTTTGCGTTGGGTTAGCTTTTCAATAGCAACTCCAAACTTTGGTCAGAACGCTTGAGGGCTTGGGCGATTTTGGGACATAGGCCGACGATTCGAATTTCGAAGAAATTTTGATCGGCTCCCATTCACCCCCCCTCTGGTCGCCGGCTTTGGTCCCACACCCTCTGAGCATATCCGAGATTATACAATGAAACGAACTGGTGCTTTTCATCAAACTCTGGATAAAATTCTAAATCGGTCAATGATTGGTGTGAGTTAGTACAGTCCTTTGCCTATAGCCAGAGTCACCATACAGCCTACAGAGTAGGGAACCAGAGCTTCTCCAATCTACCAAGATGAAACTACTTGAACAATAATTTTGCTGCCCTGGAGATGCCTGGAAACTACTCTTATATTGAGAAATGATAAAAAATTAACATGATGTCACCCCGACATTCTTTGCAGTATCTTCAGTATAGGAATTACACGGTCAAAATGACAGATAACATCTTTGATGTCTAGTAATGTTGTGGCTTAGATCAACGCTTCCTGTGAGTCCCCTTTCCCTTGTTACGCATTTTGAATTACCGATGCTTCCCAATCCCACATTCTGAGAACGAGTCCGAGAACACATAGATCATTTACCAGGTGAGTCTGAAAATGGATCGCGCATCAAGCATTTTCCAATTTAGTGTGAAAATTCAGCGGTGCACCACCTGACACTGGCAGTGGTATCATGTACTAGGTCCACTCCTCACTTCACTGGGCTCAGCACCAACTTCTACGTGAAACACCCAAAAATTTAGGTAGCTCATGGGCTCCCTTGAGTTGACCAACAGTGCGCAAGCAAATGGATCCCAAGGCCACAGCCCACAGGTGCTACTGCAGCGCTAAACCAGAGCATGGCACAACAATCCATGTGAGTGCAGGTACTGACTACTATCCTGATGCATCCCACACCTACTGAGGACGCACATGAGCCTATAATTGATGTAAGCATGGTTGATTGAGTACCTGTCATGTTGCTATTATATACCAACACATCGGTGCTTTTATTGCACATCACCACTTGCTTCTGTATACTTCCTCTGTCTATTTATAGATGTGAGATACTTTTTTTTTGAGGTAACAGGAGGGGAACGGCCCCTAATGATTATATAAACTAACAAGAAAGAGTTTACAAAAAAAGTTAAAAAATAAAAGATTACATGATTGTCTCTAGCCATTGAAATATTCCTGGAATGTATTTTGGTTTGGCCCTATGGATAACCTGGCAAACTCCTTGAAAAGACTTTTTACCCAATAGAGAAAGCTTCATTATTGAAAATGAAGTTATTCCTTGTTATCCAGATACTCCAGGACATTAAGATTATAACTTCCATGAAGAAAGGCTGTGAGATTTGTTGCCTTAAGGACTGCAATGTATCAAACGGTTCCTAATTTTCATTTACCTGTAGACCAATTGAGAACCAGCAGAGCTGTGCAAAGGGGCAAGTAAAGGAACAGGTGTTCCACTGATTCATCATCTTGACAAGGACAAGAAACACAGCTGTAATCAAGATGGACGGTGTGCTGAACGGTGACTGGATACAAGGGATGGAATGGTCTCTCGTGGTGCTCATTGGGCTCACCTCGGAGAGGATGATGTTCATGGAGGTGGTGAACATGGGCGTAGGAGGGCGGCTGTGTTTAAAATTGTTTGCTTGTTCTTCTTCTGTTTATAACTAGTATGGCGAGATCTTTTTGCCTCTGAGCACATCGGAGATTACAAAGAAAGCAGTGCTTTGTATCCATATCTGGAGAAAATTCTGAATTGGTCAAAGATTAGTGTGACTTACAGTCTTTTTCTACAGCCTGACTCTATAGCCTACAAAGTAGGAATCTGAGCTTCTCGAAGCTACCAAGATCATGGAACTAGTCGGACAATGATTTTATTTGCTGCCCTGGAAATGCATGGAAAACTACTCTTTCATTGAGAATTCTTTGCAGTATCTTCAGCATAGGAATTACGCGGTTGAAACGGCAAAGATAACCTTTGATGTCCACTAATGATGTGGCTTAGCTCAAGGCTTCCAGTGAGTTTTCTTTCCCTTGTCAGGCATTCTGAATTACCGATGCTTCCCAATCCTACTTTCTGAGAACGAGTGAGGATCAGGTGGTTTTGCCTTCTAGCAGCCTGCATTGCACTTGAATTTTTTAGCTCAAAGTACTGCAGTGACCATATAAAGAGCTTATCATCACTTTTCTTAGTAGATCTTTATTGATTGAATTCATGGGTTGTACCTTCCATGGTTGCAGCAATTGAATGACTTTTCTCACCTAAGAATTGAATGACTTTTCTATTCATATCTTTTCCCTGCTACCAGGCCATAGGGAAAGACTGTTGTAGAATGAAACCTTACTGAAAATAGATAAAATACAAGAAAATGTCTCCATAATGTCTTCGTAGAATTATATTCAGAGTTATTGTGTCCTGGGCGCAGCAAGTGATTCGTAGTAGATACACATAATGTTAAAAGAAGTGTAAATTAATTCATATATCAATCACGTAGTTGAGGGCAACAGACAAACTTTTGTGCTACTCATGCGGCGCGAGACGTCCCTAAGGACTTCCATATCCTACTATGTGATATTGTGTTGAACCTATTGCTCTAGTCCATGCTATATATAGCTCAAGAATTCCAGCCATCTACAGCTAAAACTCATTGCTTTGGTAGCAAAAGAAATCAGTCTGCTTTCATGGGCAAATAATTCACCAACAAGCTAGCACCAGAATCATCATACAGGAATGGGATGCATCGGGATACAAGCTAGTATGCCCTCCCAACGGCCTTGCCATCTCCAATTGTTTGTTACTGCATTCGGATCTAGGCCTGCTACCTTCGAGAAACACTACAGAACAGACTGGTTCATTGTCAGAGAGATAAGCCTCCGGACAGGTGGGCTGCAACGTTCGGGATGTTTGGGGCCATATGGGCTGGTCATTTTTCCTGTGCAATTCAGCAGCAACAGTACAAAAGAGGAGCCGTCTATTGCTTGATGGAGATGGAACAGACCAACGTTATGCCCTCTGTTGGGCTGTTTGTACTAATGAAACTCATGGGCCTAGAGCCCACTATGTATGTCGGTGGGTGTCAGTGTATATGTATGCAAGGAAGAGAAGAAATGAAATAGAACTCTATAGTTTTCCCCAAATCCTACATGGTATCAGAGCCGGTGAAGCTGCTTGAGGCGTCGCGGCGGCGATTCTAGCCGGCGGTGGTGGAGCGGGTAGCCGCGGAGGTACTGGCGTGGTGCTGCTCTAGGGGTTGCAGCACACAGACGGCAGTGGTTGCTGGCAGCAGTACGGGCGACGCCAGGTGACGAGGCGGCGGCGCGGCGCGTCGACGTGTGACGAGCCGAGCCGCGGGAAGGAAGGGGCCGCACGGACGGCGCCCACGCGGAAGCTGGACAAGACGACGGAGCTGCACGGCGGTGGCTGCTGCTCGGCAAGGAAGAAGGACAAGCAAGCGGTGCGCCTGGTGCAGTGGCAGCTCAGGATTTGGGAAGGAGGAGCAGCGATAGAACTGCAACTGGAGGTGGAGTGCTATCTGGTGAAGGAGATTGACGGTGTGGAGTTGCAGGGCGTGGATGCTTCAATTCGTATTGTGGAGCATCTAGTGGCGGTTAATTGGTGTTGGATTTGAAACCAGGAGCCCTGTGTGTGCTGCTCCCTGCTGTTGTTTGCTACTGCTGTTACATTTTTGTTGCTGAGCAGGGGGAGAAAGAGGAGTAGAGGCTGTGTGCGTGTGGGCTGAAAAAAGCACGGAGAAGAGGAATAGTGGTTGGTGCAGTTTTTAGCTGCTGGTTGGAGAGTAAAGGAGGAAGAGAGCTCTGTTTGTGGTGATTGGCTACCTCAAGACAGAGAAAGGTGTGCTTGCTAGGAGTGAAGGAGCACCCTGCCAAGGGGAAGTCTTGACCAATTGTGGTAGTGATCGGACTGAGCTGTGGTTGCTGCTATTGGAAAGTGTACCAGGAGGCCTGCAGGACAAAGAAGCTAGAAGCCGTCCTTTGGTGTTGGTGCTACTGCTCAAAATTGGTGGAAATAGAAGAAGAGGATTGGTTGCCATTAAGCAATGGAAGAGAGCGGAAGAATTGTGCGTATATTTGAGCTGCTGGTTGAAATTCTCACAGCAAAAGAGCTTGAGACGGTGACCCAAATGTTTTTAGCAAAGAGTTCAAAGTTGATCTCAGCCCTAACAGAACATAATGAACAGCAATATCTCTCAAGGCAAGAAGAGACGCCAACTATTCTCGACAACCTCATCAATCTTGCTCGTCCACTCACAGGTGCGTCCCATGCAAATTGGATACTAGATTCAGGTGCATCTAAACATGTTACTGGGCAGTCGAATGAGTTTGCATCATATACTCCATATCCATCCACATATAAAGAAACCATTCAAACAGCTGATGGGACACACCAGCCTATTAAAGGTGTTGGTACAGTTAAGTGCTCTCCATCAATTATGCTGTCATCAGTTTTACATGTTCCCTCCTTTCCGGTTAACCTTCTCTCATTAAGTGCTCTAGTTGATCAAATGGATTGTCGGGTTTCTTTTGATCGGGATCATTGTATTATTCAAGAGAGGAAAACTGGAAAAGAACTCGGAACTGGAATCAGATATGGTGGATTGTGGTATTTGTATCGGAAAGATGATGGCCGATCTATTGGAGTTGCTTTAGCATCAAGTATGAATGAAGATGAAGCTAAGGTAATGCTTCAACATTGTCGATTAGGCCATTTATCATTTGATACTATGATCAAAGTATTCCCAGAGATGATGAGTAAGGTGGATAGTCGAAAACTTGTGTGCGATGCATGCGAATATGGAAAGCATACAAGATCAACTTATATAAGCAGGGGACTAAGGAGCGTATCTCCATTTATGCTCATTCACTCTGATGTGTGGACATGCCCGATCACTTCTATTAGTGGTATGAGGTACTTTGTTACCTTTATTGACTGCTATTCACGCGTGACTTGGATATATCTCATAAAGCACAAGAGTGAAGTACTTAAATGCTTTCAGAATTTCAGCTCACTTATTGAGAACCAATATGATGCTCGGGTTAAAGTCTTACGAACAGACAATGGAACAGAATGTGTGAACAATGAGTTTGGTAATTTTTTATCTGCTAAGGGCATATTACACCAAACCACATGTCCAGATACACCTCCACATAATGGAGTAGCTGAAAGGAAAAACCGTCATATTTTGGAAGTTGCACGGTCACTTATGTATACTATGAATGTACCGAAGTTTCTATGGAGTGAGGCAGTGATGACTGCAGTATATTTGATTAATCGCACGCCTTCAAGATTGCTTGGCTGGAAAACTCCTTATGAGGTGTTGCGAGGAACAAATGAGTTTATTGTTCCACCAAAGGTATTTGGATGCACTTGCTTTGTCAGGGATCATAGACCTTCTGTGGGAAAGTTAGATCCACGAGCAGTTAAGTGTATATTTGTAGGATATTCACAAAGTCAAAAAGGGTACACTTGTTGGTGTCCTACTGAACGAAGGCTCTTTGTTAGTATGGATGTGACATTTCGAGAATCTGAACCTTATTATGGGGAGAAAACTGATTTGAGCTCTTTATTTGAGTCTGATAATCCAAGCATGGGTGTGGATGACATAGAAGAATTACTCGAGAAGGAAGACAATCAATCAAGGGAAACAGAAGTTATCACAGGGTTGATCCCACTTCATGTGAGTAATTCTAATGTGAATGAGAGGCAAGAAAATAGAAATATCGATAACATGAATGCAAGGCATGAACGAAACATTGTGCATGTATATACTAGAAGAAAGAAAACTGCTGAAGTTGAGCAATCGCAACAGATGGAGAAGCAAATCGAGGAATCACAAGTGATGGAGCAACAACAACAATCTTCGGCCAGTGGTGTTGAAGTTGGTGACAATGAGGTTAGGCGGTCTATTGAAACAGGGGGAGAAGAAGTCGACCCTTCCATTGGTTTGCCTATTGCCCTAAGAAAAGAACCAAGAAGTAAAGCTGGGAAACCTGCAATAAAGTATGGTTTTGAACCTGATATCAGTAACTATATCTCATATGAATCATTGTCTCCTGCATACAGGGCCTTCATTGCGTCATTACAATCTGCACGAATTCCTAAAGATTGGAAAGAAGCAAAACAAGATCCTAAGTGGCGTGAGGCCATGTTGGAGGAGTTGAGAGCTCTTGAAAAGAACAAAACATGGGATCTTGTAGAATTACCTATTGGAAAGAAAGCTGTTAGTTGTAAATGGGTCTTCACGGTAAAGCAAAGTCCTGAAGGAAAAGTTGAAAGATACAAAGCTCGACTTGTCGCAAGGGGGTATAGCCAGACATATGGCATCGACTATGATGAGACATTTGCCCCGGTGGCTAAAATGAGTACGGTGAGAACCTTGATCTCTTGTGCATCGAATTTTGGGTGGCCTCTGCATCAGTTGGATGTTAAAAATGCTTTCTTGCATGGAGATCTACATGAGGAGGTATATATGGAGATTCCTCCTGGTTGGTCTAAACCTGAAACAACTGGGAAGGTGTGCAAATTAAAGAAGTCTTTATATGGTCTCAAACAGTCACCTAGGGCATGGTTTGATAGATTTAAACGAGCATTATGTGATATGGGATACAAGCAGTGCAATGGAGACCATACTTTGTTCTACAGACATTCAGGGCGTAGGATCACAGTGTTGGCGGTGTATGTGGATGATATTATTATCACAGGTGATGATGAAACAGAGATTAAAAGTTTAAAAGGGAACCTAAGTAAACAGTTTGAGGTCAAGGACCTTGGTCAGCTCAGGTATTTTCTTGGTATTGAGATTGCTCGTTCTCCAAAGGGCATAGTCCTCTCACAAAGAAAATATGTTCTAGACTTGCTCAGTGAGACTGGCATGCTTGGATGTCGGCCAATATCCACACCAATTGATCCAAATCACAAGCTGTGTGCTGAATTAGGTAATCCAGTGAATAAGGAAAGCTACCAGAAACTTGTTGGACGTCTTATCTATCTATGCCATACTAGGCCAGATATATCCTATGCAGTGAGTGTTGTGAGCAGATATATGCATGATCCAAGAAGTGGACATTTGGATGCTGTTTATAGGATCCTAAGATATTTAAAGAGTAGTCCAGGAAAGGGACTGATATTTAAGAGTCATGGCCACCTGAATGTGGAAGGGTATTGCGATGCTGATTGGGCAAGCTGTCTCGATGATAGGAGATCGACTTCAGGCTACTGTGTTTTTGTTGGAGGAAATTTGGAATCGTGGAGGAGCAAAAAGCAATCAGTTGTGTCTCGTTCAACTGCTAAAGCGGAGTATAGAGACATGTCACTCTCAGTGAGCGAGATGATGTGGGTAAGGAGCCTCTTGTTAGAGTTAAATGTGCTAAGAAAAGGCCCTTTGAAGCTCTGGTGCGACAATAAGTCAGCTATAAGCATAGCCAATAATCCAATTCAACATGATAGAACCAAGCATATTGAGATTGATCATTTCTTTATCAAGGAGAAGATAAATGATGGTACAATAGAGTTGAGTCATGTAGTTTCTGCGAAACAGTGGGCCGATTGTCTAACAAAAGGTTTAAGTGTAAAAGAGTGTGAGTTAGCATGTAGCAAGATGGGTATGATAGATATTTATTACCCATCTTGAGGGGGAGTGTTGGGCTATTTGTACTAATGAAACTCATGGGCCTAGAGCCCACTATGTATGTCGGTGGGTGTCAGTGTATATGTATGCAAGGAAGAGAAGAAAAGAAATAGAACTCTATAGTTTTCCCCAAATCCTACACCCTCTTCCTATTCCTCCCTTGAAATCTGTCTCCGAATCTGTAATTCTTACAGTAGCACAAGGCTATTCTTTTCATCTGAATCCCCCCTGCCCTCTTATACCCTTGACTTATTTCTTGTACTTGTGTTAATTCAGTGATTGGGTGTGTTAGGAACCTGACATTTTTTTATGAAACAGGAGGGGTTCCCCCTATTGATTATATGTTAAAAAAAGAAACCAAACAAGTATAAAAAGAACAGTTTCAAGAAACAAAGAAAGAAACAAAGAAAATTAAAAAGATTACAAGAGAGCTTCTAGCCATAAAGTCATTGCTTCTTTATGTCTGTTCTTTGCTCTGAGAATAACCAGAGCAGATTCCTGACATTGAGTCATCGACCGAGTCGAACAAGGCAAGTGTACCATGAAGTACCTCAGAGCTAAGCCTGGCTATGAGCTGGTTCATTGGGCACATGATAAACGCAATCACGACAAGCAGAGCAGGGCTACAGGGTGTAGCCATAATGAAGAATCAAACGGAGGGCGACAAGCAGAGGATCGTGCAATTTCGACCTCCTTATCTCCATCGTTTTGTTTATTCGGGTACTTCTAAAGGGATAGAGAACCCATTCAGTATGTTGGAAGAATGCAGAAAGTAACTGCATGAGCATGTTACACCATATTTGATCAATAGACCACAGTTTACATCAGAGGAACACAAGGATCACGCTGTTGTCGGCACCCTGTGTTATAGCCCAATACACCAGGATTAAGCTTCTAAGTTAGGGCAAGTGGAATAATCCTTGCAAGGTGGCTTCAATCCCTCAGTGACTACTGACTAATAACAACTCTCTGATTGCTCCCTTCTCTTGCAAACAATCTCTGGTGATACCTCCCAGCTATGCGTCCTATGCCTCAAGTTCCAGCGGGATTCATGACAACCCAAGAATGCATCCCAATTCGTAACATGGTGCCACTGGCGTATTGAAATTCTTAGAATGTACTGTATACTGATCACATTGGACACAATCTTCCAAGTTTGGGTTTCCAGATGCTTCCCATTCTCATGCTTTGTTTTTTTTTTACCATTGTATTGTATACATGCATGAATAATGGTCTAGCGCATCAGGTTTGCAATGTGGACAAGAAGACAACAATGGGTCATATACAAGCACTTGAGAGGGACTCACCGCTGCTATATATGATCCCTCTCCAGCAAGGCACGTCCATCTCTGGATCCAGTTGGATATGTAAGTCCCCGAGTGGGGGGTACAAGCAGCACTCAAAACCTACTATAGGAGTATGCAGGCCAATGGAAGCATGTACCATTACTGCTCATGATATTCCGATTATGCTCAGAGATATGCATGCTTTGTTGTCGCTATATTCCAGTGGACTCGACCAAACATTCTGATCTGTTGAATAGCACGAAACGGATGACAACTTTCTAGAAAGAATCCAGTTTCTTTGCAAAGTTCCAAATACCTTTCTCCAGCTTCTATGCATGATACTCTCAGAACAAACTCCATGTAGGCTTTCATGTGACATGCGCCTGCTAAATCCAATCTTACTTTGCGCCAATATTCACTCTCCTGGCGGCATGCAACGCAAGATAAAAAAAACTACAAAAAAAAAGTCCAAGAAGCTGACTTCTCGATGCATCGCAATCCCATATGATGATGTGTTGATGGTGCGCAAAGATTTTAGTACAAGTCGACTAGATGGTTTCAGGCCGAAATGTTCTGGACATTTATTTGTACCTTTCTCAGTAGGATGAGCACATTTGCGAATCAGACACAGTCATGGTCACAAAAGGTAAGGTGTATGGATTGGAAGAAATTTTACGGTGCTCGGAGATTTTATGAACCGTTGAGGGATCCAGATCCAATGGTTTAAAAATAGAAGGAAACAGTTATGAAGAACTAAATAAGTGGGCTAGGAACTATTATTTTGTGGACCAGGAACCACTTATGAAAATGATCCTAAGGGTATTTTAGTACATTTTTATCCTTTCAACCGTCATCAATAAGCTTCATCCTGCCGCCGCCGTCCAGGCCCTTGCTGGCGCATGTCCCTGGTCCGGGGATGGAGGCGTGGCACGGGGCCTTCTAAGTAGTGCACCAGGGGCGTCATCTTCATCGTTGTCGCCGCCACTGCTGCCGCTGCATGTCACTTGGTCCGCCGATGGCGACGCGAACGGGAGGGGGCGGGGGGGGGGGGGGGGGGGGGGGGGGGCGGGTAAACGGCGGAGCGTCGAGTGGACTGACGATTGGGAGGCGCGGAGCTGGCGTAGGGCATGGGGGCACAGCGCTTGGCGAGCTCGCGCCACCGCCACCGACATTCGAGACCCCTCCTGGCAAGAAGCGGCTTGTTCTCCCATCCCTTAAATGGCTCCGGCCTCTAGGAAGCGAGACCCCGCCCACCTGCAAGATACAGCTGCTACACGGCCTCTGCTACAAGGTGTCGACGCGTTGTTGTCCAGCGGCTGGTGATTGCACAGTGACGCCCTGGCCTACGGCACCTCAGATTGGTGGATGGGCGATGAGGGAGGGCTGTGCTCTGACCGTCGCGATTGGGAAGAGTCGTGCCGCCGGCAGTCGTGTCACACCCGGTTTTAAGGACAAAACCGAATGCATAATTATATGTATGCCAGGATTAAGTTTCATACATACAGAGACATTATGAGTGAATAATCAGTAACAGTATCACAAAAAAGAGAAACTAAAACAAATCAAACGAAGGCTTCAAACTTCACAGGCAATTGACTGGGTGTTGCGTACGCCTAGAACTGAGCAACATCTTCAATAAACTTCATCATATACCTTCTCCGTCCGAGCAACAGTAAACAAGGGTGAGTACACTTATGGTTGGTACTCAACAAGGCCACAAGAAATAACCAGAATATAATTTAAATCCATCTTTAAGTTTATTAATCATGTGAGGGTCCAAGCTGCTCTTAACCGTGAGTACGGCTGATATATCAGTTTTACACTCTGCAGAGGTTGTACACTTTCACCACAATTCGTGTAAAAGTTCCAAAGAACTTTGTACCCAACCACGCATGTGCTGACCAGGCACAATATCATACTTCCGAGGTGTGATTGCATATGGACGCTACGAGGCCTTTACAAAGATTCCCTAACATGTGACAACCCACTAAAGTTTCAAGCCAAAGCGGTCATAACCCTCCCTAATGAGGCGGTACCTTAGCCAAGGACCACAAACAAAATCAAAGCCTCAAGAGGACCGAGCTATACCCCATCGATGCATCCCTTTTTGCCCTTTCGATAAGATTGTCACAAGCTAGAGTATCTGATTAATTAGCCAAGACCATAGCCATATAGTATTATGGTTGCACTGTTTTCTTGGGTGGTTCTCCATGTTCTAATTAATTAATAAAACTCTTGTAAATAAGCATAGATAGAAAGATGGTTAGGGTCACTTGACTCTCTCCAACAAAAAGCTACTCCTACTACTCTTCAGCTTTTGCTCATTTGAAATTCTTGATTCTTCAATCTTTGAACAACGATCCTTCTACTCGGAGCAATCAACGAGCAACCATACAAGAAAACAAGAAGATACAACTAAGAACAATACACCAAAACAAAAGAAAAGCTTTAAAAGAGCGTACTAACGGATAAGGCTCGCTGCTATGGTTAGCAGAGCGCAAGAAACACGAAAAACGGAGCTAGGATGTGGAAACTATGGGATAAACGGTGAGTTAGGGATTTAGTCACGATTAACCAAAGGGTTAAGAACTAACAAAAAAGATTTATAAGACAAAACAAAGTGTGCTCACAGAGGATAACAAAGTGATAAGGCTACTGCACACGTTGCAAGGATCACATGAGCGCAAGAATTGATGAAACTGGGGCTAAAACGAAGAAGTTATGGCTAAAACATGGTTCTAGGGGCTTATTTGTAAAAGTTTTGAAAGAACAGGGGCTTTGGGTGAAGAAACTAAGGACTAAAACATAATTAAACCCTAAACTTAGGGGCTAGCATGCAAAATTCTAGCTCCTGCATGGCGGGTTCTATTTTAGAAAAGTCTAGGGATCAAAACATAAAATAAAGGGTTGTTTTGTAATTATTTTTGAACTGGAGTGGCTCGCGGGTTGACTACGAGAAAACTTAGGGGCTCTTTTGAAAACTGGCCAAGGGTTGACCAGTATGGGGTTGTTAACTTGGGTCAGATCCAATCTGTACCATCCGATATAGATTGAATGGCTCAAGCGGATCGGGCGGAGGGGGCGGCGGCGGACTGCGCCGGCGGCGGGGTTCGCGGCAGCGGGCGGCGGCGAGCTCGCCGGACTTGTCGAAATCGGTGGTCTGAGGCTGGGATTGGGGTGCGGCTTGGCCTGGGAGAGGTAGTGCGCGACAGGGAACGCGTCTAGAGGGTCGGCGCGCGCAGGGCAGGGATGCGGGCGGTCGGCGGCGAGGAGAGGAATGGCGGCGACGGCGAGCTAAACCACAGGAAAGAGAATGGGATAGAGGGAAATGGAGGAGGCATGGCACTTCTCACCCTGCTGCGGAGCTTCGGGGACGCGCAGGCGTCGAGGGATGGCGGCGAAGCGGCGGATTGGCGGTGGCACAGAGTTCTCGGGCTCCAATGGCGGCGGCGCGCTTGGGTTTCGCGTGAGAGCGGCGGCGGCTTCGAAGAAGGGTTCAAGGGGGTAGGACGGCGCTAACTATAGGGGCGGCCAGCCTCCTTGGCGTGCACACCAAGGGGCGCGGGCGGCGGCGCGGCCGGGTTGAGCTCGGGCTCGAACCCGAGCCTGGCTCGGCGGAGAAGACGGGGCTGACAGTGGGCCTCGCCTGTCGGCGAGAGAGGGAGAGGGGTGGGCGGAACGGGTCGGGGAAAGGGAAAACGGGCCGGAGGGAAAGAGAGTAAAAGGGAGAGAGAGCTGGGCCGGCAGCTTGGGTTTGGGCCGAGTGGAGGAAAAGAAAAAAGAATTGGGCTGGGCTGGAAAGAGGAGGGAGAGGGAGAGAGGTTTTGTATTTTTTTTTGAAATAGATCCAAACAAGTTCAATTCAAATTTAAATTAAAGAGAATTTAAACTCGAGTTGAACAACAAGCAATAAAATAATGCAATGCGGCATGAATGCAAAACAAACCGAACATCCTTATTTAATTTAGAAAAACAACCAATCTATTTTCTTTTATACTAATTTCCCTGTGAAGAAAATAAATGTTGGGAAAAAATATAAAATTATGAGAAAATTATTATTTTATTTTTAATTTTAATCACATCCTGAAATCCAAAAATTTCATAGTGTGACAAGTCGCAGGTTGGGGATGATATGCGAACAAGCATCGATGGTCTAAGAGATTTGTGATGAGAGGTAATGACTAAACTACTACTGATTAAAATGAAACACATGCTGTTAAAATCAACGATCCAGATATTTTTGACGGGGAGGAACCACTGGTTCCTCTCAAGCACTGTAACAGTCCTCATTGATTGGAGGACAACCAGTGGCATGATCTCGTAAATGATAGCCAAATTAAATAATGTCAGTGCAGTGTGTTACATTCATCTAAACAATGAGAGTAAATTAGATGTGATTCGTACATATATAGAGCAGCATAGGCCGGGATTGCCAAACTTGCATTGACATGTCCCCGTGGACAGATGGAAATTCAGTGTATAGGGAATATAATTATCAAGATTAGACCTAGATATGCTGAACTCCCTCACACGCAATAAACAAAGGGATCGAGATGCAACTCCTCAAATGCAAATATAAACAAACGCAGGAGCTTGCTTAACTGACTGTGCCACGCACCTGAGGTTTGGAACCATAAAAAAGTTAAAGCTCAAACAAATGAAGGCAGAAGGCAATGCCATAAAAAAAAGTTAGATGGGAGTGCACACCATCTCATCAATACATGAACTTCACACACAAAAAAACGTAACACAACACACCCCATGACCCAGTAGCCAGAATTGGTGAACCCTAAAGCCGACCGTGACTCGAGTCCTAGTACGCACCACTAGCCAAATTATGACCCTATTTTTAAGGTTCATTTCACAATTCTGATGGCAGACCTGTTCTACAATTTTAAATACAGTAGTTTTGTATGGCCAGAAAACATGCTGCGAGATTTCCTTCCGTGGTCTGGTTATTGTAGGGGTAAATTTGCTATTGGACACTCTAGAAAGTGTGGTATTGGAAGACATCGCTTATTATTCTTGTATTTGCTGGAGGATACTCTTCCTTTATGTACGTCAATTTGCCATAGGACACCATAGTCAATGAAATATCTATTTGGGAAAAAGTTTAAATAACCCCCCAGACTATGATACGTTGGATACATAGGACTCTGAGGTATGAAACCATATACTAGACACATTAAACTTTTGCAAATGGTACAAACAACCCCCCAAGGCGGTATTGGAGCCCGGTTTTGCCCGCGTGGCTGTCCACCCTGGCTTCCCCCGCCACCGTGTCTCTTGTCCCCGCCTGTCAGACCACCATGGACAAAAGGGGAAGCCCAGCGCGGACCAAAGGGGCGGACCAGTCCCGGACGACTCCGCCTCCTCTGTCTGTTTCTCGGTCTCCTCGTCTTCTCCGAGGTGTCTCCGTCGTCTCCGGCAAGGCACACGGCGGGTTCATGATCAGGAGGTCCGTTCGCTAAGCGGTCTGGCGCAGGAGCAAGAGGTTAGTCCCCGCTTTGCCGTTCACCCATTTTTGCCCCAAGGTTTGGTCGTGATTGGACTAGGTATGGGAATGAGGGTTTCTATGGGAGGGGAATTTTGGAAGTAAATGGCGATGAAGTAGTGTAGTTTTATGTATTCGGCTTGTTTGTAGTAGACATAGTTTGGATTTTAGGTGTTAGGGTTGTGGGTTTAGGTTATTTTGGTGGAAAGTTGGGGGTTTTTTTGGGGGGTATTAGGTTCCTGCAGGTTGGGGTAAAAGTATACAAATGCGTAAGATTTTGATGTATGATTGCTGCACATGTTTTGATATTGCAGGATGGATAATCTTGCTGTTCGGTTTCACTTTGGTGGGTCATTTCTCAATACCGGTGGGCAGTTGCAATATGTTGGAGGGAGTACAGGGATGTCCGAAGTTAAGTTGGACAAGATATCTTATCCAGAGATCAAGGGTCATCTTGCTGATCATGTGACCCACTCGAGCTGCTACAGGTTGCATTGGTTGAAGCCTGGTTGCCAATTGTCAGATGGCCTTTTGTTACTTACTGATGATGCATCATGCCAATGGATGGCTGATAACATGACTGATGGAGGTGCTGCAGACATATATGTCGAGGAAGTCTATGGTATGCAGTGTGTTGAGCAGAGTCCTGAGAAAAAGGATAAGGATTGGAGGAGTTTTATGCAGTTCTATAGATCCCCACCTAAGATTTCACAAGACTACAATGAGGCTGAATGCTATATGAGTGGTAGAAGCGAATATGAGCAGAGCTATGTTGATGGTTCTGCTGATGACGAGGTAGATGATGCTGATGGCAATGCTCATGAAGACAGCAGTGACAATGACACATCAGATGAAGAGTACAAGCAGCCACCAGAAGATGACAGTTCTGCTGATGATGAAGAAGGCCAACAGTTCAAGAAATTTGCAAAAGAGATTAAGCGCAATATAAAGGCTAAGAAGCTTGGAGTCCATGGGAGCCAGCTTGGAGAAATCAGGCTTGAAGATGTTGTGGCCGAAGTGCCAAACTTAGATGATCCTGGTAGCCCATGCTACGACTCTAGTGATGCCTATTCCTATGAAGAAGACAGTGATGGAGAGACACAAAGGTGGAAGAGCATAGAGAACCGATATGACAGCAAGGCTGCAGTTCCTATCTTCACACTTGGAATGGCCTTTAGGAGCAGTAGGCAATTCAAGAAGGCAGTGGTGAAATATGGCATAGCAACTCACAAGCACATCAAGTTTGTAAAGGATGAGAAGAAAAAGGTGAGGGCTATGTGTACTTGGAAAGGTTGCAAGTGGCTGATATATGGTTCCATCACCAGCAGGTCTGAGTGGTTCAAAGTTGTTACCTTTGTTGATGAACATACTTGCCCACCAAGGAGAGACAACAAGTTGGTCACATCAAACGTGATTGCAAAACATTATTACAGTGAAATCAAAGATAATCCCACCTGGAAGGTTGGCCTTATCAAGAAAGCAGTGCTTAAAGACCTGCTTGCAGATGTGTCCATTGCCAAGTGCAAGAGAGCAAAATCATTAGTTCTAAAGGCTGCTCTAGATTCCATGAAGGGTGAGTACACTAGGGTTTATGACTATCAGGCCGAGCTTCTTAGGAGCAATCCTGGCTCAACAGTTGTGGTCTGTTTAGACCCTGAAATTGAGGACAGGCATGTCTTTGAAAGGTTCTATATTTGCTTTGATGCTCTGAAAAAAGGATTCAAAGCTGGATGTAGAAGGGTAATAGGATTGGATGGGTGTTGGTTCAAAGGTGCCAACAATGGGCAGTTGCTCTGTGCAATAGGTAGAGATGGTAATAATCAAATGTACCCTGTTGCTTGGGCTGCTATGGCAACTGAAACATATGAATCCTGGTACTGGTTTCTAGGGCTGCTACAGAAAGATCTCGACATCTGCAATGGAGGGGAAGATTGGGTGGTAATATCTGACCAACAAAAGGTAAGGAGTACCCTCTCTATGAATGGTTTCTGTCCTCAATTGTAGCAATTCCTTAATTGTATACATCTGATAATTGTGATGCTTCATATACAGGGCTTGCTAAAGGCAGTGAGTGAACTGGTTCCTAATGCTGAACACAGGATGTGTGCAAGGCATATATATGCAAATTGGAGGAAGATACATACAGATAAGGAGTTGCAAAAGAAATGGTGGGGTTGTGCTAAGGCACCTAATAGAATACTTTTCAATTACAATAGGGCCCGCCTAGCTCAAGATACACCACAAGGGGCTCAGGATATGATGAAGACTAGCCCTGAGCACTGGAGCAGAGCATTCTTCAGGTTGGGATCCAATTGTGACTCCGTGGACAATAATCTGTGTGAGAGCTTCAACAACTACATCATGGATGCAAGATTCTTTCCTGTTATTTCCATGAATGAAGCAATTAGGAAGAAGTTAATGGTGAGGATTCAAGAGAACAGAGCAAGGGCAGAGAAGTGGACAGGGACAATTTGCCCTAACATTTTCAAGAAGCTGAAGGTCAACATCATAAGGTCAGGCAAATGTGATGTGCTGTGGAATTGAGATGATGGCTTTGAGGTGCAGATGAAAGAGAGTCACAGGTTCATTGTCAGCTTGGAGCAAAGGACTTGCTCATGTAGGTACTGGCAGCTTTCAGGACTGCCCTGCTGCCATGCCATCAGCTGCATCTACAAAGCTTCCAAAGTGCTGGATGAATTTATAGCTCCATGTTTCTCTGTGTCAGAGTACAATAAAACCTATGCTCATGTCCTGCAGCCAGTTGAGGGCCCAGCCAATTGGCCAATTTCTGATATGCCTAAGGCCAGAACCTCCAGGTTTTGTCAAGATGCCAGGTAGGCCCAAAACTGAGAGAAGGAGGGAGCCTGGTGAGGCACCAAAGGGGACAAAGCTTAGCAGGGTTGGCACAAAGATGACTTGCAGGCTGTGTGGAAAATCAACTCACAATGCAAGAAGGTGTCCAAAGAACCCAGAAGCAGGCAAAAAAAAGAATGCACATATAAAGAGGGATGCAAAGAAGACGAAGAAAGATGGGCAGCCATCAACTTCGGCAAATCGACAATCTACATCCAGGGGTAAAAAGAGGAAACTTAGTGAGGTATGTGAGGCCCTCAGTGTCCTATGGCATTTCTGTTTCTATAAAAATTTACACCTCTCCATTTGTAGGACCTGGCTCAAGGCCCTGCTCAAGTTCCTGTCCATGCTCCCGCACAAGGTACCTGGGGCAGCCAGACAAGTTCCATTACCCAGCCAGCAAGCCAAGGAGGGACATCTCTAAGGCGTTCAAGAATTGCCCATCTGTTGTTTGGGGACAACATCTAGTAAAAGGCAGTAGGGAAGACAATAGTAATAGATCAGCTAGTTCAGTTAGTCTTTTGGATGAACAATGTATTATATTCAGTGTCCATGTAGGACCTGGCACTAGAAGTGCATGATGCACTTGTGCAGCCTTTTGGATGAACATGTCTTTTGCTTGGTCTTTTGTGAAAACTTCATGTAACACCTGACTTCACCAGTCCTTGAAGGGTAGCACAAACATAGATATGGATATAAGTGCAACTAACTGCACTTTAATTTGCACAAATTCATATGCTCTTGTTCCAGTTGTTCAATTATGCATTCCTATTGTGAACTGGTTTGAGATGCACAAAATGCACATTTTTATTGTGAACTGCTCTGAGATTCATTGAGGTCAACACAAAATAGCTCATTCATTCATTCATGCCTTACACACAAAATGCATCAATCCTGGACAGCACCTGACATCAAGCCATCACAACACCTAACATCACACCTAGCATCACACCAACCACAAATACACACAAAGGAACAGACTGATCTAGACCTATCCCCTGCACACATCTTCATAGCCATTGCTTGTAGCAATTCATCCTTCTCTGCCAACTTCTTTTTCATTCCTTCTCGTTCTTCCTGCAGACTTTGGTTCATCTTCTTTTGATCTTCAAGCTCCCTACTTACAGTCACATCAACACTCTGAAGCTCATCAACCTCATCTCTCTCTGCCTTCATCCTCCACACAGCATTCCGAAGATCTATCAACAAGGTCTTCATGAATTCAGAATGCTCACCATCAAACCACGAGAAGAACTTGCAGTCCATAGCTGACTGTAAAGGAACAAAGCACATCAAGAAGGAATTGTTCCTGAACCATTCCAAACAAAATCAACAACAAAGAGAGTCATCCTTACCCATGCCCTGCTGCATCGGTAGTACCTGCGCCCCGGGTTGTCGTCGCTCCACGAAACCCTCCTCGGTGCCTTCAGCCCGCACCGGCAAATCACCGCAGGCGCATAGTCCAGAGGACCTTCGCGGGCAGGCACCGGCGGCCCCTTCGATGATGGTCGCGCCCCTGTAGAAGAGACCCAGGAGGAGGTCGATTCGGCCATCAGGTCGCCTCGCCGGCCCTAGGAGCCTTCCTCCCTCACCGGACCGCAACCTGCTCGCCTCCTTTTTCCCCGCCGCCGCACTTCTCTTCGCGCCAAAATAAGCCGGCTGCCCGCCTCCTCTTCCGCCCTATTTCAGCAGCGAGAGCACCCTGGTGGTCTGACAGGCGGGGACAAGAGACACGGTGGCGGGGGAAGCCAGGGTGGACAGCCACGCGGGCAAAACCGGGCTCCAATACCGCCTTGGGGGGTTGTTTGTACCATTTGCAAAAGTTTAATGTGTCTTGTATATGGTTTCATACCTCAGAGTCCTATGTATCCAACGTATCATAGTCTGGGGGGTTATTTAAACTTTTTCCTATCTATTTGTGGTCTAAGGGAGTGCAAAACATCAATAATTTTGCCCTTGTTAATGGGGTCCATTGATCAATTTCCTCTTCTCTCTGTCACTACATGAAAAAGTCACATTAGTACCGGGCGCCTGCCGCCGTTAGTACCGGGTGCCCCAGCCGGTACCGGCTGGCCGATACTAAATGGACCATCCTTTAGTACTAATCGCAGCACCCGGTACTAAATGTCCGGTACCGGCTGGCCGATACTAAATGGACCATCCATTTAGTACCGGTCGCAGCACCCGGTACTAAATGTACCATCCGGAGAAATGCGCATGAACCGGGGTTCGAACTCGTGATCTGTGGCCTCGCATATAGTCTCTTCTACCATCCCACCCACACAGCACATATGAGTCGACAAAAGATGTTATCCTTTTGAAGTAACCGGGACGGACCATTTAGTACTGGGCCATGAACATTTAGTACCAGGCCATAACACCACCCGGTACTAAATGCCACCATTTAGTACCGGGTGGTGTTAAAAACCGCTATTAAATGGCTGGGGGCCCGGAGCTATTTAGTACCGCCCAGTAACACCGACCGGTACTAAAATACAACATTTAGTACCGGCCGGTGGTTTGGCCCGGTACTAAAATGGTTTTGGGGGCTTTTAAATTTGGATCCGATACTAAATTGGCATCGAGACAACTTTAGTACCGGACCAAAGCATGACCGATATTAACGACCGGGGACGAATGAGCTATTTTCTAGTAGTGTATGTTCTTCCTCCACCGCACTCTACTCAATATCTTGACCTTGGCCTGAGCTCCATTCCAGCACAACGGCAGCAGCGACCTGTTCGCCTCCTCCCACAGGCTCGTGTTGGTGGACTGGATGCTCTTGCAGAGCTTCTAGCAGGCAACAGTCCAATACATACCGCCGGTGTCCGTTGCTAACGGCAGGCCAATAGTTTCTTTGCCTAAACGAGCAAACTCTATCAAGGTACGCGCATCCATGCGAGACAAGATCATGAATGGAGAGGTGAACAAGTCGATTAATTAGTTCACGCATCTCCATATCCAGGTTGGATCGAACCAAATGTTCCAAGGCATTATGGTCGTTTTAATTTCACCTCTCTCCTCAATCCTTGAAAATTAGTATTTCAATAGACTTGATGTCCAGCAGCAAATAAGCAAAATCGAATAATGTCTACAAGCAAAGACAACATTGGACGATGTCCATCAGCGAAAACCAATATTGAAGAGTGTCCTGCAGCAAAATTACCCTTATTGTAAGCACCAGTTCAGTACTCTGCAACCCATGTATCAGTCTAGTCCAGCAGAAGTTCCACAACAAGACAAGGCTGGCGCTGCAACATGGTAGCTGTACTTCCAGCCAACAAAGTTCCTATAAGCACCAGCGCGGGAGGACTTCGTCTGGCCGGTTTTTGACAACTCCACAACATGGCCCAAGCCCTGCCACCACCAAAGTAGGGTGTCCCGGGAAATGAAATGTGGTGTGATTGTCGGACGCTATCCTATAGTTTAGGTTCCCTGATGCTTCCCAATCTCATGCTCAGCCCGTTGGGTTTTCAGTATGGACGACATCACAGGGATCAGCAAGCAACTGAGAGGGATTCACCACTGTTATATATGAGCTCTCTCGCCAACGAGGCATGTGCATCTCGATCTGCAGCTGCCAGCTTCCGGTTTAACTCCTGTTGCGCCTATGACTACAAATTTTGCAGATAAGAACAAAATAGGGTGGAGAGTTAACGCCAGAAGAATTCGGTTGTTGGGATTTGAAATATTTTACAGAAATTGTTAAAGGACAACATCAATTTATTGTTTTTTTATGTTTTATCGATGCAGTTGTTGAGATGTCCACTCATATATATGTTGCTTTGGTGTTGCGGTGACATTTTAGTATATTTGCTATTTAACTTGGCAGTTCCTGAAATTATAGAAAAGTGAATCGGATAATGTCACATAAGTTACCTTGGTCTATTTGTGGTCTAAGGGAGTGCAAAACGTCAAGTTTGCCCTTGTTAAATGGGGTCCACCGTTCAGTTTCCTCCTCTCTGTGTTCTTCCTCTGCCGCCCTCTACTCCCTATCCTAGCCTCCTAGCCCGAGCTCGCCTCCAGCATAGTGGCAGCGGCGTCCTGTTCGCCTCCTACCACAAGCTCGTGTTGATGGACTGGATGCTCTTGCAGAGCTTCTAGCAGGTGGCAGCCCGCCAAATGCCGCCAGCGCACGCTGCTAATGGTTTCATTGCCTGAACAAGCAAATTCTATCAAGGTACACGCATCTGTGCGAGATAAGATCATGGACGGAGAGGCGAAGAAAGAATTATTTGACAAAAAAAGAAAAAGTTCAGTCAGAGTCGATTAATTAGTTCACGCAGCTCCATATCCAGGTTGGATCCAACCAAAATTAAAGTTCCTTGGGCATTATGGTCATTTTAGTTTTACCTCTCTCCCCTATCCTAGAAAATTAGTATTTTAATAGACTTGATGTCCAGCAGTTAATAAGCATATAATTGAGCATTGTCTACACTCAAAGATAACACTGGATGATGTCCATTAGCAAAAACTGGTATTGAAGAGTGTCCTCCTACAGCAAAATTACTCTCATATTGTAATAAGCACCAGTTTTGTACTCTGTAACCCACATATTAGTCTAGTCCAGCAGAAGTTCCACAAGCATTAGTTTAGTCCACCAGAAGTTCCACAAGCAGACGAGAGGCTGGCGCTGCAACATGGTAGCCCGTTGGGTTTTCAGTACGTGTGGACGACATCAGAGGGATCAGCAAGCAACTGAGAGGGATTCAGTGATATATGAGTTCTCTCACCAGTGAGGCATGTGCATCCCTGCAGATGCCGGTTTAACTCCTGGTGTGCCTATTACCACAAACTATGTAGATCACAAGAAAATAGGGTGGAGAGTTAACATCAGGAGAATTCGGTTGTTGTGATTTGAAATATTTTACAAGAACTGTAAAGGACAATATCAATTTGTTGTTCTTTTAATGATGCAGTTGTTGAGTTGTGCACTCATATATAATTTTTTTAGAGAAAAGGTTCCCCGCTATACTATACTTCAAAGAAACAAAGCATATTCAGCAAAGTTGTTCAGTTCGGCTCAGAGAAGCGTATTCGAAGTGTGCCCGCTAAAATTCAAAAGAAGCTACAAACTCATGACTAGTAATGCTAGGGAGAACAAAAGGAAACGATACTATAGCAGTGGATGTCGGCGTTCTCTCCATATCTTCAGTGGCAACCAAATGAGCAATGGTGGAAAGCACTCCCCCCGGCAACACTTCCAAACTTGATCTATTCCCCGGTGATCTTCGTGTAGGAAAGTTCTGGGATGAATAGGGGAGGCCGAGTGGATGCGCTAGCATGGCAGACAGGCTTGACAGCGCTTGGTCTAGGGTGTCCAAGTCCCCACCCGTAAACAAGAAGTTCTGTACTCTGCAACCCAAATATCAATCTAGTCCAGGAGAAGTTCCACAACAAGACAAGGCTGGCGCTGCAACATGAGCTAGCAAAATTCTTATAGGCACCTGCGCAGGAGGACTTCGTCTGGCTGGTTTTTTTACAACTCCACAATACGGCCCAAGCCCTGCCACCACTAAAGGTAGGGTGTCCCGGGAAATGAACTTTGGCGTGATTGCCAGATGCAATCCTATAGTTTAGATTCCCTGATGCTTCCCAATCTCATGCTCTAGCCCGTTGGGTTTTCAGTGTGGACAATATCAGAGAGATCAGCAAGCAACTGAGAGGGATTCACCATTGTTATATATGAGCTTTCTCGCCAATGAGGCATGTGCATCTCTGCAGCTGCCGGTTTAACTCCTGCTGCGCCTATTACCACAAACTGCGCAGATTAGAAGAAAATAGGGTGGAGAGTTAACACCAGAAGAATTCGGTTGTTGTGATTGAAATATTTTTACAAAAAGTGTAAAAGGACAACGTCAATTTATTGTTCTTTTATGTTTTATTGATGCAGTTGTTGAGATGTCCACTCATATGTATTTTGCTTTGGTGTTGTGGTGACGTTTTAGTATATTTGCTATTTAACTTGGCAGTTCCTGAAATTATAGAAAAGTGAATAGGATAATGTCACATAAGTTACCTTGCTCTGTTCGAATATAAACTTATAGGAACTAACAAGGTTTTAGTGAGCAGACTCGACTTGGGACATGCATGCCTGGGGCTAGGGGTTTGCTTGATCTAAGTCCTCATTTCTCCGTGACCATTTATACAAGAAAGACGACAACCATATGCATTTTCTTAGACTAATCCCAGTGCAAGTTTCACAGAGGTTTCATGCACATTAAATGAGGTGCCATATAGGCAAAAATGATGACATGGCAAGAAATTTATGAAGAGAGAAGAAATGGGTTTCATCTAGATGAAACTTGGGTTACACTATTTCCGAGACTATAAAACTTCATGAAACTAGCATTGGGGGTAGAGAATTTCATCTCATCTGATTTCACCCAATCATGTCATAGTAATTGAATGCAATGACTCACCTATGAAATCGTGAAATGAAACTATGCATTGGGAGGCCCCATTTCATCCGTAGTTTCATCTATTAGTGAGCAAGAGAGATTATTTATGTAATTTGGTTCGCACCAACTTTAACAAGCAATTTGTGGCAACTAGCCTATCAACCTTTTGCTCCCGCACGGGCTAATTAGAATTAATATAAAAATAAGACTTATAACTAATAATTATAATTTTCTATGTCATGCCCTATTTCATCTATTAAATATTCTAACATATATTTATTATATGGGGCATTTGTGTTCTTACCCTTACTTTGAAGTGTAATTGTGATTTTGCCCTTATTTTTCTAACTTCGTGATTTTGCCATTTACTATTCACAAATCAGTGCGATTTTACCCCTAGTCAATGGTCAAAACAGGGGCAAATACATAAAGATTAAGGGCAAAATCACAACAACTTGTGAAAAATGAAGGGCAAAATAAAAAAGTTAAAAAAATGAGGGCAAAATCACAATTGCACTTCAAAGCAGGGGTAAGAACACCAAAAAACCTTATTATATCTAGTTGCAATAGATTTCATTTCGCATCACACCTCCATGTGTCTTTGATATATATTTAATTGAAACATTTGTTTGTGAATTGGTATTCTTGTTTCTTTGATCATACTTGAATACACGGTGACACATATCATGGGTAATATTTTTATATAAGTAATATATTAATAATGAGAGAAATTTTATAATGATTGAAAAAAATAGGAGTCGTCCATCTGATAAAATCCTACGGTGGTGAAGGCAGAAAGTACCCAGAAGTACCTAGGGTAAAGTACTTGTACTTCCAAAATGTGGGATCAAGTATCAAAAATAGTGGGACCAAGTATTAATTTCATTTAATTTCCATAGAGCAACGGCCAGAAAAAATTCAAGGGAATAAGTACCTGAAAGTACCCTTTGGTACTTTACAATCATTATAAAAGATCTCTAATAATGATAGAAATAGTAATTTAGAATTTTATATTTGATGTACTTTAATCTATTTTATAATTATATAACTTAGATTCAGATTTAGGGGTCTATTTGCATTATGTTTATAATGGCATAGGTAGGTAATTTACACGAAGATTAGGAGGTTACTTTATATTCTTTCATAATGGCAGAGGTGGGTAATTTATTAGAAAAGATAATAGATCCAATGACTATTATGATTAGAGTTGTCATATTGATGGCCGGATATTTCTGATTGTTGTGAGAATTTCTAGAATTTTTCTATTTTTTAGAGAGCTCACCAAGAATCCTAGGTGGCCTCACGTGAGGCTTCAAAAGGAGCCTTCAATTAGTAATAGTAAGATTCCATCCTCTGTACTTGGGATTCTGTAAATGAGCCTTCCCATGGGCCACGTTTTCAAGCGACTTTATAGCAACTAACATGCACTTAAATTCTCCACGGACAATTCCGCATTTTGCAATAGCAGGGGTCTATAACAAATTTTGATCATGTGGACTATGACAAAAAAGGTTTTGCATCAATACTCTGCTTCATTGGAAAAATTTAACAGTTCTGAAGGCATAATTTAAGTCTCGATGCGCACTTAAAATGGAATTTTCATCCAAGTATGTAAATTAATTCCGAGCTTTAAGAGGTTTTCTTCTTTTATTTATAATGAATGGTACTATATATTTGCCTGTTTACCAAGAAAGACATATAAACTAGATACTGGACAGCGTCCTGTGCATTGATCTCTTTTGGCGTGGCCTTGCATTGCATTGTCCTGAATGTTGAAACTATTTTGCTTGCAAGCACAATAATTTTTCAAGAAGCTGAATTTCTCTATGCATCCCAAACCCATGCTGTGTTGATGGTACGCAAGACAAGTCGTATTTGCCCATCTAAGAAGTTTGTCAACTGTACTTGAGTAGATGGCGCTTCACGGCCATTTCAATGGTATAGATCAAACATTAATTAGCACACGGGGTTATATGTGTCTTTCTCTGTAGGACGAGAACATCTACGCTTCAGACATTGTTATGATCCTATCATTGCCTTAAATTAAATGTCACTGGTACATTTATAATTTATCTAATGAGAGTAAATACGATTAGTACAGTTTTCTATACCACAGAAGGTTGCCATGGCCCATATCTCTGATGCCGAAGCATGGCTCATTGGAAATTCAGTATAAACTCTAAGGATGATTATTGTGGTCGAAGTTGGATCTAGAGATGTTGAATTCCTTATTATATTGCTTAAATAACTGGCTTGCATTGGTGATGCATCATATCTGAATTTAGAACCATAGAAATTTAAAGCACAAACAAATGAAAGCACAAGAGGTAACAATGATGTGCAGTGTCACAAAACTCCTGTTAATGGGCGTTGCGCCATGCATCTTGCGAGAACGTTAGAGGGGCCGGGGCAGCGCGACCAGATGCCCCCCACGGCCGCTGCCTGCACCAGCTTCTCCTGTTTTTCAAAAATGGCGTGTCTGAATAGATGGTCTGACTTGCTCTAATGTAGTTTATAATTTGAGTTCATTTGAAAGTAAAAAATTGACTTGCTAAATTAATAATAAAAATATAATTATAGATCAACCAATATTCTTGTCCCTTTTTCTTTTTTCTCCTCCATTTCTTTTTATTTTCTCTCTCGTCCTTCTTCTCCCTTCCTTTTTAATTCTTCCTTATCCAATTATTCCTTCTTGCCATAGTTTCCTAAGCCGCCGTCCAAGCCTCAGATCCCACCACGCAAGAGCGATACTCCGCTCCAGCCAGAGCCGGAGCTCCCCATCACGCAGGGTGGGGCAGCTGCCCCAGCTACTGGCGGAGCAGAAGCGCAGAACCTCCCCTCGGTCCCTCCCATGGCGTTCCAGGAAGCAGCGGCGCTATCTGCTGCTAGAGGTAGAAGACGGCGATACGGCATTGGACCGGTGCCTGGCTAGTGGCTAGTAGGCCCATTTATTTTTGGCCCAGTGACTGCTGAATGAAGCTCGTGGCCCGACACCTCCTCTCCTCCTTTCAGTCAATCCTCTCGGCCGCTCGACAGCTCGCCGGCCGCCGCCTGCCGGCTCCTTGCGGCCATGCTCCCTTCCCTGCGTCCCCTCCCTCGGTCCCTCCATCTGCTGCCCCGCGCCTCCGCACTGTGCGCTGGCCGTGCCCCGGTCTGATTCATGGATGGGGAGGCGGTAGAGCAAGGTGCCGGCGGCGGCGTGGATGCTCCTGCTGGACACGACCGGGGACGTGGAGTGTCAATGGCGGCAACAGCACCAGGCAGCAAGGGTAATGCAGCCGGGCTATCTACTCCTCCATCTTCACCGAGCCAAAAACATTTCAGAAGATATGAGCTCTCGACCTCTCGTTTTGTGCAGTCGCTTGCTAGTTGCTACACAGTGTGTCCCTCAATTGTTCGTTGAAATGCCAATGCAAACAAGTGCACACTGTGTTTGGTGGAATGCTTGCCAAAGCCTTCCGTTCAGTTCGGAAGCAAATGGGAAACTATGGAATTGAGCAAGAGGAAGCAATTTCAGGTTGATAATAATGCCTAGGATAAATTTAGCAAAGTTGGTGACACTAAACCAAGGGATGGAGGGGGAGGGAGAGCTAGGAAGCGGCGTGGTTGGCATGCTGGGACAAAGGTGAGTTCTGCCCCAGCTAAAATTCCTGGCGAGCTCCGCCACTGGCTCCAGCAGCAACCGCCGTGTTTAGGTTTCAAAAAGGTTTAGGTATCCTGATGCTTCCCAATCTCATGCTTTGGTCCGTCAGATTATTTTCAGTATGGAAACGCCAACACAGCGATCAAATAAGCAATTGCAAGAGATTCACCACTGTTATATCCGGATTCTCCCGCCAGCGAGGCATGTGGCATCTCTGCAGCCGATTTAACTTCCTGCTGCGGCACTGATCTGTCCAGATCAGAAGTAAATAAAGGATTCACCACTGTTATATCCGAAATATTTTACAAGAGTTTTATAAAAGGGCTTCATCAATTATTATTATTCCTTTAGCTATGCAGTTTTCGGTTGTGCATTCATATATTGATTTGGTGTTTGCGTCGACGTTTTGTGCCTGTGATCTGAAATATTTTATAGGAGTATTTAATTAGCTAGGCTGTTCGTGAAATTATAGGGATATAAAAATGTTAATCGGATAATATCACTTAAAATTATCTTGGTCAATACGAAACTATATTATAGGAACCCATTTTGCCTAAAAAAGACTTTGTTGTCATTTATTTATGCCATCATACAACTTTTTGTGTAGCTGGGCTAGGGTTTTGTTTGATCTTAGTCCTTGTTGCTATTTATTTTGGCCAACATGCAATTTTTGTAGAACGTGGTGCCACGGTGTGTGTTGTATGCCATTTATCTCTTCTCCACATTCACAAATAAAATATTTTGACATATAATATTTATTAACATATTTATACCCACGTGCTATTCTACAACCTAGATGCAGCTACACACAACTAATTACTGAATATATTTTCAGCAATGACTATTGCGTGTGACTACTGACACCATATTACTAAGCGCAATTCAGTAATATGTGGAAACTCCATTCAGTTATGTGGAAACTCCATTCAGTAATTTTGAGTCAGTCCAGTCAGTAATTTAATTTAACTGCTAGGTGTAGAATAAGTGCAACACTTATAGGTAACTATTCTACATTCTGGGTGTTGCTACACCCAACTAATTACTGAAAAAATTCAGTAACGACTACTATGCGCGGTTACTGACACTATATTAATATTATTGAACACAATTCATTAATGTGCAACTCGGCTCAGTAATTTTGGGTTAGTCTGGTCAATATTTAACTGCTGAGTGTAAAATAAGCGCTACACCTAGGGTGTAGAATAGTATTACTGCTTATTACAAAGATATAGAAATACAAGTTCAAATCGTCTAGATGACACAATACCTTAGAAAAATATTCCTAGCCACTGCATAAACAGGATATAAATACCCTCTAACCTAATCATTAGAGCACTTGAGTTGCATCTAGAAGGTATAGGCTTAAATCCTCATAGAAGCAAAGTAAAATATAGGTAGGGGTGACTTGGGTAAAAAGAAACAGAAGAGTATTGGTACGCTAATTCATCCGAACACTAGACCACCACTGTCTGGGCAAAACCCTCCTTAGCCACACCCATATCAACTGTTGAGATGCCGGTGCAATTAAATCCTGCGAAGATAGTTTCCATGTGTGACAGTCTAAGTACGCAGTTGGTGGATAATTAAATAGTAATCTGTAAAGCAGAAAAAATATGTTTGTTTGAAAATAACAAAGCATTCGCATAGCCATAGTGACAAACAAGTTACTCTTACCGCCAATTCGCCATAGTATCATTTCCTAGCTCAAGGGAACTAGAAACATGACTACTAGCTTCAAACATCCTCCAAACCCATTAGGCATTACGGACGCATCTCATTCTGTCCTATCTTCTCATCATATTTAATTTGCTACACATAAGCGTCTAAGAGAAAAATATTTCGACAATAGTCGCTCCTCATTTTGGTGGTCCAGCAACATGAACTGGAGCACGGGCTATCAATATATCAGATATTTGTTGGTTGAGTCCAGAGCAGGCTATTGAAATTTACTGAGGTATTAGATATTTGGTGGAACGAAAGATTATGAACTGTTCAATTGGAATGTATCCTTAGAGCATCTCCAGCCCAAGTCCCCAAACATGCCTCCATCCCATTTTTTAGGAGTTTTGGACTAAAACTCAACTCCAGTGGAGGCCATATTTGGACTCCCATTTTGCGCGGTTTTTTATTTTTATATTTTTTATTTTCGTTTTTTACAAAAATATATTTTCATGTTCGAAATTTACATGAATATACCCCGGCCGCCCCGCTGCCAGGCGGCCGGGACCTGGCCGCCCGGCAGCCGGGCGGCAGGGGCTTATCTACAAAAAACTCGACAAAAAATTGCGCCGAGATCCCTGGAGAACCGGCCGCCCGGCAGCGGGGCGGTGGGCCCTGGCCGCCCGCCTGCGGGGCGACCTGCCCCCCCAGCCCTATATAAGCTGTTGGCTACCCCTCACCCCCTCATTTGCCTCACTAAAAATCCAGAAAAAAAAGAGAGGGAGGGAGGGAGAGGAGGGGTGAGGGAGGCAAAGCGGCGAAGCCCTACCGGATTTTCAAGCCGGCGACTGTAGGTAACTAAAATTTTCTATATTTTATAAATAGATTATATTGTAATTATTTTTTTAAACAGTAGATTAGCAATCAGTTCAATTATTGTTAGGAGTGATTAGTGGTACATTCGACAATACGATAACCGTAGAGAACCGTGGCCAAAATGCAGACATGGTGAGGACTGCTTAGTGCAGATCTGCACCGACGGGATAGATGGCGGTCGGTGTTTCTTCAAATACCTACACGCATATATAATACTCGGTTGTTTTATTTCTTTATCTTCATTGAGACACGTTACATGAAATTTATTTTACAATCTTCAGATGCTCCAGAAAACTGTGGTTTTACTAGGTGGGTCGATCCTGCAACAAGTGATTCAGTTCAGGAGTTCATCGAGTACCTCCAGATAAAGATCTTTGATCTGGAATGCAAGGTGAACCATTACGAGAAAGTGAGCGAGGGTAACAAAGACGACGAAGATGATGATACCAGCAATGTTGCCGCTTCACGGGATGAACCATGCACTATTCCTTACTGCAACTGCCCTTGTCACAAGAAGAATGGCCCTGCCCCTCCGGCACCACCGCCTGCACCACCTGCAATGGGTGGATACTGCGGAGAAGGCTCAACACAGTTTGCTACGTGGGGGTACGGCTACTAGGACTACCTAGTGCTAGTGACATGCTGCATCGTTGTGTTTGTTGTGTTTTTTTAAAATACCTAAGGCATGTTAGATTAGTTCAGAATCTGTTTACCGTAGTTGCAACGGGTTCTGCCATGACACTGCATGTCTGATGTGTGTTTTATTAACGTTGTATTATGATATAATTCCAAGGGTTTACATTGTGTAATGCAGTTTTTAGTTCTTAATTCTTACCGTTATATTTGATGTGTGGTTCACAGTATTCACTAGATTGCTTGTGCGTGCGTGGCACCTCGGCGCCGTGATCTGTGGTGCCAAGACGTGTTATCTCGGCGCCACATATTACGGCCTCAGGGTCTATTTCTGCAAAAAGTTATAAAAAGGGCACATATGTGAAATTATTTCGCGAAAAGGGCTAAATTGCAAAAATTACGGCCGGTCGCCCCGCAGCCGGGCGGACAGGGGGGCCGGCCCCCAGGGACCTGCGCGCAATTTTCTCCCTGAAATTTTTTTCACAAATGCCCCTGCCGCCCCGCTGCCGGCCGGCCGCCCGGCAGCGGGGCGGCCGGGGTATATTCCTGTAAATTTCTAAATCGAAAATATATTTTTGTAAAAAACGAAAATATAAAATATAAAAATAAAAAAACCGCCCCATTTTGAATGGGCCTCCAAATTGAAGGCCCAAGCCCCTGGAAATAGAGGCCTCCCATTTCCAATAAACGGATCGGCTTCTCCTTCTTGCTGCTTGCGACGCTGGCCTCCGCACCGCCCTCCCTGCGCGCCGCCCCTCCTTGCGCGCGCCGCCCCGCCGGCCGACGCCCCCAGCACGAGGCGCCGCCCGCCACGCCGTCTCCGCCCACCGCCGCCCGCCGCCGTCGCCGCCTACCACGGCGCCATCTCCCACCGCGCCGTCGCCCCTCCTTCTTCTCCATGGACAGATCCACGCCGGCGTCCCGCGCCATCTCCGGCGGTGGGTGGCCTCCCCGTCCTACGATGGCTCCCCCCGGAGAAGACGCGACGTCGTCCGTTCGTCGCACCGCATCCCCGTCCTACTGCAAATACTCCCGCTGCCGACCTTCCTCGTCGCCAAGATATGCCATCTCCCGCCGGCGGCCTACCTTGTCAGCTCCCCAACGATGCGCTCGTTCCTCCACGTGGCCGTCACACGTCCACCTTCACGGAGCCTCAAGGTGCTTCACCACCATTCTCCACCACCGCCACCTTTGACGCCCGCAGCACGGCATCATGGCCAGTACTCATGTACAAGGCCGCAGACGACGACTTCAGCTCCACCCCAATAGTTGACTGGACGCCTGATTTCTCTGCAAATGTAAGTCAATGTTTACTCTGCGCCTTGCTTCTTGCACATCATCAAGTAGGCAGTGAATGTTTTCTGAATATTGCTTGTCAATGTTTTCTGAACATTGCTTTTGGTCATCGACTGAAAATCATGTGGTGAGTGAAGCTCTGCACATGACTATATCAACTCACCTTTTCATGTAGGGAGTATAGGAAATTATGTCCAATCTAAATACAACAGTGAACAGTGAATAAATCAGAGTTGATCTTTCTATTTTTCTGTTGCCATTGTATATTAGGTCTACTGCTGCTACTGTTTCAGTATCTATATTGCAGCACCCAAAATGTGGCACAAGAATTCCAGTGCTTGCCAAAGTTCTAATTGCATTCAGTAGACATGCTTATTTGTTTTCCTTTCACAGTGATGATGTATTATTTCCATATGGACTATTGTTACGCCTGAAACTATCAACCTTGGAAACTGATTATTTACCTTCGTATCTGGATTTTCAGACTGCTAACTTTACGTGTGCCAACTTGAGAGGAGCTAATCTTGAAGCTGCTAATCTCAAGGTAAATTGAATTTTCTTTAACACGATTTCCTAATGTTCTTCCTGTAGAATTGGAGCAAGGGGTACAATATAATCATTCAGTTTACTTGGTCACTGAATGGACCATTCTGAGATGTTTCCATAGATAGCTGGTTTACTTGGTCAGTTCAGCATTTTGCTTTACTAGGACAGTTACTAGACACCTGCTGCATCATTCAGTTTCTCAATGTGAATTTCTCAATAGTTTCTGTTTGCTACAGTCCTAAGATCTGCCATGGCCCAATTTCAAGGAAGAAATGCAGTTAGAATAAGAAGCTGTGAACTATTGCCTGTCTTAAATTAGTGCTGCATTTTATGTCTAAGTTAGAACAATGTTTGGTTCTGACATTTTCTCTTATGCAGGGCCCAAGGGCTTCTACCTCCCAGTCTTTCACAAACATGATGACACTAGACGACGATGCTGCAGTGGAATTACTGATGGCGTCGGATCCCACTCCAAGTAGTGGCGGGAAAGGAGTATCAAGGCGAGGCAGCGGCTACATTCAATGTGAAGATATCCAGCTTTGCACATCTTGGATGAATATCAGCAATGACCCCATCGTCGGTAATGAGCAGCCATCAAAAACTTATTGGAATAGGATTGCTGATGATTTCCACCATAATAGAGACTTTGATTCCAATAGGTCTGCCAATTCTCTCGAGCATCGAATGGGGATCATACTGAAGGACTGCATGCTGTTCCAAGCATGCTATGAACAGATCGAGCGCCGTAATCCCAGCGGCGTCCCGTACCAAGAACATGTACTTGATCTCTGTTGCTGCTGCTATATCTTGTCATTGCTTTATATATATTCCTTCTATTGACGTAATCCCAGCTGCTATACCTCTGTTATTACAGATGATTGAAGCTCAAGCAAGGTATGCTAGAGCTTCAAGTGGAAAAAGTTTCCAACTCGTTCATTGTTGGCTCAAGGTGAGACATTGCGAGAAGTTCGCATCACTGAGACAAAACAAGATGCCGAGTAGAAAGCAAGATGCTGCACCAAAGGGAGAAGAACAGCAAGAGGCCGGCCAAGGCCCTCCTTCCAAGAAAGCCTGACCTCCGAGTAGAAAGCAATCCAAAGACAAGCTAAAAAAAGAAGGAGATGACAAGTACAAGGATATGATGCAAAATTTGATGGTAATGAAGGCCGAGGAACATAAGATGAAGAAAGAACGATGGGACAAAGATATGGCGCTCGAGCAGCGTAAGCTACAGATGGAGGAGCGGCGGCTGCAGTGGGAGCAAGAAAAGAAGATCATGTTCTGTGACATGACTACCATGGACGCTCATCAAAGGGCGTATGTCTTGGCGAAGAGAGCTCAAATAGCAAAGGAGACAAGTGCTGTTGTAGTTGATAGCGCCGGTGCTATTGTGGGCGACAGCGGGGAGAGCGTAGTGTAGGCGATGCTACTAGTGCTTGATAGCATGCTATCTGAATTATTTGTGCTGTAATGTACTATCAACTGAATAGCAGTATTGAATACCGCTCTACTGTTTATGGCCATCTGAGACTGAATTTTGTTGAAAAATTCTCTAGTGTATTATTATGAAGTCTGAACTGAATGTTATTCACTACTGAATGTTCAAATGTGTTCAAGCAATATTCAGTTGTGTGCTTTTCTGGAATGCATTTGTGCACAGTTCTACTGTGATGTTTCTTTTGTGTAAATTTAACCTCTGCATTGTTCAGAGCAATATTCCTTGTGTAGCATGCTGATGCTGGTCATTCAAAGGGTTGGTTGTTGTACTTCTGTCAATTAACAGAATGGTCATTATTCTGAATTGGTTGTTGTACTAAATCAATTAATAGAATGGCAACACTTGGGCAAGAAACAGTGCTAGTTCAGATTGTTAACTAAACTGAGCATGGCTGGCTGATCTGTTGAACTGTTACAGTGTTGGTGCCCACATTGTTCTGTTAGTGATGTAAAGCATTGTAAGTATCAGAAGTAACAGGCCGAAAATAGTGAACCTGCCAATAATTTAGAGAACATTTAGTTTATTATGACTAACACTTACACTTACAGCAGAGAACATATATGACTAACTTATAAATAGGAAACAGATCACCAGATATAAATATCACAATTCACCAGGATTCTATTTTCATATACTGTTAACAAATGGAACTTTTCAGTTGTCTGAACCATATTCTGTTTTTTTCAGTTGGAACACTAACAGTTTGCACACTCCACAGGAATATAGAAGCCAATCCCTTTTGAGCGAGAGCTGTTGTAGCATTGCATCTGCACATGCAGATAGAAAAGGCATGCACACTTCATTGAAGTATATTCTCTGCACTCAAGTCTCAAATAAACACTTGACAGAATGGAACAGAATGCTGATAGCATTGCAGTTCATTTGTGCCATTTCATTTTCTAGAATAACATGAACACTTCATTTGTTTTTCAGAATCAAACCACTGAAAGTTCAAATATTGTGCTATGCTTTAAAATCTGTGAGCTATTTGATTCTTGATAGTTGAAATACAGTGTGCAAATAGAAATGAGCCCAGAAGGCTCACATTCCAAAGTAAAACTCATAGCTGCTGAATGTTCTTTTTTCTCTCATTCTAAAGCAAAACTCACAATCCTGTACAGCCTTGGCAGCACACTAAAAAACACTTTTTGATCCAAACAAATGGGCACTGAATGTTCTTGATTTCTCTGTTCTAGCCACAGCTGCAGAGTTCATCAAACATGTGCTGGGAAGAGGAGACGAAGGCGGTGCCGCCACTGCCGCAGACCGGCAGCTCCACCCCCTCTCCTGTGTGCCGCCGCCGCAGACTGGGCCAGTAGCACCGCTCCTGCTCCGGCGTGCCGCCGCTGCGGACCGAGGCCGCCGAGGACAGCGACTAGGCGAGGGAGCACTTGAGCTCACCCACGCTCGCGCCATGCTGCGGGCCTCCGCGCCAGAGAGAGCACCTCAGCTCGGCCATGGAGCCTCGGCCTCGCCCAGGCAAGCGCGTGCAAGCTCGAGAATGGAGCCCCACAGGCCTGTCCCAAGGGCCACCTGAGCTCGCCCATGGAGCCTCGGGGGCCTCGCCCAGGCAGCGCGTCGAGCTCGAGCATGGAGCCAAGAGAGAGGAATCGAGAGGAGAGGGAGAGAGATGGAGAGAAAAATTGAGATCCTGATGTGTAGACCGAGAGAGATGCGAGAAGGAGAGGGATGCATCGGGAGGAAAAGGAATGGAGATGCGCAGCAGCAAGATGGGTGGGCAAGGCGGTCGGGGGCGGGCCGATTCCGCGGAGGGCGGGCGACGGCGGCGAGCGGACGCGCGACGGCGGCGGTCGAGCGTGGCCGCGCGTGGGAGATGGGAGGGCGAACTGACAGATGAGTCCCACGTGAATAGGGGCTTGAGTTGCAGGCCCGGCTGGAGTTGGGCCTCAAATTGAGCCCTTATTTGTTGCAGGCCGGCTTGCAAAATGAAATTTGAGGACTCAATTTTGCAGGCCCGGCAGGAGATGCTCTTAGCGGTTATTAATGTTGGAAAAAAGGGACTGGTGTTCAAATCACTGAACTGTAAGGTTCCTCGAGGGCAAAAGAACTGATGTAATAAGCTTCGTCACTTTAATTTCTTGCAAAATGAAGTAGAGCAACAACTCAGTACGCATACCGGAGAGTGATATATGTATTTAACAAAAAAAATGTACGTATGTTTTTTCATCTGTATTACCATTTCTCAGAGTAGGGGTGCAGAGTCTTCTTCTCCTGTCATATCTTGCATCCATGCTATTGAACTCGATATATATTTACCAGTTACCACTGTTGAGGCGAGGTCTGCAACTGGCGATTTCCGCTCACCATGCTGCATCCGAACCCAGCTGCAAAGCCCATCTGCTGTGCTCGGACTTGAATATAATCATAGACAGCAGCACAAGGCGAAAGGCGAACGTGGATCCCATAGCCAGCTGTAAACGAGCACAGTGCAAGAAGACTTTTGGTAATATCCTGATGCATCATAATCTCTATAAACGATTCACACACCAAAAGGAGGCCAACCAGCGTGGCCACGTCGCTGGCTGTCCTCGGCCGTTCGATCGGCCGGACGGACGGCCCAGATCAAACAAGTCTCGGCATTTTGCAAAAGAGCCCTTGAACTCTGGCAAAATAGAACCCGCAGTCCGTCTTCCTCTCTCAAGTTTTTTTATAAAAAAACCCTCGATCTTTGCACAAATAGTACCCGCCGTCCACGCCTTCCCATGGGCCTGCCTGCCAACCGTTTAGTGGGCCGAATTCAGCCTGAACCTGGTTTCCTTTATCTACTTGAGCATCTATTTACCTTTTCCTTTTACGAAAAAATATGCTAAAACTTAGAAATTGCATAGTAAATCACAAGAAAATCGTAAAATAGAAAATCAAATTATTTTGGAATCCTCACGAAAAGATCTATGCAGTCGAACCAAAATGAAGCATGTTTTAGTACAAAGATTTCACTGTATATTTTTGCCTCCATTCTTTACCCACAACAAACATAGCCAAAAGAACAAAATACATATTCCCTCCATTCCAAATTATAAGTCGCTTTGACTTTTTTGGTTCATCCATTTAGTTATGTATCTAGACATATTATTGTATCTAGATACATAACTAAATGGATAAACCAAAAAAAATTAAAGCGACTTATAATTTGGAACGGAAGGAGTATATTTCAAAGCTCAAAAAAAATACTCAAACAATAAAAAAAGAGACAGTTCAACCTTCGAAATATATAGATAGCAAAATGGTAAATCTGCGGTTAACATATACAATCATCGGTAAATGATAATTTCCAAATAACACGAAAAAAACACCAATATATTGCACAAAGAACAATTCAGCTACCATTATTCATACTGATGTACCTAACTACAAAGGAGAAAAAGAAAAAAAAAGAAAAAAGAAGATCTAACGATGGCCATAAGCGGCAAAGCCGCGCCGTTTTCTTGTCCCATACGAGTCAGCATTGGCGGTGAACATGAGACTAGCTAGCGGCTAATCTGGCAGACTAGCTACAAGGTTTTCTTTGCGTCAGGACAAGGCTGAAAGGCCGTCCGGGGGTCTTCACCATGCAGCGCTACAAGAAGTCAAGAACTAGTCCCTCCTGGGCATCAAGTGAGGGATCGGGATGATTTCTATGTATATGGCAGTGTGCGAAAGCCCGAAGATGCCTTTAATGCACATTAGGTTTGGCTCCCGAGTACATGCTGCCCTCTAGTCGTTTGTCAATCAAACAACTGAAGGAGGATGGCGTCATTAACACTATTAATTAACACCAATATACAGTATTTTTCTATTGAAATCTTCCGAACTTATTGGGACCGGCAGACCCAGTGGCAAACTTGAGTTCCGCCCTGGCCTGGACAAAACATTATTTGGGGCTTCCAGAATTACCTTATTAATTCATACATTTTGCATTATCTCGCCATTCATCAACACCGCAAAGAATGTGGAGAATTAAGGCCCGCTCAAAACTTGCCATTGTTTCATTTGTTAACAAAGAGAAAGAAAAGATATGCGTAGCAAGGCCCGAAGGGCCACCCCTACGGGGTTCCGCTACCCGGTTAGCGGACCGGGGTCGAGGGGGAGCCGCCCCTCGCGGGTCTCAGGGCAGCGCCCTGAAAGCTCTTCGGATCAGGAGCACCGGAAGAACCGATGCCTAAGCATCGGTGCATCCGACGCTTGTCGGAAGAACCGATGCTATGATGTTTGGTGCAGGAGGAAATCGAAACCAAGTCAGCCTATAGGCACCGGTTGAACCGACGGTCCAAGAAAGGGCATCGGTGCTTTGGGCGTACTGTATACCAGAGACGATGTTAAGTGCCTAGAAGAAGTTTCTTTAGCACCGGTTCAACCGACGGTGCATCGGAGTATTGCGTCGGTGCATTGACGTCAGCAGAAGAGAAGAAGGTTGTGAGTGACCGGTTTAACCGACGGGCAAGCATCGGTTCAACCGGTGGTCAGTTGGTCACTATGTCAGCAGTCAGAAGTTCAACGGCTACTTCGTGTCTTAGAGTGACCGGATGAACCGACGCTACCCCTGCCAGAGGCATCGGTTCATCCGGTGATACGCAGATTTTCTACTGACCGTTGGAGCAACGGCTACAAGACTTGGTGGCCTATATATACGCCTCACCCCGGCCATTTGAAGATTGCTGGAGTTGCTGGACATCCCACACACACCCAAGAACATCTCCAAGCCATATAAAAGCATCAAGATCATATCCTTAGCCCTTAGCACACTTTGAGAGTGTTGTGTAAAGGATTAGCTCTTAGTGAGTGAGATTGCAAGGCTTCGAGCCTTTGTGCTGTGGTTCGTTAGCGAACCAAAACAAGAGCTTGGTGCGCCAGCACCTTGGAGCGTGAAGCTCGCCGGCAACGTCATCGACCCTCCGACTTGGTGTGGAGCGGCGACGACATCTTTGTGCGGGGGGACGTGGAGACCCCCATCCTTTGTGGAGAAGCTCCTTAGTGGAACCCGGGGGCCAAGGTGACCGTGATTGTGTTCACGGAAGAGATTTGGTGGCCGAGTAGCAATACTCTTAGTGAGTGCTACAACAACGTGGATGTAGGTGTGCCTTTGTGGCTAACCGAACTACGGGATAAACACCCGCGTCAAGAGTTTGCTATCTCCTATCCCGCTCTTTAAACTTCCGCATTTCATACTAGCAATTTTGTATGCCTTTACTTTCATAGAGTAGTTTCTTGATAGGAAAGGCTATAGGTTGCTAAACTCTTTTGGGATAGGGGTTTCACACTAGAACAACCTAGTTGCACATCTAGATAGCATGTTTTAGTTTAAGTTTTTGTGCAAACTAGTTGCAGCCATAGGTCTAAGTTTTTAGAGTGCCTAATTCACCCCCTCCCCCTCTTAGGCTAGAGCACCCGATAACTTTCAATATGTTATGAGCATATGTATGCTCAGCTCAGCCCTTGTAACCATGCTTTTATATGTACAACATCAGGGCACAGTACTAGTTGCAGATAGTAGTTGGTATTGAGAGAATGAGTATGTAACTATGTAATGGTATTTGAGTATGTAGCTGGTGACATCAATACCTTGTATCTACTTTAGCTTTAGCCCCGACCCCTCCATTCTCCTCACTCGCCCCCTCCTTTCTTGTACCTCTCGAGAACAAACAGAGCTGACCTTCTTGGCACCTTACGCCACCAAACTCAAATCTTTCTCTCCTGACCCTCCTCCACCCTCCCTGTTACCTCCCCAACCTGCTCCCGATGAGCTTTGACTCATTTCTGGTAAGGAATCGAAGCTCACCATCCGCCATATATCGTCTGCCATTAGCGCCAGCGGGCCCGAGATACGCCCGTAGGTGGACTCTCGTCTCTGGCTCCCATTTCCCTTGTCAAACGGCTCAAATCGAATGTAAGCGACCTCCTAAAGCTCATGCTCTCCGCATTCCACCACGTTCCACCGGTTTCCACGCTCATCCATGGAGCTCGCCGCCGATCGAAACCCCCTCTTCGCCACTAGCCATGCTTGGTCATTGCTTCTCACACACATCACCCACTGTTGAACTCGCCTCACTGCATAGATGTTGTAGGTGTAAGTCCCAGTCGACGTACGACTCGCTGTCGGTGGGAACACGCCGAGCAAGCTCCGTCGTAGGCCAGCGCCACCATGCGGGCGAGCTAGAGCATCACCTTGTGGCCTGCGCCGCCGGCTGGGCGAGTTCGAGCTCCGCCGGGGGCCAAGAGCTAGAGAGGCGCACGAGGGGATGGAGGGCGGCAGGCGGCGCATGGTCAGAGGAGAAGGATAGGAGAAAAAGAGAGAGGGAGAGGAGAGATGAAAGAGAGGAGAGATGAAGGCTGACAAGTGGACCTCACCATCATGTGTCGTCCATGTTAGCAAAACCATCACCAAAACAATCTGATGGCCCAAGATGAACAGTTTTACGAGTTAGGTGGCAAAAGATTCCTGAATTTGCGATTCAATGGTCAAAACCAAATTTAGACAATAGTTCGACAGCCAAAAATGAATTTTATCCTTTAGATAAATGGAGATCTAACTTCAGGTATCCTCCTACGAGGACGGATATGCTTTAGACCACAATTATTAAAAGAACTAGGTGATTCCCCGCGTGTTGTTGCGGGATTTGAAATATGGGAGGAAGATTATTTTTGGTAAATAGAAGATTAATGAAAAATAACACTTGTGAAGTATGAGATGAATTTTTATTTTTATTTCATTCTACCTTTTTCTTTTTGTCTCTCTCTTTTGATTTTTCCTTTCTATTTTCTCTTACTTTTCCATTTTTCCATTTTTTTCCTTTTATTTTTTCCTCTTTTTTCTTTTCCCATTTTTTACCTTTTTCTTCCTTTTCTCTCTCATATTCTTTTCCCTTTTTATTTTCTCTTCTTTTCCATTTTTCCCTTTTTTCCTTTTATTTTTTTCTTCCTTTTCTTTTCCCCTTTATCTTTATTCGGGTCACTCCATCTTTCTCCCCGCCGCCACCACTCCATCCCCTGCCAGCGCCACCTCTGTTGGCCTCCATAACCGACATCCCCTCCTCCGGCTGCTGCTCCTCTCAGCACCGCTCCTCCGCCTTTGTCGACGCACTGCTTGACGACGCCCTCCATGCCTTGGACGTTGAGGTCAGGCGCCTTGAGGACGTGGTAGATGTGGGGCAGTGGCATGACGCGCACGTGCCGGTCGATCTTGGGTGTCGTTGCGGCCTCCTCAATGACCACATCATCCGAGTACACCTCGCTGGTGAGCGTAACTTGGTGGAGGAGGCGCGCACGGCGTAGGCGAGGGCGGGTCGGGGCGGCGGGAGAAGGCAGCGAATGCGGGCGCTGCGGACGGGAGGCAGAGGAGGAAATAACTGAAGTGAAATTGATGACGTTCGAGTGGTGTGATTGTTGTTGAGTGGTGCGATTGATGGTTTTTCTAATAACTAAAATGAAGCTAATGTGAAATCATTTGAGGGAGAGGAAGAGCAAGATCGTTGGTATTGTAGAACGGATGGCCATGATGTAGTTTGTACCTAAGATCGAAAGGCTGAAATATAAAAGGTGATGTGTCTCAATGTGGTTTCAGAGAAATAGCAATCAATGATCGGGAGTGGGGAGCTTTTTATATAAGAGATATAGATTACTCCCTCCTTCCCCGTTTATAAGGCATGGTGGAACATGACACGGTCTTCTAAATAATACTTTGACCATTTATTTATCATATATTATATCACTTTTGATTATAAACTTATAATCATTGTAAAATATATTTGATTATGAATCCAATCATATGAAATTTGCATTATAAAAATAAAAATTTAATAGTCAAATTATTGGTCAAAGATGATAAGGTTTGAATCTTGATATACGTGTATGCCTTATAAACAGGGAAGGAGGGAGTAGTTATTACCTCTACAAGGTTAGGCACATGTTCTAAGAAAATTGTAGCTAGAACATCATGAGCCTATTTGAATAATCGAAAATAACAAACTAAATGAAAAGAAAGAAGTTCTTTTTTAGCAACGAAAAGAAGAATTCAAAATCACCATTTTGCAGCTTGTGTAATCCATCCTTGGAAGCCCTATTTCATAAGGAAAAAGTCATTTTTGCCTCCCTCAACTTTGAGTCGAATATGCTTTTCCTTCTCGAACAATAAAACCGTCCGACCAGCCTCCTCGAACTCCCGAAACCGTTCAAACGACCTCCTTGAGCGGTTTGGGCAGCGGTTTTTTCTTTTTTTTCTTTTATGTTTGTTTTGACTGAATCTTTAAAGAATCATATTAAATCACAAAAAAGATCATAAAATAGAAAATTCAATTTTGTTGGACTCCACTTGAGTAGATTCATGCAGTGAACATATGATATCATATATTTTAGTACAAATTTTTTTGCTGTAACTTTAGATATATACTTCTCTATAATTAATTTATAGCTACAATTTCCATTGTCTAATTATGGTAAAAATTTTATAGTGGGCTAATCATTATATGGTGGAGCTGCAGTAAAACTTTTATAATTAATGGATCATATATGACTGAGCTATAGATTTATCTATATAAACTTAGATAAATCTAGACAAATCTATAGATAAATCTAAATAAATATATAACTCAGCCGTACATGATCCAATAATTATAAAACTTTTACTAGAGCTTAATCATACAATGTTATCCCTCCATAAAAAATGCACCATAATTAGACAACAAAAATTGTAGCTATAAATTAATTACAAAAAAGTATATATCTAAAGTTACAGAAAAAAAATTATACTAAATATATCATATAATATGTTCACTGCGTGGATCTACTCATGTGGAGTCCAACAAAATTAAATTTTCTATTTTATAATTTTTTTTAATTTAATATGATTTTTCAAAGATTCAGTCAAAATAAATATAAAAAAAGAGAAAAAAACGCTGCCCAAACCGCTCAAGGAGGTCGTGTGAATAGTTTTGGGAGTTCGAGGAGACTAGTCGGACGGTTTCATTGTCTTGAGAGTAAAAGCAGATTCGGTCTAAAGCTGAAAGAAGCAAAATGACTTTTTCCATTTCGTAATGTTAAGACTTCTTTTTTTTTTTGGAAACTGTAATGTTAAGACTTCAAAGGCTAAAGTCTATCTGACCTCCTCCAACTCTCATGCTAGTCCGAATTTCCTCCCTAAACCAGAAAACCAGTTTTTTTGGCTCCCGAAACTATGCAAACCGTTTACTTTACATCCTTTCGTGGTTTTGGCAGCGGTTTTAGCTGACGTGGACCATCCGACGTGGAACTTGTCCGCGTGGGATCCTACGTGGACAAGAGAGGCGCGCGTTAAATAATCGATTGAAGCAATACCCTAGCCCCCCCTCCCCGACGGAACACGCCGCCGCCGCCGCCCGCTCTCTGTCGGCCCTCCCTCCTCCTTCTTCTTCCCCCCACGATCTCAAACCCTAGCCTCTCGCTGCCCACTACAATGCGACGGTCCCTTTGCCGGAAGTGAAGGCGAGTACGAAGTTGCGGAGCTCGTTTCGCAGGTTAGTGATTTGGATCCCGAGAACTAGTTTATTGTCGTCCTTTTTGCCTTGGATCTGATGCATTGAAGTGTTGCTTTATGCCTAAATTACTTGATTCCAATTAGTTGAATAGATGGTGTTGATGTGTTAATTGTAGAAGCATTTGTGTGTTTTGGTAGAAATGGACATGCTGGAAATGCTTACAGTTAGATTCCATTTCAACGGGGAGTTTGTGAATGATGGCAAGATTTTACAATATGTTGGAGGAAGTGAGCAAATGTCATATATCGACCGAGACAAAGTGTCCCTGCCAGAAGTCATTGGTCACCTAAAAGACCATTGTGCAGTTGAAGAAGGCACATTGCTTCATTGGTTATTCCCTGGCCGAGAATTGAAGAGTGGTCTTCGTGCTTTGGTTGATGATAAGGTGTGCATTGAAATGGCAGGTGTCACATCTGAAGGAGAGGTTGCAGAGATATATGTTGAAAGTCCAACGTTTTTACAGGAGTCAGATAATGGAAGTGGTAGAACAAGTAATTATGAGGATGAGCTTGGGGATATGGATGTGGCAGATGAAGAAGATACAGAGGCCGAAGAACCAAGAAGGCAAATAGTGGTAAGGAAGTCATGCAGTAGGGAGGAGATTCAGAAACAACTTTTGGCACTTGAGGTGTTTTACACCAGCCCAAGCAAGAAAGGAAAGGAAAAAAAAGAGGATGTGAGAGGAAAGAAAAAGGCTGCATGTCCTGATTCTAGCACTGATAGTGATTACCTGCCTGGAGATACATGCTCATCAGAAGATGATGAAGAGGCTGCTGAGATATTGAAAAATTATAAAGAATTCAAGAAGAAACAAAAATCTGGGCAGAGGGCTACATTGGATGATGTGGTACTGGAAGGGGCAGCACATGCTTTTCCAGTTGGCTTTGAAGGATATGATGAAGGAAATGAAACCCCATATGCAGGTAGCAGTGATGATGAAGACTCTTTAGAAGAGATTGGACCTAATGGAGAGCTATGTAGGAAGGAAGATGGCTGCATTAGATACAAGAAGAATGGGAAGCCACAGTTTCAGTTAGGTATGAAGTTTAGAAGTAAGAAACAATTCAAAAAGGCAATTATTAGATATGGACTAGCTGAGAGAAAGGTAATAAATTTTATTAAGGATGACCCTAAGAGGGTTAGGGCAAAGTGTGACTGGAGGCATTGTCCATGGGTGTGTCTTTTGTCCAACAATTCTAGGAGTGAGAGCTGGCAGATTGTGACATTTGAAGACTATCACACTTGCCCCCCTAGAAGAGATAATAGGCTTGTGACAGGGAGAAGGATAGCAGAAAAATATGAGAAGTTCATTATTACTAATCCAAGTTGGAACTTTGTAAGTATGAAGGAGACTGTACAAGAAGAAATGTTTGCTAATGTTAGCATCTCAAAACTTAAGAGAGCTAAGGCTTTGGTCATGAAGAAGGCACTGGACTCTATGAAAGGTCAGTACAACAGGTTGTATGACTACCAAGCCGAGCTCCTTAGGAGTAACCCAGGTAGTACAGTAATAGTGGTTAAGGATCCAGAGTTTGAAGAGCCCATCTTTCAAAGGATGTACATATGCCTAGATGCATTGAAGAAAGGCTTCATTGCTGGATGCAGAAAGGTTGTAGGCTTAGATGGTTGTTTTTTCAAAGGAGCAATAACAGGAGAGCTGCTATGTGCTATAGGGAGAGATGCAAACAACCAAATGTACCCTATTGCATGGGCTGTGGTTGAAAGGGAGAACAATGATTCATGGGATTGGTTTTGTGACCTATTATTTAAAGACATACAAGTTGGTGATGGTTCTGGATGGGTGTTTATATCAGATCAACAAAAGGTATTTCATTGGCTTCTTCTGTTTACTGTTCTCATGAGTTAATTTATGAGCTTGTTGTGACACTATCTGTCTGATGGTGTAGGGCGTACTCAATGCTGTGCGGAGATGGGCTCCTATTGCTGAGCATAGAAACTGTGCTAGACACATCTATGCCAATTGGAAAAAGCACTTCAGTGTCAAGGAGTGGCAGAAATTGTTCTGGAGGTGTGCCAAGGCTCCATGTCTGCTGCTGTTTAACAAAGCTCGAGCAAGGTTGGCCAGAGATACAATAGATGGTGCTCAAGCTATAATGAATACACATCCAGAGCATTGGAGTAGGGCTTGGTTCAGGTTAGGATCAATGTGTGACTCTGTTGATAATAATTTATGTGAGGCATTCAACAAGTGGATAGTTGAAGCCAGACTGTTTCCTATCATTACAATGTTAGAAATTATAAGAAGAAAGGTGATGGTTAGGATTCATGAACAAAAGAAAAAGGCAGAGAGGTGGATGACAAAGATATGTCCTGCGATACTGAAGAAATGTAATACATATATCACATTGTCAGGAAGGTGTCATGCAATTTGCAATGGTGAATCCAAGTTTGAAGTGATCTATTATGACAATAGGTTCACAGTTGATCTGGATAGGAAGCAATGCTCATGTAGGTATTGGCAGTTATCTGGCCTACCCTGTCACCATGCTATTTCCTGCATTTTTTTCAAGACCAGCAGTTTAGAAGATTATATTGCAAGTTGTTACTCTACTGAGGCTTTCAACAGGACATATGACTATTGTCTCAATCCATTAGAAGGAATGAATGGATGGCCAGCATCTGATAGGCTCCCCCTTAAGGCTCCTGGTTATGTTAGGATGCCAGGAAGGCCAAAGAAGGAGAGGAGAAGGGATTCTACAGAAGGTCCAAAGGGCACAAAAATGTCTAAGATGGGCACGGTCATTAGGTGTTCAAAATGCAAGCAGACTGGTCACAACCGATCAACATGTAAGAAGAGATCTGCTGCACCCTCTCAAAGTCGTACTGATCAAGTTCTTGCCCAAGGCAGTGCATCTCACTCAGAAGCTGGTGCTGAAGCAGCTGCCTCTCACTCAGTTGGTGCTGCTCAAGCACCTGCAACTCAGTTAGGGATCCCAGGTGGTGTTAGTCCACAAGCCATTGTACCTATGCCAAGCACACAGGGAAGCTACACATCTACAAGTACAACAAGGATCCCACCAAAAGCAGGAACTAAGAAAAGAAAGGCTCCATCAGATCCATCTACAAGTGCTAAGGTGAATCCATCTCTATTCAACTAATTAGTATATTCATCTGCTTTTCATAACTAACAAACTGTAACTATGTTCATAGGCCATCAAAACAAGAGCTAGTGCTACAGTGGCTACTGGACCTGGTGGATCAGCTACAATTAATCTGGTGGCCAATGTTCCAAGACCTCAAGCAAGTTCAAGTGCCACCATAAATATCTCCACAGGGACAGCTTCTGCCAGGGTCTCTGCAAGTGCACCAAAAAGCCAAGCCAAGCCTAGGAAGCCTAAGGCACCACCAGTTCTTTTCCTCCCTCCATGGGATTCTGCCAAGCTTTGAATGTGTGTTCATGTAATATTGTTGTGGAACCTTTATATCAGTGTCAGATGTAGTATGGAACACTTTCTATCAGCAACTATCAACCTTAGATGTAATATTGAACATGTTGTCTTCCAATGTTGGCTTCGAATTGATCCTGTGATGATCATAATCTCTGAAATGTGTCTATGATTACTGATAGCATATTGTCAAGATCCATATTGGTTCCTGAATATGACTTGATTACTTCATTCCACCTAACAGATTATGAAAAACAACTTAGAAAACTAACAGATTCCATTACAACGATACAGTAGACCAGATAGCAACTAATAGATTCCATTACAACCATTAAAACTAACAGATTCCATTAGAATCCTACACTGCTAATTACATTCATCATCCTACTTCATGAAAAAAACAATGCAATTAGAAGCCCCACACACACAACTGAAAGAAAAAATCTCTCCCTCTCAAACCTCTTCATCCTAATCACCACGGCTTCTGCGTTTGCTTGCATCTCTGCCACCCTAATCTTTAGTGCTTCACCTTTCTTCTTCTCTTGCTCCAGCTTCATACCACCATCGCCAAGAGCGTCCTTCAAATTCTTGTTCTCACGCTTCAAATTCCACACAGCATCACGCAAATCCACTAGAAGCCCGCGCACAAAGACATCGCATGGGGCTTCATACCACCCAAAGAACTGACAACCCCCTTCCTGTGATTCGGCCACGAATCGATTCAATCCAAGAACAAAGAATAAGGAACAAGGTAGTGGGGAATTCTAGGTATTCGAGATGCTCAACTTTACTTACCCCTCGGCGAGAACAACTCATGTACCGACGCCCGGGGTTATCATCTGACCACGAGATCCATAGCCCCGCCTTCCTTCCACATTGGCACATCACATCTGGCCAGTACTCAAATGGCCCATTCCTGTAAGGTATCGGCGACTTCCGCTGCCCCGGCTCACCCCACCATGCGGAACGTGTCACGCTAGAGCTTGAGGACGACATCAATAGCGGCAGCGAGAGGCTAGGGTTTGAGATCGTGGGGGGGGGGGGGGAGAAGGAGGAGGGAGGGCCGACAGAGAGCGGGCGGCGGCGGCGGCGTGTTCTGTCGGGGAGGGGGGCGTGTTCTGTCGGGGAGGGGCGCCTCTCTTGTCCACGTAGGATCCCACGCGGACAAGTTCCACGTCGGATGGTCCACGTCAGCTAAAACCGCTGCCAAAACCACGAAAGGATGTAAAGTAAACGGTTTGCATAGTTTCGGGAGCCAAAAAAACTGGTTTTCTGGTTTAGGGAGGAAATTCGGACTAGCATGAGAGTTGGAGGAGGTCAGATAGACTTTAGCCGACTTCAAATGAACCAACTTCGCCAGACAAACCAATTCAAGCCCAGGCCCGTGCGAAAGGGCTCTTCGGCCCAGCTTTTTCGGCCGCTGGGCTGTCGGCTTTCGGCGCCATCCCAAAACGAAACCCACAACCACTTCGCCGCCGGTTGCCGCCGCCGCCCCCTTCCTCCATGGCGCACCTCCTCCTATCCCCCGCCGCCGCCGATGCCGCCTGGGAGGCCGCGCTAGACGTCGACGACTCCGACATCCGCCCCGACGCTCCGTTCCTATCGCCGCCCACCCCGCACTCCCGCGCCACCGCACCCTCCCGCGGGGACAGGCCCGCGCACCCCTCCCGCCGCCGCGGCGCCCCCGAGCCCGCCTCCGCCGTCCAGGACGCGGCGCGGCGCCGCGGCGCCGATGGCGGCTCGCCTCTCGCTCTCGGGCGCGCGGGGCCCGGTCGCCGACGACTTCCTGCTGCCCCCCTGGCTCTGCGCCCTCCAGTTCCTCGGTGAGGGGTGTCTCCGACTCCGAGCACGTCGCGCTGATCTCGCCGCAGATGAGCTCTCTCTTCGCGTTTCTTAGCGAGTGAAATCTGTGCGCGTGATTGGTCCAACATTGTGGGCTGCGTTCGATGCAGTGAAGGACCGCGCGTGGGAGCAGCCGGAGATCGAGGAGATCAGGCGTGACGAGGAATTGCGTCGAGCACCTCTGGTGCGTGTTCCGAACCTGCCTGGCTTTCAGCTTTTCGTCTCATACGGTCACACAGAGTGTGTGATTTCGTGGCGCACTGACCATTATGGGCGTTTGCATTGCCGTCAGGTGGCCGGGGTGGTGACATCCTGCAAGCCAAATGGTCTGGGCGATCTCCTGATTACGCTTAAGGTTAGCATTGGGCATCAACGCCTTATTCTGCTCCTTGTGCTATCTTTTTTTCTTTTCAGTAACTAGTTTAATGCCTGTTCGATTGCTACGGCCACAGAATTTTATGTCACCTAATGTGATGTGCCCCACTATCCATTCGTACCCTTAACTCTTGCCCATACGTTGCTTTACTGGTTTCCCGGAGGCTTCTTTTTATTAGGCAGGATGTAGGAAGGTAAAGGCGACCTGCCGCTGAGGGGTGAAATGGGAACACTACGTACTTTTTAAGTTGCAGGGATTTACATTCATTGATGAGTGGACACTTGAAACAAGTAAAATGATATGTTCTCCCGAAAATAGCATCTCTTTACCTGAGTGACAGTGATTGGTAATTCTTGATAGGACCCTACGGACACAATTTCCGCTGCAGTACACAAGAAAGTTCTTTTGGAGGGTAATTATGGTCAGGATATTTCTATCGGCTGTGTCATTCTTCTGAGTAAGGTAAAATTTATAAGCTGTGGTTTCTTTTTTTTTTCAAACTACTATACCGACAACTGTGGTGGTTACTGGCAAGTGATTGGTTCAGCAGTTGAGCAGTTGAGGATGTTCTCAATTTCAGGTACCTGTTTTCCGTCCAACTCCCAAGGCATGCTACCTGAACATTACCAAAGTGGTTAAGGTATTATCCATAGTTCCATACCTACTGCTAGTGCCTGCAGTCTGTTTTAAGTGTTCATGATGGTCATGGTTTCCCAGTTTAATTGTTGTTGTAAACAATGAATGTTGAAATATGATTTTCCACTGAATAATAAAAAGGAAAGGAACTTGAATTTTGTGTATGAACTGTGTTAATGAGATACAAACCATTACTTTAAGGCAACAAATCAAGCGCGAACCAGAAGATGAATTTTTCTAATCAACCATTGATCTGGAATGGACTACATATTACTTTTAAAATCTTGAAATGTTAGCGCTTTAGTCATTGCACGAGTACAGTGAAAAAGAAAAGGTGGCTCTTGATATCTGCGTTTTAATTCAGTTGCGTTTCAAGTCTCAGGAGTCAGGAATTTTAAGTGTATAGCATTCTTTCTGCAGCAATTTCGCTGGGGTGTTTTGACAAATGCTCTCAAACACATTAGATGATACTGTTTTGTCTGAGAATCCTCTTATGGCATATGGGTATAATATGCAAATGTTTTCAGATTTTCAGAAAGGATTGTGATGCCCCATCTAAGCGACTGATTTCATCAAATACTACTGAAAGAAGTGAGGATTCTACCACCAATATAATGACAAGACTTTTAGGTCATGAAAGGATGATGGCCAGTAAGCAGTAACAATGAGATGACAGTTATGGAGGTTTCTCTTCAACACCAGGGAACATCGGATTCAAATAATAGCAATTCAGCACTGGATATTTATGCTAGATGTAGTATAGGAAATAACCAGGAAGGTGGACTACAAATGTTGGCTGGAGGTCCACGCAGAAAGACATGTTCTCAGCCTAGTCTTTGTGGAAGTACAGTCATGTTTGGAGACAGATATTCTACTCAGGCTAGTGATAATGAAAATATTAGGCTACCTTTCGATAATGAAAAGATGCTCCATATTAGTAAAAAGCTGAAGAGTGATGCAATGCTTCCTGATGGCAATGTTGAAACTGCAAGCTCGAGAATAGATACTGAGAACAATCAGGTTTTAAAGAGAAATATGAACACTGAGTTAGATGGTATGTCAGAACAGTTTAATGGTCAGCATGCCTCCATCAAGGAGCCTATTGAGCATCAGCAAAGGAACTTCACTGCTGTGAATGCAGGTTGTGTTCAGCCAACTCAAGAATATGCTCCTTCCATCAGTGGTTCACTTATCAACCCCAAAAAGGCAATGCCAGTTGCTTCATTAGCAGAATGGACAGATGACCAAATTTCTGAACTATTTGCTGACTACTAATATTGTAGTGTGTATCTGATCAGCAGGTTGATAGATTTTGGTAGTCAATTTTTTGCTGTTATATTAATTATACGAGCTTGTAATAATTTTCCTATTTCTGTACACTAGTTCTTAGCATCTAGATTTGTATATTTATGCAGTCCAGTTCACTTTTTTGAAATATTTGTGCAATGCCATCTCAAGTTGTACATAAATCTTACTAGTGAGGGGAACAAAAGGCTTCTCGTATCCATTTTCCCTTGTGGAGACAGAAAGAGAATCCATAAGATAAGTTGCATTTTTCTAAGCATTTTCAGATTTTCTTTACACGATTGTAAATGTGGGTACAAAATTGTGAATTGAGTTGGTTATGTAACTCTGATTTTACCTTTATTTTCAACAATGTACATCAGCAGAGTATGCTGTCAAATAATAATATCTGGCTACCAAGCCTCACCAGATTTTCCACCTTGTATAATCTCTGTAAAAACGTGTACATGTCAGGTTTCGCAAACAAGCTGATCGGAGCGACAAAGAATTCTGAAGTCCCTATTATAATTGATGGGATCCTCAAATTGGAGCGCAGTATATTATCGGCAAACGAAAATGCAACTGTCTCAAAGCATACCAATCCGGAGGCGAAGTGCCTTTTGTCATTAAAATGAACCCACCACGAGATCTGCCCGCGGACCATCATCACAGTTGCCCCAAGATCAAGTTAATATGGTGATCGTCAAATGCCCATCACACATTAGTTCACTATATTACGTCAAGATGCCATTACATCACATTTCATTATGAGCAGTTGGGCATGCTGTCACCAGCAACATGTCTAATTGATTATCATCTAAAAAGATAGCAGTGTGCATCTAAGCAAGCAGTAGAATTTGATGTTTAAGTTTTGCTTCCATGAATACACATACGCATTGTTAGAATACTAATACTACAATAGTTCTGCTCGTAATCATCATTTCCTGCTACAGCAATCTGTGTCCTTCCCAGCCGCAGTGTTGACTTGTCGGTTGAGATAGGCTTCATAGATCTCCACGACAAGCCTCGGGTCCTTCTCAACAAGCTCCTTGTATTCTTCCCGATCTGCTAGTGTGGACATATTGTCCATGAGCACAGAAAGGGAGGCCTCCAGCAGCTGTTTTGCACTGTGGCGATGTGCAAATGCGTAGTGGGCAATGGCATTTTCATTGTTCACTTTGGATGTTATGAACTTCTCACAGTAGGTCTTCAGGTGCTTTACTTCATACTTCTCAGCCAACACCAAGAGGTCAGATGCCATTTGCTCATCTAGAAGAGCTTCTGCTGTGTACATGTAATGGACAAAAGCACGAAGCACGTCATAGGACACATCAAAGATTTTGATGATGCCACTCCTGCTCTCTTCCATCTCATTCTCAAGCATCGCTCTGAAAACAGGAGATCTGCTTGCCTGTTTGAAAGGAAAAGATCAGTTCAATGTACAAGGCAATTCTAATGCAACAAAAATTGCAACCAATCCTGAGAGGTCAATTAACACAAAAATGAGGAATATTTTGAGCAAAACTAACTAAACACTATTGAGGTGAAGCTCAAGCAACTGGAGAAATTAGAAGAATGTTAGCATGACTATAAATAAAAGGTAAAGTTGAAGCTACCAGCTGAAATTTGCTTAGTACCTATGCATCTGCTAGAATATGCATCGGTATGCATTGGCATATGGAAACGTAAAGAGTCAAGCACTGCATCCAAATAGTTCATAGATCACAGATTCTAAACGAAAAGGTGCGGCAGTTAATGAATATATTTGTTACCATGTGAAAATAATCCCATCCTCGAGCAAAACTAAAAATGTGCATGTGTAAGTGACTATGTCATGTAGTTAATCAGCATTCACCACTGAGACTGGCATGATTAACATTTTATTATATGCATGTGACTGTGCCAGGATAATCAGGACTAACATGTAACCATGGTGCATAGTCCAGGCATCTCTAATGTTACAAATGAGGCTTGTTGTATTGATAGAGGCCCAAAGGGCAATATATATAGAGTACATGAGACACCCCAAACCCTAGAATATGTGAAGTAACTAAACTACCCTTGACACATATATAGTGACTATAATACCCTTAACACCCCCTCTCAAATGCAACGTGAATGCAATGCCGTTGCATTTGGAGAGTTGATACTAAGCACTAGACTCAAACATAAACATGAAAATAATACATCCAAAGTCCGAAATCAAAAGATGTCGTCGAAGCGTGCAACTCTTGGAACATGTCGATGTAGAAAAAGATCTCCACAAGCGGGTATCGCCTTCACAACTCGTACTTCAGCGAATAGCCGAGTCTTCACAAACCAGTACGTCGACTCCTCAAACATGAGTCTTGCTTTGGAGACTTGAACACGACAAGAACAGTGAGATGTGCCAACCAGCCAAAGATAGAAAGTACCACTGCAAGACGGCAAGTGGTGAGACAGGAAGGTGATGACGAAAATAGACGGCCATTGATCATGACGTGGAGCAAGACGGCTCCGAAAGAGACCAAGAGGGCATTGTCGCACCACAATGAGATGAGGACGGGCCGCCGCGCGCCGATGGATCCGTGATAGGCGGAGACGAGGATGAACGGGCGGAGGAGAGCCGGCGGACGGACGGGCAGCGCTGCTGCGCCGCGCAGCTGCTGCTACTGCGCCGGCGGACGGTGGAGCGACGACGGATCCGCGACGGGCGGATCTGAGGCGGCCGGCGGGTGGGGGCGACGACTGCCTGGCGGCGGGAGGGATCTGAGGAGGCCGCGGCGGGGGAAAAAAAATTGGTACGCTGCTCTGCTCTGCTCTCTCTGCTGCTATGACTCGATCTACAAAAGAGCATGGGTTTGGGGCTTGGAGATGCCGCCCCCAGGAGCGAGACGAAGCTCCCAGGGGCAGCGCAACAGCGACGATGAGGGTGGCGGCCAATCTAGATCGAGACCTGCTCTGTTACCATGTTACAAATGAGGCTTGTTGTATTGATAGAGGCCCAAAGGGCAATATATATAGAGTACATGAGACACCCCAAACCCTAGAATATGTGAAGTAACTAAACTACCCTTGACACATATATAGTGACTATAATACCCTTAACATGTATTCTCGATTGGTCACGCGACATGCGAAGATTTTGTCCGGGCGGCCATACATGCTGGCAGGAGCTGAGCATTGCATTGAAACGGAACGTAGGCTCCACGGTGTGTTGTGTATTGATATATATGTGCCATGTGCCTGGCTGTTCTGTATGAGTAACCATTTGTAAACACTAAACTACCCTTGACACATATATAGTGACTATAATACCCTTAACATCTAATACACTGTATCATAGGTTAAGGAAGAGAGAGTGATCTACCTCGTAGATACAGTTATTCCAATGCATCAAATTTTAGGTTAGTTTTAACAAAGCAAAACAATTATAGCACGGCCATTTAAGCTATGGGGCTATGGGGCCAACAAACATATTTTAGATACAGTTGTTGCTCCAATAATTCAAGCCATAAATAAGCACCACTTCGCCCCATCATTTAGATGATATGGCAAGCATTAAGATATGGTTGTTGGCATGTAGCATTATAATTGCTTTCAAGCATTTCGAAAGTCTAAATTGTCCATCGATTGATCTCGAGAAAAAATAAAAGTATGATCTCCTATTGCCCACTCCCTTGAGTCAAGATCGATTGTATTGAACACGGATATATGTATGATTTGTTACATTCAGAAAAAATACAAACCGTGAAGGTTTTTCATATGTGTGCAAAATTTGTTCCATCCACAGCATACTTCTGGTAAATTTAGTATTTTTTTATGTTTTACCTGTTTGGATAGTTTCACCAATTTCTCATGTGTCACATTCTGATCTGCAACCGAAATGACCATAGAGAAATTCACAAATAAGTACACGTCAAGAACTCTCAGGGGCTCCACATCTCCATTGCACACTGGTACCAGTAGTGGCAAAATGAAATTTTTAACCACAAACAGCCGGTGATTACCAAACTAGAGGAATCGATGGGTAGGACAGTGAGCTACTAGAACTATTCAAACCGGCTACTGCGAATCAGTGAGGAATCTATGATTCTATGAATGAAATAGGAAAGCAAAAACATCACAAACTCACAATCTTTTTTTTTACTAGGACTAGGTTTATTTTCTTAGGCTAGTCGATCTAGGGGTCTGTCAGGAACGGAATTATCAAGAACCGCACAAGCGACGCAATCTAGCATGAATCCCACCAAGAGATCCTCTAAACAGCGCAAGGAGAGGTTGGAGGGGGGGGGATTGCTCACGAGGATGACGCGGTGGGCGGGGACGGCGGGTGTGTATGGTGCGCGCGCGGCGTCGCCGCCGTCGCCTCCCGCGCCGGAGGAGGAGCAGGAGGGGATGGCGTGGAGGAGGAGGTCGGAGTGCGGGGCGGACGCGGCGTCGAGGGTGGGGGAGGGGAGGCGGAGGAAGAGGAGGCGGGCTCGGAGCTCAGGGGCTCCACATCTCCATTGCACACTGGTACCAGTAGTGGCAAAATGAAATTTTTAACCACAACAGCCGGTGATTACCAAACTAGAGGAATCGATGGGTAGGACAGTGAGCTACTAGAACTATTCAACCGGCTACTGCGAATCAGTGAGGAATCTATGATTCTATGAATGAAATAGGAAAGCAAAAACATCACAAACTCACAATCTTTTTTTTACTAGGACTAGGTTTATTTCTTAGGCTAGTCGATCTAGGGGTCTGTCAGGAACGGAATTATCAAGAACCGCACAAGCGACGCAATCTAGCATGAATCCCACCAAGAGATCCTCTAAACAGCGCAAGGAGAGGTTGGAGGGGGGGGGATTGCTCACGAGGATGACGCGGTGGGCGGGGACGGCGGGTGTGTATGGTGCGCGCGCGGCGTCGCCGCCGTCGCCTCCCGCGCCGGAGGAGGAGCAGGAGGGGATGGCGTGGAGGAGGAGGTCGGAGTGCGGGGCGGACGCGGCGTCGAGGGTGGGGGAGGGGAGGCGGAGGAAGAGGAGGCGGGCTCGGAGGTCGTCGATCTCGCGCTTGAGCTCCTCCTCCGTCTCGCTGGCCTCCTCGTAGCACTCCTTGCAGGTGCCCGCGTCCTCCACCTCGTACTCCTCCTTGCACGACTGGCACCACATCTTCGGGGTTCCTCCTCCGCCGGCCGACCTCGCCGCCGAGCTACGAGAGCGTCCCTTTCCGGAGCGGTGGTGCGGCCGCCGCCGGTTGGACGGCGAAGTGGCGGCGCGGATGGGTGGGTGGTGGGAGCGTCATGGTGGGCTGGTGGGCTTTACCTGGGCTTGTCTCACGGACTCTTTGCGGAGTCTGAATGTGGGCCCGGCCCACTAGTGACTACCATTTCTTCCTAAAAAAAACTAATGACTACCATTTCTCTGTTCATAAACTTCATCGGTCCTCCCATCCAAGATTTATGATGAAGAACGATGTAGATAAATTTTGATGAAACATCATGTAAATTGAAAATTTAAGACTGATGTTACATATATCAAATGAAATCATGTAGGTTTTCCCCCCTGTTTCTGCATCGTTCTAAGCATCGCATATTCACAACCGAAACAACATCGAAGTCATTCCAGATTAAAGATTCTTTCAAAAAATTATGCTTCTGCAGGAATTCGTACATGAACAACTCAGGGATCTAACTATGCTTCAAGCCCGTTCTCACCAATTATCTTTAAACCATTCCGAGCTTTAGTGTCAATCCCAGTTGTCGTGCTGCCATTCTCTCCAAGCGTGCTGTATAAAGATCAATTAGTAGCAACATCTTTTCTTCGAATATTAGTCATCAAGCTCCTCAACAATCGTGAAATCATTCTCCAGACTTGATTGATGCTTTGATTCTATTTCTAAACCTGTATGGCCCTTGCAACCGTGACATACAGGCATTTATCAAAGCTAGCATATGCCTGCAAACATGGGACGACTAAACAAGCTGCTCCTTGTTTTCCTCATTGCTGCTATGATTGGCGACCTTTGATTTGTCAGTTTCAACAGCCTGCAGCTCACCACGAAGTGCAAACTTGATGGTGTCCTTCCTGAACGTCAGGTAGATCACGGCAGAGATGTAGAGCAGCATAAGGGGGAACACGACAATGGCGATGAGCACACTAGCGTAAATCGGCATCGAGTTGTGGAAGATCCAGCCAACTAGTTTAGAGCTGAGGAAGTAGATGTTTATCCCAATAATGATAAACCCGAGGATCCACGAGAACCAAATAATCTGCACGCAGTCAATACATGCATAATTAGTTAAAAAAACAAATTAATTTGTGCATTCATACACAAAATCATGAAATTCTACTGACTTCCATACTTACATAGATGGAGTTCTTATTTTCTCCCATCTTGTTGCTACTACTGCTGAACTTTAGAAGTGGGATGAGAGCAAACGGTAGCTCAACTGACAATATCATCTGCACCAAAGTTACAGTAAGTTAACCAAATCAATCAACAAGATTTTCTCTATATAACCAGAAGATTAAGTTCATCCAATTAGATCAGCTATTAGTTCATCCAATTAGATTACCTAATTAATCAGAAGATTCTGTAAATGCTGTTTGTATAGACAAACAGTGGATGCACCAGATGGTGGAAAATAATACCGATGCGATGATGATGAGACGGCCAGCGCCGCTGGACCCACCGATGATGGCAACAATTAAGCTTGGTACAATCGCAATACTGCGAGTCATCAAGTTCCTCAACCACTGTTTCGTCTTGATGTCCAAGAAACCCTGAGCAAAAAGCCAAAGACATGCAAAACGCAGATCAGGTATAGGTACTACTGCTTGTACGTTTAGCACGTCACATTTGACATGTGATGGTTATGTATAGCAGTTTAGATACAGTGGGGAAGAATATATACTAGCTCTGATATGATTTGGTTTTCTGAGCAAGTAGGGGCAACCCCCTACTGATCTGATTTCCTTGGAGTTAGGACAGATACAGATCCTTTGGGCATCTTCAGACATTATGTTTTAAGTATATATATTAAAAAAACCCAAAATGATGTAGAACTTGTAAAGTTGATAATTAATTTACTAAATCCATTCTCACGTGACAAATTTGAATTCTTTTACAAACAACAAATCTCACTTGATATCAAATATTATTTGACTTCATCTGTTGGACAAGAAGTAGTACCTGCATGATGTATTGCCCAGCGTAAGTGCCAGTGATGGTTGAGCTTATTCCACAAGCCAAGAGTGCCACTCCATACACAACGGCACTGTTCTTACCTAGCACATTCTGAAATACAATACAAGTAATCCATTATAACTGGTAGTTGACAATTTTAGCCAAAAAGCTAGTGACCAGGCAGTAATCACAAGTAATACCCTGAGGAGGAAGGACGAGGAGTCCAAGGTGATGTCACTGCATTTTGCTGAGTCATCAGGTGAGAGTTTGCTTGAGTTACAGATGGTTCCAGAGACAGAGACAATACAGATGTTGATGAGAAGTGCCACAAACAGCGCTACGCCACTTTCAAAAAGGAAGAATCTGCAAGCATCCTGAAGTGCAAACGAGTAAAAAAAACATATCTGCTGACTATTGCACCTTTTCCTCACTTCAGAATCTAACTTGAATGCTTTCTGAATTCTGAACGTCTGTTCTATTTTATCTATTCACCTTGATTCCTCTTACAGATGAGGGTGTGTTCCTTGACAGTACCAGGGCAGAGTGCAAGAATAGATTGTGCCTGTAGTTAATTTAGGAAATAATTTACTTATACTGAAAGGGAATTTGAACAATTACATGCAACATTTATAATATTAAATGACGTGATAAGGGAACAATCATAGAGCAACAGAGTTCTAGTTTTTAGCAGATAAACTAGTATGTAGCTAAAAATAATTATCTAAAACAAAATCTCCTTGAAAGAAAAACAAAAGAAAGATACGCTGCATACACACAGATAAGCACAAAAATATTGTGAAGATTACTTACGGCATCACAAGAGCCCCAAGAAGGGCTATAGTGTCCCCAGTAGCACCAGAACCACTCAAACTAGGGACGAATAGCCCGTGGATAACCTCCTTTGAAGGAGGCTTTACAATGCTCATCTCTATGAAGAAGCATGCTGCCATGGTGAACACCAATAGCGCAACCAAAAGCTCCAGCTTCCTAACCTAGGTAAATGTACAAAACAAAGGCTACATGTCAGTGCATATGCATGAAAAATTCTTTTATAAATGGTCAATTATTAGTATTATGCAGAGTCCAACTTTGGAGGTAGTTTATGGTGAGTTTGGTTTTATCGCTTCTGATTTTCTTGTTTGGATTGGGGAATGGGATGCATAGATCTACCACATCATTCCCCATAAGCACAAGTTTAGTGTAAATATATTATAGTGGAGTCATCCCACCAATATTCGTAGGATGATCTCATGATGGATCATCAAGGGTAACTCAAACCAAACACACAATTGGATGAGGGGTTGCATACCACATTGTTGGCTGAGCAGTTTGAGCAGTGAGCACTGATATACACACAACCCATTTGTACAACCACAATCAAGAATCACTTGGGTGGTGTTTGCTTATTTACCAAAGGGGTTGGATTACCTGGTTCGGATGCGGTTGTATTAATGGAATGTATGTGAAGCATCCCTTGTTTGTATCGCACTCCAGATTCTAAATGAAGTGCACCTTAGGTGGAATTTTGATACAGCTCACAACAAACACAAAAGAATTAATGGTATCCATTTGTCTTTCAGGTAAAAGACAAACGCCTTGCATGTTATATAGGTCACACGCGCTGCGTACACTACCACCAGCCCAATACACAACAAACAGGCTGACCAAGTAGCTGGAAAAATTCCCCATCTGCTCTGGTGGCCATGGAGAACACCCCACCATGCGGCGATTTCTCGATGATCATGGCCAATCTCGAGTCTGAGAACCCAGTTGCCAACATCGCCGCTATGAATCATGCCTTGGTGTTGATGGATGGAGGTAAACTCCCTGAACCCCAGCTCGTATGCCGCCTAATCGCTGGCCTTGTTTCCAATTTGGAAAAGCCTCACCACGAAATTGCCACCAAGAGGGGATTCCGCTCAATCTTGAAGGCAATCTCGGATGCCATCACCAGCAACAACATCAATATGGACTCAAAGGGTGAGGCTCTCCATGCCATCCAGTGTTATTTAATGAATGAAGCCTTGCGCCGTATCCAGCATCACGCAAGTATGGTGAGGCTGTTGAAGGTTCCGGACCAATTGACTGCGGTGAAAGTGATGTATACCTTCTTCCATAGCTCACCAGGAATCATGAATGATACTAGGTATGTCAGAGCCTTTGCCTCGCTGATGTTGTCCCCCCACGCCACCGTGGTATATGCATGCGCAGGCGCCCTTCCCTCACTGTCCCGTGTTGTTCCGGGCTTTGCATTTGCCGTGGCAAGAGCCTATTGCAATATTCTCATAGTATTTCCACCTCAGTTATCACTTCAGATACCCAGCGTCATTTTAATACTTGATAGGCTGAAGCAGATTAGAATGACTATGGTGGATCACCCAGGGTTCGACAACCTGGCCATGGATGTACTAGGGGCTTTGGCGAATCGCAATTTTGCTGTGAGAAGGAAAGTTCTGAACCTGGCAGTGAGCCTCCTCACCCCAAGGAACATCGTTGATGTGCTATGGTTCCTGAAGAACGAACTGGACTTGGCAGCCACTGCTAATATCCCTATAGAGTACCAACAGATGCTGGCAGAGGCAATTAGAGAATGCCAATCTGCTTATCCGGAGAGTATCATGCAATTTATACTAGATCCAAAGTACCTTGTGTTCATCGATTGTATTTGTTACATCAAAGAAATCATGGACCGCAACCCCATGCTGCGCGCCCAGCTCCTGAAGGGTATTCTGAGGGCCCTCCGGCATGTCAAGACATCACCAGTGTGCGCTGCCGCTGTCTGGGCCATCTCAGTCTGCTCTGAATCACTGTTAGAGGCCCGTGGCTCCGTCGATGCAATTTTCAGCCTCTTTGAGGACCTACTGAAGCGACGTGATATGGAGAAACTGATAAATGGAGACCGAGAAATGGAGCATGAATACATGCTTCCTCGTGATTATTATGGGGTCAAAGACAGGGATGCCCAGGGAGATCACCTGAAGCCATGGCGGGTGGAGATGGAGGAACTGCTATTTGTGCACATAGGGCTCACACAGCAGGCAGATGGGTGCTATGCCATTGCTTCGAGTTCCAAGGGCAGTTCTAGTTCTGAAGATGCGTCTCTTTCTATTCCATCACTGGACCATACAGACAATCTGGAGATCCTTGTGCAGTCTGGAGATGTGCTCTTGGCAGACTTTGTGGATGAGATACTGTCCATGCTTCTGGAGAAGGCCAGAGTGTAGCCGTAATGTTATATTACAGTTCTTGAGTTCATTTGAACAAATAAATTAATAATTCCATAGAGCTAGAGCTTGAAGAATTAGATATGCAGCAGTCTATCCTGTAGTTGAACCTGGATTGTCAGTACCTCAATATGATAATGGCATCTTTATCATGGAAGGAAGAATTCTTAATTTTTCTATGTGCTAATTACTTTTATTACTAATGCTAATACCCTTTTTTATAATTTCTTATCATCTGTTTCATTCATGTGACTGGCTCTTGTGTTGTTTCATATTTAGCATAGCCGAACCTACTTGGGATTAAAAAGCTTTACTGTTGTTGGTTATGAGCTGTTAACAGGATTTAATGCACTTTCTTAATGGGTGGATAAAATGTTTTGGGGGTATTCGAGACAGAAAGATTAGCACTCCAATCTGCTTCCTTAAGATTGCTTCTGAGCCTTCAAAATATTTGGGTGCTCTTTGCTTGCTTGTGTTAAAAAGTTAAGAAATGTAGAATGGAATAGGGATCAGTGTTATAGGTAGGTAGGCTCAGCGGCGGATCAAGGAGGGATGGGTGTGGGGGGCTCCAGCGCCACCCCCCCCCCCCCCCAACATTTTTCAACCATGAATGAAGAAGAGGAAGAAGAAAAGGAGGGGGAAGAAGAACAAAAAGAGAGAAGAAGAAGAAGAAGAGGAAAATGAGCCCCCCTTAGGTTCACATTCTAGATCCACCACTGTAGGCTTATGTTGACACAGCTATAATTTATCTACATTTCTGACTTCCTAGCTCCAGGGGGTATTACTTAGCAGTATGATTCGTGTGGCGGTGTGGGCACCAACCCCTTTGTCATCATGAAAATAAGCTCGGAAATATCAAAATATTGATATATGGAAGTTAATTTGCGAACTAAAGGTCACAGATTCTATGATGTATTAGATTTAGAAAAGTGGATGTTGTTATAAAATTGCAGCATAATCTCTGTAACAGAAGTGGCATTTGTCAAAATGTTATAGCTAGAAAACGTCCTAGGAATAACTCTGTCAAATCTTTTTGGTTTCAGTAAAATGTTGTATCAAACCCTCATCAACTCTGGTTTGTTTGCAAAATTTAGATAACTTTACATCTTATTATCTTCCTCTGCTGCTCAGAACAATTTCCTAAGATGGAATGAAGTGTTCTTCCTATCCACATGCTAAGATATTGTACTAAAGAGTAAAAGTCTATATTGCCCCCCTGAGCTTGTCACCAAGTTTAAACACCCCCCCCCCCCCCCAACTCCAAAACTGGACATCTTACACCCTGAACTCTTGAAACCATTTGATTTACCCCCACGGGACCAAAACCACCCTAGTTTTCGCCACAACAAAACTGTTTTCCCCTTTTTTTTCTCCCTCCAACTTACATAGCAAGAAATGGGTCTAAAAATTATGAAAATTTTTACAGAGGCAGAGTAGGTGATAGGGAAACTATTTTAACCATTCTTTTTAGTTGGAATGCAAAATTTTTTGAAATATAAATATTTGAATATGGGTAACATTAAGTTTCGTCGAATTTTTAGGGCATCAAAACATGCTCTAAAATTTACCTGAAACATAAGATTCATTTTGAACTTAGTTTATTATGTTAATTTTATTTCACTCATGTTCCAGAAATTTTCAAAATTTCAAAAAAATAATCAAATTTGCCCTTTACAGACAAACTTAAAATATTGCTTAGGAACATCAGTCAAATAAAATTAACATGATAAACTAAATTGGGAATAAACCTATGTTTTCAACTTTGGTAAATTTTGGAGCACGTTTTGATACCCTAAAAATTTAATGAAACTTAAATTTTACCCATATTCAGATATTTATATTTCCAAAAAATTGCATTACATATAAAAAAATAGTTCAAATAGTTTCCCTATCACCTACTCTACCTCTGTAAAAAATTTCATAATTTCTAGAGCTATTTAACTATTTTTTTTCCTTGCTATGAAAGTTGGAGGGAGAAAAAGAAAGGAAAACTGCTCTGTTATGGCGAAAACCAGCTGAGTTCGGGGTGTATGATGTCCAGTTTTGGAGTTAGGGGGAGGGGGGTTAAACTCGGTGACAAGTTCATGGGGGCAATATAGACTTTACTACTCTGTACTAAATAATATTTTCATATGTTTGGGGAGCTACAGAGGTTCTTGTAGAGTTCCTGTCAGTTCAATGATTTTCATTTGCTGCAATAGTGGATCAAGCATTCAGGGAATTTTTCATGAACCCAAGATGATAAGAAGCATACTGCCTACATAACGCTTGAATTTTTTGATGGGAAGAGAGGTTCCCATTTTCATCAATATACTATTTTGATCAAAGAACCTGAAGTATGTGGATAAAATTTTCATAAAAATATGGTAAGAAGCATGAAAAATTGGTATAATCTGGAGTCTGGACGAACCTGAAATATCTGTATGTTGCATGAGTATTTGAGACAAAATGAGTAAAAATATTTTTTAATGCAAATTCTGTGGTACAGAGGCCTTAGGTGTTGGCACAGGCCAGCTGCGGTGCGCCACCCCTAGGGATAGATAGATAGATGATGTGCTGTTAGGCAAGGATCTCTTGATTGTTTCTGTTTCTATAAACCCTAGAGACCCTTGCCTATATATGTATACATGAGTCATGACTTGCACTCCCTAAATCAATCTACTACTCTCGAGCCATATTGCTTTCAGTATATGTCTAAGAATAAGATGATTACCCCATATTTTTGCAGTCCAAGGAGGAGAAGCGTGCTTGAGCCGGTGATGAGAACCCCTACCCAAACAGGGATGTGGAACAAGAGGTTGAAAGCAAAAGCTGTCCCTATAACTGAAAATGCTAACAATTGTAAGAAGCAGATGGTGCAACCACCAAGCAGCAAAAAGTTAGATCAATATTGTTGTTCTTTTCCAGTAATGAAGGCAAATTAAAATGGAACTAACAGAGTCCTCTATATTCATAAAAAAAAAATCCATTGATTTACATTTTACTAATTTCTGAAATCTTGAAATTGAACAAATACAATTAAATTGAAAACTAGCCAGAAGAATAAATCTGTCATTTTAGCTTCTGCGTTAAGAATTAGTTTTGAACAACAGTACTGCTCTTTCCTTATATCCATCTAACCTCAGTAATATTATACATGACAAGCAGAAAATTAAACATGGCAGTTAAACATTGATTTTCTTTTAAATTTAAGATGATCTTATTAGTTCTGACCTTCTGGGATATCTGCAGCAATCACAGCTAACTCTGCCAGCAGCCATAGGCAGATTCTAACCCATGTTGGATATTCCGCCTTGCATAGCTCGGCAAGATGCCACCCTGAGTCAGTGAACAGCCATCAACACCAACAGATTTAACATCGCATTCCTATGCATGACAATTAATTGTCTCTATAATACCTGTGACTACTCCGAGATTAGCAGATAGTGACTGAATGATTAGTGCGAAGACGAGGCCAATCAGGATCACCCAGAGGAGCTACAGATGAGGAAATTAAGAATAAACAGCAAAACCAACATAGTTAGTTTTTGACTAGTAGTAGGCCGGAATGTAGCTTACTAGCTAGGATGAGTGGCACGCGAAAACAATGATCAGAAAGTGTACCTCATATCTGTGACTGGATCCAGCCTGCAAATCCGTCTCCACTGTACAAATATGACAAACATGAGAACCACAGCATGATGCAGATTTGGAGGTAGAGAGAAGAAAAGGAATGAAATTAAGGGTGTGGCGCGTACAGTTCCCGGGATCAAGGTAGGCCAGGGAAACCATAAATCCTGGTCCAACGTGGCACAAAAACCTTTTCCATGCTGGCTCCTGCGTTAAGAAGCACCAATGAATCAGTTCTGTAAAAGACTTTGGCTCGGGTGGACCAAAATTTGAGTTGGACAACAGAGGAGCCTGAGGACCAACTGCCGTGAGGCTTGGAGCTACAACGAACATTGGCGGACCCTTGCCTCTCACGCACCAGCACGAAGCCAGGATCAAGCAGGCATTTCCACAAACAGGCAGCGCGCACGCGGAAAGGTTCCTGTTTCCCACTAGCTACCTGCTTGTACACGTATGGAAGGCGCTTACCTTGGGCGGCGCAGCGGGAGCGTGGCTCCCTCCCCGTCCGGCGAGCGCCTCGACGTCGACCACCACTCCCGCGGGCGCCTGCGCGGCGTCCATCGGCAGCTCCCGTACGTGGCGGCGGCGACGGATCGAGCAGGCTCGTACGCACGAGACCGGAGCGCGACGACGGGCAGGGAAGAGGAAGGAGGACGAGGCTGGCTGGCCGGCCGGCTAGGCGGCAACGCGTAGCTCCCCGACGGTGGCTGGTTGAGGGCGAGATCGATCTCTGCGGCTCCGCGCTCCGCCTCCCCCCTCCGAAATCTCAACTAATAGGAGGAGTAACAACAACCAGTGGGCGCGCCGCGTCCGGCGGCGGCTCGCGCCCGCCGCCGCGCGGCCCGAGGCGGGAGCGCGCGCTGCACGCGCCGCGGGGGCTGGCGTGGCCGGGGCGCGAGCGCGCCGCCGGGGACGAGGGCCCACGTCACCCGCCCCTGCCCTCCCTGGCGCGTGCGCGCACGCCGCCTGCGCTCGGGCACACTCCAGGGCCGGGCCTGCGATGGGGATCGTCTCCATCTGGCTGTGTGCATGCGTGCTCGCTCCCACGGTTCCTCCGCCAAGATCGAGCTCCAGCTCTCCTTGGGTTGAGGGGCAACATGCATGCGGAGTTCGAACTCGGCCGCATCCAGTTCAAACTTCACTGCCGTAAGCCCGTAACCGTTTACATGTAGTCATGTACCCATCCATCGGCCTACCCTAAACCCTAGCACACAAGCGTATAGGAGCTGGAATTCCTGGGTTGAGCTCATGGCAATTGGCCAAAATAGATGATGAGGATCATCTTGATAGTATTTTATATTTCTCAACCAATACAATCTGTTTGGCTATTCTAAGTGGCTCATTTCAGTGGCAGATCCATAATTAAAATTCACCTACGTTGCAACTCTAAGTACGAGGTATGCAGTATATATAAGAGAAAAGTCCCGTTTATACTCTCAAACTATCATAAAAGTCCGATTTTCAATTTTTAACTATAAAACAGAATAACAAAAATCATCCAACTGTTGAAATCGGACAAATTTGACCCTTAGCTTGTTTTGAAGGTAATTTTCAATTTTGTGATAATTAGAAGTATTTAATTTTAAAATAAAAAATTCATGAGTAATTCATTTTAAATTAGAAAAATGTGAAAATTAAAAGTTTTCTAACGATGTAACCTATCTATTAGCATGATATTATTCAATTATTCATATTCATTTTTTATTTTCATAATATTTGGTTGCTTGTAGTTATGTCTATTATTTTTGAATAACCACGATTCAAATAGAGCAATAATAGATAGGTTACATTTTTAGAAAAAAAATTGATATTAGTTTCAAAATTTTCTGATTTAAAATGAATTAGTTTTGATTTTTTAGATCTAATTAGACTTTCTTTATTTTTTAAAAATACAAAACCGCCTTGGAAACCACCCTAAGACCAAATTTGCTCGGTTTTGTACAGTTGGATGGCATATGTTATCCGGTTTTGTAGTTGAAGGTTGAAAATCGGACTTCTGCTATAGTCGAGAGTGCAATTCAAACTTTTTCCTATATATAATAATACGCTAGCAAAGCAAACTAGAGTAGGTTGAAATAAAATGAGAGGCATACACCTACTAGAGAATTGGATAAAAGTATGATAATTTCTGATGGCTTGATATCCCTTTATAATTCTCATAATCTTTTGATCAAACCAAAAAAATCTCCAGACATTGGATCCTTTTAAATATCTGCCGCTCCGCGTAGACTGTGGCATATTACGAAATCATTAATTACTCCACGATTTGTAGTAAAAAAATCATACAAAATCTTCTATTCTACAGCAATCACCCGCATGGAGGGGAAGGGGACAATGGCTCTGTGCTGACATGGTGTACTGGTTGGCCGTGATCGACCGCCAACTATATTATATATTAGCAAGATGTCTGCGCGTTGTCACGGGTAATATAAATTTTGCTCTAAGATAATAAAACTAACACCTTTGTGCCGTGACTGCGCGAGGTATTGATTATCTGGGTTCTCATTGGAACTCCAATTGATTTGTCCACTCCCGCTTAGAATTCCGATTGTCGTGTTCCGATTAGAATTCTAATTGATGGATCAAGAAATCATTGCTTAATTTAGAAATTGTATATAATGATATTACTCATCAAGCATCAATTCTACATGATTTCGGACTTTTGGATCTTCCGGATCCACCTGTCAACGATATATGATGGACCAAAGTCAATGTATCGCAGAAACAACATTCTGCTCTTTATAAATAGATAAAGATAATCACTAGGACAAAAATAACGGTTACTTCAAAATTACAATTTACTAAGGATAAGATCAGCACTACGCCGGGTTTCGATCCGGGACGTGCACACTTGCAACGGTGGTCATGGTTTTTTTTCCGCAGGGTGTGATTGGTACAAATATGTCCAAGGTCTTTTAATAGCAACCAAAATAGAGATTTAGGTATTTTTATCATACCAAACGCGAATATAATATGTTCAATATCCATTGGTATCCAACAATTTGATAAGATGTTCAGTATCCATCGTATATCATAAAATGTAGGAAAAAGTCAACTTTTGACCCCTCAACTATTATGTTGGTCTAATTTAACCCTAAACTGTAAAACCGTATAGTACCGGTACCCCAACTGTCAAAACCATTCACTTTTAGTACCTGGACGGGCGTGAGGCTGTTTTGACCGACGTTGAGCGGTTTTTACCACGCCATGCTGGCGTTGACTGCCACGTAGGATGCTGGCCTGCATCATGGACATGTGGGGCCCGCGTGTCACCCACTCATTCCCTCCCTATCCTTCCTCCTGCCGCCGCGCCCGCGATGCCCGCTCGCCGCTGCACTACCCGCCCGGGTGACGACGGCGCGGTGCCGCCGCATCCTCCGCCGGCCTTAGCCGCCGCTCACAGCTGCCCCTGCTCCTGCACGCCTCCCACGCGCCCCTAGGCTGGCCGCACGCAGCTCGCCGTGGAGCTCCTCCCCATGCCGCCCCTTCCCCTGCTCTCTCTCATGTCCCCTGCGGCACCGCACGCCAACCTGCCGCTGCAGCCGCAGCCGCGCCTCGCGCGGGTGCGCACCTAGGCCGAGTGCGCGCCGTGCGAGCAGCTGCTGCGGATCGACCCCTACTCTCCTGTTTCCCTCCCATCTCCCCGCACACCTCTCCTTCTTGTACTGCCGCCAACGCCGCGCGCGCCTCTCTGCTCCCCGCTCGGCCCGCGCGAGCCTGGAGGCTGGTGGCGACGACGGCGGCAGGGGGTTCGGATTGGGGAGCTCAGGTGCGATGGGTTGCCCCTCCCCCCTGAGGGAGGGATCTTGCAGCGACATCCTCCCCCTTCCCTGTGCTACCGGTTCCGCGCGGGCATGCTGTAGAGGTGCAGGCCTCCTGCCGGCGGCCGGCGGCAGAGGAGCACGGAGGCGTAGCACAGGGAGCTCCCTTGCTGGCACGCATGGCCTCGTGGGAGGGAGGCCTCGTGGCCTCCGAGCTTGCCAGCGCATCCTCTTCGACCTCCCCTTCATGGCCGCGGGAGGACGGAGCGTCGCGTGCGGCGGCGGGGCCGCGGTGGGGCGGAGGCGTGGCGCGGCGGCAACCAGCGGTGCGGCACTCGGCGGCGCACACGGGCAGCAGCGGCGCCACGTGCTACCCGGCCTCTGCCCAACGCCACCGTTTGCCAGCCGTCGTTGAGGGTGCGGGCGTTAGACGTGGCGGCGGCGGCAATGGCTCTGCTCTGCTCCCTCTTTCTCTGAGTCTCTCCCTCTCTCTATCCCTAGCAATGATTCAAGTCCGCCACGTCAGCGCCACGTGTCCAAAACCGCCGCCACGTCAGTGGAAAACCACCAAAAATGAGCACAGATGCCAAAGTTGCACTGTATTACAACTTCGGGTGTCCACTGTGCCCGGTTTCGTAGTTGTGGGTTAAAGTTGGACAAACCCAAAAGTTGAGGAGTTAAAAATAGACTTTTTCTAAAAGGTAATAAGATGTTCAATACATGTAGGCATTTAAAGAGATGTCAATGTCTCATCGAGGTCCTTAAACTCTAAAAATGCATTGTTATCCATCCGTGCATTTTACTTATTTAATAATAAGTTCAATATCCATCGGATGTGGGACACTCTAATTAGAAAGGAGCATACATGCAAGTACTATATAAAAAATAAGTATCCCGTGTCAAATTAAAAAGAGTATCGAACTAATAGCTATTATTATATAATTACTCAAGTGTTTTCTTCTTTTGTTGCCAGCCAATTTATTTTTGTTCCGCCTTATATAATTTGTTGTTGTCCTACGTGTCATTTGTGGGCCTCTTTGTTTTTGTTAGTGTTCGGCTGAGCTTGGCCCATTAGCTTGCCCATCGTCATGATGATTTCAGAGCGAACGACCAAGTTCTTTGCCCCGGCGGCGTCTCTGCCCCGGCAGCCGTTGTGGGCCTTTTCCCTTGTGGGCTGATACTTCCATGAGTGTTTTTTTTTCTTTTTTATATTTTTAAAAAATAAAAATTTCAAAAATATATGTCCGTTTTGAAATATTTCAAAAATACCCCGGTCGCCCCCATAGGGCGACAGGCCTTAAGTGTATTTTTTTTCTTCAAATTCGCAACGAGGTCCCTGGAAAAAAAAGGGCCTGTCGCCCCCCCAACGGGCGACAGGGGCCTGTCGCCCACCCCTGGGGCGACAGGGGCCCCATTCCTTTTGTCATTTGAGCCAAAAAATTCAGAAAAAAAGAGGGGTGAGGAGAAGAAAAACGGCGAAGCTCTGCCGAATTGCGTACTTGTGATCTACCGGTAACTTCCATATGAATCCATTGATATTGTATAACAATTTAATTTAATTAGCGGATTAGCTGAATTAGATTTGGTGCTTTAGAACACTCGTTTAGTATTACAATTTCAGTACTATTACATACTTGTTTTTAAATTAATTATGAATTAGAATAGAATTATGAAAGTACCTTATTGATATTGCAGCATAAGGCAATGGCTGCATCCAATCTAGTGTGCTCTGTCACAATGGAATATTTCCAGTTTGACTTTCATTTTCCCTTGAATGCATGTACTCGCCATGGACATCCATCATTCACACACTTCACCTCATATTCTTTACTGCCAGACTTTACGACTCTGAATTCTCGTTTCAATGATATTGCCCATTGTCTCACAGCATCTTTTACAGCTTCAATGTTTGGATATGTTGCACCTTGCACTACCTCATTCCCTCTGTACTCCCACTCCTGATTTCGTACATCTTCTGCGACATGACTACCAAAACCATGCTCCTTCCACTCTTTTGGCAATGAGTACTGCTCGTCATCAGATGAGCCCTCATATTCTTCCATCTCTATTGCGGTTTGGTCTTCTGCCTCCATTTCGTCGACAATGCTATGTATCATCTCTCCCTCATCAGCAAGGCCATGTGGTCCTATGTTTTGGTTCTCTGTCTCTTCTGACTCATCTTGCTCAACATAATTGGTCTCTCTTCGAATACTCGGAGTTCCTTGATCTGCACAATGTTGGATTTCATTTTGTGTCTTCTCCCGGATTTGAACAAGAATGGCCAGAGGCCACCCACGCTCTAGAACTGCTTGCATGTACTTCTGCCAGTCATTAGTGTTGTGTATCATCATCAATTCCCATAATTCACTTTCTACCTCCCAATTAATAAGAGACTGTACGGTGATCACATGTGTCAACGGATCAACACGGAACCCACGCTGCAGCCACTTACATATGGAACCAAAACTCCTTTCCAGAGGTTTATCTATGGCGCTAGATGTGCACTTAAAGGCAGAAAGATCTCCATTTGGCCCATACATAACATTGTAGTCACCATAAAATACTTGAAACTGCATCTTGCTCGACATATCTGTATATCACATAATACTTATCGAGTTATACTCTTTACTTCACTACTTTATTCAATAATCCGTAAAAACTATGTATGAAATTCAACTACAACGTATAAGTATTCATAACTACGTGATGACACTCAAATTCTATACAGCATATGCCAAATTCTATTCTAAATCATAATTAATTTATAAACACGTCTCTAATAGTACTGTAATTGTAATAATAAATGCGTAGTACAAATTTTCTAAACTAATTTACTACTACGTAACTACAAACTAAACTATCATTAAACTCCTATTTAAATGGTTCTACTATAGCACTAATTAAATTAAATTACTCACCCCTACTTAAATTACTCCTACTTAAATGCGTAGTACTTAAATAAAAATTTATATAAACTAAATGTACTAACCTGCAGATCAGAAGTGCTGAATCCGGCAGGGCTTCGCCGCTTCCCTTCTCCTCACCTCTCTCTTTTTTTCTGAATTTTTGGTGGAATTTTCGGGCTCAAATGAGGAGGGAAGGGGGGTTGGAGGTTATATAGGGGGTTGCCCCTGTCGCCCGCGGGGGGGGGGGGGGGGGGGGCGACAGTCCCCCTTGCCGCGCCCGTGGGCCGGGCCCAGCGGTCGCCCGGGGGGGGGCGATAGGCCCCCCTGTCGCCCGTGGGGGACGACAAACCCTTTTTTTTTCCAGGGACATCGTTGCAAATTTGAAGAAAAAAAAATTGCACTTAGAGCCTGTCGCCCTATGGGGGGCGACCGGGAGATATTTTTGAAATATTTCAAAACAGACATATATTTTTGAAATTTTTATTTTTGAAAAATATAAAAAAAGAAAAAAGCGCTCCATGAGTGGGATACGGTTAGTGGCCCAACCAGCATGTTAACGGGCAGCTCTGCTTGTCATTGTGCGCATCTTAAGCCCTCGCATGAATAAATCGCCATCCTTGCGTCCAAAAAAAAAAGGCCATCCACGAACTCAGACTCAGCTGCTAAGTTTTTTTAGAACCTGCGCTAGAGTTTGAGTCCTCGACTCAGCTCCAGTGTGTTTTCTAGATTTATTCCAAGTGCGTCTGTATTGTGTTTCGCAGAAAAGAAAGGCTTTGTGGAACGATAGAGTGTTTGATGATTATAATAGGTGTGATATGTATGGATGTTGATTTTACTCAGTATCTGAAGAAATATTCATCACCGATATTCTCCACATCCGACTCGTCCCATATTTGATACACATTTATTCGTGGTTGCAACAGAGCGGTCCGCGTTCGTATCCATATATGTTCAAATCCAACTCCAAAGGAAAATATAAAAATAAATAGAATTTATCTCTTGATCAAGTGACTTAGATATTGCATTCCTGTAAGTCATCTGTTTGACTTATGAGAACAAATATTTTAACAACACGAACAAATGATTGTTTTCTATGAATAAAAAGTTAAACACGAGGAACAAATAATAATGCAACGAACAAAATATTACACATTACAAACATTGGAACAAAAAAATCAACATCAGGGAATAATTTAATCTACAAAAACAAATAAATGATTCGGCATTACGAACAAGTTAGTTACACACAGAAAAATGCATCTACATCGCCAAAAAATAGAAGAAGAAAAAAAGAAAAAAAAAGAAAAAAAATCGGTAGACACAGCATGACAGCCCAACACTAGTGACTTACGCAAATACAAGATTTAAGTCACCTTAAAAGAAATAAATCTTAAATAAATATATATAGAGTTGGTAATAAACGTCCACAGTTGATCCGTCTATAGACTCCTTACTGGCGGTTCAAAAATCGGCAGTGACAGATTCTAGAGAAGAAAAAGAAAGCAGCGCGAGCTCGCCGATCCTTAGGTGATGGGTGCTGTGCTGGTCATCATGGATTTTTTTTTGCAGGTGGTCATCATCATGGATCTTATTATGAAGGTGCTGTATTATTAAATCTTTCATATCTAGCAAAATTGATTCTTTAGCTTGTTCAGGCCTTATTTATGCATAGTAGCCAAATGACCTGCTCATATATGTTACCATATAATTAAATTTCTTTGTGAGTGTGCGTGCGTTGTGAGTGTCTGAGTTGTACTGTGTAATCTAAAAAAACTAGGCCATTTGCAAATATAGCATATATACATCTAAAAAGAACATTAGTGCGGCGATATATCTTTTCAGCTAGAATATGTGCAGCCAACTCAAACTCAAGAAAAGAGCAATAATAGAATTTGCGTGATGAAGGTAAGGGTGTAAATAAATAAACCACCACAAAACTAATTGGGGGCTTACGTCACCTGTACGTTTACTTACTATATGATGGACACAAAAGAAAAAAATCATAGACAAGTCTGGTTGATTAATTAGGAAAAATCTTAAGGTGCAGTGATCAGCAGTGACGCTAAGGCCCTGTTTGGAACCGCGTTTTCTGCGTTGGCGACGAAACTTTCGCGGGATAAGCGGATTAATCCCGCCAAACACTCTGCGACGGACGTGCGACTGGGAGAAGCCCGCAGTTTGGAGTCCGAAAAAATCAATTGTCCGCCCGTGATTTGGAAAAGCGGCCGCGGAGCCGCATTCGTGAAAACGCGACGCACGTGCGACTGGGAGAAGCCCGCAGTTTGGAGTCCGAAAAAATCAATTGTCCGCCCGTGATTTGGAAAAGCGGCCGCGGAGCCGCATTCGTGAAAACGCGACGCGTACGTCGCGGTTCCAAACAGGACCTAAAAACAAAGGATCAAAAATTGTAGGACTCTATAGGGAGTCTACATATCTGGCATCACATAGATCATATACCGAACAATTAACTACAAGACAGCAGTAGTACTACCCGATTGCAGTGTTTGCCGTGAAGATTCTGAAGGACCCATTGCGATATGTATCTAGCGTAGCAGTACTGAAAGTTACTGTACAAGGAACAGGGCGTAGACAGGGGCGGGCAGGGGCCTGGCCCCTATGGCTCCCAAATTTACATTGAAAATTTAAATTTTGATTAAATTTTTATATAAATTAGTATGGTTGGCCCCCTAATAATAAAAAAACAAATTCCTGGCTCCGCCCAGTAGAAAATCCAAGAGTGATGGCAGGTGAACTTGTTGCATCCTCGTGACAGGCAACCCGTGACTTCAGTAATTAACCAGGCATCTTTCAGAATCTCAAAGTTGACATTTAACAAATAAATTTAACGAGTAGCAATATTTTTGAACGGAATAAGAAAGGTATAATAATAATAAACATCAAGGGACAAATTTGCATTGAATGCAATCTCTAGTTAATCAGACTGGAAGCACATTTCTGCTTCAATTCTTTACCAAATTATCAAGCAGCGATTTGACTGGAAAGACGCGATGTAACACCATGGATACAAGAAGTAGAAACTACAGGCAAATATTCAATTTTTTTTTTCAAACTAACCTCATCATACGTACGTCCAATTTATTATTAATCAAAACTTGCCGGCCTGATCCGTCCAACTTACTGTACATTGTGAAGTTCAGTTTCGCCTATTAAAGGGAATCAAAAGGGATAAGTCAGCTCACATGTAGCAAGCAATCCTGCATGCAAAGTGACACCATTGGAGCCGCGCCGTCGCCGTCCAAAAAGATGGCACTGCACTGCATTGACTTCTGATCAGAAATGCTTTACTGGCACAGCAACTGGGAAGTGGCACAATACATGCCGCCTCTGGACTCCTGATCCTGAAAAATCTGGAATTCATGGAATGGTGGAAGCAGCCATAATATCTACAAAAAAAGGCCCTCGATTCGTTCTGAACCCATGCTAAGATACAAGATTGTGACATGTGAAGTCATTCTAAATGCATGTGTAGGAATCATAGAGGCGTTGAGTAATACCTGTAAATATATGAATTATTGAGCTCCATTCTGACTTGTCTTACCTGTAAATGCAAGTGGTTCGAGGCATCAAATGGCCTGATCACTCTCTGAAATGACACTTACATGTGACGGCTGATGTGACTACTCATGTGATCACGCGATAAACCTTCTCTAGACAATGTGTGCCAGTGCCACCACTGTCAAAAACAGGGTAGTGACTTACGAGGGAAAATTCAGTTATTAGTACTTGCTAGCAATCTCATCCATTTTGACCGTCAGGAAGCCAATTGTTCCTTGTTGGTTTCAGTGAATATGAAACCACTGCATTTGTTTCTAGGCAAAGCGACAGTGGGAAAATGTGCAAGTTAATAAAATTTCGTAGGACAGATTATGTTCAAAAGTTGCAAATATAGTTTGTATGGTTTGATTGATACAGGACATATATAGCATCACATTGGAGGATTGCATTTGTCGCTGACGACCCAGAAGATCATGTACATCAACTAGTGCGAGTAAGACTGACCCCAACAACGGCAGCCAAATGCATTTTGCCTATCCAAACGACACTGTTCACGTGAGGCATCTCCTCCAACAGACCACGCATCGTCGAGAGGCAAAGTGCATCGGAGGATAGAGGCGATGCAATATTGCAATCCCTCTCTCCTCGATTGCAAACGCTGCTGCTCTAGGACCCGCGGCGGCGTGGGGCTGCCGCGCCGGACGGAGGCGGAGGCGCGGCGCGGGCTGGAGGCGGAGGCGGAGGCGCGGCGCGGGCTGAAGGCGGAGGCGGAGGCGGAGGTGTGGCGCGGCGCGGGCTGCCGCGACGAACGGAGGCGGCCGGCGCGGAGGAAGACCGGAGAGAGAGGGCCACCGCGCCGTAGCAGGAAGGGGGAGAGAGAGGGTCCGCCAGATCTCTACTCGAGCCGCCGCCGCCGGACCTCCATGGCCTGAGGCGGATCCGGCCGGGAGGGAGCTCCGGGGGCCCCGACCTCTGCTCTGCCATGGCCCCGCGCGGCCTCCACGCAGGGGCACGCGAGCGCCGCCGTGCAAAGGGCCGCCGGGGAGGGAGCCGCCGGGACCGCCGTCCCGGGCGTCCGCCGCCGTGCAGAGGGCGGCTGGGAGGGAGTTCCGAGGCCACATCGTCTGCTCTGCCATGGCCCCGCGCGGCCTCCACGCAGGGGCACGCGAGCGCCGCCGTGCAAAGGGCTGCCGGGACTGCCGTCCCGGGCATCCGCCGCCGTGCAGAGGGCCACCGGGGAGGGAGCCATCGGGGGGAGGGAACCGCCGGTGGGGAGGGAGCCGCCGTGCAGAGACCGCCGGTGGGGAGTCGCCGTGGGGGGAGGGAAGCGCCGTGCAGAGACCGCCGGTGGGGAGTCGCCCGCGGGCAGGCGAGCTCCGCGCCGCCGCGGTCTTGTGCGGACGAGCTCCAACGAGCTTCGGCTTTGTCGCCGGTCCGCCCCTCTCTCCTGGCGGCTCGGTGGAGGCCGCGGCGGTGGAGGATGGCGAGACTGGGCGTCCATGGAGGTCCCTCCTCTCTCGGCGTGGGCAGCGGCGGCGGTCGGCGCGGGCGCGGAGAAGAGGACCTACGATTTGCGTCTCAGCTGTTGGAGATGACCAAACGAAGGATGCAAATGTATCTACTGTAGAGGATGCAAATGAAGGATTGCATGTCCCATTTTGCCTTCTATTGTTGGAGTCAGTCTAAGGTAACAATTCTTGGCCAGCTGTACATACAGGACCAGAGAAAACTAACCCATCACGCTTTCAACGGATCCTCCAAATTTTTTAGTAAACTATGTGTATTATCATTTTACTCATATATATAAAAATTAAATCTAGGATCTCAAAAAGCTAAGTATAGCTAAATATGATATCTCATAAACAAAAGAAGCCTTGTTATTCTAGAAATGCCATAAGAATATATCCAAAGTTCTTAAGAAAATGAAATAAATGAACTCAAAATAATATTTTTTTACTTTATAACTTGCTAGATCACACTGTGCTTGAAGAGGGAGATGTTAGTAATAACGGTTGACATAGTCAAGCCCCAATCCCAAGGACATATTAGTGACGAGTCATGTGACGACCTGTCACTATGTGGCGTGTTGTGTTTGACCGTAAGCGATTCCACATCCCCTAATGTCTGTGCCGGTCATTTATATATTTTAGAGAAAAGTACGGCTTACACCCTTGAGCTATCATAAAAGTTCGATATGATGTAGTTGATAGCAATCCAAAGACAAGCTAAAAAAAGAAGGAGATGACAAGTACAAGGATATGATGCAAAATTTGATGGTAATGAAGGCCGAGGAACATAAGATGAAGAAAGAACGATGGGACAAAGATATGGCGCTCGAGCAGCGTAAGCTACAGATGGAGGAGCGGCGGCTGCAGTGGGAGCAAGAAAAGAAGATCATGTTCTGTGACATGACTACCATGGACGCTCATCAAAGGGCGTATGTCTTGGCGAAGAGAGCTCAAATAGCAAAGGAGACAAGTGCTGTTGTAGTTGATAGCGCCGGTGCTATTGTGGGCGACAGCGGGGAGAGCGTAGTGTAGGCGATGCTACTAGTGCTTGATAGCATGCTATCTGAATTATTTGTGCTGTAATGTACTATCAACTGAATAGCAGTATTGAATACCGCTCTACTGTTTATGGCCATCTGAGACTGAATTTTGTTGAAAAATTCTCTAGTGTATTATTATGAAGTCTGAACTGAATGTTATTCACTACTGAATGTTCAAATGTGTTCAAGCAATATTCAGTTGTGTGCTTTTCTGGAATGCATTTGTGCACAGTTCTACTGTGATGTTTCTTTTGTGTAAATTTAACCTCTGCATTGTTCAGAGCAATATTCCTTGTGTAGCATGCTGATGCTGGTCATTCAAAGGGTTGGTTGTTGTACTTCTGTCAATTAACAGAATGGTCATTATTCTGAATTGGTTGTTGTACTAAATCAATTAATAGAATGGCAACACTTGGGCAAGAAACAGTGCTAGTTCAGATTGTTAACTAAACTGAGCATGGCTGGCTGATCTGTTGAACTGTTACAGTGTTGGTGCCCACATTGTTCTGTTAGTGATGTAAAGCATTGTAAGTATCAGAAGTAACAGGCCGAAAATAGTGAACCTGCCAATAATTTAGAGAACATTTAGTTTATTATGACTAACACTTACACTTACAGCAGAGAACATATATGACTAACTTATAAATAGGAAACAGATCACCAGATATAAATATCACAATTCACCAGGATTCTATTTTCATATACTGTTAACAAATGGAACTTTTCAGTTGTCTGAACCATATTCTGTTTTTTTCAGTTGGAACACTAACAGTTTGCACACTCCACAGGAATATAGAAGCCAATCCCTTTTGAGCGAGAGCTGTTGTAGCATTGCATCTGCACATGCAGATAGAAAAGGCATGCACACTTCATTGAAGTATATTCTCTGCACTCAAGTCTCAAATAAACACTTGACAGAATGGAACAGAATGCTGATAGCATTGCAGTTCATTTGTGCCATTTCATTTTCTAGAATAACATGAACACTTCATTTGTTTTTCAGAATCAAACCACTGAAAGTTCAAATATTGTGCTATGCTTTAAAATCTGTGAGCTATTTGATTCTTGATAGTTGAAATACAGTGTGCAAATAGAAATGAGCCCAGAAGGCTCACATTCCAAAGTAAAACTCATAGCTGCTGAATGTTCTTTTTTCTCTCATTCTAAAGCAAAACTCACAATCCTGTACAGCCTTGGCAGCACACTAAAAAACACTTTTTGATCCAAACAAATGGGCACTGAATGTTCTTGATTTCTCTGTTCTAGCCACAGCTGCAGAGTTCATCAAACATGTGCTGGGAAGAGGAGACGAAGGCGGTGCCGCCACTGCCGCAGACCGGCAGCTCCACCCCCTCTCCTGTGTGCCGCCGCCGCAGACTGGGCCAGTAGCACCGCTCCTGCTCCGGCGTGCCGCCGCTGCGGACCGAGGCCGCCGAGGACAGCGACTAGGCGAGGGAGCACTTGAGCTCACCCACGCTCGCGCCATGCTGCGGGCCTCCGCGCCAGAGAGAGCACCTCAGCTCGGCCATGGAGCCTCGGCCTCGCCCAGGCAAGCGCGTGCAAGCTCGAGAATGGAGCCCCACAGGCCTGTCCCAAGGGCCACCTGAGCTCGCCCATGGAGCCTCGGGTGCCTCGCCCAGGCAGCGCGTCGAGCTCGAGCATGGAGCCAAGAGAGAGGAATCGAGAGGAGAGGGAGAGAGATGGAGAGAAAAATTGAGATCCTGATGTGTAGACCGAGAGAGATGCGAGAAGGAGAGGGATGCATCGGGAGGAAAAGGAATGGAGATGCGCAGCAGCAAGATGGGTGGGCAAGGCGGTCGGGGGCGGGCCGATTCCGCGGAGGGCGGGCGACGGCGGCGAGCGGACGCGCGACGGCGGCGGTCGAGCGTGGCCGCGCGTGGGAGATGGGAGGGCGAACTGACAGATGAGTCCCACGTGAATAGGGGCTTGAGTTGCAGGCCCGGCTGGAGTTGGGCCTCAAATTGAGCCCTTATTTGTTGCAGGCCGGCTTGCAAAATGAAATTTGAGGACTCAATTTTGCAGGCCCGGCAGGAGATGCTCTTAGCGGTTATTAATGTTGGAAAAAAGGGACTGGTGTTCAAATCACTGAACTGTAAGGTTCCTCGAGGGCAAAAGAACTGATGTAATAAGCTTCGTCACTTTAATTTCTTGCAAAATGAAGTAGAGCAACAACTCAGTACGCATACCGGAGAGTGATATATGTATTTAACAAAAAAAATGTACGTATGTTTTTTCATCTGTATTACCATTTCTCAGAGTAGGGGTGCAGAGTCTTCTTCTCCTGTCATATCTTGCATCCATGCTATTGAACTCGATATATATTTACCAGTTACCACTGTTGAGGCGAGGTCTGCAACTGGCGATTTCCGCTCACCATGCTGCATCCGAACCCAGCTGCAAAGCCCATCTGCTGTGCTCGGACTTGAATATAATCATAGACAGCAGCACAAGGCGAAAGGCGAACGTGGATCCCATAGCCAGCTGTAAACGAGCACAGTGCAAGAAGACTTTTGGTAATATCCTGATGCATCATAATCTCTATAAACGATTCACACACCAAAAGGAGGCCAACCAGCGTGGCCACGTCGCTGGCTGTCCTCGGCCGTTCGATCGGCCGGACGGACGGCCCAGATCAAACAAGTCTCGGCATTTTGCAAAAGAGCCCTTGAACTCTGGCAAAATAGAACCCGCAGTCCGTCTTCCTCTCTCAAGTTTTTTTATAAAAAAACCCTCGATCTTTGCACAAATAGTACCCGCCGTCCACGCCTTCCCATGGGCCTGCCTGCCAACCGTTTAGTGGGCCGAATTCAGCCTGAACCTGGTTTCCTTTATCTACTTGAGCATCTATTTACCTTTTCCTTTTACGAAAAAATATGCTAAAACTTAGAAATTGCATAGTAAATCACAAGAAAATCGTAAAATAGAAAATCAAATTATTTTGGAATCCTCACGAAAAGATCTATGCAGTCGAACCAAAATGAAGCATGTTTTAGTACAAAGATTTCACTGTATATTTTTGCCTCCATTCTTTACCCACAACAAACATAGCCAAAAGAACAAAATACATATTCCCTCCATTCCAAATTATAAGTCGCTTTGACTTTTTTGGTTCATCCATTTAGTTATGTATCTAGACATATTATTGTATCTAGATACATAACTAAATGGATAAACCAAAAAAAATTAAAGCGACTTATAATTTGGAACGGAAGGAGTATATTTCAAAGCTCAAAAAAAATACTCAAACAATAAAAAAAGAGACAGTTCAACCTTCGAAATATATAGATAGCAAAATGGTAAATCTGCGGTTAACATATACAATCATCGGTAAATGATAATTTCCAAATAACACGAAAAAAACACCAATATATTGCACAAAGAACAATTCAGCTACCATTATTCATACTGATGTACCTAACTACAAAGGAGAAAAAGAAAAAAAAAAGAAAAAAGAAGATCTAACGATGGCCATAAGCGGCAAAGCCGCGCCGTTTTCTTGTCCCATACGAGTCAGCATTGGCGGTGAACATGAGACTAGCTAGCGGCTAATCTGGCAGACTAGCTACAAGGTTTTCTTTGCGTCAGGACAAGGCTGAAAGGCCGTCCGGGGGTCTTCACCATGCAGCGCTACAAGAAGTCAAGAACTAGTCCCTCCTGGGCATCAAGTGAGGGATCGGGATGATTTCTATGTATATGGCAGTGTGCGAAAGCCCGAAGATGCCTTTAATGCACATTAGGTTTGGCTCCCGAGTACATGCTGCCCTCTAGTCGTTTGTCAATCAAACAACTGAAGGAGGATGGCGTCATTAACACTATTAATTAACACCAATATACAGTATTTTTCTATTGAAATCTTCCGAACTTATTGGGACCGGCAGACCCAGTGGCAAACTTGAGTTCCGCCCTGGCCTGGACAAAACATTATTTGGGGCTTCCAGAATTACCTTATTAATTCATACATTTTGCATTATCTCGCCATTCATCAACACCGCAAAGAATGTGGAGAATTAAGGCCCGCTCAAAACTTGCCATTGTTTCATTTGTTAACAAAGAGAAAGAAAAGATATGCGTAGCAAGGCCCGAAGGGCCACCCCTACGGGGTTCCGCTACCCGGTTAGCGGACCGGGGTCGAGGGGGAACCGCCCCTCGCGGGTCTCAGGGCAGCGCCCTGAAAGCTCTTCGGATCAGGAGCACCGGAAGAACCGATGCCTAAGCATCGGTGCATCCGACGCTTGTCGGAAGAACCGATGCTATGATGTTTGGTGCAGGAGGAAATCGAAACCAAGTCAGCCTATAGGCACCGGTTGAACCGACGGTCCAAGAAAGGGCATCGGTGCTTTGGGCGTACTGTATACCAGAGACGATGTTAAGTGCCTAGAAGAAGTTTCTTTAGCACCGGTTCAACCGACGGTGCATCGGAGTATTGCGTCGGTGCATTGACGTCAGCAGAAGAGAAGAAGGTTGTGAGTGACCGGTTTAACCGACGGGCAAGCATCGGTTCAACCGGTGGTCAGTTGGTCACTATGTCAGCAGTCAGAAGTTCAACGGCTACTTCGTGTCTTAGAGTGACCGGATGAACCGACGCTACCCCTGCCAGAGGCATCGGTTCATCCGGTGATACGCAGATTTTCTACTGACCGTTGGAGCAACGGCTACAAGACTTGGTGGCCTATATATACGCCTCACCCCGGCCATTTGAAGATTGCTGGAGTTGCTGGACATCCCACACACACCCAAGAACATCTCCAAGCCATATAAAAGCATCAAGATCATATCCTTAGCCCTTAGCACACTTTGAGAGTGTTGTGTAAAGGATTAGCTCTTAGTGAGTGAGATTGCAAGGCTTCGAGCCTTTGTGCTGTGGTTCGTTAGCGAACCAAAACAAGAGCTTGGTGCGCCAGCACCTTGGAGCGTGAAGCTCGCCGGCAACGTCATCGACCCTCCGACTTGGTGTGGAGCGGCGACGACATCTTTGTGCGGGGGGACGTGGAGACCCCATCCTTTGTGGAGAAGCTCCTTAGTGGAACCCGGGGGCCAAGGTGACCGTGATTGTGTTCACGGAAGAGATTTGGTGGCCGAGTAGCAATACTCTTAGTGAGTGCTACAACAACGTGGATGTAGGTGTGCCTTTGTGGCTAACCGAACTACGGGATAAACACCCGCGTCAAGAGTTTGCTATCTCCTATCCCGCTCTTTAAACTTCCGCATTTCATACTAGCAATTTTGTATGCCTTTACTTTCATAGAGTAGTTTCTTGATAGGAAAGGCTATAGGTTGCTAAACTCTTTTGGGATAGGGGTTTCACACTAGAACAACCTAGTTGCACATCTAGATAGCATGTTTTAGTTTAAGTTTTTGTGCAAACTAGTTGCAGCCATAGGTCTAAGTTTTTAGAGTGCCTAATTCACCCCCTCCCCCTCTTAGGCTAGAGCACCCGATAACTTTCAATATGTTATGAGCATATGTATGCTCAGCTCAGCCCTTGTAACCATGCTTTTATATGTACAACATCAGGGCACAGTACTAGTTGCAGATAGTAGTTGGTATTGAGAGAATGAGTATGTAACTATGTAATGGTATTTGAGTATGTAGCTGGTGACATCAATACCTTGTATCTACTTTAGCTTTAGCCCCGACCCCTCCATTCTCCTCACTCGCCCCCTCCTTTCTTGTACCTCTCGAGAACAAACAGAGCTGACCTTCTTGGCACCTTACGCCACCAAACTCAAATCTTTCTCTCCTGACCCTCCTCCACCCTCCCTGTTACCTCCCCAACCTGCTCCCGATGAGCTTTGACTCATTTCTGGTAAGGAATCGAAGCTCACCATCCGCCATATATCGTCTGCCATTAGCGCCAGCGGGCCCGAGATACGCCCGTAGGTGGACTCTCGTCTCTGGCTCCCATTTCCCTTGTCAAACGGCTCAAATCGAATGTAAGCGACCTCCTAAAGCTCATGCTCTCCGCATTCCACCACGTTCCACCGGTTTCCACGCTCATCCATGGAGCTCGCCGCCGATCGAAACCCCCTCTTCGCCACTAGCCATGCTTGGTCATTGCTTCTCACACACATCACCCACTGTTGAACTCGCCTCACTGCATAGATGTTGTAGGTGTAAGTCCCAGTCGACGTACGACTCGCTGTCGGTGGGAACACGCCGAGCAAGCTCCGTCGTAGGCCAGCGCCACCATGCGGGCGAGCTAGAGCATCACCTTGTGGCCTGCGCCGCCGGCTGGGCGAGTTCGAGCTCCGCCGGGGGCCAAGAGCTAGAGAGGCGCACGAGGGGATGGAGGGCGGCAGGCGGCGCATGGTCAGAGGAGAAGGATAGGAGAAAAAGAGAGAGGGAGAGGAGAGATGAAAGAGAGGAGAGATGAAGGCTGACAAGTGGACCTCACCATCATGTGTCGTCCATGTTAGCAAAACCATCACCAAAACAATCTGATGGCCCAAGATGAACAGTTTTACGAGTTAGGTGGCAAAAGATTCCTGAATTTGCGATTCAATGGTCAAAACCAAATTTAGACAATAGTTCGACAGCCAAAAATGAATTTTATCCTTTAGATAAATGGAGATCTAACTTCAGGTATCCTCCTACGAGGACGGATATGCTTTAGACCACAATTATTAAAAGAACTAGGTGATTCCCCGCGTGTTGTTGCGGGATTTGAAATATGGGAGGAAGATTATTTTTGGTAAATAGAAGATTAATGAAAAATAACACTTGTGAAGTATGAGATGAATTTTTATTTTTATTTCATTCTACCTTTTTCTTTTTTGTCTCTCTCTTTTGATTTTTCCTTTCTATTTTCTCTTACTTTTCCATTTTTCCATTTTTTTCCTTTTATTTTTTCCTCTTTTTTCTTTTCCCATTTTTTACCTTTTTCTTCCTTTTCTCTCTCATATTCTTTTCCCTTTTTATTTTCTCTTCTTTTCCATTTTTCCCTTTTTTCCTTTTATTTTTTTCTTCCTTTTCTTTTCCCCTTTATCTTTATTCGGGTCACTCCATCTTTCTCCCCGCCGCCACCACTCCATCCCCTGCCAGCGCCACCTCTGTTGGCCTCCATAACCGACATCCCCTCCTCCGGCTGCTGCTCCTCTCAGCACCGCTCCTCCGCCTTTGTCGACGCACTGCTTGACGACGCCCTCCATGCCTTGGACGTTGAGGTCAGGCGCCTTGAGGACGTGGTAGATGTGGGGCAGTGGCATGACGCGCACGTGCCGGTCGATCTTGGGTGTCGTTGCGGCCTCCTCAATGACCACATCATCCGAGTACACCTCGCTGGTGAGCGTAACTTGGTGGAGGAGGCGCGCACGGCGTAGGCGAGGGCGGGTCGGGGCGGCGGGAGAAGGCAGCGAATGCGGGCGCTGCGGACGGGAGGCAGAGGAGGAAATAACTGAAGTGAAATTGATGACGTTCGAGTGGTGTGATTGTTGTTGAGTGGTGCGATTGATGGTTTTTCTAATAACTAAAATGAAGCTAATGTGAAATCATTTGAGGGAGAGGAAGAGCAAGATCGTTGGTATTGTAGAACGGATGGCCATGATGTAGTTTGTACCTAAGATCGAAAGGCTGAAATATAAAAGGTGATGTGTCTCAATGTGGTTTCAGAGAAATAGCAATCAATGATCGGGAGTGGGGAGCTTTTTATATAAGAGATATAGATTAGTTATTACCTCTACAAGGTTAGGCACATGTTCTAAGAAAATTGTAGCTAGAACATCATGAGCCTATTTGAATAATCGAAAATAACAAACTAAATGAAAAGAAAGAAGTTCTTTTTTAGCAACGAAAAGAAGAATTCAAAATCACCATTTTGCAGCTTGTGTAATCCATCCTTGGAAGCCCTATTTCATAAGGAAAAAGTCATTTTTGCCTCCCTCAACTTTGAGTCGAATATGCTTTTCCTTCTCGAACAATAAAACCGTCCGACCAGCCTCCTCGAACTCCCGAAACCGTTCAAACGACCTCCTTGAGCGGTTTGGGCAGCGGTTTTTCTTTTTTTTCTTTTATGTTTGTTTTGACTGAATCTTTAAAGAATCATATTAAATCACAAAAAAGATCATAAAATAGAAAATTCAATTTTGTTGGACTCCACTTGAGTAGATTCATGCAGTGAACATATGATATCATATATTTTAGTACAAATTTTTTTGCTGTAACTTTAGATATATACTTCTCTATAATTAATTTATAGCTACAATTTCCATTGTCTAATTATGGTAAAAATTTTATAGTGGGCTAATCATTATATGGTGGAGCTGCAGTAAAACTTTTATAATTAATGGATCATATATGACTGAGCTATAGATTTATCTATATAAACTTAGATAAATCTAGACAAATCTATAGATAAATCTAAATAAATATATAACTCAGCCGTACATGATCCAATAATTATAAAACTTTTACTAGAGCTTAATCATACAATGTTATCCCTCCATAAAAAATGCACCATAATTAGACAACAAAAATTGTAGCTATAAATTAATTACAAAAAAGTATATATCTAAAGTTACAGAAAAAAAATTATACTAAATATATCATATAATATGTTCACTGCGTGGATCTACTCATGTGGAGTCCAACAAAATTAAATTTTCTATTTTATAATTTTTTTTAATTTAATATGATTTTTCAAAGATTCAGTCAAAATAAATATAAAAAAAGAGAAAAAAACGCTGCCCAAACCGCTCAAGGAGGTCGTGTGAATAGTTTTGGGAGTTCGAGGAGACTAGTCGGACGGTTTCATTGTCTTGAGAGTAAAAGCAGATTCGGTCTAAAGCTGAAAGAAGCAAAATGACTTTTTCCATTTCGTAATGTTAAGACTTCTTTTTTTTTTTGGAAACTGTAATGTTAAGACTTCAAATGAACCAACTTCGCCAGACAAACCAATTCAAGCCCAGGCCCGTGCGAAAGGGCTCTTCGGCCCAGCTTTTTCGGCCGCTGGGCTGTCGGCTTTCGGCGCCATCCCAAAAGGCAAAAGTCTATTTTACCTCCTCCAACTATCACTAAAATTTGGTTTTCCTCCTACAACTATAAAACCGGGTATTTCACCTCCCTCAACTTTTCAAACCGTCCATTTTACCTCCCTCGAGCGGTTTTGAAGACTGTTTGCTACAGTAACCGTGGTTTTGTCTTTTTCTTTTTTTAAAAAAATTTCAGTTGAATCTTTGAAAAATCATAGTAAATCACAAAAAAATCATAAAATAGAAAATCTAATTTTGTTGGACTCCACATGAGTAAATATACGCAGTGAATATATTATATGGTATACTTTAGTACAATTTTTTTACTGTAACTTTAGATATATATTTTTCTGTAATTAATTTATAGCTACAGTTTTCGTCGTCCCATTATGGTGAAATTTTTATGGTGGGATAATCATTATATGATTGAGCTATAGTAAAAATTTTATGATTATTAGATCATGTATGACTGAGTTATAGATTTATCTATAGATTCGTCTAGATTTTTCTATAGATTTATCTAGTTTATATAGATAAATCTATAGATCAGTCAAACATGATCTAATAATCATAAAATTTTTACTACAGCTCAATCATATAATGATTAGCTCACCATAAAAATTTCACCATAGTGGGACGACGAAAACTGTAGCTATAAATTAATTACAGAAAAATATATATCTAAAGTTACAGTAAAAAAATTGTACTAAAGTATACTATATAATATATTCACTGCGTATATCTACTCATGTGGAGTCCAACAAAATTGAATTTTCTATTTTATGATTTTTTTGTGATTTACTATGATTTTTCAAAGATTCAACTGAAATTTTTTTAAAAAAGAAAAAGACAAAACTACGGTTACTGTAGCAAACAGTCTTCAAAACCGCTCGAGGGAGGTAAAATGGACGGTTTGAAAAGTTGAGGGAGGTGAAATACCCGGTTTTATAGTTGTAGGAGGAAAACCAAACTTTGGTGATAGTTGGAGGAGGTAAAATAGACTTTTGCCATCCCAAAACGAAACCCACAACCACTTCGCCGCCGGTTGCCGCCGCCGCCCCCTTCCTCCATGGCGCACCTCCTCCTATCCCCCGCCGCCGCCGATGCCGCCTGGGAGGCCGCGCTAGACGTCGACGACTCCGACATCCGCCCCGACGCTCCGTTCCTATCGCCGCCCACCCCGCACTCCCGCGCCACCGCACCCTCCCGCGGGGACAGGCCCGCGCACCCCTCCCGCCGCCGCGGCGCCCCCGAGCCCGCCTCCGCCGTCCAGGACGCGGCGCGGCGCCGCGGCGCCGATGGCGGCTCGCCTCTCGCTCTCGGGCGCGCGGGCGCGCGGGGCCCGGTCGCCGACGACTTCCTGCTGCCCCCCTGGCTCTGCGCCCTCCAGTTCCTCGGTGAGGGGTGTCTCCGACTCCGAGCACGTCGCGCTGGTCTCGCCGCTGATGAGCTCTCTCTTCGCGTTTCTTAGCGAGTGAAATCTGTGCGCGTGATTGGTCCAACATTGTGGGCTGCGTTCGATGCAGTGAAGGACCGCGCGTGGGAGCAGCCGGGGATCGAGGAGATCAGGCGTGATGAGGAATTGCGTCGAGCACCTCTGGTGCGTGTTCCGAACCTGCCTGGCTTTCAGCTTTTCGTCTCATACGGTCATACAGAGTGTGTGATTTCGTGGCGCACTGACCATTATGGGCGTTTGCATTGCCGTCAGGTGGCCGGGGTGGTGACATCCTGCAAGCCAAATGGTCTGGGCGATCTCCTGATTACGCTTAAGGTTAGCATTGGGCATCAACGCCTTATTCTGCTCCTTGTGCTATCTTTTTTTCTTTTCAGTAACTAGTTTAATGCCTGTTCGATTGCTACGGCCACAGAATTTTATGTCACCTAATGTGATGTGCCCCACTATCCATTCGTACCCTTAACTCTTGCCCATACGTTGCTTTACTGGTTTCCCGGAGGCTTCTTTTTATTAGGCAGGATGTAGGAAGGTAAAGGCGACCTGCCGCTGAGGGGTGAAATGGGAACACTACGTACTTTTTAAGTTGCAGGGATTTACATTCATTGATGAGTGGACACTTGAAACAAGTAAAATGATATGTTCTCCCGAAAATAGCATCTCTTTACCTGAGTGACAGTGATTGGTAATTCTTGATAGGACCCTACGGACACAATTTCCGCTGCAGTACACAAGAAAGTTCTTTTGGAGGGTAATTATGGTCAGGATATTTCTATCGGCTGTGTCATTCTTCTGAGTAAGGTAAAATTTATAAGCTGTGGTTTCTTTTTTTTTCAAACTACTATACCGACAACTGTGGTGGTTACTGGCAAGTGATTGGTTCAGCAGTTGAGCAGTTGAGGATGTTCTCAATTTCAGGTACCTGTTTTCCGTCCAACTCCCAAGGCATGCTACCTGAACATTACCAAAGTGGTTAAGGTATTATCCATAGTTCCATACCTACTGCTAGTGCCTGCAGTCTGTTTTTAGTGTTCATGATGGTCATGGTTTCCCAGTTTAATTGTTGTTGTAAACAATGAATATTGAAATATGATTTTCCACTGAATAATAAAAAGGAAAGGAACTTGAATTTTGTGTTTGAACTGTGTTAATGAGATGCAAACCATTACTTTAAGGCAACAAATCAAGCGCGAACCCGAAGATGAATTTTTCTAATCAACCATTGATCTGGAATGGACTACATATTACTTTTAAAATCTTGAAATGTTAGCGCTTTAGTCATTGCACGAGTACAGTGAAAAAGAAAAGGTGGCTCTTGATATCTGCGTTTTAATTCAGTTGCGTTTCAAGTCTCAGGAGTCAGGAATTTTAAGTGTATAGCATTCTTTCTGCAGCAATTTCGCTGGGGTGTTTTGACAAATGCTCTCAAACACATTAGATGATACTGTTTTGTCTGAGAATCCTCTTATGGCATATGGGTATAATATGCAAATGTTTTCAGATTTTCAGAAAGGATTGTGATGCCCCATCTAAGCGACTGATTTCATCAAATACTACTGAAAGAAGTGAGGATTCTACCACCAATATAATGACAAGACTTTTAGGTCATGAAAGGATGATGGCCAGTAACAATGAGATGACAGTTATGGAGGTTTCTCTTCAACACCAGGGAACATCGGATTCAAATAATAGCAATTCAGCACTGGATATTTATGCTAGATGTAGTATAGGAAATAACCAGGAAGGTGGACTACAAATGTTGGCTGGAGGTCCACGCAGAAAGACATGTTCTCAGCCTAGTCTTTGCGGAAGTACAGTCATGTTTGGAGACAGATATTCTACTCAGGCTAGTGATAATGAAAATATTAGGCTACCTTTCGATAATGAAAAGATGCTCCATATTAGTAAAAAGCTGAAGAGTGATGCAATGCTTCCTGATGGCAATGGTGAAACTGCAAGCTCGAGAATAGATACTGAGAACAATCAGGTTTTAAAGAGAAATATGAACACTGAGTTAGATGGTATGTCAGAACAGTTTAATGGTCAGCATGCCTCCATCAAGGAGCCTATTGAGCATCAGCAAAGGAACTTCACTGCTGTGAATGCAGGTTGTGTTCAGCCAACTCAAGAATATGCTCCTTCCATCAGTGGTTCACTTATCAACCCCAAAAAGGCAATGCCAGTTGCTTCATTAGCAGAATGGACAGATGACCAAATTTCTGAACTATTTGCTGACTACTAATATTGTAGTGTGTATCTGATCAGCAGGTTGATAGATTTTGGTAGTCAATTTTTTGCTGTTATATTAATTATACGAGCTTGTAATAATTTTCCTATTTCTGTACACTAGCTCTTAGCATCTAGATTTGTATATTTATGCAGTCCAGTTCACTTTTTTGAAATATTTGTGCAATGCCATCTCAAGTTGTACATAAATCTTACTAGTGAAGGGAACAAAAGGCTTCTCGTATCCATTTTCCCTTGTGGAGACAGAAAGAGAATCCATAAGATAAGTTGCATTTTTCTAAGCATTTTCAGATTTTCTTTACACGATTGTAAATGTGGGTACAAAATTGTGAATTGAGTTGGTTATGTAACTCTGATTTTACCTTTATTTTCAACAATGTACATCAGCAGAGTATGCTGTCAAATAATAATATCTGGCTACCAAGCCTCACCAGATTTTCCACCTTGTATAATCTCTGTAAAAACGTGTACATGTCAGGTTTCGCAAACAAGCTGATTGGAGCGACAAAGAATTCTGAAGTCCCTATTATAATTGATGGGATCCTCAAATTGGAGCGCAGTATATTATCGGCAAACGAAAATGCAACTGTCTCAAAGCATACCAATCCGGAGGCGAAGTGCCTTTTGTCATTAAAACGAACCCACCACGAGATCTGCCCGCGGACCATCATCACAGCTGCCCCAAGATCAAGTTAATATGGTGATCGTCAAATGCCCATCACACATTAGTTCACTATATTACGTCAAGATGCCATTACATCACATTTCATTATGAGCAGTTGGGCATGCTGTCACCAGCAACATGTCTAATTGATTACTCCCTCCGTCCGGAAATGATCTACATATTTTGACTAGGAAAAGTCAAACTTTATAAACTTTGACTAATAATTAGTTAAATTATATGTATAATTAGTTTATAAAATTTATGTCAATACATATGTATTCAAAGAGGTTTTGAGATGACATTGAGTTATTCGTAATTGACATTATATTCTAAGTGATTAATAAAAGTCAAACTTTACTTCGAATGACTTTCTCTAGTCAAAATATGTAGATCATTTCCGAACGGAGGGAGTATCATCTAAAAAGATAGCAGTGTGCATCTAAGCAAGCAGTAGAATTTGATGTTTAAGTTTTGCTTCCATGAATACACATACGCATTGTTAGAATACTAATACTACAATAGTTCTGCTCGTAATCATCATTTCCTGCTACAGCAATCTGTGTCCTTCCCAGCCGCAGTGTTGACTTGTCGGTTGAGATAGGCTTCATAGATCTCCACGACAAGCCTCGGGTCCTTCTCAACAAGCTCCTTGTATTCTTCCCGATCTGCTAGTGTGGACATATTGTCCATAAGCACAGAAAGGGAGGCCTCCAGCAGCTGTTTTGCACTGTGGCGATGTGCAAATGCGTAGTGGGCAATGGCATTTTCATTGTTCACTTTGGATGTTATGAACTTCTCACAGTAGGTCTTCAGGTGCTTTACTTCATACTTCTCAGCCAACACCAAGAGATCAGATGCCATTTGCTCATCTAGAAGAGCTTCTGCTGTGTACATGTAATGGACAAAAGTACGAAGCACGTCATAGGACACATCAAAGATTTTGATGATGCCACTCCTGCTCTCTTCCATCTCATTCTCAAGCATCGCTCTGAAAACAGGAGATCTGCTTGCCTGTTTGAAAGGAAAAGATCAGTTCAATGTACAAGGCAATTCTAATGCAACAAAAATTGCAACCAATCCTGAGAGGTCAATTAACACAAAAATGAGGAATATTTTGAGCAAAACTAACTAAACACTATTGAGGTGAAGCTCAAGCAACTGGAGAAATTAGAAGAATGTTAGCATGACTATAAATAAAAGGTAAAGTTGAAGCTACCAGCTGAAATTTGCTTAGTACCTATGCATCTGCTAGAATATGCATCGGTATGCATTGGCATATGGAAACATAAAGAGTCAAGCACTGCATCCAAATAGTTCATAGATCACAGATTCTAAACGAAAAGGTGCGGCAGTTAATGAATATATTTGTTACCATGTGAAAATAATCCCATCCTCGAGCAAAACTAAAAATGTGCATGTGTAAGTGACTATGTCATGTAGTTAATCAGCATTCACCACTGAGACTGGCACGATTAACATTTTATTATATGCATGTGACTGTGCCAGGATAATCAGGACTAACATGTAACCATGGTGCATAGTCCAGGCATCTCTAATACACTGTATCATAGGTTAAGGAAGAGAGAGTGATCTACCTCGTAGATACAGTTATTCCAATGCATCAAATTTTAGGTTAGTTTTAACAAAGCAAAACAATTATAGCACGGCCATTTAAGCTATGGGGCTATGGGGCCAACAAACATATTTTAGATACAGTTGTTGCTCCAATAATTCAAGCCATAAATAAGCACCACTTCGCCCCATCATTTAGATGATATGGCAAGCATTAAGATATGGTTGTTGGCATGTAGCATTATAATTGCTTTCAAGCATTTCGAAAGTCTAAATTGTCCATCGATTGATCTCGAGAAAAAATAAAAGTATGATCTCCTATTGCCCACTCCCTTGAATCAAGATCGATTGTATTGAACACGGATATATGTATGATTTGTTACATTCAGAAAAAATACAAACCGTGAAGGTTTTTCATATGTGTGCAAAATTTGTTCCATCCACAGCATACTTCTGGTAAATTTAGTATTTTTTATGTTTTACCTGTTTGGATAGTTTCACCAATTTCTCATGTGTCACATTCTGATCTGCAACCGAAATGACCATAGAGAAATTCACAAATAAGTACACGTCAAGAACTCTCAGGGGCTCCACATCTCCATTGCACACTGGTACCAGTAGTGGCAAAATGAAATCTTTAACCACGAACAGCCGGTGATTACCAAACTAGAGGAATCGATGGGTAGGACAGTGAGCTACTAGAACTATTCAACCGGCTACTGCGAATCAGAGGTCTATGATTCTATGAATGAAATAGGAAAGCAAAAACATCACAAACTCACAATCTTTTTTTTTTTACTAGGACTAGGTTTATTTTCTTAGGCTAGTCGATCTAGGGGTCTGTCAGGAACGGAACTATCAAGAACCGCACAAGCGAAGCAATCTAGCATGAATCCCACCAAGAGATCCTCTAAACAGCGCAAGGAGAGGTGGGAGGGGGGGGGGGAGAATTGCTCACGAGGATGACGCGGTGGGCGGGGACGGCGGGTGTGTATGGTGCGCGCGCGGCGTCGCCGCCGTCGCCTCCCGCGCCGGAGGAGGAGCAGGAGGGGATGGCGTGGAGGAGGAGGTCGGAGTGCGGGGCGGACGCGGCGTCGAGGGTGGGGGAGGGGAGGCGGAGGAAGAGGAGGCGGGCTCGGAGGTCGTCGATCTCGCGCTTGAGCTCCTCCTCCGTCTCGCTGGCCTCCTCGTAGCACTCCTTGCAGGTGCCCGCGTCCTCCACCTCGTACTCCTCCTTGCACGACTGGCACCACATCTTCGGGGTTCCTCCTCCGCAGGCCGACCTCGCCGCCGAGCTACGAGAGCGTCCCTTTCCGGAGCGGTGGTGCGGCCGCCGCCGGTTGGACGGCGAAGTGGCGGCGCGGATGGGTGGGTGGTGGGAGCGTCGTGGTGGGCTGGTGGGCTTTATCTGGGCTTGTCTCACGGACTCTTTGCGGGCGTTTTTTTTATTTTTGTATTTTTCAAAAAAAAAATTACAAAAATATATTTTTGGTTTCAGGTTTTACAGTTCTATGCCCCTACCGCCCGGCAGAGGGGCGGCAGGGGGCCTACCACCCAACAGGTAGGCGGTAGGGACCTATATGTAAATAAAAATAAATTTATTTTACACAGAGGTCCTTGGAGGGAGCCTGCCGACCCACCAGTTGGCGGCAGGGGGCCTGCCGCCCGGCAGGGGGGCGGCAGGCTCCCTCCTCTAATATAAAATTCCACTCCTTCCCTCTGCGCCCTCATTTTCTGCCCACGAGATCCAGAGAGGGGAGAGGGAGAGAGGAGGGGTGAGAGAGATAAAAAAACCGGCGAAGCCCTGCAGGATTTTGGATCCGAACCGCAGGTAACCAATATTTCTCAACTATTATAGACTTGTTTCTAAAATAATTATGAATTAGAATAGATTTAGTTTTTGGATAGTGAAATATAGAATAGTAAACTTAGAATGACAGTACCTTATTATTATTGCAGCATAAGGCAATGGCTGCCTCCAATTCTGTTGGATTTTCATGGACCGAAGAAAAATCTAGTATATTTCTTGACATCATGACACATCTTGTAATCAGTAAGAAGTTGGATCCATTAACGGATGGTACGATAGAGATGGTGTTGTCCAAATTAGTTGAGTTTAAAGATTTGACATTGTTTCGAGGTATTACAATGCAAGATTTAAAGGAACACCTGCTAGAACGTCGGAAGATATACATGAGGGTATGTGAACTAGCGAATCATTCTTATATTATTGGATTCTTACAAACTAATTGTAAGATATGAATGCGGCTAGAAGTGTATGAGATGCACATTAAGGTAACTCTTATTTAGTTCTAATCACGTCCGTTATTTGTAATCCATATTTACGAAATAGTAAAATTATTGTGTAATTATATGCTAGGATTACCCCGAGGACACGGAGTTGATTAACAAATCGATACCAAATTTCCGTAAATTGATATGTATCTTTGGTGGACTTATGCCGCAAACTAGACGAAGGAGGTGGATAAGATCTTCGGGTGATAGTACTTGGCCTGCGCAAGAACAGATGCCCGGAGGTTCGTCGAGTCATGATGCAGCACCTCAACCACCAACTTGTGTTAACTGGGATGACGACATGGATGACTTCATGCCCCGAAACCATGGCCTCCAACACATGATGTTCCTCCCCCTGTACATGAACGTAAATCCAGAAAAGAGATAAAGGGAAAGGCAAGAGGTTCGTCGAGCCATACTATACCACCTGCAGCACCACCATCTGTCAACTGGGATGACGACCTAGATGATTTCATGTCATGATCTATAACATATGATGTTTATCGGTTTAAGATGTATTCGCATTTAGTATTGTTAATGTTGTATTATGCTTGTATGTATGTCTCGTACCTAACTTTGCATTCACTGGACATGTACATAATGTCGAGTTTGAATCGTACTTAGTCGTAATGGAGCATCGAAGTATAAACATACCATCTATTGTATGTAATGGAAAATACGAGAGTGATAAGATGCGAACGTTGAAGTGTATAAATAAGCGGTTCACAGCTATCTCATTACAAATAAACATCAGAGATACAAACATCAGATACAAACATCATAATACAACGATAATGAAACACACATCACACATGCAGTGGCATGGCAGAACCCGTTGCAAACTACGGTAAACAGATTCCGGACTAACCTAACATGCCTTAGGTAATTTTAAAAAAAAAACAGAATAAACACAACGATGCAGCATGTCACTAGCACTAGGGTAGTCCTAGTAGCCGTACCCCCACGTAGCAAACTGCGTTGAGCCTTCTGCAGAAATATTGGTTACCTGCGGTTCGGATCCAAAATCCTGCAGGGCTTCGCCGGTTTTTTTACCTCCCTCACCCCTCCTCTCTCCCTCTCCCCTCTCTGGATCTCGTGGGCAGAAAATGAGGGCGCAGAGGGAAGGGGCGGAGTTTTATATTAGAGGAGGGAGCCTGCCGCCCCCCTGCCGGGCGGCAGGCCCCCTGCCGCCAACTGGTGGGGCGGCAGGGGGCCTGCTGCCCGGCAGACTCCCTCCAAGAACCTCTGCGCAAAATAAATTTATTTTTATTTACATAAAGGTCCCTACTGCCTACCTGCTGGGCGGTAGGCCCCCTGCCGCCCCCCTGCTGGGCGGTAGGGGTATAGAACTGTAAAACCTGAAACCAAAAATATATTTCTATAATTTTTTTTTTGAAAAATACAAAAATAAAAAACACCTCTTTGCGGAGTCTGAATGTGGGCCCGGCCCACTAGTGACTACCATTTCTTCCTAAAAAAAACTAATGACTACCATTTCTCTGTTCATAAACTTCATCGGTCCTCCCATCCAAGATTTATGATGAAGAACGATGTAGATAAATTTTGATGAAACATCATGTAAATTGAAAATTTAAGACTGATGTTACATAGATCAAATGAAATCATGTAGGTTTTTCCCCCCTGTTTCTGCATCGTTCTAAGCATCGCATATTCACAACCGAAACAACATCGAAGTCATTCCAGATTAAAGATTCTTTCAAAAAATTATGCTTCTGCAGGAATTCGTACATGAACAACTCAGGGATCTAACTATGCTTCAAGCCCGTTCTCACCAATTATCTTTAAACCATTCCGAGCTTTAGTGTCAATCCCAGTTGTCGTGCTGCCATTCTCTCCAAGCGTGCTGTATAAAGATCAATTAGTAGCAACATCTTTTCTTCGAATATTAGTCATCAAGCTCCTCAACAATCGTGAAATCATTCTCCAGACTTGATTGATGCTTTGATTCTATTTCTAAACCTGTATGGCCCTTGCAACCATGACATACAGGCATTTATCAAAGCTAGCATATGCCTGCAAACATGGGACGACTAAACAAGCTGCTCCTTGTTTTCCTCATTGCTGCTATGATTGGCGACCTTTGATTTGTCAGTTTCAACAGCCTGCAGCTCACCACGAAGTGCAAACTTGATGGTGTCCTTCCTGAACGTCAGGTAGATCACAGCAGAGATGTAGAGCAGCATAAGGGGGAACACGACGATGGCGATGAGCACACTAGCGTAAATCGGCATCGAGTTGTGGAAGATCCAGCCAACTAGTTTAGAGCTGAGGAAGTAGATGTTTATCCCAATAATGATAAACCCGAGGATCCACGAGAACCAAATAATCTGCACGCGGTCAATACATGCATAATTAGTTAAAAAAAACAAATTAATTTGTGCATTCATACACAAAATCATGAAATTCTACTGACTTCCATACTTACATAGATGGAGTTCTTATTTTCTCCCATCTTGTTGCTACTACTGCTGAACTTTAGAAGTGGGATGAGAGCAAACGGTAGCTCAACTGACAATATCATCTGCACCAAAGTTACAGTAAGTTAACCAAATCAATCAACAAGATTTTCTCTATATAACCAGAAGATTAAGTTCATCCAATTAGATCAGCTATTAGTTCATCCAATTAGATTACCTAATTAATCAGAAGATTCTGTAAATGCTGTTTGTATAGACAAACAGTGGATGCACCAGAAGGTGGAAAATAATACCGATGCGATGATGATGAGACGGCCAGCGCCGCTGGACCCACCGATGATGGCAACGATTAAGCTTGGTACAATCGCAATACTGCGAGTCATCAAGTTCCTCAACCACTGTTTCGTCTTGATGTCCAAGAAACCCTGAGCAAAAAGCCAAAGACATGCAAAACGTAGATCAGGTATAGGTACTACTGCTTGTACGTTTAGCACGTCACATTTGACATGTGATGGTTATGTATAGCAGTTTAGATACAGTGGGGAAGAATATATACTAGCTCTGATATGATTTGGTTTTCTGAGCAAGTAGGGGCAACCCCCTACTGATCTGATTTCCTTGGAGTTAGGACAGATACAGATCCTTTGGGCATCTTCAGACATTATGTTTTAAGTATATATATTAAAAAAACCAAAATGATGTAGAACTTGTAAAGTTGATAATTAATTTACTAAATCCATTCTCACGTGACAAATTTGAATTCTTTTACAAACAACAAATCTCACTTGATATCAAATATTATTTGACTTCATCTGTTGGACAAGAAGTAGTACCTGCATGATGTATTGCCCAGCGTAAGTGCCAGTGATGGTTGAGCTTATTCCACAAGCCAAGAGTGCCACTCCATACACAACGGCACTGTTCTTACCTAGCACATTCTAAAATACAATACAAGTAATCCATTATAACTGGTAGTTGACAATTTTAGCCAAAAAGCTAGTGACCAGGCAGTAATCACAAGTCATACCCTGAGGAGGAAGGACGAGGAGTCCAAGGTGATGTCACTGCATTTTGCTGAGTCATCAGGTGAGAGTTTGCTTGAGTTACAGATGGTTCCAGAGACAGAGACAATACAGATGTTGATGAGAAGTGCCACAAACAGCGCTACGCCACTTTCAAAAAGGAAGAATCTGCAAGCATCCTGAAGTGCAAACGAGTAAAAAAACATATCTGCTGACTATTGCACCTTTTCCTCACTTCAGAATCTAACTTGAATGTTTTCTGAATTCTGAACGTCTGTTCTATTTTATCTATTCACCTTGATTCCTCTTACTGATGAGGGTGTGTTCCTTGACAGTACCAGGGCAGAGTGCAAGAATAGATTGTGCCTGTAGTTAATTTAGGAAATAATTTACTTATACTGAAAGGGAATTTGAACTATTACATGCAACATTTATAATATTAAATGACGTGATAAGGGAACAATCATAGAGCAACAGAGTTCTAGTTTTTAGCAGATAAACTAGTATGTAGCTAAAAATAATTATCTAAAACAAAATCTCCTTGAAAGAAAAACAAAAGAAAGATACGCTGCATACACACAGATAAGCACAAAAATATTGTGAAGATTACTTACGGCATCACAAGAGCCCCAAGAAGGGCTATAGTGTCCCCAGTAGCACCAGAACCACTCAAACTAGGGACGAATAGCCCGTGGATAACCTCCTTTGAAGGAGGCTTTACAATGCTCATCTCTATGAAGAAGCATGCTGCCATGGTGAACACCAATAGCGCAACCAAAAGCTCCAGCTTCCTAACCTAGGTAAATGTACAAAACAAAGGCTACATGTCAGTGCATATGCATGAAAAATTCTTTTATAAATGGTCAATTATTAGTATTATGCAGAGTCCAGCTTTGGAGGTAGTTTATGGTGAGTTTGGTTTTATCGCTTCTGATTTTCTTGTTTGGATTGGGGAATGGGATGCATAGATCTACCACGTCATTCCCCATAAGCACAAGTTTAGTGTAAATATATTATAGTGGAGTCATCCCACCAATATTCGTAGGATGATCTCATGTTGGATCATCAAGGGTAACTCAAACCAAACACACAATTGGATGAGGGGTTGCATACCACATTGTTGGCTGAGCAGTTTGAGCAGTGAGCACTGATATACACACAACCCATTTGTACAACCACAATCAAGAATCACTTGGGTGGTGCATTTACCAAAGGGGTTGGATTACCTGGTTCGGATGCGGTTGTATTAATGGAATGTATGTGAAGCATCCCTTGTTTGTATCGCACTCCAGATTCTAAATGAAGTGCACCTTAGGTGGAATTTTTGATACAGCTCACAACAAACACAAAAGAATTAATGGTATCCATTTGTCTTTCAGGTAAAAGACAAACGCCTTGCATGTTATATAGGTCACACGCGCTGCGTACACTACCACCAGCCCAATACACAACAAACAGGCTGACCAAGTAGCTGGAAAAATTCCCCATCTGCTCTGGTGGCCATGGAGAACACCCCACCATGCGGCGATTTCTCGATGATCATGGCCAATCTCGAGTCTGAGAACCCAGTTGCCAACATCGCCGCTATGAACCATGCCTTGGTGTTGATGGATGGAGGTAAACTCCCTGAACCCCAGCTCGTATGCCGCCTAATCGCTGGCCTTGTTTCCAATTTGGAAAAGCCTCACCACGAAATTGCCACCAAGAGGGGATTCCGCTCAATCTTGAAGGCAATCTCGGATGCCATCACCAGCAACAACATCAATATGGACTCAAAGGGTGAGGCTCTCCATGCCATCCAGTGTTATTTAATGAATGAAGCTTTGCGCCGTATCCAGCATCACGCAAGTATGGTGAGGCTGTTGAAGGTTCCGGACCAATTGACTGCGGTGAAAGTGATGTATACCTTCTTCCATAGCTCACCAGGAATCATGAATGATACTAGGTATGTCAGAGCCTTTGCCTCGCTGATGTTGTCCCCCCACGCCACCGTGGTATATGCATGTGCAGGCGCCCTTCCCTCACTGTCCCGTGTTGTTCCGGGCTTTGCATTTGCCGTGGCAAGAGCCTATTGCAATATTCTCATAGTATTTCCACCTCAGTTATCACTTCAGATACCCAGCGTCATTTTAATACTTGATAGGCTGAAGCAGATTAGAATGACTATGGTGGATCACCCAGGGTTCGACAACCTGGCCATGGATGTACTAGGGGCTTTGGCAAATCGCAATTTTGCTGTGAGAAGGAAAGTTCTGAACCTGGCAGTGAGCCTCCTCACCCCAAGGAACATCGTTGATGTGCTATGGTTCCTGAAGAATGAACTGGACTTGGCAGCCACTGCTAATATCCCTATAGAGTACCAACAGATGCTGGCAGAGGCAATTAGAGAATGCCAATCTGCTTATCCGGAGAGTATCATGCGATTTATACTAGATCCAAAGTACCTTGTGTTCATCGATTGTATTTGTTACATCAAAGAAATCATGGACCGCAACCCCATGCTGCGCGCCCAGCTCCTGAAGGGTATTCTGAGGGCCCTCCGGCATGTCAAGACATCACCAGTGTGCGCTGCCGCTGTCTGGGCCATCTCAGTCTGCTCTGAATCACTGTTAGAGGCCCGTGGCTCCGTCGATGCAATTTTCAGCCTCTTTGAGGACCTACTGAAGCGACGTGATATGGAGAAACTGATAAATGGAGACCGAGAAGTGGAGCATGAATACATGCTTCCTCGTGATTATTATGGGGTCAAAGACAGGGATGCCCAGGGAGATCACCTGAAGCCATGGCTGGTGGAGATGGAGGAACTGCTATTTGTGCACATAGGGCTCACACAGCAGGCAGATGGGTGCTATGCCATTGCTTCGAGTTCCAAGGGCAGTTCTAGTTCTGAAGATGCGTCTCTTTCTATTCCATCACTGGACCATACAGACAATCTGGAGATCCTTGTGCAGTCTGGAGATGTGCTCTTGGCAGACTTTGTGGATGAGATACTGTCCATGCTTCTGGAGAAGGCCAGAGTGTAGCCGTAATGTTATATTACAGTTCTTGAGTTCATTTGAACAAATAAATTAATAATTCCATAGAGCTAGAGCTTGAAGAATTAGATATGCAGCAGTCTATCCTGTAGTTGAACCTGGATTGTCAGTACCTCAATATGATAATGGCATCTTTTGCATGGAAGGAAGAATTCTTAATTTTTCTATGTGCTAATTACTTTTATTACTAATGCTAATACCCTTTTTTATAATTTCTTATCATCTGTTTCATTCATGTGACTGGCTCTTGTGTTGTTTCATATTTAGCATAGCCGAGCCTACTTGGGATTAAAAAGCTTTACTGTTGTTGGTTATGAGCTGTTAACAGGATTTAATGCACTTTCTTAATGGGTGGATAAAATGTTTTGGGGGTATTCGAGACAGAAAGATTAGCACTCCAATCTGCTTCCTTAAGATTGCTTCTGAGCCTTCAAAATATTTGGGTGCTCTTTGCTTGCTTGTGTTAAAAAGTTAAGAAATGTAGAATGGAATAGGGATCAGTGTTATAGGTAGGTAGGCTCAGGGGCGGATCAAGGGGGGATGGGTGTGGGGGGCTCCAGCGCCCCCCCCCCCCCCCCCCCCCCCCCGCCCCCCCCCCCCCCCAACATTTTTCAACCATGAATGAAGAAGAGGAAGAAGAAAAGGAGGGGGAAGAAGAACAAAAAGAGAGAAGAAGAAGAGGAAAATGAGCCCCCCTTAGGTTCACATTCTAGATCCACCACTGTAGCCTTATGTTGACACAGCTATAATTTATCTACATTTCTGACTTCCTAGCTCCAGGGGGTATTACTTAGCAGTATGATTCGTGTGGCGGTGTGGGCACCAACCCCTTTGTCATCATGAAAATAAGCTCGGAAATATCAAAATTTTGATATATGGAAGTTAATTTGTGAACTAAAGGTCACAGATTCTATGATGTATTAGATTTAGAAAAGTGGATGTTGTTATAAAATTGCAGCATAATCTCTGTAACAGAAGTGGCATTTGTCAAAATGTTATAGCTAGAAAACGTCCTAGGAATAACTCTGTCAAATCTTTTTGGTTTCAGTAAAATGTTGTATCAAACCCTCATCAACTCTGGTTTGTTTGCAAAATTTAGATAACTTTACATCTTATTATCTTCCTCTGCTGCTCAGAACAATCTCCTAAGATGGAATGAAGTGTTCTTCCTATCCACATGCTAAGATATTGTACTAAAGAGTAAAAAGTCTATATTGCCCCCCTGAGCTTGTCACCAAGTTTAAACACCCCCCCTCCCCCCCCCCCCTAACTCCAAAACCGGACATCTTACACCCCGAACTCTTGAAACCATTTGATTTACCCCCACGGGACCAAAACCACCCTAGTTTTCGCCACAACAAAGCTGTTTTCCCCTTTTTTTTCTCCCTCCAACTTACATAGCAAGAAATGGGTCTAAAAATTATGAAAATTTTTACAGAGGCAGAGTAGGTGATAGGGAAACTATTTTAACCATTCTTTTTAGTTGAAATGCAAAATTTTTTGAAATATAAATATTTGAATATAGGTACCATTAAGTTTCGTCGAATTTTTAGGGCATCAAAACATGCTCTAAAATTTACCTGAAACATAAGATTCATTTTGAACTTAGTTTATTATGTTAATTTTATTTCACTCATGTTCCAGAAATTTTCAAAATTTCAAAAAAATAATCAAATTTACCCTTTACAGACAAACTTAAAATATTGCTTAGGAACATCAGTCAAATAAAATTAACATGATAAACTAAATTGGGAATAAACCTATGTTTTCAACTTTGGTAAATTTTGGAGCACGTTTTGATACCCTAAAATTTTAATGAAACTTAAATTTTACCCATATTCAGATATTTATATTTCCAAAAAATTGCATTACATATAAAAAAATAGTTCAAATAGTTTCCCTATCACCTACTCTACCTCTGTAAAAAATTTCATAATTTCTAGAGCTATTTAACTATTTTTTTCCTTGCTATGAAAGTTGGAGGGAGAAAAAGAAAGGAAAACTGCTCTGTTATGGCGAAAACCAGCTGAGTTCGGGGTGTATGATGTCCAGTTTTGGAGTTAGGGGGAGGGGGGGTTAAACTCGGTGACAAGTTCATGGGGGCAATATAGACTTTACTACTCTGTACTAAATAATATTTTCATATGTTTGGGGAGCTACAGAGGTTCTTGTAGAGTTCCTGTCAGTTCAATGATTTTCATTTGCTGCAATAGTGGATTAAGCATTCAGGGAATTTTTCATGAACCCAAGATGATAAGAAGCATACTGCCTGCATAACGCTTGAATTTTTTGATGGGAAGAGAGGTTCCCATTTTCATCAATATACTATTTTGATCAAAGAGCCTGAAGTATGTGGATAAAATTTTCATAAAAATATGGTAAGAAGCATGAAAAGTTGGTATAATCTGGAGTCTGGACGAACCTGAAATATCTGTATGTTGCATGAGTATTTGAGACAAAATGAGTAAAAATATTTTTTAATGCAAATTCTGTGGTACAGAGGCCTTAGGTGTTGGCACAGGCCTGCTGCGGTGCGCCGCCCCTAGGGATAGATAGATAGATGATGTGCTGTTAGGCAAGGATCTCTTGATTGTTTCTGTTTCTATAAACCCTAGAGACCCTTGCCTATATATGTATACATGAGTCATGACTTGCACTCCCTAAATCAATCTACTATTCTCAAGCCATATTGCTTTCAGTATATGTCTAAGAATAAGATGATTACCCCATATTTTTGCAGTCCAAGGAGGAGAAGCGTGCTTGAGCCGGTGATGAGAACCCCTACCCAAACAGGGATGTGGAACAAGAGGTTGAAAGCAAAAGCTGTCCCTATAACTGAAAATGCTAACAATTGTAAGAAGCAGATGGTGCAACCACCAATCAGCAAAAAGTTAGATCAATATTGTTGTTCTTTTCCAGTAATGAAGGCAAATTAAAATGGAACTAACAGAGTCCTCTATATTCATAAAAAAAAATCTCCATTGATTTACATTTTACTAATTTCTGAAATCTTGAAATTGAACAAATACAATTAAATTGAAAACTAGCCAGAAGAATAAATCTGTCATTTTAGCTTCTGCGTTAAGAATTAGTTTTGAACAACAGTACTGCTCTTACCTTATATCCATCTAACCTCAGTAATATTATACATGACAAGCAGAAAATTAAACATGGCAGTTAAACATTGATTTTCTTTTAAATTTAAGATGATCTTATTAGTTCTGACCTTCTGGGATATCTGCAGCAATCACAGCTAACTCTGCCAGCAGCCATAGGCAGATTCTAACCCATGTTGGATATTCCGCCTTGCATAGCTCGGCAAGATGCCACCCTGAGTCAGTGAACAGCCATCAACACCAACAGATTTAACATTGCATTCCTATGCATGACAATTAATTGTCTCTATAATACCTGTGACTACTCCGAGATTAGCAGATAGTGACTGAATGATTAGTGCGAAGATGAGGCCAATCAGGATCACCCAGAGGAGCTACAGATGAGGAAATTAAGAATAAACAGCAAAACCAACATAGTTAGTTTTCGACTAGTAGTAGGCCGGAATGTAGCTTACTAGCTAGGATGAGTGGCACGCGAAAACAATGATCAGAAAGTGTACCTCATATCTGTGACTGGATCCAGCCTGCAAATCCGTCTCCACTGTACAAATATGACAAACATGAGAACCACAGCATGATGCAGATTTGGAGGTAGAGAGAAGAAAAGGAATGAAATTAAGGGTGTGGCGCGTACAGTTCCCGGGATCAAGGTAGGCCAGGGAAACCATAAATCCTGGTCCAACGTGGCACAAAAACCTTTTCCATGCTGGCTCCTGCGTTAAGAAGCACCAATGAATCAGTTCTGTAAAAGACTTTGGCTCGGGTGGACCAAAATTTGAGTTGGACAACAGAGGAGCCTGAGGACCAACTGCCGTGAGGCTTGGAGCTACAACGAACATTGGCGGACCCTTGCCTCTCACGCACCAGCACGAAGCCAGGATCAAGCAGGCATTTCCACAAACAGGCAGCGCGCACGCGGAAAGGTTCCTGTTTCCCACTAGCTACCTGCTTGTACACGTATGGCTTACCTCGGGCGGCGCAGCGGGAGCGTGGCTCCCTCCCCGTCCGGCGAGCGCCTCGACGTCGACCACCACTCCCGCGGGCGCCTGCGCGGCATCCATCGGCAGCTCCCGTACGTGGCGGCGGCGACGGATCGAGCAGGCTCGTACGCACGAGACCGGAGCGCGACGACGGGCAGGGAAGAGGAAGGAGGACGAGGCTGGCTGGCCGGCCGGCTAGGCGGCAACGCGTAGCTCCCCGACGGTGGCTGGTTGAGGGCGAGATCGATCTCTGCGGCTCCGCGCTCCGCCTCCCCCCTCCGAAATCTCAACTAATAGGAGGAGTAACAACAACCAGTGGGCGCGCCGCGTCCGGCGGCGGCTCGCGCCCGCCGCCGCGCGGCCCGAGGCGGGAGCGCGCGCTGCACGCGCCGCGGGGGCTGGCGTGGCCGGGGCGCGAGCGCGCCGCCGGGGACGAGGGCCCACGTCACCCGCCCCTGCCCTTCCTGGCGCGTGCGCGCACGCCGCCTGCGCTCGGGCCGACACTCCAGGGCCGGGCCTGCGATGGGGATCGTCTCCATCTGGCTGTGTGCATGCGTGCTCGCTCCCACGGTTCCTCCGCCAAGATCGAGCTCCAGCTCTCCTTGGATTGAGGGCAACATGCATGCGGAGTTCGAACTCGGCCGCATCCAGTTCAAACTTCACTGCCGTAAGCCCGTAACCGTTTACATGTACCCATCCATCTGCCTACCCTAAACCCTAGCACACAAGCGTATAGGAGCTGGAATTCCTGGGTTGAGCTCATGTGTTAGAAGTAGAGTAGAGTAGAATGTAATGATAGATTGTATTGATTGATGGTTTAGACCACTTCTTATATATGTACAAGAGGGAAAGGGTGCCTATTCTCGAAGGGACATGCCCCTTCGTGAATGGCCCCTTCGTGAATTTGCCCTTTCGAAAAAGGTAACCGCCTAATGACTAAACTAATTAATTATTATAGAAATTGATCACTAATACTAATTTCTTCATAACACTCCCCCATGATCAATTTTCTTCTTTTTTTAATCAATTTGATCTTCTTGTGGTCTTGTAATCAATCAAATAACTCCTTGAAAACCCTATGGGGAAAATCAGGTGATGCGATATATATAACTCCCCCAAAAACCTTTCAGGAAAAATGTGAGGAGAATCTTTGGAAAACCCTATGGGAAAACCAAAGTAAAATTGGGTATACTAGGCAAAACTACTTCAAACCCAGTGGGAAAATAAGGAGAAACACCATAGTATACAATAACCAATGTCAGTAGACCCTTTAGATAACACAAAGTCTTAGTCTAATAACACCTTGACCCTATGGTCAATATGCTTCAAATATCATCTTCTAAAAACCCCAGTGGGGAAAACTAGATGATATAGCATATAACTTTATGTTGACATTGCCTCATCAAAAACTTTATATGAGAAACCTCAATAAGAAAAACTCACATAAAGAAAAGAGTACAATGTATCGTATGTTCCAATATCATCCACCAAAAACTTCTATGGGAAAAATGGATGATAGGACATAATTTTGTGTTGATATTACCTCATTAAAAACTTTATATGAGAAACCCAAAGGGAAAAAACTCATACAAAGAAAAGAGTGTAATATGATGTTTTCAACAAGTTACTAATCAGAGAAACGAGAGACTCTCCCCCTGAAATTTGCAAACTTTTCATATCAATGTATTCAACACATATAAAATGTGAAATATGGTAGACTATGTGAAAATCTCAACGAGATTTTCACACTACTTAGTTTGTAAATGTATGTCCATATGACCTATGGAACAGAAAATCTTAATGCAAAGTATTGTATTAAGTATAACTTGTCTTCATCTAAACAACACAAGCTGCATTGCCTTTATAGATAATGATATTTGATTCAATAGAATCAATACCACATAACTTCAGTATGTGATCTATCATTCTACCAAACTATGCACATTCATGTGCAGTCTTGTATAGTACAATGTCAGAATAATTAATGGAATTGACCATTAAATGTCTACTTAAAGACTATTATATAATGGTATTTCCATATTCATGTAAAGCTTATTTTAATGATCTGAAATTTTGGGATCTTATGGATAACCAGAATCATGATATCCACGTAATTGGATCATGGATTATACCAAATTCGTATGTGCTATTTTAAGATATCAAAAATATTCTTAACTTGAATCTACCAGCCTTAGGTAGAATAGCGCAACTATTAGATAGCAAATTATTGCAAAGACAATATCCGACCGGAAACTTTTGCAATATATATATTAGCGCATAAATGGCACAGGGATAATGGATCATATGTCCTAATATCTCAATTCAATCACTATGGCATAATAAACAATCTTCCTCATGCCTTTCTCTATCATGAGGTAGAATCACCATAGGATTCCATTTTCATATTGACTCATTCAATATGATGTGGATATAGATAGCTTTACTATAAAAATCTGGAAGAAAATACTTGGATCCTAAACACAAAATAAAATTTTGATTTAGACCGTTATCTTCCATCTCTAAACTCCGTCTTTAGATTACAACATGTTCTTGACAAGTGTTCATTACCAATGATGTCAAGATTAATGACCATCATATAATACTAGAAAATCCAATTAAGGATTCTAAAATGAACACCACGTGTAATCAATCTTGTATCCTTTAATATAAGGAATACATACAAAGTCAATTGTACCAAAATCAACTTAACTGCCTTAAGTCATATATTGACTTAAGCAATACACGGTATTTGTTGCGATTTTATATATAAGTATCGGATATGTAAACTCCTTCCCAGAAGTTTCACAATATACCAAATCAAGTGATCATATGTAAATCACTACATCTATCAACTATCAACTGCAAAGATAGATGCTTTTGTACTGCCGGTCAAAAAGGTAGTATCGGAAATTTATAACTTACTATGGAGAATAACCTGCATTGAAATCAATGCACTGGGCTTTGCGTAAACCTCTTATGCTACTAGTCTTGCTTTAATCTCACCACCTCATTGTTCTCAATCCATTCTAGAATGAAAAAACTTTTGTACCCACTGTAAAGGTACGTCTAGGTGTTGGTTTTACTATCAAAAACACCTCTCTTCAAGTGAGCAAGACTATCTCTGTTTGTATAACTTTACTCAACAAGTTCCAGTAAGAGTGACAAAGCACTCTGCCATGGTCTTATTAACTGAATAACTTTGAATAATGTATAATATTTATTTAGAGAAGTATGAGTCGACTCATGTAGCCTTTATATGATATAATCCTCCGGTTATCAAAACTCAAAAATGTACCCTGAATGACTCATCGTGACTTCCTTAAACGAGAGTCAGGGCTTTCCGATATCTCAGCATCAGTATTTTGGTGCACCTCTGAGCTGGGTTGTGGATTATAAATATCCACATGATATAAAATGTCCTCTAGGTATCTTTCAACCAAAGGTTGAGTTGCATTTACTAATTTAGACGAAAAGTCTTCTATTGCTAGCATGAATAATCCTGCTTTATGGCCATACTGCTCCCCCTCTTATTTACAATTGGGAGTTGAGTGGTTTTACTTAATACCACTACTCTTTCTGGCACATACTTGCATTAGATTAATGATTAGTAAATGCATGTGGCAGTTTATTTGTAATACTATGCAAATCAATAATTCTTTGAACTCAAAGTTCAATTTATTTAGTACGTGATCCTGAGCTTGAAATGCTTTATGCATTCAATTGTTTTCCGGGCATTATATATGGTACTTCTAATCTCCCCCTAATGTCTAGAAAAGCTCATTTATACTATAAACAAGCATACAAGTTGTAAATAGATCCTCTCTAAGAGATCTGTACTGAACAATCGACTGAGATTAAATCTCAGATTGATCCCCAATTTCTTGTGTGAACCCATCAATGTATGCTGCAGTGGTGAGAGTGGTACGTATACAACGTAACCAATCTTACGCAAATAGGAAATCTTCATGGATCTCCACGTACTAAATGCATATAGGGGATATGCAGTTAATTATAAGTTAGGAGTGTGTAAATCTACCTGACTGCAACACGAAGTTGGTAATAGTATTTTACTAATAATGGTCCTGCTATGACATAATGTCATACATCTAGATTCCAATTTATCTTTTTGGATATGTAACTAAACCTATGTTATACCAAACAATCATCATTGAAGGTACAAAAGTTTAGTAGTGTTTAGGATAATGCTCATAACAAAAGGCATTATCTCCCAAATGCATGGCTGAGTGTGTAAACTTTAGACACTCTAGATCATCTCATAGATATATCTATACAACCATGAAATGTCTGAACTGTCCATACAATCTTTGTATCGGACCCATACATATTCTTTTGAATATGATCAAGAATCTAATAGAGTCAACCTAATTTTAAGATAAGAGGATCTTATAATCCATATCCCTGTGGTACTTACAGTATCCATACTTTGGGGAAACCAGGACCAAAAGAATTACCAATAATTTTTCATGCATCCCTATGGATGGCCAGTTGATCATTCCAAATCTTGAATGGATCAACAATGTGAAAAATTCTTATACGCAACATATTGTACGGGAATGGTTGTATGCATAATACAACCAAAATGAGATCCATCTCATTACTTATATGCCATATCCAAAATTATCTTTTTGTGTTTTCCTAAACACATGTGGATATCTCTATACTTTAGTAAAATATGAGTTGAATTAGGACATAATTAAATGTCCTCAATTATTTACTCATATCCTTAGGAAGAATGATAGTGGAAAAGAGTCGACCAAACTATCATTGCATCGCATCAGCGATAGCCAAAAATATTCCCTTTTCTTGTCACAAGAACCAAGAATATTTTGCTTCCGTAATTATAGAGTTTGTGGTACAAATTATCCACTAGGCACAAATATCATTCCACATTGGAATGATTCCCGTACAATCTATATATGACAAAATTCAATGAAATTCTCATCTAATATATAGAAATCCATAAATATTGTCAAGTATCAAATTCATAATATGGTACGTACAATACTTATGCGTTGACAATAAGTATTACAACATATTTGATGTATAACGAACAACTCTAGATTGAGGTTCATGAAATTTTTCTTAGTCAATGGGATAAAACCAATGCTATTGTCCACTGTCCATGTGGGATAATGATACCATCTAGAGCGAGTTCATCAAACTCCTCTAAAGTCAATATCCACAACTAGTGACAACCCATTGATGTAATGAGTTTATACCTAAGGTAAACTCAAAATCACTATGGTGATGTTGTAAACTTCAATGCAAAATTTAGGGAATCCATATCTTCACTTTGTTTTGGATAGTTGGAGGTAATCAACAAAACTTTAAACCTCACAACAATTAGAGGTAGTTACAAGGTGTGTAGACCTCATAGACAATCATTATTAATATGGTACACACATAGCGGATAATCTCTATGTCTGAAATATAGAGTAGATCACTCAGTAGTAGGCAAATAAATTGCTGCTACAGGCACGGTCTCTGGGCTGAATAATTCAATATGAATTAAGCGCAGCCAATGCCTAGGTCTCCATTACTTGTGTTGGGATTCCAAATGTATCCAAGATATGGATATAACAATTTTGCATAAACCATCATAAATTAAGAAATTCTTAATTAAAAGAAACAATCTTTGTTAGAATACAATTTATGGAAAATTACCAGATTAACAAGATTAGCAAACTATTCTGCCATATCGATACTATTTAAGTCAGAGACAAAAATAGATAATTTTAATTAGCCTCGCTAGCGAAAATGGTTTGGCTGTCATTTTGCCTTTCTAGATTGGGCCAATACGAGTCTAAATATTCTACTGATGTAGAATAGTAAGTGCCAAAATAAAATATATAAAAAAAATAATGGCACGTGGTTAGATTGTTTGACAAAAATTTGCACAACAAATCTAGGATCGGATGATCACAAGATGCTTCAAAATAAATATAGCATCCATATTATATTTGTGCCAAATACCAAAGGTATTGTCAACAATCCAAAAACTTAAATAGAATACGCAGAATAGATATTATTCTAAATATATTCTAAACATATGATTAAAATAAAGTCTCTGGACATTTTTTATTATAAACGAAAAGAGAGGCCGGAGGCCTCAGGCTGGGGCATCGTTCTGTTGGGCCACGTGAGTGCGTGGTGGCCCATTTCGGACCGTGCTGCTCGGTCAATTGGCGGTGGGGCGACGCCTGTATCGTCGTACCTCTTCGTTCCCCCAAACACCGCCGCCGCTCGCCCCAACCGGCGTTGCCGGTCTCGCCATCCGTCGTCAGGATGCGGCGGCGCTGTGCGCTGCGCCTGCTGTGCCTGCGCCGCTTCTCCCAGGGGCCGCTGCCGCCTGCCTTAGCGCCGCCGTAACCTTGCCCCTGTGCGGGTGCGCCGCCGCCTCCGCGCAACGCCGCCGTCGTTGCCCCTACGCCTCGCCGCGAAGCGCCGCTGGAGGGCTCCGCGCCGAGCGCTTGCGATGCCGGAGGGCGCCACTGGCGCCATGGCCGGTGCAGGAGGAGGATTGGGCGCCGAGGACGCCGTCACCGTGCGCCCTTTGCCCGATGGGCCGCCGGAAGTCCGGCCGTGGAGGAGATGCAGCGAGGGCTGCCGGCGTTCGGGGGGGTCAGATGGACGGTGGCCGTGGGCCACCGCGCCGCTGACGGCGGCTGGATTGGCACGGATGCGCGTACTTCGTTCAAGAACGATGGTGCGTCTCTCCTTTGATTTGCAAAGAAATGTAGATGAACGGAGTCTAGTCTTACTCGTTGAAGTTCATGGCCTAGTTTCTGTTCTTGCCTTCGCTCTTGCCGTCGAGATGCAGAGGCCTCTTGTGTTCCTTACGTGAACTGCGGCGAGGACTCCATCGCCCCTGTTCTTTCTGTTCAAGAACTCGACGAGTTCTACTTCAAGAGAGCGAGTTCGGCCCTGTGCTTCTCGCCGAGTTCTCTCATTTTTTTCGCTCGGTGAAGAGACAAGGTGCTGATAACGTGTTAGAAGTAGAGTAGAGTAGAATGTAATGATAGATTGTATTGATTGATGGTTTAGACCACTTCTTATATATGTACAAGAGGGAAATGGTGCATATTTTCGAAGGGAATGGCCCCTTCGTGAATGGCCCCTTCGTGAATTGACACTTTCGAGAAAGGTAACCGTCTAATGACTAAACTAATTAACTATTATAGAAATTGATCACTAATACTAATTTCTTCATAACAGAGCTCATGGCAATTGGCCAAAATAGATGATGAGGATCATCTTGATAGTATTTTATATTTCTCAACCAATACAATCTGTTTGGATAGTATTTTATATTTCTCAACCAATACAATCTGTTTGGCTATTCTAAGTGGCTCATTGCAGTGGCAGATCCATAATTAAAATTCACCTACGTTGGAACTCTAAGTACGAGGTATGCAGTATATATAAGAGAAAAGTCCCGTTTGTACTCTCAAACTATCATAAAAATCTGATTTTCAATCTTTAACTATAAAACAGGATAACAAAAATCATCCAACTGTTGAAATCGGACAAATTTGACCCTTAGCTTGTTTTGAAGGTAATTTTCAATTTTGTGAGAATTAGAAGTATTTAATTTTAAAATAAAAAATGCATGAGTAATTCATTTTAAATTAGAAAAATGTGAAAATTAAAAGTTTTCTAACAATGTAACCTATCTATTAGCATGATACTATTCAATTATTCATATTCATTTTTTATTTTCATAATATTTGGTTGCTTGTAGTTATGTCTATTATTTTTAATAACCACGATTCAAATAGAGCAATAATAGATATGTTACATTTTTTAGAAAAATTTTGATACTAGTTTCAAAATTTTCTGATTTAAAATGAATTAGTTTTGATTTTTTAGATCTAATTAGAATTTCTTTAATTTTTTAAAATACAAAACCGCCTTAGAAACCACCCTAAGGCCAAATTTGCTCAGTTTATACAGTTGGATGACATATGTTATCCGGTTTTGTAGTTCAAGGTTGAAAATCGGACTTCTGCTATAATCGAGAGTGTAATTCAAACTTTTTCCTATATATAATAATACGCTAGCAAAGCAAACTAGAGTAGGTTGAAATAAAATGAGAGGCATACACCTACTAGAGAATTGGATAAAAGTATGATAATTTCTGATGGCTTGATATCCCTTTATAATTCTCATAATCTTTTGATCAAACCAAAAAATCTCCTGACATTAGATCCTTTTAAATATCTGCCGCTCCGCGTAGACTGTGGCATATTATGAAATCATTAATTACTCCACGATTTGTAGTAAAAAAATCATACAAAATCTTCTATTCTACAGCAATCACCCGCATGGAGGGGAAGGGGACAATGGCTCTGTGCTGACATGGTGTACTGGTTGGCCGTGATCGACCGCCAACTATATTATATATTAGCAAGATGTATGTGCGTTGTCACGGGTAATATAAATTTTGCTCTAAGATAATAAAACTATCACCTTTGTGCCGTGACTGCGCGACGCGAGGTATTGATTATCTGGGTTCTCATTGCAACTCCAATTGATTTGTCCACTTCCGCTTAGAATTCCGATTGTCGTGTTCCTATTAGAATTCTAATTGATGGATCAAGAAATCATTGCTTAATTTAAAAATTGTATATAATGATATTACTCATCAAGCATCAATTCTACATGATTTCGGACTTTTGGATCTTCCGGATCCACCTATCAACGACATATGATGGACCAAAGTCAATGTATCGCACAAACAACATTCTGCTCTTTATAAATAGGTAAAGATAATCACTAGGACAAAAAATAACGGTTACTTCAAAATTACAATTTACTAAGGATAAGATCAGCACTACGCCGGGTTTCGATCCGGGACGTGCACACTTGCAACGGTGGTCATGGTTTTTTTTTCCGCAGGGTGTGATTGGTACAAATATGTCCAAGGTCTTTTAATAGCAACCAAAATAGAGATTTAGGTATTTTTATCATACCAAACACGAATATAATATGTTCAATATCCATTGGTATCCAACAATTTGATAAGATGTTCAGTATCCATAGTATATCATAAAATGTAGGAAAAAGTCTACTTTTGACCCCTCAACTATTATGTTGGTCTAATTTTAATCCTAAACTGTAAAACCGTCTAGTACTGGTATCCCAACTTTCAAAACCGTTCACTTTTAGCATCTGGACGGGCGTGAGGCTGTTTTGACCGACGTTGAGCGGTTTTGACCGACGTTGAGCGGTTTTGACCACGCCATGCTGGCGTTGACTGCCATGTAGGATGCTGGCCTGCATCATGGATATGTGGGGCCCGCGTGTCACCCACTCATTCCCCCCTATCCACGGTGCCGCAGCATCCTCCGCCGGCCTTAGCTGCTGCCGCAGCTGCCCCTGCTCCTGCACGCCTCCCACGCGCCCCTAGGCTGGCCGCACGCAGCTCGCCGTGGAGCTCCTCCCCGTGCCGCCCCTTCCCCTGCTCTCTCTCACGTCCCCTGCGACACCGCACGCCAACCTGCCACTGCAGCCGCAGCTGCAGCCGCAGCCGCCCGCGCGCGGATGCGCACCTAGGCCGAGTGCGCGCCGTGCCAGCAGCTGCTGTGGATCGACCATCAGCGGCGGCGTAGCCGAACACAGAGGCGAGGCGGCCGCCGTGGAGGCCCCGTGCCTGGCTACAACGCCAACCCCGTCCCCTACTCTCCTGTTCCCCTCCCATCTCCCCGCACACCTCTCCTCCTCGTACTGCCGCCAACGCCGCGCGCGCCGCTCTGCTCCCTGCTCGGCCCGCGCGAGCCTGGAGGCTGGTGACGACGACGGCGGAGGGGGGGTTCGGATTGGGGAGCCCAGGCGCGATGGGGTTGCCCCCCTCCCCTCCCCTCACCCCCCAAGGGAGGGATCTTGCAGCGACATCCTCCCCCTTCCCTGTGCTACCGGTTCCGCGCGGGCATGCGGTAGAGGTGCAGGCCTCCTGCCTGCGGCAGAGGAGCACGAAGGCGCAGCACAGGGAGCTCCCTTGCTGGCACGCATGGCCTCGTGGGAGGGAGGCCTCGTGGCCTCCGAGCTTGCCAGCGCATCCTCTTCGACCTCCCCTTCATGGCCTCCTCCTCGTGGCCGCGAGAGGACGAGCGTCGCGCGCGGCGGCAAGCAGCGGTGCAGCACGCGGCGGCGCACACGGGCAGCAGCGGCGCCACGTGCTACCCGGCCTCTGCCCAACGCCGCCGTTTGCCAGCCGTCGTTGAGGGTGCGGGCGTCAGACGTGGCGGCGGCGGCAATGGCTCTGCTCTGCTCCCTCTTTCTCTGAGTCTCTCCCTCTCTCTGTCCCTAGCAATGATTCAAGTCCGCCACGTCAGCGCCACGTGTCCAAAACCGCCGCCACGTCAGTGGAAAACCACCAAAAATGAGCACAGATGCCAAAGTTGCATGGTATTACAACTTCGGGTGTCCACTGTGCCCGGTTTCGTAGTTGTGGGTTAAAGTTGGACAAACTCAAAAATTGAGAAGTTAAAAATGAACTTTTTCCTAAAAGGTAATAAGATGTTCAATACATGTAGGATATCACGCATTTAAAGGGATGTCAATGTCTCATCTAGGTACTTAAACTCTAAAAATGCATTGTTATCCATCCGTGCATTTTACTTATTTAATAATAAGTTCAATATCCATCGGATGTGGGACACTCTAATTAGAAAAGAGCATACATGCAAGTACTATATAAAAAATAAGTATCCCGTGTCAAATTAAAAAGAGTATCGAACTAATAGCTATTATTATATAATTACTCAAGTGTTTTCTTCTTTTGTTGCCAGCCAATTTATTTTTGTTCCGCCTTATATAATTTGTTGTTGTCCTACGTGTCATTTGTGGGCCTCTTTGTTTTTGTTAGTGTTCGGCTGAGCTTGGCCCATTAGCTTGCCCATCGTCATGATGATTTCAGACCGAACGACCAAGTTCTTTGCCCCGGCGGCGTCTCTGCCCCGGCAGCCGTTGTGGGCCTTTTTCCTTGTGGGCTGATACTTCCATGAGTGGGATACGGTTAGTGGCCCAACCAGCATGTTAACGGGCAGCTCTGCTTGTCATTGTGCGCATCTTAAGCCCTCGCATGAATAAATCGCCATCCTTGCGTCCAAAAAAAAAGGCCATCCACGAACTCAGACTCAGCTGCTAAGTTTTTTTTTTAAACCTGCCCACTAGAGTTCGAGTCCTCGACTCAGCTCCAGTGTGTTTTCTAGATTTATTCCAAGTGCGTCTGTATTGTGTTTCGCAGAAAAGAAAGGCTTTGTGGAACGATAGAGTGTTTGATGATTATAATAGGTGTGATATGTATGGATGTTGATTTTACTCAGTATCTGAAGAAATATTCATCACCGATATTCTCCACATCCGACTCGTCCCATATTTGATACACATTTATTCGTGGTTGCAACAGAGCGGTCCGCGTTCGTATCCATATATGTTCAAATCCAACTCCAAAGGAAAATATAAAAATAAATAGAATTTGTCTCTTGATCAAGTGACTTAGATATTGCATTCCTGTAAGTCATCTTTTGACTTATGAGAACAAATATTTTAACAACACGAACAAATAATTGTTTTCTATGAATAAAAAGTTAAACACGATGAACAAATAATAATGCAACGAACAAAATATTACACATTACAAACATTGGAACAAAAAATCAACATCAGGGAACAATTTAATCTATAAAAACGAACAAATGATTCGGCATTACGAACAAGTTAGTTACACACAGAAAAATGCATCTACAACGCCAAAAATAGAAAAAAGAAAAAGAAAAAAAGAAGAAAAAAAGAAAAAAAATTGGTAGACACAGCATGACAGCCCAACACTAGTGACTTACGCAAATACGACATTTAAGTCACCTTAAAAGAAATAAATCTTAAATAAATATATATATATAGTTGGTAATAAACGTCCACAGTTGATCCGTCTATAGACTCTTTACTGGCGGTTCAAAAATCGGCAGTGACAGATTCTAGAGAAGAAAAAGAAAGCAGCGCGAGCTCGCCCCTATGATCCTTAGGTGATGGGTGCTGTGCTGGTCATCATGGATTTTTTTTTTGCATGTGGTCATCATCATGGATCTTATTATGAAGGTGCTGTATTATTAAAGCTTTCATATCTAGCAAAATTGATTCTTTAGCTTGTTCAGGCCTTATTTATGCATAGTAGCCAAATGACCTGCCCATATATGTTACCATGTAATTAAATTTCTTTGTGAGTGTCTGAGTTGTACTGTGTAATCTAAAAAAACTAAGTCATTTGCAAATATAGCATATATACATCTAAAAAGAACATTAGTGCGGTGATATATCTTTTCAGCTAGAATATGTGCAGCCAACTCAAACTCAAGAAAAGAGCAATAATAGAATTTGCGTGATGAAGGTATGGGTGTAAATAAATAAACCACCACAAAACTAGTTGAGGGCTTACGTCACCTGTACGTTTACTTACTATATGATGGACACAAAAGAAAAAAAATCATAGACAAGTCCGGTTGATTAATTAGGAAAAATCTTAAGGTGCAGTGATCAGCAGTGACGCTAAGGCCCTGTTTGGAACCGTGTTTTCTGCGTTGGCGACGAAACTTTCGCGGGATAAGCGGATTAATCCCACCAAACACTCAGCGACGGACGCGCGACTGGGAGAAGCCCGCGGTGTGGAGTCCGAAAAAATCAACTGTCCGCCCGCGATTTGGAAAAGCGGCCGCGGAGCCGCGTTCGTGAAAACGCGACGCACGATTGTACGTCGCGGTTCGAAACAGGGCCTAAGAACAAAGGATCAAAAATTGTAGGACTCTATAGGGAGTCTACGTATCATCTGGCATCACATAGATCATATACCGAACAATTAACTACAAGACAGCAGTAGTACTACCCGATTGCAGTGTTTGCCGTGAAGATTCTGAAGGACCCATTGCCCATTGCGATATGTATCTAGCGTAGCAGTACTGAAAGTTACTGTACAAGGAACTTCTTGCTCAGTAGAAAATCCAAGAGTGATGGCAGGTGAACTTGTTGCATCGTCGTACGTGACAGGCAGCCCGTAACTTCAGTAATTAACCAGGCATCTTTCAGAATCTCAAAGTTGACATTTAACAAATAAATTTAACGAGTAGCAATATTTTTGAACGGAATAAGAAAGGTATAATAATAATAAACATCAAGGGACAAATTTGCATTGAATGCAATCTCTAGTTAATCAGACTGGAAGCACATTTCTGCTTCAATTATTTACCAAATTATCAAGCAGCGATTTGACTGGAAAGACGCGATGTAACACCATGGATACAAGAAGTAGAAACTACAGGCAAATATTCAATTTTTTTTCAAACTAACCTCATCATACGTACGTCCAATTTATTATTAATCAAAACTTGCCGGCCTGATCCGTCCAACTTACTGTACATTGTGAAGTTCAGTTTCGCCTATTAAAGGGAATCAAAAGGGATAAGTCAGCTCACATGTAGCAAGCAAGCCTGCATGCAAAGTGACACCATTGGAGCCGCGCCGTCGCCGTCCAAAAAGATGGCACTGCACTGCATTGACTTCTGATCAGAAATGCTTTACTGGCACAGCAATTGGGAAGTGGCACGCACAATACATGCCGCCTCTGGACTCCTGATCCTGAAAAATCTGGAATTCATGGAATGGTGGAAGCAGCCATAATATCTACAAAAAAAGGCCCTCGATTCGTTCTGACCCCATGCTAAGATACAAGATTGTGACATGTGAAGTCATTCTAAATGCATGTGTAGGAATCATAGAGGCGTTGAGTAATACCTGTAAATATATGAATTATTGAGCTCCATTCTGACTTGTCTTACCTGTAAATGCAAGTGGTTCGAGGCATCAAATGGCCTGATCACTCTCTGAAATGACACTTACATGTGACGGCTGATGTGATCACGCGATAAACCTTCTCTAGACAATGTGTGCCACCACTGTCAAAAACAGGCCGGATAGTGACTTACGAGGGAAAATTCAGTTATTAGTACTTGCTAGCAATCTCATCCATTTTGACCGTCAGGAAGCCAATTGTTCCTTGTTGGTTTCAGTGAATATGAAACCACTGCATTTGTTTCTAGGCAAAGCGACAGTGGGAAAATGTGCAAGTTAATAAAATTTCGTAGGACAGACTATGTTCAAAAGTTGCAAATATAGTTGTATGGTTTGATTGATACAGGACATATATAGCATCACATTGGAGGATTGCATTTGTCGCTGACGACCCAGAAGATCATGTACTTCAACTAGTGCGAGTAAGACTCACCCCAACAACGGCAGCCAAATGCATTTTGCCTATCCAAACGACACTGTTCACGTGAGGCATCTCCTCCAACAGACCACGCATCGTCAAGAGGCAAAGTGCATCGGAGGAGAGAGGCGATGCAATATTGCAATCCCTCTCTCCTCGATTGCAAACGCTGCTGCTCTGGGACCCGCGGCGGCGTGGGGCTGCCGCGCCGGGTGGAGGCGGAGGCGCGGCGCGGGCTGGAGGAGGAGGCGTGGCGCGGCGCGGGCTGCCGCGACGAACGGAGGCGGCCGGCGAGGAGGAAGACCGGAGAGAGAGGGCCGCCGCACCATAGCAGGAAGGGGGGGAGAGAGGGTCCGCCTGATCTCTACTCGAGCCGCCGCCGCCGACCTCCATGGCCTGAGGTTGAGCCGCCGCCGCCGGACCTCCATGGCCTGAGGCAGATCCGGCCGGGAGGGAGCTCCGGGGCTGCGGCCTCTGCTCTGCCATGGCCCCGCGTGGCCTCCACGCAGGGGCACGCGAGCGCCGCCATGCAAAGGACCGCTGGGGAGGGAGCCGCCGGGACCGACGTCCCAGGAGTCCGCCGCCGTGCAGAGGGCGGCCGGGAGGGAGCTCCGAGGCCACGGCCTCTGCTCCGCCATGGCCCCGCGCGGCCTCCACGCAGGGGCACGCGAGCGCCGCCGTGCAAAGGGCTGCCAGGACTGCCGTCCCGGGCATCCGCTGCCGGGGAGGGAGCCATCGGGGGGAGGGAACCGCCGGTGAGGAGGGAGCCGCCGTGCAGAGACCGCCGGTGTCGAGTCACCGTGGGGGGAGGGAAGCGCCGTGCAGAGACCGCCGGTGGGGAGTCGCCGTAGCCGCCGGTGGGGAGTCGCCCGCGGGCAGGCGAGCTCCGCGCCGCCTTGGTCTTGGGCGGACGAGCTCCAACGAGCTTCGGCTTCGTCGCCGGTCCGCCCCCTCTCTCCTGGCGGCTCGGTGGAGGCCGCAGCGGTGGAGGACGGCGAGCCTGGGCGTCCATGGAGGTCCCTCCTCTCTCGGCGTGGGCGGCGGCGGCGGTCAGCGGTCGGCACGGGCGCGGAGAAGAGGACCTGCGATTTGCGTCTCAGCTGTTGGAGATGACCAAACGAAGGATGCAAATGTATCTACTGTAGAGGATGCAAATGAAGGATTGCATGTCCCATTTTGGCTTCTATTGTTGGAGTCAGTCTAAGGTAACAATTCTTGGCCAGCTGTACATACAGGACCAGAGAAAACTAACCCATCACGCTTTCAACGGATCCTCCAAAATTTTTAGTAAACTATGTGTATTATCATTTTACTCATATATATAAAAATTAAATCTAGGATCTCAAAAAGCTAAGTATAGCTAAATATGATATCTCATAAACAAAAGAAGCCTTGTTATTCTAGAAATGCCATAAGAATATATCCAAAGTTCTTAAGAAAATGAAATAAATGAACTCAAAATAATATTTTTTTACTTTATAACTTGCTAGATCGCACTGTGCTTGAAGAGGGAGATGTAAGTAATAACGGTTGACATATTCAAGCCCCAATCCCAAGGACATATTAGTGACGAGTCATGTGACGACCTGTCACTATGTGGCGTGTTGTGTTTGACCGTAAGCGATTCCACATCCCCTAATGTCTGTGCCGGTCATTTATATATTTTAGAGAAAAGTACGGCTTACACCCTTGAGCTATCATAAAAGTTCCATTTTTCAATCTTCAGCTATGAAACCTGATAACAGAGCTCATCCAACTGTTGTAATCGATTTCGAAGGTAATTTTCCATTTTATGAGAATTAAAAATATTCAATTATAAATTAAAAAAAATCATAAGTAATTCATTTTAATTAAAAAATACAAAATGGGTATCAACAATTTTCTAAAAATGTAACCTATCTATTGGCACAATACTTGTCAACTATTCAAATCCAATTTTTTATATTCATAATATTTGATTGCTTGTAGTTATGCCTATTATTTTTGAATAAAAAAGATTCAAATAGAACAATAGTAGATATGTTAGATTTTAAGAAAATTTTTTGTTCTAGTTTTATATTTTTTAATTTAAAATAAATTAGTTTTGGTTTTTTAGATCTGACTAGAATTTTTTATTTTCTAAAAATAATATAAGACCACCTTTGAAATCACCCCAAGGCCAAATTTGCTCGGTTTTAAAAGTTGGATAGCTTCTATTATCTGGTTTTGTAGTTGAATATTGAAAATCAAATTTTTGCGACAGTTCGAGTGTAAATTAGACTTTTTCCTATATTTTACATGTATATTATGCTTGAAATAAACTTCGTATTAAGTTTCTTTAAGTTTATATTCCTTCTTGTGACCTTGTGACGCCACCCTGACATATAGAGCCAAGAACTCCATGCCATAGTTTTATAAGCATCTAAAAAATTGACACTTCACAATTTTGATTGGACCAACACAACTGAGAGCATGGTTCTAGTCTTCTAGAGGAACACAATTAATCCATTACAAGGAAGTCCTGAGTGCATACACGTACCTCACAGTGCATGACTCTCAAGCATGTATGCGTATGTCAGCTTGAAAATGCATTTACAGTTTTTCAAACATGTTCGAAAGAATAGTTGTCATCATCGGCAATACGCAATATATTTGATACATAGGTGACCACTAGTCCACCACGCATGTCTAGCTTTAGTTTTTCACACATACTACAGAATAAGAATTTTTATTTTGCAATGAGTCAGCCAACCAGTAAAATGGGTACACTTGTAGAGCTCTTTTACAATGTTTGTAAATACCAATGGGTACTTTCAGGTACTTTTACCTTGAATTTTTACCGTTGATCTATGGAAGATATTAATAAAAATTAAATTATTATTCAGTCCCACTTTTTTATACTTGGTCCTATATTTTGGAAGTACCAGGTACTTTATCCTAGGTACTTTGGGGTACTTCTTACCTTCACCACCGTAGGATTTTATCAGATGGACGACTTCTATTTTTTCAATCACTGTAAGCCCAACCCGACGAGATATATATGTTACTGAAATCAATAATTCACATCAACTTATTATGTCAAGCTATTTAGAAACATTAGCTTATATGATGTGGTATGTTGCACTGATGAAAAGATGCGAGATATCCCTAGCACTTTGTAGAAATTGAAAGGATATACCTGATAAGGGTTTCAACTTCAGGGGATATATTGTTATTATGGTTGGGAGGTACCGTCTGGTACCTGTTGTGCAGAATTTTTCTGACCGTTGACCTGATTGTGTAAATTTTTAAAAAAAATCTAGGCTCCTTTCGAGCCTCCATGTGAAGCCAACTCAGATCCTAAAAAAATTCTAAAAGTTCTCACAAAAATTAAAAACATCCGACTAACAATCCGACAACTCTAATCATAATAGTCATTGGATCTGTTATCTTTCATAATAAATTACCCACCTTTGCCATTATAAAAATAGACTAAAATAGCCCCCTAAATATGTATCAAAATTACCCATCTATGATATTATAAAAATATAAAGTAATACCCTATTCTTTGTGTAAATTACCTACCTATGTTATTATAACAATAATGCAAATAATCCCCTAAATTTACCTATAAATTATCTAATTATGTCATTATTAAAACTTAAAGTAACCCCTAAATCCGAATCTAAATTATATAAGTATAACAAAATATTAAAGTGCATCAATATAAACTTCTAAATTACTATTTCTATCATTATTAATATACTATTTATATTTTTGTTTATATAAAAATACGACCCACTATATGTGTCACCATGTATTCATGTATAATGGAAGAGATAAGAATACCAATTCACAAACAAATGGTTCAATTAAATAATATCAAACACACATGGAGGTGAGATACAAAATGAAATTTATTGCAACTAGATAATGATAAATATACATTTTAGAGTATGTGTTAGAATTTAATAGATGAAAGAGGACGTGAGATAGATAATTAAATTATTAGCTTTAAATCTTTTTTATATTAGTTCTAATTAGCTCGTGTAGAAGCACAGGTTGATATGCTAGTTAAATTAATATCGATACGGGTCCCATCGTTTTTGGTATTGGTCACACAAATTTGGTACCTTTTTCTAGGTACCTCTTGGTATCTCTTTGGAAAAAGTTCAATTTACTCCCCTCAACTATAGCCAAAGTCTGAATAACTCCCTAAACTATAACTTAGTTCAATTTACCCCCCTAAACTATGTCATTTAGTTTATTTTACCCAATAACATAATTTATCTTTTTTGTTTCTCCATACACAAGTTGAATTTTAATTTCAAATTTTATAGGATAGTAGTGGACATCACAATGCATATTTAGAAAAAGTTTTATAATTTTCCCTGTTAGTTTTCATATAATTTTAAACTCCAACAATTAATTTATTATTAAATATCCTAACCTATCAAAATAATGACAAAAAATTATGATTTATTTTTCTAACATTGTTTATGGTGTGTACTATTATTTTCTAAAATTTCAACAGAGAAATGAAAAAGACAAATTATAGTAGGGGGTAATTTGAACCAAATGGATAGTTTGAGGGGTAAAATGAATCAAATAATAGTTTAGGGGGGTTATCCAGACTTTGGCTATAGTTGAGGGGGAGTAATTTAGACTTTTTCCTATCTCTTATATCTTAACAAATGATTTTAGCGCAATGAATGATCCAGCTTTTAGTATCTCTATATTTTTTTGCTTATCATTATCGCGAGCAGATTTGAAAGAGCTGTCATTTTCCGGGGTTCTTGTTTTTTACAATGGCCTGTATTTGACCTACCTCTCTGATTCATACACTGACTGTGTTGGACAACAATTCAGCAAACACTACGAAAGTAAAACAATATACTGGCCAGAGAAGAAGCTGATCAAGTGATCATACGGATCTGCATCCGACTGGAGATTGAAGAACTTCTCACCGTTAACTCTGAATGAAGTGACCCTGAACGTTTCACAGGCACGATGAGTTGCTATTGGCCCACAGCAGTACAGCACGAATGGCTCTTCGAGGTTGAAGGGATAGACCTTCCAAAACCAAACCGTGCCATAAGTGCACTTGATAGCACTCTGCTAACAGCCTTCCAATGAAGATCCTCAGATCAAATTGTACGATGATGCAGCTAGGTAACAAACAGAGGTCTGTACTACAGAGGAATATGAACCTTAGGATCTGAAATGTCATTGAGAAATGATCTTGCATACTCTCCTATTCTACATGCAACAATTACTTAACATAATTTTTGCGTGATTGACTAATCAACAACTGTTTAGACTGAGGAGGGTTGTCTGCTTGTCAGACAGAAAACGTCCCTTAGGACATCAGTGGTACTATCAATGGGCAAACATGTAAGACTATAACTTTTTTTACAACGTTGCAGGAATGGCAATGTAACGAAGGCATGCGGTCAATCAATCGATGAATCGGTGTTTCGGTGCCTCTTTAGATCCTGCAGGTACACTGGTCCCTGATGGCCTGACGAGAGCCAAAGTTAAGTTCCTGTCTTGACGATTACTGCAAAGATTTAGCCAGTCGCCTTTTTATGTTTCGATTGGTACGGAGGTAGTACTTATATTGGAGGATTGCACTTGTCTCCAGGAATAATCTAGCAGATCCATATGAGCATCAATAAGGACGAATAACGTGCAAGGCCACTATCTGCTTCACCTTCCACGAGTGTCAATGAAAAAGCTCAGCATAAACAGCAGCAATAGGCTGGCTCGGGATCGAACTTCTTTTGGATTACCATCTTGGTATTGGCATTCAGATAGCACAACAAAATCCAGCCTAACTGTGAATAAATTCTAGGCTTATGAGGAATCCAGTCCAGATAGGTCCTCCCAACCAAAGATCTCCTGCAGCATATGCCACATGAATGTTGCACTCATCTAACATATGGTTGGCTGACATTCACATGTGAATGTTCAAGCCTGCGATTTTCCTTATCTAAAAAAACATGTAATAAAATGATTAGCAGTTACCATAGTGCCCCAGAGTATACAGCATTCAACTCTTTCTTTCCCTCCTAACAATAAACAATTTTAGTCCCTGTCTCAGGGAGGACAAAATTAAACAAATCAGGTGGTTTTATGAAATTGTTGTAAAGCATCAATCATACCATGTCGACACTTGACAGTAGTACAGTACTGATCGCTATAGGACGATAACTCGCTAGTAAGTTAGCAAAGAAAAAAAATGGCTGTCCATATAATTGAAGTATTATCAGTACTTACTTGACTGGCCAAGAATATTCCATAATCAATTGCATACATAATATAGACGAAGCAAGCCAGGCATCATCACTCTGCACCCAGCCGAGAGATAAAAATAAAATCCGCATCGATCAAAGAGAGACAGAATGAGCAGGATGCAGGATAGAGAGCAAGCTTGGACGGCCACGCTTTCTATTCTGAAGTATAAAAACATGGCTACCTTCCAAAGGAGAGCAATTGAAGTAGAATATCTTGGGCGGCCAGTGGTTACATCACTGGAATATTTTTGTATCTGTTCTCGGACGAGCTTTCGCAACCGTTCAGTTGATGCACCCACATCTCTTAGCTTTTTTACTTGTTCTGTCCTTCTCCTTGAGGATTGCTGATGACTCTGAAGCTTGCCTTTCCAATGTTTCAATACTGTGTTAGACCCCCCCCCCCCCCATTGGTACCAAAATGTTTTTGGAAGTTTTTTTTTTTGAAGGGGGAGGTTTTTGGAAGTTATCAGCTGGCACCTAAAGAGTTGGATGAACATTTCAAAACAAGTTCCAAATGCTAAGTGATAGTGATTTTCAGTTCAAAATTTATGACAGTAAGTTCAATCCTGATTCAAGTGGTTGTCTCGAGTACACAATGGCACTATTTTGCTACACAACTCATGGCAGGGGGAATATGATGACGGACCTGACTTAATCTAGGCATGCCTACACAGGTCTGAGGTAGCTTGGATGCTTATATGTGGCCTTGTCTTGTTCAATGATTGAGCCCAACCCCAAAGGGCACTACAAGCAGAATAACACATAGCCACTTCACTACAAAAAAAAAAAGAATCATGTATAGCACACATGCCTCAGCAGTAGGCAGGACCCATCCCTGAGCTATACAGTTCCAGATCATATGGATTCTTCAACGTTTCTGTCTATAAAATAATCTCTTTTGTCCGGATCAGATCTCTCTTCAACTGGTTGTTTCTCTATCTGGCAGAGTAGGGCAGAATTAACTGGAGATCAAGTGAGGATTTGGCAAAAGTTTACCTGACTCGAATTTTGTGCCAAACACATAATTAAAATGCTAACAATCAGCTGGTACGGGATTTAGCATATCTAATGAATAAGTTGAAGCAGTCCCTTTTCTTTCTCTAGTTCAGACTTTACTGAACTACAATGACTTCAGTACGTATCAGACCGGATGTCGCAACAATTAAGTAATACTACTCCCCCTTGTAGAAATAAAACTACAGTTTCACCTGCGCTTACACGACACGATTCTCACCCACACCACTACCACAGGTCTGCACCTACACAATGAGAACTAGTCACCAAAACGTTCACGCAGATTAGTATGATATTCAACAGATAAAGCAATGCCACCAAATTTGCACCTAAACCATCAGATCTGCTAGCACACTAAATATAGCAACCAGTGGCCCTAAAGCCCTTTCTAATTAGTAGTGTAGACAAAAAGGCATGGTTTCGGGGTCATGGCAAGCTATCACTCCCCAACATAAACCTAGGTTCCATGACCGTGACCACAAAACAAACCTGAGTACAAAAGGAAGCAGGTACATCGTGCCTTGGCCCCTCCTGTTTGACCTCGATAGGATGCCAAATGGAGCTTTCTTGTTTTTGTTTATCAGGCAAATTAAAAGATTGTCCCACAATTTTTTTAATCTCTTAGCAGCATCCATCATATGGTTGCACACTTGGATGGTGTGTGTATATAAGTTGGCCAAGGGGGCAAGAGGACGCCACTCCACAACATCTTCTCCAAGCCTTTGAGAGAGTTTGATAGGCTGTAGGCATGGAGATTGAGAGGGAAACTCTGGGCAACGAGAGAGCGAGAAGCTGGAGAGCTAATGCGCAGGAAGAGTCTAAGAAGCTCGAAGACAGTGATCGACCGATCAAGGTTACTTGTCTATCTGCATCCATGTGCATCTCTTTTTTTTTTTCGACGAACATCCATGTATCACTTCAGTCTTGAGTTTATAGAATATAATGGATGGGTGGGAGTTCTGAAGTGCCGAGTGGTATTATTGTTGACAAGACTGTTCATAACTTCTTCCTTTTTGTTCTGTGCAACCCAGGAGCCTTCATGGAAAAGGTTCCTGGCTCATGTTGGACCAGGGTTTATGGTGTCATTGGCATATTTGGATCCTGGGAACTGTGAGTCTCTCTCTCTCTCTCTCTCTCTCTCTCTCTCTCTCTCTCTCTCTCTTCTCTCTCTCTCTCTCTCTCTCTCTCTCTCTCGTTTCTCACAACCTTTTTCCAAACTGAAACAGTAGAAACGGATCTGCAAGCTGGAGCAAATCACAGATATGAGGTACATTTTCAGTGCGTTCCAAAAGCAAAGAAGATTTTGTTCCTTCCTTTTTTGATTCTGTGCTTTTCTTTTCGCCACCATTAGTCTAGCAAATCTTCTGAACTTTTATTCCAGAAGATTACAAAAAGGGAACCTAACTGAATGTCTGCCTTTTGCAATTGCCTGATTCTATTTGTGTCATCTTTAGCTTCTCTGGGTGATTCTCATTGGTCTCATCTTTGCACTGATCATACAATCACTAGCAGCTAATCTTGGAGTTGTGACAGGTAAGTAGAAGGCAACGCCTACTTTGTCATCTCTGCATATAGAAATATTAACGATTTGGAACTAATGGTATTCATTTTAAACCAGGGAGGCATCTTGCTGAGATATGCAAGAGTGAGTACCCAAAGTTTGTGAGGATCTGTCTATGGATCCTTGCAGAGGTAGCTGTGATTGCAGCAGATATTCCAGAAGGTTAGAAGAAAAAATAATAAGCCAAAACTCTAATATTCAGCAAACACAAACTTTAAATTTCTCAAGAAATAAAGGCCACATTTGACCTTGTTCTAATTTAATTTAAGCTGACTGAGAGGAACAAAAAAGTAATGTATATTACTCCCAATGTCTGGGCCCACATTCTAATTGTTAATGCACAACTAGAGCAAGTTTTTTGTTCTAGTTCTTTGTCTGCAGTCCATACTGTTCCTTACAAATAGTTTTATCACATCCCTCACAAATATTTGTGCTAAAATAATCCAGATCATCTTAGGATGATGCAAGTTACTATCATACAAAATGTAATCTTTCACTGGCGTGTTCGTTTGTCTTATCGTTGAATACTTCAATAGCATCACCGCCAGCACTGGAAGAAGTTGCAAGGACCTAGAACAATACTCTAATCAATCCTTGTTTCTTAATTACTAACGTTTGATGTCCTACGTTTTTGCAGTTATAGGGACAGCCTTCGCTTTCAACCTTTTGTTTCACATCCCCGTGTGGGTTGGGGTTCTCATCACCGGCTCCAGCACTCTCATGCTTCTAGGCCTGCAAAGATATGGGGTACGGACTCATGGATTTACCGTTCAACTGTTACATTTTTCAAATATTGACGCAAAGAAATTGTCACAAACCTTTCTTTCTTTAAGATAAAATGTTGTTAATTAATTGACTAGTTGCGTATTAGTGTGATGATATTGGGGTCCCTTTTTTTAACTAGGTGCGGAAGCTGGAGTTCCTAATCTCCATGCTGGTGTTCGTCATGGCGGCGTGCTTCTTCGGGGAGATGAGCTTCGTGAAGCCTCCGGCGGTGGAGGTCCTCAAAGGGCTCTTCATCCCTAGGCTCAAGGGCGCTGGCGCCACCGGAGACGCTATTGCCCTCCTTGGAGCTCTTATCATGCCGTAAGCAATTGTGGATTATTGCACATGCTTTTAAAAATTATTGATTTGTCCATGGCAAAAGAGGTGACCAGGTCAAGAGATTATGAAAAATGGGAGTGGTTGGCAATGAATTGAACTGCGTCAGAGCTCCACATGCACATAAGCAGTAGCTGCCACGAACATGTTTTGTATATAATAACTTGTTAGCTACTTAGCTGTTGACTAAAACCCAAAAAAGTTCTTGTTTATTTGAGTACAAAATTATTTTTTCGTTAATCAACTAATTGATTGCAGGCACAACCTGTTCTTGCACTCTGCACTGGTGCTGTCAAGGAAGACGCCCTCATCTGTTAGAGGAATCAAGGTAAGTTACCTTACATTGACTCGCCAAATGTTTATTAATTGTACATGTTCAAGGAAAAGAAAAAGAAATGGTAATCGTCATGTGCCATTCAACTCACTTCTGCACATGCATGATGCCCTCCTGGATCAAATTCAGGACGCCTGCAGGTTCTTCCTCTACGAGAGCGGGTTCGCGCTGTTCGTGGCCCTGCTGATCAACATCGCCGTCATCTCCGTCTCCGGGACCGTCTGCTTCGCCGACAACCTCTCGCCGGAGGACGCCGAGAAGTGCAGCGACCTCTCACTCGACTCCTCCTCCTTTCTCCTCAAGGCACGGCGATAGCTACTACTCGCCAGTGACCACCAACTACAGCTAGCTGCGAGAATTATTGTTAGAGATACTAAATAAGTTTTTCTTTGTTTGTTTTATCTGTGCTTCGATCAGAACGTGCTGGGCAGGTCGAGTGCTATCGTGTACGGCATAGCGCTCTTGGCGTCTGGACAGAGCTCTACCATAACAGGCACTTACTCCGGCCAATACATTATGCAGGTACCTTTCACCATTTTTAAAAAATGATTAAGTTAATTATGTAATCTGTTAAGTCCTTGTGATGTTTACAACTTGCGGTTTGACTTGTCATGGTCTGTAAGACTGAACTTATTTGATCATTAGTTCCTTTTGAGCTTTTTTTTTGTCAATAACTCAAACTTATTTGAGTTACTAGTTAAACCTTCTCCTGGTACTGTTTTTTTTCCAAGAACACCAATTTCTCTTTTTTTCAATGTAAGGTACTATTTCTAGTAAGTTACTGAACCATATGTTGCTCAAGAATTGATGGCCAGTTTTCCAAATCTAGAATCGTGTGGGCACCTTTCAAGAATCCACCCTTTCTCCGACAAACCAAAGAACCATCGCATTCTTCGTACTGTTTATATGTACAGTTCATGGAGAGTCAACTGTGGAAATCCTAGTAGGATTTCACCAAGAGCGCTGCAAGCTTTATTTTAAGCCTTGTTGCTTTGTTCCTGTTGCGTATGTGCAGGGGTTTCTGGACATCAGGATGAAGAAGTGGCTGAGGAACCTGATGACCCGCTGCATCGCCATTGCGCCGAGCCTAGTCGTCTCCATCATCGGCGGTTCCAATGGCGCCGGCCGTCTCATCATCATCGCCTCGGTGCGTCACATTCCACCTCCTATATATGGGCCGAGTGGCACGTCCACTACACCCATATATAGCACCTGGTTAATCCTAACTGTGGCTTATCATCATCAGTAATTAGCAAGTGATTATTACCTAACAAAAGGGCACCACTGAGCATGTGATCTAAAAGTGCGCAATAATGAAGTGCCCCTTCTAGACCATGTAAACAAAGCAGGCCAATGATTGGTGATTTTGCCTTGTGATGATTTTCCCTGCAGATGATACTGTCCTTTGAGCTGCCATTTGCCCTGATCCCACTTCTCAAGTTCAGCAGCAGCAGCAGCAAGATGGGGCCCCACAAGAACTCCGTCTCTGTAAGCACTCACCGCCTCTGGGAAAACTAGCTACGTCCTTGCTGCTTGCTCGTGTCTGCACTTTTATTATCTACCTTGTGATGCCTAACATGGGGTAGCCTTGCACAAGATTCTCCAGCACAACCTGCACCACCCCATGTTCTGGATCCGTATATGATATATACAAAGCTCATCACATGCCAGCACTGGCAGTGTACGTCCAAGACAAACGAAACAAACAAACTGGTTGCATGAACCGGATCTAGAATCTGCAGCAACCAGGCTCGAGGCATCATCCTTTCCCCCTGCACAGGAAAAGATGTCGATCACGAGAGCAGATTTTATTTGTTAAAACAATCTTCAAAATAATAATCCAAGAGTGGTTTTACTTTCATCACATGTTAAAAAAAAGAGAGTGTGTGTAGTAACAATATTCTTAATTTAACCATGTGTTTATGTGTTTGCAGATCATCTTGTTCTCGTGGTTGCTCGGGCTGATGATCATCGGCATCAACATGTACTTCCTGAGCACGAGCTTCGTGGGGTGGCTCATCCACAACTCGCTGCCCAAGTACGCCAACGTGCTGGTCGGCCTCCTCGTCTTCCCCCTCATGCTCATCTACATCTTCGCCGTCATCTACCTCACCTTCAGGAAGGACACCGTCGTCACCTTCGTCGCCGACTCTGCTCAAATCGACGCCGAGAAGGCCAAGGCGGTCGACGAGGACGAGGATGAGGAACCGGACCGGCCTGTGCCATTCCGGCAGGACCTTGCGGACATCCCTCTCCCGGAGTAGAAAGGCTCATATCTAGAGTCTATATATATATCTAGTATATATGTTAATTCCAGGCAATGTTCACTACTTGTAGTGTATTAAGAGTGAACTAGTACTATCGAATGTAAATGAACTAGCAAGGTGGCCCGCACAAATAGTGCGGGTAGCTAGTTTTTTATTTTTATTCTTCCATCTCCAGTTTTTAAAGTTTATTCATACATGCATTTATTTTGATTTAATGGCTGCGGTATCTTTTCTCCATCACGTGTCGTGTGCATGCTCTATAAATTTATTTTTATAGCCGGCAAGGTACAATCTACTTCTTTATGTTCACCCTCCTCTATGGTCATCATCACTCTCTCAAAATCTTAGTTGTATTAACTTTTTTCTACTCATAGTTTTTTAGTAAAATGCTATTAAATTGTACTTCTCCATGGCCATGCCAATAGGTTTTTAGTTGTTAACATGTTTTCTAAATTGCACACTAAGACCATCTCCAAAAGTACCCTAAATCTATTCCCAAAACTCATTTTTGGAAGTAACCAGCAAATTTCGGACTCCAACAGCTCCCCAAACCAGCTCCCAATCATTTTCTCCTAAAACTTCTTTAGTTTTGATTTTAAAGGTGAAACAAATTTTTTTATGGAGTTGAAACTGCTTTTTTAAATATTTAGCGAACTATCTTGTTGATGGCAATGTGGTAGTTTTGAGAACACTTTACAATTTAGTGAGTGAGAAGAAGCCGGTGAAGCTATTTTTTTTCTCCTCTTCTATATTGCAAGCTATTCTAGGATTTCATTTGGGCTTCTTGGACGAAGCTATTTTATTTTTATGCATTTGTTAGAACTTTATCACAAACTATTGGAGAAGCCCAGCAAATAAAACCCTAATAATTGTTAGGGTTACTTGTGTTACCGTCGAACGTACTGGTGTTTGAGATGTTGACATATAATGAAGGGCATGCAAGACTCAATGAATGTCATAGTCAAATCACTACTTAGCTTTCGATATATGGTGATTGATATGTAATAATTAATATTTATTTGGTTATTTATAATTTGATAAAAAGTAGAAACATGCATCTTTCTAACTTTTTCAAATTATTGGTACCATAGGAAAATTTAATGTTAGCCAATGAAAATTGCAGTTACATAGTTGTTATAATCTACAGTGCCAGACAGCTAATCAAGCAAGTTGTAGACATACGTAATTGAGACAATGGTTAATTCATTTTAAAAGAAGAAAATGAAGTTGTACCTGTAGTGGCAATAGCATGAAAATTTTAATATCTGTGCTCTTTATTTAAGTATAATTTGCTTCTAAATATCAATTGGAAATGAAATGCTATTTTTCATTTTTTATAATTTAGTTTTTTACTATTTATTTACCTAAGCTGATTTTTACCATATTGCAGCGCCATATATTCTTTTGACTTCCCATGAGGCTGCTTGTTACGTAGAACACCATGTATCTGCTCCGTGCATCACATTTCAAATATGATTGCACACTAAGTGTGAGAGTATACTTAACATAAATAAGGAACATACATGTGTTTCCGATCCGATTTCTTTGCACGCATCTCGTATCTCTCAATGGCCTTTTGCTAAACTCACCGGATGACCACGTCCCAAGTCTTCGACATCTTTAGCTTCTGTTGGAACATCCAGATGTTGGCGCCACCTCCTCTGTTCTATTTTTTTGGCATTGTCATCTAGGTCTTTTAGAGGTAGCTAGGACAGATGTTATTCCTTCTATCTAACGACAACAATGAACTACGATTTTATTATCATGCATTTTGTCTTTATAATATCATTCCTCATTTTGGACATCTAGAATTTTTAATTTATTTTTTTACTAATCATATTTGTTATGGACTCTTTGGTCATATCCTAATTTTTTCTATTTTAAAATTCTGAGATAGCTCTTTAGTAACAACAGTAAGCTACAATCTTAATATCATATGTTTTATCTTTATAATATCATTCCTCATATTAGGCATCTAGATATTTTTAATTTCGAATTTATTTTTTACTAATCGTATTTGGTATGGACTCTTTGGTCATATTCTAGTTTTTCATATTTTAAACAGAAATTAGCTCTTTAATAATAGTATTTGATATGGACTTTTGTGTTAGTTTAGTCCTAATTTTTCCTCTTTTTTAATTTCGAAATTAGCTATTATGAAGAATTTTTTATTTTGATTTTTTTTTACTACTGGTATGTGGTATGGACTCTTTGGTCATATCCAAGTTTTTCCTATTTTAAAATTCCGAAATTAGCTCTTTAGTAATAATATCTGATATGAATTGTTGAGTTAGTTTATTTCTATTTATTTCTATTTTTTAATTTCGAAATTAGCTATTTAGTAATAGTATTTGATATGGACTCTCTTGACTTAGTTTAGACCGTCAGATCTTCATAAAATCCAACGGTCTAAATTATTCTCTTTTTTAGATTAACGTGAGAATTTCTAGACCCTCTCGGTGAATGTGGTGGCTTCTTTTAACACTCCTTTAATAATATAATAGATAGTGGAGTGGTAATTCTACAATCTTGGTGCCAACCTTTTTGTCAAAAGTCGACGTCATGATGGAGCCCAATGCAAGCACTCAATCAGAATATCAGATGTGTATAGTACTGCTGCTGATAGCGATGCGGACCACCCTTCTTCATTTGTTTGGCATAGAGTAGCATGTATCATTAAAATAATTAATATATTATTGAGCATCTTATATGAATATTTTTTTCGCACATTGGTTGGGACTTATCTAGAGCCAGAGGAGGGGAAGAGTCGCAACGGAGAAGGAAGATGAAGATGACGCCACCCCCATCGCTGAGCAAGAGAGGAATTACTAGGAATTTAATTATCAATAATCTCTTATTGGAGGGCCATCATTGACGCCGAGTGCAGATTTTTTTTCACCATTTATATTTATTGATTCATTTAAATGACTCGTATGTGCAGGAGTTGCACGATGTTCATGTAATAGTATACTTTTATTATACCATTTCACACCTTAGTGAAAATATTTTGATTAACTATGTGCAATTGATTGCAAATAGATATTCTTTGTAGTTGATGACATCATTTTGTATTCCTACTGCACTGTATCAGCATCAAACGCTATCGTAGGTTTTTTTAGATAATGGAAAAGATTATCCGGCTTCACCCTCCTCATCGAGGGTGGTCAGACCAACCTTATTACATGTAGTAGCAACCACACTACGTTCTCACAATATATTTAAAGTATAAATCATGCTTATTGAAAGCTAATTCGTAAACTAAAAGACCATCCATGGGATGCGAAGAAACAAAGAGCCGCGACATCTCCAGCAAACAACATGCATGAATCATCCTCTCCTTTTGATCCTCAATCGCTGCAACTGCGCCCAATGGCGTAGCCAATACGTTCCTCTGAATAAAACCTGCAAAAAAAGTTTTTTGGTTGACACTTGTTGAAAACAACATCGTTTCTGGAGAGCCAAATCACCCAACACATAGCCGATATGCCTCTCAATAAATGTAATTTTAGTTTGTGGCCCCCTTGTTTTAATCAATGATTAAATAAATCATCAACATCCTTTGGTGGTGCTAAACCAAAAATTAAGTGAATAGCACTAACCACAATCGAAAAAAAGGTATTGGATACTTTCGTCCTGATTTCAAAAGCTGCAAACTTTACTTCCAATCCAGTTTCGCCTAGCTAAATTATCCTTTGTAAGTAACACACCCCTTTTCAAGTGTACCGCATAAAGATTTTAATATTTGAAGGTATATTTGCATGCCAAATCTCTTGTGTAACCTTTATACCACTATTAACAAGATTTTTATACATAGAGTGCACCGTGAAGCAGCCATTAGCTTGTAGGGACCAAGTGGAGGCTCCCCTCTTGTAAATTAATGTTCAACAATATAGACACTATACGGAGCCAATCATGTAGTTTATCTCCCACTAGAGCTCTTCTAAAGGAGATATTTAGTGGTGTGGTGCTAAACACTTCCACTGCCGTAGCGTGTCGTCGTCGAACAATTTTAAACCGAGATGGAAATTGAGACTTCAAGCTCTATTTGCCCAGCCATATGTTTTCCCAAAACCTTATTAGATTCTCTTAAGAGATATGATAACAAGAAACATGGTTTTCACAACACAATTCATTTATGATGAAAAATCAGTTTGTATGTGAAAATTTCTAGAATTTTCTCTATTTTTATATTAATTCTAATTAGCCGTGCGGGAGCTGATAGGATAATAACAATAAACAGGATATGCATTGTACTTTGTTGATATATATGGAATCATATACTTTACTGCTCCATAGTATATATTAAGTTAAAAAAATTGATTGAAGACATTCCATAATGATCAAATAATAAGTCAAAGATTCCAATAGAAATGAAAACTCTAGTTTCTAGATAATGTGATTTTTTTCCTGCCTCCAGCGGACACACAACCAAGAAAATTCTAGTTCAGAGACTAATCTTTTTTCTTAAAAGAAATAATATTCCAGTTAAGGGCCCCATGAAGTAACAAAAGAAACTGTGAATATCATCCATCTCTTTCATTTTCAAGGGATTACAGTACCTTGATATATGTCATGCTAACTAAAACACGTAACATTTCATTTGTACATGAGCATATATATTACTCGCTTAGGAGAGCCCACATCCAACTAATTAACTGATCATTTGTTGATGGAAGCAAGACATGCCTGTTAAAAAAAACTCGCCAATTTAACAAGATCATTTATTGATGATGGTACTATTTAGATAGATCAAGTCAGAGATACACAGCAACCCCTGAAATTTTATTTGGCTACTATACACAAGTGTAATGCAACTATACGTTTTGGTTCTTCAAAAGGTTTAGATATAATACCCCGCGCGTGCATGTATGTGTGCTGCATCTCTCAAATACTAATAACTTTAATCAATCCAATAAGTCAGAGTTAATAGTGACATCTCATTAATTAGGTTATTTATGCATGCATATATGACTCTTATTAGCGCTAATAGTTCATGAGTATGTTATGTCTATGATGGTCACATCATTGTGTATATATATTATCTCCATTCGCTTTGTTTTACCATATAATAAATACGACAGGATGTGACCTGAAAGAACCGATAGACTAATATAGCGGCCAGTTGCTGCATTTCCCATCTTCTTAATCTATCTGTTGTCGTACCGTGCAAAATGAGCTTGACTCTGATCTGTATGTAGCATATGTCATCAGCATGCCTATAAGCTTTGCTAAAAAAAAACATGCCTATAAGCAGGTTAGTTATGCAAAAGTCAATGCTGATCCAACCATGTGGAGGCTGCAGCTTACCACATGTTCTCTGGATAAATATTAGCGGATAGATGCTAAGACTCTCATCTGAATATTAGTGGATGTATAGGCAAAAACCATAACAAGTAAGCTAGCCGCCTACAAATACATAATAACTTGCCATTTTATTAAGATGGTCCTTTGTTAATGGTACAAATTAAACAATCAAGTAAGAAAGTGAAATACGGTAGCAACGTAATGTATCAAGTGCACAACAAACCATGTGCTTTCATTCTTCAACGAATTATGTGTACCCAGGTGTGCATTCTTGTGAAATTATTCTTTAAATAATTAATTAGATGAGAAGGCAGACTTAATGGTGACATCGTCTCATTGTTTGAGCTACATTATTAGGTTGTTCGTGCATATAATTGCAGCCAGTATCGTTCCAAAAGTCTTTGGGGGTACGTACCGTGTGTATTTTATCTCAGTCGTGCTACTGTTTTAATGTATGCATGCGACAGGATAGATGTGGCCTGAAAGAATTGTTATTAGGGTAATATATACCGGCCATCAGTTGGTGCATTGCCATCTTGTTTCTTGTCATCGTATTGACTAGTGGCGGACCCAGGAATTTTGTAGAGCCCGAGCCAATATCGCAAAAAATAGACCCGAACCAACAGCAAGTCTAATGCCAGCCACAATTGAACCATTTGATGTTTGATTGATCGGTTTTGTCTTCTCCATGTGCTTAACTAATGTGATGAGTGTGTGTGGGTTTATTATTTGTACTTCAAATAAATCCAAGTGAATCAATTTTAAATCAGTAAAGCATGCATATAGTTTAGATATTGACAAATATAATGTATAGTTCGATTCTCGAATTATGTTTTGCTTACAAAAGATACAGATGAGTGTGCATTTTTCTTAGATCAACAAAAGCAGTGTAGGTAAGCTTCACTAAGAATATGTTCAATAGAAACCTCACATGTCAATTCAAGAGAAGCATCTTGGGTGAAAATAGGCAGCCTGTGAGAGATCCGGATCTGGTGGTTTCACTCTATCAGGTAAAATATGGTGTTCCCTGGGGTCCTATCGGCGCCGGGTCATAATGTGAGGTTTCAGCGACTTTTTGAGAGTGAGATTGTGGGTGGGCACTGCGATAGGGCTTTCGGTCTGGTTGCTGGGTCGAGTGGAGTTGTTTTTACACATGTTAATGTCCCAATCCAACCAGACGAGTTTCAGTTGTTTTTTTTTTCTTTTTCCTGCCTATGGTCTCCCAAGACCGTAGTCTTGTATTTTTCTACTATATCAATAGAAACTAGCACTATCTTGTGCGTTTTGTTCAGTTCGTTCAAAAAAATTAATGACCAAATATTGTTGCAAATCTGTTTGGATCCAATATGTATGAACCTCAATCTAGATTTTTCTTGACAGCTTGAAACTTGTATTAGAAATAAATGAGCCAGAACTGGAATGATGTGTACTATGCAGAACATGGATGGAGTTATATGTATACAATCTAGTTCAAAGAATCCAAACAGTTGTGCTGTGGATGGGTGATGTCAAAGATAGTCACCACGACCATAAGTTGTGTCTTTGGTGCCACTACCCGCGGGCCCCAAGGTCGTGTCAACTTCAAGTGCAAAATGAGATGTGCATGTTTAATCTTGAGTCCTTGGAGACGCCAGGTATGGTGTTACGTTTTGCCTTTATAAATGCCACTTCACGCAGTGGGAAAAGGAGAATGGAGACTTATTGATAATGAGAGTACAGTGTGTGTGGTCGTGTTCTTTGAGAGCTTGGATTCTCCATGGTTGTCCTATGTTTTTGTTTGAATCTTACAAATCGAGAATAGTTATCGACTTATCGTCGCGGTTCATCCACTGGAAGATGTAGCCATCCAGCAGCATTTCTATTTCCATCTAATTTAAGATTATATCAGTCACAGGTGCCTGTCTCGACTCTCGACAAACACAAAAACAACTGCGTAAACTCTGGAGCTTAGAGACCAGTCTATTTTCTTCCACTTGATCCAACAATTCATTGTAAAAAGAGTTCCTAACTAAGGGGTATCATTCAGATATCGTTGCAGAGAGCTTCTTTGTACAATCTTTTTAGGGATTTCTTTTTTGTTTTATAATGTAAAAGAGGCCAAAGAAGATTTATGCTATCATGCATGTTCCTACCTGCTATAGGTATGCCACTCTCTAGTTTGGATGTTAGCACTAAACAGGCCATTCATTTAGTAAATGAATGAATGGCCTATTAGAAAGCGTCAACCAAAAGTTGGGTAACTTCAAGCATCGTTTTAAGAATATGTACCACTAGATTTGCTGTGGAAAAAAAAATCGGGATATGTTACTTTCACTAGTATTTTCTGTTAGCATTTATGTATATGAAGGTAGTGATCAAACTTCAAAGTTGGAGTAATTTGCCTGGTGATGGATTGAGACGCCACAAACAGGAGCACTCTGCAAGCTACTGCAAACGGACAAGAGAAAATATTCTGTCTGGAATGTCCATAGGATTTGAAGGAGACGTATCACATATATGAATGATGGGGCCAAACATCATCCGTACAATATCTGCATGATGATATTGCAACCTGATTGCAAGGTGCAGTTGGACAATTCGAACCGTTGTGTTTGTCACTGCGCGCGCCTTGTTTCTGTTTGGACGCGGATATGTCGGATTATGCGGTAGGCTGGACTTCATAATCCCAAATAAACCTCTTACTCAATTTTGGTATGAAATTGGCGTTCTTGTTTTTTTTTCACCAATTGGTGTTCTTGTTCATTGTATATTTGGAGCACTGAAATCCAATGTCAGGAAGCCCAAGTTCCCAAAGTGGATCTAATACACCTTCGAATCATAATGCGTTGTTAGTCTTTATTATTAAGGTTGGGGACATCATAGAGTGCGCTCTATCTATTATACTCCCTCCATCCTTGTTTGGCTTCTACAGGTACATAGGTTTTGTTATACAACTAAATATACACTATATCCAGATACGTAATATCTAGGAAAGACAAATAACTTAGAATTTATAAATAGGATGGATACAATGCAAAATGCAAGAGGAATGAGCATTGTGTTGGTATGACAAAATTTGTGCAGCCACACAACCGAGCAATTTGATTTCCATGTCAAATATACGAATAATTAATGGCATGACAGGCAAAAGATGCCTGCTACAAAATACTGATTAGCTTTGCCATTCGAAATAATAGAGTTTACGGAATTTCTCATTCTGCCACACTGGAGGTCCACATCATCTCATTTCACTGTGATGGGAGAACACTCCGTGTTGTTTGACATGTTTGATTCAAAATGTGAAGAAAAAAAAGAATCACAAAATGCCACCTAGAGTGTGTCATTGACATGCGGAACCCAATCGCTTGCATAGTTGCATGTTGCTCCCAGAACCAGCTGCGTCTCCTTTCCTAATTGCTCAGCTGACCAAGTCAAAATATTCATACTCTGGGTCATGCTATCAAGTTGTATCAACTGAGAGGTTTCTGTTTCGATTCGTTACCCGGACACCACTAGTGTCTGGTGATTCAGGAACTAATTGCTGTGGTTTGTTGCAATCACACTGTTCCCAGATGCTAAATTAGGTGGGCATTCCCCCATCTTCTCCTCAGAACATTGTCTTCATGCACCATTGCAAATGCAACATTGGCATAGCGACCCTTGATCTCCATCCAGCAATTGACCTCAGCAGGGCTACCAATGTTCTCTGTATTACTGTATTAGTCGATAGCAAAAGCCATTAACCATACCCTTCCTCCACTGGAAAAAGAGCAAGAGGTCTCCACTGAACTAACTTTGCTTTCTTTCTGCAGGGTACATAGCAGACGCACTCAGCTCTCATGCACTGAACGGGCCGCCGTTGTCCCAGAAATCCCTAATGGAATGCAGCATCAGCTACTGTTCTCTGCTTAGTAACAACGTGACACCTGAAGACTGTCGCTCATCCACTAAAAGTGACAGCAAAAGGCATTAACAAGAATGCTCCCAGCAAATGATACTGAAAAGTGAAAGTCAAAAATAGTAATGGCCAGGCCTAAGATAGCACTTGTGGAATAAGCCAGACGAGTAAAAGACAACTTTTTTCAAGAACATAGTGAAGTCCTGTTTTCTTCCATCAAATTTCTAGCCTTGGGTCCAAAAGAGGCTACCAAGTTGGGCAGAATTATCATGAGTTGTTGGTATGAACCCTGCGCAGTATGGAATCTTCAAACCCACAAAATTCAGAACACTTGGACTCCATTGAGATTACTAGCAACAGTTCAGAGGAATTTTGAAACTAACTCAAATTACAATACAATAAACTTTTACCACCATAACAGTTCTTGGTACTTCAGCATGCCTTCAAAATAATTCAAATCCTCTATAGGAAGGTCACTAACACGGAGCACTAACACAGAACTAGCATTAGGGATCATGCATTGTAGTCAAATGCGATGCCACAAGCCCACAACCTACAGATCATTTACAGATGAACTAAGGACATACACCATGCTGCACATGGCAATCTAGTCTGGAAGGTAAAAGAGAAAACAGTTTTGGAATATGGTACTTCGTTCCATGATACAGAAAGCTGCACAAATTTTGAAGATGAGTTGAGCTGATCTAACTTCAGTAGTTCATAACTGATGGGTTGTCCCGAATTTGTGCAGTTTTCTTTCAGCTGGAGAATATGAGAACTGATAACCTAAGAATATTAAGATGCGACCTTTCCTGAAGTCTAGGATTCCCTACAACTATAATCCCTACCATGAAACAGATGGTATTGTCCATCACAAAGTCAGTGGTTTCAAACCAGATTCAGAGAAATGGCTGCCATCATGGAGGAATACACCCCCACTGTGAGGAAGCAAGATTTGTGGATTCTTGGCTTTTGCATCAATGTTTTGGGATGGTGAAACTTCCTTCAATTTCTTCACAAAACCAAAGAATTTAGCAACCTGCAACGCATACCTTCATTAACAGGGAAAACTGAATTAGTGTTGTTTGTGCAAATCAAAATTGCTGTTAGGAATTATGGAACCATAATTCTGTCAGCAAGCACTACAACATGATAATTTTTGTACGACTACCAGCCGTCACGGTTAAGATTTCTCCGATGGTCGTACAACTCACAGCATGGCAATCTTTTGTAAGCAAAACAGTATGATTCAAATATTCTTAAAAAAATCGTTTGTCTTTGATAGTCAAGCAGAACCTCAGAAAACAAGAATAACATATTTAAAAAAAGTTGCAACAAAGTCAGTAGACAAGAGCAATTGGTGTTTGTATAACAGAACCCCCCCCCCCCCCCCCCCCGCATCGCCCTCCCTGGCGACTCAGGGGGCGACACCGCGCCGCCGCCTCCCGTCCCCGCAGTAGCTGCCTCCGGTGGCCGCTGCCGCCGCCGGCGACCGGCAGGGCGGCGGCGGCGGCCCGCAGCCGAGCCGAAGCCGGTTCGCCCGCCTCCTCCCTCCCTCCGTTCCCTCTCTCCCTCCTCTCAGCCTTCAAACCTTGCTCCGTTGTCCCGCTCCGCCCCTCGCCGCCGCCGGCCTCTGGGGGGCGGACCTGGCCTTCCCTTCGCCGGATCTACGCCTCCAAGGGGCGGATCTGCTCGTCCTCGGCGGGCGTCGTGGGGGCCGGCCCTCCGTCTCCGGCGCGGCGTCCCTGGCGCGGTCGCCCTGGCCGTGCCGCGGCGGCTGGGTGGGCTTGCTCGCGTGCCGCGTGGGGGCCGGCCCTTCGTCCCCGTCGCGGCTGCCCTGGTTGGGGCTCGCCTAGGGTGGTCGCTCCATCCCCGGCGTCCGGTGCTGCGGTGGTTTCGTCCTCCTCGACTATGCTGCCGGCGGGGTGGGCTCGCCGCGTCCTGGGATGTCGGTGTCTGCCCCCACTGGCCTTGGCATGGAGATTTTTGCTCCTGGTGAAAATCATGTCCGTGCTGCGGACTGGCGACGATGGTGCCTGGTGCGTCATGTCCCTGTTGGGGGCGTTGTCATGGGGCACCTCCATGCCTCCACTGCTGGTCTTGGCCTCCGCGTCTCCGCCACCGCCTTCGGGTCTGCCTCGGGCTATCTGCGCCATTGCGTCAGCCGCTGTCGCGGCGATCCGCCCTGGCATGGAGGTTGGTTCCCTGGTGAAAACCATGTCCGGTGCTCGGACTGGCGACGTTGGCGCCTGGCGCGTCATGATCCCTCTTGAGGGCGTCGTCTTGGGACTTCTTCACGCCTAGGGTGGTCGGCCTCTTGGGTGTTACCTACCTGTGCTCCATTGACGCTTCATCACCATGGTTTGCTTGTTCTGCGACTACCTTGACGGTTGCTTTGCCGTCATTGTGCTGGCGGATGCTTTGCCGCCCCTGATTCGCTCGGTTTGGCGGATACTTTGCCGCCCTTGCTACTCCTACTCTGGCGGATGCTTTTGCCGCCTTGTTTGCGCTGCTTATTGGTCGTCTCCGGCGGATGCTTCGCCGTTGTGGAGCTGCTTCTTCTGGTGGATACTTGGCCACCCTCTGGTTGTTTTCGTGGTCTCAGTCGGCGGCCTCGGTGATGTTGATCTTCATGTAGGTTCATCTGTGTTAGGTCGCTTGGTGGGTCTTGGCGGGTTGGTGAGGTTTTCACTTCTATTCTGTGGTTGTTGTTCTGCTAGTTCTTTGGCCGTTTGTTTTCGTTGGCCTTTCTTCAGTTTTTTCTCTGTTGTTAGTCCTTTGTGTGCTTGTGCAGGTCAACTCCTGTTTGGCCAGCATCAAGTTATGTCTGTAATCTGCTTCCCTCTTAACGAAATACGTGCTAAGGCACGTTCGCGAAAAAAAAGTCAGTAGACAAATGAGTATTGGGTGACTGTTAAAGTGTTAAACTTACTTTCTTTTAGCTTCGATATCCCAGCTAAAATCAATATTTGGTTCGCAGTCCAGTACAAGAGCAGGAACCTAAGTGGCATATATGTATCAGTTTTCAAGGATCAATAACATCTTTTCACAAGAAAATAAACACATGATGCTTACTTTCTGGATACTAGAGTGCACACGACTCCCTTCTAGATAAAACACTCTGTCTTTAATATCTGGGTGCAAGGAGTGATCCATGCTATATGGCAATTGACTTGCTGACAATAGTCTGTGATCCCCATGTTGAGAAGGCAGTAACCAGCATTCATGTTTCTCATGCAAATCTTGCAGATACTGCAGTGTGACACTTCCTTCTTCAGATCTACTTCGAAGCATCATTCTCTTGTGACAAGTATCAGGGGTAGCTCTAAGATAGATAAATCCATCAGGGATAAGGCCAGGAAGAGATGACAGCACAGGGTCAAACCAAGAGTCATAAATGCTAAGCTCCATCCCATTCAACCAGTTAGCTTCATGAACAGCACGAACAAACACCTGCAGAAAGGCGTGCACAAAAAAGTAACTCCATTTGCACAAGATAGAACAGGAAATGAGTAAAGACAAATAGCAAGATTTGTTACAGAACTAATCACCCAAGAGGACAGCATTATGCATCTCCATTTCTTTTGAAACATTGATTTTAAGTAATAAAAGATACACATGACTTTTGAGCTACTCTGAAAGGTTGCTGGTTATAAGTCTACAGCACATTTAAGGAACTAAAAGAAAAAGACACACCATTCGATCACTGAAGATGCTCCGTTCCACCAATCTGAGCGGCTTCATTCCTCCACAGGACTCCTTTTCTTGCATGAGCCTTGTTACAAACACATAGTTTTGAAATGTGTAGGCATACCTCTGAGGTTCAGCATAAAAGGCGCCCAAAATATTGAAATGGTTGGGACCAACATCCTGCCATTTTGAGACTGGCTCAGGTACAATCTCCACAAGATCACGCAGCTCAACTGTCTCATTAGCAATCTTCTGTAAGAAGGTAGACTTCCCCACACTGATGTTTCCCTCAACACAAAAGGTTATCCTCCTGTCCTTGGCCGGTTGCATGACAGGCACCTCACTCTCCTCTTTCAGTTCCCGAACAACATTGTCTTTCACGAAGGATGCTATGCTCTCTGCATGGCTCTTATGAATTATTCCAACAGAACTTTGCAAAAACTGAACCATCTTCTCAGTAGACCCACCCACGCTGCAACAATAAAGAAAATCTGTTGGAGCTCTCAGGACACAAGCAGAACAAGGAACTTTTCAAAAGGTATCTATTCAGCCAAACATTTATGTGACCAAAACATGATATAACAGACAGGACATACCGAACCCATCATTCATACAGTTTGGTCGTGTAACAGTCTGGAGCCAACTCCTGAATATTCCTAGCTTCCTAATTAAGTGAACGAATGGGACCTTGAATTAACTCTGTGATCAACCTCGGCAATGCCAGCCAATGAAGTGGCAGGATTACACAATGCAACAAATGATCTTTACGCCTTATAGTTGAGATTTTAGTTTGCATCTCGGGACAGAGAACAGGCACCAAAACCTGATAGGAGAGAGCAACTCCTGATGTTGGGCACTGAGCACCTAAAAGCTCTTATAACTAACCTTCAAGTGCTGAGCTCTCCATGGGGATTTACTAAAAGAAGCACTAGGCATCATACCAAGGCAAGGCAATCTGAACTTCCCAGTGCAACATGCCTAAATAAAAGACAAACTCCACGAATAAAAGGGGATCAATTTTGGATTTCAGTGTATTACACGCTGCGACCACTGATTCGACTATTTACCACACTACTGAACATGAACGACAGGAGATAAAAAGGCAAGTTCCACCTGACCACGCATGTTTTCCTCATTCCCAAATCAACACCTCCAGCATAAGGACCCCAATCGCAACCTCACATTGTGCGGTTCTTCCTCTTCCCAAGAAACCCGTTCAATGACCCACGTATATCTCAACAAGGAACCAGAAATTTCGCACGGATGCATATACCTTATCCGTGTACAGCTGCTTGAGCCGCGCGAGATCCGTGAACCCGCCGTCGACGAGCTTCCTTAGGTTCCGCGGCCCGACCCCGGGGATCCCCAGCAGCTCCACGCTCTCCCTAGCCGGAAACCGCGCCTCCCTCCCGCCGCCGGCCGCCGAAGACGAGAACCGCCGCCCCCCGAACCGCAGGGACCCCGCGGCGGCGGGGAAAAGGAGGGGCGCGGACGGGGCGGTGGAGGTGGAGGGGAGGACCGGGCGGGGGGCGGGGGACATCGCGGACGGGTGGGAGGAGCTACGGGCGGGTCGGCAGCGGCGGGGAGGGAGGAGGCGGCGCATGGCCGGCGGCGGCGGGGGGCATGGGGGTTTAGGGTTGTTGATTTTTGGCGGGAAGGGGGGTGCGGAGGTCGAGGAGACAGAGCTGCGTGCTGGCTGGCTGCGGCCGGAGCAGAGCAGGGACTTCGCCTCTGTACTAGAAAACCAGGGTTTGTTTTTCTCTTTTTGCACAAAAACCAACCAAAAATGGTTTTCACTTTACACGTCTGTTATTTTTTCTTAAAGATTAAAGATACTTTCACGTCTGTAGGACGCCATCATTTAACAGGTTTACCGAATATATCGAAAAAATGTTAACACTTCTTTTATATAAGAGATTACTTATCGATGAGGAACAGAGGTTTTATGTTTCTTTATTATAAAATTATCCTTAAAATCCTTTTACTCTGTAGGCAGAATATTTCGCGTTAGAGTAAAAGAACCATGTCGTCTTTAATTAACATGAGACTCTAATGTAGAAGCAAATTGAGGCAGATCCAAAATGCAAGCATTTAAAAACGAGGGAGACATGACATGCTATTTTCTTAGTGAAAGCTGAAAAGTATTCAAATTCTTTCAAAATTCGAAGTTCAAAGTTTGGACCGAGAGCTGACTCCATGTAAAAAGTGTAACGGCCCTCCAATGGTTTTAGACCCGGCGAGATTTTAGTGGGCTTGAAACCCAAGCCAGATCCGGCCCAATGAACTCGCACCATTTTCACGGGGGCCCCACCGCCCTGGAATTCCGAAATTTGAAATTCCCACCTCCCCACCGCCTTTCCGGCTTTTCGCTCCACCCCTCCTCCCTGCCCCCAGCGATGCCGCCGGCGACGACTCCCCGCGGCGGTGGAGGGCGGGTGCCCCCCGCCGGCGACACTCGGAGCCCGGCTAAGCGGCCCCGCGACTCAGACGACTCCGGCTCCGACGGCGACTCCGATTCGGACTGCGACGGGGGCCTCGTCAGGTACCGCCTCGGGCCTCCCCTCTCCCATGCACATCCTCGCGTTCTGGGATGTTCCTCCTCTCGATTCGGCCCGTTGGGTGACGAGCGGCCTTGATCCCTTCACTCCATGGCCTGATTTTCGATATTTCGTGTCATGCGCGCGGCGGCAGCGACTTGAGGGAGATCGTGTGCCTGCTGCGGCTCATCAAGGGCGGGGCCAACAGGGACGGGCAGAAGATGTGCGAGCAGATCATCGCCAGGTGAGTCTCCACCCGGGAGGGCTTCGGATTTCCTCGACTTGGTGATATTGCAGTGCCGCATAGTTTGTGGTCTGATTCTTCTTCCTAGTACTGGTCTTGTGATGGCCTGCTGGATTTTGCTGTTATGAGTTTTCCTGTTCCTTCTATGGAAATCAAGATAGCTATCCTTTTATGCATTCGCAACACTTCAAAATACTTGTAGACAACAGAGGTACGAGATAAGATGCTTGTAGAGTCTCAGTCGTAAGATTGAGTTTATATATGGGATTGATCATATTTTTCCTCATTCTACTGGGTACGCTAACTGCACGAACTGTTCAGATTTGATAATATGCCTTTCATCTGTATGACTAGAGTTTTGTTGTTAATTCGTTTTCTTAATGTGTAGTGTCGCAGCGGATATTCAGACTATGCTAGAAGAAACCCAGCTGAAATTTGAGATGGAAAGGTATTTTGCTCGTGAGAAAATTTGTGTTCCATAAACTCTACTCTTCTTGGAGTGTAAAAAGGTGTCTAATCTTGGCAGTTAGTTGGAGCACTGAAACCTGTTGCAGAGAGCTAAATAAAAATATTCACCTTCACTGAACACACTAATCTGTGTTCCTATTTACACATGCAGGCAGAATTTGTTGAAAGTACTGTCGAACACTTCCAAAGAGGTATTCATACATAATTGTCTGTGTGGGTATTATTTTGTATTAAAATGACATGAGGTTTGTACTTCAGCAGTGTGAGAATTCACTGAATGAAGAGTACAGCAAGTTTCAAGAAACATATGATATGTTTTGTAGAGAAAAGGATGCACACATGCAAACTTTCAGAGGTAGGTCAAATAAGAGCTAGCTGCCGTTTGTGATGGTTGCTTCTCACTGATTTCTTCATTAATGTATCAAGTGAGCCTCTTTTTTCCTTTCTAAGAAACTAGTATGGAGTAGTATCTACGTCTACTCCAGGATGCTCATTTTGTCATTGTATATTGAATTTAGAGGACACTTTTGAATGAACCTGTGTGCTTGGTTGCTACTTATCTGGATGAATTAATTCTGTGCCTATAGAGAGCATGATTTGGCTAAAAGATCAGCCTATCAACTGAAATCTGTATATGTTATGTGCAGCCCTGTTCTCAGAAGTTGAAGTTGAGAAGAAGAAATTGCTTGAGCAGTACGAACATCATAGTAAGTAATTGGACCATTTGGCAATTTTGTGCATGGACTGTTATTTACCTGACTAGCATTCTTTCAAACAGAGAAGACGGAGACCACCATGTTATCAGAACTTGACAAAACATTCTCAGAGAAGATAACATATGCAGAACAATCTGTCAGAAGGATGAAGAAGGTAATATCTTGCTCATTATGTACATCTGCGTGCTCCTATTACGCCATATCTTCCCTTGGCAATCCAAATTTCCTGAGTCTGGATTCCAGTAGTGACTGCACATTTCAATTTCATGGCTTTGTTACGCAGGATGACAAGTCTTTTATCATCTTTCGCAAGTCTATTGGCTCATTTCTTGAGTGTGGCTCGGATGATGATTTTGACCTTGACGACGAGTGAAGCCACTACTAGAATAGACAGTAAATGGAACATAATTTCTTCGTTACTTCTTGGCCTTTGATTCTTTTTCTGTGCAGATTTATTATACTTCAGTAGTATGCAGTTTGTAATCCCATTGTATTAGCTTGCCCAGATGAGTTTGTTGCATCAACCTGATCGTTGAGATTCAGTAATCAAAGAATAAATCGCAATTCTGGATTTGGTCTGGACTCTGGAGCTTGTTGCATATGTACAGACGGGAAATGCAATCGTGTCATTTTTCCACTTTGAAAGCAGAGGGGCTGCCCAACAATGACTGGGAAACGCTCTGGATTTTTAGGACTTGACAGTTGACACCATATTATCACACTTATATCTAGCCTACCCCAACTTGCTTGGGATTAAAAGGCTTTGTTGTTGTATATGTGCCCCCCCCCCCCCCCCCCCCCCCCCAAAATCCTGAATCGTCACTGCCACCGGATAAAATGCAAATGCTTAATACTGGTGTGAACAACCTAACCTTTGATTGGAACATAGCAAAGTATGATGTTCCAATGCAAAAACAAAATTATTATTCAACACAAACAAAACTGACATAGATGTTGAATCAGCCCAGTGAAAACATATAATACTCAATGTATGTATTCGGTAATTTGAGCAATCATGTTTTCCTTTACATCTAAGCATCATCAACAGGTTATTCAATGCTAAATGTAGAGAAAAAGGCAAGGCAGCTATATCTCCTGCATGTAGTCCACACCGTGAATATGTAGCAAACTATGTAAGATCGACACCAGCAGCTCTACAAACATTAAACGGACTTCAACCAGATCCTAAAATTGCATTCCAAGGTTTGAAAAATCCTCCAAACAAATACGCTCCAAGGTCAAAACAGGTCCATGTACACCCACCGCCTTCAATACACTTCATCAAAATTGAGGTTATAAATGCGAGTAAGATGATTAAGCCAGCCAGTCATAATGACGCCATCTATACTTTCAAGCTTCCTGTAATGAAAATTCAGGTTGTCCTGCTGATGCTTTGCAAGCAATGCTTCCTCATGCAGTTGATTCTACAAGGATTCAACAAAATAAATAACATAACCACAATGCATAAAGAAAGGAACTAAAAGATACATCACATGCAAGGACTGATGCAACTGACATAACAGTCTTTTATTCAAATCTTACTTCTGTAAAATTCTGAAGTATGAATTTTAGGGAGATGTTCATATTTATATTCTTCTTTGAGACAGAATTATAGCTATTCAAGTTCATAGAATTTGGAAGTAAGGGTCATAGAATTACTGCCAACAAGACCAAGATTTTACCTTGATTAATGCTAAATTTTCCACCTCATGTCTCTTGGACATCAACTTAAACCTTCTGACATCATGAAAATCAGGATCTGTGGGGCCCACCCAACAGAATTCTAACTTTCTACCAGGTTTCTGTGGACGGTCATTGAACATTACTGCTGTGGCTCGCTTCACCCTCACAGGCCTTGGCATCCCGGACATCATGAACGGGAACTCATCTAGCATGTTGACCACATATTCAGCATCCTTCTCAGTTTCCATTTCTACTAATGCAGATTGAGGAATATCAAATGGAACAGTGTAGTTGGTCAGAAAATTGACATTTTTTACATTCCCAAATTGGTTCAAAGCCATCTTTATGACTGCATCTGTAGCCAGGAGAGACAAGTTATCAAGGTATACAGTTCTCTTAACCTTCTCCTCAAACTCTTTATACTCTTTTGTGGCCTCCAAGAATGCAGCACTGGTACTTTGTTCCACATCCGGGCTAGCAGAGGTAGAAAGTTTCATTCTAGAAGGGTTGTGGCTGGTGCCAGTAGCATGTACCGCAGATGTGCGCAGCTTTTTGCTAGATTTCTTGTCATTAGCTGGATCAGCTGGTCTTCTGCTTGGGGCACAGTTTATAGCCTCAGTAGACAGCTTCGCAGTGGCAGTGTTCTTTCTAGCTTCTTCGAATAGGTTATTCCCCAGAGTGTTGCCATTTGCCTCCTCACCCTTCACTGCAGATGTTGTCACATTTTTCCTTGAGTTGTTGATCTTAGCCTCTATAGTTACCCCCTTGCTCGAAGAATTGCTGTTTGTCTCACAGAGCAACCTCTTGCTCGGGATGATGCAGCTGCAGTTGTTCTTTTCCACTTTGCTAATGATTGATTTGTTCTTGCTTGGGGTATTGCTGATAGCTCCTATGTATGATTCCTTCCTTGGCATATTGCTGCTGTCCTCAAGAGGCAGCCCCTTGTTTATGATGAATTTGTTTCCCTCTTCACACAGCTCCTTTCTTTCAGGGTAACTGAATTCCTCTTTAACCTGCACTTCAGTGGCAGTTGTCAGGTTCAGACTCGAGACAATCAAATTAGGCTCTTCAGGTAGTGTGCTGTTTGACATAGTTGTGATCAGACAGTTGCTGTTTGCCTCTTGACACTGTCCTTCTCCTATGTCTTTGCTGCATACCTCCTCAGCCTTCACTTTATTGTCCACAAAGGTCGTGCTTGGGGTGTTTTCATCAGTATGTTCAGATACTTTTTTAGCCGGGTGGATTTTAGTATCCTCAGGTACTACTGTGCTCATGGTCTGAACACCCTCAGCTAACCTCTTTCTCGGTGGCAGGCGTATACGAATTTTGTTCCCAGGTGGGGCAATTTTCCTGGCACTGGTGTCCTTGCTGGCTTCAGCAGCCAGGTTTTTGGATGTGGCTATTTCCTTGGCACACAACATCCTCCTGCAGTTTGTGAATTGAAATGATATAAATGTAAAATAATGCAAATAACAACAATATTTTTCAGGCTAGATGCAGAAGCCAAGAAGGTCCCTTTTGACTTATCAAATATGACAGGAAGTCTGACAACCTAAACAGCTAGCACAGAATGCACTCTAAGCTAGTCATCACGCACCAGCAAGATATCATCTTCAAACAAAATAACAATAAGCATCAACAAGGAAGCACATATGATTTTTCGATGATACCAACCAGATTCATACAAAACAAACGTGATGGTAGCAGCACCAGGCTGGTCAAACATGTCAGCCAGTCCTATTCTGAACAAATAACCTATTGGACGATGTGTATCTATATCAGTATCAATTGCCAACATGGTTGGGAGGGCATCCTTTCTGGTTCTGTGCAATTAAATAACAAGATACTAGGATTTGGATTGATTAGCTGCCACCCTAAAGTACTGAGATAAAACCGTTTTGTGCAACAAATCAGGCTAGGCCTGGTAAAATATTCAGCATAAGCAACCTGAAATACTCCAATTTAATAACTAAATCAACAGGGTTTCATAGTGTTAGCAAGGAAAAGTAAAATAATGACTGTTCGGTTAGTTAAACATCACTTGTAATCATAATACAGATGAACATTGCAGGAACTGAATTTTCTAAAGCTGCACAAACACTTCCTAACTTGGTGGAACCATCATGTGATGGGACCTAATGTGTCCTGCAGAAATTTTTCTAAAGCAAAAAACTATCCAGTCACCTACTCCTACGGATGAATAAAGCAGTGATGATGAGACATCAGAGGCCCGCGCCACTTTCACAGCAACAAGTATGTTTGCCACACAAATTCAGCAGCTACCCTTTTTGTTCATTTCGCAAAATCGAATCCAAATTTCACAAGCTATCGCCCGCTAGAAGTACACCGATCCCCGACATCCGATTCCGCGAAACCCCCGCCAGGCCCGCAGGAGCCCATGGGCTCCGAGGTTTTGACGAGCCACCGCTCCCGGGACAGAAATGCAGATTATCTCAGCGGAGGCAAAACCCTAAACCCCAATCGGCGCACGGACCGGGAACCGCGCCCCGCCCCCGCGCGGAAGCGTCCGTGGAGCCCCCGGAGCAGCAACCCTACCCCCGATCGTCGCCGCGGCGCACGGAATTGGACGCGGATTGAATGCGCGGCAGGTAGGGGGATGTGCGGGGACGAGGGCTTACCCTGGAATCGCCGCGGTGGGGGAGGAGGAGGGGAAGTGGTCGCTGCGGGAACGAGACATCTCGGGAGCCGCGTCGGGGGCGGCCAAGGGCAGCGGCGGAGGCGGAGCCGCGGAGGGAGGCAGCCCATGCTTCCGCCCGGCCGCCAATGCTGTGAGCTGCTGCTGCTTGCCCGATAGCGATAGGAGGAAGTGGGCGGAGGCTGCAGACAGGTGGGGCCGGGGCCCACAGCGCAGTGACCTGAGGGAGGTGAACGGGAGAGGGAGGCCGCTCGTTCGCGGACACGATCCATTTGTTTCTTTCTTTCTTTTTCCGACGGAAATCCAGCTGTAAAATCTCCTCGAATTCAGGTCCGTTCAAATTATAACTCACTTAACTTTTGTAACCTCAAATTTGATTACTCATCTGATTCAAAATAGTTATATAAACATAATCAAATTTAAGTCATTTTTGAAAAACTTTTATTAATAAAGAAGGCCACATCAAAAGAAGAGATATTTTGCATAAATTTTTTAATACAATAAATAGTCAAATTTGGATAAAAAAAGGTAAAAGAACTATAATTCAGAATGGAGTGAGTAGCATATATATGATTCAGACAAGTTCGTCATAATTAGATTCTTTTTTGCGAAACATTAAAATTAGATAATATGTCACGATACGAATGCGAAATAAAACACACTTTCAACCAAATTTAAAACCTTGTAATGAGTCTAATGACATGACATGGCAACCCAAAATTTACCATACCACATCACAAACAAGCCCCTCATCAAGCTTTTGTACGTGAAAAGCCAAAAATTTGAAACTTCACTCTAGGGGCCAGTACTATTACTTCACACTCGCACGCACATTCTGTCCCTCCCTCCAGACACGATACATTGCATTTGCGCGTCCAACGTTTCATGGCAGAAGAGCCACGGCAAGGATCGCTCCGACAAGCCCCCAAGCCACCGGAGAAGAAGAGTGCCCAAGGCCGGCCCTGCTCGCCGCGGCGCTGCGGTGGTGGCTCCTGGCGTTGAGGTTCCGGGGGTCTACGGCCCCCGCGCCGCCCTGCTCCGGCGTGCCGCCGCTCGTGTGCCCGCCGCTGTGGCTGCTGTACCCGTGCCCATGGCCTGCTGAGCTCCTCACCGTGACCCGCTCGGCGCCGCCTGCTGCTGCTGCTGCACACGTCAGAGCTCACCACTGAGTTTCAGGCTTTCAGCTCACGGATAATGAAACTGGATTCCTTTCTTAAAAAAAAACAAATTGGATTCTTTTTTAAGCAATTTTCGCTATTTTTTTGTGTTGGCTGATCAGATCATCAGGTATCAAAGTACTATATCTTATCCGCGTGAATAGTACAACGATGCCGTAAAGAATTGGTGCGCGATCGCTTTCTGATGAGATGATGAGGCGCCAGGAACGAATATGAGTATCCTTAACGTGATGTGTGTGCATCCTGTCGAAATGCAGGGAATCATATCTTTTTCCCCTACACATGGACAGGGCGGACCGACAGAGCCTATGTGACAGAGAAAGGGGAGGGGGCTTCCGATCTGCGTTTGAACACCTCACTGTCCTCACATCAGCCGCAGCGTCCAAGAAATGTTTCATTTGTTCTCTTCTTCGTCCGGTTGCTATCTGGAGTTGCACAAAGCCCCATTATTCAGAGCCACAGTTTTTTTTAGGATGTTATTTGCTATTTCCTTTGGTGTATAAAGTTGTGAAATCTTTCCTCTCTTCAGAAACAACGAGGTGTTTTCTGAAGTAATCAGTATCAGGTGTTGTCTCAACTTCTTTGATGTATTGTTATCGCTGTCCTTAAGATTGAGCTCTTTTAGCTTGATATGCAGACATCATTTAACCGGGATTCTAGCATAGGGTGAAACGAAAACAGTGGGTCACATATGTAGCAAAATCCACATGTTTAACTTCCATGGTATGACTAATACTACACAGATACTTTGGGGTTAAAATTTCAGCACCATATCACTGAAATTATCTATGATGCAACAGTTACCCGTCCACAGGACTACAACAGCACTTCATATTAATTACTTGTGTTATTCCATAGAGCAGACCACTTCACTGTAGTACTTGTTAAACAAAGCATATGTGTTTTTAGAAGGTGGAATAAAACAAAACCCAGCCTCTGCATAAACAAAGCACATGCATGCAGTTGTTCACATGCTTCACTAGTTGCAAGCAATTGGCCAAAGTTGTGGTGTACTGCTGTATAATAGCGTCCCAGTTTACAGTTCAGCTGGAGGTATTTTATTAGCAAAACATAAGTGCGTTAATTTTCTATATTATGATGCAAGGCCAGCCATGCTTTGGGCACAGTCCTGAATAACTGGGGGGAAAAGCATATTTAAAGCTTCAGGAGTGAGCAAAGGCATTGTCTCTTTTGAACTGTCTACTTATGTTTCTACTAAACCACCTTTGTCAGGTTCAACTGAAGTTTTTTTTTTACTTAAATTCAAACCCAAAAACACTGGTACTGTAAAAACACAAGGAAGACAAACTAGAATTCAGTTCAAATTCTTAGTCTGAGATAAGCCGAACCGCGTACCTGTTGTGTCCCCAGCATCTGCAGGCTGAGCTCCATGGACAACTGAAACAACGAGCAAGAGGAGGAGCAGGGAGATGAAGAGGGAGGGTTTCTTGGAGCTCGCCATGGCTGTGCTGCAAGGACGACCAACAGACCAAGACCACGAACTGCAGCTAACTCTCTGCACCGCTCACTTATATCCGTCCTGAGAGGGTGGTAGAATAAGTTCCTCAGGGAGCTTTCCACGTGGTCCTTCCAAAGCTGGTCACACCCACGCTATTGTTTATCCCCTTGTTTGTTTGATTACCTTTTGTAACAGCCAGCACTAACAAATGTCTTCCTTGATTTTATATTGGTTAGTGTTATCATTAGCTCTTCTAATTCAGCAACAAAACAACCAAAGTGGGTATTCAATGGTTTTGTTGTTGTCTGTACCATATAGTTTAGTTTTTGTATGATGCACATTACAAATGTGGCATGTAGGCCCAGTTGTTAGTTTATGCATGCAGAGGAGTAAAATTAGGGCCGTAGGCAAGTAAGGCCCTCCATATAGAGTGTGTATCTTAAGTGATGTCAGAAGACGAGAGAGAGAGGATTAAAGCACCACTCTCTACGTTGTGGCTAGTGATGCCGATGCCAGAAATTTTGGGAGCGATCCACCTACTTGTGCCAATGCCCGCGGACTAAACAAATGGGAAAAGCAACAGCTGGGCTTCCGATTGGTCCTTTTACCATAGTAGCTTGCATGCAGATCATAGCTAGAATTTTTTTATTTCACTCATGGGGATCATGAGTGGTGGGTGCTTGTACACTGCCAGGTATGATGCTAGTTTCCAACCAATCTACGTGGGCCTCAAAAAATTTCAAGCACTACTGCTGCAGTGCGGAGGGCCTAGGTGCTTTGAAAAAACGGGGGGGGGGGGGGGGTTGAAGGTTTTCACAAGGAAATGTTTTTTTTCCATGTTTCCCTTGAGCCCTTGGATGTACTTCGCATTTTTTTTCCTTTGGATAAGTAACACTTTCTTTTCTTGGTTGACCTTTTGTCAAGCCACTGATTCACAAAGGATTATTTAGGGTTAATTATCAAAGGATGACAAATAAAAACAGATATTGTCATCTTACTATTACTAATTGGAGGCTCCTTTTGGGCCTCCTAGTAAAACCACCTAGGATCCTAGGTGTACACGCTAAAGAAATAGAGAATTTCTAGGATCATAGGTGTACACTCTAAAGAAATAGAGAATTTCTAAGATCATAGGTGTACACTCTAAACAAATGCATACATGCCATTTAACTCATTTTGACTTTTTTGCCAAGAAATAGTTAAGAAAAGTACTCCTAACTTTTGCTAAAGTTTCAACCCTTGTCTATACTATAAAAGTTGAAAGAATTGAAACTCTTTCTCACCAAGGTCAGGCCCACCGTACCCCTCACGGAGGTCCCACTTGTCAGCGCGGGAGGTTTGACGAAAGAGGGTGGAGTCCCAGTTTTTGATAGAAGGAAAATGTTTCCACCCAAAAGCTAGAACTTTTTTCACCAAAGCCTTCTACATACCCTGATACCCACCCGATGTACCCACCATTTTACCACGCCATCACGCATGTTTGGAAGGAATTAACGTACCAGCACGTATTACTTTCCAATGTTAGTATGCACGCATGCTGTGCAATGCGTGCGTGGGGCCAGGCGTGCAGTGCTTGTTTCCTTTTGTTTGCGTGGCTTCATTGACACGTGATTGCCTTCCTTGCAAAGCTAGGAAACACGTGATTCGCACATGTTTATCTTGTGTTTGGAATGAATTTGGAAGGAAGTAATATTCACGGTTAGGTATTAATTTCTGCCTCCGTTGTCCCCTGCCACTGTCACCCCTGCCCACTAGCGTCCACGTCGGCCTTCCCACCGGCGCCCCTCTACATCGGCGTTCAAGCCTCTCCACGGGCGCCCCAGGCCGCCGGTGCCCCTACCCACCGGCATCGAGGCCGGCCTTCCACCGGTGCCCGTTTTTGTTCTGACTACTAGCGTCCGTCGATCTGGTCACCACCGGCGTCCCCATTGTTTTGTCTCTGTTGAAGCTAATATTCTTCCTTCCATTCAATGTCTGTGTTAACAAAAATCCATGATCCATGATCAGTTGAATATTTTTCTTAGCAATGTAGTATGTCCATCGACCATTTGGAGATATAACAAACACATCGAATCGTCATAAGCGATAATCACATGAGGAGCTTGATACCCATGATGTGCATGCAGGTATTTTTTTCATGTCTTCTTTTAATAAATGTAATTATAAACTTTATGCTTCACGGTTGTAATGAATAAATAAATAATCTATTCATGAATAAACAAATGTTCGTGTCGGTCGTCAAGTCGAGGCTCATCTGCGGCGATGGCATCTTGTCGCTGCCGTTCTCCATCCTATCGCTGCTCAACATCAACCCGCCCATGTACCTCGGGTTGTTCTCCGCTGAGACAAACTACCAGGTCGAGGAGTTCCTCTAGACGCTGCACAACCCGGCAGCAACATAGCCACGCTACCGAGTTCACTCTCACTATTACATAGTGCTTGGCTGGCCTAATTTTCCAAATCCTCATCAGCTTTAATTCAAGCTGCCAGATGATTGAATGCGTAGCTTTAGTTTAGTGCATGCTAATTATAAGCTTTGGTGCTTCATGGTTGTGATGAATAAATAAATGATCTATTCTCATGATTGTTTTACAATTGCAGGTGATTCCACTGATCAAAGGGAAGCTAAGCGGCAAAGGGCAAGAGAGATCAAAGGGCTAAGCATGCCAACTAATAAAAAAGCGGAGTTGAATGCAAAGAGGCGAGAAAGTTACTTGCGGAAAAAGGCTGAGAGAGAAGCTATTCAAAATAATATAGAGAGCCTCAGTATTATTGTTTTTAAACCTAACCGATCAGTGTGCGCGTGCGCCGAAAACAAAGAAAGATGCAGCAAAAGGTACTATAATATGACAGATGATCAGAAGGCTGTGAGAAATGCCAAAAGGCGAGAAAAAGGACTGTCAATTTATTTGATGTTGAGGCCAGCATTGCATCCGACGAAGGTTATCACATTTCTTGTAGCATCATTATTTTTAGTTCAACCTATAAGGTGTATTTCTTAAATTAATATAATTGCATAAATATTTATGTGTCAGTGGGCCCCCTGTAACGACCCAGCCCAAGATAACGGCTAAGATCTACTCTACACGTTGAGTAGACCACACCTGCTAAATAACTCTCTTGCGTTTTCGTCCTCGCTTCGCGCCAAAGGTTCGAACCGGAGTTATTAGCTTCCCAGGGACCGGCTATTTAAGTCAGTCCAACTCCCTTTCCGTTTCCAGTCTGGGACTAAAGGAATACTGTGCCGCATGCTACAATAGCCGTGCGCTACAGTAACCACGCGGCCCAGTCGGCCCGTGGGCCGTGACAATCTCCCCCCGTTAGGGTTCGACGTCCTCGTCGAACCAACTTACCCATACAGGACAAGGGAGCAGGATCACCTCTCTTGGGCCACGTCCCATACGTCTAGTGCTAACGATCCAATGCGCCACGCCCATGGGTTCAATGCCAGCAGCCCATGTGTGTCCGCCCACATGCTGTTGGCATCTGTGTTTCCACGCGCCGACGTGCTCACGTACGCGCACTTTTGCCCGTACGTGGTGTGAACCGCGAGAGTATGGCCCAGTGGGCCAGTGGACCTCATGGTTACTGTAGCGATGCTACTGTAGCACCGCGGGCAGTGTCCTCTAGTCCCAAACTGAGAAACGAGAGGGAGTTGAACCAGATTAAATATCCGGTCTCTGGGAAGCTACTAACTCTGGTTGCAACATTTTGCGCGAAGCGAGGACGAAAGCACAAGAGAGTTATTTAGCAGGTGTAGTTTACTCAACGTGCAGAGTAGATCTTAGCCGTTATCCCGGGCCGGGTCGTTACATTGGTATTAGAGCCGACTCTCGCGATTTCACGGGTAGGTGTGGGTCACGGGCCCAGCATGTACACGGGCGTGTGCGGGTCAGTGCGCGGGCATCTGGGATGCGCCGTTAGCACTGGACGCATGGACGTGTACATGTGTTGATTGGCACTAGGACATACAGTCGTGAGCCAAGAGGGGAGATCCTGGCCCTGTGTCCCGTATGGGTAAGCTGGTTCGATGATTCGACGGGAGTGTCGAATCCTAAAGAGTGGGTGATTGTAACAGAACGGCCCAGTGGGCCTCGCGGTTACTGTAGCGATGCTACTGTAGCACCGCGGGCAGTGCCCTTTAGTCCCAAACTAAGAAACGAGAGGGAGTTGAACCAGCTTAAATACCCGGTCTCTGAGAAGCTAGTAACTCCGGTTGCAACCTTTTGCGCGAAGCGAGGACGAAAGCGCAAGAGAGTTATTTAGCAGGTGTGGTTTACTCAACGTGCAGAGTAGATCTTAGCCGTTATCCCGGGCCGGGTCGTTACATGATACCTCTATCATGCCATTTTGTACCGGAAAATTAGGAGTTGAGGATGAGATTACCTCGGAGGAGCTGAAAAAGAAGTATGCTATGAGAAGATATCTTGAAACGACAGATTTATAAAAGCTAATGAATGCCGAAAGGTAAAAATATACTCAATCAAGGTAATATAATCTATAATCGAGCATGAAAATAACTGTCGTATTTTTTATGTGGACCATAATATTTAGCCTACAATTTCATGTGAACAGACAAAAACTAATATTACTGGGATATTACAATCTGCATTAACACAACAACAGTCTCCTCCATTAACTAGGGTGCACACTAGAAATGTGGATCGAGAGGATCAATTTGACTCGGGATTATGGAACCTGGTGATCCGAGATGCACGGAGTTGAAGGTAATGACTATTGCTTTAGCATGCCTATCTATTCTTATTTGATAATTAACGAACAATGAAATGATTTGGTATTTGTATTTAATAGAAAATGATTTAGATCAAATGAACCCAGAGGATTGTGGACCTGCTGATATAGAGGATGATGAAGCACGCGTATTTCATCACTAGGGTTAGTTACTAATCTGATTGAACTAACTAATATTAATATATATCTGTTGATAAATAAATAATTCCCTTATTTCACTATACACAAAGATTTCCGGTACGAGTATGATTTGGATCCTGATATTGGATATAAAGGTTGCATAATGCAGCCAGTTATTCCTAAAAATCTAATGTAACATATGATTTTATTTGAGCATAAGCTAGATGGGGTTTAGCAAAAAAAATCATAGACAGCGTTAATCAAGAAACCCTAGAGAAAAACAATGCAGAACATATTAAGCATCTAGGCAAAGAAAGGATATGAACATGTAAAAAAATATAGACAAGAATGAAAATGGGCTTAACAGATTACAATATGTGGGATGAATATAAGGATCTTTCGAAGAAACACCATGTTATGAAAAAGGCAAAAGCCTGGGAATTATGCCATGCAAAGAGGTTCCTAGGTGAAGGGCCTACCTTCTGTTGCAGAAAAGGAAAGTTAATATATATGTTCTAGAGATACCATCAGAGCTACGCCGCTTGTTTGCCAGTCAGACTGACAGGAATGCAAAATATTTTCAGAAGCACATTCGGTATTTTAATAGTCACTTCTCGTTCACAAGCTTTGGAGTTTCCATTGATCATAATCTCCATATGCAAGAGGTACTTGTGTGTATTATTTTAAAGCACACGGTCAGATGTATTATTGGTTGGATCAGCCTGTTCCTGGTGGGAGATGGCCTCGCCATATGCAACTATACTTTTATAATACTAATGAGACCATTGCACATAGGGTCAAAAGATCACCTAATCTTGATACTTCAATGATCCGGTTGATTTTGGGAATTCTGCAGGACAACCCATATGTGCTTCAATTCAAGAATCTTGGTTCGGTGTCTAACATTGCAAAGTACAACATTGAACTTAATACAAGCATATCCGTTGTTGATCAGAGGAGATATATGGGTGGATCAAGTCGCAGCTATATGGGTGAGCGGTAATGACCCTCGGCAAAGATTTTCTTGCAGCATAATAATATATTGAATTGCTATGATCTACTAATAAATAAATTAAAAAATTTAGTAGTCTTGATGCAACCAAATTATTTTTAAGTATAATTATTCTTTAAACACGTGCCAGGCACGTACATCTCCTACTAGTAACACAAGTAATTTAAAAGTTTCTCCTAAAAAAAGTAATTTAAAAGTTTTAACTGTCGCTGAAATCTGAGTAGAACAACCATCGACGGCTATAGGTGCTAGTCTTACACTTCACTGTAAACTAAGTCCGAACCAGCCATCCAACACGGCGACTGCAACGAGCACGACGCCGGTGGCCGCCGTGAACCCCGGCCGCGGCGGCGCCCCTGCGCTGGAAGCCGGCGGCCCGGGAGAGACGACCCAAGGGTTGGAGGCGGCCGGCGGCCCCCAAGCGTGCCGCCCGTCGTGGTGGCCGCCGCCTTCGCCGTGGTGGCCGTGGCTGTGGCGCCCGTGGCAGTCTCCGCCGCCCCCGCTGGCGCCGCGCGTCGTCTCGTTAGTTCCTGCGCGCATACGCATCCAGGCAGCGATGTCAGAAACTCGGGAGCAATCTGGAGCTAGCAGCAGGGAACGAGATGACACTTGCCTTCTCCATTGCTGGCATCTGCAGGGGCATGGGCCCCTGCGTCGGCGCCTGAGAAGGCAACGGAGAGGAGGAAGACGACGAGAGAGACGAGGAGCAGAGGAAGCCATGGCTTCTTCCGTCGTCGTTGCTCCATGGCGACGGTGAGGATCGTCGTCTCGGCGAGTAATAATGATATGAATATGATGTCTGTCGGTGGCGTGATGCAGGGTAACAGAGCAACTCCGACATGATTGGGTACGGGTTCAGATCTTTCCATAAACACGAAAGGATTACCCTTTTTTTTTCATTCCATGCATGATGCATCGCGTGTCAGAACGAGATTGTTCCGTGCTTGCTTTCCATCATCCTCGCGTGCGTGAGCAGAATAGCAGATCGAACCACGCACGGAAGCGTTCGGCATCCATCGCCGATCTCACCAAAAACTAGAATGGAAACATGCGACCGATCGAGTGAACAATGCAAGCACTGCAGGTGACCCGTCGAGGTCAGAGACGAAGCAGCAGCACGGCCGCCACCGCAGCGAGCGCGACCAGCAGCGGCCGGGCAGGGCCCGTCGCCGCGGCGCCACTGCGGCCGTGGTGGTAGTTGGCGCTGCCGGCGACCGTGCGGGGGTAGTACATGGCCGGCGTCTCCGGCGCGCCGTGCCCGCGGCCGCGTCCGTGTCCGCGGCCGTGTCCGTGGCCGCCGCCTTTCCTGACGGTCGCCGACCACCGCCCGGCGGCCACCGCACCGCGCGCCCGCCGCTCGACCACCCCTGCAGCGCATCCGATCCGCGGGTGGGAACGTGTTACGGCAAACAAAACAAAGCTCATCGATCAACTGAAGCGCCGCGCGCCGACGAAGACGAATTCAAGTGCAGCTAGCTGCTGCATGCATCGCCCGGAAACAAATAGCAGGCGGAGAGATCGAGTGAGGCGCGAGCGGAGGTTACCTAGTAGGCGGCGGTGCTCGCTGCCGACGCCGTCCGCGACGGCGAGGTGGCGACGGGCTCCATGGACGACTCCGGAGACCGGAGCCGCCGGCAGCAAGGCGGAGACGAGCGCAGCAAGGAGCAGGAGGTGGATGCGTCGCGCCATTGCTTGGACGTCAAGCGGGCCATCCACTGACGCCGCCGCTCCGACTCCGACGATTAGCCGCGGCTAATGACTTGGCAAAACAGTAATCGCGCGCGTTTAGCGTCGACGCCGTGGCCTCTCATCCCTTTGCTTTATTCGCCTTCTCCGGCGTGGATTGGAATGTGGAGGAGGAGCCAACGGGAAGAGAAGAATACGTGCGGAGGCGGGGATGGGATCGGAAATATTACAGGTCACGTTTAAGTTCAAAAAAAAATATTACAGGTCACGCTCGAGTGCGTGTGTTGATATATCGCGAGGCCCAACACAGATCTGATGTATGCATGCCAGTGGTCCACAAGGTTGATTCGGCCCAACAAAGAACGCTTGCGCGTACATGCAGCAGCGCTGCCGGCGCGCATCACATAACACCACGTAACTATCTTTTTTCCGGAACAATTTTTTTCTATTCCCGAATGAATTTTTTGTATTGTTGGAACAATAAAAAATTGTTTTAGAATAAATTTGACTGGATTACACATGTAGACCAGTTTGTTAAAACTATTTAGGCCCAAAACATTAAATCTGAAGTGGAAAAAGCTTAGTGTGACACTGACAAGTCTGTTGCGCCCCGGCCGGCGCACATGCAGACGACATCAAGTTGCATGCAATCGTAGATTTAGACAAAAAAAAAGTAATATTTCAAAAAGTAATATTTCGCACGCTTTCTCATTTAATTCGCGAGGAGCTAGATGAGAAGAAACTCTCATGTCCAGTTTTGCAGTAGAGATGGAACTAAGAAAGAACCATCGACTATAACCCCAAATGAACTAGATTTCGTAAACAACATAGAGGAAGAATGAAGGGAAAAGCCTGCCGAGGCAATCGTATTTGTTTTGGTAGATATGCTCTTCAAGTACTTGAACCCGCTTGGATCACCCCAAGACAGGTAGAAGCAGGACGAAGAGCAATGACACGATATGCAAGTCGTGGTGGAAAAATCTGGGTGCGTATCTTTCCCGACAAACCGGTTACAATAAGACCCACAGAAACATGTATGGGCTCGAGAGGGAAAGGGATCCCCCGAATATTGGGTAACCGTTGTTAAACCAGGTCGTATACTTTATGAAATGAGCGGAGTATCCGAAACATCTTCAAAATTAGACCATGTTGATTATATTCAGATGAACTTTATTTCTGAAACATTTTTTTGAAGCCGGAAATTTGCAGCTTCTGAATAAAATTGTTCGGTTTAGAAAAAAATAATCCAGCTTCTTAATAAGATTGTTCGCTTTAGAAAAGAAATATTCGACGTGAACAATTGCTCCAGCTTCTACGATTGTCTGCTGAAAGTCAAACGTGTGACTGCTATTCTGCTTTTTTTTTTTTGAGAGGAAGGTAGGCTCTTACTCAATAATGTTTTGAGGTTAATGTATCATTTCTGGACACTCTAGGAGCCAAACATATCTTCCAGGTGCCATATTACAAACACTTTTAGCAAAAACATGAGCCTCACTATTAGAGCTTCTACCTTCATGCTTGAAAATTACTTCTTGAAGTAGCCCACTCCTAGCCTTAATCTCCTTTAGAATCGCAGAGTATGCACACAAATTCTGCTTATGAATGTTGACAATTACTTCCAAGCAGTCTGAAGCTATGACACATTTATGCACATCCATATCAAGTGACAAAGAAATTGCTTCATTACAAGCCATGGCTTCTAGAGAAGGTGGATCAACTAAGCCATTAATGACAATGGCACTGGCAGCAACATAATTTCCAAAGCTATCCCGACACATAACACCCACCGTACCTTTATCTCCTGATCGCGCCACAGCAGCATCAACATTAAATTTGAGAAAGCCATCAGGAGGAGCAATCCATTTGGGAGCAAATTGTATATTTTTCCTTGATGGTGTCATTTCTTTTCCTTCACAAAAACCAGCTAGGTCCATATCATTTAGGAAACTTCTGCCTCTCTAAAACACTCCATTAGATAATCTTCTCTTGGATTTGGGCCCAAGTTCTCTTGGGTGCAAAATTTCGTTGAAATCTCCCATACATATCCAGGGCAAAGGACTGTGGCTTTTGATAAATTTTAATAAGTACCATGTCTTCTCTCTTTCAGCACGATTTGCTTCACCATAAATAAAAGTAAGCCTCCATGGTTCCTTATCCCTTTCACATATCTCTGTGTCGATATGATACTGTGAATATTTGATGACCTTTAGGGAAATATCATTTTTCCAAAACACCCCTAAACCACCACTCCTTCCATTACTATTAACCACAAAGCTATTATCATAGCCCAGTGAATATCTCAAATTTTCCACCCGAGTCCTTGCAATCTGTGTTTCTAGAATACACAATACCGAGGGGGCATAATCCTTCGCAAGATCGCGAAGTTCTCTAACTGTCACGGAGTTGCCAATTCCGCGACAGTTCCAACATAGGGCTCTCATTTCTCCCGGCGGTACTCCTGAAAGGAGCCCGCCGATCGCATTTCAATGTCATTAGTAGTCACATTCTCAACTGCCACCCTCAATCTTTTTGAACCTCGACCAATAAAATTTCCATTATTCTCTAATTCACTGCCATCTACACTTGGTTGCTTCAACAGGCCTTCACTTTCCTTGTTGTTGTCTTCTAACTGTTCCATGGGACTAAAAATAGGAACGAGTGACATGGCATTCTGAACGTCATGCTGCACTTCTCCGTTTCCTGGTGTAAGCCTTTTACAAGCTCCACTTCCATCAAACTTTGGTTGCTGGTCTCTACCTTTTCTCATGGTGCTTCTCGCATCATCTTGCAGGTCAGCATCATCAGCAATTAGGTCTTTCTGGTTGTTTTCTCTGCTTCTAGTTTCACCACATCTCAAAGGAATAAGACCCTTTGTTGACTCTCTAGAATCTGAACCTTTTGTATCTGCCGAACCAAATGATTTGTTCTCTTTCACCTTCCATTTCTTTTCAGGGCTGGCAATCAACCATTCACCATACTGAATAGACTTATTTTCATGCACACCATCACCACATTCAGATTCAACATGCCCCAACAGCCCACAAACTGCACAAAACTTAGGCAGCTTCTCATATTTGACACGAAAAACATCACGCCCTTCACATTTCCCCTTTGAAATATAGACAACTCTGGTTAGTGGTTTTTCAATGTCCAAATTTATCCTGATGCGCAAGTAATCCCGCCACCCCTTTGTGTCATCATCAGGCTCCACCCATAATGTTTCACCAATTTTATTTCCTAGTTGGCGACCAATATTCTCAGTCCTAAAAGCTGTCGGTAGATCATAAATGCGAACCCACATTACCAATTTTTTGAAATTTACTGTTGAAGGTTTTGTAATTCCATCATATTCTTTTAACATGACAACATTCCCTCTAAAAAACCAAGGCCCTTCATTCATTACCTTTTGCCAATCCCCTAAGCAGGTGAACTGGAACACGAATAAGTTCTCCTCTATGGCTTTAAAGCTCACATCATTTGCTAAACTCCAGGCATACTTCATATTAGCTAGGAATGCAGAGTGACTAAAAGTTTTGAGGGAATGAACCTTTGCCAATGCTGTCCATCGAGCTCCTCCTTTCAAATCCTCAAGGTCTTCTTCCAAAACAATTTCTTGGTCTTCATCTTCTCGTATCTCCAAATGCTGAAGCAGAGCATCCAATTCCTGCTCTATCTTCAGTCCAGATTGCAAAGGCGAGTTGGATTTGGCCATCTCCTATGCCTATTCAGACCAACATCGAAAAACACCACTGGTACCCCAAATTGCAACCAAGGCCGAGAAACAAACCCAATGTTTGTCCTTTTACCAGCCGGAATTGCAGTAGGAATACTAGCAGCTATGCGAATCTGATTAGGCACGGGAAAATTGAAGAATCTCACGCTAGAATTAGCGGGAGTAGAAGAACCCTAGGAGCACTGTAGCGCACCTAGGGGAATCGGCTCTAATAGCGTCCGGATGGAATGGCCGCTCCGCTGGCAGCTCGAGGATGAGCACTTTTCGTGGCAGCCCAAGCTGGAGAACTGGACCAGACACTGCAGAGAATGTCGGGCCAGATGGGCCTCTTCTCCGCCTCGGCCTTGACCCATCCTGTTTTTGCCGGCTGGCTGGCGGCGTCCCCGCCGCCCGCGCGGCGACCCGATAATTTGCAGTGGCTCTGTGGCTGGATGGCGCGCAACCCGCTGGTCCCCCCGGTCCAGCCGAGTTCGCGGCCGCTGCTGCAGCAGCAGCCTCCTGGTGCCCCGCCGTCCCCGTGACTCCGCTGCACCCTGCCTGCGACGGCCACGGCCACGTCCTGCCGCCGCGGGAACCAGAGGCGCCTTTTCACGTGCACGGCGGCGCACGCCAGGCCAGGCCAGCAAAACGCGGCTGCTTTCGGCGCCGCGCCCTGGCTGCTCGAGTGGCCACCGGTCTCGCTTGGCGGCTTGGTCGGTTCGCGGCGCTGGCGCCCATGCCATGCCGGCTGCCGCCCTCCCTTGTCGGTGGCTACCAGCACGCACCAGCTGCCTGCCGCCGGCCACCCGGCCCCCCCTCTAGTCCACTGTCCACATGCCCCCGTACTCCACTTCAGAAACCAGTCAACGAGCACAGCCCACAGACAGCCACCCACCGCAAACAGGGCAAATTCATCACGGAGCACAACAGCCAGCGGACACATTTCCAATCTTTCCTTCTTTCAAAAACGTCAAGAATCAGCAGCAAAAGGGGGAGGTTTCTATACGATTCCACAGAAGCAAAAACACACCTAAGTAATCTGTTCTTACAACACAGGAGGCGGATCACATTTTCCGCTAACAAAGAATCAACCCCTAAGTAACCAATCATCTGTTCTTTGCTAATGTACCAACTGACTGTGGGGGCATGGAATGTGCATGATATATGTAACTTAAACTTTAATTTACGCAACAAACAATCGCCGCCATCCTCCTGCTCCGGCGGCCGCCAGCGGATCAATCCGGTGCGGGTTCCTCGGATGAATGAATGGGGAATGTTGAAGAAGAGCTGCACAGGGATATCACGGCCTCGCCGCCATGGAACAGAAGGAGCGCCGGAAGGAGGGGAGGATCTGTGTTTCTATCTACAGGAAAGAATTCCAAAAAATTCAGGGCGTAATTCGCCTGCGCCAGGAGGGGTCTTCCTCTTTCTTCCTCAGTTGCAGTCCAGGCCGCACTCCTCCAGGAGGGGGCCGTCGCTCTTGGCGAGGAACGGGTCGATGCGCACCCACAGGAGCGAGAAGATGGAGGCCAGCAGGATGGACCAGACGATGACGATCGTCGGCGTCCGGTTCTGCCTCCCCACCAGACCCTTGAGGAACGGGTACAGGTGGACGATCACCCAGAACGCGAAGAAGAGCTTCCCGAACAGGGGGCCCCACGACTCGTACCCGTTGTTGATCGCGTTGGAGATCCCGGCCACGACCCCGATGAAGTTCAGCAGGAGAAGCGTCGTCGGCGGGATCAGCAGGGTCGTCCATTTGAAGGTGTACAGCTCCGAGAACTCCTCGTCGTCCCCGCCCTTCGATGTCACGGTGAAGCTGGTGTCGATACCGGCGAGGACCTTCAGGAGGCCTTGGAACACGGCGAAGAGATGTGAGGAAACACCTCCAATGACCCAGAATTGCTCGTTTCTCCACCAGTCGTCGATGGCCACACCACTCCATCTCATTTCAAGTATGCCGGTGATAAAGATGCAGATGAAAAGCGCCATGAACCAGATACTGGCAGCATTGGTAAGCTGCAATTCGAAATAATAACGACGGTAAGATTCATGAATAAATCCATAATATTTCATTGTTTTTGTCAGTAAATAGTTTTTCTTACCTCTGGTGTGATAAATTTCCCCGTGAGCAAGCATATGGCAGGCAATGTGCAGTAAGCCAACAGCGGAATGGATGTCCAGGGGTATACGATAGAGTTAATATAAGAGAACCTCTCCAAAAATTTTAGCCCACCACCATACCCATACCAAAGTGGGCAGTGCTTGCTGAAGAAAATTTCAACAGATCCAAGAGCCCACCGAAGGACCTGGTGAAGACGATCAGAAAGATTCAGAGGTGCAGAACCTTTGAATGCAGGCCTCTTTGGGATGCAGTAAATAGACCGCCAACCATGGCAGTGCATCTTAAATCCAGTCAAGATATCTTCTGTAATTGATCCATAAATCCAGCCAATCTGCAAGAGACCATGATCAAGTTAGCAAAATATATCTTCGGTAGAGCAGTCACAGGCCTTTGAATCAGGTTATCTGTAATATACCTCTTTCCCCCAGTCAGTCTTGTCTTCATAACCGCAGCTGATAACATGTATAGCTTCCTTCAGTAGAGAAGCTGGACTTGCATCCTTCAAGGTCCCACCATTCTCAAGAAGTGTTGATGCAACAAATACAGAAGATTGCCCAAACTTCTTTTCGAGCTTCTGATGATTTACAATTCCAGCCTTCTCAACGTCAGCACCTGGTGAACAGTGAAATATTATTCCCAAGTGTCGAACAAAAATACAAATGCTTTCGTCCTTTAAAACAACAGTTAGCCAAGGTATGAAGGTAATATGAAATGGTTGTACAAAAAGCACTATCCTGGTTTTCAAAAATCTAAGGACACACATTTGGACTTTAACAGTGCTGTCAACAGTTATGTTCGAAAGGTTGGCAATACCTGGAACACCTTCCTCAATTTCACCCAGGGCGTATGCAGGAGATGGATTTTCTGCTTTCTTGAAAAATAATCTTTTCTTCTTCTCCGTTTTTGGTTTTGTAGTCTTCTTCTTACTCTTGTTTCTGCAGCAGAAGCAAGAGAGGCACCACTTGGGCCAGCAATTGCAAGTTCTTGATGGTGGCTTCTTGGTTTTCGGAGCATCATAACCATACAGTGCCTGCCGTCTAAAGACACATCCAGTACCCACATAGATGGGTCCTTGAATACCATCCAGACCTTTCATGTTGATCTGTATGATGCAAATGTTAGAAAACCTATGTGGTGATAATGACAACATGGATAGCTTAACAAGTTCGGGAAACTGAATCTTACATCAAAGAAGACAACGTTCCTGTTAGCGTATCGATCATGCCGGTCAATACCATCAAACCTCTGAGGGAACTGCACGTAGCACACTTTCTTCCCCACCAAAGGATCCATCATGAAACACATAGCCTCTTTTATGGCCTTGCTATTGTTGATGTAGTGATCACAGTCCAAGTTCAATAGGTATGGAGCATTTGATAAGACAGCAGAGACACGAACCTATTGGTTAACAAAATAGAAAGACAACATCAATCATGTGCTGCTATTAGGTTACAAGAAGAATCACAGAAGACATCAAGTTGAGAGCTTTTACCAGTGCATTCATGGCACCAGCCTTCTTATGATGGTTATAGCCTGGCCTCTTTTCTCTCGAGACATAAACGAGGCGAGGCAGCTCATTTCCTTCCACATCATGACCACCGCTTTGGCCAAGGAATACCTATTGACACATAATTTTGAGCATTTTGAAGTGAAGTAAGTAGAGCGATTTTCGGTTCAAAAAGAAAAACAAAGAGAGAAGTAGGACGATGACAATGACAAAATGCACCAGCGTTTAGTATAAAACCAAGGACTATAAAGGCCTACCTGAATCATTCCAGGATGATCGCGTACATTGTTTCCAGGCCAGGGGCTTCCATCCTGCATTGTCCATCCTTCCTCGGGAACCTTTTGGGCTTTCGCAACCAAGGCATTGATTCTTACCTTGAATTCCTCATATTCCCTCTGAATGAAAAATTAAGGTCGTGTAACTAACCTACTCATACAAATTAAGAAATTGCACAGAAAAGCAAAACGACACAGGCTAAACACTGTACCTTCATTGCCCTCCTGTCCCTAACAAAGGATGCGGCAACCTTGTCTTTCAGGTAGTCTATCTTCTGTTGGAAGTACCACTCAGGAGCACGAGGCTCAATATTAAACTTTTTGCAGAAAGGAACCCATTTCTTTGCAAATTCGGATGTTTCAGACAGTGCTTCAAATGTAAGCATTGCAGCACCATCATCAGAAACATAGCAGGAGACCTTCTCAACTGGATAATCAACAGCAAGGATGGAAAGGACAGTGTTTGCTGTGACCAAGGGAGGCTCCTTTGAGGGATCAACCGTACTGACAAAGAAGTCAACTGGAGCAAGTTGAGAGGGTCGGCCTTCCTTGTCAAATCTGTACAGACAAGCAATGGACCTCTTAGCTTTAGAACTTCAGAAAGAAGATAGGGCAAGCATTTATTTGATTCACCATGTAACCAACCTTAGTGACAAACGGTCCAGGTAAGTCTCTCTTTCAATTGGAAGCCACTTTGGGAACTGATCAAGAATCCAGGACATGGCAAACCAGATTTCACAGATTACAGATATGAGCCATAAAGCAAATGCATCATTCACCGGATGCATCACACGGTAGTGGAAGAAGAACCCCAAAACCACCAACCGGATAACGATAATCATCCTGTAGGGGTTAATTCGGCTTGACGGTATCGGAACTTTTCTGGACAATGGCTGTCTTGCTTCATCCATTCTGGTCAAGAAATTTACAGAACACTTTAGGGACATGGGCTAGTAACGCTCAATGAAAAGAAAGAGCAAAGATTTCGTTAACAAATACTACATTGCATATTATATGTTGAAAGATTTGAGACCTTAGGATATAACGTGAAATTATCTACACCAGCATGTAGGTTTCTATGAATATACAGCTACCAGAATGATAGAATGGAGCAAAGAATACATCGCATGAATAATTCCATATAGGTGCTCTACCATCTTATTCTACAAGCATTCCGGATTCTCTCCAGCTATCTGGCTGTGCAGCATCTACCAAGTAAATAACAAAGCTACAAACTTGCCTGCAGATTTTCAGAAATGTTGTGATTAAAAGCCCTTTACTGCATTATGAAAATGGATATCACGTTTATGCGTGTTTAGCTGGAGATTTGCTGTTTAATAATGACTGGCGTTGTGCAGTTAAGTAGGACACATTTAGTGCAAGCAGCTACCATCCGCTAACTTCTGTACTACTAGTAATAATACCAATTATAGTGCACCGTCAGCGCCGAAAGAAGAGTAATCAAAGCAGCAGGAAGCTAGCGGTCAACAGGCAAGCGTGGACGAGCACAGCACATACAGCGGCAGATCTGCATCGTCGCCGTCCCAATCACCGCCGCCGTCGCTCCTGGCGTGCTGCAGGCTCTCCTGGTTCTTCTTCCAGCGCTCCATCCGGTCGCTCCAGGCCACGCTGCCGTAGCCGTAGGCGGCCAGATCCTTGGACGGGTCCATGGATCTCGGTTGCACTGCGCAAGCAGCCAAGCAATTACTCTGGTGTTGGCATTGCCAGATTCCAGCAATGGATTTGGATTGGGGGGGGGGGGGGGGGGGTCACGCACCTGGAAGGCTCGGATCTGCGAAGGGGAGCGGGTGGATCCTCTTGCCCCCGCCGCCGCCGCCGCCCATGTAGGACGGCACGAGCGCGTGCTGCTCCGGCGGGATGTCGTCGACCTGTCACGCATGGCGAGCACAACCGGATTCAATTTCGGCCGATGATCCAAAGCAAAGCAATGCGCGCAGCAGAAGCAGCAGCAGCAGCAGGAGGAGCCGAATCCACCGTACCATCTGGCCGTTGGTGAGGAGCGGGACGCCGGGGGCGGCGCCGAAGCCGGCGGCCGGGTGGTGCGCGTCGCCGCGGCCGTAGCTCATGTGCGCCCGCAGCATGGACGCGGCGATGTCCCGGGGGTCGCCGCCGCCGTCCCCGCCCTCCTCCCCGCCGTGGCGCAGGCCGAACTCGCCCTCGAGGTCGTCGACGCCGTCCTCGTCCTCGTCGCCGGCGACGCGGGGGCACCCTTTCAGGCGCCTGTACCGCGTCCGGCACTGCGGGCACGCCTGCGAGCCCTCGCGGCGCTCGTACTCGTAGCAGGCGCGGCAGACCGGGAAGGCGCACTCGTTGCAGGCCACGAAGGGCTCCCCGTCGAAGCCCACCCCGACGTCGTCCCCGCATATCTGGCACGGCGCCTCCGCCGCCAGCCGCGCCGCCGCCCCGGGGCCCCCGCCGCCGGGCTCGCGGCGGATCACCACCAGCTCGTTCCGGTTGTGCGAGCCGGCCACCAGCCCCGCGCTCGCCTCCATCGCCGCCGGACCTCGTTTCCCGGCGGAGAAAGAATGCGTGTGCCCCTCGCGGCGCCGGCCCGCTCACATGCGCCGGCTGTGCGCTGCGCTGCTGCTCGGGTGTGAGCTGCCGAGCTGTGGCCTGTGGGGAGGGAGGTGGTGGGTGGCGTGGAGGTATAATAATGGGCGCGCCGCGCCGCGTTGGTGTGGTGCCGGTGCGTTGCTTGCCGGGCGAGCAGAGCAGCGCAGCGCAACCACCGCGTCGGTCGCTCGCTCGCTGCTACCAGCTAGCTCGGGCCTGCCTGATTAGCGTGGTGGTGGTCCTGTGCTACGTCACTGAATCTCAATCCGTGGTGCCCGCCGGGGTTTCTTTGCTTCTTCTTTACTATTTTTTTTCTTTTTGTGTATAGAGTAGAAAAGGATGGGGTTAGTGAGAGGAGAGAGAAAGTGTCGGTGTCGGTGCAGAACCAAAACGGCAACTGACCAACTGTTTGACTGCCAGTGGTATGCATGCAAGCTCGGTCTAGAGAGAGAGAGCATGACAGAAATGGTTGGTGGAATGTCTGATCTGAGCTACTAGTAACTGTGCTTTGCTGGGCTGGACAGCTATTAAGAGAGGGGATTAATGGGAGAATGGTAGCAGTGATAGGCACTCCCTCCGTCCCTTTTTAATCGATTGATCTCACCAAGCGACAGTTACAAAGGATGGAGGGAGTATGTTAAATTGTATGTTGAGTTTAAACTCCAACGGCTATGAAATTCAGCTGAAGTGGTTACGCGGTCAAGCTTCTCAAATTATACCTCAACAGAAGAAACTCCGATGTGTTTCTGATATGATTTTCGCCAACGCGGTTTTGGACTCGGGTAACTCGAATAACGGGATCTGAGCTCGGATAGCGGGAGAGGCCCGCGTAATAATCCAATTATTTGTACTGCCATCTCACCGGCGCCACTCGCCACTAACCAATCCTTTGTATGGCATGCGGCTGCAAACACGTACACCTACCTCCCCTTCTACCAAAACCCGAATCTCTAAGCTCAGCAAAAAAAATTTCAAGACAAACCATTAAGCTCATGCTGCTAGCTGCTGATAATTAACGCCACATGCTGCCTAGCCTTGTTGGGGTGCCAAGTAGTCGTGAAAATATAATCAAGACAAATAAAAATGTTTCCTAAAAAACTGAAGATAGAACTAGAATGCACACATACATGGCATTCATTCTAGACCGGACATGCTGGAGTTTTTATGTAGAAGCAGGTCTCCTCTTGATGAAAAACTCGCCCAGGCACAGTCTCTAAAACAAAATTCACAGAAGGAGGCTCATCATTTTCCTTTTTTGCAATCAGGCGGCCAATTCTAAGGTAAAGGCTCCTTGTGTTAGTGGTGTTGGGAAAAAAAAGTAATGGGAAGCCGCCTTGCAGTGGGTGGGTGACCTTCATACTACAAGACTCGAGAGTGTCGGTCGAGGCGAGGCATGTCACAAACTGGTGGTGATAGCGATAGTGGGCCGCCGCTGCTGCTCGCGCCAAGTTGAAAAAAAAATTCAAGGAATGCGAGGGGTGTCTCGAGGTACCTCGTGCTTTTGCTTTTAGGATCAGCCCCCACCGTGTTTAGAAAAAGAATCACCCACCTTGTTAGGGTTCGACTTGCGAAACACGAAGCGGCAGGCAGGCAGTTAACCCGTCGGGCTCGGTCGCCGGAGAGCAGACTGCTCTGGTCGGTGACAGTGAGGCGCTAGCAGGAGCAGGAATGGAATGGAATGGACACATGCATGCTGCACAACTAGTGTAGTAGGAGGAGTAACATGGAAACCGATTGATTTGATTGGCTGAGGTGTTTAGAGAAACCCAAGTGATGACGGGAATCAAGGCGTGGGGGATGCGGTTGGTCGAGTGTCATGAGGTGCGGCGCATGTGGGGCGCGGAGAGGCGCTAGTTTATTTATTGGACGCGGAACCAGTCTCTCACGTGGGCTCCGGAGGTGGTGCCAGCGTGGCCAAGAGCGAAGCGCAAGGGGGACACCGGGACCGACACGATGACAAGGGGTCGGTCGGACCATGTTAATTCTTCCCTGGTGGAACAGTGTAAAAACGGGGGCCGGATCTGCACAGGAACTATAGCACGTTGATTGGGGGCGACGCTACGTACGTGAATACGTGATGATATGACACGCTGAATACGTGAATACGGGGCAGAGTGTTTGAATCTGAATACTAATAGGTACTTAAAGTTTAGTACTCAAGTTTAATCCATTTAAATAGATCCGTACTCCTTACTTAGGGAGGATGGACGCCGAAACTACACGTCCTGGCCAGAATTCCGCGCGAAGGTTTGGCTTTTTCGAATGGCTGCGAGCGAGAGCTTGTTGCTTCGAGCTGGATACCGCGGGCATGTTTGGGACGGTTTCGCCGTCTCCGGCTCCAGCTACTGTAGCATATTGTAGCGGTATTGTAGCACGAAGTCGATAAAACTACGTTTTTCCAACTCCACCGGCTCCTCCCCTCCCGCAGTTGATTGTAACGTGGGGCCGGCGGTTTCAGCTCCACGCTACAGTGCCACACAGTGCGGTTTACGAAGCCCAAGCGCCTCACGACGGAGCCGTCCCAAACACGCCCTGCATGATGATACAGCAGAGAAAAATATCCGGGGCAGAAATACGCAGCAGGCGTAGCAGCAGCAGCGAGCACGAGGGTCCTGTGTGCCCGCGCGACGCACACGGCGTGACGAAGCGCCACCGGCCGTCCGATGACACGTCCCTGTCCGCAGGAGGAGGGCCCACCGGCCAGTAGTCTATAGCCTCCCTCCACTCCACGCGGTTTCATTTCCTTTTGGGCCCTCCCTTTTCGCGGCCCGCGCGCGCGCGCATGTGTGGCGTTTTCGAGTGGCCATTTCGGTCAGCAGGCGAGAGCGAGAGAGCCCGAGAGGCAGCCAGCAGCCAAGGCCGCCGACACTTCTGTCCTCTCTCTCTATCTGTGGGGCCATGTGCCTAGGCCCGAGGCTATGCCAACAACCGAAGCATCGCGCTACGGGTCGGTGGCTGATGCTAATTTGTTGTGAAAGAAAATTATTGCTAATTGGCTGGTACTGATTTATTGTGAGAGAAAAATACTATTAGTTGGTTGGAAAAGCAGCCATAACAGATTGTTGAGGCTAGTTTTATAATGAAATTTCATGAAAAATTTTATTATATTAAATATTATCAATTTTATTGACATGACAAAAAAGGTAATGTAAAAACTCTTCAAGTTTTTATTGAGCCTGCAAGAGGCTCCGGCGATATATTTGTAGATGCTCTTCCCTTATTATCCTTAAAAAATATAGTTCTCAATCTAAATAATTGTGCCTATAAAATTTTCACTGAGATGGGCCTTACACGGCAGGCTGGGTTAGCTCAGTACTCCCTTCATCCTAAAATACAACGTATTTTGTTTTGTTCTTAATTAAAATAGTCTAAATATGATTAAATTTATACAAACAATATTAGCATCTAAAAAATCAATTAAGTAAATTGTAAAAATATATTTCATTATAAATCTAGTTATTCTCATTTGATATTTAAAATATTGTCACTATTATTCATAAATTTGATCAAATTTAGAACGGTTTGATTTAGAAAAAATTAAAATGATATACAGGGTTGAGGGAGCACGTATACTAAACTGATTGATTAGGAAGCTGCTGGCCTAATAAGTAAATCCTACTACGAGTAGAGTAATAAACAACTGGTGGCAGCAAGCACATGCTGTTGATGCACAACCACCGCGCGGGCTCAGTCTCTGCTGCGAAGTTTCTCTTCTTCTAATTAATCCCCCTGCTGTCAAGCTTCACATGCCACACACCATCTTAGCTAATTGTTTTCTCCGACACGTTTCTTTTCTACCCCAGGGAGCCAGCTACACACATTACAGGCAGACATGGATGCTCAAGAGGAATAAGAAGAATTTGACCCACCCACCACAACTATTTATAGGTCCGTTAACATAACACACTCCTAGCTACAGTAAAACTAACTCACTGTTTTAGCTCTTTCTCACTGTTTAGTTTCCAAAAAAATTTCTACATTACCCGTCACATCAAATGTTCGGACACATGCATGGAGCATTAAATGCAGTTGAAAAAATTAACTAATTATACAGTCTAACTGATTAGCACGAAATGAATCTTTTAAACTTAATTAGTCCATAATTAGACATTATTTGTTAAGTAACAACGAAATGTACTATAGTACCAAAACCCAAACTTTTTCGCGAACTAAACGGGACCTCATTTTTTGTTTACTCCATTAGGCCAACCCTACCTATAATGTGTATAGGTGATGTCTAAAGGGGAAAAAATAGAAACTACTTATAAACACTACTTTTTCAATGTACAGTTTGTATGATAAATAAACATCATCCCCACTTATAGTGTCTATAGGTGATGTCTAAAGTTAAAAAAAACTACTTATAGACACTACTTTCTCAATGTACAGTTCTCTGAGAAATAAACAAAATAAATCCTATCCAGTTCTATAAATTCTTTCTCCTTGTCTCATCTTATCACTCTTGTCACTTTCTTGATTATTACGTAGATATGATGTCTTGTATGAGAGCATCACCAGCAGACTACCTATTTCTCTCCCCAATATCAAAAATCTGCCCTTTAGATAATGGAAGGTGCACCAGCAGACTACCAATCTCATCGCCAATACCAAAAATTTTTTGGCAATCGTCAAAACACACCTCCCTCTCCCTCAAATGTAGGAGTAATCTGCTACAGCAGTTACTATCAAAACTGTAAAAAATATTATGGATAATAGAGAGAGAAAATATATAGGGTATGTGAGATAAATAGTCTGCTGGGGATGCTCTGCGAAATTATATCTATCTTTTTCTCATTATCTTTTTTTACGTCACTAAATTATTTACGTGACACCTTTATTACTTCTATAAACATCATCTTGCTAGAAGGGTTGGAACGGCTGCTTATGCCCGGAGTTACTGCTCACCTCGGTCAAAGCAGACCGGAGCCAGCTAAGGTCTTGTTTGTTTCCACAAACTTTTTAAGTCACTGTCACGTTAAAAAGAATTTTACTATTTTAGAGTATTAAATAAAATCAGTTTATAAATTTTTTTGACAACTGAGTGCTAATTCGCGAGACGAATCTAATGAGCCTAATTAATCCATAATTTGCTACAATGATGTTACAGTAACCATCCGCTAATTATGGATTTATATACCTCATTAGATTCGTCTCGCAGTTTAGCCTTAGGATTCTGCAGCTAGATTTATAATTAACCTTTATTTAATACTTATAAATATAAAAAAAATTGATGTGACATAGACTAAAATTTAGCCTCTCGAACCAAACAACCCCTAAAGCCAGTCTCACTGGGAGTTTTATAGAGAATTTTATGGCATTAAATACCATCAATTTTGCTGACATGGCAAAGAAAGAGAAGGATGGAGTTTCATGGGATGTGAGGAGAATTTCATCACTATAAAACTCATCTGGCACGGTTACTTAGTTCTCAATTTAGGTATTGTGCCCATAAAACTACCACTGAAACTGGCTTAACCGATGCAGCTGGTAAGACTCTTCGCCCCCTTGCCTTTACCGACTCTTTTTTTTTCTCATTGAAAATTACTATTATTTACCGACTCTTTTCACCGCCGGTCTGTACATCAGATTCTTCGGTAGTCGGTTCGGATTTAATCAGAGATTTCGTTCTTTTTCCTTGAGGAGAAATGGTTCCAAGGACGTGCTCGGCCGACCTGTCCCGTCGACCAACACACGTCCGCTGTGACTATATGTCGCCCGCGCTACAAATCATGAAACCATCGCCTTAAAAATCTTGGTACAGCACCAGTATAAATTTCGGCCCAATATCCCATCTTTATTCCTTATGGCCCAATATGGCGTCTCCACTGCTAGATCCCCACTGCTAGATCGTGCTAGGCCGCTAGCACCTAATAGTACTACTGATGTTGACGGGAGAGAGAAGGAAATCTGCATGTTCGGCTGGTTGTTTTTTTCACTGTAGCTACAGTGAAATGTGAGTGCCAACTGTCGCCGCAACAGTCTCCAGCCCAGTCTCTTCCGACCAGCCGAACACTTGATGGCTGCTGCATCTGCAGGGCAGCCTCCACAGTTCCTACAGCCGGCCATTATAACACCTACAATTAAGTAATAGCAAGCTACAGATGATTTGAAAATTGCTGCGCATAGCCGAACATATAGCTGATTCTCCTGTTTCTTTATTTTTTTTGTTGGCAAGTGTTTATATTCCTCACATTACTTGTTTCATTTTCCTCATATCCTTTAGCTCTTTCCCCCCTCGTTACTTGTTTCATTTTCTTCCATTACTTTCCTTTTCTTCTTTACTTTCCTAATCTTTTTATACTATTTTAGTTTTCTATTTATTTCATCTTATTTACTTATTTAATTTTTCTTCTCAATCATGACTCTATTTTCCTCTTCTAGCATTTTTATTCGTAAACTTTTATTGTCGGTACCTCAGGACTGGGGTACCCCTCTTGCCATGTCAATCCGGCTCCATCTCATCAGACCAACGGCACCGAACCTGCTTCCCGCTCGGGGCAGGTCCGGTGTCGCCACGTGTCCCGGAGAAGAAAGCGCTCAGGGCCAAGCGGCTGGGGGCCCCGGACCCCTAACGGGGTCCCGGACCTCCACATACTATCCGGACCCCTCAGCAGGGAGAAAACAGACACCTCACCCGGGGGTCCGGAGCCGCCACGTGTCCGCAGGTGGCGGCACGCGCGCGCGCCGTGACGCTTGTGTACGCGTCCTCCTTTGCTCTATAAAAGGGAGATGCCCGTTAGAAAAGGACTTAGGCCCAGGAGAAGCCCGGGGCTGGGTAGAGGATAGACTCATTCATACCTAGTGCAATACACCACATAGTGGACGTAGGGTATTACGCTCTGGCGGCCCGAACCACTCTAAAATCCGTGTGTTCTTGCGTTCTTGCCCCGAAGCTAGATCGGCCTAATAGCTTAGCACTTCCCCGAGTACACCCCCGGCTGTGGGTACCCCCAAAAGCCCGCGACATTTGGCGCCGTCCGTGGGGAGGAGCAAGTGTTGGCTAGATCTCCAGCCTTCTGAGGCTGAGCTCATCCTCTGCAACGGCGATGGGAAGATGAAGAGAGGCATGGCGGCACCTACGCCGCATGTCACAGCGCCGAGGCAGCAGCGCCCTCGGTGCGGCGGCACGCGGCAGCGGCGCCTGCTGTACGTTGCCACTGCGACACCTCAGAGCCGGCGCAGTGGCGCGCAGCGGAGACGCCCGCTGTGCGCCACCCTACAACACCCCTGCGTCGGCTCAAGGTTTTCTCTCATGGAACCACCAAGACTCCCCTGCGGCAACATGGCGTAGGCTCAAGGCTTTCTCTCAATATGAAGCCTGGGGCCGACCACTGTGGCCCGGGGGAAGTTTACCGTCGTCTCCTCCCTCGCCAGGACCGAGTCTCTCTTGGTGCTGCTGCAGACAGGATTCCGCCACTGGGCGCGGGGGCCTAATGCCAGCACCAAGGTCGAGCCGGCGAACGACTGCCCTTCTCCACGCTCCGTGCTCATCCAAATGAGCACCCAGCTCGTGGTGAGCAATCATTGGGCTGGCTTCCGACGGCAGGCGGCAGCGGCAGGGCCACTCCCATTCAAAGCCAAAGAATTTGTTCTCATGCTATCTAAGCTTGGAACAGTTCTTGTGCTGGGAAGGGCCCCGCAAGCTCCCGAGGTGATGCTGGATGATGCTGTACAGGCATGTCCAGACCGCCTTCGCCCCCAACAACTGAGGAATTTCCAAGGTGGTAGTTCCACTCCGACCAGGGATGAGCATGACTCACAGGGCGACGGCTGAAGGTTAACATTAGATAGGATTGAATGTATTTCTCCTTTGTAATAACATGCTGCCTACGTGTGGTCCAGATCGGTAAAGGTTCGCCCTTGTAAACCCGACCACTAGCTTCATCAGGCAACACCAACAAGTGGTCCAGAGCGGTAGAGGTCTGCCCTCATAATCCCGATCTCTGATGTACACCACTAGCCAAGAAATAAAGGAGATTTGCTTCCTCAGCCTTATCTTTACATTAACTTAACAGCACTCGCCTGATCAGCTTGCATTTTTTACTAATGATCCAAATAGAGTTGATGGCTAGTGGTCAGGTTGGAATGCCCCTTCTAGCTGGAAGGCAGTTCGGACCCCTAGGGACCTGCTCAGGAGAAGTGGTGCCCGTATCCTGGGGAAGAGAAGCTCCGCGTGGCTTAGCCTGGTAATGTACCCTAAGCCTACGTACTTCTCTGCCCTGTTACGAGTCCCCTAGTATCCGAGGCTGCTGTTCCTAGGGGTCCCGGGCTCTTTTCTAGTATAAGGCTTGGTTTCCAGTGCCATACCGCTAGGTCTGGATACATATCTCAACGGATCGATGGCAACGCTCCAAGTCCACTCCAGTGGCCCGCTCCGGCGGAGACCGCTCGCCACGGTCGCTCCAAGTCCACTCCGGTGGCCCGCTCCGGCGGAGACCGCTCGCCACGGTCGCTCCAAGTCCACTCCGGTGGCCCGCTCCGGCGGAGACCGCTCGCCACTGTCGCTCCAAGTCCACTCCAGTGGCCCGATCCGGCGGAGACCGCTCGCCACGGTCCCTCCAAGTCCACTCCGATGGCCCGCTCCGGCGGAGACCGCTCGCCACGGTCGCTCCAAGTCCACTCCGGTGGCCCGCCCCGGCGGTCACCGCTCGCCGCGGTCGCTTGAGGCCGGGTCCAGGATGTGGTGCTTGCTCCTTGGGCAGCTCGAGGTCTGCTTAGCTCAGTTCCGTACCCTAAGCCTGCACCCTCGCCACCCTATGGAAAGCACTCTAGTACCTGAACCTGGCGATAAGTGCTACGACCATAAAGGGGTCTGGAGCACCCGCTCTCGACATGGGCACGCCAATGCAATCAACATTGCGTCACGATAATGGCCCCACCTGCGGGTTCGTACCTCTCCCAAGGTGGGCCCGGGGGCCACTGTCGGTACCTCAGGACTGGGGTACCCCCTCTTGCCATGTCAAGACTCGTGTAGTTATCAGTAACTACACACTAAGGAGCTGAGCAGCGGGGCCCCTGGGATCCGGATCCATCTCATCATACCAACAGCACCGAACCCGCTTCCCGCTCGGGGCTGGTCCGGTGTCGCCACGTGTCCCGGAGAAGAAAGCGCTCAGGGCCAAGCGGCTGGGGGCCCCGGACCCCCCACGGGGTCCCGGACCCCCACATACTATCCGGACCCCTCAGCAGGGAGAAAACAGACACCTCACCCGGGGGGACCGGAGCCGCCACGTGTCCGCAGGTGGCGGCACGCGCGCGCCGTGACACTTCCCCGGGAAGACTCACCTACCTGCCGCATACAATGCAGTAGGCGGAAGTGCGCACTGCCATAACGAAGCCTGAGACAGCTTTGGCCAGGTTGCACTGTTAGTTGCGTGTTACCAAGGAGCACAGAGCAGTCGCTGGCGCAGCCTACACCGCGCGTGTCAGCCTACTATGCCAGTTGGATGCGACGGCTCGGCTTCGCCCATTAAGGCACCTACACGGTAGCCTCGACAGACTACGCCGCAAGCTACATTGCTCCAACTGGCACCTCGCCGATGGGACAAATAAAGACCCCCCTCGGTCAGAGAGTCTACAAGACGAGGAAGCGTATCCGAGAAGAGATCCCCAACCACTGTAGCACCATTAGTATCTTTCCAGTATAGTATACATCCTTGTTGGGCCCACCTGCCAGGGTCCAACGCCTGTGTACGCGTCCTCCTTTGCTCTATAAAAGGGAGACGCCTGTTAGAAAAGGACTTAGACCCAGGAGAAGCCCGGGGCTGGGCAGAGGATAGACTGATTCATACCTAGTGCAATACACCACATAGTGGACGTAGGGTATTACGCTCCGGCGGCCAGAACCACTCTAAAATCCGTGTGTTCTTGCGTTCTTGCCCCGAAGCTAGATCGGCCTAATAGCTTAGCACTTCCCCGAGTACACCTCCCGGCTGTGGGTACCCCCAAAAGCCCGCGACATTTGGCGCCGTCCGTGGGGAGGAGCAAGTGTTGGCTAGATCTCCAGCCTTCTGAGGCTGAGCTCATCCTCTGCAACGGCGACAAGAAGATGAAGAGAGGCATGGCGGCACCTACGCCGCATGTCACAGCGCCAAGGCAGTAGCGCCCTCGGTGCGGCGGCACGCTGCAGCGGCGCCTGCTGTGCGTCGCCACTGCGACACCTCAGAGCCGGCGCAGTGGCGCGCAGCGGAGACACCCGCTGTGCGCCACCCTACAACACCCCCGCGTCGGCTCAAGGTTTTCTCTCAAGCAACCACCAAGACTCCCCTGCGGCGACATGGCGTAGGCTCAAGGCTTTCTCTCAATATGAAGCTGTAAGGATCGATGGACCAAGAGGGGGGGTGAATTGGGCCTTTTTTCAAATTTCTAAGATAATTAAAACAACCTTAACCTATACAATGCTAGTAAGGCTCAATTCACCAACCGGCTAACAAAGCAAACTACACAAGCTAACAAAGATATGAAACTAAGCAAGATAGAGCTAAGCTATGATCTCTAAGGTCAAGCACATGAAAGATTGCATGAAAGTAAGTGCTTGAAATGAGAGAGTGGGCTAGAGACAACCGGATTTTTTCCCGTGGTGTCGATGTGTTGGCACACACCCCTAATCCACGTTGTGACACTCACTAAGAGTCTTGTCACCTCCCAAGTCACCGAGACTTGGGCGCTCACTAAGAGTCTCCGTTCACCACCCCGGCGTGGTGGAGCTCAAGCCACGTACAATCTTCTTCTTCGGGCTCCCACAATCCTTGGCAAGCTCCGCGAGAAACACCTAGATCACCATGATCGCCTAGGTGATGCCAATCATCAAGAGTAACAAGCTAAGGCCTTCACTTGAGCAAGAACCGATCACCAAGAACGGATGCACACAAGCTTCTCTCTACTCAAGTCCTTAATCTTGGTTCTTGATTGATTGAATGAACAAGTATGCGAAAGATGAAGCTCAAGGTGGCTCTCAACAATGTATGAGTGTTTGAATGTTTCCTGGTGTTAAGAGTAGGCAAAATGACCCATTGGAGGGGTATATATAGGCAGCTCACATGAATAGAGCCGTTGGAGAAAAGCTGCCAGAAAACTGCGTAGCGCCGGTTAATCCGACGACCCTCCAATAGCCAGCGTCGGTTTAACCGATGAATGTAAACTGCCCCTTCTGAAAACTAGCCGTTACAACTTGGGCAGATTAACCGACGTATCATCGGTTTAACCGGTGAGTGTAGTTGTTCACTGATTAGCTGAAATACCAAGTCTCTGGACAACTGCACCGACGTTGACTCAAACTTATCGTCGGTTTAACCGGTGAGTACAACTTCTAAAATCCTTTGAAAAACCATCTCACTGGTCAATTGCACCGACGTCTTGATTCAAACATCGTCGGTTTAACCGGTGTATAGAACTTGAAACACCCTGGAAAAACCAACTCTGGACTAATGCACCGACGTTAAATTCAAACACGTCGGTTTAACCGATGTATTGACTTGTCCAGACTCTGCTGACTTCGTTTAACCGACGTATAGAAAAATGAAAACGTCGGTTAAACCGGTGTATAGACTTTTTCCTGATTTTGCCTTTTCTGATTTGAGTCTTGATTGAAATCCAAATATTCTTGAGATATAAGTTGAAAACCACTTATTTGAACTTCTGGAAACCTGAGTGACCATAGTGTGCATCCATTTTTGATTGACCATGTCCATGCTCAAGTTACTTGGCCTAAACCCCTCTTAATAGTGCGATCACTACAAAACTATAAAACCTATACTAACCTAAGTGTCCTTCTCAACCTTACGACACTTAGGACTAGAAAGATCCTTTGTCTTGTTATAATCTTGAGTTGAATATGAGATCGCCTTTTTGAATAATGAAATTGAGGGGCCTCTTTTGACATATGACCAAATGAGCGATAATGAACTATTAAGCTGCACAAACTCATTAGTCACAATAATAGTTGTCATTAATCACCAAAACATATTTTGAGGGCCTAGATGCTTACAATCTCCCCCTTTTTGGTGATTGATGACAACACAAACATAAATAACGAGAGAGCGAGAAAGATAAAACAGGATAAACATAAGCAAACTCGAAAAAGGACCAAAGAGCTCAAAGGCTCAAACGAAATCCAAAGATATGTCTCAAACCACAGCATACTCAAGCGCCAAATGAACATATCCATGAACTAACACCAAATGTGATACAAAGCATCAAAGTCCTGATAACTACGAGCTCTCTCTAACTCTACCCTCCCCCTAACTCCAACTTCCCCTGACTCTCTCCCCCTTTGGCGTCAAAGCACCAAAAAGGCGAGCTACTGATCCGGCTGTCGCGGCACGGCGAGGAAGCGGTCTGGGTCATCGTCGTCTTCGTCGTCGGACGGTGTACCCTCAGTGACGGACGGGAGCTACTGGTCAGAACTGCCTGCTGGATCTGAACTGACTGGGGGTGTAGCTGTCGTCGAGGCTCTCGTGCTAGCACTGCCTGGAAGAGGGTCCGTAGAAGTAGTAACCGGCTCAGCAGAAGATGTGTCAACATCTGAAGTAGTAAGTGCTGAAGCTGCCGGCTGTGTCGACTGCTGAAGCAAAGAACCCTCTCCTCCCCCTGAAGGTAGTGTCTGTGGTACGATGGGGAGGGCGACTGACTGGACTGCTGAAGGAGACTCCTGGAAGAGTGAAGTCGCTGGCAGTGGTGAGAAGAGTGGACGACCGGCAGACCCAAGTAGTGCGGACATCGAGAACGTGGTCTCCGGTGTCGCTGAGGTAGCTGGAGCTGCAGTAGGGGCTGGAGCTGGTGTGACTGCAAGCTGAGGTGCTCCAACACCCTGAAGGCCTGGCTGTCCTGGCTGCTGCGGGACGAGTCCGGTGTGAGTGTATAGCTGAGTAATCATCCCGAACATCGCCATCATCCCCTGTTGTATCTGCTAGAACTGAGCATCTGTCCTCTGTGAAACTCGATCAATAAGGCCGACAAACCGCTCCTCCGCAGCAGCACGCTCTCGGGCAGCCTCCCTCTGTATGGCTGCTAGCTGAGCCTCATGGGATCTCCTGGCCTCCTCCTGTGCTATCCGGTCCTCTCGTTGCTGAGTAACAAGCTGCTGAAGTAGAGAGGTGAGCTCGGACGGCTGAGTCACCTGAGACTCTGTAACTGTAGCTGCTGCCGGTGACTCTGGGGCTGGCTCTCTGGACCCCCTGCCTCATGGTCGTGACTAGCTGGGGCTGCTGCAGGGAAGTACTCGACGTCCTCGGAGGAGTCTGACTCAAGCTCAGACCAGTGTATCTCATCATCTCCTCCGGGAAGCTGGGCCTCGGCAGCTAGCAGTGCCTCATCCTCCTGTGCCACTCGGGCCTGTGCCTCTGGTGACAACTGTGCCATGGCAGCTCTATCGATCTGTCTGCCTCTCCTCCTGTCCTGTGGTGCAGTGGGTCGGTATACAGGGAACCTGGGGGCCTCATCGTGACGGTAAGGAGCGCTGATGGGTGACTCTGCTGGCACAATCATAGAACATATATAGCTGATCCAGTGCGCATAGGGAAACTGTCGCACCACACCCATCCCATCTGTGATCACATCCTCTATCTCAGCCAGAATAAAGTCAACTATGTCAAACGGCTCGTGAGTGAGGATGTGTAGAAGCAGGAGCTGCTGCAGTCCTGTAAACCCCTCTGGGTAGCCACTCCTCGGTAGCAAAGTCCTCCGGAGTGCCATGTGTACTGCGTATGCCTCTGGGGTCAGCAGGCTGGGAACTCTGGCGTAGGAGGTAGGGAACGGCTGGCGGAAGCACTGAGAGATCGCCTCGTGAGAAGGTGCAATCCCGCCAATTATAGCTCTGCGCGGTGGATCTGCATCTCCGTAAACCATCTCGTGCAGGGAGACGTCAACCAAGTCAACTCCGAGAATCCCTGCTATAGTCGCCCTGGACAGACCAAAGACCTGGCCTCCAAACACGAAGTGTACTGCTCTGCGCTCGGGAGCGATCCAGGCTGTGGCGTAGAAAACTCTGACCCAGTCCTCTATGTATCTGTTCTGCTCTATCTGGAGTAACCTGGGCAGGCCCCTGAAGTGAGCGAAGTGCTCTCTGACGTCTGCTCCCCCTGCGGTTGTCCTCAGTGACACCCAGTCAAGCACTCTGTGCGGGAAGATCCTGTGGCCCCGCCTCTGGTAGGTCTCGTAGAAACTGGCCTGAAGAAGCGTCCAGAACCTACGGTCGACACTGCTGTCACGGGTCACGAGAAACCAGTCCTCCTCCTGAACACTCCACCTGAGCCTCTTGACCTTCGCCGCATTGGCCTTGGTCAAGTTCTGGAGCAGCACACCTGGCTCCAGACGCACAACAGTGTCCATACGGAACACTGCGCGCTCGGCCTCTAGGGCCTCGGCTCTACGGGCTGCTGCTTCTGCTGCTGCAGACCTGCGAGGCTCCTGTGGCTGGTGACCTCCTCGCGTCCTCGGTCCAGTGCAACGCTCGGTCGCCGGAGAAGACTCTCCTGCTGGGGACGTCTGCCGAGTGCGGCCAGAACGTCGTAGAGTCGGTGACTCCTGTGTGCCTTGCCCCTGCGACTGCTCAGACTGCGCTGCATCTGAATCTGAAGCTGAGTGATCTGACTCTGCAGCTGTCGGCTCCCCCTCAGACGTATCACCCTCAGTCTGCTGTGTAGTGGCCCTGGTGGCCCTGGCACCTCTGACTCGACCCATACCTCGGCCTCTGCCCCTGCCCCTGCCCCTGGCTGGCGGATCCCTGATCGCGAACGGGCGAGCACGACCTGACGCCTGCTCCTCGGCGGCCTTGGCTACCATCTCGGCCCTCTCGGCCTCTCTCTCTGCGCGAGTCCGCTTGCGGACAGGCTTCTCCACAACTACCTCCTTCCCCTTCCTCTTTTCACGTCCCATCTCAAACAGGCAAAAATTCGAACACCTGGTGCGCAAGGCGTGAATGTGTACTGCGGTTGCGGCGAGTGGCGTGGAGGCGCAGCTGCGGCGTGTGGCGTGGATGCACGGCTTCGTGGGCGTCGGCGTGGGCGGCGCTGGTGCACGGGCGGCGCAGGTGTACGGGCGGCGCGCGGAGGCGGCGACTGCAGCGTGGATGAACGGGCGGCGCAGGCGAGACGGCTCTGGCGTGTGGCGCACGGCTGTGCACGGGAGTGCAGGGCGTGGCGGCTGCAGCATGGCGGCGTGCAGGCGGGCGCCGCGTGGAGTGTGCGGTGACGGCGTGAATCGGCGGCGGCGGCTCGAGTTGGGATGAATCGGGGGAAACAGAGGAAGAAAGAAACCGGCGGCGGGCATAAGACACATATATGACAGGTGGGTCCCGTGCTTTCCTTTAACACCGGTTGATCCGACGCTTAGGGTATGAACGCCGGTTGATTGCATCAGTGAGGTTCACCCGAGACTCCAGCAAAAATTCATCTGAATGCCGGTTGATCCGACGATATGACTTTTGTATATGCCGGTTGAATGCTGTAATCACCGGTTCATTGGCAGGTCAGATCTGTGTTACATTCACCGGTTGATCCGATGCTCCGAAAATTGTATACGCCGGTTGAACGCCTGGTTTGACTGAGCTGAGGCTGAAACTTAGTAACGCCGGTTAAACCGATGGGTATAGATCCATTGAGCGTCGGTTTAACCGGTGAACCCAAAAACCTTCACTCAGCTCACACTTCTATGCTAAGTCCAATAAACTTATAAAATTCAAATAAACTCAAGTTAATGGACTTGCATAGGCGACTTTACCACTCAAAATAAATAGGATAGCACACTAGCTTAAATAATTTTCTTTTCAAACACAAGGAGAAGCTGCAAAGCGAGACAAAGCGCCAAATAAAATGTATGAGCCTTGTCATAGGAATATTGAAGATAGAGAGCTTCAAACTCATTATGACAGGACTCACTAGGCAATAACACACCTAACACTTTGCTCTTTTCACTTTTCATGAATTAAGATCTTGTATATGAAACAAGTCTCATTTTCATCAAGTGATCTCCTTTGTGACCCTTACGCATGCAATGATGGTGCAAATTACAACCACATGCGAAAGTAAAGTAAACATGAAGTGCACATCTATGTGCACATCTATATGACAAGAAATGCATAACATGAAATTAAGATCTACTTGTCAAGTTTGAACCCACGGGAAGCTTCTTCATGATGAGCCTTTCTACAAGCCTAGAGGAAAACAAGTGGACCACCACCTCTAGCTAAACTCTTGCTCATCACTATCTTACCATGGTTAGACAAGTGTCCTATATGTATGTATTTTTCTATATGACATGGCAACTTACATGATGTTTGCCGCATCTAACACATTAAGCTCATTCCTTAGCCTAACAAAAGTACTCTCGTCTAATGGTTTTGTGAAGATATCCGCCAATTGCTCCTCGGATCTCACACCTTGAAGAGATATGTCTCCTTTGGCTTCGTGATCACGCAAGAAGTGATGGTGAATATCAATGTGCTTTGTGCGAGAGTGTTGAACCGGATTCTTGGCAATTTTTACGGCACTTTCATTGTCACAAAGGAGTGGGATCCTATCTAGTTTCACACCAAAGTCCAAAAGGGTTTGCTTCATATATAGGATTTGGGCACAACATGCACCGGCCGCTATATATTCCACTTTCGCGGTGGACAAAGCCACGGAATTTTGCTTCTTACTCGACCAAGAAACTAGAGAACGCCCAAGCAAGTGGCAACCCCCGGAGGTACTCTTGCGATCTACACGGCTTCCGGCAAAATCCGAATCCGAGTATCCCAAGAGATCTAAGCTAGCGCCTTTGGGGTACCACAAGCCTATGCTAGGGGTGTGCTTGAGATACCGAAGGATCCTATTCACAGCCGAGAGGTGTGATTCCTTTGGGTTTGCTTGAAAGCGGGCACACAAGCACACACTAAACATTATATCGGGCCTAGATGCGGTAAGGTAAAGCAAAGACCCTATCATAGAACGATAGAGGGATTGATCAACCGATTTACCGTCCACATCCAAGTCAAGATGCCCATTGGTTGCCATGGGTGTCTTGATTGGCTTGCACTCATCCATCTTGAACTTCTTCAAGATATCTTTAGTATACTTTTCTTGATGGATGAATGTCCCTTCCTTCATTTGTTTGACTTGAAAACCAAGGAAGAAGGTCAATTCGCCAATCATGGACATCTCGAATTCCCTAGACATCATGGTAGCAAACTCATGACTTAGTGAATCATTAGTTGAGCCAAAGATAATATCGTCAACATAAATTTGACAAATGAAAAGATCCCCGTTGACGTCTTTTGTGAACAATGTGGTGTCCACCCTCCCGATCTTGAAGCCTTGCATGATTAGGAAGTCACGAAGCCTCTCATACCAAGCCCTTGGAGCTTGTTTGAGCCCATAGAGTGCCTTGTGCAACCTATAAACATGATTAGGATTCCTCGGATCTTCAAACCCGGGATGTTGCTCAGCGTAAATAAGTTCGTTAATAACGCCATTTAAGAATGCACTTTTCACATCCATTTGATATAACTTAATGTTATGATGTGAAGAGTAAGCAAGAAGGATACGGATAGCTTCAAGTCTTGCGACCGGAGCAAAAGTTTAACCAAAATCCAAACCTTCGACTTGAGAAAACCTTTTTGCCACAAGTCTAGCTTTGTTGCGTATCACCACCCCATGTTCATCTTGCTTGTTTCGAAAGACCCACTTGGTGCCGATGATGTTCTTGTCTTTTGGAGGAGCTTCGAGGACCCAAACTTCATTGCGGGTGAAGTTGTTCAATTCTTCTTGCATGGCCATCACCCAATCTGAGTCCTCAAGCGCTTCCTCTATGCTAGTGGGTTCAATACAAGAAACAAATGAGTAATATTCGCAAAATGAAGCATGGTTGGAGCGAGTTCATACTCCCTTGGAAGGACTACCATTGATTTGACCAATTGGATGATCCTTGGAGATGCGACCATGCTTCACTAGCGGTGCTTGAGTGGATGCTTGTTGGGGTGGATCATGGGTGACTTGTGCTTGTGGTGGAACACTTTGCTCTTCTTGTTATTGGACTTGGGGTGTTGGTGTTGGCACATCTTCTTGAGGTAGTGGATCATCTTTTTCTTGAACTTCATCCACTTGGGGTGCCGTGGAGGTGCTTGGTGTAGACGAGGAAGGTCCTGCCCCTTGATCATTGTCTTCATGCACCTCTTCCGGCTTGATATCCCCAATGGACATCTTCTTCAAAGCTTCATCAATCTCATCATCACCTACATTGTCATAGCCAACAACCTCCTCTTGGGAGCCATTAGATTCATCAAACTCCACATCACATGTTTCTTCAACTAACTCGGAGGTTTGATTGAATACTCTATATGCTTTGAAGTTTGATGCATAACCAAGAAAGAAACCTTCATCACATCTACTCTCAAACTTACCGAGCCTTTTCTTCTTATAAATGAAGCATTTGCAACCAAAGACTCGAAAGTAGGATATATTTGGTTTCCTCCCGGTGATGAGCTCATATGGAGTTTTCTTGAGGAGTCGGTGGGGATACACTCGGTTGGATGCATGACACGCCGTGTTGATTGCTTCCGCCCAAAACTTCTCGGACGTGCCATAATCATCCAACATTGCTCTTGCTAGGGTGATGAGTGTCTTCTTCTTTCTTTCCACCACTCCATTTTGTTGAGGCGTGTAGGTGGCGGAGAACTCATGCTTGATGCCCTCTTCATCGCACCATTCTTCAATCTTCATATTCTTGAACTCGGTGCTGTTGTCACTCCGAATCTTCACAATTGGGGAGTTGTACTCCCTTTGAGTTGTTCTTGCAAAAGTCTTGAAGATTTTCGGAGTTTCACCCTTATCGCCTAGAAACATGACCCAAGTGTGACGTGAAAAATCATCAACGATAACTAGGCAATAGAGGTTACCACCAATGCTCTTGTATGTAGTTGGACCAAAGAGATCCATGTGAAGTAGCTCGAGCGGCTTGGAGGTAGACAACATCTTCTTGATGGGATGATGTGTTGCAACTTGCTTTCCGGCTTGACATGCTTTGCATAACTTGTTCTTGTCAAAAGTAACGTCCTTCAAGCCGGTGATCATCCCTCTCTTGTGGGCTTTCTTGAGGTTGCTCATGCCAATATGAGCAATTCTTCTATGTCAAAGCCACCCAAGAGACGACTTGGTGAAGAGGCATGTCATGGTGCTTGTTTGCTTTGAAGAGAAATCCACCAAGTAAATATTGCCATGCCTAAACCCCGTGAATACCAATGACTTGTCTTTTTCATGAGTTACTACAACACCATTCTTGTCAAAGGCACACGTTAGTCCAAGATCACACAATTGAGCAATAGAAATGAGATTAAAACTAAGTGATTCTACAAACAAGACATTAGAAATAGATAAATCTTTAGAAATTGCTATTCTACCCAAACCTAAAACTTTTCCCCTTGAATTATCACCATAGGTGACATGTTCATGATCTCCGGGGTCTTCAAGAGTGGTGAACATGCTATCATTGCCGGTCATGTGTTGAGAGCAACCGCTATCAAGTACCCAATATTTTCCACCGGCTTTGTAGTTCACCTACACACATGAGAATTCACTTTTGAGTTTTAGGAACCCAAACAAGCTTTGGGCCTTGCACATGTGTGACAAGAGCTTTTGGGACCCAAAGTTGCTTGGGGAGCTTCTTCTTTGACTCCTTAATGAGTTTGCCAATGAATTTGGCCTTCACCTTGCCCTTCACTTTACTCAAGAGAAAATGGTTATTTTGAAACATTGATGAGTAATTCTTGGGTAAATTAGGAAGAGGACGTGATGGTAAAGTGCACTCCCTAGTGTGGTGCCCGCTGACTTGGCAATGTTGGCAATATGAACCAACTTCCTTGATGAAGCTAGTCTTGATCTCCGGAGAAGGAGCTGTAGCTATGTTTGGCTCCGGAAATGAACCAAGACCTCTCTTGCCATAGTCACGGGCATTATTGAAGAGAATCTCCTTGTGTATGTATTCTCCTCTTGAGAGCTTCTCCACACTACTCTTGAGGCTTGCCACTTGATCCATCAATTCTTTTTCCCTAGAAGGTGCAAGCTCGGACAAAGCATTAGTAGCTTTTGCATTAATGAGTAGGTCATCACATGAAGTAGAAGCATTGACCTTCTCAATAGTTTCATGAGCAAAGTTCTCAAGACTTGGGTCAATTGCTTCATAGGCAAATTCAAGTTCTTGATACTTGTGAGCCAACTCCCTATGCTCTTGTTTAAGCTTTTTGTGGCTCTCTTCAACTTGCTTAGCAAGTACAAGTGACTCATTGTGCTTTTTGAGCAAGTCATTGTACTTGCCAAGCAAATCGGAGTGGGCAAGCTCTAACTTGGCACGAGAGCTCTCAAGAACCTTGACTTTGCCTTTTTCCCTCTTGATAACGGATGTATACTCATTAATGAGGTTAGCAAACTCATTAGGGTCAAGCTCATCATCACTATCATCTTCATTCTCACATACCTTAGAGTTACCTTTGGCCATGAGGCACATTGGAGGTGGAGGTAGCGATGGTTCTTCATTTGTGAGGGCGATGATGACTATGTCTTCTTCATCACTTGAATCTTCGCTTGATGAGACATCGGTCACCCACTCTTGTTTTTCCACCAAGAAGCTTCTCTTGGTGTGCCCTTTCTTCTTTGGTAAGAGTTTGGTCTTTTTGTCATGGCTCTTCTTCTTCCCAAGCTTCTTGTTCTTGTTTTTCTTCTCATCCTCTTCATCATCGCTTGAATCATGGCGATGTTTGCCTTTGTTGTCCTTCTTTCTCTTGTCCGGCTTGGGGCAATCGGGAGAGATGTGTCCTTTTTCCCCACAATTGTAGCATATTTTGTATTTGACATCTTCCCTATACCGGAACATCCTTCTTTTGGGGTCAAAGTTGTAACCCTTCTTATTTATCTTGTCGCTCAAGCGTGTGAACTTTCTCATCATGAGAGCAAGTTCCCCATCTTCTTCATTATCGGATGAGCTTTCATGATGATCTTCTTCTTCATTGCTTGAGCTAGATTCTTGCTTGACCATCTTGAGCTTGCGGTGCTTGTTGGCCTTGGTTTTGAGATCAATTGATTTGCTTGTTGTTGGCTCTTCGGACATACCAAGGATACTCATTTCATGAGCGCGAATTTCGCCCACAAGCTCTCCTACTTCCATTGTATCAAGATTCTCCTTTTAAAGCATTGCATTGATAATATTGTACTTGGGCTTCGGAAGGAGCATGAGAATCTTGCGGTTGATGGAGCCACTGTCAATTTTAGAAACTTCAAGAGCATTAATGTCCTTGACAATGACATTCAAGCGGGAATACATATCATTGCAATTTTCATGAGCAAGCATCTTAAAAGAATCATACTTTGCTCTAAACAAGTGATATTTTTATTCCCGGACTTTTGTGGAGCCTGCATGAATTTCAATTAGTCTTTCCATATATTACTTGCTAAGTCCATGCCATTTACTGTAGCAAAGACTTCCTCACTAATGGCTTCGAAAATTGCATTTCTAGCCTTTGCATTCCACTTTAGTTGTTCCGTGGTGGGAGTTCCGGTGAACCCGGTTTTTGTTGCCAACCACACTTCGGGGGCAATCACATCAAGGTATGCGGCCATGCGAACTTTCCAATAGGCAAAGTTCTTGCCCTCGAAATGAGCGGCGAACCACCCATCTTGGCCATAGCTCTAGGCGGTGAAGCCTAATGATCCAAATGAGCAACGAGGCTCTGATACCAATTGTAAGGATCGATGGACCAAGAGAGGGGGTGAATTGGGCCTTTTTCAAATTTCTAAGATAATTAAAACAACCTTAACCTATGCAATGCTAGTAAGGCTCAATTCACCAACCGGCTAACAAAGCAAACTACACAAGCTAACAAAGATATGAAACTAAGCAAGGTAGAGCTAAGCTATGATCTCTAAGGTCAAGCACATGAAAGATTGCATGAAAGTAAGTGCTTGAAATGAGAGAGTGGGTTAGAGACAACCGGATTTTTTCCCGTGGTGTCGATGTGTTGGCACACACCCCTAATCCACGTTGTGACACTCACTAAGAGTCTTGTCACCTCCCATGTCACCGAGACTTGGGCGCTCACTAAGAGTCTCCGTTCACCACCCCGGCGTGGTGGAGCTCAAGCCACGTACAATCTTCTTCTCCGGGCTCCCACAATTCTTGGCAAGCTCCGCGAGAAATACCTAGATCACCAAGATCGCCTAGGTGATGCCAATCATCAAGAGTAACAAGCTAAGGCCTTCACTTGAGCAAGAACCGATCACCAAGAACGGATGCACACAAGCTTCTCTCTACTCAAGTCCTTAATCTTGGTTCTTGATTGATTGAATGAACAAGTATGCGAAAGATGAAGCTCAAGGTGGCTCTCAACAATGTATGAGTGTTTGAATGTTTCCTGGTGTTAAGAGTAGGCAAAATGACCCATTGGAGGGGTATATATAGGCAGCTCACACGAATAGAGCCGTTGGAGAAAAGCTGCCAGAAAACTGCGTAGCGCCGGTTAATCCGACGACCCTCCAATAGCCAGCGTCGGTTTAACCAATGAATGTAAACTGCCCCTTATGAAAACTAGCCGTTACAACTTGGGCAGATTAACCGACGTATCATCGGTTTAAACGGTGAGTGTAGTTGTTCACTGATTAGCTGAAATACCAAGTCTCTGGACAACTGCACCGACGTTGACTCAAACTTATCGTCGGTTTAACCGGTGAGTACAACTTCTAAAATCCTTTGAAAAACCATCTCACTGGTCAATTGCACCGACGTCTTGATTCAAACATCGTCGGTTTAATCGGTGTATAGAACTTGAAACACCCTGGAAAAACCAACTCTGGACTAATGCACCGACGTTAAATTCAAACACGTCGGTTTAACCGGTGTATTGACTTGTCCAGACTCTGCTGACTTCGTTTAACCGACGTATAGAAAAATAAAAACGTCGGTTAAACCGGTGTATAGACTTTTTCCTGATTTTGCCTTTTCTGATTTGAGTCTTGATTGAAATCCAAATATTCTTGAGATATAAGTTGAAAACCACTTATTTGAACTTCTGGAAACCTGAGTGACCATAGTGTGCATCCATTTTTGATTGACCATGTCCATGCTCAAGTTACTTGGCCTAAACCCCTCTTAATAGTGCGATCACTACAAAACTATAAAACCTATACTAACCTAAGTGTCCTTCTCAACCTTACGACACTTAGGACTAGAAAGATCCTTTGTCTTGTTATAATCTTGAGTTGAATATGAGATCGCCTTTTTGAATAATGAAATTGAGGGGCCTCTTTTGACATATGACCAAATGAGCGATAATGAACTATTAAGCTGCACAAACTCATTAGTCACAATAATGGTTGTCATTAATCACCGAAACATACCTTGAGGGCCTAGATGCTTACAGAAGCCTAGGGCCGACCACTGTGGCCCGGGGAAGTTTACCGTCGTCTCCTCCCTCGCCAGGACCGAGTCTCTCTTGGTGCTGCTGCAGACAGGATTCCGCCACCGGGCGCGGGGGCCTAATGCCAGCACCAAGGTCGAGCCGGCGAACGATCGCCCTTCTCCACGCTCCGTGCTCATCCAAATGAGCACCCAGCTCGTGGTGAGCAATCATCGGGCTGGCTTCCGACGGCAGGCGGCAGCGGCAGGGTCACTCCCATTCAAAGCCAAAGAATTTGGTCTCATGCTATCTGAGCATGGAACAGTTCTTGTGCTGGGAAGGGCCCCGCAAGCTCCCGAGGTGATGCTGGATGATGCTGTACAGGCATGTCCAGACCGCGTTCGCCCCCAACAACTGAGGAATTTCCAAGGTGGCAGTTCCACTCCGACCAGGGATGAGCATGACTCATAGGGCGACGATTGAAGGTTAACATTAGATAGGATTGAATGTATTTCTCCTTTGTAATAACATGGTGCCTACGTGTGGTCCAGAGCGGTAAAGGTCCGCCCTTGTAAACCCGACCTCTAGCTTCATCAGGCAACACCAACAAGTGGTCCAGAGCGGTAGAGGTCCGCCCTCATAATCCCGATCTCTGATGTACACCACTAGCCAAGAAATAAAAGAGATTTGCTTCCTCAGCCTTATCTTTACATTAACTTAACAGCACTCGCCTGATCAGCTTGCATTTTTTACTAATGATCCAAATAGAGTTGATGGCTAGTGGTCAGGTTGGAATGCCCCTTCTAGCTGGAAGGCAGTTCGGACCCCTAGGGACCTGCTCAGGAGAAGTGGTGCCCGTATCCTGGGGAAGAGAAGCTCCGCGTGGCTTAGCCTGGTAATGTACCCTAAGCCTACGTACTTCTTTGCCCTGTTACGAGTCCCCTAGTATCCGAGGCTGCTGTTCCTAGGGGTCCCGGGCTCTTTTCTAGTATAAGGCTTGGTTTCCAGTGCCATACCGCTAGGTCCGGATACATATCTCGACGGATCGATGGCAACGCTCCAAGTCCACTCCGGTGGCCCGCTCCGGCGGAGACCGCTCGCCACGGTCGCTCCAAGTCCACTCCGGTGGCCCGCTCCGGCGGAGACCGCTCGCCACGGTCGCTCCAAGTCCACTCCGGTGGCCCGCTCCGGCGGAGACCGCTCGCCACGGTCGCTCCAAGTCCACTCCGGTGGCCCGCTCCGGCGGAGACCGCTCGCCACTGTCGCTCCAAGGCCACTCCGGTGGCCCGCTCCGGCGGAGACCGCTTGCCACGGTCGCTCCAAGTCCACTCCGGTGGCCCGCTCCGGCGGAGACCGCTCGCCACAGTCGCTCCAAGTCCACTCCGGTGGCCCGCTCCGGCGGAGACCGCTCGCCGCGGTCGTTTGAGGCCGGGTCCAGGATGTGGTGCTTGCTCCTTGGGCAGCTCGAGGTCTGCTTAGCTCAGTTCCGTACCCTAAGCCTGCACCCTCGCCACCCTATGGAAAGCACTCTAGTACCTGAATCTAGCGATAAGTGCTACGACCATAAAGGGGTCCGGAGCACCCGCTCTCGACATGGGCACGCCAACGCAATCAGCATTGCGTCACGATAATGGCCCCACCTGCGGGTTCGTACCTCTCCCAAGGTGGGCCCGGGGGCCACTGTCGGTACCTCAGGACTGGGGTACCCCCTCTTGCCATGTCAAGACTCGTGTAGTTATCAGTAACTACACCCTAAGGAGCTGAGCAGCCGGACCCCTTGGACACGGCTCCATCTTATCAGACCAACGGCACCGAACCCGCTTCCCGCTCGGGGCAGGTCCGGTGTCGCCACGTGTCCCGGAGAAGAAAGCGCTCAGGGCCAAGCGGCTGGGGGCCCCGGACCCCCACATACTATCCGGACCCCCTCAGTAGGGAGAAAACAGACACCTCACCCGGGGGGACCGGAGCCGCCACGTGTCCGCAGGTGGCGGCACGCGCGCGCCGTGACACCTCCCCGGGAAGACTCACCTACCTACCGCATACAATGCAGTAGACGGAAGTGCGCACTGCCATAACGAAGCCTGAGACAGCTTTGGCCAGGTTGCACTGTTAGTTGCGTGTTACCAAGGAGCACAGAGCAGTCGCTAGCGCAGCCTACTCCGCGTGTGTCAACCTACTATGCCAGTTGGATACGACGGCTCGGCTTCGCCCATTAAGTCACCTACACGTTAGCCTCGACAGACTACGCCGCAAGCTACATTGCTCCAACGGGCGCCTCGCCGATGGGACAAATAAAGATCCCCCTCGGTCAGAGAGTCTATGGGACGAGGAATCGTATCCGAGAAGAGATCCCCAACCACTATAGCACCATTAGTATCTTTCCAGTATAGTATACATCCTTGTTGGGCCCACCTGCCGGGGTCCAACGCCTGTGTACGCGTCCTCCTTTGCTCTATAAAAGGGAGACGCCCGTTAGAAAAGGACTTAGGCCCAGGAGAAGCCCGGGGCTGGGCAGAGGATAGACTCATTCATACATAATGCAATACACCACATAGTGGACGTAGGTTATTACGCTCCAGCGGCCCGAACCACTCTAAAATCCGTGTGTTCTTGCGTTCTTGCCCCGAAGCTAGATCGGCCTAATAGCTTAGCACTTCCCCGAGTACTCCCCCTCGGGAAATAGGCGGGTGCGTTCTGCCACCCGGCTGTGGGTACCCCCAAAAGCCCGCGACATTTATTTTTTTTTCTATTTTTAAATTTTCATTTTTTTTCCATCCTTCCGGTAATACTAACCTTTTATTGTTCCTCTTTTTATTATTTTATTTTAGATTTTGTTTAACCGACTTGTTAACTATGAATCTATGTAAGGTGTGAAGTGTGGACGTGTCATGAAGAGTACTAACTTGTTTAGCACGAGTGTATATATATTTTTATAAGAATATTTTATTCAATGTAGATGCAATTTGTTCTTCACATCTGCATGTAACTAATTTTTTTAATAATGCTAAATTACTTGTTCTCTTTATAAATTAAATTGTTCGGCGATGTTAATTTATTTGTTCGCAATATTCATTTTTCATTATTATCATATATAATTAAATGTTCGCACAGTTTAATCTTTTGTTCGTTGAATATTATTATTTTGTTCATCACATTTAATTTTTTGTTCGTACAAATAATTATTTGTTCGTGTTGTTAAAATATTTATTTCCAGTATTTTAAATAAACTATTTAGTATCAAAAAATATATTTTAAAAAATATAATGCAAATATAGGCAAGTGTGATATTGTTTTGAAGATCTTATCATAAAAAGATAATAGTGGAATGAAAATTTAATTTAAATACTTTATTTAATAGTTATAGTTTTTTACTTTTAGATGTACATGCATGAGAGTGACGTCATGGTCACTGTCCTCTACTGCATGCAAGCCCACGTTCTCTCTCCTCTTTCCTTTGGTTGGTACTAGTATGTGTCATAGGTGATGAATGGAGAATGCCATAATATTAATTTAACTCGTGAGGTCCAATAATTAATTTCAGCCCATGAGGGAGGCGCATCTCTATAAGTGATAATTGAAAAATTTGTCACCTGAAGTGACATATAACCTCGCCCACACTCGTCGGCGTCTGGTGGGCTTGATTGTTCCGTCGCTCGCCTTTCCACTTGTTCACGTGTCAAAACCAGGCCCAGGGGCCATGTTTGGATAGATGGATGTGCTTCTGTACGTTGTGTGGGTGGGTTGGCCGGGTACCCACACATGGGCCGTGCTCTGGCTCTGGATTTACCATTTTTCGTTGATGCGGATCCGGAAAACGGACCAAAATGGGGGTAACTAGGCTAGTTGACTGTTGCAGGTAAAAGAAAGGAAAACAAGCAAAGTATCTTTTGAAACGCCAAGCGAAATGAATTAAACGGGGAAGACAAAAAAAAGACTTTCAGAAATGGAATATAATGGTACACAATTAACTTGACTATATAGCATTCCTTCAACTGTCACTTTCAAAGAAGCTGATACAGTTCCATAGTCTATATATGTTTACATGCATCATGACCAATCTTATTGCTGCAGTGTCTCTTGCACTCAGACACTGCTATAGGAGACGGATGATGAGTTATTTTCTCACACAAGTACTAGGTCATACGCACATGCATATTTATTCAAGAAAGCACACATGGCACACCTGTTACTTATTCAAACCACAATATAAGCATACTCTTCCACTAATAATAGCACTCATGGCACTCTTCCACTACTACAAAAATAATTTACAGAAACATCTCAATTTTTCTATAGGGACAGATCAAAATTTAACCCGTTGCTACAAGTGAAACTAAGTTACTGTAGCAAGTAGCAACCGACCCGTCTCTGAAAATACATTTTTAGAGATGATCACCCCTCACCCGCCTCTAAAAATAATTTATTTTTAAAAGCGGGTGAGGAAGTAACCCGCCCCTAAAAATAATATTTCTATAGGCGGGTCACCCTATGTCTGCCCCTACAAACTTTGAACTCAGGGAGCGGCAAGATAAAAAAATTTCAGTGGGCGGCAGCATGGGCGCAGGGGCCTTTCACGCCAGCCACCCTCTCTCCTAATCTCTCACGCCTTATCCTCATCTCTCATTCTCTCTCGCGGAAGAAGTGGCCTCCTGGCTCCTGCGGCGTCGGTGGGGGCAGGCGTGAGGGACTCCGCGCGGCGCTGACGCGGCCGTCGCAGGGGCCTCCCGCGGCACTGGCGGAGTGCGAATTTGATAGTAATGTCCACATACATATGCTTTGGTCTCAAAGCTAGAGTAAATGTGATGAAGTCCCACACTTAATGTATTATAGGGAAAGAGAATAGCAGGCTTCTCAAGATTTGCATTAAGAAGCTTCTTTATTTGCAGTGAGCACATGTAAGTGTGCTTACAGCAAATCTACATATAAGCTTGAGGTTTGAGTATTGTGGTTTGGCCCTCTCATGTTTTCTCAAAAATAACAAGCCGAAATGAAGCTAATTTTTGTGCCCATTTCCAAAATAAAAAAGTTATGAGCTGACCCAAGTCGAGCAACGCTCTTTGCAAGCCTTACCATGGAGGCTGGCTTTTGTGGTGATCATGTATGATTCATCCATTTTCTTTATAAACTATGATTCAACCATTCTAAAGATGTTCGTCTATATACAGATGACTATTTCCTTAAAATTTGAAAAAAGTACGAAAAACTATATATAGTAAAGTAATAATAATTTTCTTATCTGCTAGTAATCCAGGTATGCGAGCATTTGCAAACACCTGCATGCTTTGATAAAATTTTGTCCCTGGAACATAAATTGGGAAGGATACTACGCCTTGAAAGAACAATTCGATTTTTTTCCTCAATTCCTTTGTGCTTGGACTCTCGGACTCAAAGCCAATAACCTTCTTGATTGTAATACGAAACAACATCTGCAAGAAGGCAAAATAACCTCAACTGATAGGGGCACATTTTATATAAAGTAAAAATTAAGATTTAGAACAATCACTAAGATATCTAGTTAAATGAATGCCTATACAAATGAGCTTGAGTGCATAATAACATCCCAGTCATAAAAAGAGTACAGATAATTACATTTAGGTCAGTTGGTAGCACTAAGTTAGATGGCTTAAATCGTGTTTTGGCCCATAAAAGGAGCCAATTTTGCCATCGTTTGCTTCCCTTATTTTTTTCACCTGATGCCTACCTTCCATTTCAAACTAAAAGAAAATGTAACGGATTACGTTTCAGAAAAAAAGATGTATGTTTATGGTCACAAGCTCCGTTTGTATCTTTATAAGGTATGCATGAAAATTTAGCTGTTTATGAAAATTAGGTTTTGTAACATATCTCTATATAAGCTATATTAAACTGTTGCAAGTATTATAAGCTGGCCTTTACTTCCTAAACCTCTAAGCTGGTACGGTACTCCATTTAGATTACATGGGCCAGTGAACGGGTGCCTAACCAGACTCGTTACTGGTCTCAGTAGCACACATAAGGTCCTATGTTCGACTTATGGTGGGAGTGAATTTCATGCTAAGGTTTTAAAAGTCCCCTTGCTTGCCTACATGCCAAAGCAATGGTATGGGTTACATCACCCCTGTGTAAGAGTGGCAAATACCTGGGGGCTGTCATACCTCTCGCAGGTCGAGTTTTTTTTAATTACATGGGCCAATAACAACCACTATAATTAAGCCTGGACAAAAACTCGTGGCTCACTAGTTCGCTCAGCTCGGCTCATTAGTGGCTCGGCTCGACTCGGCTTGTTGAAAAATACTAACGAGCCGAGTCAAGGTTTTAGCTCGATATCTTATTGAGCCAGTGTAAGGATCACCGGGGTGTCCGACCCTAGAGGGGGAGGGGGTGAATAGGGTCACTAATCGCTTTTTTTTTATCCTAGGGCTCAATCTAATTGCATAAGATAAACCTAACACGTCTTACACATGCTAGTTATGACTAAGGTTTATCTATACTACCCTCTACTTACCCAAAAAGACTTGCAACCTATAACCAATCCTAATCAAACTAACTAGGAAAGTAAAGGTAAGCAAGAAAGAGTAAATGCGGAAAACGTAATGCGGTAAGTAAAGTGGTAAGGGAGAGAATATGCAAACTCCCGTGAAGACACCAAGACACACGATTTAACGTGGTTCGGTTAGGACACCAAAGTCCCTCCCTACGTCCACGGCCACTTGCTCACAAAGAACAAGTGTGATGCCGAGTCTCTTCGCTTGATCACCGTCTTGCCACGCCTCCAAGGCTCCCGACAAGCAAAGGCTAAGTGACGCCAAGTCACAAAGACGAGGTCACCGCCACCGTTTATCTCGAAGCGTCACCACGGCACCGTCTTCACTATCTTGGAGCTTTAACACCAAGTAGGGGCCTCCTTCCCCGCACAAAGTGTCGTTGCCACTCCACACCAAGTCGGAGGGTCACACGACGAGTACACAAGGTGCTTGCCGCAGCAAGGCTTTCTCTCAAGCTAGTTCTCTCAAGAACTAAGCCTAAACAAGCACTAAGCACTCTCACAAATGTGCTTAAGCCTATATGATGTACAATGAAGCTCTATGGTGGTTGGAGATGATCTTTAGCTCTTGTATGCTTCCTTGAACTCCAGCACACTCAAATGACCCGGCCTTGGGGGTATATATAGACAGCACAAGCAAATATAGCCGTTGGAGAAAAGCTGCCAGAAATGTGATTAACGCCGGTTAATCTGACGTACCCCAAAAGCCATCATTGGTTCAACCGGTGTATGTAAACTGCTACTTGAAAAACTAGCTGTTAGCAATTAACCGGTGTATCGCCGGTTTAACCGATGCAATCAACCGGTGTATGTAAAATTAGCGTCGGTTTAACCGGTGATTGTAACTTCTTCACGTTCCTCCAAAAACCACCTCTCTGGACAACTGAACCGATGCAATTGACCGATGCATCGTCGGTTCAACCGGTGTATGTATTTTCATCGGTCTTCGTTTGGCAATGCACCGACGTATGCATTTTCTTCAACGTCGGTTAATCCGGTGAGTGTATCTTTAGTTTCCAGCTTCTGGACAATTACACCGGCATGTGTCTTTTCCTTAACATCGGTTCAACCGGTGTATTGAATTTCTTCACAGTCTCTTCGATTCTTGTCCTTTGGACCGAAGAGGTTTCAGGGCGCTGCCCTGAGACCCGCGAGGGGCGGAACCCCCGTAGGGGTGGCCCTTCGGGCCTAGCTGCGCCTATCTTCTCTTTGTCATCACTAGAACCTAAAAGCCTGGGAATGTTTATCTTGACAATCATATTAGTCCAAGTATTGTGTGTGTCATTAATCGCCAAAACATTATATTAAAATATGACATGAGAAGCCATTTTCGCTACAGCTAGCTCGAGCTGGCTCGTGAGCTACTCGCGAGCCAAAACAAGCCAAAACTAAAACCAAAATAGTAGCCATCCTAGCCCAAAATACTTTACTCGGCCCAACAGCCCAACGTGAAAACCTAATTCTCTCACTCCCAGCCCCCTCTCCCTTCTCTCCCGAAGTCCAAATTCTCCGAGTAAAAAAAAATCCCAATCCCCAGACCCGTCGCCCATTCTTTGTCCCTGGCGTACAGCGCCGCCACCGCTCTGGTCCTCCACGCCTTCTGGCCTCCACTTCCCGGTCGTCCTAGTAGGCAAGCTCGCTGCAGACCTTTGCCCTTGCACGCCACCGGCCCCACGCAGGCGCACAACCCTACCACGGCGCTCGCCTCTTCATGCCTCGCGATAGTGCCCCTTTCCCCAGTTTGCTCGGCAGTGAGCCCCATCTCGGCCTCTCCCCACGACAATGGAGGAAGACACCGAGCTAGCTGGTGTGACAGACCCGTGTCACACCACCGAATTAATACGTTTAATTAAGCGTAACCACCATCATCTGGTATATTAGCTTAATTAAGTGTAACTTGACAGGCTATTTTCAACCCACAGACCGATCGAAACACACCAGAAGTCTCGCACGAAGGCAGAAGGTACCAACATGAAATATTCTTAAAAAATAGTAATTAATTTTTTTAAATTGCTTACAAAACAGCTTTTAATTTAGAATTAACATAAGAAATGATAGCCGCGGAAAAGAGAGTCTAACCTGTGGAAAAAATTTCAATGAAAATTCGAATGAAATCAAGTAAAGAAAAATTACGACGGCATGAGGACGTCACATCGAGCCCACCGATAAGAATCCTGGTTAGCTTCTACACCTGAAAACAATTTATCAACAAACCCTGAGTATACTAATACTCAGCAAGACTTACTCGACCAGTGGGTATAACTTAGCTCACATATCTAGATATGCAAGGCTTTTGGCTGGTGGTTTATTTTTGCAGAAATAGCAACTAGAGATGTATCCTTACTTTCAACATTTTAGCCGCATATTTTATATAACTAGACTCTCACTAAAGTTTGCCTGTCTACACACACATGTGGGGCATCCAATTAAGATTCAGAATTTATATCTATTTTTATATCTCTAATACCCTAACTCATTCGCTACGGTGTGACAAAGAGATCAAGGCCCTCATGTCCGCGAGACACGGCGAATCGATTCGATTTAACCTTGTAAGGTGGACCTAACCAACACGGCACGTATTTGCCCCGTCGGACTATACATGACAACCATTCCCCTCCCCGCCTCGAACTACAGGAACTAGCCCAACGACATATGGTCAGCCGAACTCAACGTGAGACCACCAAAAGTAAACATATGCATCCCAATTCTCCGCGACTACTCGACTCGCCCCAGGAGTTGGGTGCGGGTTCCTGTACTTTCGAAGCAAGGCAGTACTCGGCTTACCGGTTTCGACTACCTCCTACTCCCGGCATGCGGTTAGTACAATTCAATCCCCGATCAGCACTGCCACAACGTCCGGTCCTTAATCGACACGGACGGGGCTAAGACACCCAGGAACCTTGTCCTGCTGCCAAACCTAATACCATCATCCCCGCCCGGCCTCACATCTCCATAACCATTTCAAACCACTTCAACAATACTGATGTATAAAGATAATAATGTATCTCGCGAGTAACCGGCAATTACTCGGCTTCTAAAGTTTCCTGTGTCTCGCGAGTGACACAAGGTCACCCGACTTCTACCGGACTTATTTAGCCTGACATCGCTATCGACCTATTCATACTAGTAAAAACTCAAGGAAACCTAGGGATCATGCAGCTAGGGTTCCAATCAATTCCTAATACGTAATGCACAAGTAATAGATAAAACATATACATAGTGAATCAAAATTTAAAATAATAGGACATGTACCGGGGTTTGCCCGAGAGTAACACTAAGTTAGTGCTAATATTATTTTCGGCCTTGGGCCCTTCCGACCATTGGGCCGGGTCTTCACGAATTCCTTCTCAATCCTGCCTCGCTAGCTCTTGGGCTTCACGGCTACGCCTGTTCCACAATCACGAGATCGCATGCACCGGAATCTACATGTATGCATATGTATATGATATGAGAGAATGCATATATGAATTACATATTTACAAAAATAACCCATAACTGAGAAGAATTGCTAATGATTCGGACCAACTACCCTAACCCTACCCGCTCAGCTGCCGCCACACCGGTCAGACCGGTCCAAATTACCCCAAGCACACTACCGGTCAGACCGGTCCCTCCGACCGGTCAGACCGATCCTAACCGAGCAATGTCCTAAGTAGATATACTACAAGCTACAGCTACTAGACTCTTTCTTTACTCAATCAACCTCGGGGTGAGTTCAAAGAAGTAATACACAAGAAGCTAAAATAGTTAGACTACTCTAAGGGATTATTTAAAAGGAATACTTTAATTGATTGGGAAATATGCTAGTTTAGAAACAATTCATAATTAAGTATTAACTTTTTCATACAAGAAGCTAGTCCTTACTACTAAGACTATTTATTTAAGCCTACTCATGATGAACTTAACAATTAAGAAGCTACAAACCCATATGTCCGGAGACTCCGGGTTTTGGCCCAGATTGTCCGGGTACAAATTTTTCTGTAGTATCCGTGCATTCTAATGATGAATCAAAAACTAGCATGACACTACACCGATAAAATGTGTTAATTGTATGCGCCAATATCTTTTTTAAAAATAAACTAGTTATTATCTAATAAACATACTAGTACACGGATATGTTGATTACCATACTAAACGATGTTTTCTAGACTTGTAACTTTTACAGCAGATTACACATTCCTAAATCGAACTACCGCCTAAATTCCACAATTTTCGGACTAACAGATTGACATAAACAATTTAAATAAACCTAAGCACCATTTAAATTCTAACAACAGTCAAAAAGGACACTTGACAAGAATAAATATTTTTCCCATGTAGATATAGATGCAACCAACCTAACAAAACTAGTTTTGCATTTTTAGAATTTTTCCTTGAATTGTTATGCGATCTACAAGTTTTCGTCAAATGAATTAAAGGGCCCCACCGGTCAGACCGGTTATTATAACCGGTCAGACCGGTCCTAGTCGAGCCATGGCGCAGGGCCATGGCCGGCGGCGTCCCGGGCGGCTCGGCGCCGGAATCCACGAAGGAAGGGGTCGCGGAGGATGAGGAGCTCACCACGAACCCATTTTAGGGACTTGTTTGGGCGGAGGACGACCGGAGAGGTGGATCGACGGTGAGGGGCGGAGCTACTGTCCATAGAGGCTTGGAGCTTCGATTCCCGTCGACTCAACCGAGGAGAGGCTAGGCTGGAGGTTGGGGAACGTGGAGGAGGGTGGCGGGGAACTTCTATGCGCAAGGGATCGAAGCAAGGCGACAGGAGGGAGGAGATCGAAGAGAGGGGCAGCGGCGGCCTGCTTTGCTCGAGCTCTGGCTCAATGGGGAAGAAGAGAGTTGAGTGGGAATAAAAACAAATATCAGGGGAAGATAAGGACGGGTTGGAATACGCCCAACCGGTCTGACCGGTTGCTCAGACCGGTCGGACCGGTCCGAATTTGGGGTGTTACAGCTGGTGGGTGGCTCTGAAATAGCTACCATTTTTTTTTTCAAGCCTCACGAGCTAAACGAGCCAGCTCGAGTCGGCAAACGAGCCCTGACTTTTAGCTCGCTCTGATATCGAGCCGAGCCGAGCCAGCTCGAGCTGAGCCAAGCCGAGCCGAGCCGAGCCGGCTTGATATCCAGGCTTAACTATAGTGGTATATTGGACTGTATATTATAGTATTATATAAAAATAGTTAACTTACATCAGTTATGGCCTCCTTTACCTCGATGTTTGGATTAGCAGCCCATGTTCTAAGGGACTCTGTAATGATGCTCTCCATTTCAGATACGAACACTTCCCTAAGGTTTTTTGGTGCATAGAGTGGAGCAGCTAAGCTTCGTAAGTATTTGTGAATGGAACCATAGCATTCGGAGATGATCTTCTTGCCAAATATACTATTCATCGTGTCGGGGTACCATAATTGGAACAGCTTGTCGTTATGACGAAATACAAAACGGTTGAACTCCATGTCCATCGAGACAACCACAGGCTTCCCAACAAAGCTGGTCTTGAAGAGATGGCCATACTTGAGAAAAGAGAAACTGACTTAGATAATGGTATCCCACCGAATCATTTGCTTGATCTTGTATACGTAGTTGTAGATTGGCACAACGATTCCCAACGAGAATGCACAAATTTGAACTTGTAGACACTGTAAACTTGCAGCTCGTTAGGCTCGCGAGCTGGCTCGAACTCGCTCATTATGCTAATGAGCACAAAGTTCTACTCGGCTCGTTATTACGAATTGGATCGAGCCGTGTCACGACCCCAAATGTAAAAACATGCTTAACACTTAAACAACATCATCATAAGCATCATTAAGGCATAAAGGAGCATCATGTGCATGTGTGTTGTGTTTTGAATTTAATTTTGTGTATGTAAGAATATGCGCTTATTAAGAAAGTTCAAATTTTGTTATGCAACTTGGAATCCAAAAATTTTATTTAAATACTATATTTCAAATGTTGATTTAAAAATATTTTTTCAAGATTTTATGACTTTTGAACCGAGCCACAAAATTCAAGGAAATTTCAAAAATAGTCTCATTGTTCTTTTTTCTGCGACCAAATTACAAAATATTTTCGAGTGATTCTTGTTGAATTGTGTTCTTAGTGATTTTATATATCTCAAGTAAAAATTTAGTGAATTTTTGAGCCCGGGAACACCTTCGTTTCGAATTTCAAACTTGAACTGTTTATTTTCCTCGCCCGGGCCCACCCGTCAGCCTCCCCTTCTCCTCCTCTCTCTGTTCTGCTGGGCGCGCCGCACGTGTCACCGCCGCCGGCCATCCTCGCACCACGTGCTGGCCATCCTCATTCTGCATGCATCTTTATCTGTGCTGAGTCCGCCCCCTCGCCCTCTCCTTATCCGCGCCCGACCCCTTCTTTCCCTTTCCCCCAAACCCTAGCCCTCCATTGCCGCCGCCTGGAGCTCGGTTGTCGCCGTCGATTCGTCGTCTCCGGTTGCCCTCTCGCATGGGGAGCTTCCTCGTATCGTCCTCCTTCGTTTCCCTTTCTTAATCGGCCCCCTCCCTTGTCGTGCAGGGCCGCCGCCGCCCAACGCCGCTGTGCCGCCCGTCCGTCGCCGCTCCTCGCCTGCGCCACCGCTAGTGAGGCTCGCCGCCATTCCCTCCACCCCATGCTGCCTTCCCTTCCCCGCTCTGGTCCTGCCTCGCTGCGCCGTCTTGCGCCCGCCGCCGCCGGCCGCCGTCGCAGCGCGCATGCGCGGGCTCGCGCTCGCGCTCACACTGCGCCGCGCGCGCCGTGGCCGCGCCCACATCGCGGTCAAGGCGTCTGCCTTGCCTTGACCCGGCCTGGGTCGCCGCTGACCCGTGGGGCCTGCCTGTCGGTGCCTGGGCTGGCCCTGCAGGGTACGTTTAGCGTTTTCAAGCTAGTTTATTTGTGTTGCAAATTTGAAAAATGCGTACAAAATCGTACCGATCTCAGAAAAATGCAAAACTTGTTTTGTTGGGTTCGTATCGCTGAGATCTACTTAGAAAAAATATTTTTTTGTATGTTTCACTAATGTTTGTTAGGGTTTAATCTTGTTTCCGTTTCTTCTATCCGAAAATGCTTTAGGGTAGAACTTCTTGCTGGAAAGTGATAAAATAGCAAAACTAGTTTTATTAGCCTTGGGTTCATGCCTAGTTTCTATGATAATTTTCTTGGATTTGTTTAGTTAATTTTGCATGTCTTTTCTGATTTACCTTGTTTCGAGTAGTTGAAAATTAATATATTTATGATTAATTATAGAAAAATGCTTTTGCTGCAAAACCAATTTTCGTGGGTTCCTTTGTAATGTTCTCTGCATGCTCAATTTAAAATGTGATTTATGCTTGATGTGTACATTCATTTCTTAATTCTTGCATCGCATTCATGCATTATAGTGTCTGAACCGTCGGAGAACGAGCCCGTTGAGCCTGCTGAGTCCATCGAGCCTGAACCCGTAGTCCAGTTCATGGTCGAGCCAGAAGTTAACCAAGGCAAGCAGCTAAACATGAATCCTTGCTCCTATTTAACCTGATTTAATTAGTTATTTCACCGGGTAATGTTGGGTTATATATAGTATGTATGTATTGCATTCTTGTACCTATCTGCGTGCATTATCCTTTCTTGATTTGTTATCCTTGTTCTTGGCACTAGTTAGTCAGTAATTACTTAACCTGACTAGATGCTTAGCCCTACTTAGAATATTTATATTGCTCGCTAGACAGGAATAATTTAGAGGATCACATTTACCGGTTACCCTTGATCGCACTGGTCTGGTTTGGTGGTTATTGAAGTGGTAGTACCGAGATTTGAGCGGAATGGTAGGGCTTAGAGAATAAAGTCACATGGACATAGTCCGCTTGGATCGATTAAGGACCGAGTTGATGTCATCGGCCTTGAGCACCTTTCCGTGCTACCACATATCCAATATAATAGTACGGATGAGTCAATTACCTTCTTTGACTTGATCATTGATGTGCAGTCCTAGATACGTGGCTAAGGGCTATGCAGAGAGGCTTAGAGGTGTCCCCTGGGTGGACCTATGTGTAGGAAAATTTAGAGATGGCCCCGGTGGAAACTAAGTCTCTACTCGTAAGCTAGGTGTGAAAATTTCAATGATCGAGCCATGTTGGGAACGGTTGACACGAGTACCCCCTTATCCAACTTTGGCCGGCTGGGTGAGTCGCATGGTCCTTGCGTCATGTGGGTAAAGTAGTACACCCTTGCATGGTTATAATCAATTCGAATTGCCGCGCTCTCGGATATGAGTAAGCTCTTGGTTCGTCGAATTCTTCATAGAGAGTTTCGGTTTTGTTGGCTTTGGATTCATGTCATATCGAGGATCTATTATATATTATATTACTCTCTTAATCAACTAAAATTGTTTGGGGTTGGGCAAGATTAATTAATTTTGCTAGGTGATAGTTTAGGAAGCTCTTGCTTATGCAATAATTACTTAACCTTAAAGCTTTTAATTGAGCCTTTGTATGATCCTTGTTTATTTAATCGCGTAAGTCATGCGAGTACCTTTTGTACTTAGGTTGCTTTCTAAATCTAGTTGCAGGTGAGCCGGAAGTGGTGTTCGGCCACTTCTACCCCGCCGATCCAGGCGCGGGGGAGGAGTAGGTCGTTGAGGCTATGATGGTGTCCTTGAGCAAGACACCATTATCTTAGGTATGTTTTTATCGTAGCCGAACTCTGTGAGAGTATGTAAATATAATAATCTTTAAGTTTCGGTTTAATATATCTTTCGTGAGCCCAAGGCTTGTAATGGAAGTTAGTTGAACCCTCCTATATTGAACTTATAATTTTAAGTGTGTAAAATTGCTCTTTGTGGATCATCGGCAATATACGTGCTTGTGTAACGGTACGTGTGCTTAATCCTGGGCATGTGGCAAACACGTACCGGGACTACCGGGTTTGTTCTCATTCTAGGTGAATTGTATTGGTTAAGTGCCTCTAAGGTGTGGATTAGCACGTGGCGTGTCGAGAGACGGACACGTGCTAGCCCTCATCTTAAAGGATTAATCAATAATTTCACCTAAACCGAGGGCAAATTGGGCGGTTCTCACAAGCCGAGCCGGCTGCGAGTCAAGCGAGCTAATGAGCCACGAGTAATTTTTCCAGCCCTAGGTAAATGCATAATTACGTATGTGTGTGGTGGTGGTGGTGTGTACATACGTGTTACCCTTGTGATAATGGCAAAAACAGTATAATAACTGCGGTAGATGATAATTGTTATATATAGCTAGAGTAGCGTACCCATTTCCCATTAAGCTCGCCCATGGTGAGCTTATTGTATATGAGTTGTACACTACGTTACTCTTCAAATTAATGGCATGTCTAGGAATTATTTCTATCATGTATATAATCAAGAGTGAGTTATAATTAACCTATCACCTTTTGAGCCTCATCTTGTAGAAGTCTGGAATGTCCAATGAAGGGCTTGACTTCAAGAGCTGGAGTGTCTCGCCAACAATAGGTAAGCCCATGGAGCCACGAGGAAGCCTCCCATTGCACGTAGGGTTCGTCCACCGGTAGATCAAGTGAAGAAGCCACCCTAGAATGAGTGTAAAGACGCCATAGAGAATAACATCCTGCACTTGCAGCTCCATCATCTCTATGATGATCAAACTCAGTTGTGCCTAATTGGCGAATGAAGGAAGAAGCTGCATGGACCCATATATATAGTTGCTGAAATGTTGTAAAACCGTCGATCCAAATTATTAAATGATTTGGTTGGGAAACTTGCACCAACACCCCTTCTCTTGAGTCTGAAGGGTGGATACGGCACGTGCGCGTATTTTGCGTGAAAAATGGGTGGCCTGTAATGTGTGAACAACACGCAGCCGTGAGCTAGGTAAGCCCATTCGGGCCTACAATTTTTTTTGTTATTTTCATTTGCAAACTCATGTTCTAACTATCCAGACCAGCACATATACTCGTATTTTGCGCCGGCACAGCCGCTGGATCAAATACACGTCACATGTCTGTTTTTTTTAGATAAAAGTCCCGGCCTTGAACACTCTCAAGAGAGTGTCTACAGCCAAACGAGACCCTCAAGTTACAAGAGTTCTTAGACTCTAAATCACAAACGAGAAATTTTACAAAAACAAGAGAAACTAATAAAGAACAAAGGAAGAAAACTAAAAGGCTAAGCTTCAATCTTCTTCTTCATTCCTGCTTCAAGCTTGCAATGTCTTCACACAACATCAATCCATCACATCAATGTCTACTTAGAAACTTGATGTTCGGATCATCTGCGCTTGTCATGTCTCTTCACGTAAACCTATCCTCTTGGGATCTCCGAAAGCGTCGCCTCAGGAGGAAGCGACGCCGAAGGTGCCGTCGTCGCCCGTTCAGAAAAAACTGAGCATGGTTTTCACTAGGAGTCCCGATTGATGAAGAGATGGGAGGCTGTGTCTATGTTGGCTTAACTTGGTGGTGCCAACCCTATAACTGCTATGGATTGGTTTTTGAGCTGGCATGAATGATATGCTCGGCAGTAGTGAAAGTAGAGTCAATGATTTACTCACTTATTTCTAATCTTGATCAAACTCGGGTGTGCCAACATCACCTGTGCTTTCCGGATTTAAGAAACTACTCTCTCCGTTTCAAATTGTAAGTCATCTCAACTTTTTTGGAGAGTCAAACTATTTTTATATTTGATCAAAATTATAGAAAATATTACAAAGATTTATATCACCAAATAGATATACTATGAAAGTATATTTAATGAAGAATTTAATGATATTTATTTGGTATCATAAATATTAGTACTTTATTGTACAAACTTGGTCAAACTTGAAATATTTTGATTTTTCAAGCGAAATGTTTTGATTTTTCAAGAAAGTTAGAATGTATTACAATTTTGGAAGGAGGAAGTAACAACCATCACTACTATTGGCATATTATTATATTAGTAGCTATCGTTAGAGCATATCCAAACAGGAGTGGGGTTCTGCACATTATGTGTGCAACAGTGCAATTTGGTGAGCAGGTTCACTCTGATGGTACTGTCGCTACATCTTCACATTCCTGTAGCTACTTACAATTTCTTACGGGATCCTATCATTTCTTCTTTTTTTTGTTGTTTTTGAAGAAAGAAACCCTATCATTTTGCATCATTTGTTATGAGCATTCAAAGCTCATTTGTACAAAACTATAAGACACACATAATCAAATATATATAAGGACTTTATTACTAGCATACACAAATATATAAGGACTTTATTACTAGCATACACAAATGGTACTATGGACCCATTTGTGATGGTTTCACAGCCGTGAGAAAAACTGCGATAGATATTTTGTTGCTCACTTGCTCATATCCGGAAAACTTAAGAAAAGTTTCATGTGGCCTAAGGCTGGTCCAACGGTTTGAATTATGAGTAATAAAAAAGAACACACAAATTGTGCTACAATAGACCTTATTGTAGTAGCACTGAATTAAGGAACACTAATCAATTGTGTTACTATTGGTCTTAGTAACACTTTTCTTGATATATTGCAACATATACCGGTGTTACTAAAGGTATGTTCTGTACTTAGTGTTAGTGTAGCTAGCTAGATAGATGGATTATATTGGTACATATGCCACTCATGTATACCGATAGCCTGTTTGACAAAGTCGAGTTCCAAGAATTTGGAGCTATAAACCATGAGATATATCAAGGATTTTTTGTTACCTTTAACATAGGCGTACTAATAAGATAGTATTTAACTACTTTGTTATTTTGGCCTACAAATTTTTGACACCTAGTCAGAGCTCCCAACTGCCAGCTGCCAACTGAAGTACTATACACTATTACTATTCATGGACTGCCTGTAGCTGGAGTGTATTGCTTTCTCTTCGTTTGGCATAATTTGCACGCCACTTGTATCATTGGCCTGGGCTTACTAGCTCCCTCCGTTGCTGGCACACCTCTTGTTAGGGGCGGACCTAGGATTTGGGCTCTGGGTATTCAAAATTTTTAAATGGTCAAAAATTTTTGGCACCCGGTATGCCTACGCAGCTGCACCAAGCCAGCCTACATTGTGAGTTGGCCCTGTCCACCCGCTAGGCCACCGTCTCTACCTGCTGGCCCTGCCTGCTCACGAACACATTACCACTGACAGCGTGCGTGCTCCATGCTTCGTTACCGACCACGGCGCCGCCCTCCTCAATCGGGACCAGGGCGCCCGCTCGATGGCCGCCCCGCTCCGCATCGCGTTCGAGGACGAGGAGTATGGCTTCCTCAGCAGGGACGCCAGGGAGGCGGTGGACACGTGGCTCTCGTACAGCGTGTACCACGCCGATGATGCGCTGTAGCTCAGCTCGCACCAGGCCACTACCAACCCCTCACGGCGGCGGTGGCGCTGGCAGCAGAGGTGGAGGCCGCGTCGTCGGCTGCGGCGGGGGCCGAGATGGCGTTCGTGGTGGCGGCGGCGCTTTGCTCGGTGCAATCTTGCGTAGCAGGCTGCGGCGCAAGTGGGTCGCACACCAGGGTCCATGCGCGTAGTGGCGGTTAGCAAGACCAAACTGGTGCCCATCATCCGCGGCGTCTACGACGTGGGCCACCGTTGCTTGGGCGAGAACTACGTCTAGGAGCTCATCGACAAGGCACCTAGGTTGGCTTGGATTACTCACGAGTCCAACAACAAAATCTTGCCTTTGGTCTCCTCGTTGTGGGAATTGCTAGTTAGAACATTGAATCAGAGTTGACAGCTTGTTAATTAAGCTTGGTGCTAAGGCCTCGTAACTGTGTCTTTAGCATGGGGCCGGTGACGCGTTGCAGCCTGCAGGTCGAGCTCCGTCTGGAGCCTGGGAGGGGGATTGGGTCCTGGGAAACTAGTGTGACGACTCATATTTTTGGGCCTTTTGGGGGTATATGAGCTGGTGGTGGAGGAACTGAGGAAGGAAGCTGGGCCGCTGAGGTTTTTTGGGCCAAAAGAGAGATTGAGACTCTAGTAGTTTGATTTGTTGTGTTAGTTTTGCTTTTTTGAATCATATACATAGAGTACTCTATATATACTAAATTTTTGTCAAAAACAATGGGTATTCAATTGAATACTTTTGAATTCAATTGGGCCCGCCCCTGCTCTTGTACGGTGGTGATCAGGGTACTTGCCGCCAAATCCAACCGGATGGCACCCGCCAGCCCCTTCCTCCGATCGTCTCTTCGATCGTCTTCGCGCTCAACTTCTACTTTTTCCTCTTTCTTTCTCTTCCCTTGTATATATTTCATCCCGATCTAGGAGTGTATATATGCGGCCACATCATCCCACATATATATAGTGGCTGTGTGAGGGTGACTTTCAAGGTTAAATATGGTTAGTTGCAGGGATGCAACAAGTTAGATAAATTTTGGATTATTGGGTCGATCCAAAAAATTGATCAAATGAACCAGAATGTCATCCTGCGTAAATAATTTGGTAGGAGAAATGAACTAGAGTGGGCATGTCATCATAACTAAATAAATGACCCAAAAGACACCATTTTGTAACCATTTGCATCCTTAGTTAGCTGTCACACACCATGACCGTGTGCGGCGGTGGATTAGTGCAATGGCTACCAATAATCCACGCAGATGAGGTAGTGCATTAGCAGCATAAATATTAATATATAGATAGGCATGGAGCGAGTTTGGCCAATAACTTGGTGGTCTTCACTTTCATGCCAGTAAGGCAATGTTTGGCCAACCAAGTTTAAAAACATCTCCAATAGATTAGGTATAATCCTAGCTAAATTTAGAGTTTTACAAGCTTTGAAAAAAAAAATAGCGGACTCTCCAAATCTCTTGACTCTCTATTTAACAAGTGACAACTTATGAAAACAAAAGTTAACTCAAGTTCTCGCAGATAGGTCCCTGGATCTAGTAGAAAGCACCCTAGAAGTTTTACAATCAAAGCAATGGGGTCCCTAGTCGCTGTTCATGGCGGGGGAGGGTCTATCCGGCTGTAATCCAGCGAGACGGAGGGCCAGCAGTGAGGGCAACGTGGGGGAGGAGCAAGAAGAGGCCAAGGGCTACCTTTCGGTGGGTTTTGGTATGGTGGGGTCGAGGTGGCCGGAAAGGGGGTTGCCGGCGTGAGCAGGATCTCTGGCGGTGGTGCGGCTCGGGTCCAGTGAGGTTCCGGCGATAGAAGAGGCCGGCGAGCATAGGTGAGGGGAACCCATTACTCACCTAGGTCAGGATCAAGGAGGAGATGGTGCGCGAGCTGGCCTCCGCCGTCGATGCACGGTCGCCCGTCCCCACCAACGCGGCTTGGGAGGGAGCTCGGAGCCGTCATCGTCATCGCCTCGGGAGGGAGCTTGGCGTTGTCATCGTCGGCGGCTGGGGGAGCTCAAAGCAGCAGGAGGGAGCTCGGTGGAGGTGGCGGGGAGCTCATCTTTGCCTCGGGAGAGAGCTCGGAGCGGCGGGAGGGAGGTGGCGGGGAGCTCCTCGTCACCTTGCGAGGGAGCTTGGAGTGTCGCTGGCGGCGCCCACAGATGTGGCGCCCCGACTAGTGGGGGCGGGAGGTGGAGGGAGGCTGCGGGAAAAGATGGAGCGCGCGGGATATTGAGTCGAGGGGCTCGACATAGCTAGGTTATTGGAGATTCTCTATTTCTACCCCATACTTTGTAACCCATATTTAAGAAATTACTAGACTTATACCAGTTTCATTATTGTTTGAGTCCAAGACCGCCTTAAGAATGGGCCCACGGTGAGTTGAGGTCAGGCTTGTTGTGTACGAGGGCAGCTCCAGCGTGCGGTAACATCGAATCGTCGCGTTGCGGAACCAAACTGTATACACTGTGAGAGTCGAATCTTGTGCGTCATAATGAAAATTGTATGTTGCAGATGTGCCGAACTGATATGAAAAAAAAATCACAGCCGCACAAGGGAAGAACAAAGTCCAACCAATAGCTGGCGCTTTTAAGTTTAATTCACAGATGAGCACAAGAGGCGACACGTGGATAGAAGATGATATTTACAAATGGAGCTATTACGTTATTACCCCTGCTGAATTGTGATTTTACCCCCACTTTCTGCAACTTTGTGATTTTACCCCTGGTTTTTGAAAACGAAGATAGAATTTACCCCTACTCTGTTAACTAGACTTAGTGGTGTTAAATGGGTTGGTAAAAGGCGAGTTTACCCTTGCGTTTTTTCCCTGTTATACGAACACTTTTTGATTTTACCCCATTTTGACATTAAACCATATGGCTCTAAATAATTTCTCAACGTGCTTGCTTCTTCCTCGTGGACTTCTTCTTCCTCGGTCTTACAGCCCCTTCGCTCAACTTGACGCCGCCACCGATTCGAACACCATGGCTCGCCGCGCACCGCACTAGCTTTGACCAGCCTCGTGAGCAGCGTGGTGGCGACCTCCCCCAGCGGCCCCAGCTTGGACAGCTTTTTTTTTTTATGGAAACAGGAGGGGCATGCCCCTACTGGATATATATTAAAAGAATCGAAGTGAAAATAGAAGTACAAACAAGAAGAAACCAAAAGGACAGACAACCAAAGAGAAAGAGAAGAAGAAAAAAGAAAAACAGGTTAATCCTAAGGAAATCACATCTGCAAAGCTAACCACGACTCCATGGCCAAAACATTACTTCGCTTTGCTTTTCAGCTTGGACAGCTTCCCCACGAGACCCACAAGGCCACAAGAGGAGCAATCCATCTAAAACCCCAAACTCAAACCAAATTACGGAACAGGGGGCTGACCCAGGGCTTGGACTGTGAACTCGCCGGATGCAATGCGCGCGACCAGCTTGGCTGGACACTACCTCTACCTGGGCATGGGAAAAAGCTGGATCCGCCTGCCGCCGCCTGAGCCCGTATCGCGCGCACGCGCCCTGGCTGCCGCATCCCAGGCGGCTTGCCACCCGCCCGCGCCCACGTGCCCTCGCCCGTGCCACAAGCCGCCCGCGCAACCGCGTGTCGCAGGCCAAGCCCCTGGCCGGCGGAGATGAGCATGCCGCCGGCGCCCGTGCAGTAGCGCGCGCGAGAGGTTAGGGATTGGAGGGTCACGAGAGGCAGAGGACAAGGGACACTGGTGTTTTGTAATAGGAAGGGGTATTTTTGTCTTTGCATCCTATTACGAAGGATCTCTTTTTTTAAAAAAAAAATCAGTTATTTCACGTCCCTCTAAAAGGGTTAAAAAGAGAGGCAAATGGAAGCTTCAGTTTGATAAACCAGGGGTAAAATCATAAAGTTGCGAAAAGTGAGAGTAAAACCACTATTAGCTTTGGAAACAGGGTAGAAACACCAATTTCCCTTTTTAAAAACTGTTCATAAAATTAAATGAGAAACCCTCGTGGACTAGTGGCTTTGCTGTGCTCCATAGAACGGAGGACACTCCTTGCAGAGTGAAATCTTTAGTTGTGTTTGTCTTACTTGCTGGCAGCTATTTGTTTGCATTGCTAACTAGCCTAAAAGATTTTCCTAGGAATTGTTTGGACTCAAACAAAGGCTGTCGATGGAATCTGAGCGGACCAGAACCCACTTTGGTCCTAAGTGATTCTGTTTTCTACCTTGGTGATGAGTGATGACTAGCCGGCGAGCCTCTAGCATGTGTCCAAAACAATCTACAAAAGGATCTGCTAGACGAGCAGAACAAGGAGCCTCTGCAAGATGCCCGTAACATGGGAGTTTAACGGCATTCCTTGCTGTATGCATGGAAACCAACAAAATTATTCCTATCTTTCTTGTACTCCAGTTAAGCACTAATTGTTTGTTGGTGTTGCATCGAAACCAACAAAATTATTTTAGCAAGTTGTTGATACATTATTATTGTAGATCTGAGGCTGAGCACCTTATATAGTGGCTGTCAGATCCTGTACTGTGAACATATCAGGGCCGTACCGGCAAATTCGAAGGCCCTGTGCGAAACTATGAACTGGACCCTAGTACCATCGTTGCGCCTGCGAGTGCCCAGTGAAATCCGAAAGGTGGAAGTGCAGACGTGACTTGTGCTGTGCCTGGCGAGCGGTTATAGTGGAAGCGAAAAAGATTGCACTGCGATCTGCAGATTTGATTGAAAGACAATGGTCAAGCGGCATATTTCCTCTTCTATGACATATTTGGGCTACAGTTTGCTTCGTATTGGATCAAAATATAACTAAAACAAAATCTACTATATAACTATACCTAGTATACTCGTTATATTTTGGGGGCCCTAAAATTTGGGGGCCCTGTGCGGTCGCACGGCCCGCACGGGCCTAGATACAGCCCTGGAACATATAAGCAAGCTTAGTCATTGATTCATCAAATTTTGCGAGTATTTACTTGAGAGTTTTGAACTCCTGATGGAGATGGAGGTTCCGACTCCGAGCAGTGGCGAAAGCGGTTGGTCTCGTATGGCTTCTTCGCTCCCTGTCAGGAATGTACAAGATCTCGCAGCCAGTGGTGAAGAGCTCACAGCCGAGACTCTTGCAAGGTACATCCGGATGGACATTCAAAACGGTGATGTCCTCGTCGAGCGATCCGGTGAGGTTCCTGTGGTCGACCTTGGTAGGCTCTTTGATCCTCAGTTTGCAGAACAGGAGGCAGCTCACCTCAGGTTTGCTTGCGAGGATTGGGGTTTCTTTCAGGTACGCAGTTTTTCAACAAGGTGAATCGGTGTCAACTTGAGTGACTTGAGAAAACTAGCAACAATTTCTAGTGACTTTGACATCCCAAATTACCCAAATGTTATTGTTGTAGAAATTAAAATTATATATATTGACTGCGCAGGACTAAAACAGTTACTAACCTGATTTTTAGAAGGGAACGTATCAGGTGCAAACCAATCTCTCCGTGCAAACTATGAAAACTTCAATCTGGGTCATTGGATCAACATCCAATGGGCATGGGGGATTGGATAATTTTACAATCTGAACCCACCTTTGGATTGGGTAATCACACTTTTCCAAATTCCCCTCCCATCCCATGCGCCCCTCCCCTTGGATGTTGATCTGATGGCACAGATTGAAGTTTCCATAGCTTGCACGGAGAGGTTGGTTTGCACTTGATATGTTTCCTTTTTAGTATGTGCCATTCTTTGGCAAGACCATGACATGCTTTTGACAATATGAACCCCATAATTTACCGTTTTGTTCTCAAAGAAGTTACACTACATCGATCATCAACCTTTTGGAATTTACGTACAGCTTGTTAATCACGGAATACCAGAGGAGATAATCACGAATGTAAGAAACGACATCCGGAAATTCTTTCAACTTCCCCTTGAGGTAAAGAATGCCTATGCACAGCTTCCAGGAAACATTCAAGGTTACGGCCAATCATTCGTTATGTCGGAGAGTCAAACACTTGACTGGTCTGACATGCTTGGCATCTTAACTCAGCCGCCTCAGGCCCGTGATATGAGATACTGGCCTTCTCATCAGCCTCATACTTTCAGGTTAGAGTTTAATTATACAACTGCAGCAATCCATAAACAAATACATGCATGTTATGATCAGTAGGCATGCATCATCTATACAGTTTTCTGTTTCGGACCTCTAAGGTCTAAGCCATTAAACTGCCAAAAACCTAGTCAGTAGAGGGTTGGCATAGAACCGGCACAAAAACTCTTATAGGAGATATTGGGCTATGATGCTAGATCTTTGGTTTTATGATTAAACAAAATGTACTTTTGGTTATTTTGGATGTTGTAGTGCCACCTCAATTGGGCAACCGTGCAAAAACTGCAGCTAGATTTTGCTTATTTCTATTTTGAACCTCTTACAGTACTCTTACATATTTGTGACACACTATACTTTTGAACCACAAAAAAGGACTTCTATACATTTCTATACAGTAATAGAGAAGGCTTCGAAGTCAAGCATATAAATTTATACCTTTATTCCTGCAATGTATACGAACTCCATTTTTCCTCCTTACTATTAGAGAACCAGAGATCACATGTTTAAACACTACAGTACACATACTGTCACTACTACAGAAATGCGCAGGGCTTTTTTTTTTCATCTAAAACTAGAGCAGCAAATGCATCTCCAAGAACAGGCTGCACCATCTCCCACCTCTATAAATCCTTTTACAGGGGCAGTTAATGGCTTCACCGGCCCCTTATATGAGAGTATTAATGAAAATATATAATGCCAAACTTTTCACCATACACTTCACCTTGTATCATCAATACCTATAGCACTAATAAATATTTTTTCTTGTCTGATATCAGGAAATCTATTGAAGACTATTCTTCTGAGCTTATGAAAGTTTCTCACTCCATTGTAACCTTTATTGCAAAAACACTAAATATTGATCCCAAATTGATGGAAGACAAATATGTGTCACAATTTTTGAGGATGAATTACTACCCGCCGTGCAAGGCCATGGCTGACAAGGTTTTGGGATTTTCGCCGCACTCTGATGGAAGTTTTTTTACTCTCCTTCTAGAAGTTAATTCAGTTCAAGGCCTTCAAATTAAAAGGCACAATGCATGGATCCCAGTGAAACCAAACCCTAAAGCACTGCTAGTGAATGTGGGTGACTATCTTGAGGTATGAAATCTCTCCTGCAAATTATGTTCGTTATTGATGTTATCAAGGAAAACCATGGCCAACAATGTAATTCTCCAAAAAAAAAATATAAGTCACTGTTTTAAAGTTTTGTCTTGTACATGCTTTCTTAGACGTTGATGCATGTCCACTAAGAATGCATATTGATTCGTTAGGCACAAACATCCTTTTATGGTTACATTCAGAGTGTAACTTCTGGTTCCTTTTCTGTCAATTTTTTTATTGAAAAGAGTTTTCTTATTATCTTTCAAAAGGTACGTATACTTGCAAGTTTGATACCTAGGTATCAAATGTTTACCTCCTATATGATATTCAAGGGAATAAATACATAAAAGTACCCTTTGGTACTTTACAATCATTGTAAAAGAGCTCATGTTATAATTGGTAGTACCTCTTCAAAGACTGAAAAGGCTCAAAAGCTTTATAATGATTCGGTGAAACAGTGTGAAATGACATAATTTTTAGGAATTGAGATTTCATCGAAAGGGAAGCTTCTATCTTAACATAAGGGATTTGTTTTTTCCTTTATGCATAGCCGATCCCCTAACAATAGTTCACCGTTCAAGTATACTCTCTTTAATTACCCATTTATATGAATGTCTCTTTTTAGAATATGATCTAAGATATCAGAACCAACTTGATATCCCATCTGTTTTCTTTAACCCTTTTGTGTTTGTAGATCATGTCAAATGGAAAGTACAAGAGTATTGAGCACAGAGTTACAATAAATACCAATCAGGAGCGGATGACTGTGTCGGCGTTTCACGTCCCGTCACTTGGTGGAGTAATTTCACCGGTTACTGGCATCACAGAAGAAAAGATGTTTTACAAGACGATGGGAGTGGAAGAGTATGCAAAACTTTATATGTCAAACAAATTGGATGGGAAGAGAGCCTTGGATCATGCTAAGTTGCTCTAAAAGAACGGAGTTTCGTTATGCCGGTTCCGGTCCTTCTAGAAGATCGTCTAGTAGGCATACATGCATATTATTCATGTTCGGTATTAATGGTGCATTCTTGTATTAAGAAGTTGTTGCATGTTGTTTGATTATGTCTTAGAAAGTAAAAAAAACATGATTTACATATCGCTAAGATATATATAGTGACATCAATGGAGTACTTCGTTACCACAATCTGCTCTCCCGGCGCACTTACTAATAATTGTGTTGTTACAGTAAGTTGAAATTGTTGTCCTTGGAGAACACCGAGTTGTGCAATTTTAGGGAAAGATGCATATAAAATATCGTTTTGTTTGCTCAGTGTTGTTTATCAATTCAGGAGGAAGAAATACATCATTTTGAAGGGAATATTAACAATAAGTAAGCTGGTTTCCCTGCAAACAGCTAGAAACGACTTTGTGTTAGGTGCGTGCAAGCAGCAGGAAAGAATAATGGATGCCGACACACTAGTTCACAAGGCAGAGTCCAACGACCACACACAACACACGCGAGAACCAATGCACCACCCATTATTGGTGCTCCCACAAGTTATGGTAGCTCAAATCTCTTGTGCATTACCTCAAGGACAGACTGATAATGTTGAAGGAACACCCTAAGGTCTAAACTAAACGGTGGGAGGGCCGAAGCGCAAGGGCAGGAGCAGCGCTCGCGATAGCGCGTGCAATTGATGGTGTGAGGCTGCCGGAGGACGGGACCTGCACGCGCCGAGCGAGATGGCTAGCGGAGTCCCTCAGGTTTTTTGACGAGTGAGCGGCCTTGGATATCGAGTGCGATGGCGAATGGAGATAGGAGGTAGATGTCGGGGCTGTTGGAAGGGGATTTTACTGAGCTTTTGCCTTTTTTAGCGATCTCATGCCTTGGTATCGCCATGCAAGTTTCAATGGGTCAGCCTAACGACCCGGTACCCAAAACTTAAAATGTGGTGTTACTACTCACTCGTCCGACCCATTTTAATTTTGGTGTCAAGTAGTGCATGCCAGATGCTACGGGTCGTTCATCAGTTGATCCAATCCCTAGCAAGAGGACTCCTCAAGGGCTCAGGGGCCGGCGATGCGGCGGCGCCGGCAACGCCTTGCTCAATTCGTCGCCCGGGCACACCAGCCATGCATCACTTGTCGGCATCGATCTCGTGCCATCCCTGCCCTTCACCAGGCTTTTCGTCGACCGCACGCCTCCGCAGCCATCTCCAACTCCAAGTGCATCCGCCCAAAGCGTCGCTAGCCGCACTCTTCCTCCCACACCAGACCCCGGTCCTCCTCCAGGCGGTGCCTGCACATAGGTAGCACCAGAGAGTTTTCATGGTACTATGTGGTGCATATTTGCTCTTTTTCTTCATGTCATCTTGTATGGGCTTCTTCCATTTGATATCTTGGACTTCTTACTCGTTTTCTAAAATCTTCAACTTACCTCCTTGATCTTCCTAGAGGTGTTGATCACTTGATCTTCATGTTGGCCTTTATCTAACTCCATCCTTATATCCATTAAACTAAATAACTTGTATACTACTCCCTTCGTTCCAAATTATAAGACATTCCAACAATCTTAGAGAGTCACAAAGTTTTTTATGTTTGACCAAATTTATATAAACTAAGTACCATTAGATTTTTTATTAGTTATATTTTCATAGTACATCAATTTGATATCATAAATCTTTATATTTCTCTCTATAATCTTAGTCAAACTTGAGATTGTTTTGACTCTCCAAAATTCTTGGGATGTCTTATAATCTGGAACGGAGGGAGTAGCAGACATCATCTGTCCAAATAATCATGTCGTCGTACAACTCGAGCGGTGAGGGAGATAGTGGAACGTTTGGTTGGAATGGGGGGATCGTGGAATTTTATTTTTCAGCTTCCTTCGAGTCAGCAGGCTTGGTGTAATTGAGCTATAGCCTGTGCATGTAACGTTTGTTGAGCATCAGTAGATACAGAGATTGCACATCTTCCCTCAAAGCTAGCATGGGTTAGTGGCATTTTGCTTCAGGGAACCAAAATATAATGTTAGGACAAGCCCTCCACGTTGCAGTTCAAGATGTGTGCGACTTCAATTTTGTTCGCTCTGACCCTCTTTTAGTTACAATTTCTGATTTGTCGGCCATTTCACTACATATGTACACTTAGTAACGTATGCCTATGCACTTACAAGTGCATTCTCTCTAATTTATTTTACCTTTGCCACTACTTAGCCAGTTATGACTATGTAGTGTGCACGATGTAGCTGAGTATAGTTCTTTTCAGGACTAGTATTGTGTTAGCCAGGATGAGGACGACGGCCACCAATCGTTTCTGGGTCAATGTATCCTCTCTTTGTAAGCAGGGGCGGAGCTGGAATTTTTTTTATTTTTAACCTATTTTTCAATTTTATTTTAAAAATAACCCACCTGTATATATATTTGCAGATCTAACCCTTTTGGTCGCGCCGGTCTGCGTGGCGTGACAAAAACACGCTGTCGCGCCACATGCTTTGGCGTGACAAGATGTGCCACGTTGGCACGCTTCGGAGCGCTCGGAAGGGGTCTGTTAGCTCATATTCCACGTGTCAACCTTGTCACGCCACTCCTACCGGCGTGACAGTACAGCCTTGTCACGTCACCCCGTTGGCGTGTCAAGGTCTGATTTTAGAAAAATCATATCTTTTTCATACAAACTCGGATGGAGATGATTTTTATATGAAAATTATAGCTCTCAACGAGATCTACAACTTTATAGTTTTGAATTTTTTCATTTGAAGTCATTAAGATGGTTAAATAATTAATTTAAACTTTTGACAGCATATTAAGCACTTCACCTCTATCGGATCATCTCTAACTTGACATGTTTATCATGGTTCTACAAATTAAGTTCTATATAATGTTTGATATATGAAATAATATGGTCTAAATAATAATAGTTCGATAAGAGATACAATGAGAAATCAAACTATATCATCCTTGTGTATGAAATATAATGCAACATCCTAGATATTAATTATAGCTATAAGCTAGATCAAGTATTTTTTTGAAAGATTAAGATCTTAAAATATGATAACAGTTTGAAAAAGATACAAATGTGTAAGTTTTATACTAGTAATTAAGTGGTTTAGATGAAATGAGTACTTTGTTAATCTCCATCTTATGGCCTTCTTTTCACTGTATCTCCTTTGGTCAGCGCAACGCTTATCGATTGCACTGCTTGGTTTGGTTAGCCAAGATCATCCCTCAAGGTGCCTCCATGGTCCCACCACTCTAGATATATATTATATTAATAAGCAAGTGTTGTTATAGAAAAAAAAGAGCCAACACGTTCGTCGAGAGGGTATAGAAATTTATACATTAATCTAAAAAGAAGAAGAATTTACACAATTGGGTTTTACGAAGAACTAATGATCTAAACTGACTCAAGATGCCATATCATATACAATTGAAAAATATCTAATTTCATAATTAAAGAATTAAAAAATAGAATATAATTATAGAGTCCATGCCAAATACAAAAATTTGTCAGACTTTCCCACCCAATCAAGACTATGCTGTATGGCACGTCTAATGGGGATCAAATCAGGTTGATCCTGATAGATGGAAGTAAAATGATGGGGCATGATGATGGGTCAAAACAACATAATATATGGATGCAAAAAAATGACACAATTATTGATTGTTTTATATGCTTATTTGTATATGGCCTTCCAACAACGTCAGGGACCGTAAGAAATTCGGCACAACAGTAGTAGAGAAGTCTCCATACAGGTGGTGGTGGCAAAACGGTTGTACATATGCACATGTAACTTTGGAGTTGATTTGTACAAAATAGATATAATGTATATGCACGTAATTTGATAGGCAATGTGAAAATATGTATAATAAGACTTAGTGATGTATAGTTGTTGAAGAACAAACTCTAGGGGAACAAATAAAATAGCCTGCTACAACAAAGTATTTATAATAAAAAAAACAAAACGTAGCAAAACTAGCCACGCTATTAGTATGGACCAACTCACAAGTTAAAGCTATAATTAATAATACCTATTGTGTTGCATTATATTACGTACGCAATGATGATATAGTTTGATTTCTCATTGTATCTCTTATCAAACTATTATTATTTAGTCCATATTATTTCATATATCAAACATTATATAGAACTTAATTTGTAGAACCATGATAAACATGTCAAGTTAGAGATGATCCGATAGAGGTAAAGTGCTTAATATGCTGTCAAAAGTTTAAATCAATTATTTAACCATCTTAGTCACTTCAAATGAAAAAACTCAAAACTACAAAGTTGTAGATCTCGTTGAGAGCTACAATGTTTGTATAAAAATCATCTCCATCCGAGTTCGTATGAAAAAGATATGATTTTTCTAAAGTCAGACATTGTCACGCCAGCGGGTGTGGCGTGACAAGGCTGTACTATCACGCCGGTGGGAGTGGCGTGACAAGGTTGACACGTAGAATATGAGCTGCCAGACCCCTTCCGAGCGCTCCGAATCGTGCCAATGTGGCACATCTTGTCACGCCAATGCATGTGGCGTGACAGCGTGTTTTTGTCACGCCACGCAGACCGGCGCGACCAAAAGGGTTAGATTTGCAAATATATATCCGGGTGGGTTATTTTTAAAATAAAATTGAAAAATAGGTTAAAAATAAAAAATATTCGCGGAGCTGCAGCCACCACCGGCAAATCACCTTTAAATCACTGTAGTTTATATCAAATGACCCTGTAGAAAATCAAAATTACTATACGTCAACTTTGGTACCAAAAATTTTTAGCTTCGCCCCTGTTTGTAAGCATCAGATGCTTGGCAGGTCACAAGGGAATGTTGTAGCAAGACCATTAAAGTAAACCGACTAGGTCAGTTTGGCCTTTTCACTTTGCCAATCTCAGTGGGAGTGTTACGAAAGTGTCATGGACGTTAATTTTGCTGACATGACAACCTCATTATGAACAGGGGCGGATCTACCACCGGGTCAGCCGGGGCTAGAGCCCCTCCTACCCGTGCTTGATGCATGGAGCCCCTCCTAAAAATTTGTAGCCATTGAAGCCTAAAAAGAATAGCTATAGATAGAAGATAAAGTGAATAAGCTCCTCCTAATATTTTTTCTAGATCCGCCACTGATTATGAAGAGAGAGAAGGGGAAATGTCATGGAATATGAGAGAAGTGTGAATCACCATGACACTCCTCCGGTTCGATTACCTAATTTATTTTGGTAACTGTACCGATGACACTCCCACTGAGACTGGCGTAGTGTGCTTCTCATCTCTTTCTCTCTTCTCTCGCTGATGCTTTTTCTATAAGAAACAGATGCATGGAAGCTCACAGACAGGAAGTGTTGTAGAAGAACCATTGAAGATCCCCGCGATCGAGCCTGTAAGCTGACAACTCTCTTGCTTTGGAATTTTCACATTCCCTTTCGTCTTTACTAGTTCTCTGATCCTTCTCCAAACAAACCACTAGTGAGCATGCCCCCTCCTATTGGCTATTGCTACTTATCTCCAAATACAGTTTGCACTTCGCAGTCAGCACTTGATTGACATCAAAAATAGGTAATCAAACAAGACATCAGCAAACATCAGTTTCGTATTTGTTTGCTATCTTACAGTCTTATTGCTTTGTTTTCTGCTATAAGGTGCATCTCTGCTTTCCTTTCATGTGTTTTTTTCTCCAAACAGAGGTGAGGTGAGCGTGCCCTCGATCCTGGTTGCAAGCCATGCTAAATCAGATCTGCTACTCATCTCGAGCACAGATCACAGGCAGCACTTGGTTGACATCGTCAGGAACATAAAAGGGTAATCAAATACTAAGACGTAACCAAATCAGACATCAGTCATACATCCCATCATGTTATATTTGTATGCAATTTTACAGATTTTAAAGGTAGGTATTCCTAAACGCTGAATAAAACTAGCCCCCCTGCGCTAAGAAGATGTGAGGCCCAGCTGGCGAGCATGAGGCTTGTCACACCCTGAAATTTTTGAATTTCAAGATGTGATTAAAATTAAAAATAAAACAACAATTTTCTCATAATTTTAAAATTTTCCCAACATTTACTTTTCTTCACAGAGAATTTAGTAAAAATAAATGATAATTGATTGTTTTTATAAAATTAAATGAAGGTGTTTTGTTGTTGTGCATCCATGCTGCCTTGCATCTGTTTTATTGTTTGTGGTTCAATTTTGAATTCAAATCTTTGAGTTTGAATTTGAATTTGAATTGAATTTGTTCGTTGGTTTTGAGAAAAGAAAAAGGAAAACGTTTTCAGCCCAACACCGGCCCACCCTTCTCCCCCTTCCCCTTCTTTTTCTTCAGCTCAAACCGGCCCGACAACTCCTTTCCCTGGCCCATTTCCCTTTTTCCGGCCCATCTCCTCGTCCCGGCCCAACCCGACGCCCCCCTCCCTTTCCTCTCTCTGCCACCGACAGGCGGGCCCCACCTGTCGGGGCCATCCCCGAGCTCGGGACGGACCAGGACTCTCCCCGAGTCCGGCCGCGCCCCGTTTCCGCGCCGCGCTGTCCGCGCCTTGGCGCGCACGCCAAGGTGGCCCCACCTCGCCCCTATTTAAGCGACGCCGCTCCCCTGGAAACCCTATCGAACCGAAGCCGCCGCCCTTGCCCTCGCAAAACCCTAGCCGCAGCCGCCGCCATTGTTGGGCTCGCTCGGAGCTCCGCGACGCGCCGCCGTTCTGCCGTCTCCCCTCGACGACTTCACCTGTACAGAGCTTCGCGTCGTGGTAAAGATGCTCGCCGGCCCTTCCCTCACCCCTTTTTCCCCCTCTGTCCCGCTCAGGATCGCTCGCCGGAGCACTCGCTCCGCCCTCGCCGTCGAACACCCCGATCCGGTCTCTGTTTCGCCTTCTAGAGCCCCAAATCGAGTTCGTAGCCTCACGCCGAAGCTCCCCATCCAAACCCGGACCAAAATCGTGGCCGGAATCGCGCTTGCGCGGTTCTCCAGTGAGCTCACCGCCGCCCCTCCGCCTTACGTTGCCGCAAGCCTGCTCCGCTCGCCTCTACCCCGCGCAAGCTCCGCCTTCGAGTCCGCCGTGCTGCGCGCTCGCTTCCCGACCTAGCAGCGCTCGAAATCGAGCCCCGGACGGCCGTTTTGGCCTACGCCGGCGAACCCGCCGCCGCACACTGTCGCCAGCCTCGCCGCCGGTAGCTCTGCGCCGCCGGCAGCTCGCTCCGAGCCTCTCTAGCCGTCCGATCTAAAATCGACGGGCGAGATTAGATCCAAAACTGAGTCAATGTCCTGGATACCGGTCAACCCTAGACATTTTTCAAAAAGGACCCTAGGTTTTTTCTAAATCAACCCGCCGTCCTGCTCTATTCAAAAATAATTCTGTTTAAGTCCTTTTATTTGCAGAAAGAACCCTGATTTTTTTCAAAATAAGACCCGCCATCCTTAGTGCGTAGTTTTGCCTTCTAGCCCCTGTAGTTTAGGTTTAATTTTGTTTTAGTCCCTGGTTTCTTCAGATCTAGCCCCTGGAAACTCTATTTCTTCACAAATAAGTCCCTAGAATCTTGTTTTAGCCATATCTTTCACGTTTTAACTCCGTTTTCAGCGATTCTTGCGCTCACGTGATCCTTATGACGTGTGCAATAGCTTTGTAACCTTTTTATCCTCTGTGAGCACACTTTGTTGTGTCTTACAAATCTTTTCCGCTAGCTCTTAACTCTATAGTTAATCGCGACTACATCCCTGAAGCACAGTTTAGTCTATAGAATCGCCGTTTTAGCTCCGTTTTTCGCGTTTCTTGTGCTCTCGTAACCATAGCAGCGAGCCCTATCCTTTAGTATGTTCTTTTAAAGCCTTTCTTTGTTTTGGTGTATTGTTCTTAGTTGTATCTTTTGTTTGTTGCTTTGTATGGTTGCCCGATGTTTGCCCCGAGTAGAAGGATCGCCGTTCGAAGATTGAAGAATCAAGAATTCCAAGTGAGCAAAAGCTGAAGAGCAGTAAGAGTAGCTTTTCGTTGGAGAAAGGCAAGTGACCCTAACCATATTTCTATCTATGCTTATATACAAGAGTACTTGATTTAATTGGAACATGGATAACCACCCAAGAAAACAGTACAACCACAATACTATATGGCTCTGGTCTTGGCTAAGTAACTAGATGATCTATATGTTGTGCTGGGGCGGTGATTGGTGGATTTTTTCGGGTTATCGTGCTTTGAGGAGCGGGTGAAGGAAGCTTCGTCTTCTGAGGTACCGCAAAAAAAGGGACCAGTGTGTACATATAGTGATTCTTTGGAAAAGCCTCGTAGCGTCCCTATGCAATCACACCTCGGAAGTGTGGTATTGTGCCTGATCAGCACATATGCGTGGTTGGGTTCAAAGTTCTTCGGAACTTTTACGCGAATTGTGGTGAAAGTGTACAACCTCTGCAGAGTTAAAACTAACCGGTTAGCCGTGCTCACGGTCAAGAGCGGCTTGGACCCTCACATGATTAATAAACTTAAAGATGGATTTAAATCACTTTCTGGTTATTTCTTGTGGCCTTGCTGAGTACCAACCATAAGTGTACTCACCCTTGCTTACTGCTGCTCAGAAGGAAAAGTTGCTGTGAAGTCTTTTGAAGATGATGCTGAGTTCTAGGCGTACGCAACTCCCAGTCGATTGCCTGTGAAGTTTGGAGTCTCCGTTTCCAGAATAAGTTGTATAACTCTGATAATCTTTTAATTGTTGTTTTTACGTGATACTGTTACTGATTATTCACTTTTAATGTCTCTATATGTATGAAACTTAATCCTGGCATACATATAGCTATGCATTCGGTTTTGTTCTTAAAACCGGGTGTGACAGGGCTCCTATACATCTTGTGGAAGATGGTTAAGCAACTTATCTTTAAAAGCCCACAAGGCCCATTTACTGAAAAAATTATTGAACCAATATTTCAAAAATGTTAAACCAACATTTTAAAAATGTTGATTCAACAATTACAGAATGTTGAAGTAGTATTTCCAAAATGTTGAATCTATATTCTAAAAATGTTGAACCAATATTTTTTTCCTCATCTTCTCCGGCACCGGCGGCCGGCGGCGGCGGCGGAGCAAGTGGTGGCGGTGGTGCAGGCGGCGGCGCGGCAGCGTGGGGCGGGCAGGGAGCGCAGCAGGGGCAGGCGCGGGAAGCTGGGGTGCGGGCATGCGCGCGCAGCAGCGACGCTCTAGGGCGGAGCATCGGCGCGCGGGAAGCAGGGTGCGACGCATGGCGGAAGCAGGGTGCGACGCATGGCGGGAGCAGGGTGCAGAAGCGCATGTCGGAGGAGGAAGACGATGGACAAGGGGCAGACGGAGGAGGAAGACGAGATGGTGGAGCTAAATCGGATGGCCAGCAAAGATCGCACGAGGTAAGTTGGAAAAAATATTGCGGAAGATGGATAGGTTTTCTGGGCGAGCATTGAATCACAACGGAACAGCCCGAACACGGCCCAGCCTCGCGAAAACGGCCCACGGCCCATTTGTGATCTCCTTATGTGGGAAGCCCCACCCTGACCACCCACGCCTCGGTTACAAGTTATAGGCGTCAATTATTGACACGCCCGTCTCCGGGGAGCGCGCCGCCCAACCACACCTCCCGGATGTCAGCACTGGGGACGACCGGTTCACCATCTCCTGCAGATCTCCGGCTGTGTTTAGTTGCAAAATTTCTCTCTCCAAATTTTATTATTCACCTATCATATCAAATATTTTGCCTCATGCATAGGATATTAAATATAGGTAAATAAAAAAACTAAATGCATACTTTTGATGTACACGACGAGACAAATCTTTTGAATCTAGTTAGGTCATGGTAGGACAACAATTGCCACAAACAAACGAAAAGTGCTACAGTGTACTATAATGTCCGATATACACAGCTTACATCATCAGCAGTGCACCATCCCCATCTCTGTTCGCCACGTCCGGCACAGTGCCACGGATGGGAATGGACACCCTCTACCCCGGCTGTGTTTAGTTCTAAAATTTCTCTCTCTAAATTTCACTATTCACCTATCACATCAAATTTTTTACCTCATGCATGGAGCATTAAATGTAGGTAAATAAAAAAATTAATTGCATAGTTTTGATGTACACGACGAGACGAATTTTTAAGCCTAGTTAGATCATAGTAGGACAACAATTATCACAAATAAACAAAAAATGCTACAGTATCCGATGTGACATTTTTTACCACCATTCTACGGATGTAAACACATCCCCCATTATCTTTTCCCTTTTTACCTTTTTCTCTCTTCATGTATCAGACCGTCACTCCCTTGGACTTTTTACGCACACACACATATCCACACAACATTGACACCTGGAGCCTATTACCTCTCTAGCCTGTTTGTAACCTGCAATTGTAAACCAAAGCAAGAACACGAGAAGATAGTCATCATCCAACTCATGATAACACAAATGATGGTGGTACCGGAGATGATGTCGATAACCAAAGCAAGAACACGAGAAGATGGTCGTCATCCAACTCATGATAACACAGATGATGGTGGTACCAGAGATGATGTCCATATGAATGCATTTCGTGATGCGATCGCTACCGCTATGTTTTTGTGATTTAGTTGTATCAATCATTTATATACTCGTAGTTTAGAAATTAGTGTTGCTATATTTATTGGTATATTTGTGATATTAATCTATTTGATCTAATAGTAATATAATTATGTATTTAAAATACTCAAAAAAATATAAGAATTACTAAATTCTGCTCGTATTTAGTAAAAAAATATCATCAGTCTCAAGAGCATTTCAAACATTTTACTACTCAACTCAGAGAATCGACTCAAATCAAAATAATCAGATTACGAAATAGCCAGTTTATCCTCCGTACAGCTAGTTAATCTCCTGATGCTCGGATAAGCGAGGTTCAAAAAAAAAACAGAAACAAACAGGGCCGAGGTGCAGTGGCTGAGCAAGTTGGGCCCATCTGGAAACTCTCCAACACTCTTCCTCTTCCGTCTTGGCAAAATTGGTTGGTGGACACCGTTAAAAAGTGTCTTTTGCTGTAGGCTATTAAAAAAATATAATTTTGCTCAGAGACATTATAATTCTATGTTAATTTGCCAAGGGACACTATAGCTCATACAATAATATTTTCTATCCAAATGGGTCACAAAACACTCATACAGGACAATTATATCCCTACCGCTGCTATGGCCGGCTCTCTCTCGCGCTCAACGCCGATGGTGGATTTGGATTGGAGCACCTCATTCTGCACTGTTCCGGCTCCATGGAGGCTTGGCTGCTAGTCATCAACTCGTTGCGCTTGCTGCCGTTGCTGGGGTCGTGGTTGTGATCCACTTAAGCTGTAGGTGCTCATCGCGGGATCTACAGCAGCTGCTTGTCCACCAGCAGCTCGGGCAACAACGCCGCAAGCCCGCTACGAGGACCAAGGGGACTAGCTAGGGAAGCACGGCTTGGCGCGACCATCAACGCCGGGGAGGCGACGACCAGGAGGTTGAGGATGTCCGCCTGCCCACAACCCTCCATGCGGTGCTCGCTCAAGCGGGCCGTGGTGGTCGATTCCAGCAGTATGGCTTGCTCCCGGCGGCCGCAGCGCTCGATTCCGACAGTGGGGCTTGCTCCCGGCGGCCGCGGCGCTCGATCCCGGCGGGGATTCCTCCAGGCGGCATCAGTGACGATGAGTTCGCAGGGCAACGATGTACCCGAATCGGCCGGATGGGGGTAGAATCGAGTCATGCCTAGGTAGAAGATAATGAAGGGAAGATTAGTCATTTCCAGTATCCTCATATTAAACTTGAATATTATAAGTGGTCTAGTGTCTTACAGCAAATGGTCACAGAATTATGTCTTTTGGCAAAGCCACGAAATTTTAATGGTCTACAGCAAAGGACAACTTCTACCTGTGTCCTCTGGCAAATTTTCCCTTCCGTCGTTGTGCGATTTTCCCCGAATCCACAGTAGCATCCGCCGCCGGGTTCGGAGCCCCGAGCCCGACCGAGCAAAAGTGCCATGCCGCCGCCGCCGCTGTTGGATGAGCTCGTGGAGGAGGTACTCCTCCGCTTGCCGCCGCACGAGCCCGCGGATCTCGTCCGCGCCGCGCTCGTCTGCAGGCGCTGGCGCCGCCTCGTCTCCGACCCCGGCTTCCGCCGCCGCTTCCGCGAGTTCCACCGCCACCCCCAGTGCTGGGGATAATTTGCAACTTCTACGGCAACTGCGCAACCTGATTCGTTCCCACGACCGCCTTCTGCTCCCCGCAGGCCGACCGCGGGCGCCTGCGCGCGCTGGATGCCCGCCACAGCCGTGTCCTCCTCGGTGGGAGACGCAGCGTCGTGGTCTGGGACCCCGTCACGGATGAGGAGCGGGAGCTTCCCCTTCTGGAGTGGCGGTTCGTAGACCATGGCGCTGCGGTTCTATGCTCCGCTGCTGCTGCTGGTGCCTGCGACCACCTTGATTGCTCCCATCGTCCCTTCCTTGTGGTTCTTGAGTTCTCTCGATTTGAGGGTGGGGAGACCTTGGTCTACACCTACTTATCCGAAGCTGCTGCCTGGGGCAATCCAGTATGTGCTCAGCAACATGGTTACCAAGTTGATTACACGATGGGCAGTGCCCTTGTAAGGAATGCTCTCTACTTTGGTTGTCTGTTCGGAGACAAAGCTCTCAAGTACAATTTGGAATTGCGTCAAATGTCGTGGGTTCAGTTACCATTTCAATCTCAACTTCGCCGCTTTATGCTTACAACCACAGAGGATGGTAGGTTGGGGCTCGCCACGGTAGATGACTCCAAACTCTACATGTGGTCAAGGAAGGATACTCATGAAGTAGATGCTATATGGGAAAGAAGAGTCATGATTGAACTTAACGCAGTGTTACCTGTTGGTGTCGTCTTAACCACAGCTAAAGTGATTGGCTCTGCTGAAGGTCTTGGTATCATTTTCGTGAGGGTGGCCGATGTTGTCTACACAGTTGATCTAAAGACCTATAAGGTGAAGAAAGTATACGAGGGTACAACTGACCTCGTTTTTCCATATGCGAGCTTTTGCACTCCAGGTACACCTTTGCATATTTCTGGGTTTTTTACAATATTTAGAACCGGAAATAATTTAGCTAGTAACATGTCAATAAGCTCCTGAATAACTTATTTATAGAAGTGATGCAACATCACAATCTTATACTATTAAAATGGATTGATCCTACCTAAATCTTTTTGCGGTGGGGAATCTTTGAAATTTGATTGGGTATGCCTATGAATTTATCCATCCATGATGCACATTATTCCCTCATTACAAATAAGTTCCTAACAACCTAGCTTCAGCCAGGAGCTCTGGAAGCTAATGCACCAGGAGCTATAATGAAATGGTAATTACTTGGAGGTTCTTCTACACTTCAGATTCCTTCTGCCTGTCATTAATCCTGTTTTTTGGTAGCCCTCATCAGTTAATCGATGGATATATCGGTGCTAAAAATTAGGGAGTTATCTTATGGAGATCATGCATGTGTTGATGTTAACTGCTGTTGATGTAAATAATTGATTGTTGATGTTTAGTTGGCATGAAATAAGTGTTATCTAGGGCAAGATTGATTCCTCAATAAGCTGATGTTAGTCCTTTTTTGAAAAAGTTTCTGCAGCATTGGAAGATGAGGGACCAAGTGCGAGTCCCTCAAGTGCAAGATAAACTTAAGGTGCGTGAGATCTATGGTTGGGCAGCAGCTTGTGCATCAACAAGACCTATGGTTGGGCAGCACTTTGTACATCAATGCGATTGTTAGCTTTGCTGGTCTTCAAGGTTCTGGTTTGTAAGCAGTTGTTTCTCTTAAATTTTTTAGCTTGATCATTGGCTTCAAGTTCTGTTGGACTTGTATGCAAGCTGTGAATCCCCTACATTGTCCTACTTGATCTGTGGCTACATGTGCTCCAGTGTATTCCTGCTTGTGATAAAATCGTATGATGCATGCCTGCATGTCGTTCCTACATAAATTCATTGTGGTTCAACATCATGTGGCTTATTGGATAATAACCAGAAACTTGCTAATTTATTGTTGTTATATATTTTTTTTGTGGGCAACTTGATGGAAATCCAAAGTCACCTTATTTATGTAGGAATCTTGAAACCACAATGTAGTGGGGGCAAGAACATTTGACATAATTCTGCTTCTGTACAAGTACACCAGGGGTGGGGAGGGGGGTTATAAGTAAGGGTCCCTATAAGTAATATCTTCAAAGAATCATCAGTACATGAGCGCACATCAGGTTTCATCTTGATTTTCAAGAAAACAAAAGAACCAGTGATAAAATTACAAATGGGCCCGAAAAACTAACTGCCATCATGTAACACCAGTGCACATCAATTTCCATCTTAGTTACTAGTACATCTGTAGTAGTTAATGTATTCTGTTATAGGCATGTGTCACTGTATTAGTGAAGCTCTGCTTATCACAGTACCAGATACAAATTCGTTCTTTGTTCGGGTATGGTTCAGTTCAGTTTCAGTAAAGTTGTGCCTGTGAGCGTGTATGGTGAATAAATTGAAGAGCAAGAGCTCCTGGAAGAAATAAAAAATGGCTCTTGGGCTCAGTTTCCGTGTGGCCTGAAGATGAGGCTGGCACCGGTTCACTGCCTCAAGTGTAGTCTAATATCTTGGAGAGAGCAGCATTAAGAAAACACACATAGTGCACGACTGAACACTCTAAAACACTGAAACACCGTACAGTGCTCAGCTAGTTGGGCTAATCTCAGTTTGGAGATGGGTCTTGTTGGGGGTGCGCTTTAGACCGCCACCTAAGACTAGGGACCCCCTTTGTGTAAGAGAGTTAAGTTAGGGGGTGAGGGGTGGGGGGGGGGGTGTCTAAGGGCCAGTTCACGAGGTCCAGAGACTTATTATTTGCAGCATCTACGGGCCATTTTGTAATTTTCAACCCCACCAATGGAATAAACGTAAACAACCATCTCCTCCTCTCTATAAATAGCTCCCCATGGGGTGGAGGTGGGGACTTTTTGGCCATTTGCTCTCTCATTCACTTGGCTTGCTCTCATTCTCTTTCTAAGGTTACCACGTGGAGCTTTGGCCACTCTTTACCTTTTCTGTTTGGTTTCAGCTCGTCTGATCCCAACAGGTCTACTCCATCATCAGGGCCCATCCAGGTTCGGATTGGGGTACAACTGAAAACTTTTATGTTCTGTCTGAATGGCATATGGTTGCTGCAAGTGTGGGTGGTGAATCATGTTGAATGCAGGTCATAAAGAAACAAGAATGAATGCTCAGGCTTCCCTTTTGATTTGTTGATGGATTGATGGTAGGATTGTTCTGTGTTTGCTTCTTTTGGGAATCAAGTGTGTGATCTGAACTGAACCTGCTCGCATTCCCATCACTGAAAAATGCCTCTTGTTTCAGTTTCAATAACACAAGGTTTGGGGGTTACGGTTATGCATTTTGACTTTCAGTAGCGAGTATGCATGAAGTAAATATAGTAAACAAGCATCGGGGGCTATCTGAATTCCTATCTGAATGGAACAAGGCTGCAGCAGGGGCTGACCGGTAAATCATGATGGTCCATAGTCTTGCTGATTGAATCATGATGGTTTGTAGTCTTGCTGATCAGATATGGTGAACTCTGATGCTGAATTGCCACCCTGGAAAATGGCAAGTAAACTTGCATTGGGAGCTATGGTTCAGTTTGGTTTCAGTAAGCCGATGTGCTGTGTCTGTATGCTTGTGCTGTGAATTAGTAGATGGTGCCCTAACTTGTTGCCCATCAGGGCTTCTGTCTCATAATAGTAGTTTATCTTAGACATTTTTAGCCCAGTATGGCACCGCTTTCTGCTAAGTTTCAGTGTGGCTTATAATTCTGACGGCTTCCCCCACGTGGACGACGCAGGAATCTGACATCCTGTACCTGCAACTCTGCTTATGACAGAACAGGATGCAAAAATCATTCGTTGGCTGAACCATCCATCAGCCATCAGTGTGGTATATGGTTGGGTTTCAGTATATCCTGATCGTTCAAAAAAAAAAAAGGTTCAGTTTCAGTAAGCCGGTGTGTCTCTAGAACTGTATATAGTACCAAAAGGTTCACCTGCCTTTGAGTAAGCCAGTGTGCTGTGTCTGTACTCTGTACACTGTATGTATGCGTCTGTGGTGAACAAACAAAGAGCTTTCTGGAAAAGTAAGTAAAATTGGACCTCTGGTTCAGTTTCTGCATGCGCAGATGCAGCTTGATGGCATCCATTCAGAGCGAGAGCATAAACCAGTGGCCTCATGTGAAGTCTAATACTGTACTGTAGCTTGGAGAGCAGCATTAATTAACGAGATAGTAACACAATGAACACCAGTCTGAACACTCTAAGACGCAGAAACACCGTGCAGCTTCCCTTTTCATTTTGGGAATCAAGTGTATGATCCCAACTGAACTTTTGCCTACATTCAGTATGTACTATGCTGTAAATAAATTCAAGAGCAACTCAAAAAAATGATTCCTTTGTTCAGTTTCTATTTCTATTTCTATGCGTCCTTCCTGTAAAATAAACCTTGGTTAGTCAGTCTGACGACGAGGAGCAGAGCAGGTGGGCTGATCTCACCTCAGTTCGGATATGGGCCTACCAACGCCATCGGAGAGAGCCCATCTACACTACACTACATCCGGAGGCGGGGCCCATCTGGAAGTGTCCAACGCTTTCTCTTCCTCTCTTCCGTTCCTCACTGTACTCCTCTGCCAACCCTTTCATTCCCCATCGCGAAATCCAGGGAGCAGCAAAACCCTAGCTCCGCCGCCCGCCGGCGACGAGCAGATGCGACATGCCGCGGCCGCTGCAGCTGCCGGATGAGCTCGTGGAGGAGGTGCTCCTCCGCTTGCCGCCGCACGAGCCCGCGGCGCTCGTCTGCAGGCGCTGGTGCCGCCTCGTCTCCGACCCCGGCTTCCGACGCCGCTTCCGCGAGTTCCACCGCGACCTGCGACCGCCTTCTGCACCCGGCGCACTAACTTGTGGGACATGTTCGTGCTGGATGCCCGCCACGGCCGTGTCCTCTGTGTGAAAGGCGTCACCAGGGACCCTTCCTCGTTGTTTTTGTGTGCACCAAACATGGCAACACCATCGTCCAGACCTACTCATCCGATGCTGCTGCCTGGAGTGAACCAATCTTCTCGGGTCAAAACTACCTCTTTACATCCCCGATGGGCAGTGCGCTTGTGGGGAACACTCTCTACTTTGGGATTCAGATGCGAAGGAAAGCTCTCAAGTACTATTTGGAATTGCGTCAAGTGTCTTAGATTCAACTACCATGCCCACAGCGGATGACTCTGCGGCAGTCTCTGCTTACAACCACAGAGGATGGTGGACTGGTTCTCATCGACAAAGATGACTCTGAATCTGAACTCTACATGTGGTCAAGGAAGGATACTCACGAAGTAGATGCTAAATGGGAAAGAAGAGTCATTGGACTCAAGGAAGTGTTCCCTGTTGATGTTGACGTAACCAAACTTAATGTGAATGGCTCTGGTGTTGGTATCATTTTCATGAGAACGGCCAGACAGGTCTATACAATTGATCTAAAGACCTATAAGGTGAAGAAGGTATATGGGGGCACAGCTTTCAACTTTGTTCCGTACATGAACTTCTACACTCCAGGTACAATTTTGCTTTTTTGTTTTAGTTTAGCTACTAACATGGCGATAGGCTCCTCAATATTTATGGAAGTGCAATATCACTATCTTATGCTACCAAATTGGGTTGGTGCTGCCTAAATCTTTTGTTGTGGACAATCTTTGAAACTGATTAGATATGCCAATAAATTTGTTGATCCATGACGCATGTTTTCTCCTTAATTTAGTTAATTGTAAATAAGGTCCTAAGAGCATCTCCAAGAGTGCCTAAAAACACTCCCAAAAAGAAGTTTTGGGTAAAAAGCTGAAAACCAACGCTCCAACAGTGGTCCAATCTCTTGCCCAATTTTTTAGCTCGCCCAAAACAAGCGCTCTGGTGAGCCAGATTTTCGCCAAGGCTACTCGCTCCCAATCCCAAAATTTACTGGTGATGACCGCCATTTCTCGCTTCCCGCGCGCCCCCCTGCGCGTTTTCCCTCCCAGTCACTCCTTTTTTCTGCAACGGCCGCCGTCTCCATCGCACCTTCCAGGGCGCAGCAAGGCAACGCCGTGTCCCATCTGTCTTCCACGCTCCTCCATCCCTCCGTCCAGATTACAGGATCTCCAGCATCAACGAAGCAGCCTTCCGTCAGGCCAGCGCCGGATCCATTCTGTCCATGGCGTCGGCTCCTCTCCGCCCAGTAACGCTCCCTCTAGATTACCTCCCCCGATGGATCCAGGAAAAAACGGGCCGGTTCCTGTACGCACGATATGAAGTTTTGCTTTGATTTGTATCCCGGGGCTAGATGCTGAACTTCCATTGTTTCAACATTTGCTTCCATTCTCAGTGATGAGTAGTAGACATTGTTGACAGAACAACTCTGTCAAGTATTCCTTGTTGGTGTTAATCTCAAATATGCACTGACTATATGATTTGATTTTGCTCTACTAGATCTTTTATTTTCCTGTGATAGATGTTTCACTGACAGCACAAAGGGAGGATATATATAATGTGAGTAGCTGTAGTACTATCTCCTAGGTTCCGGAGTGGCAAAACAATGCATTGTTGGAGCAGGAAAATTGATCCTGTTATTAGATCCATCGATTGATGTAACTAAATAATTAGCCTTTCTATCAAAAATTGCCGAGAGCAGCCAGTGATTGTAAATTTCCTGTGAGATAAATTAAAAAACTGGGTCCACCTCATGATGATGTGTCACTGTTTAAATTTTGTTTTGGGAGAGTACTTTTGGGAATTGTTGGGAGAGGTGCTTTTTTTCACTCCCAATAATTTTTGGCAAGCTCCCACAACCAGAATTTTTGGACTCTATTTTTTGGTCACTCTTGGAGATGCTCTAACAACCTAGCCTCAATCAGGGGCCCTGGAAGGTATGCAACATGAGCAATAATAAAAAGTAATTACTTGGATGAACTTCTACACTTCTGATGCCTTATGCCTACTATTAATCCTGTTTTTCCATAGCCCTCATCTGTTAATCGATGGAGATATCGGTTCTAAAATTAGGGACAGTTTTTTTATTGAGATGTTGGGCCTTGGAGAAGCACAAAGTCCCAACTAAGTACATTACCCTCATCAAGGATATGTACAAGGATGCGATGACGTTTGTCCGGATATGTGATGGCGACACTACTGACTTTTCTATTAACATAGGCCTACATCAGGGGTCAGCATTGAGCCCTTATTTATTTGCTTTGGTGATGGATGAGGTCACAAGGGACATACAAGGTGATATCCCTTGGTGTATGCTCTTTGCTGATGATGTGGTGCTAGTTGACGAGAGTAGGGCAGGGGCTAATAGGAAGTTAGAGCTGTGGAGACGCACGTTAGAGTCGAAAGAGTTCAGACTTAGTAGGACCAAGACCGAGTACATGATTTGCGATTTCAGCGCGACTAGGCATGAGGGTGGAGACGTTAGTCTCGATGGGCAAGTGGTGGCCCAGAAGGATATCTTCCGGTATTTAGGATCGATACTACAAAAGGATGGCGACATTGATGAAGATGTTAGGCATAGAATCTCAGCTGGCTGGTTGAAATGGCGTCAAGCTTCTGGCGTCCTCTGTGACAGGAGGGTGCCACAAAAACTCAAAGCTAAGTTCTATAGGACAGCGATTCGCCTGGCGATATTATACGGTGCTGAATGTTGGTCTACAAAAAGGCGACATGTCCAGCAACTGAGTGTAGCAGAGATGCGGATGTTGCGGTGGTTTTGCGGGCACACAAGAAGGGATAGAGTCCGGAACGAAGTTATTCGGGAAAGGGTAGGGGTGGCACCAATTGAGGAGAAACTTATCCAACATCGGTTGAGATGGTTTGGACATGTCCAACGGAGGCCTCCTGAGGCGCTGGTGCGTAGTGGGGTTCTAAAGCGTGTTGATGAGGTAAAGAGGGGTAGAGGTAGACCTAAACTGACTTGGGACGAGTCGGTTAAGAGAGACCTTAAGGATTGAAATATCTCTAAAGAGGTAGCTTTGGATAGGAGCGCTTGGAGACTAGCTATCAACGTGCCTGAACCGTGACCTTTGGGTCTTTTGGGTTTCATCTCTAGCCTACCCCAACTCGCTTGGGACAAAAGGCTATGTTGTTGTTGTTGTTGTTTCTTATTGAGATCATGGATGTGTTGATGTTAACAGTTCTTGCAACAAATAGTAAATTATTAATGTTTGGTTGGTAGGGAATAAGTGTTATCTAGGGCAGGTTTTATTCCTCAATCAGCTCATGTTACTCTTTTTTTTATTGCTGCAGCATTGAAAGGCACTTGCATAGGCGAGGGACCAAGTGCGGGTCAGTCTAGCGCATGATAAACTTAAGGTGCATCAGTGAAATCTATGGTTGGGCAGTACTTTGTGCATCAATGAGATTGGTGTTATCCTTAATTTCTTGCTCTTCAAGATGGTGGTTTTTAAGCAGTTGTTTCTCTTAAACTTTTTAGCTTCATCATTAACTTCAATGTGTTAGACTTGTATGCAAGCTGTGAACCCCTACATTGTACTACTTGATCTGTGGCCATGTGTGCTTCAGTATTCGCGCTTTGTGATAAAATCCTGAAATGCGCTTACCATTCCCGCATTTTAAAATATCTAGGTCCAAGAAAAAGACAATTATAAATTCAAAGCATTGCAATTTCATATATTGCACGCCTGCATATCATTCCTACATAAATTCATTGTGGTTCAACATCATGTGGCTTATTGGATTATAACCAGAAACTTGCTAGTTTATTGTTGTGACCTTTTGCTTTTGTGGGCAACTTGATACAAATCCAAATTCAGTCACCTTATTTGTGTATGAATCTTGAAACCACAATGTAGTGGGGACAAGATCATCTGACATAATTCAGCTTGTGTGGAAGTGAAAGGGGGTTGGGTGGCGGGGGCATCAATTTTCTGGTAAAATTACAAATTGGATTAACTGACATCAGGAAAGCAGTGCACATCAATTCTCATCTTAGTTACTAGTACATCTATAGTAGTTAAGTTATTCTGTTTGGCATGTGCCGCGGTGTGTTGGTGAAGCTCTGCTTATCACAGAACCGGATACAATTCGTTGCTCTTTGTTTGTTTCACTTTCCTGAAAGATTCATCAGTCATCAGTATGGTTCTGCACTATAGTGCCTGTCTAAATGGAGCAAGGCCGCAGCATGTACTGATGGTAAATCATGGTTCGTCTTGCTCATTGTGAAGGATGGACAGTGTTCAGGCCTCCATTCTGACTAACTGAAGCCATATTCTGTGTTTGACTGTCGGGGGCTCAGGGCATCCCTGCCCCCCTTACTTGGGAGTGAAGCATGTTTTGTGTTTGTGAACTGGACTTGCCAGTGTTGGCATCATTGAAAAATGCCTGGTTCGGTTAGGTTTAGTTCAGCTTGAGCATGCCAGATTGCCAGTATGTTGCATCTGTATGGTGTGTGTTGAATAAATTGAAGAGCTCCTGAAAACATAAAACACTTTCCTTCCATGTGCTTTATTCTTTTGTATATGCAGAACATGACTAAAGATCATATGTTCTGAAAATCTGGATCTAGGACTATTTTACATTGATCTTTCAGAAAAATCAGCATCCCTAGATCTCTTTGTTCACATAGTATTTTCATTAAGTTTCTGTCCTTCTATTCTATTGCAAAATTTGCTGAGAAAGATTTATGTGACTGATAATTTGATAGAGTTAAAGTTAAGCATTGCGTGCACAAGGTGTATTTCTTCTGCCAGCAAGTAGGACCAACTGTGCTTATTCAGTTATTCTGCACGTGATACGCATTCTGCTAACAAGTGGCTGGCCGGCCTAAAGACACGGTAAACAGTGGACTGGGTTATTAATTTATTATCTTTACCAACATTGAGATTACCATCCGAGATTTGTAATGAAGCATGGAAGTACTTAGGGGGATAAACACAACGATCCAAGATTCTAGTAGGATTTTGATTTTCAGTTTGGTGGCAAACTGCGTGCTGCCACTCCACTCCGAAGCCGCCTCCGAGGCTGGGCCGCGCTAATTCGCGGGCGCGCGCTGAGATCGTTCCGAGCGAGCGATTCCTGACAGTCCCAAACTTTCTAATTTCAGAAAGTTTTAATTTCCACAACTTTCTATTTCTGGAATATCATATTTTATATACATAATTTAGACACCTAGCTTCTTGTTGATAACTTCTTACAGAATAATTTTGTTGCACAACTTTTTACGATATACACACCATATAGTTATAACTTCAGGAACAAATTTTAAATGATAACTTAGTAGAAAATTATCATATATTTGTATAACTTGCACGCATAATTTTTTCACAACATTATCGCGTGATAATTTCATATCACAACTTTTGTGTCATATGTAACTTATACATGTAACTTTTGTCACAACTTCCTTAAAGAAATGTTGTTAGCTAACTTATAGACGTAATTTACAGACATAAATAATATACACCTAAGCAATCGGCGGCGGATCCAGGGGGGCTCCAGCCCCCCTAAGCTCACATAATTACACGTAAAACACTGTAGCAAAAGCATGAAATCACCATTAAATCTTCACACAAATTCACATTTCCATTGTTTCAGCCCCCCTTAGTTCTCATCCTGCATCCGCCACTGTAAGCAATAACAGTATAAAAGATAATTGAATAACGAAAAATGGAAAGGAAAAGAGGTCCCACGTCTGGCGAGGGCACATGCGTGCGCAGTCCGCCGGTGCGTGCGTGCATCGCTTGCTAGGAGCGATTCTAGCGAGCCAGCACAGAATCAGCTTTGCGTCCGAGGCTTCGACTCATCTCCTTCGACCATGGCCGCCGCCGCCGCTGCGTCTCCTCCTCCCCGTCCTACCCATACTACTCTGCTTCCGCCTCTCCCTCGCCTCGCCGGCGCATCCACTAGCGGCCCGAGCTGGCGTTCCAGGAGCAACGCACCAGCGAGCTCGTGCGCGCCGAGCTCGACGCGATCGGCGTGCCGTACAGGTGGCCCGTCGCCCAGACCGGCGTCGTGGCGACCATCGCTGGCGGCGGCGGCGACGGGCCGGCCGTCGCGCTCCGGGACGACATGGGCGCGCTCGCCTCGAAGGTCCGTATGTTTCTTGGCTCCGATGTGTTCCGGCGCGGCAGTGCGCGCTCGGATGGCCCAGACGGTCTCTCCAGTGATGCTCAGGAGAATTTTCTTCCATGCTTCTGATTTTTCTCTGAAATGGTAGGCCACGGTTGGAGTCTGAGAGTCAAATTGATACTTTTTTTCCTTTTTGCGCTTCCATAACATGAATTTGCAATTGATCTGAGATGTACCTAGAGGTGGTAATATGTTATGGTCAATCTAACATGACCCTTAATTTTTTTAATTCAAAATTATATAATGATTAGTCCGGTCCTTAGATTCTCCGGCCCAAATTCTAAGGCCCTTTACCACCACTCCTAAATGTAAATCAAACATATTATTATATTATTGAGGAAAGAAAAATGGACACAGACAAATTTTGGCAATAATATATTGTTGAAATCTTCTCCGATTATTGTGTCTCCTCAAGCCATTGAGTTGCACGGCCTTCGAAGAGGTGAGCGTCCATGCATATATGTGAGCATCTACATTTGTACTTTGTTTCAAAAAAAAAAAGGAGTTACACAGCATGCTTCTAAAACAAAAGCAAATCAACAAATTCGGCTGGAAGAGTCCATGTCAAGATGCAGAAGGGACGTTAGGAGTAGCAATCCCACACGAACCAAAGACCAACCTGTAACGACAGTACTGTAGGTTCACATAATAAGGAAAAGTTGCCTAAGGTCAATTTCAGTGGGAGTGTCATGTACATTAAATTTGCTAATATATACCAATAATATGAGGAAAGAGAAGAGAGGAGTGTCATCACCATAACACTCTACTGACACAGTTATTAAAATTTCAGTCTAGATAACTGTGTCGATGACACTCCCATTGAGACCGGTCTAACAGCCTTACCCCTTTGGGGTTGAGATGTACTCGCGCACTCCTTTTTCTCCTCGAATGAGCAGTCACAAATTCAATGGACGAGATAGTAGCGCACTAGTTCTTTACGTTACTAGCCTAATAACGATTCTCATTTAGTTTCCTTCTTGATGTGGCCTCACTGGCCAAAAGGCTTGGCTTTTAGCTAGGACTAGTAAGATGCTCGTGCTAACATCACGGCTAAATTTCATATGTACACCAAACAATATATTTGATCACAATTACCACATTTCACAAACAAATAAATGATGGCTTGTACAAGTAGACATATAACTGATTTGTTCTTCATATATATGGACAGAGCAGCCATTAGATTAAATATATTACACATTTTTGGATATTTAGCAAACCTGAGGCCTAATTGTTCACACAAGCAATGAAAGCACTAACTCTTGAGGCCTTGATACAGCACTGGATGTAGCTCAGAAACTTGCGTCAACAAATTTGACGCAAATTTCAGATCAGTAACGATGGTGCAGATTAGTGTTATGCAGAAAAATGACTGAGTAATTGGTGCCATAGCATTCCTCTAGAAAATTACATACTATCTGAAATCCACTTCAACACTCCTTTCTAAAGTCTGGAGTGCATACTTTTTTTTTCAAAACTATATATCTCAAATCTTACATTTGTACGGAGCAATAAACAAGAGGCACGTCGGCAGGTACCCTTACCTCAAAAGGCTCGGCTCACCACATATTTGTCTATTCAAAATACAAAACCTACAGTCAAATAGAGATCTTTCTTACTGAAAGTGCCAAGGTACAGATCTTTGTTTCCAACAACTCTGCCAATCCGAGACTGCCATCTTGATCAAATTACCAAATCATACGTGGAGGTACTGAGCAAGCAGAGAAAAATCATTTTTTGAAAACAGCCATCACATTGCATATTTTTTAAAACATCTATGTGTATTTCACATGAAAAGATACAATGTATATTGATCCTGTCAAACCATTACAAATAGTTCACTGCGCATATCATGCATCCGCTTGGTCCTGTCAATAAAAAAGCAGGCGTGCAGCTCGTGATGGATTTTCAATCTTTGTGCATGAACAGACTGCGCAGAGCATTGCCGACAATCAGCCGCTTTGTTCCAAAGAAAGTATTCTAGGGATTTATTATTGCCTGACGCTTTACTGGAGTCCCAGCAAGGCGATCACCCTTCTGATTGAAAGCAACAACAGATGGCGTTGTTCTTGTCCCTTCAGCATTCTCGATGACCTTTGGGTTCTGCGGTCATTTGATTGCAGATTCAGCTAGATAAATGAGGGAGACAGTATAGTCTATGGTGCAGATAATAAGAGCAAGAAAACCAGCGAAGAAAACAAACAGTATAGTCTATGGTGCTATCAAAGAAATCCCCAATAAGCAAACAGGTGAATGACAATTACTTCTCAGATGTAGAGCCAAGATACAAAACAACACTGGAAAAAAATTAGAATTTAGATGCTTGATGCGCTAACAAATTGAGCATAAACAAACTAATTCATCCCAACAATCTAATTTGAGCCACCCATATGTAATAGATAACTAAATTTAAAAGGCTTTCTAGCATGACTTTGGCATTTGAGTCTGAATATTGTGTGTGGTTTTGAACATACAGTCATATATATCTAGTCTTCCACTCTGTTCTTAAGGCGTGAGGCGTCTGTGGCGATCCCACCCCTCTAAGGACGCCTAAGCGCGTAAGGCGCGTGGCGAGGCAACGCCATAGACATATGTTAGAATACTATGACAACATAATTTAGTACCACACATACATACCTTTGTTGAGCTGTTGTAGCACCCATTCTCCCCTTTGCTGCTGCTCTTTCCATCCATTCTCTTCTCCCAAGTAGCAAGCTACACAAATAATGAGCAATGAATCAATCAGCAAGACTAACAAAAGAAATTAAGTGCAAAAACTGGACACTGTCAACAGGAATGCATGAACACACAACACAGCAATACAATCACACGGCATAAGTGCATAACTAACATCATTAGTTCAGTACATCAGCCCATAAGTTTAGAGCCTGGTGGACATAATTAATAGTAGTTCTAGTCCACAATTTCAGACTCTAGTACTCCACATTAAATAAGACAATATAAGTAGTGCACAAAAGCAGCATGATGTAAGTCACATAGCTTACATGTCACCTTATCTCGATCCTTAGGGTCTGCCCAGTACCCATACTCCCAGCCCGGATCATTTGACTTTGCTGGTCTTCGTTTTGGATCAGTCTTGGGATCATACTCTGCTGCCACAGAAGCTGGACTCTCCATTGTGTTGTTGGCTTGATGGCTGCAGTGTAAATAGAACTTTAATAAGCTAATCGGCACTGTACTTTGTTTATTGATTAGCTAGAGCTAGCACAGCACAGGAACTACATAAGCAGCAGAGCTGAGAGCAATCTGCCCAACCATCACACAGGCACAATAGAGCAGAGAAGAGGGCACTGGAAATTACCTGGCCATAGGAGAGGGCTGGCGTCGTGGACCAGCAAGGCCGTCGTGGACCAGGCGACCAGTAGAGAAATCCTAGCGGACCAGCTCTAGGCTCCAAGCGTCGCTCTCCACAGATCAGAGGGGCAGCGCTGCAGGGGCGGAGGGGCAGCGCTGGAGGGGCGGTGGAGAAGCAGAGGGGCTGTGGCCGGTAGAGAAGCAGAGGGCAGAAAAGCAGCAGTGGAAGGGCGAAGGGGCCAGGGGCGGATGGGCCGAGGATGCGCCGCCGGCTGCCGCGACCCAAGCTCCAGGCGCCGCCGAGGATGCGCCGCCGGCTGCCGCGACCCAAGCTCCAGGCGCCGCCCTCTTCTCTTCCAACCCTATCCACAGGTCAGCTCTCCCTGTTTCCCTCCCAAATTGCGTCGATTGCAAGCTTTGTTGGTGGCCGGCCTCTATTTCCCACTCGATTTCCCGCCGCTCGGTCTTTTCCCGCTCGATTTCCCACCGCTCGATCTGTTCCCGCTCGCCTCCCCTCTTTCCCGCCTGGGGCCTCACGTATGGCGCCCGCCTCATCCAATTGGACGCCCAGGCGACGCCTATAGACACCTAGACGACGCCTTCGGCGCAAGGCGGACGCCATACGCAGTCGGCCAAGGCGAAGCAAACGCCCAGGTTGCCAATTGCGCCTTGTCGCCTAGGCGACGCCTAGGCAACGCCTTAAGAACAGAGGTCTTCCATATAAACTGAAGTGAATTAAACATGGATTCTATATACTTCTAAGACTGAACTCGATTCAGGGTTCCATGTATGTATGTTCTCCATGCAGTACAGCACTTGCTTTGAAGCCAAAGTTCAGCCTTACCTTTGTATCAATACTTGAATCATAACTTGAAAACGAATTAATATGATTTGTCTGATTCCCACATGTTTATGAAGAATAGAACCTGATAGGGATCACCAGTTCAGTCAAATTCGTTAAAATTAGCCTAATACTTAAATCATTAAGGTAGCCTAATACTTAACTAACACACGTCCACAAACCTGTACAAACTCCGATCACTTCATATGCTATGTTCTCACCCTCTCTATTAAAATCAAGCCAAAGCACCAGCCTCTGGCACCTCCTAGCTTCTTCCAAAGTATGTATTATAGCCTGCTTGTCCTGCATTTTGAAGGAACAAATTCATGAAGAGAACTGAAGTGTAAATAAACCAAAATGTTACACTAACATCATGACATGCCACGGTTGATATCTATGAAGAAAATAATCTCAATACGTGGACAACATGTAAGCCACGAATCCTATACCAAGAAACTGAATAGTAGAATCATGCTTCTCATTTATCAAGCCAATCTCAAAAGAAAGAATACGTGAATCAACTGGAGAGCCTAATTCTAATGCAATTTAGGGATCACCATTTCAGTTCAGCTAGAAATGCCCTAAACGTTGAAACTGTTTATTGCAGCAGAACCTGCAATCTTGGGGAGACGACCAAACCAATCCAGGAAAAAAAAACACCAACACAAGTGGTCTGCGACTGCAAGCCACCACAACGTCGGCCTTGATCCCTAAATCCAATCAACGTCGGTCTTGATGCTAATGCCAGGAACATCAATTAGGAAGCAGACCATACTTTTTATCGATGCTCTCCAAAGAGACCTAGATAGAGTACTAATCGAACAACTGGATTCCATACCAAGCATCATAATATTAGGAAGCAGACTCAAAATATTTTTACCTCTGGGTTGATGTTGTCCATGCCAGGAGATGTTAGGAAGCAACACCAAGTTCTGCAAAATAAAGGATAATTAGGAAGCTATTCAAATAAGAAAATCATCTGCTTAGCAACAGTATTCATGTTAGGAACTGAAGTCATGGTTAATCCCAACAAAGAAACAGGTCACTGTCAATATGGCAAGATATATTTGGTGTTGAATTCATGCAGGGAAGCAGCAAAATTAATATCTTACAGTTTTGTGGACAACAAGTATATAAATGATGCTAGTATCAATCTTTTATTTTATTTTTTTCATTCATCAGGTAGTGGTAACAACTAAAATTTGTAGCCAACGGTGGCGAGTAATATCTTGTACCCTAAATTCATTGACAAAAGTAACCTACGGTTTCATGAAAGACTAAAATGATGTCAGCCACTGTAGCCCTTTACCTATCATAACATAAGCTTTGTTCCAAGGATTGCTATGCAGGATGCTTTGTTCAGGATTGCATAGCATAAGCATGAAGCATTCGTTGTTCCAAGGCGCCGCCGCCTCAACCACGCACCGGCGAGGTCTGTGCGGCCAAAGTCGCTGGCGGAGTCTCGAGCGACGACAGTTGGGAGGAGCTGAAGCGGAAGAAGGAGCAGGCCGCCGGCGCACGAGCATCAGGCCGCTAGCTCCTTTTACTTGGTCACTCATGCCGCCGGCGCAGGAGCGGGAGCTAGGATGCGTCTGCACCAGGGCGGAGGAGATCTGTTTTGGGCGAGGGAATCGTGGCTGGTGTCGGGGGCGTCCGCGGCGCTAGCATCCGCAATCGCAGGAATCCCGGTGGGGTGAGCACGGATCCGCGCGCCGGCAGCGGGATTCGCGGCAGGATGGTTGTGGATCGACGGCGCTCCCCAGGCTCGCACTGGACCAAGGGCGGCGGCGCCCGAGACCGGCCGCCCCGAGATACGGCGGCGGCTCGCTGCCCCCAGGCCGGCCGCCCCCAGATTCGCCGGTGGGAACCGCCCTCGAGGAGCCGTGATTTTTGCGTGGGTACATGCGGGCGGGTAAGCGTCGCGGGCGGTGAGAAAAAAAAAATCAATTTGGGCGGAATCATTTTCCTTCGTGCGTTTTTTCAGTCCGCCTCTAGTGCTGTCAAGCAAATGACCTTACACGTGGATCCTCAAAATGATTTTTGTGAGAGGTATAGTTAAATTAATTTTGGTGAAAATTATTCTCAATTCTTTTATCATTTATAGTATAGATTATAGCATGGTTCAACTTCCCGGACGGGAGCCGTCGCGGTTTCCGCGGCTCCCGTTTCTCGTCCCGACTCAAAAACGAGAGACCGATCGGGAAACGCCGGAAACTGGTAGGAAACGCCGGAAACCGCCCGGTTTCCCGTTCCCGGACTTCACCGGGAAATTACTTCCCGACGGGAAGTTAAACCCTGGATTATAGTATAGATTTGAGAAGAACTGAAATTGGGTACGGCTGAAGAGACGAAACGCAGGAAAGTTGTTCGATGATGCAGCAATGACACCGACTATTGTTTGTCCATTTCGGGATCTACTCGTGCCCAAATTCAGACGCCATCTAGCGCTGTAGAAAATAAAGGGCGCATACCAAAATCCTATCTGATATTTCTGCTTTACCGGCTAGGCCGATGAAATTTCATTATCATAAAAAAATTCAACTTTGATTTAAATTCGTGGGCAGTTGGCTCGTCCACTGACCAAGAGAAAACGACCCACACAACCCTACTAAGTACTAAATAAAAAATTTCACATCCATGCTGTTGACAGGTTCAAAGAGGAGCAAAAAAAAATCCTGCTTTATCTGTAACTTTATAATATGTTAAATGGTTTGCGGACAAGAAAGTGGCCTTTTCTTATTAAGTTTGACAAAAAAACGGTTTTTATCTATTACTGCCGATGGAATCTTGATAAATCCGAAAATTCTGCTTTATCGATAACCTCCTGTAGAATTTTGCATGCTAAGAACAATTCCAGACTCTAGTAGACCCTCTAAATAAACTCTCATCTTAAATTTGGAAGATGAAATAAAAAAACTACACTCCGCGGCGCTTTTTTTTTTTTGACAAACTAGCAGAGCTCTATTTAGCGGAGGTCTTCAAATCTCTTCCTCCATCCTCCATTCCAGGAGTTTTAGGTAGCCCCATATCCACCGACAAACATATTCCACATTTTAAATTAAAAGAATAGGAATAGATTTAGAGATTACTGTTGGAGTTAAAATAAAAAATAGTCTTTAAAAATAGAGGGAGCCCTAACTAAAAAATAGAGGGTCTGGTTTTAAGGTATTGCTGGGATGCTCTAACGCGACCGATCAAAGCTGTCCTTTTTAGTCTCGGCCGTTTCGGCTTCACCACTCGACGCCGTCTCCGAGTGATCTCCTTCCTTCCGCCCGCCATGGCCGCCGCCCGCGCCTCCTCTAGTTTCCTCCTCCTGCCACTACTGCTCTGCTCGCACCTGACGATCGCCCTCGCCTCGCCGGCGGGGGAGCTCCTGGGCGAGGCGCGCGCGCCGGGGTTCGCCGCGTGGCTGCGCGGCGTGCGCCGGCGCATCCACCAGCGGCCCGAGCTGGCCTTCCAGGAGTACCGCACCAGCGAGCTCGTGCGCGCCGAGCTCGACGCGATCGGCGTCCCGTACAGGTGGCCCGTCGCCCAGACGGGGGTCGTGGCGACCATCGTGGGCGGCGGCGGCGGCGGCGTGCCCGTCGTCGCGCTCCGGGCCGACATGGACGCGCTCCCCTTGCAGGTCCGTTTGTTTCTCGGTTCTGATCTTGCGCGCGCTCGGATGGCAAGACGACCTCTCTCTAGCTAGTGATACTCAGGAGAATGTTCGGCCTTCCATGTGGAAATTGCTTTCCTCTGAACTGTAGGGTCTGATTATATTGGAGTCTGAATCAATTTTTTTTTGAAACGAACCAGACAGAAGAGCTACCGATTATATTAAAAAGAAGATGCAGTCTAGACTAGGCAATACAATAAAAGGGAAAAAAACAACACGAGTAATTTGGATTGGGACATCAACACATGCTCAACTCAACTATCGGTCGGATTGAGACATCGACACGATCCGCAACAACTCTGGCCCACCGGATTGGGACATCGACACAAGCCACGTAAACACTCCACACTCCACGCTACTCAGACACAGCCACACACTAGCCGGTCTCCACTCGAGCGCCATCCCTGCAGCGCCCAAACCAGGGCCGCCACAACTTGCAACCTTCTTTTTTTCTATTTTCGCTTTTTGAGAAAGAAGCAAAAGAAAGAAGAGGAAGAAACTCCTTGTCACAGCTGAGCGACGAATGCCGAACCACCACGCCAGAAAATGCCCGATGTCGCCTTCAGGAAGGACACAACACTAGAAGTGCCGTCGACAACGACCCAAGAAGGGTTGGATTTTCATCCGCATTTTCAAAGGACGGTGAGGGCTAGAGAGGATGCCTCCAACGAGGAAGCGGCGCCCTCAGACGTCGCCATCCAAACTTTCGCCAAAACCTCAACCGGCCTAGCTGCGAGGAAGCAGTCAGAGCAAAAGCGACCACGCAGACGGCGGCACGAAGAAGAAGCCGATATTGTCAGTTACGCCACCATGGCTCAGCTAACGCACCTCCGCTTGGGTGCAAGTCAGCCACACCACCATAGTGTCGTTGACAAGCACCCGAGCAAGCCACTGCCGGCCACGCCACCACGACGCCGCCGAAGCACCTCCGCAAAGCCTTGCAGGCCACACGCACGTCGCAGTCGGAGGCCGCCGAAGGGGGCCTGGAGCACCATCACACCGCAAGACGCGACGGAGGAGCATAAGACTACGACCCCCACCAGCGAAGAAGCCACCACCCCAGCATCGGGAACGGCTGGGAAACACCGGGAGAGCGTGTATCCGGCCGCCATCCGAGCGGATCCGTCCAGCTCCGGTGTGGATCTGGCCGCCGACCACGCCCACGGCGCTACAGCAAGGATGAGGGGAAGGAGGGAAGGGGTTGGGGGAGGAGGAAGAGGAGGGAGGAGGGGGGGGGGCGAGCTAAGGGCCCCGCCGCCGCCCTCCTCGCTTCCCGCCGGGCTTCCGGCGAGCAACTCAGGCGGCGGCGAGGAAAGGGGGCGTGGGAGGCGGGTGACGAGGCGGGGGGATGGGAGCCGCCCGTGTCGCCCCCAACGGGATGACGCGGGGGAGAAATGTTGGGCTGTTCCTAGTCTGAATCAATTGACTTGCATTGCAAGATGATGCATCAGTTTCATGAAAATAGGATCATAGAACATGATAATGATATAGTTGGTTTCATCATCAGAATTTTTGATTTGTAATCATCTACCATCACATTCTCTGAATACATCGTAAGTCAGGTCACTTGGATTTGATCTGCAATGTGCAATCTATCTGATAGAATAAGACCATGTTTAGTTCCCAAAAATTTCCTATAGTACTCATCACATCGAATCTTTGGACACATACATGGAGCATTAAATGCAGTTGAAAAAATAACTAATTACACAGTATAACTGTTTCATACGAGATGAATCTTTTAAACCTATTTAGTCCATGACTAGACATTAATTGTCAAATAACAACGAAATGTACTAAATTATCAAAACCTAAACTTTTCTCCCAACTAAACAGAGCCCAACAAACCAAGATTCTTGCCACGACAACTCCCATGGTACCAAATAAAAAATTGCCAAGGTCAACTAAGAGGATAAAAAAAATGCTTGGATCATTTGCGATAGTTTGCATTGCATTCATGAATATAAATTCAATGTATTCTGTAAGGCAAACAATCAAACCTATTACACTCTTTTATTAACGTTTGCAGAAAACATACTACTCCAGGTATGGTTGTTTGGCTTACTATGGTATCCTTTGGCAGGAATTGGTAGATTGGGAATACAAGAGCCAGGAAAGTGGGAAAATGCATGCTTGTGGACACGATGCGCACACAACAATGCTGCTAGGAGCTGCTAAGCTACTTCAAGATCGGAAGGGTGACTTGAAGGTATTATGTTATTGAAATGTCTGGTTAATTTTTAAATGTTGCAGAACATGGCCGGATTGTTCTTTACTATATACTATCAGGAAAATAGAAGTCAGTATGCTATGGTATATATGTACTCGATAATTGGAGACTTATTCTTGCCAAGGTTTAATTTTCTTTTTTTTTCGCTTGTGGTTATTAGATCATATATGCAATACATGCTCGTGTAATATGTGTGGATCTTGTTCTCTTCATTAGGGTACTGTAAAACTTGTATTCCAGCCAGCAGAGGAGGGCTATGGCGGGGCCTATTACATCTTACAAGAAGGCTGTCTTGATGACGTGTCAGCCATATTTGGCTTGCATGTCAGCCCAGACCTTCCATTAGGTTCCGTTTCATCCAGGCCAGGACCCTTCTCTGCTACATCAGCTCGATTCATAGCAATCATGAATGGAAAAGGTGGACATGCTGCAGTACCCCAGCAGTCCATCGATCCTATTGTAGCTGCATCCACTGCCATCCTCAGTCTTCAACAAATTGTCTCCCGGGAGATTGATCCACTCCAGAGTGCAGTAAGTGATCGACTTACAATCTTTTTTTTTTTGAAAGAGATACCCAAGGGAGACCCCTGAAGTTTAAGGTGCCGCACCCAGGGTTTGAACCCTGGGCGGAGCCTCCCGGCCAGTGGCCTTTGCCACTGCTCCATGAGTTCCTCGGCATCGACTTACAATCCTATTTTTATGTATGAATTGTGCGGAGATGCTGAAAGTGAAAGATAGGTTCCTCAACTCCTTGCCGTTGAAACTATCAGGTGCTATCTATCACTTTTCTGAAAGGAGGAGAAGCTTTCAATGTTATTCCGGAGTCTGTGACATTTGGTGGCACCTTGAGGAGCCTGTCAAATGAAGGTTTATCATATCTCAAGAAGAGGATCAGAGAGGTAAACTCATCTCAAACCTGAACTGCGTAGCTTCTGCTACTCGTACAATTGATGTGTGCTTCTATGGAAGATTGTAGAAGGACAGGCAGCGGCACATCACTGTACTGCCTCTGTGGACTTCATGGAGGACAAGATGAGGCCATATCCTGTTGTGATCAATGATGAAGGGATGTATGGTCATGCTAAGGCGGTGGCTGAGAGATTTCTTGGTGAAAAGAACGTCAAGGTTTCTCCCCTGGTAATGGGTGCCGAGGATTTTGGGTTCTATGCTCAGAGAATGGCGGGCGCCTTCTTCAACATTGGAATCCGCAACGAGAGCACGAAATCAGCAGTCCATAATCTTCACTCCCCGTACTTTGAGATTGATGAGGATGTGCTTCCCGTGGGATCTGCATTCCATGCTGCCGTGGCAATTGAATACTTGAAGAAGCATGAATCAACATGAAACAGAATAGGAAAAGGGATATAGGAGCTATGAATCCTCTTCATTCATGCAGGTGACTTGAAGTTTCTTTTATCTGGATTTCCTACTGCCTTGCAATGATTTGTGAATGCAGAATGCCACTTTCTTATTTTAATAATTTTTTTGCAGGTTCGTCAAGAATATTGGACTTGTTGAAGACCCACCATTTTAGAAAATGTAAATAAAACTTCATTGAGGAAGAAAAATTGGTTGCAAACAAATTTGGGCAGTAGCATGTTGTTGAATTATCTTGTACATCAGAATGACCATTACTCAGAGTTTTGGCACAGAGAAGGAGCTAGCTGTAAAATAACAGAACCAACCCACTATATCTACACCCTTGAGTTAAATTTTAAAAGAATAGAAAAAGGCAATGTGAATATTAAAGCAAAATATATGGATCTTCTTTTCGATGAAGTAGCACATCAGAATAGATGCTTGGGGTCTAGACACTTGAAAGAGGCGAACATAGAAACTACTTAGTTCTGAAATGCCAATGGGATCAGAAATGCCTTCACAAAATTTATTTTCTACAATGCAAGAACAGGAAAGGATGCTCTCAAAAATAATTATGTCCTAAACAAGAAAGAAATATCTGAAAATAAAATTTGTGTACCATGGTTTCTGTTATAATGTGTTCGACTGTAAACCTGGTAAAGCTGTAATAAAATGAAGTCATTATTTGGGAAAAATTCACAATACCATTTTCGTGCCCAATTTAAACCTATGCTTATGAGGACATCACATGCCAATATTAAAATAATTTCATTCATGCTAATTGTGAAACACTTCTCAATGATTAATTGGAGACAATTGTATTTGGTAGCAAACGAACAACAGTTATTGATCTTTTAGAATTTTCTCAAATACCTATGTATTTTTAGTCTAATAGTGATATTTTTCGAGATTTATTCGCTAAGTGATCAACCATATTTTTGATAAATAATTGTTGTGCTTCTTGGTTGCTAATTTGTCCTCAGAGATTATCCAAATTGGATTACAAAACCTCTGGCTACTTGAGAAAAATTATAAGAACTCAATAACCATCTGCCAAAAAATTACTACTAGAAATCCAATTTTTCATGACTTGGGCGTGGCATAACTATGTGATGTTGATGGCGATTTTATACCATTAAAGTATCTTTTCTACTTCCATCGGCAAGAACACCGTCCTGTAAGATAATAGGAGTACAAATAATAACCGTATGCACGATAATAATAGTAGAAACCAATCTCTAATCAGGGTTAACCAAACCGGTGGGAACCGGTCCGGTTTCGGTTTGGGCCGGTACCAAACCGGCCGAAATTCAAAATTCAAATTTGAATTCCAAAAAATGAAAAATTCCCAAAAAATTTCTAAAAATACTTCAAGGTGCGACGAATTTAATGGTGTCAAATTTTCTCAAAAATTCGTCCATTTAGTATAGTTTGCGGGCATATGAAGTTAAATCAAAAAAGAAAAAGAAAAAATGGACCGGCCCATTAAGGGCCACCGCATATGCGCGGGGAAACCACTTTTAAACCGCTGGATTTTTTGATTAAAACACCGGTAACCGGTCAGACCGGACCGGTAAACCGGTCGAAACCGGTTACACATGCATTTTTGAATTTGGATTTGAATTTAACTGGTTTCCACCGGTTTCCGATTAATCCGGTCCGATAAACCGCTACCGGAGGGCGGCGGTTTGACCGGACCGGTCGGTTTTGTAAACCCTGTCTCTAATAGAATCTGCAAGAGGAGCTATTTGAGCTCTCTATTTGAGCTCGAACCACGTGTATTTTGTTGTTCGGGTGTAATTTTATAGATAAGCATTTCCTATTTTGCATCCATTCATACTTGCCGTGCATCTCCAACAGCCAATCAAAGTGCTCTCTCTCTCTCTCTCAAAAAAAAACCCAACTTCATTCTCGGATTATAAGAATCCGGCCAACCAGCACGATCGTGCCATGAGCATTGGAGTCCGGCCGGCGGCAACACACAACCGTCCGGGCTTTCTCAGCCGTCGGTCCCAGCCTTCTCCAGAGTGATCTCGAGTGGCGGCGCGTCCGCACGTGACCTTGACACTTCGTCACGTCACTTGATCCCCGACGCCGCCGCCACCAACATTCCCGTCCCGGATCTCGGCTCCATCTTTTCTCGCCTCCCCCGTCTCCTTTCCCCAAACCGGAAAAAAAAACCACAAAAAAACTTGGTGGGCAGAGAAAAAAAAGGTTCTTTTTTATTTTCCTCGTCCTCCTCGTCTCGACTCGCCGCCCACTGCGCCCGTCCCCCTCCCCCTCGGCCCCGATCCAATCCCCCCAAACCCTAGGCAATCCGCCACCAGAGTGCCGGGTCGTCGCCCCCCGTCCCTCACCCGCGGCGGCGCGGCACATGGCCCACGGCGGCGGCGGGAGGGCGAAGGTTACGCCGAACCTCGCGGTGGACGGCGAGGGCACGCGGACGCTCAACCTCACCGTGCTGCAGCGCCTCGACCCCGCCGTCGAGGACATCCTCATCACCGCCGCCCACGTCACGCTCTACGACTTCGACACCGACGTCAACCAGTGGGTGCGTGCGCGCGCCCGCCCCCTCCGCCGGATTCGGCTTCACCCTAAGCCCCTCTGTGTTTCTCGGTGGGGGATTTTGGATGCTTGGTTCACGGCCTGATTTGTGTGTGCTTGTTGTTGGGTGCTGTGTGCAGAGCCGGAAGGATGTCGAGGGGTCGCTCTTCGTCGTCAAGAGGTTCCTAATATTTCTCCGGACCTAGCACCATGAATGAACTGCATAAAAAAAAATCGAAACTTCTACAGTTTTCCTATAATCAATGTTGTTCCATTGTAGGAATTTATTATATAACTAACTTATGTATAGCATAAAAACTGGATTGGTTGGTGATCATAGGAAACTAATAAAACTGATAACTTTAGCGGCTAAGTTTCTGCAGTTGCGCTGTCCGTTGCTTCTCTCTGTTTTCTAGACGCACAGCGTGGCATATGCCGCTAAAGTAGATGCACAGCAGCACATATGCTGTTAAAGTAGATGCACGGCAGGGCATAAGAACAAAATATGGACAATCCGATTGCGGTGTAAGGATTGCAGTTATTTGGTTAGTTATGCCGCTTCTCGAGAGACACATGACCTGGAATTGTCTACTTCGGGGTTCAAAGCTCCAATTTAATGATTGCCAAGTCATGCTGCTTTAAGAGTTAAAACTGAAAGCTCCCTCAGGGAGAACTCACTCCCTGCGAGTGCAAGCATTTGCGTATCCTAGCATTGATCTATTGACATGTGTCCATATTTCTATCTGTTTCCAGTCTTCCACTTCTAGATGTCCTCTGTTATTTCTAGTGATAACTGAAATGTTGTGGGCCTTATAATGATGATGAAAGTTTAACACTTTGCATTTCCTGCTTGTGTCAGATACCTTAGTATGTCTCTGACAAATAGGGTATATTTATTTCAGGAATGCCCAACCCAGATTCCAGTTCATTGTTATGAATCGCCGGAATACAGGTATTTAGCATGTAGTTTTCTTGAGCTTGTTTGATCTGCTATAATTGATTATGTCTACCCTTTGTGAGACTTACACATGAGAATGATTCGATCATGTGACATGAATGATGATCGGTATCATCCTGGTGGTTCAAAACTTCAAGTAGTATGTTGGTGAACTATTTTTTTCTGTGAACAATTGTGATCTTTGCTAACCGCTCTTTGCTCCTGCTGTTAGAAAGTACTTGAAATTTTAGATAATTCCATCTTATGAACTTCATAAAGGTTCAGATTTTCAAGTCAATCAAACATATTTCTTTGCAAAATTTGTAATTGAATTGACGTTTCAAATTCCTACTGCCCCCTTTCGTCAATAATTTTTGAAACCTAGTTAAGTGGTATGGTAATGTTTGCTTTAAAATACTTCTCTGGCTGAGAAAGGGGCATGCAATAGTCTTGTTTATCAAATTAGTAGATGATAAGTTGATTTGGATTTCACCCATTTTCAATCCTTTTTATCATTTTGATAAAAACAAAAAAGACCTTTAAGAGCTTTGTTTGTAATTTTGTATTCTCTGTTCCATACAGTCCACATTTATATTATTGAAATAAAACCTACAGGCAAAGGAAGATAGATTACTTATGATATGGCATCCTATTTGAAGCTGAATTCTATAGTATGTTAGATGCTACTATGGTTGATAAAATATTGGGAGAAAACATATTCCTTGAAACTGGCTGGTCGTCATAAGATCAGTTTTGGATTATTCTTAATTGGATCATGATAAAAGCTTTTTATGTTTATCTTAAAAGTTACAGCCTTATTCTACCTTTACATCCCTAGTAATATTTTTTTTCATATTTCTTTGGCTTTATCTTGTTATAACAGATAATCTAGTTGAAGATCTCTTGGGAGATTTCGAATACCAACTCCAAGTTCCTTATATAATGTACCGCAATTCTGCTCAAGAAGTTATTGGAATTTGGTTTTACAACTCCCAGGAGTGTCAAGAAGTTGCGAATCTTTTTAGCAGGTATCTTGTAAATTTGTTATTATTTCTCCTGCCTTTGCCTTTAGGGTCTTCTTCCTCCTGTTCAGGGATATGTATTTTACTCCATTCATTATTTGGGATAAGCAGAGGCAGCCAGATCAATATGTTGGTTTTCTACTTTTCTCATGTGGGCATTGTTTATTGAGTATTGTGTGTATGGAGTTAATTAGTCCAGTTATGCCTTCGCTACAAAATATCAGTTTATTGATGATATGAAAATAACAGAACTTTCTAACTGGCTATTAGAGATGCGTGATTAGTGACTGTTTGACATTTTGGTCAAAAAGATTTGCTGACTCCCTGCTAAATGGACCTTGTTAAAAGTTGTAATTAATTCATTCTTTAGAGTCCCCAGCCTTGTAAAAAAGCACTACTCTGGTCTGCAAACTTCAAGATTTAGTTTGTAGCACCCTGAACCTGTGTTGTGCTTGTGTACTTCTCAAATGTACAAACTTTGCCAATTGGATTATACTGCTAATTTACCAGCCAAAACACAAAAATATGTCAGTGAACAGCAAGTGTTGTAACTTCTATGAGCTATGAAAGTGAACAGGTTGAGTTGAATTGTCAAACTGGTGTCAGTCATTAGGATTGATAATTTCCAGCAATTTGAGGATCACATATGTGTATATGATCTATAGCAGATTCATACCATTATTTCTTTCTCCGTTTGGCACTTTATCTTAGTTAGCAAAACTGGGGCTTTTTCAGTTTTCTTGCAATTTTTCTATTCCTTTAGTGAACAATACATCACTCTGCGATTTTGCAGGATACTGAATGCATTCTCGAAGGTGCCTCCAAAGCCAAAGATTCCCTCCGTTCAAAGGTACTTGATATTGTGCTAATCAGTTGGACAAACAAAATACTGCTTTGATTTTTTTATGGATCTTCCGGAACTTACAGAAAACAAGTGCTTACCATTTTTTTTTTATTCGTGACGATTGGATGCTGAATTCATCAAATAGATACAGTGAAGAACTGAAAGTTACTCAAGGCATATGCATACTGTTATGTTACTGGATAGCATTTTATTTTCTTGTTTGCACTGCATCACATGAGAAGCAATTGTACATTAGTTAGCATATTATGTGAAAACAAGCAAGTTATAGTGGTGCTGTTTTAACATGACTTGATACTACCTTTTCTTGTTAATTTAACACTGCACCTTACTGCTGTTTGATGTTAATTATTTACATTTTCAGCATTACTGTCATAGTGTCGAGCCACACTATCTTATAAAATAAAGGTTTTTTTTTTGGGAAAAAGTGTGGCGTATTTTACAACGTTGATACTGTTTTAGTGAATTTGAAGAGCTTGAAGCAGCACCTGCATTGGTTGAAGGTCCTCTGGAACTGCAAACATCAAATATCATATCAACTGCTACCCACGTTCAAGAGGACCCCTTATCTGCATTCTTCAGTGTATGAAAACTGTTCTTCTCATTATACTGGTCCCCTCATCTCCATTAACTTGTAGCTGCTTTTCCACCGAAAGTTGTCTACTTTCTCCAAAATAGTAGCTGTAACTTTTATTCTGAGTTTAAATGTGCATCTCTGGGAACAGGCAGCTGCGAACGCTGGTGGCACCGCCTCTGTTGCTGTTGCAGGACAGCCAAATCAATCTTTTGGTGCTATTCCTTTGTCACATGCACCTCCTAGCACAATTACATCGCAATCACCGGGCTTGCATCATTTGCTTCCTTCACAGGCCTCATCAGTTTCTGGCATACCTGCTGATGTTCATGGTGGCACTGGTCCTATAGTGAGGTCCACAAGCCTTGTAAATCCATCACATTTCTCACCATTGACATCAGCGCAGACAGCAATGGTGCGCAGTAATTCTGCAGTACCAACTGCTCCACCTCAACATCCTCGTAATGCTCAGCAGCCGCAAAGTGCTCCCTTGCTTCAGCCTTTTCCATTACCTACAGCTTCACCTTCTCCACCGTATGGGACTCCATTGCTTCAACCGTTTCCACCACCAAATCCATCGCCGTCTCTTGCATCAGCTCCAGTCTACAACCCAGCACTGTCCAGAGACAAAGTTAGAGATGCGTTACTGAGACTTGTGGAGGTATGCTGTTAATTTTATTTTCTTGTTGAATTTGAATGCATTCTTCTTTTTGTATTGCAAGGAAGATACACATTATCGCTGTTGTTGTCGGGTTTGAGTAATATTTCTCGCTCTACTCTAATTTGTTCAGTATCCTTTCAGTATCTAGCTATATCATAGACATATATGTATAATATTTATTATGACAGGACTGGCAATTGAACTGGTACTTCTGTTCGATTGTTTACTGGTTAAACCTGTGGTTCAATAAAAATTGTTGTTTGGCCAGTACTTGTTAGTCGATTAAGGAAAAGTTGGTGTGTTCATTAATAGGCAATCAGATGAATTTGTTCATGAGTGTAAATACAAATAACCTTTTCCACCAATTTCGCTAAATCATAGCACAACTTGTATTGCGCATTTTCTATCCTTTGAGCATGGAAAAACATCAGCCAGAAGAAAGGTGAAAATTCCTGCATCTAAAAAGGTAAACATACTGCAAGGAAGCATATCTCCTATCAATACACTATTTCACACATCGCAGCCAGTCTCATCAAGACCATGTACCAGTGATGCTTTTCCATCATCCGGGTGGGACCTACAAATCGTAATGACTGACAGCAATTGCTGCTCGGCCACTTTGTAGACCCTCGCTGCAGCTCAAGCGAAAAGCTTGGAGGCTTTGACCCACCAAACTTGAAACTCAGACCGCCATTGCACGTCTGGCTAAGAATAGGGTGGGCCACCAGGAACATGTAGATCAGCCATAGAAGCGTCCGGGCCATGCTAAAAACCATGCTAGCTTTGCATATTTGTTGATTTGGTGGGTTGTTTGTTTCTTTGGGTGGGAAGAGATTGATGGGAAAAGGAGCCCTGAGTCGTGAAGGGAATGTGGCTTCAGGGAGCTACCATCAGCAACCTCCCACCAATAGAAGGGTCCCTGGGCACACCGCTCATGCTCAACTGAAGCTGCCTGATTGACGGTTCCACTAAATGATTAAAATCTGGACCGTTTATCCAGTTTTTAGTAGGTTGATTGTGTGAGTGGTCTTTGAAGGGAAATGAGCTGCATATCTACGGTTTGTGTTTTTCCTTTCCCAACTGTCTTTCTTGTTCAATTTCAATGACTATGCATAATGCACTTGGAACCTCATCGCCCCATAGACTTGAATAATTGCACATCAAGTAGAACATTCCTGTTGATGTTTGTATCTCTTGTTTGCTTGTACTGTACACTAATTCCTGCATCTAAGTTACGAAGTTGTTTACTGTTTCTTGCCAGAACGAAGAATTTATCGATTTGGTGTACCGGGAGATCGTGAACAGACAATAATGAATATTGAATGAACAGACCTCTCCAACAAGTTGGTTGTGTTTGGACTTTTGTTATCTGTTGTGAAGCCTGTAATTCAAGTTATGATGTAAATTCATTTGTGAAGTTCATGGCTTGGTGAAGTTTGTATTAATGTACTTTCTACATATCTGTAAATGCTTATGAAATCTATCTGCTCCGTCGAATGTCATCTGCTGTATTCGTGGTGCAGAAAAGTTTTGTTCTGAACATATATCTTAACTTTGGGATCTAATAATGATTCTCGTGGGCAAGAACATATATCTTAACTTTGGGATCTAATGATGATTCTCGTGGGCAAGACCTCACCATTAGCTAGAATGTCATCTGAATTGTTGTAGAATTGGTAATTGGTAATTCCTTGACACCCAATTTTGAGTGTGTGATCATGTGTAACTCGTGACTTGTTCCTGTTGAAATTGAACTGGTGGAGTTTAGGATTAAATTAGTTATGCCAGGCTGATGATTCGATTCATGGCATGTTTCAACTAGATTTGATTTTTGCAGTTGTCATATAACTGTAGGTGATCATATAAAAATATGGTTCTCGTGGGAAAATGTAGTTCTCGTGAGATGGCGCAATGGACCAGATGGGATGGGTCTAGTTCTACCGCTACCTACGGCACAATGTGCCAGATGGAACGGGTCTAATGGGCAGCACGAGGCCCGGCACTAACTAGCACGGCCCAGCCCAAGCGCAATAGTGCCTGTGCTGGCGCACGATGCGTTGGGCAGAGTCACCATTTTGGCTCGGAAAAAGTCCTATTTACCCCTCCTGAACTTATGGCCGAGTCCGAGTTTCCTTCCTGGACTCGAAAACTGTTCGAACTGGCTCCTCCGAGTCCTGATACTGGGTAACTTATTTCCCTGGCCGGGTTTGAAGGTTGTTTCGTCCCATCTGGCGCCACATCGACGCCACGTGGCCTTTATGACGTGGCACGGGCCCATATGTCAGGTGCCACCGCACCAACACCCCCCGCCGCCGTCCGCCGCCTATCCGATTCCCCATTCCCCTTTCTTTCCCAAACCCTAGGAACTCTAGCGAGCCGCATCGTCCGCCAGCAACACCCCGTCGGGTGGTGCGTCTCTCGCCGGCGGCGTGCGCGGATCCTCGACGGGTGGATCTGCAGGGACATGGGTGGTGGGTAAAGGCGTCGCCATTGGTGGGGAAAGTAACCACCGACGGTTGAAACGGTGAGTCCTCGATGCCTGTTCCCAGCGACAGATTAGGAATAAGAAATGCTCCTATTTTGGATCTACGTAGTGGATCCACTAATGTTGGCACCTTTTCGCTAGATTCGAGGATATTTGTTGTAGATGTTTAATGGGAGGCTTCGGTGGAGGTGTATTTTAATCTTGAGTTGGTAATATTAAAATCTTGAGTCGGTCTTGATTAGTGGTGTGTGATACTGAGCATGTCGTTGTTGTTAATTGCATGTAGGAAGTGACTATTCGGTTGGAGTCATGGATCTTCTAGATATGCTGGCAGTGAGGTTCCATCTTGGTGGTCATTTTGTCAACCATGGAAATAAGAGGGAGTATATTGGAGGCAGAGAAGCAATGTCCTATATTGATAGGGACAAGGTATCTTTACCAGAGGTAGTAGGGCACCTGCGCGACCACTTGAATGTCTCTAAAGGAGTTCTGCTGCGTTGGTTGTTTCCTGAAATGGAACTGCATGATGGCCTGCGTGTTTTGGTTGATGACAGGGCTTGTCAATTTATGTCAGACAACATTGTTGAACTTAAGGATGGATTCGGATGTTTATTCGAATGTCAAATTTTTTGTCATTTTTCTTCGATTATGGACAAATAAGATATAGAATTTACTATATAAATTCATAGCCTTGTATTTAACATTGTTCTTATAACGATTCATAAAAACTAAAGCTCAAATTTATCACATATATTCTCAAATAATAGATATAAAAATTCGAATACGGATCGGATACGGATTCGAATCTTTTTTCACCTTTTTAATTGTAGGGAGCAAATAATACATAAAAATCTATACAAAATTTTATTCTTATGTGTAATAATATGCTTGATAATATAAAAAAAGATTAGCATAAAATTTTAAGCATATCTATTTTAAAATATCAAATTTGTTCTAAGAATTCGGATGTCTAGATCCATCCTTAGTTGAACTAGGGGTTGCTGATATTTTTGTTGAGGATACTCCAGTGGAAAATAGTTCTGGTAATGATTCAGATAGGGAGAGGAATGTCAGTGATTTTGAGGATGAGCTTGTGGATATGCAAAAGAAAATGTCCAAAGATGACTGTGTTGAAGTAATGACAGAGGAGAACCCGAGCAGGAGAAGACAACAAAGTATGGAAGAAGTTGAGAAGCAAATTAAGCGGCTGCAAGAATTTTATAGGAGTCCCAGCAAGAAAGGAAAGGAAGTCATTGTTGCAATGGCATCCAACAAAGATGATGTGTCTGCTGAGTCAGAAGATAGTGATCATATGCCTGGTGATGATTGTTTCTCAGAAGAAGATGATGAAGCTGCTGATATCTTGAGAAAATTCAGAGCTTTCAAGAAGAAGTTGAGGAATGGTGAAATGGCTACACTTGATGATGTGCTTCTGGGCAGTCAAGCTTCAAAGGGAGCTCAAGAATAGGTTGAAAGTGAAGGATATGGTACTCCATATTTAGAATCAAATGATGAAGACTCATTTGATGAGCTAGGCAGTGATGGAGAGTTAAGGCAGAAGAAGGAGCACTATAGGAGGTTCAAGTCAAGTGATGATGTCCCAAAATTTGAGCTGGGGATGAAGTTCAGTGGTAAGAAAGAATTCAAAGAGGCTATCATAAGGTACTGTTTCATGAAAGAAAGGTTGTCAATTTCATCAAGGATGAGCCAACTAGAGTCAGAGCTAAATGTGACTGGGCTCATTGTCCTTGGGTGTGTTTGTGCTCTAGGAACTCAAGGACAACAAGCTGGCAAGTTGCCACATTTAAAGATGAGCACACATGTCCTCCCAGAAGAGATAACAAGTATGTCACTGCTAGGAGGATAGCTGCCAAGTATGAGAAGTTCATAATGGCAAACCCTAGCTGGAATTTTGCCCAGATGAAGAATACAGTTTTAGAAGAGATGTTTGCTGATACTTCCATCTCCAAGTTGAAGAGAGCTAAGGCCATTGTGATGCAGAAAGCATATGATGCAACCAAAGGTCAATATGAGGTCCTATATGACTATCAGTTGGAGCTGCTTAGAAGTAATCCTAGAAGCACAGTTATGATAAACAAGCTGCCTGATGTTGATCCTCCAACATTTTGGAGGATGTATGTCTGTTTTGATGCATGCAAGAAAGGTTTCTTGGCTGGATGTAGAAAGATTTCCAGGCATATTTATGCAAACTGGAAGAAGGAGTTCTTCAAGAAAGAATGCCAGAAGTTGTTCTGGGCTTGTGCAAAGGCCCCATGCCCAATGCTATTCAATCTTGCTAGAGCTAGGTTGGCAAAAGAGACTAGACCTTGTGCTCAAGCCATATTGAACACACATCCACAACACTGGAGTAGGGCTTGGTTCAGGTTAGGAAATAATTGTGACTCAGTGGATAATAATCTTTGTGTGTCATTCAACAAATGGATAGTTGAGGCCAGGTTCTTTCCTATCATCACAATGTTAGAGGCCATAAGAAGAAAAGTTATGACGAGGATTCAGGAGCAGAGATCCAAATCAGAAAGGTTGATGGGGAGAATTTGCCCAAACATCATGAAGAAGCTGAATTCATATCTGAAAATGTCTGGCTACTGCCATGCAATAAGTAATGGAGCAAACAAATTTGAGGTCAAACATTGGGATCATAGGTTCACAGTTGACCTACAGGCAATGACTTGCTCTTGCAGGTATTGGCAACTATCTGGGCTGCCATGTTGCCATGCAATATCCAGCGTCTACTTCAAGACAAATTCTCTGGATCATTACATTGCAGACTGCTACACAGTGGAAAATTTCAGAAAGACTTACATGTACTGCTTAGAGCCAGTTGAAGGGCAAGAAAGCTGGCCAATCTCTGATAGACAAAAACTGAAAGCTCCAGGATACATTAAAATGCCAGGTAGGCCGAAGACATAGGGGACTAGAGAACCTCATGAAAAACCTAAGGCAACTAAGGTGTCAAGAGTGGGAACTGTCATTAGATGCAACAAGTGCAAAGGTACTGGCCACAATAGGGCCTTTTGTGATAGGAAAAATGGTAAAACAACCTCTGTGAGGGGCAGTCAAGGTACTTCAACATCTGTTCCTATTGATCCTCCTATGGCTCCTACTGCTACTGAAGCATCTGCTCCTGCTACTGCTCCTACTGTTGATTCAAGAACTGCATCTGGTACTCAATAAGGCAGCATCAGTAGCAAAAGAAAGCTCTCCTTGGAAATTGGAAGCCAAGATTCGATTGGGCCCAGTTCTTCTAATTCAAAGGTAAGATCCTACGTTACTTGAAATGTCAGAAAACTACAACATATACTTGGTTTTTTTTGCTTATACCTTGCAGGGAAAAAGTTTAGGACTTGTGCACAGCAGGGCCAAGGCAAGGGTTCAAACTGGTCCATCAGGGTCTGCTACAATGCAGCTGACTGCACATGCTCCAAATTCAACAGCAAGATCTACTGTTACTATCAATGTGAGGTCTGGATCAGCTTCAGCAACATGTTCAGCCCATGAACCACCAAAGAAGAAACAAGTTAGGAAAAGGGCACTGCACCAGGCCCTATGCTTCTTCTTCCTCCTTGGGACACTGCAAAGTTGTGAGGTGATTGACCTGTTCATGATGTATGCCAAGTTGTATGATTTAATGTGTACTGTATGCCAAAACTGAATGGCTGTTTGTGTGATGTGTATGCCAGACTGTATGGCTTATTGGGTGATGTGAGTGCCAAACTTTATGGCTTATTGGGTGATGTGTGCGCTAAACTTTATGACTTATTGGTTGATGTCTGTGACTTATTGGTTGATGTCTGTGCTGTGTGCCAAACTGAATGGCTGTTTGTCTTTTGTTTTATATGGCAAACACTATGGTCTTGTGTTTTACATGACAAAGCGTATGGCACCATGTTATTATGTGCATTGGTTGTGCTTTTTAGAGACATGACATGAACATTTTTTCAACACTGGCTCAACATATACACAACATCACACAATGACAACTTTGCCTCTAGCATAATCTAGTTGCATTCCACCATTTCAATTCCATCGGAACAGTTCAGAGACGCCACATGGTGCCATTACACGATCCACAAAAGAAGTTACCAAACAACACATACTAACAGGTTCCAGCATAGATCCAACACATACTAACAGATCCAGCACTTGTCAATACTACAACACAGACCTACCATCCAGATCATTGTCGTGCCTAACATGAACTTACTAAAACCACTACTTCCTGGTGCATCAGTACCAAAAGACTTCTAAAACTGCTGGATCCTAACCTAGGCACATGAAAACTGCTACAGCAGCAGCTGGAATAGCCAATCCAATCAGCAAGACCGCTTTCATCAAAGACTTCTGCGCCGAAGCCTTGTTCGCAGCTTTCGGAGCTTCATTCTCCACCTTCAGGGCACTGATTTCCTCCTTCTGTTGCTCCATCTTCACCACGGCATCCGCAAGAGTAGCCTTCAGCTCCACCCTTTCACGCTTCAAACCCCAAACGATGTCACGGAGGTCGACGAGCAAGCCACAGATGAACTCATCAACAGGCCCTTCATACTATCCCATGAAATTGCAACCTCCAGACTGCAGCTCCAACACAGACAGAGGTGCATTTAAGAGCAACTCGGCAAAATCAACTAAATCCACTCGAAAACTCCAACTTACTCACGCATTGTAGCACTTCAAATACCTCCTTCCCAAATTGTCATCGCTCCAGGAGATCCAGAGCGCAGCCTTCCTGTCGCACTGGCAGAGGACGGACGGCTCGTAATCGAACGGCCCTCTGCGATACGGGATAGGCGAATAGCGGCGCACGCCGTCGCCGCTCGACGAGCCGTGACCGGTGCTGGAGCTCACCGAAAGCGACATCCCACAAGGATTCGAGCTCACTAGGGTTTCGGAGCAATGGGGAATGGCGGACGATGCGGCTCGCTAGGGTTCCTAGGGTTTGGGAAAGAAAGGGGAATGGGGAATCGGATAGGCAGCGGACGGCGGCAGGGGGTGTTGGTGTGGTGGCACCTGACATGTGGGCCCGTGCCACATCATAAAGGCCGCGTGGCGTCAATGTGGCGCCAGATGGGACGAAACAGCCTTCAAACCTGGCCAGGGAGGTAAGTTACCCGGTATCAGGACTCGGAGGAGCCAGTTCGGACGCTTTTCGAGTCCAGGGAGGAAACTCGGACTCGGCCATAAGTTCAGGGGGGGTAAATATGACCTTTTCCTTTTGGCTCATATGTAGGCCTGAGCATAGCATGATAATAGTCCTGTAAAGCCGTGCCCAACACGCTGGCTCAAAGCCAGCTCTTAAGTTTTCTAGGCTGCGGCTTCCATGTCTCCTTCCCGTGTGCCCGTCCGTGTCTCCAACTCTCAATCGACGGTATCTTGCTGCTCGCTGCGAAACCATGCCCACCATGAACTCCCATCGTAAATCAAAATCAAGTCTGCCACGATCGCCAAACTCTAGATTAATTGCTGCACCCAAAACTAGTTGATCACCACCGAAATTGGCCTTCCTGCAAGATGCAGGCCCAATCAATTTGCTTAAATTATTCACGCTAAAGGCATGCATGATTCATTGATTGGGTACCTCTATTTTTTGATTACTAGTATTGTTTCTGGTATTAGATGGAAAGCAGAAAAGATTAAAGGGATCCAGATTTTGGAGCGAGTAAGCCGTCATTTGGGGAGTCGGAGATACGGATGGGCACACGGCATGGGAGACAGGGAAGCCGTGGCCAGTTTTCTAATGGATGAATAGGACGCACTAGCGCGTTGTGAAGTGCTAGCGCGCACGTCTCCGATGCGTCTCTCTCACCGCTCGTCTACTATGCACTACTGTGCGATATTGTGCTATCAGTTTTTACTGTAGCTATGAGATAACGGCTGGCTCTTGCTGTTGGATGAGGCCTAATGGTTCAGCCTACTAACATCCCACGATCTCTCATATATATACTTTTATTTTCTCCTACTAACCCTAATTCCTACCCCTCTCCCTATCCAGCCGCCGCCGATCTCCTTTCTTTCTTCTCTCTCGTGCCTGGTGGCATCTCTTCGCACGCGCTGTGGGTGCCCCCCTCGCGTCGTCTCCCTCACGAGGCGACTCGAGGGCGATCGTCGGTCACCCAACTTCTCCCCACCCAATCCAGATACCACGTGGCCGCCGACGCTGCCTGCCGAGGACAGCAGCCAGCAGGGGTGCCAAGCGGCTGCCCTTGCGAGCCCTCTCCTCACCTCCCTCTCCCTTGGTCAATCCAAGTGCATGATGGCTGGATTTGTGCGCGAGATGACCGGATCTGCCATGCAAGCGGCAACGTGATTGGGTTTCATGATGGTGATAGGTGTTGTGTGGACTCTGCCAGCAGTAGGCTGTTCAAATCCCAGGCCGGTGGCAAGCTGCTTGGGTCATGGCAGTCGTACGCGGCCTCGGCTTGGCGATGTCACTGGCATGTCGCCAATGGTGCCCTGTCCCGTTGTGTGCCAGATTTGCCGGTTCTCTCAGTGCGTGTCGCCATGGGCTAGTAGGCTCATATGAGCCCTCAATAGCATAAGGGTCGCACTGCTCGGTGCCACAGACGGTCTGGCTCGCAGCCGCAACGGCGCCTGGCTCCTCAATGCAAGAGCCTTCCTTGCATTGGTGGAGGAGTTTTGCACTAGTGCCATTGCAGGAGGGCACAGGTGTTTGGACACGAGCCTTGTCATGGCGTGTGGGGTAGAAGAGCCTGGCGAAAGCCATTTCCGTTTCTCGGGGCGACGGCGATTGCACTTTTTTTGCTTCACTCACCTTATTGGATGCGTCATCATACTCCACCTCCCATTTGTGCAACCATGGGGACCTCCGGGTGAAAACCCCGCTCCGGTTCTACTAGACGAGTGGCGGCGGCATCCCTAATATCGCTTCTTGCTCGTAGACGTCATTGCGGAGGTCCTTATTACCGATTGATTGTGTGATGTGCCTTCTTCTTCCTCCCTGCTCTTCATGGGTGAGGTTGGCATTGGCTGTTGGGTGTTGTCCTACCTCTGGCGCCTTTGCTTTGTCGATGCTTTCCTTGTTGGTGGTGCCATCAAATCAAATAGGTAGCACGTGGACGGTGTTGGATGGAAGCACGTGGAGCCCAGATGTGCTATCAGATGTCATCTTCAACTTCAAGGGAGGTCATCGTGTCTGGCGAACCTTGGTCTGCGCATCCTTCACCACCTTTAGTCCCCTTTCCGCTGGGCGGTCTCTCAGATGGAGGGTTGCAGCGGGTCGGCGTAGCTACGAGGAGTGGTGTTGTGTGCAATGGCTGCGGTATAACCGGCAAGTGTGCTGTTTCGGTGCTGGCACTAATCAATCATCGATCGTAGTCATTCATCTAGTGTTATGGCTTTATCTTTGATTTCTTCGTGAGTTCTCTTCCTTTGTTGCACCCTGTTGTACTCTCCTCTCCCCTTGGTTTTTTCCCAAGATGTTGAAAATGTAATATGTAATTTTGGCTGCCAAAAGCCCAATCAATAAAATTCATGTAGGGATGCTCTCCCCCAGTGGCCGTAAAAAAAATTATTGCCATCGAAAGCCTCAATTTGTCCTTCATGGCATGCACACAATGAACAATTATTATTGTCATGAGCATAGCTTAGTTAATTTTATCCTGGCTGCTCATATTTATTATATTTTTAGTGGCAAGTTTATTATACCTTTGTTATCAATCTCGAGAGCTATCATCTCAATCTCTCGAAGATCTTTATAGAAGATGGACATGTGTATTGCAGTTCTTTGCGCGGGTGAGTGATCATGTGCGTGCCTGTGCTCATGTATCATGTTTGTTTTCTAAATGAGGAATGAGAGTACTCTATCCTGCTTGTGATGAGTGAATTGTCAACCGTGTGGTGTGATCGTGCGCTTGGTCTTTGGATTGCAGGTACACGGGCGTCGAGTGTCGACGGGGAGCTGCCGTGGAGGTGCTGTGGCCGATGGACCGTGCGGTGGACGACGGTGAAGGGCAGCCGGGACCGGAGCTCGGACCGGGCGGCAGCTGTGGCGTCCACTCCTGGATCGAGGATGCAAGCGGCGACGGAAGGCGGGTTTCTTGGTTTGCGCCACAAAACCAAGGAGGCGGACGGCGGTCGAAGACGCCAAGTCGTGGAGGCACGGGCGTCGGTCTCGGGACTGACGGAGGTGACGGGCGTCGACGGCGTCTAGGGCCTCGTTGCGGGCGAGGAGGTGACGGGCGTCGGGCGGCGTCTAGGGCCGTCAGAAGGCCGAGGCGGGAATGGTGTCTAGGGCCACGGCGTGGAGGCGGGAATCTTCCCGCGCGTGAGGTTTTGGCGGTTTTCTCAAAACCGGCCACCTACCTGGGTTTTGCGGACCCTCCAAAACCGCGGACTGGATCTTCATCAAGACGGCGGCATCGCGGAGAAGACTTCGTTTCGAAGAAAGAACCTCGGCCGTCGGATGAGATCGTGTACAGGGGGTGCTGCAGGCCAACCGGTCTGACCGGTCCCTGGCACCGGTCTGACCGGTCTAACCAACCGGTCTGACCGGTCCAGCATACCGGTCTGATCAGTCCTGCGGGTATAAATACCCCTTCACTTGTGTTAGGTTAATTGCGGCTTTTGTATTGTGTCCATGGATTCTTTGTTTCCCCAGGCCGCCGCCTCTGTGTTCCTCTCCCTCTGTTCTTCTCTTTAGAATAGATTTGGATGATGGATTTGAGAAACCTTGTGTGGATTTGATTGGGAAAGGAGGCCCTAACCTCCTAGTGCCCTCTGGGCTTTTGAATCTGATGAGTTCACTCTTGTGTGCTGAGTTCTCGTCCTCCCCCTCCTATTTCGCGATTTGGACTTGAACTCTCCTCTTTTGGTGTGTTTAGTGTTTGGAGGAGACAAGTTCATTGATTCGTGGTTTGCTGGACTCTTTGTGGCGATTCTGATCTCTCTAGCCAAGTGCTAAATCCCCTGGAATCGCGAGTGCACCCGAATTGCTGTTCTTGAGTTCTTGAGAAAACCCCAATCCACTTTGATCTTTCCTTGATTTCCCACGATCTGTTAATCTTCTGTGAAAGATCTCTTGGGGTTATGTTCACGGAATAGTTGTGAAGGTATCCTCCAAGTTTCGTTGGATTTGAAGGTCGTTTGCTCAAGATTCATCGTTTGGAGGTTGATTTTCGAGCTGTCTGGAAAGGACCGGTCTGACCGGTGTGTCGTACCGGTCTGACCGGTGGCTCCTACCGGTCTGACCGGTATCCTGAACCGGTCTGACCGGTCCCTGCAGTTCAGTTCTGCAAATTGCCTCTTTTTGCTTCCGCGCAGCTTCCTAGGGCATTTTGTAAAGAGATAGCTAGTCCATAGCTATTCTCTCATATCCTAGGTTTGAGGGCTTGTGGTGATTTTCGGGATATAGGCCGACGGATCGATTTAGAAAGAAATTTTTGATCGGCTCCCATTCACCCCCCTCTAGTCGCCGGCTTCGGTCCCTCAATTGGTATCAGAGCAGGTTGAGGTTTTCAGTACCTTAACCGGTTCGAAAACCACTCGGCGACTATGGCGAGTCTTGGTAAGATCCCGGTGTTTTCCGGCGAGGATTATGCCTACTGGAAGATTCGCATGAGAGCCTTCCTGTAGAGCATGGGAGCCGATGTCTGGGAGATTACCACAAACCAGCTTTATGAGGTGCTGGCTGTTCGGACCACGCCTCTTCAGGTGACCCAGCACGAGGCTAACGCCAAGGCCGTCAATACCTTGTTCGCTGGCGTTTCTCGTGCGGAGTTCTCACGCGTCCAGGGTTTTTAGGAACCCACAAGATTTGGACGTGCCTTGAGAACTACCACGAGGGTACACCTCAGGTGAAGGCCAGACTGTTCGAGACTCACCAGCGTGAGTACGAGAACTTCACACAGGAGCCGGGTGAGAGCATTGACCTGATGTTCAGTCGTTTTCAGTCGATTGTGAACAAGGTCAATGCGAACAGATCTGCTGGTGCCCTTGAGTACACAGAGCACGAGAAGACTCTCAAGTTGCTCTACGCACTTGACCGCTCTGTGTGGGATCTCAAGGTGAACACGATCATTGAGTCTACAAGCTATGAGACTCTGACCGTGAACGAGCTTTTCAGCAAGCTCAAGGCCACGGAGGTGGATAACCAGACACGAGCCAAGCTCAATGGTGCCCCTCCTTCCAAGAGCGTCGCTCTTGTGACAGGCCCAGGTGGATCGAGCTCTAACGCTAATTCTGCTCTTGGCTTTTCTCTTGCCTCTTTGCCTTCTGTTTCAGATGAGCAGCTGGAGACGCTGGGCGACGACGACTTGTGCCTCCTCATCAGCAAGTTCCAGCGCGTCTACCACAACAGGCAGAGGAAAAAGAACCCCGGGTGCTACAACTGCGGCGATCTAAACCACTTCGTCGCCGATTGCCCCAAGAAGTCCGGCGGTGGCCAGAACAACTCCTTCGACTACTACCGCCACCACGACTGCGACGAGGGAGGCTCCAACAAGGAGCGTCGGCGCCACAAGCACCGCAGTCATGACCGGGGAGGACGCTTCGACAAGGAGTCGCTCAAGAAGCGCTTCCAGTACAAGGCCAAGAAGCGGGAGAAGGCCTTCCTAGCGCAGCTCAGCGACCTTGACAAGAGCTCCGACACTGACCGCTCTTCTTCACCGACCTCCGACGACGACGACAAGAAGAAGAAGAAGAAGCGGGAAAAGGAAGCCACCGGCTTCATCGGCCTTTGCTTCGCGGCTGGTCGGCGCAAGGGCTTCTGCACCATGGCGGGTGATGCCGATGGTGCTCGTGCGTCTTCGGGTGGACATGCTACACCGACGCACTCCGGCTCTTCTCCTAGATCTGAGAGCGATTCAGAGGTAAACTCCATGATCGACCTGCTTGATACAGAGGTTAGGGAGTTGTACGCCGCTCTCGACAACCAGAAGAGGCTGCTTAAGGAAGCAGCTAGAGAGCGTAGAAAGCTTAGGGCTGAGCTGGCTTGTGCTAGGGAGAAATCTAGTGAGGATGAGTGCGCTGGCTGCATATCTCACATGAATGATCTTGTTGCTCTCCGTGCCAAGCATGATGAGAACGTCGCGAACTTAGATGTTGCTAAGACTTCGCTTTCTGACGTGTCTCACGAGCTAGCCAAGGCCAACCATGAGCTTGAACTTGTCAAGGACGCTCCCATTGTTAGTGATGTGCTTGAATGCGATGAGTGTCCTATCTTCAAGTCAGATCTAGCTTCTTTGCAGTCCAAGTTTGCTACTATTGTTTGTGAACTAGAGGAGCTTAGATCTAGGCCTGCTTTGCTTGGCGCTTGTAAGCTTTGTCCCACACTTAGGTTGGAGCTAGAAGAGAAGAACACTTTGATCAAGTCTTTTGGAAAGACTAAGGTCGTAGAGTCTAGCCCACCTATTGACTGCTCTGTTTGCCCTGGTTTGATTGCTGATTTAGATAGTCTTGCTGTAGAGAAAGCCAACTTAGAGAACGAGAACACCTATCTTAGAGCGATTCTGAGTTGGGTTTCTAGCAGTGAGCCGCAGTTGGGCATGATGATTAAGCAGTTCAAGCGTGGTGATGGGTTTGGGGTCGGTTACACATACACGAAGTCAGACTTTGACAGGTTGTATGGTAAGATTCGCAAGGCTGTTGGAAACGCTGCTAGCACGAGCAAACAACCTTCGCTTGTTGACCCCGTGGATGGTGTGCTTAAAGAACCACCGAAAACACCTCCGCAAAAGCAGGTTTGGGTTCCAAAGCCCAATGCGCTGAGGAACCCCCTCGACACGCTCCCTGCTGCCACAGCCCAGGTTGCCCAGAAGAAGAGGGCCGCTCCTCCCCGTCCGCAGGCTAGGCCTCCACCTCCCAAGCGTGAGGTGAGGTACCACTGCGAGTTCTGTGACAGGGAAGGTCACCTGGAGGAGTTTTGCTTCAGGAGGAAGCGAGCTATGAGGAGAGAGCAGGAGAGACGGAACACGGACATGTACTCTACTCGGGTGCATGGTCCTTCTCGGCGTGGTGATAGGCGAGATGCTAGGGCGCGCCGTGTAGGTGGAGGTCAGGGAGACGGTAGTGGTTACCGTGCTCCAGCGGGTGGTCGCTTTGCCGGTCGTGCTCCTGGTCATTTTCAGTACGGCTATGGACCACGGGACTGAGGCTTTGGAGGAGGTTTTGAGGCTCCACGCTTTCCTTGCGGTGGTGTTCGTCAGTCATGCGGTAAGACGGGACGAGGGATACGCTTTGTCTGGTTTTGCTAACCCTTCTGTAGAGCAAATGGCTCGACACTGGTTTGCTTCTCACTTTGCTAACCCTAGTGTTGAGACATTTGCTCACTCTTTGTCTCACTACTGATGTGCAGGTCGGAGGCTTGGAGAACAGGTGGATCATGGACTCCGGTTGTTCGCGCCACATGACCGGAAATGACAAATGGTTCTCCAGCCTCACCCCGATGCGCTCAAAGGAGTACATTGTGTTCGGGGATAATGGAAGAGGAAAGGTACGTGGACTTGGCGCTGTTCGAGTTTCTGATCGCTTTACCCTGAGAGAAATTGCTTTGGTTTCGAATCTTGGTTTTAATTTGCTCTCTGCCTCGCAACTTCTTGATGAGGGGTTTGAGGTTCACTTTAAGGAGGGTTGTTCGCGTGTTCTTGATTCCAGAGGAGATTTGGTTTGCCGGATTACACCTCGCGATCGAGTTTTCTTGGTTGACTTCTCTGGAACTCCTTTTGGCCCTTCTCACTGCTTGATGGCTGGTCCTTCTTCGGATTTGTGGAAGTGGCATAGGAGACTTGGACATTTGAGCTTTGATTTGTTGTCGAGACTGAGCTCACTTGGTCTGATCCGAGGATTGCCCAAATTGAAGTTTAAAAAGGACCTTGTTTGCCATCCCTGTCGCCACGGGAAAATGATTGCCGCTTCTCATCTGCCTGTTAATCAGGTGATGACCGCTCACCCTAGAGAATTGTTGCACATGGACACAGTAGGTCCTTCTTGGGTGATGTCTGTTGGTGGGAAGTGGTACGTGCTTGTAATTGTGGATGACTTTTCTCGCTATTCTTGTGTCTTTTTCATGAGAACCAAGGATGAGGCTTTCGAGTTGGTTCGAGACTTGATCTTGAGGTTGAAAAACGAGTTACCCCAGGCCATGCGAGCGATTCGCAGTGATAATGGCACAGAATTAAAAAACGCTCGTTTTGACGCCTTTTGCAGTGATCAAGGGCTCAAACACCAGTATTCTTCTCCCTACACTCCACAGCAGAATGGAGTTCTAGAGCGGAAGAATCGGACGCTGGTTGAGATGGCGAGGACGATGCTCGATGAGCATAGGACTCCTCGCAAATACTGGGCTGAGGCGGTTAACACCGCTTGTTACGTGTCCAACCGCATTTTCTTGCGTGCTTTCATGCACAGGACTTCTTATGAGTTGCGGTTTGGACGCCAGCCCCGTGTTGACCATCTCAGAGTTTTCGGTTGCCGATGCTTTGTGCTGAAATATGGAAATCTTGATAAGTTTGAGTCTCGCTCGTCTGACGGTATTTTTCTCGGATATGCTTCTCACTCTAGAGCATACCGTGTGCTGATTATTGATACTAACATCGTCAGAGAGACTTGTGAAGTCACTTTCGACGAGACTGCACCGTGCAATTCTTCTGTCTTTGAAGTTGCAGGAGATGATGAGCTCGGCACCTCCATCTTTGAAGATGAGGAGGAAGAAGCTGCAGAGGGCGACGCTGAGGCTACCACGCGTGCTGTGGACCCAGCTATCTCTGCCACGAGCTCGGACGATGACGACGGCCCCGATCCGACTACGTCTACTTCACGGGGGCTGTTCAAGGAGGTGACTCAGGCTTCACCAGCTGCACCTGAGGAGGCACCAGCTTTGGTTGAGGAGGAGGCGACTTCGACACGGGAAGCACTGCGACACATTCAGCGTCACCATCCACCTCAACAGATGCTAGGTGATCTCAACGAGCGAGTCACCAGGTCCAAAGTAACAAGTATCGCTGGCTTTGCTCATTCAACTTTTGTTGCCTCTTTTGAGACCAAGGATATTGGATACGCTCTTTCTGATTCTAATTGGGTTAATGCCATGCATGAGGAACTTGAAAATTTTGAAAGAAATTAAGTTTGGGTTTTAGTCGAGCCTCCACTTGCTTGTAATCCCATCGGAACGAAGTGGGTTTTTAAAAACAAGCAGGGTGAGGATGGTTTGGTTGTTCGAAACAAGGCTCGTCTTGTTGCCCAGGGGTTTTGCAAAAAAAAAGGGTATTGATTTTGAGGAAACTTTTGCCCCTGTTGCTCGATTGGAAGCTATTCGAATATTTCTTGCATTTGCTGCTTCCAAGGGTTTTAAAGTTTTCCAAATGGATGTTAAATATGCCTTCTTGAATGGTTTTATCGAAGAAGAGGTTTATGTGAAACAACCCCCTGGTTTCGAAAATTCCAAGTTTCCAAACCGTGTTTATAAACTTCAGAAAGCTCTTTACGGTTTGAAACAGGCACCTAGAGCTTGGTATGATAGATTGAAAACCTTTTTGCTGGCTCAGGGCTTTAAAATGGGATGTGTTGATAAAACTTTGTTCCTCATGCGATCTGGCACTGATTTCCTTTTGGTTCAGATATACGTGGATGATATTATCTTTGGTGGCTCTTCTCACGCTCTTGTCTCCAAGTTTTCTGAGAAGATGTCCAGGGAGTTCGAGATGAGCATGATGGGTGAGTTGCAGTTCTTCCTCGGGCTGCAGATCAAGCAAACTCCTCAGGGCACTTTTGTCCATCAAGCCAAGTACACTAGAGACTTACTGCGGAAGTTCGACATGAGCGACATGTCTCCTCAGCCGACTCCGATCAGCACATCGACGACGCTTGATGAGGACTTGGACGGCGAGGCGGTCGACCAGAAGGAGTATAGGAGCATGATCGGCTCTCTCCTGTACATGACGGCGACGCGACCGGACATCCAGTTCGGCGTCTGCCTCTGCGCACGGTATCAGGCTTCGCCGCGCACCTCCCACAGGCAGGTGGTGAAACACATCTTCAGGTATTTGAAATTCACCCCTGAATTTGGTCTTTGGTATTTTGCAGATTCTTCTCTGGTTTTGGTGGGCTTTTCTGATGCCGATTTCGGTGGGTGTCGGTTGGATCGCAAGTCGACATCCGGCACTTGTCAATTTCTCGGTACATCTTTGGTGTCTTGGTCCTCTCGCAAGCAGGCTAGCGTAGCGCTTTCTTCCACAGAAGCTGAGTATGTTGCCGCTGCTAGCTGCTGCTCCCAGATACTTTGGATGAAACAAACCTTGCAGGATTATGGATTGAGTTTCGGTAGGGTTCCCATCTTTATAGACAACATGTCAGCCATTAGCATTTGCAAAGAACCCTGTCCTACACTCCAGAACCAAACACATAGATATCCGGTTCCACTTCCTGCGAGATAACCCTAAGAGAGGACACATAGACCTGATCCATGTCCCTTCAGAGAGGCAAACTGCAGATATACTAACCAAACCGCTAGAGCAGGACACCTTTACTCGCTTGCGAGGGGAGCTTGGGGTTTGTTACCCCTTTTGATCGCTGACTTTTGTTTTGGTTAGCTTGATAGGTCTTTGTTTTGCTTCTCTTGATTTTCTAGGTTTCGTAGTTGCATTGTGCATATGCATTGTAATTGTTTGCATTTTGCATTGTCTCACTTGCACTAGCATTCTTGTATACATTGCTATGATCTTCTAGTGCCTGCTAGTGTGAGTTGATAAACTTGATCATGTATAGCTTGCTCCATTGTGTATATGACATCATCTGAGTTAAGCTATTTTGATTTGAAAATCTGAAAACATGCTCACCCTGTCTTGGCTACTAGCATGTTAGGGAGTGTTGATATGCTTTGCTATCTTATTCATGCTAGTGTGGCTTTTCGTTCAGCAATTCATACTTGAAATGATTTAAATCTGATAAAATTGCTTGAACTGTTCTTGAAATGAATTGAAAAGATCCAGGTGGGTTTGCTTGTCGCACTGATCGAGCTTTCGGGACGGCTCACTTTGCACTTGTGAGAACCCGGGCAAGGCTGTGCATGAATGAAATGAGTGCTTTAAGCTTCTGATTGTCTTTGACATAGACTTGGCCTCATTGCTAAGTAAAGCATGACAAGCTTTCAACCCCTGGCATTAAGAATTGATTGCTATAAATTTAATTGAAAAATGGATGTTGGCAACTTGTTTTGGCTAATTTGGATCACCTTGTATGAGTATGATTAGCACTGCTTTCTATTCCCTACTTGTTAGTGCTAGATCATGGGTGATGCTTTTCTTTCTCCTAAACTGAACTTGCCTAGCTCTAGACTGATTTGATATACCCTGTTGAGCTAGATGCAGGTCTTGTTTATGGATGCACACGTGCTTGAGACTAGATGTTGCTCATATCTTTGTATCCCTGAATGCTTTCACTTACACCTCCTGCATCGCATTCATTGCATAGCATCTGTTCAGGGGGAGTTTCAGCTTCAGGGGGAGCTTTAGGTCTTTTTAGGCTTGATGTGTGCATGTGCCAACAAGGGGGAGAATTTTGAGAGAAGTGATCGAACAAGGGGGAGACTTGTTTGATTTTTGAAAAACTTGTTGTGCACAGGGCTTTAAGAGTACATCATTTTGGGAGAGTTGCACTTGTGAGAGGGAAAAGAGTTTCTGCTTTGGTTTTGGCTCCTGGTTTTCCTCGTTCTCCTTCTGCTTCTTGCATGACTGCGTCGAGCGTTACCTCTGTCTTTGAGGAGTCATGTTTTGGCTTTTGATCGATTGCGTCGAGCCGTTGCCCTTGTCTTAGGGGATTGATCTCTGCTTGAGTAAGTGACTGTTCTTGCCTTTCTGAGCTTTTCGTCACTTGTTTGAGTTCTTCTCTTTTGTGCTTCTTTGTTCTTCTTTGGTTTCACTTCTCTTGGTTCGTTTGTGGTGTGTTGACAATGCACTCATCAAGGGGGAGATTGAGGAACGAGAGTACTCTATCCTGCTTGTGATGAGTGAATTGTCAACCGTGCGGTGTGATCGTGCACTTGGTCTTTGGATTGCAGGTACACGGGCGTCGAGTGTCGACGGGGAGCTGTCGTGGAGGTGCTGTGGCCGATGGACCGTGCGGTGGACGGCGGTGAAGGGCAACCGGGACCGGAGCTCGGACCGGGCGGCAGCTGTGGCGTCCACTCCTGGATCGATGGTGCAAGCGGCGACGGAAGGCGGGTTTCTTGGTTTGCGCCACAAAACCAAGGAGGCGGACGGCGGTCGAAGACGCCAAGTCGTGGAGGCACGGGCGTCGGTCTCGGGACTGACGGAGGCGACGGGCGTCGACGGCGTCTAGGGCCTCGCTGCGGGCGAGGAGGTGACGGGCGTCGGGCGGCATCTAGGGCCATCGGAAGGCCGAGGCGGGAACGGCGTCTAGGGCCACGGCGTGGAGGCGGAAATCTTCCCGCGCGTGAGGTTTTGGCGGTTTTCTCAAAACCGGCCACCTACCCGGGTTTCGCGGACCCTCCAAAACCGCGGACTGGATCTTCATCAAGACGGCGGCATCGCGGAGAAGACTTCGTTTCGAAGAAAGAACCTCGGCCGTCGGATGAGATCGTGTACAGGGGGTGCTGCAGGCCAACCGGTTTGACCGGTCCCTGGCACCGGTCTGACCGGTCTAACCAACCGGTCTGGCCGGTCCAGCGTACCGGTTTGACCGGTCCTGCGGGTATAAATACCCCTTCACTTGTGTTAGGTTAATTGCGGCTTTTGTATTGTGTCAGTGGATTCTTTGTTTCCCCAGGCCGCCGCCTCTGTGTTCCTCTCCCTCTGTTCTTCTCTTTAGAATAGATTTGGATGATGGATTTGAGAAATCTTGTGTGGATTTGATTGGGAAAGGAGGCCCTAACCTCCTAGTGCCCTCTGGGCTTTTGAATCTGATGAGTTCACTCTTGTGTGCTGAGTTCTCGTCCTCCCCCTCCTATTTCGCGCTTTGGACTTGAACTCTCCTCTTTTGGTGTGTTTAGTGTTTGGAGGAGACAAGTTCATTGATTCGTGGTTTGCTGGACTCTTTGTGGCGATTCTGATCTCTCTAGTCAAGTGCTAAATCCCCTGGAATCGCGAGTGCACCCGAATTGCTGTTCTTGAGTTCTTGAGAAAACCCCAATCCACTTTGATCTTTCCTTGATTTGCCACAATCCGTTAATCTTCTGGGAAAGATCTCTTGGGGATATGTTCACGGAATAGTTGTGAAGGTATCCTCCAAGTTTCGTTGGATTTGAAGGTCGTTTGCTCAAGATTCATCGTTTGGAGGTTGATTTTCGAGCTGTCTGGAAAGGACCGGTCTGACCGGTGGCTCCTACCGGTCTGACCGGTATCCTGAACCGGTCTGACCGGTCCCTGCAGTTCAGTTCTGCAAATTGCCTCTTTTTGCTTCCGCGCGGCTTCCTAGGGTATTTTGTAAAGAGGTAGCTAGTCCATAGCTATTCTCTCATATCCTAGGTTTGAGGGCTTGTGGTGATTTTCGGGATATAGGCTGACGGATCGATTTCGAAAGAAATTTTTAATCGGCTCACATTCACCCCCTCTCTGGTCGCCGGCTTCGGTCCCTCGCTAAGGCCATGTTTGGTTTAGATGTGAAAATGTTTTGATGAGAGAGAAACGATGCTTTGACCACTAATTAGGGGTATTAAATAAAGTCTAATTATAAAATTACCTCCATAACTATGGTACTGTAGCAGTTGCTCTATCTAATGAGGCCTTTGACCGCACGATTAGAGGATAATTGAGCGCAGTTACTGTAGCATCACTGTAGCCAATCACGATGAAACTTGGCTCATTAGATTCGTCTCGAAAATTTATACCCATTCCTAAAAAGGTTTTACAAATAGACTTCATTTAATACTGCATGCGGGCATTCGTCTTTTAGTGCAAAAGTTTTCGTGGTTGCATCCAAACACGGCCTAAAAGAAGAAGAAAAGCTGCACCTGTGTTCTCGAGGTTCGACAGAATTAGCAGGGACACGTACTGGCGTCTTTTAGGACCGTATGCTAAGCATGATTAGGATCGATTCTTGTTGTCCTGCCCGTGTATAAGATTAAAGTTCGCGGCGGCTCTCCCTGCATGCATGCGAACATCAGAAGACCGTCGGCGACCATATGCTAAGCATGATTAGGATAGACTTATTATTACAATTCATGGCAAACAGCGGCGTGTTGCGCCTGTGGGTTACATCACTAATTTCATCTGAAATCACATAATATAATGACCTGTAGTGTTGTCGTGTTGAGATAGCCTGTAGACTGGCTACGTCCTCGGTCGTCTGAGGCGCGCACGTGATACACGCCAAAGCGCGCTCTGCCAGCCTCGTGCGGTACTTATTTCTCTTCTTGTTTCCGGATGGGATCTTTTTTCTCTCCCCCGAGACGCATATGCTCATATACACGCACACACGCACACGCACGCCCACGGAGTCCTGTAATAATATAATCTTTTGATTAAGGGCCTTAATCTGAGCGAGAACTTGGGATTTCACCCCCTTAATTAATTATATTTGGTTTCTCCTTGTGGTGTTCAGTAATCGACACCGTTTATTAGCAGTAGTGCTGGCTTTTTGTTCTTGCGTAAGAGAAACGGAGCTGTTGGCCAATTTGCTTACTGACAAGTTTTAGCATGCGCTAGTACTTATCGTTGAGGCTGGATTTGGTTAGCTGTTATTAGCAAATCTCTATGACTTTGATGTCCCAGATTGGGTCCTCTTCTTTAATTTTTCTTCCGATATTGATCTCGGACAGTTTTACATCATCCAAAGGTGAAACCAATGGTCTAATAAGGCCACTCTCGGATAACCGAACGATACGGCATCATATGTTATGTCACGGTGAACTACAGGACACTTTTCATAATCTTCAATCCCATGTACCAAGACTATCACCGTCGGTTCCAAACTTCCAACGGCCACTTCTTCAGCCATCAACTTTTGAGCATCCACCGCCGGTTCAGTGAAATTAATTCTGTAGCAGCGATAACAGCTAGCACTTGGACGGTAAGACATGCCCTCGCTCCAAAAGCAACGCCTTGACGATACTTGCTACAATGCTACAACAAAGAGCTGGAGCCAACGCAGCTGGAATCGGAGCTGCTGCGTGTGCTTGCATTGGAGCCGGCCGGCCGCACCAAAGCCCAATCCTTGCCTTAGATCCGATCCAGCAGCTTCCTCTGACATTGAGATGATCTTTGTATACATGCATGCATTAATTACTCATCATATCGTCAACTTGGTGATCGATCGAGAGCTCCTAGATAGGAACCCGTGTTGCGTGCACCTACACCGCTACACGAGACGTCGAGACAGAATAATGAATCAACATCGCTTTGCATGTGTGGATCTCCAGATTCATTCTCCACACGCCGTACCCCCACGCCCACCGTGCATGGAGTCCTTGAGCCTGCTGCCACTCACTGCGACGCCCTATAAATAGAGCTCCTCCCTCCCTCCCCAGCTCCACATACAGCACACAAGATCAACGACGCCTAGCTACCATCTGCAGCTAGCTAGCTAGCTAGCTCTTTCTTAGCACTACTCCTACTCCCTCGCTCATGGCGACCAACGCCCCCAGCTTCCAGGTCACTCCCCGCGCCGCGCACGCCGAGTGCAGCGAGCTCAGCTTCCAGGGCCTGTACCTGTTCCACACGCCCCTGGGCCCCAAGGCCAACCAGGCCCTCATCATCGACGGCAAGGGCCCCATGGGCGCCACCGCGGTCAACAACTGGGCGGTGTGCCACGGGCCAGGGCCGGACGCCAAGGTCGTCGCCCGCGCGCAGGGCCTGCACATCCAAGCCGGCAACTGGCTCAACTCCTTCAGCCTCGTCTTCGAGAACCAAAGGTAATGAAATATAGTTTGAGTGACATGTCGTGTGGTTGTCGAGTTGCTTGACATTAATAATATAATCGTCAGCTTTCCTGCCTAATTCGTTTCAGAAAAAAAAAAAGGTATGAAATAGTTTGAGCTTCCTATATATCATATCAAGTTTCTTGATCCATGAATATTTTGTTAATCTTTACCTTCTTGCCATGCATCATCCTAAGTTCCTAACACTTGAAGGGTCCATGAATATTTGTATGATGCAGGTTTAGTGGGTCCACACTTCAGGTGATGGGAATCACCGTTGAAGCTGGGGAGTGGGCCATCGTTGGGGGCACCGGGCAGTTTGCCATGGCAACCGGCGTCATCACCAAGAAGTTCCATGAGCAAAGAAGCGACGGCAACGTCATAGAGCTCGCTATCCGTGCCTTCTGCCCACTGCTCAAAGGGACAAGGGTCAGAAATAGTATAATTATTATATATATACATATATGCATATATAGTTATAATGTTATATATATATATATATACATAAATGCATCTGTTCAAGCAGTCAGTGACTTTGCAGCTCGTAAACATAAACATGTATGTGTGTGCAGCACCCTGTCACGAAGATTGGGACATGGGGTGGCAACGGAGGGAACCCCATGGACATCGCCGAGGCGCCCAAGCGCCTGGAGAGCATCACCGTTCGCAGCGGCCCGGGCGTCGTCGCCGCCATCGCCTTCTCCTACGTCGACCATGCCGGCCAGAAGCACGCCGCCGGTCCATGGGGCGGGTCCGGCGGACAGCCTCACACGGTACGTAGTTACTACCTATTAACAGCAGTGGATTGTTACTGTACTCGTCGTGCTCACCTTCAGTGTCAACTTCAAAAGTTTTCCTCTTTGATGGAGCAGGTCCAGCTCGGGGAGTCTGAGGTCGTCACACAGGTGTCCGGGACAGTCGGCAGCTTCGACGGCATCGCCGCCGTGGTAACCTCGATCAAGTTCGTCACCAACCTTGGGAGCTACGGGCCGTGGGGGGAGGAGAAGGGGGCTCCGTTCGCCGTCCCGGTGCAGCCTGGCAGCGGCGGCGGCGGGGGCGTCGTGGGCTTCTTCGCGCGCAGCGGGATCTACCTGGTCGCCATTGGCGTCTACGTGCGCCCCTCTGATCTCTGAATGAACAATGAAGATCCAGCTGCTTCTTGATCGATCGGCCGGCCGGCTTGCAGTTTCCAATTTGGCTTGCTTTCGTTTGGCACGCATTTCTCTGATGTACAACGAAGAACGAACTGAGTTGGGGGTCGTCCTCCCCTCTCGGGTGTCTTGTTTGTGTGGTGTGTTTGCTTCTGTGTCTTGTTTGATTTGGTCAAGTAATAAAGATGTCGACCGAAGATTGATTTATCCCTTGTATCTGCGTCCATAATTTTTTATTGAAGTTAATTAATTTAGCACATTTGAACTATCGCAAAAGTCTGATTTTCAACCTTCAATTATAGACCGGATAACAAGGAATATGCAACTGTCAAAACCGAACAACTTTAGCCATTCGGGTGTTTCAAAGGTAGTTTTGTATTTTTAAAAAAAAATAAAAATAAAAATAAAAATTCTAGTTAGATCTAAAAAAATCAAAACTAATTGATTGTAAATTAGAAAAACATGAAGCTACTACCATAAACATTGTACTCCAAATAGTTAAATGTTCCTTTAGTTCCATCTCCAGAAACCGTGCAGGAATCCAGAGGCAACCGAAGTATGAAAAGAATACAGAGGCGAATTGAAACTACAACTTGACCTTCAGTATCCTGAGCTGTGTACAAGTAATGAAGCAATAATCCACATCACATTTCTAAGTTCAGTTCACTTTGCCGGGGCTGCGTGTTTATTCAGGTACTCGATTGCCACGGCAGCGTGGATGGCAGCTCCTACCGGCAGCACATCCTCATCGATCACAAAGTGAGGGGAGTGTAGGGGATGCATCACCTCCATGGTCTTGTTGCGGACTCCGATCATGAAGAACGCGCCCGCAAATCTCTGCGCGTAGAAGGCGAAATCCTCGGCGCCCATGAACGGGGTGCCTCTCCTCACATTGCCCTCCCCGAGCATGGTCTCTGCCACTTCTCTGGCATGGTGGTACATCGCTTCGTCGTTTACGGTTGCTGGATATGGCTGGTGCTCCTCCTCCATGAAGTCGACGGTGGCGACACAGCGGTGGACGGTAGCATGCGCTTCTATGATCTTTGAAAGAAGTACAAAGTTGTAATTTGTAGTTATAAGTGCATCAGAGGAATAAAAATTTTGGTTGATCCCTACTACAGACTGATGCTTTCCCTGGTTTCAGGTGAAATGGAGATAATGGAGTGATTGTTCCATTGTTTACCTCTTTGATCCTCTTCTTAAGATATGAAAAGCCTTCTGTCGTCAAGCTCCTGAAGGTGCCTCCGAAGGTTACTGACTCCGGAATGACATTGTGAGCATGGCCTCCTTTCATGAACGTGACTGATACCACCTGACGGTAAACAACAAAGAGGAGGTCATTCCATTGTCAGAGCTAGTAACATCTGAGCATGTGTTGAACAAGTTGAGACATAAGATGGACTGCAAAGACAGATGTACAATGCAAACACGGTAAGCAGCTGTCCACATACTGCAGCCTCGAGGGGATCAATTTCCCGGGAAACTATCAGCTGAAGGCTGACGATGGCAGAGGATGCTGCAACGATGGGATCCACAGCTTTGTGCGGCGCCGCAGCGTGCCCGCCTTTCCCAGTGACTGTCACTGAAAATCTGCCTGATGCTGCAAGAAATGGCCCTGGTCTGGATGCAACGGCGCCTACAGGAAGCCTTGGATCAACATGCAGGCCAAAAATGGCCGACACATCGTCCAGGACACCTTCTCTTAGAACATGGTAAGCCCCGGCGTAACCTTCTTCTCCTGGCTGGAAGACGAGCTTCACAGTGCCCTACAAAAAGGTCAATCAAACCACAAAAAGATAATGGAAAAAGTCTATATCACCCCCTCACCTATGGGGGTGGACTACATAACCTTCTTCACCTAAAAGGCCAAAAAGGTCAATCAAACCACAAAAAGATAATGGAAAAAGTCCACCCCCATAGATGAGGGGGTGATATAGACTTTTTCCAAAAGAATAATCAAGTCACTGGACAGAGCCTGTTTGAGTAGCTGATGATTCCTCTTCCCGTCTTCTTTCTTTTGGGCATGGATTGGAAGACTTAATTCAAGATCATAAGTCCTGGCCATACCTTCAAATCATCCTTCCGAGAGTGAAGTACTTTAGCTGCTCCAAGAAGCATTGTTGTGTGAGCATCATGCCCACAAGCATGCATCTTTCCATTTTCCTTGCTCTTGTGCTCCCAGTCTACCAATTCCTGCCAAATGTATCACAGAGCAATCAACAAAGAGACAGTTTTCCCAACCGAGGACCCATGTTTTGTATTTTTTAAAAAGAGAGAGGGGGGGGGGGGGGTTGGCACACTGGCCATGCAAAAAGCAGTAGAGTTACAAATCTAGCAACTAGCAAGAGCATTTGAATTGGATTGCTGCTTGACACACGTCACAGGAAGCACTGCATCCAACTTGCCCCCAAATTACTCTCAGTTCATCTTATGTTTAACAAAGCGCTGGCTCTGCTTTGATTAAGTCAAGTAACAAGCCCATGATATGATTCGACAAGGTATTAGAATCCAAAGCAGAGGGTATCCTAACATAATTGAGACGGCTGGACAAGATATTAAGATGATAATGAATTTATAATGGCAAGTGTGCTTCTAGGTTGGTGTTCCTAATTGGATCGATTGCCGAAGTCATTGGTGGATTAGATATTTAATTAACACAAGGCATCTGAAGTCAAGTCAGGACACAGAAAGAGGGATAAGAGTTCAGAGATACTGAGGTTTAAAAACATGTCAAGTAGCAACCAAATAGAACTGTGCAAAACCTAGGAAAATTTGGTAGTTGATCAAGTTATTTGTAATGAACGAATCCTGTTAGTTCTTGATCTAAAAAAAATTGTAATGAACTAATAAAATGAAGCTAACTACATTTGAGAAGACCAAAATAGATGAAAGGATAAGCAAAATTTTATCTTTATGCCAAGAAATCAGTTGGAATCCAATCCAATACGAGAGAGAGACGTGATCGATCCAACTCCCAATCGACAAGGGCACGGACCTGCATGGGGAGCGCGTCCATGTCCGCCCGGAGCGCGACGACGGGCTCGCCGCCGCCGCCGGCGATGGTCGCCACGACGCCCGTCTGCGCGACGGGCCACTCGTACGGCACGCCGATCGCGTCGAGCTCGGCGCGGACGAGCGCGCTGGTGCGGTGCTCCTGGAAGCCCAGCTCAGGGCGCTCGTGGATGCGCCGCCGCACGCCGCGTAGCCACGCGGCGAAACCCGGCGCGCGGGCTGCGCCCAGGAGCTCGCCACCGAGAGCCGGCGACGCCGTCGCCGCGGCGAGCGGCGAGAGGCGGGGCGACAGGACGAGGAGGAGGAGGAGGGGAGTCGTCGTCGCGAGGAGAGGCGGAGGCGAGGCCATGGCGCGGCGAGCGGCGAGCCGGCCGCACGTCACGAGCGACTGCTGGAACGCGCAACCTGTTCTGTTTCAATCAGTTGGATAGCCCAAGTGAGCTGTTTTCTGCCCCCTTTTTTTTTCTTCTTCTTCTCTTCAAAGCTTTAAACACTTTTTCCACTTTTCCTTGGGTCAAAAACACTTTGTATCTCTTTCCAACAAATAATTTGCATTTTGAACATCATAGGTCCCTGTAAGAGAAAGTAATGTTACCACTCTTTTCTGTTCAAAGGCGTTTATAAATTTTAATATATTTGTAAGGCTATAAAAGTATAGTAAAGGAAATCTAAGCATACAGACGTATTGTTTTCAATTTATCAAAACAGACTTTATAAAATGTATTGGTAGCCAGAGTTTAAAATATACTTCGTCGGACTTTATCCAACAGATCAATTACTTGTGATTCCAATGAGAGTAGCTTTCCCTTGAGGTTTTTATAATAGTTTTTATAATAAAAATAATTATACCCACATAAAGTTATCTTACCCAACACCCTCTTTAGGCCTTTAGGTGTAAAAATTTTGAAACAAAATTTTGCTATTTCGGAGTACTAAATAAAATCTATTTATAAATTTTTTTACACGGATGGATTGTAAAATCACGAGATAAATCTAATGAGCCTAATTAATCCATGATTAATCTATGATTGGCGGATTGTTATTGTAGCATCACTCTTGCAAATCATGGATTAAGTAGGCTCATTAAGGCCCCGTTTGGCAGGGCTTCGGATCTTCCAAAAACAGCTCCGGCTCTGGCTCCTCAGATGGAGCGGCTTTTCTGGTGGAGTTGGAGCCGTTTTAGAAAATGTTTGGCAAAACAGCTTCACTTGTTAGATTGATGTGTAAGCCGCGTGAAGCCACGATTTCATGGCTTCACCTTGCCTGTGTAAGCCGCCGACGGCTTCAGAACCGGCTTCACGTGTGAAGCCGGTCCTGAAACAAACGTTTGAGAGCGCTTCACGTGAAGCCGCTCGTGAAGCCCTCCCAAGAGCCGTGCCAAACGGGGCCTAAATTTGTCTCGCGATTTACAACCCATCCATGCAAAAAAAATTAAGTAGATCTTATTTAATACTCTATACATATATCCAAATATTCGATGTGATGTTTTAAAGTGTAAATTTTATAGATCTAAACAGGGCCCAAGTCGTGGACGCGAACGCCACGAGGCTTCACTGCACGAGACACTTGTCTGAGCAAGGACACTGAGATCTTGTTTGTTTCCATGGATTTTTTTTAAGTTTCTGTCACATCAAAAAGAATCTTACTATTTTGGAGTATCAAATAAAATATTTTTATAAATTTTTTTTGACAGCTGAGTGCTAATTCGCGAGACGAATCTAATGAGTATAATTAATCCATAATTTCCTACAGTGATACGACAGTAACTATCCGCTAATCATGGATTAGTATACCTAATCAGATTCGTTTCGCAGTTTAGCTCAGGGTTCTGCAGTTAATTTTATAATTAACTTTTATTTAATACTTCTAAATATTATCGTGAAGGAAAAATAATAGCATCTATATTGTTGAGCAACTCAGAACTGTGCATTCATACATATGCATTGCTGCATTTCATTTAGGTACGATAGATGAACCTCGTGAGGGATGTGACATTGAAGCCGAGCCAGAAGACGGTGAATGGTGGACCCATCTAGAAGATGGATGGATGGATCCCGATGTGCATGACCGAAGGCAGGTGCTCGCCAAGCGAGTATCGTCTAACTAACACTGACTCAGTGTTCATCCTAGGCAAGCCCCGGTGCATGTCCTAGTATTTTAAAATTATGACATCCATATATGTTGCTATTACTTATGCATTACGTTTTAGGAGTTGATTTGAAACCTAGTTGCATGATCCGTAGTTCCTTGAGTTGTACTAGTATGTATAGGGCGATAGCAACGCTATGCTTAATAAGTATCGATAGAAGTTGAGTGACTGCTTGTCACTCGCGAGATATAGGATGTTTAGAAGGCGAGTAATTTCCAGTTACTCGCGAGATATAAGTTATATGTATAGTTATGTTACAGTATCTGGGTTATTGAAAGTGATATGGAATTATGAGACCGGGCGGGGAGTGATGATGTTTAGGTATGGCAGCAGGACAGGGTTCCTGGTTGTCTTAGCTCCGCCTGTGTCGATCAAGGACCGGTCGTTGTGGCAGTGCTGATCGGGGATTGAATTGTACTAACCGCATGCCGGGAGTAGGAGGTAGTCGAAACCGGTAAGCCGAGTACTGCCTTGTTTCGAAAGTACAGAACTTCTACCCACCCCTTAGGGCAGTCGAGTGGCCGCGGAGAATTGGGATGCATATGTTTACTTTTGGTGGTCTCTCGTAGGGCTCGGTTGACTATATGCAGGTGGGGCGGTTCTGTAGTTCGAGGCGGGGAGGGGAATGATTGGTTTGTATTGTCCGACGGGGCAAATACGTGCCGTGTTGGTTAGGTCCACCTTGCAAGGTTAAATCGGATCGATTCGCCGTGTCTCGCGGTTATGAGGGTCTTGGTCTCTTTGTCACACCGTAGCAAAAATGTAGAATGTGAGTTAGGTATGTTTATATAAAATATTGATCTCATTGAATTATTTTGCTTGCATCACCATGATTGCTATAGTAGGTCTATGCAAATATTAGATGAGAGTTAATTTATATAGAACCTGGAGCTAAAATAATGAAAGTAAGGAATTACTTTAGTTGCTTTTTCTGCAAAATAAACCACCAGCCAAATGTCTTGCATGTCTAGATATGTGGGCTAAGTTATATCCACTGGTCGGGTAAGTCTTGCTGAGTATTAGTATACTCAGGGTTTGTTGTTTACCCTATTTCAGGTTTAGAAGCTAATCAGGATTCGCATCAGTGGGCTCGATGTGACGTCCTCACGTGTTCACAGTTATCGTGTTGTTTTATTGGTTCTCAATCAAATTTCTTTCTCTCAGGTCATATTCTCTTCTGCTGCTGTCATTTATTTTATGTAAATTCTAAATTTAAAGTTGTTTTATAAATATTTATGTTATTATCTATTTTGTGAAATTATATTATGCTGGTACCGTCTGTGCTCGCCGTCGCGCGAGACTTCTGGTGTGTTTCGATCGGCCTGTGGGTTGGAAACAGGCTGTCAGGTTACACTTAATTAAGCTAATGCGCCTGATGCATTCAAATGATGGTCATTACGCTTAATTAAGCCGTTTAACTTGGCGGTTCTGTCACACCTACGACTTAATAATTCTGAGCATTAGAACCCACACATGTGCCCTTACCAAACCATACTGGCTACTGAGCACAAGAAGACAGGATCATGACGGCGCCGCTGCGGGACCAGCAGGAACAATCAGGAAACGGACGGACCTGCACGGGGAGCGCGTCCATGTCGGCCCGGAGCGCGACGACGGGCCCGGTGCCGGCGCCGGCGCCCCCCACGATGGTCGCCACGACGCCGGTGGTGGCCACGGGCCACCTGTACGGGACGCCGATCGCGTCGAGCTCGGCGCGCACGAGATCGCTGGTGAGGTGCTCCTGGAAGGCCAGCTCGGGCCGCTGGTGGATGCGCCGGCGCACGCCGCGCAGCCACGCGGCGAACCCCGGCGCGCGCGCCTCGGCCAGGAGCTCCCCCGCCGGCGCGGCGAGGGCGACCATCAGGTGCGAGCAGAGCAGTAGTGGCAGGAGGAGGAAACTAGAGGAGGCGCGGGAGGCGGCCATGGCGGGCGGAAGGGAGGAGATCACTCGGGGACGGCGTCGAGTGGTGAAGCCGAAACGGCCGAGACTAAAAATGGGACAGTTTTAATTTGATCGGCCGCGCTCGGCCTTTAGCGCGCAAAATTCAGTTGAGGGTTACCGATAAAGCAGGATTTTCGGATTTATCAAGATTCCATCCTGAGCATCACAAAGTGTTTAATTTGGAATATAGAATTTTATTTACACATGCATGCAACATATTGTATTGCACACTCATGAAGAGTAAAATTAAAGCTACTTTGTATAACTATGTACTACCATATAAAATGTTACGGAAAGTTGACGGTGAAATTAAATTGAGGGAAAAAGAAACCAAGCATAAAAAGGACCTTTTACATTTATCTCCAGTTATTATAGAGCTTATCATCATCATAAGGATGAGTTTGACCTCAACAAGTTGAGGGACGAACTTGACTCTCGGGATAAAGTTGAGGGACCAAAATATCTATTTTGCCTTATATGTTAAATGGTTGGAAGATGAGGAAGTGGCATTTTTTTTGTCAAGTTTGACCAAATAAAAGTTCGGCAAAATATGCATTTTGTACCAAATATAATTTTTGAATAAAGTGAGTGGTCAAACATAGAGTTAAAAAAAATAAACAAATTATAATTTAGAACGGAGGGAGTTTTTTTATAATGGCTATGCTATTGTTAGCGGCGTACGAAAGGATTGCGGAATTTTTGTTTAGGGGTATAGGGATTTTTTTTCTTGCTCCTCTTTGAACCTGTCAACAGCATGCATAAGAAAATTTTCATTTAGTAGGGTTGTGGGTCGTTTTCTCTTGGTCAGTGGACGAGCCAACTGCCCATGATGAATTCAAATCAAAGTTGAAATTTCTATGATAATGAAATTCTATGGACCGGGCCTATCCGGTAAAGCAGAAATATCAGATAGGATTGTGGTATGCGCTCTTTTCCTAAAGCGCTAGATGGCGTCTGAATTTGGGCACGAGTAGATCCGGAAATGGACAAACAATAGTCGGTGTCACTGCTGGCATCATCCAACAACTTTCCTGCGTCTCGTCTCTTCAGCCGTAGCTGATTTCAGTTCTTCTCAAACCCTAGCTAGAAGCCAAGCCTTTTGCAGGGTGAGGCCACATCAAGGAGGAACTGAATGAGAATCGTAACGTGAAGAACTAGTGCGCTACGATCTCGTCCATTGAAATTGTGACTGCTCTCATTCGAGGAGAAAATGGAGTGCGCGGCTACATCTCAACCCCCAAGGGGCAAACCTGTTAAGGCAACTTTTCCTTGTTATATGAATCTGCAGTGCTGTCCATGTAAGGTTGGTCTTTGGTTCGTGTGGGATTGTTAGTCCTAACGTCCCTTCAGTACCTTGACATCAACTCTTCCTGCCCTCTTTGTTGATTTGCTTTTGTTTTAGAAGGCCGTTTAACGCAATGGCTTGAGATCGAGGACACACACAATCGGAGGAGGTTTCAACAACACGAGTACTTTGCGCGCACCTTGGTGAGCCTTCATCTTTTCCCAAAAAGAACCACATTTAAGGGGTATTTATTTATAAAGACTGGTGAATCTGCAGCATTTTTTATTTTTCCTTGAAAATATAAGATTAACTATGAAGGTACATGTACGCATACAGTTTAGCTGATATTTATGAAATAGGAAATAAGTTTGGTGCTTACCTTTGTAGAGTTAATTCTGTTAATATTTGACATGAATCTGCTTCTGTTTTGTGGCAACAAATAGTGGAAGCACATTGCTCCTTAATCTGAATGGTAAGAAGTGTACTTTGCTCTGCGGAAAATTTTCTGGCAGCATTTGAATTGGAAATTTGCTTGACAGCATTCCATGCCTTGTAAACCATTTCCGCGCAATATAATGCATAGGGCATTAGCAATTGCAGTATAAAGAAGTTTTGGGCCCTTAAACTAAAAGATCCTCGCAGGCTTGGTCCAGACAACCAAAGTATGATAGTCCATCTTGTTGTTGGGAAATCAGGATGGCCAATAACCTCTATAAGCAAATATGTAGGAGCTGGGCCATTCTCTTCCTGAGTGTCATTTGATGGTAGGGCCCTTGCAGTTATTTTAGTAAAATAATGATAATATCATTAGCTTTACAAAGTCATATCTCTAGACATACGGGGTGAAACAATTTATGAAATATCATGGATAGTAAATAACCATCCATTATTAGCAGCTCCTTAAATCTGTAAGATAAATTAGGGAGAAGCACTGAGAACCGATAACAAAAAACTAAAGGGAGCAAATGAACGCTTAAGTTTTGGAGCCTGAAATATCACTGAGATTTGTTACTAATTATGATTAAAACCGCAAAAAAAATAATTGTAGGAGCAGCTGCTTGTGAATACTATATTACAATAACAAACGGAAAAGATTGTTATAACTAAAGTATAATACAAACGGCCATTATCAAGCCTTCTCCTCAGTACCAAACGGATGCAAACACCTAACAAAAGCAAACAAGGACATTACCTAATCCGACCTATGCTGAATATTTTCAATGTGCAACTATATATTCTTAGCAACAAAATATCTGCGGAATAATTGCATTATTTACCCTCAAATTGAAGCATGTACTCCCATGAGTCCCTTGTCATCCCATTGTCATGACCATTTGATGAAGCTTCAGGTATTATAAACAAAAGGGACCAAGCTGTATCCACTAAAGAAATTTCAGCTAGACATTTTGGATGTTTATTAGCACAAAATTTTGTCACATCGAATTGAGGTTTAGGATGTCATATAAATTAATCTATTAAAGCAACCAAATCTTGCAAATTCACATGCGCCAAGCACAAACAAGAAAGAGCGCGTGTTAAAGAGCCACAGGAAGGCTTGCCTGAATGTGGAGAAAAAAGGCCAGCTGAACAATCACTGCGCGAACTGCTAATATGCAGAGTGCTGCAACAACAACAGATCTCTTCCATCTTAATTATGGCAATTGTAAAGAATAAAGATATAAATATAGTTTCTTTAGGTAATTCAGGTAGTGACAACTGCTGCACACAAAACTTGGTGCTATCTTAAATAATAATAATAAATCCAGAAAATGCACGATAAGTTACAACATGTGTTCCTTCATTTTTAAAGATGATGTCAATTGTTCACCCAATGAAGAAAGATTGTTCCCTGAATATGTATGTTCAAGGAGTAGAAAATTTAGGAAAATTCAGTGACTACCTAAAACCACCACCTTTTCTTTGGAGTGAATGGTATCCTATTGACTATTGCTGCCTCAGATTTGGTCTATGGTCCATTTTCAACCCTTAATTTCTCTCTGTAGTCCATTTTGGCCCGTCAAAGTTGAGGTATGTGCATCTCATGCTTCATCAGTAAAATTTGTAAAGCCCATTTAAGTCTTCTGAGCACATGATATATGAAAATTGAAATGCGATGATTGTATAAGCATCTCATTAGTTTGTGGTTCTATAATTGCAAAATGAGTTTGCTCTAGACACAAAGGCGTTAGCTCAGAGTGTCTGATTTTCTCCTGTAGTCAAGTCATTTAACTCTGTGGAGCACTAGCAAACTTGCCTGTTTGCATCTAAGTTAGCCAACACTGTAACTAAAAGAAAGCCCCCCATTTAGACTTATCTAGAAGTCATGGCCTGCTAATTAGGTTGCAGATTGCACAATGAAAACCTTTGCAATGCAGAAGAGAACCACTAACTACATTGGCAAATTCCCATAAACGAGCCTAGGAATTAGTATTTATACCAAAAACCCTAGTCAAATTTCAAATGGTAGTACCAGGCCCAGGTTCAGAGATATGTGCTCTTACATTGATTGAGTATGCAGTTCCAAGAACGAAGCTTATGAAAAGAGCCCAAAACAGAGGTTGTGATCCAACAGCCCATCCAAGGCCAATGCTCTGTAATAGAAATAACACATGGCGTAAGTCTTATGGAATATGACCGATGAAATTCAGAATATAATTGTTTAATAAAGGTCCTAATCAATATTACCAGAAATCTACAAACCCATTGGCATGAATGATCAAATATTATAAACCCATTGGCATTAATGATCAAATATTATAGTTTTATATAAGTTAGTAAATGGAGATCCTGGAACTACAATTTTACATTACATATTCATAATTCATTAGAAGTCGAAGTTTGCTCAATCTCACTAGCCGAGACTGAGCACCACTAATCAAAAAGAATAATACTCAAGACTTCAACACGAATACCCCCAAGAGGATATCACTTAGTTTGAGACACCACTTTAAGCCATTTTAGGTTTAGTATCTATCTATCCTGCAAAAGGGAAGGGAAAATAAAATATGACTGAAGTTCCAATATCTTTCAGACTGAAAGAGTATAGTTACCATAGCAGCAAAGACCAATACTATTGCAACCCCAGTTGCAAGGGTATATTCCCCGGACGCCATTGGAAGAGTTGTCTTGTTAACCTAGATTGTCAAAAAAAATCCAGCTATCAATAAGGTAGTAGAAAGCATTTACTATAATGAAGGTTACAATGAATTCAGAATACCTAGTCTATCTCAATGTCGAATAACTGGTTCTGTCCAACAATATAAATGTTCATGAAAAGAGCTACCACCACTGCCTACATAAGACTACAAACACTACTGAAAACCGTCTTTTCCCTGTGTGTGTCCAATTTCCTTGAAGGTTTTCTCGACTACAAATAGGGAAATTGACATTTTCTTGGCGGTTTAGGAAAAACGCACAGGGAAATAACCTAACCCACAGGAAAATTCACATTTCCTTGTCAGTTTTGAAAGAACACACAGGGAAATAACCTAACCCACAGGAAAATTCATCTTTTCTTTGTCGGTTGCAAAAAAACTCACAGGGAAATTTATGTACACACAGGGAAATTTAGATTTTCTTTCTCGGATGTGGAAAAACTCACAGGGAAATTTATGTGCACACAAGGAAATACAAAATTTTCTTGTCAGTTATGGAAAAACTCCCAGGGAAATTCATGAACTCACCAGTACCACATGTATAGTCCATCTTTCTTCTTTTGGATTAAAACTTGTATGTGGTATTTCTCCCTCATATGAACTCCAAATTTGATGGTTCTTTTTTCCTATTTTTCCTAAAATCACGTTCTTTCATTTAATGTTATTTATTTGTATAATTATTGCTGTTATTTTGGATTTTTACATATAGCTTATTTTCTTCCACCCAAGTAGAGAATAGAAAAATATGTTTTTGTATAATAATTAGTGATGCAACTTCATATTTTCTAATATAATAGTAAATGTAAGGTTGTGTCCAAATTTGGGGTTCATATGAGTTCAAAAAATATTATGAGGTATTCAAATCTCAAAGTTTGACTTGAGTTATATGAAACTAAGTGAGTGATGTACCCATTTATGAACAAAGTATAGTCCAACTTTGTTATAATTCTTTGAAACTTAAATGTAAAGCTTATACATCTATGAAATGAGTCTATGTCAATTTATAGAATTTTCGGAGATGTGTTAGGTATTATTATCATTATTGTATAACGAGGTTGTAAATAGAAGTTTTAATTGTCCCTATCAAACATTTGCACATTTAATCCATTGTAGGATATGAACATTTGCACAAACGTCCTTAAAATCTATCTTTTATAATTTCTAAATACTGTTTGAGATATACATAGTTCAAATTGTAATTATTTTCAATAAACACACATAAATTCATTTAAATTGCAGAAAATAGTAAATAAGTTCCAAAATGAATGAAACTTCTAAAAGACAACTAATATACAGTCTATTACATGTAGAAAATATATTGATATAGATAAGATAATTATTTTTATATATTACTTCATAATAGTGCAATAAAAGAAAAAAGAAAAAATATTAGGCAAACTAGGCCCATTTCAGCCCAAAGAGCCCAGCTACTTTTGACCGTCCATCTCTGATCCAATGGCTCCAATCACACTTCCATAATATAAAAGTAGCAGAAACCCTAGCCTCAGATCCCCTCCCTCGCAGCACCCCTAGCCTCCGCCCGCCGCGGCGCCGCCCCAGCTCGCGACTTCAGCTCGCACTCCCGTGGCCTTCGCCTGCCGCCCCACCTCGCGAATCGGGAAGCAGGCGCGCGGTCCCCGGCGGCTAGCACGGGCAGCAGGGGTGCAGGGACGGCGGCCGACGCGCGGGTCCCCGCGGAGGGCGTGCTGGCTGCAGGCCCGCAGGTCCTCGGCGGTCGGTGCGCGCCACACGAACAGGAAGGAGGAAGCCCCTGCCAGCCGTTGGCTCGTGCATCCTCGATACCGCCCCGCTCTTCGTCGTCCTCCTCTATTTCTTCTTGTTTGTTCCCTCGCTTAATCCCTAACGGATCCCGACTCTTCACTCTCTCATCGCTGGCTGCAGGTGTTCTGGAGGAAGACGCAGCGACACCTGCTGATCCACGCATCGCTGGCTTGCCTCTTTGGCCGCCCGGGATAAATCGACCTCATGGGATAATGAATACTTTGTTTCTTGGTTAGGTTTGGTACGCAACTCCTGAAATCCATTAGCAGTATCATTTTGCTGGATTAATTAATTACATGGCCAAGAGAAGCAATTTATTATCATGGAATCTGACTGCTTTTTGGTTGTAATGCTGACCACCAATTTGGCATTTTAGCAATGCTGACCACCTTTTGTAGAATGGTTGTAGAATATGTTTTTATACCGAAGTTATTAGTAATATAAGTTTTAATTTTGTCAATAAATTCAGAATATTCAGCTAGTCCGTGTTATGAATCAAATATTCAGATAACTGAATGTGTTGTTTTGATATCTCTATCAGTTTATTGAATCATTTTATCCCCGTTATACATATAGGATCAGTGCCCATAATTATCTGAATCTGATATCTGAACTAGTTATCCATAAGCGCAGGATCGAAGTTCAAAGAAATAAGCATGTGTCATTTGTATGGTTACCAACATGTAACATTGAGGCCGCTACATGCTATTAGAGAGCATCTTGTTAGTTGCCTTTCATTACTTCCGCATCTTGTTAGTAACATGCTAGAAGTTTATAGGTTTGGTGGACTGCTTATTTTGCTGATGTGTACTGATTGATGACAACAACATTTGGATATGATATCTATGTAATTGTGAATATGCCAACAACATTTGCCTTTCATACAGATTGCATCATCACAACTGACGAAAAGGCTGCAGAGGCTTTTCTGCAACAAGTTGAGAGGCATTGAAACTTTCTTTCCGCTGTTCTTGTGGTTAAAATTTCTGATGGCAGCATCATTTGTTACTGAGTGACATGGCATTTCATTGAACTGCAACAGTGCTGCTTTGTTTCATAATGCAAGCACAAAGTTTTCTGATGGGACTTGCTTTGGTATAGGGGCAGAGGTACTTCCTGTTGGCTGTGTTTTCATAATGCTTCTTCCACAGTATATTATGCCACTTTATAGCATGAACAGATTGCTTTTAGATGCCACAGTCATTTATTTTGGTTGCTCTTACTAGCCATTGCTTCAATCTACGCCTAGGCTTTCGGGGTGTATCCGGAGAAGGTGCTTCAAGCTGACAAGCAAGCGGCAGCTCAACGAGGCATCAACACTCGCATGCCCAATCCCAGTAGTTACGCCATTAACTGTGTTTTTTTTTGCGATATACTTGAATTCAATGGCTAGACATTGCTACTGACTCTATATTCTACATTACAAGCAATATATTTCCTGCTTGTAGAGGGATAACATGTTTCTGCACTGAAGTAATATTTGAAGAATAAGTAGTTATCTTTCTTCTTTACTGCAGCATTGTATTTGGGATACTTTAAACTTACCCAAATCAGTTACCACAACTGGATGCTAGCTAATATGCTCTTGGTTTTTTAAGTTTGCAACTTGGTAGAAGCCCTGCTATTTTCTTTCAAGCCTGCAACTGATTAGTTCTGTTATTTTCTTTGCAACTTTTTTTCTACGATTAAACCACTTGTTGAACTAATTACAAATTTATGTTGGTGCAGTCCAGTTTGGGATTTTGCTGCGTACTGTTTAATGTATCTTTGATGAAAGTGTTTCTTTCTTGACTTTACAGGGTAATCGAGGAATTGGTGAAGCAGCTTTAGTATTCAAGTGTTTCTTTTCCATAGATATCCATATTGTAAGACCAATTGAATTATTGCTGCCGAGCAATTTGACATTGAATTTGTACATACTATATATTTTGAGCTCTGGTTTACATCTGGGTTTCGGTTGTTGATTTGTTTGATTGAAATTTATGTGATTGTGAACCCGTCAAATTAAATTTGAGCATATTCTTTTGAAAATGTATTTCCCGGTCTATGAATAAGAACATTAGAAGAAAAAAATAGTAATGTGTCAGTTTTAGCTGGTATGAAATATATTTTTTTTGTTGGTTGCTTGAAATTTTCCAATGGGTTTTTGCCGACGGGGAAATAATGGTCAGGTCTGGTTTGGAATTTCTCTGTGTGTTTTTGTCGGCAGGAAAAGAATGGACATGTTTGGTTGATTGGAATTTCCCTGACGGAAGCTCACCGACGGGAAAATTTAACAAACCCTCATGGATAAAAAAACTGACGGCAAATTGTTATTTCCCTGTCGTTTTATCCTTGACGGTTATTCCCTGTCGGTGTAAACACAGGGAAATTATTTTTCAATTTTCCTGTCGGATTTTTATATTTCCCTATGGGTATGTGCACTCATGGAAATTCCGGTTTCCAGTAGTGAAACGCAGCAAAATGAAACCATACATTTTTTTTGTTTGTACAAGGATTTACTACCTCCAGCAAACCAGCGAGGAACAGAGGAGATATATCAGAAAAGCTCTGGACAGCTAGAAGAAAAACTGAGACTATGCTTAATACCTGCTTAAACCAGAAAATATCATGGATCAATGAAGAGAAAAGGAAAAAACAATACAAGCAAATTCTAGATTCATCAAAAGATGTTGCTCACTGGAGATTCATCTAAATGTGTCAAAACAGAAACATGACTTAACTGTTCCGATGACAGTATGTGGCAGGGAAAATCTGTAAAATGCATCTAAAGGCTCCGTTTAGTTGGTGAAAAAGCTTCTATAATACCCATCATATCGAATCTTTGGACACATGCATGGAGTATTAAATGCGGCTGAAAAAATAACTAATTATACAATTTAACTGATTAGGAGGACGAGACGAATCTTTTAAGCCTAATTAGTCCATGATTGGATATTAATTGCTAAGTAATAACGAAATATGCTACAGTACCAAAATCCAAATTTTTTCACTAACTAAACACCCCCTAATGAAGATGATATTGCCCTCCAGATGCTTGCAGAATCATGTGCTTCAGTTAGTGTCATTCTCAAACTGAATAAGGAATTCAGATTTCAATTGCCTGCTAGGACCATTCTAATTAGCTAGAAGAAACAAATTCACAGATCCCTAAACCCTAACCATAGACTGACCGCAGGGACCCGCTGGTCAGGGTGAGGGAGCAGCCTGGACCACGCCATGGCCAGGCACGCAATGGCCACGGACGGCTGTGGGGCAGGGCGAGCCGGCGGCCGGCGGCGGGGCAGGGCAGTCCCGTGGCCAGCAAGCCCGGGAGGGGTCGGCGTGCTTGCACCAACAGTGGAGCCAGGGGGCCAATAGGGGCCATGGCCCCCTAACAGCGCAAAAAAAAGTTTAATCCCTCCTCTTCTTCGCAGCAAATATACACGCTTCCAATTAAAGTTCAGTAGATACATCAAGATGCAATAACTACAAGCAAGCAAGAAGTAATGTTCTAAGAGTCTGTTTGGTATAGTTTTCACAGGCTTCACCACAGTTAAAGTGTTATTTTCAAAATGGTCTCATTATGGGGGCTATCAATAAGCTGTAAAAGGGCTTTGCCTTCTGCGGCTACCATGATCCTAAGCGATTGAAGCCGTTTTACCTAACATTTTTTTAAATACCTCAACTTCAACTTCATAAAAAATCTGTAGCCGCAAATTCAGTAGGAGTCGCAGATTAGAAAAGGCTCCGGGGATAGGGAGCTGGAGGGGCGCAGAGGGTGATTCCATACGTGCTGCGTGCGGAGGCAAGGATGCCACAACGTGCCCGCGCCGTTGCCATCGCGGCCATGACTATCGGCTCGCCTTCGCTTGGTCTTCCGGCCCCTCTTGCAATTTTTGCTGGCTCCGCCACTGGCTTGGCGGCTTGGCACGGCACTGCATGTTCGCAGCCCCCGACGAGCGCGCCGCGGTGGCGGGACAGCTGCACCGGCACGACCACGTTCCGGCACCGTCGATGCGTGAAACGAAGGGGAAACAGGACGGATGGGTCCAGGGCTCACCGGGGATTCGATTTTGCAGGTCAGAGGGCAAGGAGGAGAACCGGAGGAGGGTCATCAATGGAAGGCCAGAGCTCTGAGTGAAGCTGTAATGGCGGCCGACAGTGGCGGGGTCTATTCTGGCAGATTCGGCCAGGAAGAAGCTCGGCGAGGGGCTAGGGAAGATAGAGGGGGTTGTGAGGAATGTGCTCGCGGAGGGAATCGAGGAGGGGCCACCGGAGATGTCCGTAATGGACCGGCGAAGGGAGCTCGGTTCGGCTCTGATCTGGATGAGAAAGAAAGCGGAGGAAGAAAGCCGCCACACTGTTAGGACGAAGCGATCGAGCACAGAAGCCGCAACAGTCAAGGCGGCGATGCAGCACATGGTAGCGGCCATGTGGCAGGCACAGGAAGGGATCGACGGTGGACAGTACCACCAGGGAAAAGGGGGCGAGAGCGGAAAGGCAGCCGAAGAAAGCTGAAAAGCAGTGCAAGAAAGAAGGAAAAAGTCTATTTCTAACCATCGAACTATTGTTATAGTTCAGTTTTAGCCATCAAACTTGAAAACCGGGTATCTTTGACCATTGAGCTATGAAAACTGGACAAATTTGACCATGTTTCCAATTTCAAAGGTGGTTTTGCATACATGTGTATTTTCTAAAACTAATAGAATCTGATTTAATCTCTATAAATTCATACTAATTTAGTTTAAATTAGATAAATATGAAATGCATATCGAAATTTCTCAAAAATATAATCTCCCTGACCATGCTCTATTTAGAGTTGTCTGAATACTATTTGTTCCTTTTGCTAGTGTTTACTACTTGTAATTGTGATATTATTTATTTAAATTATCGTTTGATGCTATAATAGATTAGTATATTGACCAAATTGATTCATGCAAGAGAATTTTTATATACTAATTTTATAATTTTTTGATATAAAATAAATTAGCTAAATTTTTTAGAGGTTAAGCCATATTTTATTATTCTTAGAAAATATAAATATATCCAAAACCACCTCTGAAACCAGATAAATGGACAAACTTGTCCGGTTTTATAGTTCGATGGCCAAGACCAGACTTTGACGATAGTTCGATGGTCAAAAATAGACTTTTTCCAAGAAAGAAAGAGAGAGCTCATGCACGCGAGGGATCCAGAAGCATCTCATAGCGAAAGAAGAGACACTACTAGAAAAATAGCCATTAGTACCGGGAGGCAGGCGCCCTTAGTACCAGCTGCGGCAGCCGGTACCGGTGCGTGTGCACTGGGGTTCGAACTTGTGACCTGTGGCCTCGCGCGTAATCTCCTCTACCATCCCACCTACACAGCACATGTGAGTACATAGGAGATGCTATCTTTTTGAAGTAACCAGAACGGACCATTTAGTACCGGGCCATAACCGTTTAGTACCGAGCCATAACACCACCCAGTACTAAACGCCACCATTTAGTACCGGATGGTATTAAAAACCGGTACTAAATAGTTGGGGCCCCCGGAAATCATTTAGTACCGGGTCATAACACCAACCGGTACTAAATGGTGGCATTTAGTACCGATTGGTGTTAAAAACTGGTATTAAAAGGCTCTAGGGGGCACTGTGCTGTATAACAGGTATTAAATTGGCATTAGTACCAGGTTTAAAGCAATTGGTACTAACCGGAGGTGGACGAATGACTCTTTTTCTGGTAGTGAGATGCCGGCAGGACCGCGCGATGCGCATCGATCGGTTCAAATTATTTTCGCTATCGTGGATGATCTGGGAGGCCGCGGAGCGGTGCACATTTCATATATAGAAATATTAGTGCCAAAATTTCTCTTCATCCATTTTTCTTCCCTCAATGATATGTTTGGTTTACATATATGAAAATGTTAAGCCTCAACCATCTCTACCTCTCAGTATACCCTTGAAGAACCTGCATCAAAGAAGATAAAATAAGAATAAAATGGCACTATGCAATGGATTCACAGATCCTCACAAAGCGCTAGCAAAACCAAACAAAAGAAAATTCAAGTCACCTGGATGAAGAGCATAGCTCCTATATCTTCCCATTTAGTTTCATGCTGCTGATGCATGTTTTTTCAAGTGCTCAATTGCCACGGCAGCATGGAATGCAGCTCCTCCTACAGTGATGTACTGCTGACTGTCCTCCTACAGTCTTCCATAGAAGCACTTATCAATTGTATGTGTAGCATGTACAGAAGATGCACAGTTCAGGTTCAAGGGGAGTTTATACCTCTTTGATCCTCTTCTTGAGATATGATAAATCTAACTGAAGTTGGTGAAGACCCGAACCAAAGTTCAGAAGAGCCCAATGCTAGCTTTGCTGAGGAAGGTAAGCCCTGGAGCATAACCACTTATTTTCAACTTATGCAACTGTTATTTATATATGGTATTGTGCATTAATTTGTAGGAATTGATTGAACCCTAGTTGCATGATCCTAGGTACCTATGATATGAACAATAGTATGTGTTGTTAGCTAATATTCTATGCTAATAGGATTCGGTAAAAGTCGAGTGATTATCTGTCACTTGCGAGATATAGGAGTTGTTTGTTTACTTATGTTGGAATCATAAGGTCGACGGACGGGATTGGGAAAATATTCCTGTTGATATTTGATGCCCCGTCTGTATAGCAAAAGTGGCTAAGGTCGAAGTGTTTGGTAGTAGTGGTTAAGTTTTTGAAAATACTAACCGCATACCGAGAATATGGTAATCGGTAAGCTTAAGTGACTGATTGGACCGGCAAGTGGACTTTACCCTCACCCTCTTAACTTTATTCCCATGGGCACATGGTGAGTGTAGAGCCGGGCTCGAGCTCTGTACTTGAGCGGGGTGGCCTTGATCCACAATCCGGGAAGAAAGGAGAAAAGTTGCGTGGGTGACTCATCTGGGTCCCCATGCGTGTGTTTAGGTTTTGCTTTCCAAGGTTAAGAAAATCGATTTGAATAATCCATTTCTCACGGCCATTGAGACTGCTTAACCCTTTTACCACATAGAGTAAGAAGAGAAATATTACCAATGATGATAATCTTGTTGGATGCTAAGATAATTTTTCCGCCATGTGTAATGTTGGATAGTTGTTTACCTAGAATGTTTAATCAAACTAGAACTTGGAGCAAACATTTTGAAGTAAGGACTCAATTTTTGTTTTTTGCTTTTCGGCAAAACAAACCCTACAAGGCAAAAGTCTTACATATCTAGGAATCGGCTAAAGTATATTTCACTAGTCGGGTCAGTCTTGTTGATTATTAGTATACTCAGTCTTACTTGTGGCTTTGTTTTCAGGTGACGAGATCTTTGAGGACATGATTGCTAGTTGACTTGGTCATGTTCTCTACCTCCTAGTTGGTTGGTGGAATGGGATGCGTCCCCCGTCCAATGATGATAACGTTGAATGATTTCATGTACGGGCTTCATCATGATATATTATATTGTCATTTAGAACTATCATTTATTTTCCGTTGCACTTTAAACTCTGATGTACTTTGTTTATGAATTCGAACTCGGTTTGCAATAACATTTAATGTTGGACCATGTGTTGTAAAAATTATGAAATATTGTGATCTCTGGACTTACCTCCATGTGGATATTTTGTATGCTTTGTTTCGATCGAAATTCTAGTGGTTGCATCAGGATATTACTCGACAAACTGTCCAGTTACTCCGTTTTAAATGCGTGTTAGTTCGGATTATCTTTACGGTGATGGATAATGCACTTAAGTCGGATTAATTTGGACGGCAACACGGAAGCAGGATGATTTTTGTCGTGTGTTTGCCAACTCTGTTGTCAGAAGTGGACCTGCAGAAGAAGAATGTGTTTTCTGCATTTTCGTCATGTGTTTTTTCTTTTGCAAGATTTTTTTTGAACGAACGGCACTCGACGAGTGCGTTTCTATTGATATAGCAGAAAAATACAAGACTACAGCCCTGGGAGGCCATAGGCAGGAAACAAAAAGAAAAAAAATAACAAACTCGCCCGGTTGGATTGGGACGTCAACACGGGTTACCGCTCAACTATACTCACTGGCCGGTTGGATTGGGACATCAACACGGCCAAACTCTAATCACAACGATGACAGAGGAGAAAATGCACAATCGCAGCTTCCACCTACCATTGCCCTCTTGAGGCTATCGAAACAACTGAAGTGTTCCAGTGTTGATAGAGGAGCAGAAGGGGCAGACACCACCACACCAGGAGGCCACTGCCGTGCAGGACCCAATGCTGCAGTGCTGCAGCACCAAAACTGACCGCCCGACGGTATGAAAAACACCAAGTCCGGAGCAACCCAACGCGCGGGGGCCTGGCCACTTCCGCCATTGGACGCCACTCTTGCGTGCGCGGGGACCTCCAACCCGCCACTCAGCATGCCTCTCTCGTGCACGGGGACCTCCACCCCGCCACACGGCACCACGCTCCGTACTCGTTTCAGGGATTGCCGTTGAGGCAGCAAGAAGAGGTGCCCCGCCCCCCCGGGAACTGAACCAAGCCGCCAGACCACCTCCGTGGTTTGAGATCATCATGTTGCTTTCCCCCTCGCACGAAGACGCCACCCTCAAGCCAGAAGACCGAAGATGTCGCCCGCGCCGTCTTCCGACGTTGTACCGCACCGGAAGGGTTCAGCCGTGCTGAACACCCCGCCGTGATCCGCTGCAGGCTAAGTCGTCACTGATTGTCGTTGCCGCTAGTGCCGTCCTTCAAACGCTGTCCCACACCGCACTGGAGCCTGCCACCAGGCGCCGCGGAACGCTGCAAGCAGGCGAACAACAGCCGAGTGATGACCCCCGGCCACCAACAAAAGAGCAGGCGTCTTGGCGTGAGGTAGGCAACCCCCTTCTCCGCATGCCCTCCGACAGAATTGTCACCATCGGCCGAAGTAAATCGCGAGCAGCAGGCCGGCCAAGTCGCCGAACGATGTCTCTAGAGACGACGCCTCCAAGGAGGTCACGACGCCCACAGGCGCCGCCGTCGCTCGTCCAAGAGCTGGACTGGGTTTTCACCAAGAGACCTCGTGCAGGAGGGTTGCAACTCCAAAATGACGCCTTCAACAGGGAGAGCGACGCCTGGAGGCGCCGCCGCCATTTCACCAGAATGAATTTGGCGAGGGCTTTCGCTCGGAGTGCTGGCACCCCACTGCACGCGTTCGTCGCCTCAAGCCGGCACCATCACTGCGGCCGCCCCAACCGAGAGACGCCACTGTCACAGCTCCACAAAGCCCGCTGCCGAAGCTCCATCTTCCTCCGCCGTCCTCGCGACCTGGCAACGCTCACGGTGGTGCTGTCTGCGCCCGCCTGCGCCGCCAGCCGCCCGCACGCTTGTGCCGCCATCTGCCCGCACGCCAGCCCAGAGCTGCCACAAGCCGTGCGCGCTAGCCGCCAACGCTGCCAGCCCGGAGTCGCCGCCAGCCGAGCGCGCGCGGTCGCCGCCCCTGGCCGCAGATCCACCCATGGGGGGACTCCTCAATGGATCCACCGCTGCGGCCACCGGATCCGGCCTCCGTAGCCGCCGACACCTCCTACGCCCGCCCGGCGGCAGCTCCCTCGACACGCTCCCCGTCTGCCGCCGAGGCCGACCTGCCGCGTCCACAGGCGCCGGCGGATGCCTGAGCCTCCCCACGCACGCCCAGGCCACGCGGCCCCGGATCCCGATGGCGGCGAGCACTCTCCGGAGGTAGAGGCGGCCGCGCCCGCATGGAAACGCCGAAGAGCTCGGGAGGAGCCCTGCCGCCGCCTTCATCGCGAGTCGCGCAGTCTTCCGGCGGCCCGCTCGGGCGGCGGAGGGAGGCGACGGAGTAGGGGCGGCGGCTAGGGTTCGCCGGTCACTCGAACTGGCGTTGGCGCAACAGATTTTGAGTGTACCAATGGTGTGTAAACATTAATGTAAACCTCTGGTATGACCTGATGGAATTGTACGTGATGTATTGAACCTCTGCAGCAGTACCCGCCTTTTTCGCTAATTGAATTGGGGAACACCCTTCGGAAGTGCAATACTGCAATTCTGTTCTAGTGCTCCTGTCGGAAATATTTGACAATCCACAGGCTGTGTATCATCGAATATGTTACGAACTCAATCTTGGTCTGGGAAGAACTTTTTCAGAGAGAGACTGGGTGAATCAGCCAAGGAATTTGGGAGAAGCAGCGCGGAAGGAAACCACGAGGAGGAGGAAGACGTTCAGAGTTTCAGAGGAAGACGCGGAAGGAATTAGTTCGATGGCGCGGTTGCAGATGACCCGGGGGCAGCTGGGTCAAAGCCAAAACGCAGAGAACGCAGCTGGGTCAAACCCTAGTAGGAGCACTGCACACGTGGAGGAGGAGGAGGATGGCGAGCAGGGAGCTCGCCTCGAAGCTGCAAAAGGCGGGCGTTTGATTTCACCTGCCTTCACCATTTTTTTTAAAACAAAGCTATATTTAGAGGACTAACGAAATTCTATACTTGCGGAAAGAAATAGAAAGGCGACCGAAATGTGTTTTGAGATGACGAGATTGTACTATAAAGTGTGTGACCCATCACTTAATTTGTTGCCACTCTAGAAGATGCCCTATTACCTTCGCCAGAAAGCATTCTAGGAGTAGTTAGTTGATGAGCTTCTCAGGACGCGCGCGTCAACACAGTCAACGGCTCCTCCCTCGCCCCATGCCGGCACCGGTCCTCCCCCATAGATACTACATATAAGGTCTCCCGGGCGGCACGGTGAGGTGAAAACCCGCACATCTCGAAAGCACACCTGCTCACCGATCCCAAGAGTTCCCCGGCCGGCGACTACATCCATCACCATCAGCAGGCCATCGACATCAATCAATACTACTATGACCAAGCTGAGCGTCCCCGCCCACCACCGTGATCTCCCCCGGACGCTCAGCCACCGCTTCCTTGGGCGCCACGAGATGAAGCTGGCCCCGGAGGACGGCGTCAAGTTCCAGTGCGACGGGTGCAGGCTGCCCGGCAGGGGCCTGCGCTACCAGTGCGGCGCAGGCTGCAACGTCGACCTCCACGTCGGCTGCGCGCTGGCGCCTCCCTGCCGGGAGATCGGCGGCAGCAGGTTCGTGCTCCGCGACAAGCCGCCGGCCCCCGCGGGCCGCCGGCACTGCGACGCGTGCGGCGGCCCCGCGCGCGGGTTCGTCTACCACTGCCCCGAGCTCGACCACGACGTCCACCCGTGCTGCGCCGACCTGCCGGACCGCTTCAAGGTGGCCGGCCTCTCCTTCAAGCTGCACATGAAGAGGTCGCCGCGCCGCTGCGTCCTCTGCGCGGACGACGGCGAGGGCTGGTGCTCGCGCTGCGTCTACTGGTCCTACCGCTGCGACGTCGGCGACGGCGGCGGGCCGGTGTTCCTGCACGTGGCGTGCGCCGGGGACCTGGTGGCCTCCGGCGAGACGACCGTCACCAGCGTGTCCGTGGGCGAGGCGTACAACAGGGTCATGGCCTCCGAGTCCAAGTGGGTCGTCGTCGCTGATGGCGGCCTCAAGCGCAGCAGCAAGAAGCAGCCCTCCGGCGATGCACACCGCACCAACCGCAGCACCGGCAAGGAGATCGTTCCGGCCGCCCCCACCAACCGCAGCGCCGGCAAGGAGATGGTTCCGGTGAGCGCCAAGGATCTCAAGGCGCTGCTGCTGCAGGGGAGGGACGCCGCCAGGAGCAAGAGCCGCGGCGGCGGATCAGCGTTGCAGCGCTCGCTCAGGGTCATTGGCTTCTTGGTGTGCGTCGTGATCGGCGTCATCTTTGGGGACCCGACGGCCATGGCCGTGGCGGTTGCGGGGGTGATCTTCCCCAACCTCTAGGCTCTCGCTCGCTTCACAGGGTGTTTAATTTGGAGCGAGCTTATTATGCTGAGTGTGCATGTTGCTGTTGCTTACATACGGCACAGAGTTTCAGTCTTTGTTTTTCTCCTTTAATTTCCTTGTGTTTTTCTTTCTTTGGCTTCGTGAATTTTGTTAATCGAGTGAGTTTCTTCGAATTGCTCGCTGCCATTATATTACATGGTAGTGGATTTAGATCCAATCCAAAGAGTGCAGTCCAAGAAGTGAATTAATTCCTCCAAAATAATCCAATCCAATTCCAATTAAAATGCCTTATGTCCAATCCAATTAATCCAACCAAACTCGCTCAATTTAAGTCCAGATTCATCCACAGAGATCCAGTAATATGAAAATTAGTACAGCTACATGTGGAACCCGAGTCAATTAAAATCTCGTGTAAACACCTCAAATTTCTTACGAACTTGACTAAAATTTATAAAGATAATGACTCACTATGAAAGCAATATACTTGATCCAAATTGGAATTAATCGTGCCCCTTGAATCCTCTGATGCAGTGATTCAAGTCGATCTGTTATTACGTTTTCAAGTCTAGTAGTATATCTTCCGGATAATAGATAGTTTTTTTTTTGAGGGGTATGATAGATAGTTTTCATGCCTACATGCGCAAATATTTACCGCGAGCGCTTAGGACTCGGTGTCTCTGCTCGCCGCGGCCGGCCATCATACCCCTGACCTGCGGTGCGCGGTGCCCGGCCGGCCGGCGTGCGACGAGGCGCACGAGCTAGCGCCGCCGCCTGCGGTGCGTGTGCGGCGGTCGGGGTGTGGCAGGAGCCACGGCGCGCGCACGGAGTTGGGTGCCGGAAGGCGCGTGCCTGCCTGTCGTTGGCCGGCGGCGAGCGCACGAGGAACGTCGGCGGTGAAGCTCCGGCGGCGGCATGCATGTTGTTAGCTATAGATGAGAGAGGTTTTGCGCAGGCATATAAGAGAAGATAACAAAGATGACATCATCTATATGCATGTAAGTTTAAAACTAAAAAAAGTTATAACTATTAAATCGTGCATCCAAAATTTAAATTTGGATAGCATCATTGTATTTCTTGTCATAAATTTGAAATGTACCATTATCTTTCAATGACAAGATCTTCAGAACTAAATAATTAATTTCAGATCTGGAAATAAATAATTGTTTTTATGAATAAAAAATTAAATATTAGGAACACATAATAATGTACAACGAATAAAATATTATACATCGTGAACATTTGATTGTATAGGATAGATATGAAAAATGAATATCACGACCAAATAAGTCAACATCACGGAACAATTTAATCTACAAAGCGAACAGTATATTCTTATTAGCAGAAGAAGTCAAAAGGAACAAAACTGAAAACATAAGGGGAAAAAGAAGAAAGAAGAAAAAATATGTTAAAAAGGGGAAAAAGTAACGGAAGGAAAAATAAAAGAAAAAATATGGAAGGAAAAAAGAATGAAAAGAAAAAATATGGAAGAGAATGAAAAAATAAAGAACAAATGAGGCACGCTTCTTTTCTAAAAAGTTAATTATGAACTTGTGTAGATATAGGAAAGGAAGAAGAATGATATATGTTATAGAGGAAACATATACTAAGGAATAGAAGAAGAAATAAGTAAGTAAATAAGAGGAAAAAATAACTAGAAAATAAAATAGGACTAAAAGTATTTGTAAGAATGGATAGAAGAGAAATGGTAATGAAAGGGGAAAATAGAGGGGAGAAAAACGAAAGAATAAAGCAGAAAAGAAAATAGTAAGATCTGGTCGCAACTCATTGAGTAGCAGCAGCCTTATAACCTTCCATGAGCAGCAGCAACCTTAGAGATGCTTAGATTGATAGTCTGATCCTACCACCTTGGACCGCGTAGCTACAGACATAAATAGATAATGGGCTGAATTTACACCACCGATCTACGGAGTAGAATTTTTTAGGCAATGGATCGATCATCTATAGCGCGGGCGATGTACACCCTCCACCGCGTGCGTGTGCTGGTTCTGTTAAGTACTGAAGAGTGCAGTCTACTACCAATGTCTTATTTAGTTGCTGTTGAAAGTTTTTGAAATATAATCTTTTTACATTTAAAGTATAAAATATAGATTAATCTTAAAACTAATTACAGAACTCGTCTGTAAACTATGAGACGAATTTATTAAGACTAATCGATCCGTCATTAGCATATAGTTACTGTAGCGATTACTGTAATAATTTAGTGTCTAATCATAGTCTAATTAGGCTCATTAGATCCGTCTCGCAATTTACAAGCAAACTATGCAATTCGTTTTTCATTTCATTTAGATTTAATACTCCATGCATGTAATATTCTCTTTCGATGTGATAGTTTTGGAATTTTGAATTTTGCAACTAAACAAGGTCCAAATTAAACTTCCTATTAGAATCTTTGACAAACATCTGATGTTAAAAGATAAATAACTCAGTCCACTATTTACCGTGGAGAGCTACTTTTCTTCGTCTCCATCGTCAGATAATACTATATGTACGGTATCTCTTTATAAAGTTGTGCATGTACCCATTTGTCGGGTACCACAATTAGGGACACCCTAATTGGGGTACTGTGATCGCTTAAAAACACAAACACCTGTTGAGACAACTGGGCCCATAAATGCCCACGGCTTGCTTCCCATCTGGAAGAAAGGAAAGGACTCAAAGAAGCCCAGCGTGCGGCCCATTCGCATCCCCCTCGAACCCGCGGAACGATCTCCGCCTCGCTCGGGGGTCCCTCTCGGGCCCGCTGGACAATCTCCGCCTCGCTCGAGGGTAGCAGATCTACCCTCGAGCGGGTGACACATCTCCGCCTCGCTCGAGGGCTCCCCTCGTGACCCTCGATCGCGCAACACATCTCCGCCTCGCTCGAGGCCATCTCTCGGCTAAGGGACAAATGGCCCCGCCGCCCAACCGCTCGTCGTACGAAGTCATTAAAAGCCAGCCACTCTGCCACGGCTCAAAGGACGGGCGGCGTCAGGCTGCCACTCCCACAGTAGATATGACCGGGGTCCCATCCGCTGACTCCGGTCACCGCTCCGCCATCCCGGTGGCTGTAGCGGCACTGTGGGACATGCGACGCGAGACAAGACAGGCTCGGCACTGCTCCCGTTACTGTTCTGCCGACGCCGACCATCCGGACTCACCTCCCACTGGGGAAAGGGTCCGGCGATGTCACGTGTCCTCCCGAGAGGGGCACTCGGCACAAATGGACGGGGTCCTGGACCTCCCCCCTTCAGGGTCCAGGACTTCCACGTGTCCCCCGGCCCTTCTAGGGTGCACACCCGCACTCCGACCAGGGGGCCCGGGGCCGCCATGCACCCCATCGCCGCTGATGCATGCAGGACCCTAGTCCGCAGGGCCCACCGAACGCCGCCGCGCCGTATATGGAACACCATACATCAGCCACGACCACGCCCCCTGCAGGGACACTGCAGGACGACCGGCGCGATCTTAGCAGGACCAAGGACGAAATCCAGGACGACAGCGACGCGCGCCGCCTTCCCACAGTGTACTTCCTACAGTATCCAACCACTGTGCCCCGCGATTTGGGGGAAACGATGACTTCTATGCCCTCACTCATGTGCACCGCCCCTCCTTGTAACTATAAAAGGAGGAGGTGGGCTTCCTTTGGGCTCTCTCACACTCTCACTCGGCCGATCCCGCTCTGGTTTCTCTTTTCCAAGAGGACGTTCAGGGACCACTAAGGACTCATCTCAACCGACTCCGCTTCTAGCAGAGACCTGGGAGCTTCCCTCCCTCTCTCGCCTTGTCTGTACCCCCTACTACAAGCACTCCGGGTGCAAGATAATACAGTGCCCTCGCACACCCCCTTTGCTGGACGTACGGCCCCGCGGCCGGAATCAGGATAAACCGTGCGTTACTGTGATTGCCTCTTGCATCATCATCTGGGACGAGGAAACACGCAACATTTACTAGTTGGGATTCGGGCCCCCGGGTCGGGACACCGACAGTTGGCGCGCCAGGTAGGGGAGCGCTGCGTGATATTTTCTCTCTCTTTCCCATTTGATCTCCAGGGATGGCGGGCAGACCCAACCCATACCCCATGGGTGTTTCGGATCCGCTTCCAGCAGGACGCGTGATCTCGTTCGGGAGTCTCGAGTTCAGAGCAACCGGCAACGGTTACCTCATGCAGCTCCTCTCCTCCGAACGCGACCCCGTCACTTCTACTTCACCAGCCCGGCGCAACAGGCGCTCGGGTCAGCGTTCGCGACAAGCACGCACGGAGCGGCGTCGCGCGGCTCGCCACTGCTCCCCCACGTGGGTTGAGGCTGGCATGTCGCAACTCAGCGTCACCGCCAACGGAGCCACCGTTTCGTCATCACGTGCCTCGGCATCATCTGCGCTGGCATCGTCACCTGCGGCAGCACCAGTGCTCCCTAGGGGGGGTTCGACCTCGCCATCACTCTTCCCCTTCGGGATGCGCAACACTGCCGCCCGCGCCTCGTCAACCGGCGCTAACTTTATCGAGCGTGAGGACCTGCCGGGTCATCATCTTCTGTCGATCCGCAGCCTCATCACGTCGTCTCCTGACGAATCCTACCCCGAGACGGCAAACTCGATCGCCGACGACGTCAACTTCTTCATGAACAACTTCACGGCCGAGGAGGCCGAGGACTACTCCGGCTACCACCAAATCAAGATGAAAGAGTCCGACCAGCTCGCGACTTCTTTTATCACACCCTTCGGCATGTACTGCTACGTTACGATGCCCTTTGGCCTCAGAAACGCCGGAGCCACATACCAGCGGTGTATGCTCCACGTTTTCGGAGACCATCTTGGGCGCAGCGTAGAGGCATATGTCGATGACATCGTTGTGAAATCCAGGAAGGCGGACGACCTGGTTGCTGATCTCAGGATCGCGTTCGATTACCTACGAGCCAAAGGGGTAAAACTTAACCCCGAGAAGTGCGTGTTCGGGGTGCTTCGAGGCATGCTCTTGGGCTTCATTGTCTCCCAGCGGGGCATCGAACCCAACCCTGACAAAGTCTCGGGCATCACTCGGATGGGACCGATCCGAGACCTAAAGGGGGTACAGAGGGTCATGGGATGCCTAGCGTCCCTTAGCCGTTTCATCTCGCGTCTCGGCGAGAAAGGCTTACCCCTGTATCGACTCTTGAGGAAAACCGAGCGCTTCACGTGGACCCCCGAAGCTCAAGAAGCCCTCGAAAGGCTGAGGACATCGCTCACCCGTGCCCCCATTCTCACACCACCTACGGACGGTGAGCCCCTCTATTTGTACGTAGCTGCGACGACCCAAGTGGTCAGCGCGGTGATCGTGGTCGAAAGACAAGAGGAGGGTCATGCTCTGCCCGTCCAACGGCCGGTGTACTACATCAGCGAGGTATTGTCTGAAACTAAGACACGATATCCGCAGATTCAAAAGCTGCTCTACGCAGTGGTTTTGGCTCGGCGCAAGCTGCGCCACTACTTCGAGGCCCATCCCGTCACCGTGGTCTCGTCTTTCCCCTTGGGAGAGATAGCCCGCAACCGGGAAGCCGAGGGTAGAATTGCCAAATGGTCTGTGGAGCTGATGGGAGAAACACTCACCTACGCCCCCCGCAAGGCAATCAAGTCCCAAATCTTGGCCGACTTCGTGGCTGAGTGGACGGACACTCAGCTACCTCTACCGCAAATCTAGGACGAATGCTGCACAGTGTACTTCGACGGATCGGTGATGAAAACCGGCGCTGGAGCCGGCCTACTCTTCATCTCACCCCTCGGAGAACACATGCAGTACGTGATATGTTTGCATTTCCCCGCCTCTAACAACATGGCGGAGTACGAGGCCCTCCTCAGTGGCCTCCGCATCGCCATCGAGCTCGGCATCAAACGCCTCGACGCCCGCGGCGACTCTCAACTCGTCGTCGACCAAGTAATGAAGGAGTCTAGCTGTCACGACGCGAAGATGGAGGCGTACTGCAACGCAGTGCGCTGCCTCGAAGACAAGTTCGACGGCCTAGAGCTCAACCATGTCCCGCGCAAGTACAACGAGGACACCGACGAATTAGCCAAGATCGCGTCGGGGCGGACCACCGTCCCCCCAAACATCTTCGCTCGAGACATCATCAAGCCCTCCGTCGAGTTCAAGGACCCGACGGAGTCAGGCCCCTCATCCATTGGGCCCTCCGGCGGGAACCCCCCGGCGGACGAGGTCGAGCCCATGGACATTGACTTCGGCACCACCTCCGCGGACGAGGCCGAGGCAATGGAAGTTGATGAGGCCCCCACTTCGCAAGATTGGCGCGTCCAGTACCTTGACTGGATGATTCGAGGGGTCCTACCCTCGGACCGCGCTCAGGCGCGACGCCTCGCAAGGAGGGCTAAGTCCTTCGTCCTAATCGACAACGAGTTACACAAGCGCGGTCCCTCGGGTCTCTTACAACGATGCATCCCCATCTCCGAGGGCAAGGAGCTGATCCGCGACATCCACGCTGGCATCTGTGGCCACCACGCTGCGCCGCGCACCCTCGTGGGTAACGCGTTTCGGCAAGGCTTTTACTGGCCCACCGCGGTCACCGACACCACCGACGTTGTGCGGACCTGCGAGGGTTGCCAGTTTTATGCGCGAAAAACACATCTCCCGGCCCATGCTCTGTAGACCATCCCCATCACGTGGCCGTTCGCCATGTGGGGACTAGACCTCGTCGGACCGCTGAAGAAGGCGCCCGGGGGCTTCACCCACTTGCTGGTGGCGGTCGACAAGTTTTCCAAATGGATCGAGGCTCGACCCATTGGCAAGGTCAAATCCGAGCAAGCAGTCCAATTCTTCACCGACATCGTCTTCAGGTTCGGGGTCCCGAACTCGATCATCACCGACAACGGCACCCAATTCACAGGCAAGAAGTTCTTGGAATTCTGCGACAGCTTCCACATACGTGTAGACTGGTCGGCTGTGGCACACCCACAGACGAACGGGCAAGTGGAGCGTACCAATGGCATGATCCTCCAAGGACTAAAGCCAAGGATCTTCAACAAGCTGAACAAATTCGGCCAGAGGTGGCTCACGGAGCTACCCTCGGTCATTTGGAGCCTGAGGACGACCCCAAGCAGAGCTACGGGCTTTTCCCCATTCTTCCTCGTCTATGGCGCCGAGGCCATTCTCCCCACTGACTTGGAGTACGGATCGGCGAGGCTCAAGGTATACCAAGAGCAACGAAACCGGCGAGCTTGCGAAGACTCGCTGGACCAAGTGGACGAGGCTCGAGACATGGCGCTCCTCCACTCTGCGCGCTACCAGCAGTCCTTGCGAAGGTATCAAGCGCAGAGGGTCCGGCGCCGAAACCTCAACAAAGGGGACTTGGTGCTGAGGCTCCGACAGGACAACAGGGGCCGCCACAAGCTCTCACCTCCATGGGAAGGACCATACATAATCGCCGAGGTGCTCAAACCCGGCACGTACAAGCTGGCAAACGAAAACGGCGAAGTCCTCACCAACGCCTGGAACATACAACAGCTACGTCGCTTCTATCCCTAGCGTTTCAAGCTATTCGTACATCGTTTGTTCTCGCAGTTTAATTTTCCCAAAAAAGTAAAGAAGTACACTTTACTTGTCTATTTTTGGGAACCATCCGGGCCCTCGAAGGCTAGGATGCGCGCTAACACTGAGGTACGCTCGGCTTTACCCTCGGCAAAGCCGAGCCTCCCTCGGGGGCTACTACGGGGGGAACCCCCGAACGTCCCCAAAAAGTCGCCAATGTTTTTCGAAATATTTCCGTCTCGACCCTAAGCTTCTCGTATCCTTGGAAAAAATGGACGCGAGGCGTAAGCAGCTACGGTACGGGGCCGGCCGAGTCGTGGGGCCGCCTACGCCTCCGGGATACGGCACCCCTCTCACCACCCTACGCCTACGTTGCTTATGAACGCAAACTTTCTCGCAGATGTTTATCTAAGTCGCATACGAAGAACACAGAAATAAAGTAAAGAAACATAGGCTCGAACGCACAAGGCCTCGACGGGCCACACATTCAAATTACGAAATAAAATCTCTTATATTCATAGGATGTGATTACAAAGCGCGACTATGATATAAACACTAATCTATTTACATGGGCTTCAAGGCCCAGTTTTCCTACAGGCTACCATCCCCCCCCCTTGCGGGTCTTCAGGGGCGTGGAATTCGGCAATAGGAGGGATGTTTGCCTCGAGCTTCTCGGCGAGGACGGTGGCGAACTCCACCGCGGCTGCGTCGGCTTCATCCATGATGGCCGATGCGGCGTCCGCGTCAGCATCATTGGGAATGACGTACCCCGACGACACCCTCTGGAGATCCATGAGGTATTGCGTCGAGGCCACGGCGAGAGCCCGCAGGACACCGAGGCGGAAGGTACTCTTGGCGTGCTCGGCAATCCGACCGCCTAGCGCGCGCAGGCGGCTAATCACCGAACTGCCCGAGACGGCACCCTCCCCCTCGAGCTCTTGACACACGCTCACGGCGGTCTGCTCCAGTTCAGCAAACTCCATTTGTGCCACCGTGAGCGCGGTGCGGACCGCTTCCTTCGCCGCGGTCTCGTCCGCCACCTTCTGCCTCAGCTCTGAGCGAAGGAAATCAACGTCAGCTACGAAAAGAAACAAATCAACGAAAAACTCGAAGGTACTCACCTGTGATGTTCCTTTGCGCCTCCTCCCTCTGGGCTCGGGCGGCCTCTCCGAGCGAGGACAGGGAGGCTTCCTTCTCTCTAAGGGCGGCCCCCATGTTCTGGAGCCACCTCCTTCTCCTCGAGGGCCTCGCCCTGTTCCCGGAGGGTCCCGGTGAGCGCAACCACGGCTACCTCCTTGTGGAGGAGCTCGGCCTTCTGCTGCTCGAGCGTGGTGCTGTGACGCTGCAGCTCGGCGCTCTGCACCTCAGCCTCGCGAGCTTTCTCCTCGAGCGCCGCCCGAAGGCGTTGCAGCTCGGCAGCTTGCGTCTCGGCCTCCTGGGCCTTCTGCTCCACTGTCGCCTTCTGGGCGTCCCGCTCATCGACAGCCCGCGCCAATTCCTCCTCCAGCGCCCGCTGACGCGCCCCCAGATCCGCCATTTTCGTATTGGCGTCAATGTTCTTGAGCACCAGCTCGGAGTTGTGCTGCCCGAGCTGGCTCATCTGGGAGTACAGCCGGGTCATCTCGGCGCTCTTTTCGTGCGAGATTTCCCTCAGCTACTGCAGAGGGGAGGACATTGGTGAAGACGCGTAAAAGTTAAACCGAATCCGAGCAATTTTCGGGAGGAAGTATTTACCTGGCTAACCTGGTAATCCACATTCTGGTGGAGCTGGAAGGCGCGGTCGAGGGCTTGCAAGATCTCACGACCCACGCCCATCTGCTTGTCCCAGGCTTCCTCCTCCTCTCGCTCCTTGCGGAGGAACTCCGAGGGGACCCCGGATGGGACGATCGCCCCGAGATGGCCCCCCTCGGACGTCCCCGCCTCGAGCATGCCCGCGCTGGCTGACGCGAACTCGGCGATGTGCGTGGCGGCGCTCGCCGCAGCAGCGGGGTCGATGTCCATCGAGTCCCCATACTCCTCGCTGCTGTCCGACAGCTCCACTACCGCCGTCACACCCCCTTGCGTCGTTGGCACGGGCACTACCGCGACAGTACCCTCGTCCCGGGCCTCCGCGGGCCCCGGGACGGGGGCTCTTTCCACCACCGGCGCCTCTTGTGCCGTCTCCTCCTCTGCGACGCCCTCGCCCTCGGCCCTTGAGGGCTCGAAGACGAGGGTTTCCTCCTCCACACGGTTGGCAGGGCGCTCCTGCGCGCCCCCGCCGGTCTTTCCTCCTGTGTCCGGTCGGGCGGCGCTAGCCGCATTGCCCTGACCGGCCTCAACTTTAGTAACTGCCAGGGCGGCGCCGTCCACGCTGTCCTAGCCGGTCTCCTCGGCGTCGGTGGCTGGAGAGGCTGCTTCGGCACCGCTCCGGCCAGCGTCACCCTCCTCCTGTGCCCGAGCTTCCTGCGCCGCCTGGGCACCTCGAGCCATGGCCTCCTGTAGCCTCGCGGCCGCCGCCTCGAGATCCACAGCAGGCAGGGGCTGCGGCGCCGTGTGCGGCGTGCTGCGTGCCCCGGTCTTGAGAGCCTTGGCCGGGGCAAGCTGCACCGCATCTTTGGGAACGACCCCGGGGCTGGAAATCAAGAGACACGAGTTCAGGACAACGGGATCAAGAAAATCCACCAAACACGCAACAAAAGCGAAATCCAATTCACTTACCCAGATCGAGCGCTCATGCTCTGCTTCCTCGTGGCGCTTCTTCGAGCCCGGATCACCGAGCCACCCCTCGAAGACTGCCCCGAGGGCGCACCCCTCGTGTCGGCCTGGTTACTCAAGGCCGGCAGCGTGGGCAACTCCGCGCCCGCCGCAGCCTCGTCGCCACGGATCGGCAATTGGGGCGCAGGCGTCTCCTCACCGCCTGCCGGAGGCGACGACTTCCGCTCCGTCCCCTCGCGGGATGGGTGCGCCGAGGCCGCGGCCCTTGTCTCTTCCAGCGCCGCCGGCTCCCCCTCGTCCTCGTCCCACAGGTAGAATGGTGGGGGGCTCGCGCCCGCCTCTTCCCCGTCGCCCCTCAGAGCGTGGTCCTCGGCATCCGAGGCCTCCTCTTCATCCTCCTCTGAGGACTCGGGCGTGGCGGGCTGCGGCTTCCCCTTCGCGCGAGCGAGTTTGCACGCCTTATCATGCCTCGCCTTCCTTTTCCTCTTCCTCTCGACCTTTGCCTCCGCCGCGTCCTTCCGCCTTTTCATCTTCTCCGCGTGGAGGCGATTGATCAGGCATTGTTCCAGGACCGGGGGCTTCGAGGAGCCGCACCTCAACCCCTGCGAAGCGCACCCGGGATGGGGTCAGGAAAAGGGGACTACACAACACACAACAAATTCAAAACCAAAACTTACCAGAGAAATGTACCCCGGCTCGGGGCGCATCTTGATCCTCCAGAGATCCTCGGGATTTTGAGGGAACTCCGCCACCGGTGGCGTGGGAAAGGGGCTTGCTCGACGTCCTCGAGCCCTCCACCTGGCTCCCAGGGGTGAGCTCGAAAATCGGCAGGGCCCTTTTCACGAGAGGGATAACCCTCTGCCGGTGGAAGTTCACGATGACGGCCGCTGCCGTCAGCCCCTTCCTCGCCAGACGCACCAGCACGTCGGTGAGGCCCTCGAGCTTGGCTTGTTGCGCTGGGGGCGACACCCCCCAGTCCCACTTCGGCGGTCGCTCACGGAGAACTTTGTTAGTGAACGCCGGGAGTGCGCCCCTGTAGTTCCGAAGGTATAACCACCCTCGGCTCCACCCGGAGTTGTTTGTCGTCATCTTGCTTGTGATGTAAAAATTCCTCCGGGTCGGGCGGACGTGGAGCGTCAGGCCACCGGCGCGCGCGAACTGCCTCGGTTGGCCCCACGCGTTCTCGACGAAGAGTTCGCCCCGGAATAGATGGATCCAGAGGTCCCAGTGGGCTTCGATGCCAAGGTACCCCTCGCAGACGGCGATGAAGACCACCGCCTGCGAGATGGAGTTGGGGCTGAAATTGTGCAGCTCCACTCCGTAGTACATGCACAAGGCCCTCATGAACCTGCTGACGGGGACGCCGAAGCCTTGCTCGTGAAGGCGCACGAAGCTTACGACGTAGCCTTGCGGGGACTTCGGCTCGGTCTCATCCGGATGCGGGGAAATCCACGCCGGCGCCCCCGACGCGGTGATCCGCGGCAGCAGCCGGTCTTTGACCGCTGCTCCAGGACCGCCACGGTGGCGGAGGACTTCCCCCACGGCAAAGGCTCCTAGATGTCTGACATCTCTGCGAGTCGAGGGGGATGCGGGAACGAAGGCTCCGAAACAGCTAAGTCTCTCTCTCTCTCTCTTTTTCTCCTTCTTCCTCTTCCTTCTCGCTCTTGGCTACGGGTTCAGGAAGCAACGGAGGCAGAGAAGGCGAAGCAGGATGGAGGCAAATGTCCAGGTGAACCCAAAACATCCCCTTTCTCTTCATCTTTATTCACCACGACGGGCACATCCACAGCCACGGCCCAAATCTACCACATTGAATGCGGTAGATTTTGCTATCGCTGACGGATGGGCCCCACGACCGCGGAGTCTCCCACGCGCGCACGAAGTAATAAATGCGGCACGGTAACCGGCGGGCGTGGCGCGACTGTTGCGCTATCCCATCCGTCAGCCGCCGCCCACGCCGCTTCGTCTGCCCGAGGCTGTCGCCTGAAAAGGCGCGCCCACACCGCACCGCACGAATCGGGCCACATCGCCCCCCCCACCAGCAGAAGACCCGCGCGCGTGGCCCGCGACTCTGCGACGTTTTCAGATCACGATGGAATATTCCTTCAAGGGGTCTCTTTACCCTCGAAGGAACCGCATTCCGAGGCCTCACTGATCAGGGGTTCGAAGCCTGGCCCTTCAGGGGGTTCGACAGGCGCCCCAGATCACCAGAGTTAGGGACTGCAGGGATGTGCCGTACAAGCTATCCTCAAATGCGGAGTTTGAGACATCCCACGCAGTGTTCAAGGCCAGTCGAGGGTGCCTAGAAGGGGGATCCCATCGAGGGAGAGCATCAAGCCCTCGAACCCTACCGAATGGGTCCGAGCCCCGCCTAGCAAACCCTCGCGAGCGCTTTATGTGATGTGTCTATGGACCACAAGCCGACCCCTATCGAACGGGGCACGGACGTCCGCTTGAACAACCCGCTAACAGCTCACTGAAGCAGCCATAGCTCGCGGCCCGGGCATGGGTAGCATGGTGCGCTTCACCCCTCCTCCTTGCGGAAGGGCGACGAGGGTCGTAATCGAAGTCGAGGGTTCCCTTGAACGCCTTTACATGGGCCTGGGCTCGGGGGCTCCTCGCACACCACGATTCAAATCGCACCCTCGAATAAGTCGACAACCATTAATTGCGAAGCTCCACGTGTCTAACCAAACCCTCCGCTGTTGACGTGCGCTCCCCTAATGGTTCTGCTGAATGCCGGGCCGCTGTACCAGCACTAAGAGGGCCGAGGCCGGCTGAAAGAGTGCCGATGCTGGCTGAAAAAGGTGCCGGGCAGCCGCCCCAGTAAAGCTACCCAGTGGGACAACGTTTATAGCCCTTGAACGAGCACAAACTCTCCTCCAAGGCCTCGGGGGCTACACCCGCGGGTGCGCTGACGCGCCCCCGCGAAGGAGACTTCACACATATTCGAGGGTCGTAACTCTGTGTACACCCCTATACCCTCGGTAATCCTCCTTGTAGAGGAGAAATGGGACTTTATTGCTCAAATGCAAATAAAGATTACAAACGGTTACCGGCGCGAAGCCATCGAAAGAAACAAACACGTTGCCACCTACGTGGCAATTTTCCCTGTCTTGGGGAGAAGCGAGCGACGAAGAAAGGCACCAAGCCCCTAGCTGACGCAACAGCGAGGCTGCTAGGGATGCGAGAAGCAGCCCCCAGACCTCACAGGTCCAGCGGGACGCTCTCCTCGCAAGCCTTCTTCTAGCGTCTCCTCCACCGAAGACCACGCGGGGGGTCGAGCTGGCGAACAGCGCCCTCCGCACCGTCTCCCCGAGAGCAACCTTGTCGCCGGGGGGGGGGGACGATGCAAAGAACAGCCGCCCAACCTGGCACTAACGCCATGATCAGACGTCTCCATCCCCCTTCAGGCTAGGGGACATCGCAGGAGCAGGACCCCACGGGCCCAATGCTCTTCTGCTGATCCCACTCAACCTGAGGGATGGAGCGCACTCCCATTCCGGTCTTCCCCTACCGCTCGCAAGCATTCTTCTAGCGCCAAAAACCTAAAAAAGCCAGGCCACCCCATCTGGGGGCCGGTCACAAAAAGGCAAAAGAAACATTACAAGATTTGGGCGATGCTGGAAGAAAGAGTTGGGAGTTTGGAGAGGAGATGGAACCCCACGACCCCCCTTTATAGCTGCGCCGGGCACGAAGCTTCAAGCTTGGCGAAGAGCGGAGGCTTGTATCACCCGTGATGATGCAGCACTCCACAAGCAAAGGAGGTCCTCGGTCACCGCGCCGAGACACGACCGAACGAAATAAAGCGGAGCTGAGCCCCTGGACGCTAAGCGGTGCAGCGTCGGCTCTGGCCGGCTGCCCTCGACCGGCGCGCCGCAAAGCAACCAGGAACGCCGGGGCCAAGGCCCTGCGTGCGGGACAGCGCGATGAGCGCACCAGCTGCCAAGCAGCGGGCGCCACCGTCGCCCTGGCCCCCCTCAGTGCGCGGACACGTCTTGTCCTTCAAATAAACAAACAAAGGGGCGCGCGCCTCGAAGTACTCCCCCCACGGGCGTACTATCCCGACCGGCGTGTTGTCACGTCCGCCGGGCTGGCGCTCAGGCGCGTCTGATGGATGCGCGGCATTGACTGATCACATCAAAAGGGAAAAACCGCTGAATCACCCTTTGGCCGAATCCCCTGACTCGACCAAAGCCTCGGGGGCTACTGTCGGGTACCACAATGAGGGACACCCTAATTGGGGTACTGAGATCGCTTAAAACACAAACACCTGTTGAGACAACTGGGCCCATGAAGGCCCACGGCCTGCTTCCCATCCGGAAGAAAGGAAAGGACTCAAAGAAGCCCAGCGTGCGGCCCATTCGCATCCCCCTCGAACCCGCGGAACGATCTCCGCCTCGCTCGGGGGTCCCTCTTGGGCCCGCTGGACAATCTCCGCCTCGCTCGAGGGCTCCCCTCGTGACCCTCGATTGCGCAACACATCTCCGCCTCGCTCGAGGGTAGCGGGCCTACCCCCGAGCGGGTGACACATCTCCGCCTCGCTCGAGGCCATATCTCGGCTAATGGACAAATGGCCCCGCCGCCCAACCGCTCGCCGTACGAAGGCATTAAAAGCCAGCCACTCCGCCATGGCTCAAAGGACGGGCGGCGTCAGACTGCCACTCCCACAGTAGATATGACCGGGGTCCCATCTGCTGACTCTGGTCACCGCTCCGCCATCCCGGTGGCTGTAGCGGCACTGTGGGACATGCGACGCGAGACAAGACAGGCTCGGCACTGCTCCCGTTACTGTTCTGCCGACGCCGACCATCCGGACTCACCTCCCACTGGGGAAAGGGTCCGGCGATGTCACGTGTCCTCTTGAGAGGGGCACTCGGCACAAATGGACGGGGTCCTGGACCTCCCCCCTTCAGGGGTCCGGGACTTCCACGTGTCCCCCGGCCCTTCTAGGGTGCACACCCGCACTCCGACCAGGGGGCCCCTGGCCGCCATGCACCCCATCGCCGCTGATGCATGCAGGACCCTAGTCCGCAGGGCCCACCGAACGCCGCCGCACTGTATATGGAACACCATACATCAGCCACGACCACGCCCCCTGCAGGGACACTGCAGGACGGCCGGCGCGATCTTAGCAGGACCAAGGACGAAATCCAGGACGACAGCGACGCGCGCCGCCTTCCCACAGTGTACTTCCTACAGTATCCAACCACTGTGCCCCGCGATTTGGGGGAAACGACGACTTCTATGCCCTCACTCATGTGCACCGCCCCTCCTTGTAACTATAAAAGGAGGAGGTGTGCTTCCTTTGGGCTCTCTCACACTCTCACTCGGCCGATCCCGCTCTGGTTTCTCTTTTCCAAGAGGACGTTCAGGGACTACTAAGGACTCATCTCAACCGACTCCGCTTCTAGCAGAGACCTGGGAGCTTTCCTCCCTCTCTCACCTTGCCTGTACCCCCTACTACAAGCACTCCGGGTGCAAGATAATACAGTGCCCTCGCACACCCCCTTTGCTGGACGTACGACCCCGCGGCCGGAACCAGGATAAACCGTGCGTTACTGTGATTGCCTCTTGCATCATCATCTGAGACGAGGAAACACGCATCATTTACTAGTTGGGATCCGGGCCCCCGGGTCAGGACACCGTCACCATTGCATCTTTGCATGTGCACACATACACACACTAGTTAGATGCAAAACTCATCTTGTTATAAAAATATCTGTGAAAATGACAAAGTTCAGGTACATGCATCCTAGGAGCAGCTTGATGGTATGAATGCGGTATCATGTAATCCCTCGTCCCAATTATTAGTCCTTTTACCTTTTCTACTAAATATATAGATTTTTTCTATACATTTAGATATATAGATACATAATAAAAATAATTTATCTAGAAAAGTGAAAACAGCTAATAATTTAGTACCGAGGGAGAAGTGAGTATATCTGACGGCCGGTACTATCTTTGGGCATAGCGGTAGCGCACGCCTCATACTAGATGCTAATGATATGAATTATCCAATTTGAACTTAGTGGAGATTAACTCTAGCTAACCGCTTTCAAAGACTTTCCTCTTACTTAAAAGTCTAGGAGCCTAGGGTTCCGAGCCCCGTTTAGTTCGAAAAAACTTCGTACTGTACCCGTCACATCGAATCTTCGGACACATGTATAGAGTATTAAATGTAGTTAAAAAAATAACTAATTACACAGTTTAACTAATTACGACGAGATGAATCTATTAAGCCTAATTAGACTATGATTAGACATTAATTACCAAATAACAACGAAATTGCTACAATGTCAAAACCCAAATTTTTTCGCCAACTAAAGAGGGACACATGTTGTCTAAGACCATTTAATACATGACGCATGAGTAAGATCATAAGCTGAAAAATGAACTCTCCATTCTCTTTATATAAATATAAATATCCATTCTCTTTTCTATAACTCTACTAGTATCATCTTTTTATTTGGTAATAATAAAATCATTAGACTCGTTTATGCTAACCACCGCTGTCCCTGCTGACGTCCGCCGGACACGGCCCCTGGCCAGCATCTGCATCTCCTTCCCAAGAACTCGTCTTGGTCTCCTCTCCTCTCCTCTCCTCTGCCGCCAGTCCACGCGCTCCCTTCCCCCTCTCGCTCCTCCCTCTCACGGCGCTCCTCCTCCGCCGCCGCCGCCGCCTCCTCCCCCTCCTCCCGTTCTCGTCCGGCAGCGCTCCTAGCAGCATCTGCAGCCGCCCCGCTCCTAGCCCTGACCGCCGGAGATCCGGAGTTCTCTTGGTAAGCGAACCCACCCTCCTGTTTTTTTTCTTTTTCTTTTTTTGATAAGAATTAAGAACCCCCCTAGTTCTTCTTCCCGGCAAGTTCCAACGCGCTCTTCTGGTTCTCGATTCCTCACCGCGTTCCTGCTGTGGCTAGCTTCTTCGGTTTCCTCTCGCGTGGTGAGGAGGTTGGGTTGTGGATTGGGGATCGGCTGGCGCGGGGATGAATACGAGGCCGGTGGTGCTCGTCCTCCTCTTGCTCGTCCTCATCATCACGTCGCAGTTCGAGTGGAAGCAGCAGATCGGGGACGCCGCCGACGCCGACCCGGCCGCCGCGCGCCGACGCCAGCAGCTGCTCGCCAGGGAGGACGCCGTCAAGGAAAAGGTTCGTGTCCAAGCAACCTGACCTAACATCCTTTTTAGTTGTCCCGTGTGCTTTGCAAGGTTGGTGCATTCGCAATTGAAGCAGCTGTCATGCTTTCTCCCCCTTTTCCTCTTCCGAAGAAAGCTTGTGGCAGTGATATCTGAACTAAATTTGGTTACACGTCGAAACTGGAAGCGTCACTGAATGGAAACTAGCCTAATTGTGCACGCATTTAATTGATTTTGGTCTTTCAGAGTGGTTGACAGGGATATTTAAGATCTGTTTACAATAGATTTTAGTAACATCTTGAACAACAAGCTGATTTTCTGTTTTCAGTGAACTAGAAGATATGCACCATTAGAAATCTACTTCAGCTGTGGAATGCATTGTTAGTATATCCCATTAGATGTGAATCCAAAAAAATATAGAATGGGCACTTTGCCACCTGACCTCTGGCTTGCTAGCACCTATCAATTTATAGCATGAAGGAGATGCGGTGTGTTCGCTTACATCATATATCATGAGCCATACATGTGCTGCAACCGGTTGCAAACCTATTTCTAGAGTAGTTTGCAAGCAGAGTTTCCGGTTACTAACAGACCTTGCCGTTACAGGCTTACAGCTAGTGAAATCACGGGAGTGATGATTCCCTACATTTAATTCACAACTGTGTAGTTTTTCCCTTCCAAATAAGGTAACAGTCTAAAAATAGTACTAGCTTCTGAAGTATGGAACTTTTGGTCTGTTGTCAGTTGCAACTAGCAGGTAAAGAACCATAGGGACGAATTTTGTGTATATTGGTTAGTTCAGCAAAAATAGCAGATATAAAGGAACTATCATGCTCTTCATTGCAAAATGGGAAGCGCTGTTGTGTTCAAAGCATCACAATGACATGCATGACCAATTGAGATCTAGCTTGCTATGTTATGCCTTATGCTTGTTTGGTAATAACGCAACCTTTGAGGTCCAAGCCTGAGTTGATGTGGAACAGGATAACAATTGGATAACGATCAATTATTGTATGTTTTGGCGTCAGTATTAGGACTAAAATTAATCCTTTGAAGAAATGGGGAGTCTTAACATGTTTTTGGCAAACTCAAGTCAGGCAACTGTTTTCAGTTACTTCTGTAATTAGGCAGTTTGACTGCTACTCCACATCATCAATTATGTTATCCATGTTTCTGCAGAGTAGCATGTGCACTTATCATTGTATTTGCTTCAGCTTCAGCATCAATAAAAAGGGCAGCCCGGTGCATGTAGCTCCCACTTGCGCAGGGTCCGGGGAAGAGTCCGATCACTTGGGTCTTTTTGTACGCAGCCTTTCCCTGCATTTCTGCAGGAGGCTGGTACTAGGACTTGAACCCGTGACCTCATGGTCACAAGGCAGCAGCTTTACCACTGCGCCAAGGCTCCCCTGTGGATGTCCATACAAAAACAAAATAATTGAGAGTCCATATTGGTGCATGTCCCATGTGGAATTGAGAGAAAAAAACAATTGTACAAACATGCCAATATGTACTATGTTAAAAAGACAAGCAATGTAGATTTATATTGTGCAATATTATATGTGCTAGCTTCTCTTTTTACATAATAAAATATGAGAATTTTTGTTCACTCTTTTCTTTTATTTTCATTTTAAATTTTGCAAAATGCATTCGTTGTAACATGGTCTGCGTCTGCATATATGAAATTTAAGATTTTTTTTTTTCAAAATTCACAACCGTGCATTAGGAGACAATAGATCTATTTCTCTGGGTATGCAGATTAACCATCACCCAAATAATCGTCAATACTTGTACAGACGCCTTAACAGCTTAACTTAGCTTGTCACTTTGTAGTTTGTCTTATATTCCTCAGGAGAAATATGTAGTGGTAACTGGTAATCATGCCCTGGAGTAGAATGACTTAATTTTTAGATTCAGATAAGTGAAATGTCTAATGTCCTGAACTTTGCCCAGAAAAAAGGCATAGTGATGATGTATTTAAGTTTGATAGCCTTTGGTTCCTTATTATGATAGGCATATTGAATTGGTTTAGGTCTCATTGGTGAGATTTCTGAGTCCACTGTGAGTAAACAAGGATTCTGGTATTACATTGGAGCATCAGTTTGCCAAGTCTTTCTTTGGACTATAAAATCCATGCATTTGAATGGTCTTCACTAATGAAGGCCATAGTACAGGAATTCACAACTATCATGTACATAGAATTGGTTGCTCACTTGGTTACTGAAGGTTGATGATCCTCCTTGAAAACATGAATTGTTTATGCTGAATATATTCTGCCAAGATTAGAAACAATTGTTCCAGTTGCTGAACCTGCTAACTGATGTTGTCAAAATCTTGAATCTGAATCAGATCGGAGGGAAAACTGAAGAATTAATATGATATCTAAAATGTGAAATTGGTTGGTGACCAGGGCTTTTGCTTTACAATAATTGGAAATACAATTACCCAACATGTTGCAATGTTTTAAAAATCATGTACATAGGTTACATATAGTCATCTGATAAAAAAATTCTCAATTTTATTCGTCTTTGATATAGAGATTCAAACCACACGAATGGTACTCTTAGCACACATTGAACAAATAATTCAATCACAACATGAAATATCTACTAAAGTCATTGTTTAGATACTTCAGGCAACCTAAATCGTCATTTATTTGTGACCTGAGGGAGTATATAAATAGGGAGAGTTACTTATTTCCATTGAAGAAAATTGCAATTCGCCATTAGTGTCTCAATAAGATGTGGGCCCCACATGTGACACATAGTAAATAAAGAATTGTGCACAATTGGAATGGCATAAAAGAAAGTACTCCTATAATTATCTCACATTTTTCTAACAAAAAAAACGGTGCAAAGTAAAATATCATGCGCTATTTATGCAAATTATATTGAGCATGAATAATTGAAAACTAAAATTGCATTAGTTGGATATATGTACAGATAACCATTTATAATAAACCCCCAGAACTGTTAGAGTTGGAGATATCATTGTATAATTTTTTTTGCCAGTATGGTACCACCATTTATTTGTAGAATCACATGGTACCACCATTTATTTTGTAGAATCACATGTTTTTATATGATTCTACCAAACTAAGCAGGAAGCCAAAGTGAGATTGATCTTGGCTAGTATTGTAAATTAGAATTGAGTCTGACAATCATATACTTGGCATCCTATTTGATTGCCATGGAGTAACTAATTATTGATGAAGTGTTGGTAGCAATACTGTAATATGAAAAGATTCAACTATGTTAGGCCTTATTATTTAGAAATTAATCCTTTGTCCACCTCTTGGTCCAATATTACTTCTTGAGGGCATTATTTGCTGAGTATCATATCTGGAGATATCCGTTCTTTTCCTCGTCTAAGTTTTACGTGCCATCTGCAGATAATATTATCTCAAGAGAAAAATATCCAACAACTTAATCAGCTTATTGAGAGCCTTCAGCGCCAGCTACTACATTGCCGTGGCAGCAATAACACTGTTCATACACACACTGATCCCTCCACTGAAGTAGGTGAAATTGAGGGACATGAAACCATTGACGATGAGAACAGATGATCACCGTGGCAAATAGTTCTTCGATTCTAGTACAGCAGCCAACAAACCAAAGGTTAATCTGCACCTCGCTCTTATGGGATGCCGTCTAGTGGACGACTGAATCGTACTCTGATTCACTGTATTGTACACTCGCCACGACCAGCTAGCGGGTTGTCACCCATGTAAGCATGTAGAGAGTTGTAATCTGTAATGTGCTGTAGGTGGTTACTAATTCAATTCGAAAGCTACCTGACCATTCTTTGTTCCCGTGATGGATGTTTCTGCCCTCAAAGGCCAAATATATTGCAGTGTCATTTTTTGCTATCTGCCCATGAAAGGTGAAATATTATGTTGATGTTCACTGTAGTGTCACCGCAATGTGCCTCTCTCTCAGATTTATGAACACCACTTTGCCAGTCTGGTGCTTATACAGTGTACAAAGTAACATGTCTACCACTAGTATAAATTGCAGGGAGGCTGGTTGACTTGAGTAGGCAGTTGATCTATCATTGTTCATGTTCCAGATGAAGTTCCATTTATTTCTCCTATTTAGAGATGGATACTTTTGGAGGCTGGGAGTATGCTATGCATTTGTATTATGTACTGTGGTAGTGTATTTGTGCTTGGCATTGTTGCCCTGCTTTTTACCTCTGCCGGTGCTATGATGTGCAGTCGTTTAATCAAATCGATCATGGGCATGTTTATGGTGCAATGTTAACGTGTTTTTTTTTGGCTCTGATTCGCCGATCCAAAGTTACAGAACATCTATCCCTTATTCCCTTTACACGTCGATGTAGATGAAGAAACGTTGTAAAGGCAGGACAAAGGAAGCAACCAAAGAGTTGAGATGGGACATGTCCGACAAACACAAAGACGGCCAAACCAGAGCTATTAGCGCTCGGATGTCCGATGGAAATTTTTATCGTACACTCCGTTGTAATATTGAAAATTAAATAGTGAAACATTCAAAATAACTACTTGCAATATTACAATAATATATGTAAAAATAGTTCTGCATTCGATTCTATGATAGAAAATTCCACCGCAACAAAACACTATATTTCACGCAACATCCAATGCGAACGACAATGTGTAGAAATAGAGTTTTTTTAATACTAACATTTATGCTTGGCAACATTTAAAATTATAATTGCAATATTTTTAATCCAAAAAATAGTTTTTTTAAAAATAATAAAATAAATAGAATTAGTCGATTAGATTGAAAACTCCGTCATGGCCGGTCCCAAGCCCAGGTAAAGGAGAAGGGGTGTGTTAAGGCTTGGCAAGCCAACGTAAAAACCTTGCCACTCTTATGGACATGAAACCCTTATGGAGTTGATTAGATTGAAAATGTGTCACATGAAAAATTAGTTATTGAAACATTTAGAATAAATTTATGGAATATCCTAAAATAGTTGTTGTAACCTGCAATATCACCACACATCTCAAACATACTGAAAATAACATTGCAATGATCACATATTGACCCATTAAATAAGTTTAAAATAACTATAGCAGCATCAATATCATTCCAAACTTCCACTGCAACATTAATAATAAACTTAAACTCCTGCCGCAACACCACCGCATGTATATCGCAACAAAAATCAAATATAAGAAGTACACCACAACATCTCTTATTGAGGTTTGAGTGCAGACAATTCCCACTTGCAACATGAATGTGAGCACGTGACAGGGCGTCCGATGCCCTAGTACTAGCATTACGGTCTTACCGATTACAAAAACTGCACAGGATGGAATTGGAAACAATCAAGGGTGTCCAAGAAAACAGAGCGTGCTCCCCCCGACAAAGCGCGTCATTTGTTCTTCCAGCCTGCTGCCGGCTGAATGCAAGTGATTCGTGTCCCTTTCCACGCTTTATTCCCAAATCCTTGTTCAGCTTTTTTTTTCCCCCTATGGAAGAAGTGATTCGCCATTCCTGTCCCAGCTTGCAGGTAAACAAAGCTCGCGTCACCGCTACCGAGGGCCCCTTGTGTCCAAGAAAAGAACCTCCAGGTCCGGCCAGTCCAGGACCTCCGGCTCGATCGCCGTCGAGAACACCGCCGCCGGCGACCTCCGACCACAGCCCGGCGTCCACCACCAGCTCCGGCGGCTATTCGTCACCGGCTCACCGCCGTTACTATTTAAGAACTCGTTTAAACAAATCCCAATCCGCGCCAATTTCAAACTTAAACAAGGCAAACGAGATCGAATTTCAAAAGAACGAGATCATCGCCACCAAACACGAGTACACACAAAAAAATTAAACGAGAAAGCTCCTGTTTTATTGTTCCGATCACTAGCAGTTCTTCTCCGGCTTGGCGAGCTCGCACTTGACCCTCTGGAACACGACGGCGGCGGCGGCGCCGGGCGGCGCGAGCTGCAGCTTGAGCGGGCACGACGCCTCGAGCTTGCACTTGGTGTAGCGCGCCGTGTACCGGACCTCCCCGGTGACGGCCACCTCCACCTCGAACGTCCCCGTCGCGTTCTCCTTCCGGAACTCGGCCTCGCCGGCGTTCCCGAGCGCCGCGAACCTCGCGGCGGACCCGGCGGCGAGGTGGTACACCCGGGTCTTCCCCGGCGGGTGTCGGTCACCCTTGCCGGCGAGCTCGAACCGGTCGAACACCTGGTCGTCGAACATGTAGGCGGCCTCCAGCGGCTTGGTGTTCTTGAGGGCCATCGCCCAGTTGGGGTTGCGGACCACCAGCGTCAGCGAGAGGTTGTAGGCCAGCGACGTCACCGGCGAGCTCGTGTTCAGCTCGAAGCGGGCCAGCGAGGCCTCGTCGACGGAGACGGAGGCGTGGCGGACGAAGCCGAAGGCGGCGAGGAGCACGGCGAGGAGGACGGCGCCGGCCAAGATGCCGAGGCAGGCCAGGCAGTACTTCCACTCGTCCCACCTGTAGCAGCACTCGTCCCAGCAGTCGCCGAGCTTCCCCATCGCCGCCGGTGAGGCGAGCTGGGTGGTGCGGCTGTCCTCGTGGGACAAGGGAGCTGGCTGCTGCTGGGCCTATGGACGCGCGCGTTGACTTGACGGAGGAGCCGCCCGTCGTCAAGGCTGGTCGTCAAGACATGGATGGGCACGCCCCAACCAACCACGGGCGTGTTTTAGATCACGAAATTTTGTGAGAAAAGGTTACATCGGACACTGTAACGTACCGTAGTATTTTTCGTTTTTATGGTAAATATTGTCCTACCATGACCTAACTAGGCTCAAAAAATTCGTCTCGCAACGTACATCAAAACTATGCAATTAGTTTTTTTATTTACCTACATTTAGTATTTCATACATGGATCATTTGTTATATTTAATATTTCGATGTGATTTCGATATTATGGAAAGTTTTGAGGGATAGGAGCCCACATATCTTTTCATGTAGGATACAGCGTCAGATGTCCTATCAACCTTGTATTCATGACGGAAAATTCACTTGTATTTCACACGCGTTTGAATTCTACTCTAGGCTCTGTTTAGATGTGTAAATTTTTAGATATAAAATATTGTAACACTTTCGTTTGTATTTAGTAATTATTATTCCGTCATAAATTAATTATGCTCAAAAGATTTGGCTCACAAATTATAAACAAACTGTATAATTAGTTATTTTATTTAGCTACATTTAATAGTTAATGTATGTGTTGAAATATTCGATGTGATGAGAAATCTTATAAAATTTTGGAATTTTGAAGCCAACTAAACAAGACCCTACTTTGAATCCAAGAAGATGCCAAACGTCTAGCTTTATCTTCTGCTGCAAAAGCAGCTTGTGTGGGAAGATGGTAAAAGGTTGTCTTAAAAAAAGATCTTAATTAAGCCATGCCAAGCAGGGCATATTTATGTTTATGTTTTGTTATGACCCATCGGGCCGAAGTACTAGGTGAATGCTTAAACTTTTGGACCCATGCCGTGAATCCAAGATGTCGGGCTTGTTTAGATCCAAACTTCAAAATTTCAAAAAATTTATAAAACATCTGCATGATGTACCAAATGTAGATGAAAAATAAATCATATTACACAAATGGATCGTAAATCGCGAGACGAATCTAATAAATCTAATTAAGTCGTGATTAGACACTAAATTGTTACAGTAAAGCTACAGTAAACATATGCTAATGATGGATTATTTAGGCTCATTAGATTCGCCTCGTAATTTACAGACGAGTTGTGTAATTAATTTTTTAATTAGTTTATATTTAATACTTGAAATGTGAAAAGATACTTTTTTAAAATTCCAAAAGAGAGGAACAACACCGTAGTGGAACCATTCCGGGCACCCATTTCCCCATGTCTCATTTCGTTAACGGTTAAATTTCTCTTGGTTGGTGTTTCAGGGCTTGTTAATGGGCATAACCCTATTTGCATTTTGCACTACTTCTTCACAAAAACAAATATGTAAACGCTGGATTGAACTCTCAATATGACCTGCAAATCTGAAGATCGTCCGAACGGCCTCATCGATCCGGTGGACGCCAGGTCTGATACACGCCAGGTCTGATACAAGAAACGTATCAGGTGCAAACCAACATCTCCGTGCAAACTATGAAAATTTCAATCTGAGTCATCAGATAAACATGCAAGAATCAAAGCCGTGTGATTTGTGGCCCCATTGACCTGTCCAATTAGGTGCCTTGACTCTGGGTCGGGGAGACTTGGATGATGGAGGAACCCTCCAAAGGAACTAAACTGGGGAAACGCTCTCCCTGTGTTCACGATATGCATCTGCTTCTGAATTTGGTCACAAATCTTCTCTCCCTGTGTTCACAATATGCATCTGCTTCTGAATTTGGTTCCATACTGCCCAACTTGTGTGCCCAATCAGCTTGGCTGGCTCCAAGTTTCTCCTTTTCTTCTACACCTGACGCAGGTGCAAAAGATTGCGATGACAGCGCTAAAAGCAAATGCCAATTTCAGAGCCATGAACTGCACAAAACAAACACTCCCCTTCCATCGGCCGTCACACTTGCTGATTTCTCCAAAAAACTAACAAATCAACAGCCAGTTAGCAGTTCTTGTCGGGCTTGGCGAGCTTGCCTTGACCTTCTGGAACACGACGGCCGGCGTCCCGGGCGGCGCGAGCTGCAGCTTGAGCGGGCACGTCGCGGCCAGCTTGCACTTGGTGAAGTGCGCCTGGTACCTCACCTCGCCGGCGAGCGCCACCTCCACCTCGAACAGCCCCGTCGCATTCTCCCTCCCGAACTCGGCGACGCCGGCGTTCCCGAGCGCGACGTACGCGCCGGCGGCGCCGGAGTCGAGGTGGTACACCCGCGTGGCCCCCGCCGGGTGCGCGTCCCCCTCGCCGGCGAGCGCGACGCGGTCGAACCGCTGACCATCGAAGCTGTAGCCGGCCTCCAGCGGCCGGGTGTTCTTGACGCTCATGGCCCAGTTCCGGTTGCGGACGGTGAGCGTGAGCGAGAGGTTGTAGGCGAGCGCGGTGGCCGGGGAGGTGAGCAGCGCGAACCTGGTCAGCGAGGCGGCCTCGACGGCGACCTCCGGGCGGCGGATGAAGCCGTAAGCGGCGAGGAGCACGGCGAGGAGGGCGACGGCGCCGAGGAGGAGGAGGCAGACGCAGCAGCCGAAGATGGTCTCGCGCGCGTCGTGGGAGACGCAGGGGCAGCACCGGTCGCAGAAGGAGTCGTAGCAGCCGGCGCAGCAGCAGTCGTCGTCGAGGCAGCACATGGCGGCCGCCGGCCGGAGCGAATCTTGGGGCGCGCGGATGGATGGAGGGGGAACGAGACTCGCCGCGGATTGGATGGGGCTGGGGGGAGGGGCAATTGGCTCCTGTGACTGGAACAACTCAACTCACATCTGTGTCCCTGCAGCTCTGCTTCTGCCTCCTCACTCCTCAGTCCTCACTGCTCAGTGACTGGTGGCTGCAGTAACTGCTCCTGTGCCCGGTGATCACTGCTCACCTGCACTGCTGCACGTGTAGCTTGTTTCATGCTTTCAAAAGATGGAGGCTGGAATTCAAATTTGTGATGTTTTGAACATGGGGAAATTGTCATAACAACACCGTATCAAATGGAGATTGAGATTTTGCTCCACCTTTACTGGGTTCACTTCGATGCCTCGGCTTGACACCACGAAGCCAAGGAGCTTCCCCACTGGTACCCCGAAAACGCATTTTGTGTTTAGTTGGTGAAAAAATTTGAATCATGGACTAATTAGGCTTAAAGATTCATCTCGTGCTAATCAGTTAGACTGTGTAATCAGATATTTTTTAACTGCATTTAATATTCTATGTATGTGTCCGAAGATTTAATGTGACGGGTACTGTAAATTTTTTTTTGGAAACTAAACAGAGCTTTCTTTCACGGCAAGCAGTTTTGTTGTAAATGCCTATCCCTCTCCTCCCCGCACAATCTCTATTGTAAAAACCGCCTCACTTTGCGGTTTGCACACACTTAGACTGAGTCCAACACGTGAGGCATCGGATGAGGCAATTCCATTTTTGCCTCAACACAGGGTACTGTAGCGAATGCAACCATCTCCAACAAGAGATGCAAACGGAGAGGCAGAATGCCTCGGAGGAGAGAGGCGATGGAAAAATGCGCTCCCTCTCTCCTCCGACGCATTTGCCTGCGCGGGGCAAGCTGGAGGGGGCGCCGCCGTCCTGCACGCGGCCCGCCTCACCGCGGGGGAGGAGAGCTCCGCCGGGGAGGGAGGAGTGCGCGCCCACGGCCTCGGCGCGCCATCCCCAACCGCCGCCACCAGAGCCACCGGAGAGAGCCGCCGCCGCTTCGCCCGGCCGGCCCGCTCGTGCCGCGCGCCGCGCCTCCGTCCCGCCGTGTGCCGCCGCCGCTTTTGCCCCGTCGGTCCGCACGAGGCCGCGGAGCTCCAGGCCATCGAGCTCTAGCCTGGCGGAGCTCAAGGTCGCCGCGAGGAGAGCGAGATCCATGAGCTCGAGGCAAGCTGGCAATGGAGGAGGACGGCCTCGCCGTGCGCCGCCGCGGCCCGCCTCGCTGCCTGCCGCGAGCTCCCTTGCCCCACCCAGCACCTCCGCGCCGGACTTTCCCCACCGCCACTCTTCGATTCCGCGCGCCACGGACCCCCTTGCCCCATCCCGACCTCCGCCGCACCTCCTTGGGCCCCGCCGAGCTCGCCCGCCCGCCCGCGCGGTCCGGTGCGGGAGCTTGCCCGCCGCGGCGGCATTGCAGGGAGGGAGCAGGGGCGGCGCGGCTGCCGGGATCCGACCTGCCGGCGGTCTCTGCTCGCGCGCGCGCTGAACCAGATCCACGCCGGGAGGGTCGAGCTCGAGCTCGCCGGTGCGTGGCGGAGCAGGGGGAGAGAGGCCGGGCCGCTGCCGCCTCGCCGTCTTCGCCTCGCCGTGCGCCACGAAGGGTTCGGCGGACGCGACCACGCTCGACGGCGTGTCCGAGGCGAGGCGCGGCCGCGGGCCAGAGCAGCAGCGGCCAGAGCCTGGGGCGGCGGAGCAGGGGAGGCGGAGGCGGGCATGTCGGGTCCAGCTAATGAGAGCCGGTGCCATTCAATTCCAATTTGCTGCTGCTGCTGCTCCGCTCCGGCTAATAAAACCGCCCCCCATCATAGGGTGCACGGCCTTGTTTAGTTCAGTGGTGCTGTAAAAGCAAATTTTTTTTTGCGTGGGAATCTTGCCAATTTGAAGTACTAAATGAAGTCTATTTATAAAACTTTTTGCATAGATGGGTTGTAAATCGCGAGACAAATCTAATGATGCTAATTAATCCATGATTAATCAATAATTAGCGGATGATTACTGTAGCATCAATGTTGAGAATCATGGATTAAGTAGGCTCATTAGATTCGTCTCGCGATTTGCAGCCCAACTATGTAAAAAGTTTTGTAAATAGACTTCATTTAGTACTTCAAATTAGCAAGATTCCTTTTCACTTTAATGCGTTTACGGCTTTTTTGCGTTTACGGGGTGGGAACTAAACAGGGCCTTAGCTAAAACTATATCTCAGAATCTAAAATCCTGTAAAGTTGAATATATTGCAATACAAAGTTAGGAACATCACAACATGAATAATCCAAAACTTTAAAACTGAAACTTCATAATTCTAAGCTAGAAGACAAAAATTGTCAGTGTCTGAGTTGTACTTTATAATCTCAAAAATAGACAAGAATTGCGAGGAACTTCCAATTTCGTGTTGGAATTTGAAAACTTGTGAGGAGGGCGAAACTGGGGTTTAATTGCCCCTAGAATTAATTGTATTGGTGGCACGTCTGAAGCGATGTCGTGGTCGTGGAATTCTTTTCCAGCTGGAGTTAGTGAGGAACGAATAAATGAATTCCTAATCCTGCCAGAAAAAGGTTTGAGGATGGTGAAAAAGGTTTAATCTGTGCACGACAACATATTTAACATTTTTATGTGTTTCGTCAAATCTTAGCCACTTAATAAATAACTCTCCGGAAATTGCTTCATAATTAAACTGAAAAAAAACCTTTGTCCATTTGGAAAAGAAAATCTAAACAACGCCAATAACCGCAGCCTATTCACAAAAAGTACCTGGAAAAGTTGAAAATTTAGTAGTGGTGCTCAGCACACAGTACAGGTTGCAAGTGTGGATCCTTTGACTCTTTGCCATTTGAACATGAGAACAGCCAGAGGATCCCTACTGGCCATGTCATTCCTCGTTCCATCCAGTTTGCCTTACTCTAATTGATCTCTAAACAAAGCTAAATCATGGTCTTCTTTCCTACTTAATTGCATCATCTTCATTTGTCCCAAAGCACTTGAGCATCTCCATGTGTGCTGTGTGCACAACAAACAAAAGCTGCACAGTCCAGATAAGGCCTGGGCCAACTTGCTGTATAAAAAGTGTAAAACAAAGACGAAGACCAAGAACACAGCCAGCTCTACGAATGCTATACTTTCCTTGCTCCATCTCCAACGCATCCTTCCATTGCCGGACCTTAAATTCTCAATCCAGGGATTGCGAGGACGTCCAAGCAGAACCACCTCCGACGATCGCCGCGGCGAGAAGGCAACCATGTGTGGGTGCTGCGACGGCTGCGGCGAGAGGGTCTGCTGCTGCATCCCCTACGGCGTCCGGGACGACATCAAGAACTGCCTCATCCTCCTCGCCGTCGTCGCCGGCCTCGTCGTCGTCGCCGGCGTGGTCATCGTCATCGTCATCTTCGGCGGGCCCCTCCGCCACGTGCGGATCACCGTGGAGGACGCGTCCCTCACCCGCTTCGCGCTGGTGAACGAGCCGCCGACGACCGCGCTGGCGTACAACCTGACGGTGGCGCTGACCGTCCGCAACCCCAACTGGGCCATCGGAATCAAGCACAACAAGCCGCTGGAGGCGGCGTACAGCTTCGACGGGCAGCCGTTCGAGCGCGTGCAGGTCGCCGACAAGGGCGAGAAGCTCGGCGCCCGGAAGACGGTGGTGTACCGCCTCGCGTCGGGCTCGGAGGGCCGGGCGGCGGCGCTGGGCAACGCCGGCGAGGCCGAGTTCAGGAAGGAGAACGCGACGGGGGTGTTCGAGCTGGAGGTGGCCGTCACCGGCAAGTTCAAGTACACGCTGCGCAAGACCAAGTGCAAGATCGAGGCCACCTGCCCGCTCAAGCTGCAGCTCGCGCCGCCGGGGACGACGGCCGTCGTCGCGTTCCAGAAGGTCGACTGCAAGCTCGCCAAGTCGGATGATAAGTACTGCTAGCCTGGAGGTGGTTTGATTTAGATGGAGTTCAAGTGTATGGGGTTGCTTGTGATTTCTACACCATTGTTTGTGGTTGGTGCTGGTTGCGATTGAATTGTTCTCTGAATTCATTCTTTTGCTTGCGAGATGTATGAACAAGATTTGCTTAGCTTTCTTGAAACTTGAACAATCGAGCTTTCTTCTGCTTGAAATTTGAAAAGGATTGACTTGCTAAGACGAAATGCTTATGCTATTTCCATGTGGTTCTTGGACAATGCTTTGATTCTTGGCAAAATGCCAACACGCAGGACAAAGCAGGCTGGTCATGTGCCGGTAGTTGGTCTATTCTTTAACTAGTACTGTTTTTTTTTCAGTGGATTCATCATCAACTAGTAGTTAACTAATACACTGAACCATCAGCCATTTGTTTAAGGAAAAATACATAGGACCGCGTTCCTGGCATGTGATGTTGAAGCCCACGATGTTTTTTTTTTGTTACTATAACTATTCGATAACTTGGATGGCATAATTTCATAGTTGACCAATCACCAAATTTCTGTTATAGCCTCAAAATATTTAATTTTGACATGTGAACATCTATTAGATCCAATGTTTAGGTTTTCCCGAGAATTTACCAGATTTTTTTGGAATTTCCTTTTTTCTACACGGATTCCCGGCTAATTGCCTATGAAGTGCGGAACCTTCATTATATTTCCAAGAAAATATTTGTATCTCTCATGCATAGACTTTCAGTCATCATAATTCTCTTTTTCATAATATTATTACTAATTATTCACTTATGATGTCGCTATATTATGGAATTTGATCTTAACATACACATAGTTATGCATTCAGTTTTATTTTAAAAAATTGGGTGTGACGTACTCCCTCTAGTTATACAAGGTGCTGTTTTCGGTTGTCATTCAACGAGATAAACTTCGACATTAACATTTCTTAGTGTTTAATAAATTGAACTTCTGAAAATGGTATAGCAATCTTTTTATTTTTCAAAAACAGTCTGGTAGAATTAAAATTTGTACCACTTTGTGTTAAATAATGGCCAAGATTGCTCAATATTGCACAAAAGATTTACTTAGTCTCAATATTGCTTGTTTCAGTCTTGATCAAGAAGAAATCCTTTAATCCATGACGAATTTTATAAATGTTTGTCACAGATTTCTAAAGAGCCCATATGAGCTCTAATTTGGGCCTAGTTTCTATGACAAATCTCTGTAAATATCACATAATGAAAATGGAATTCGTCATGAATTTGATATTGTGCTCAAACCACATGTGGTAGTGGACAATGGCGTGTTAGTGGTAGTGGATTTGGTGCTTTTTGGTGTTTCGTCATGTGTGTTTTCTAAGGTGGTGTCGAATATTTTTTTTATTTTTAACCTATTTTTGGTTTTATTTTAAAAATAACTCACCCGAACAAATATTTGCAGATCTAACCCTTTTGGTCGCGCCGAGCATCATGGCGAGACAAAAACACTCTGTCGCGCCACATGTATTGGCGTGACACGGTGTGCCACGTTGGCACGCATCGGAGGGCTCGGAAAGGGTTTGCCAGTGCATATTTCACGTGTCAAGCTTGTCACGCCACTCCTACCGGCGTGACAGTACAGCCTTGTCACGCCACCCCCGCCGCCGTGACAAGGTCTGATCTTAGAAAAATCATAACTTTTTCATACTAACTCGGATGGAGATGATTTTTATATGAAAATTGTAGCTCTCAACGAGATCTACAACTTTGTAGTTTTGAGTTTTTTTCATTTGAAGTCACTGAGATGGTTAAATTATTGATTTAAACTTTTAACAGCATATTAAACACTTGTATTGTCACACGAGTCTATTTGATAACTTTGATTTATCGACCCACATTCTGATATATGAAATAATGTGAACTAAATAATAATAATTTGATAAGAAATACAATGAGAAATCAAAATATATCATCGTTGAGTATGAAATATAATGTAACACCTTAGATATTAATTATAGTTATAACCTAGATCAAGTAACTTTTTGAAAGATTAAGACCTTAAAATATGATAACAGCTTGAAAAGGATACAAATGTGTAGGTTTTATACTACTAATTTAGTAGTTTAGACTAGATCCGTACTCGTGCGTGGTTGAAAAATTTTGAAGCATCAATTTCACAATAAAGGGTTAAAGAAAGCATAAAGAATAGCTATCCAAACAAAGAATATGCATGCAAATCATAACTCCCATGATCATGCGCGCACGAAGCATATGCATTTTCAGTATTATTTACTCCAGACAATGCTAAATCTTGAGTTGTTGCTAGAGGGTGACAACCACCAGCCATAATACTTTTGCAAGATAATATGAGACGCTATAATTTTTTGATATCCCAGGTAAAATAGGTTGAAAAAATATTTCCAAGAATTTTACATCAATAGTATGTCGCAAATAAGTGATTAGTGTATCTAGACATGAATGTTGTTCGCCGCTATAAGGGATTAGTGGGAGAAAATCGGGCTTAAAAATAACACATATATTTATTCCTTGTTGCCCATTTATGGCACTCCGATCAGGAAGTATTGTTTTATCCTTAGACTGTTGACGGCCATTGAGAGCCGCTTGAGTGAATGGGGAGTCCAGCGCGACGACAACGAGCATGAGGACTGCCGCCGCCGCTCGCGCGTCCGCCCTGCTCTTCTCCCCACTTGGCCTGCGCGAGCCCGGAGGTTGGTGGAGGTGGTGGAGTGAGAAACCGTCAGGAGACATGTGAGCGGGAAGCATAGGGCAGGTGAGGCGGATCCGGGTAGAGAGCCGCGAGTGGCTCTACTGGCGGAGGCAACGTGGATGTTACAAGTTTAATAGTGTAGAGATAAAGTGAGTACTTTTAGTTGTTCTTCATCCTATATATCCTTTTCGATCGCACCACATGCTTGGGCTAGCCAAGACCATCACTTGAGGTGCCTCCCATAGATCCCACCACTCTAGATATTAAAGCTATCATTAATAATACCTAGAGTGTTACGTTATATTCCATACTAAACAATTATAGTTTGATTCCTCATTATATTCCTTATCAAATTATATTTGTTAGTCCATTCTAATTCATATATTGAATATTATATAAAACATAATTGGTGGAATCATAATAAACATGTCAAGTTGGAGACGATCCGATAGAGGTACAAGTGCTTAATATGTTGTCGAAAGCTTTAATCAATAATTTGACCATTTTAGTGACTTCAAATGAAAAAACTCAAAACTACAAAGTTGTAGATCTCATTGAGAGCTACAATTTTCATATAAAAATTATCTCCATACGAGTTCGTATGAAAAAAAATTATGATTTTTATAAGATCAGACCTTGTCACGTCGGCTGGGTGGCGTGACAAGGTTGTACTGTCATGCCGGTGGGAGTGGCGTGACAAGCTTGACACATGGAATATGCGCTGGCAGATCATTTCTAAGCGCTCCGAAGCGTGCCAACATGGCACACCTTGTCACGCCAATGCATATGGCGCGACAAAGTGTTTTTGTCACGCCACGCTACACGGTGCGACCAAAAGGGTTAGATCTGCAAATATTTGTCCGGGTAGATTATTTTTAAAATAAAATAAAAAAATAGGTTAAAATAAAAAAATATTCTGTGGTGTCATATAGGTGTGGTATAATGTTTCTCCTTTTCTCAGGTGGCGGTATTGATCTCTTCCTCTAAATGAAAATTGATTTTTTTTACGAATGAGCTCAAGACGGTGAACAATGGTGCAGTATGCATACCTACTTATTTCTCATTTTAACCATCTTCTTTAAAAACATAAATTATACTTCCTTTAAGTTCTGTTGGCTGCTTCTCTAGCCAACCAACAATATTTTCTCTCACACCAAACCAGCCACCAGCCAGCCAGCGGTAATTTTCTCTCACGACAAACCAGCACCAGCCACCAGCCAACAGCCGCAGCCAGCAGAACAGTGTTACCTAGGATATCGGCATGATCGACAAACTAAGGTTACACTTTAAGCAACCATTTTTATAAAGACATATGGCATTCCAAAAGAATGTAATTTAATATTTTAAAATTATTTTTCACAATTAATCTAGTAATAACATAAATCTTATATTGTGAATCAATGTAATTTTTGTATATTGATGGTCAAACTTAACAAAATTTGACTGACAAAATTCCTAAAACGACATGCATTTTGAATAGGATGGAATACAATGTTGAAAGGTGAGGTAGTTAACCAAGTGATAAGTTTTTTTTATGAAGGCCCAAATCGCATTCATTTTATTTGCCAAGCGATGACCCCAAATTAATTAATAAACATAATCCACTCTATAATTCACATGGACCCACCATTCTAATAATTGTTTTAGTTAAGTTGAGACACAATGGTTCAGAAAAGTTGGACTTGTCCTCACACTGCTTGTCATTTCAACCATCTCGCATATACCCTTAAAATCAGAAAATCAGCACGCACGCATAGTATCTCATAAAACTCGACCGGAGGGGGAAGCGACCTTCGGCTTCTCAGCTGAGAACACCCACCCCCGAATGTTGGCTTGTCTAGCCAGGGGGATTTTTTAACCTCAGACTGAAATTCACTCCCATACCATACCTGGAGTCGAATCCAAGACCTGATGAGTACTGCCAGAGCCATCTAACCAAAGTCAGCTAGAGGCTCTTTCGCCGTAGGCATAGTATCTCAAGAAACAGTGTTTTACCAAAATCACAAGGAAGAGCATATGGCTCTTCACATATATATCGATGGTGGAAATCAAACTGCAAATATTAATAATTTAACCTGCACAATTTATGCTTGCATCTAGCGAGAATGAATAACAAATTTGGAGCTCAACTGATTATAACATGCTGTCATATATATAGTACATAATAACAAACACACATTACACACATTGACCAACATATATAAACTTGCAACACGACAACAGCTAACAATAATCATATATCCATGCGACCTTATTACCTTGAAATTAACACAAATGCAACTAAGATGATAATTAGCTAGTAGGATTAGTTCCTAGCTTTGCGTACTAGCAGTTGTTCCTCCGGCGCTTTGACCGAGCTAGAGTTCCCACTTGATGTTTAGGAGACCCTACGAGCTTTAGGGGATGCGAGTCTGGATCTCAAAGCAAGAAATAAAGGGGAGTTAAAAATGAAGACCAAGTGAGACCCTCTACTTCTTATTGGTGTCACGTACCACTTGCAACAAATTAAACAGAGAATTAAGCTTCGCAAACTAACAAAGCAAGGTTGTTACGAGCGAGAGCAGTGACTAGCTACCTAACTGCAGAAGATTATTAAACAGCAAGTTCCATAGTTTTGGTTCGTGCAGTGCAGAGTGCCAGAGTGCAGACGAAACGCATTGCAAACTAACACCAAACATGCATGACAACTAACAGTCGATCGCCACCAGCATCAGCTTGCAGAGATTATTTATGAACATCATCATCCGGCATTTTCGGCGGCCTAGCAGTGCTTCTCTGCCTTGGCGAGCTTGCACTTGACCTTCTGGAACACGACGGCCGCCGGCGCCGCCTGCCCCGGCGGCGCGAGCTGGAGCTTGAGCGGGCAGGTGGCCTCGATGGCGCACTTGGCGGGGCGCGCCGTGTACTTGACCTCCCCTCTCACCGCCACCTCCACCTCGAACACCCCCGTGGCGTTCTCCCTGGCGAACTCGGCGACGCCGGCGTTGCCCAGCGACACGGGCGCGCCGCCGGAGCCCGACGTGAGCCTGTACACCCTGGTCTTGCCGGCGGGGAGCTTGTCGCCCTCGCCGGCGAGCCGCACGCGGTCGAACTGCTGGCCGTCGAAGCTGTACGCGGCGTCGAGCGGCTTGGTGTTGGCCATGCTCATCGCCCAGTTCGGGTTGCGGACGGTGAGCGTCACCGAGAGGTTGTACGCGAGCGCCGGCGCGCCGCCGCCGCCGACGAGCGCGAGGCGCGTCAGGGAGGCGTCGTCCACGGTGACACTCACGTGGCGGACGAAGCCGAAGGCGGCGACGAGGACGGCGACGAGGGCGACGGCGGCGAGGATGGCGAGGCAGAGGATGCACCACCAGAAGTCCCGGCAGCTGTAGCAGCGGCAGTCGTCGCAGCACTCGTCGAGCAACCCCATGAATGGAGCAGTGGCTTGGCTGCTGCTGGGCCGGACCTTGATTGGCTATAGGAGATTGACTCAGAAGGGCGTCAACTGGCTAACTTTTGTTGCTGTTGATGCTGCATTGGCTTTCTGAGTTGGATGTGATGGATATATATAGCATTGTGATCTTGACTTGACTTTGAGTCTTGGATTGGAATCGTGGCTTTTATAAAGTGTAGATGATTATTAGCATAAAGTTTAGAATGACAATAAAACGACTTGGGAGTTCTCTTTTGTGATGGTCAAATATTTTTGGTATACAGCTTGCTTAATTTTTCTACTACTACTCTATCATGGGATGAAATTAAGTCTGTATTATTACCACTCGTACATATTCCGAAAAAAAAAACTTTACAAACCTTATATTCTACACGCTGTTGGATTGATCTCAGTGGTTAAAACCTAAATGAATAGCTGGGATATAAACAATTTAATCTCTATAATCTCTAATGGTTTTGCCTATGATCAGTGGACAACAGCCAACAGAATTGGCGTGGATTCCTCTAGTGCACAGTAGTATAAATAGCGAAGATAAATATGAGAAATAAGATAAGCTTCTGTCCTCCCTCACTCATCTCTGATCAACCATTTCTTCTACTGCAAGCACTAGGAAGAACTAGACCGACCATCTATCTATATATCTAGGTGGTTTCTTCATCTAAAGACGGTATGCCTATACCTATATTAAGCATTTACATGTGATTCGTTAGGATCTAGTCTATCCAAAGCACCTAACACATGGGGATGAAAGAAACATAATGCAATGGCCAATCAAGGATAATTTGTGACAACAAAAACTAATGAATTCGAATTATTAATAAGTCCCCGACTGACCGAATGCAACATGCCCGTTTTCTCATACATAAAATGTAACTTCATCATCCATAGCAGCTGAGCTACGCTCGTTCGCATATTTATGATGTTTGAAAAGAAGCAATATATAATTGGTCCAAAAAAGACATGGATATTATGATGAAAATTCTACGTAGACTTTTACTTAACAAAATTACGATGATAAAATTTTCCAGCCCTGATCGTGGAGAACATTATTGTTGTCACCAGAAGAGTTTTTTCTTGTTAAAAAAAGCTAAGTAATCGTGAACTACCAGAGCTAGACCCTTTTTTTTAGAATAAGTAGTCCGCCAACAAGCTTGTTTAGTGCAAAGATCAGTGTCCGTTGAGGGAATCCTGGATTCGTAATAATATAAGAATGACCTGACATCTCTTCATCACGGTCAGTCTTTACTCGTCATCACGTGGCACGTGGGGGATAGTAACGCCCGCGTCCATCTGCATGCGTGCACGCGGTGGCGACGCGGTTCGCCACCATCACCTCATCGCGTCACCAGACGAGTCGTACCGCTCCTGCCTACTGGCGGATGCGGATCTACACGCACAAGTGGATAGCGTTTGTAACTAGTCTGTGGGCCGGACTAGCCAATAATTTTTGCTCGTGGGCTGGAGGAGGAGAGGCAGCGGTTTAAGCTCTGTGGGCCTGCAGCAAAGGGTCGGAAGCCCATGTCGAGAACGTCAACCCGGGCCAGATTAAGCCTGCCTGGCCAGTCACAGAACCGGACAGAGAATTCGTTCTGAATTTCCCTTTCCAAACATGATTTTGCGAGGCCGACCTTAAATGCTCATCATTGTTGGTGACGCTATCAAAAACCATGTGTAATTTAGTGTGACACGTTACATGGTGGAATTTGGTGGCAATAAAACCGAAAGTTATTTCAAGCTGCACCACTGAGAGACTCGTTTCCTGTTTCATTTTCAGTTGAGACGGCATATCATCCTAGCTAAACCCGAAAGGCACATTGCTCAAACTGACAAACCCAATTACAACATATTCTGAAAACTCCGTTCAACAGAAGCAATCCGGCCAAAACCTCGGCATCTGTACCCGCTCCATGTCTATCAGGACGACAAGCCAGCAGCCCAGCACAGATCAAACAGAGTCGCCTAGACAAAAAGGCAAGCGCGAGGTCTCTCGGTGACGACTCTGTTTCTGCGTTCCCAATTTTTAAGCGACTCTGCTTTGCTCTGTTTTCACCCGCCCCAAATTTTTTTTATCTTAAATTTTGTTTCAGAAGAAAGGCGCATTGTCACAAACCACAGCTGGATCGATCGCCAGTGTTGGAGATTTCAAATATCAGATAGTTGGGATTGCAATGCAGCATGTTAATTCTCATCAACGGATCGAAACAAACACTATTTAAACTTGATTAGAACAGACCCAGATCTACGATGAAGAGGACTAATTAATGTGGCCACCCGAAAAAAGGCTTTGGCATCAAGACGGGTTCTCGATCGATTCTCTAGACAACAAGCGACCATAGATCAATCTATCTATCTATCTACTAGACACGAAACTCAGACCACCATAGTTCTACCACCGCTTCTACTTGTACTACTACCACCACCAGCACCGAGCCACCGACCAAGGTAACATCAGCAGGCAATGAAGAACACACACAGACGGATCATCCCATCTCATCCCGTCCGAGGAAGAAACGCACGCGCGTGGTGGGCGGCCTGCGGGCGGGCCGATCACATGTCGTCGAAGAGGCTGAACATCTCCTCCTCCTCCTCCTCCTCGTCCTCCTCCTTCTTCTCCTCCTCCTTGGCCTCCTTGGCGTCGGCTGCGGCGGGAGCGGCGGCGACAGCGGCGGGCGCGGCGGCCCCGTAGGCGAGCTGCTCCCTCCCCGCGGCGACGAGCTCGGCGACGTCCTTGCCCTCGAGGCGCGCGAACAGCAGGTCGAGGCGGCCCTCCTCCTCCTCCCCCGCGTCGGCGCCGACCGAGCCCAGGATGCGGCGCACGTCCTCCTTGGTCGGGCGCGCCGGCGCGCCCTCGGCGGCGGCGGCGGCGGCGCCCAGGCACGCCAGCAGGTACGCGGCGACGAACTTCATCCCGGCCCGGCGGTTGGGCTTCGGCGGCGATGCGGGGCGGTGGTGGTGGGGTTTTGGGAGCGGCGGGGGGCGCGGCGGTTATATATACGTGGAGTATGGAGGGCGTGTGCGGGTGGGGCTCGGCCGTTGCGGGGGTGGGTGTCGCCAGCGAGGCAAGGTCGCCGCGGCGAAGCTTGGGGGCTACGAATCCATCCCGGCTGGGCTTCCGTGGCCGCGACGGAAGCGGAGACGTGTGTGTCGCTGGTGCGTGGGGCCGGCCCGCTGCTGGGCAGGAGAGCGGGAGGCTCTTCTGCGTCTGCGTGAGGTGCACGGTTCCTGTTCCTCCCGCTCGGAGGAGAGCATAGTGTCCTCCCGGTCACGGCGAGATGATATAAATGGGGCGGATTGTCTGCCGGGAATCGAAAGCGGACCTGAAAAATCCGCGCTTCTCTCAGATTGGGCCGGCACAAAAAATCGGGGCCTCTCGGCGAGCCCGCCCGGTCCGGTCGTGCGCGGCCCAATGCGAGCGAACCGAGCGAGCCATCGTCCCCAGATGGGCCGGGCCAAAAGGGCGCTCGTCTTTCGCAGTCCTGCTGCATCTGCGCGTGCATACGTGACGACGTCGATTATATGCTCAAAAGAAGGAAAAAAAAAAACGTGACGACGTCGATGTGGACGTGAACAAACAAGGGGGAAAAAAAGAAAGGAAAAAACAAAGTCTCGGAACGTGCCGTCGGATCAGCTATCAAGGCCGTGCGACGGTGGAAGTTGGGTGCGTCACCGGATGACATGACACGACACGACGTCGCACGTGGCCGGCAGGCCTCGCCGCTTTTGACAGCCGAGAGCAAAGGAAACCAAGACGCAATTGGGTGGCTTAATTGCTTGCGCGTCTCCTGGTGATGTCACCTCTGGAGGCCACGGTTTTCGTCAATGCCGTGCGCGAGTCGCCCGGAGAAACCACCGCATGCATGCACGATAATGCTCGAACTCAGATACTTTCTCGTTCCAAATTGTATATTGTTTTGACTCTAGATATATACTTTTTTGTACGTAACTAGCCAAATATATATTTATCTAGACACATAGTAAAATTATGTATTTAAATTTGCTAAAACAAGATACAATTTATTAGAACGGATGAAATATTTATTATTCCGATATGTTCGTTGTAAAAAAGTAATCTAAGATTTGTAATTTCTTCCCAACAAATGACACCGTCTTTACACCCTTTTGACGTGATGGACGGATGTCACGACGCACGATTTGATATATAAAAAGGCCACCCACCAGCAGCACACCTCTTTCAAACGATTTACAAAGGGCGCCAAGATTTTCTAGCCGTGACATCGAGTGCATGAGAGTGACGCTTGGGCGACACAGTTGATGTAACTGTGCAGTGCTGCCTTAGTTCTTTGGTTTGACTATATGTATATGATTATTTCTAAAGCTAGATTTGTGAAAATCTAGTTGCATGCTGTTCTGGCCGGCGTCCTATACCGTGCCGTGCAAGGATTTGGTTTCCTAGTGCAATGTGCACATTAGCAAGCTCACCTCTTCAATCAAAAGAGATAGAAAGGGGTAGCTTAATTTTCCACTCATGAGGTAGCATCAAGTACTTTGCTCGGTCGCCCGGTAAAATGGATCGACACTTTGTATCGTGGTTTAAGGCTGCTGGAACTAGCTAGCTAGCTTGTTTTCAAGAAACTAACACATAATATATCTTATTTCTCTCAACATGCAAGCTATCCACGTCATATAGGAACTTATTATATGAGACGCCACATCACCATCCACTATGACCATCTAGTTATGTTTTTCACCAAATTTCTGTGAATATTGTCAGACAATCACATTAGTGTTTCTACTTTCAAATTTCACCTTAAAATTTTATTTAAGAAATCTGGCAACAACGCACGGAGTATCACCTAGGGTCATATACACATGCAAGCATATTCATCATCCATGATTTCTTGTAAAGCATGCATGGCCTTCTTATCCCAACACCTTTGAGGAGTTGTCACAAAAGTCTTGCTATCAGGGCGTATCACCTACTAGTACCACGGTCGAGAATGCAAGAATAATTAATTACCCTAAGGCCAAGACTAAATTACGATGAACATGTTGAATAATATTCCACCAAAAGGAAAGTTTGCGGAAACAAGATTGTTTGTGAGTAGAATGACGAACTTTTTCTATTCCTTTTTTTTAAAAAAAGAAATCTTAGTACACCCACATAAGAGAAGGTCCACTCAAAAAAAAAACAGAGAAGGTTAGTAGTAGTCCTTAATAACAAGCTATTAAAGTCCCGACGTTATATCTCGGTGAGAGATTACGGAGCAGCCTCGACAAGTAGACATTGTGGGGAGGGGGGGCGAGATGAGGCATGGCCGCAGTGTGCTAGTGTGGCTGGTGCTCGTGTGCTCATGCTTCGAAGAACCTCTAGTTCAGGCTCAGCGACCAGCAAGAGCCGATCCAATCGAAGGTTCATGCGCCACCTCGATCCTTTCACTCACAAAGCATGCATGCTATTGCTAGCTACCTCGATTTAGTTCCATGTTAATAACGTGGGTTGGCACGCGTGCAGCGGCGGCGCTGAACGCGATCCTGGGGAGATGGGGCCAGAGCGCGGCGCGGTCGCCGGCGTGGAAGTGGAACATCAGCGGCGAGCCCTGCAGCGGCGCCGCCGTCGACGGCACCGGGCTCGACGGCAACAACGGCTTCAACCCGGGCATCACGTGCGCCTGCTCCTCCGACGACGACAACAGCACCGTCTGCCACATCACCATGCTGTACGTACGCCCAGTATCGTTTCAGATGCACACTAGGTGCTCGACGCCGGCACCGAGAGGCCATGCCATCACGAAATGGTTTATCCTTGCCGTGAATTCTGCCGATTTCTCCATGGAAGGTTGCAGGAACACACAGGCCTGTGCAGGAAAGGGTTGGGGGGGGGGGGGGGGGAAGGAGGCCGAGCTTCGGCTCTCTCCATGCTTTAAAAGAAAAATAAATTCAAACTCTCTTGTGCTGCAGACCTCTTGATAAACATATGAGCAATCGGAAACAAAAATCCGACACCAACCATTTCTTATGAACTGACATTCCATTACCCTTTTGTACTAGTACCATGTGGATATTTTTTTTTCAACTTCTTGTTTACTTGTGCAGGAAGGTATACGCCCTGAACATTGTCGGCCAGATACCGTCAGAGCTGCAGAACCTCACCTATCTAACTTACCTGTATGCTGTCTCTCTTATCTTCCGTCTTGATGATGATATGAACAACTGTTAAGCTGTAAATTAGTATTTTGCAGCTAACGTATGCTCAACCCTATGTTTCAAATCCTGAACTGTTTAATAATCTGCTAGATGTTTCTGGTGTGGTTTCAGGAACCTGGATCTGAATTACTTGACAGGTCCCATTCCAGCATTCATTGGGCAATTTTCTGCAATGCAACACCTGTAGGAGCCACAACTTCCCGAGTTACAGATTCTTGTAATACATGAGTTAGTGTTTTGTCTGAACCTTCTTTTATTTTTTTAACACAAAAATTAAAGGAGCCTGGGATTTAATCCATTATCTGGACCACTTCCAAAGGAACTTGGGAATCTCACGAATCTCAACTTGCTGTAAGAAATCTCTTCTTGCATAGCTGCTCAATTTGCAACTATTGATTAATTATAGCCTGATGAAGTTATACAACCATATGGCACAAACTATATGCATAACTTCTCATCAAGAAAGTAACTTATATGTTAAGAACGACATCCATGTAATTTCCCTTTTCAAATGGTGCTTCGTTTGGTCGAGTGAGATGCAAATGGAGAATATTTGGATCAAAAGGCTAATCATGGAAAACATGCCCCTTTTTCCACCAGTAGCATGGCATGCAAATAATTTCTGTCACTCCTGACTTATTTCCTTTTGTTTCAGAGGCATCAGTTTGGACACTTTCAGCGGTGGACTTCCTGAAGAACTGGGCAATCTGTCCAAACTTGAGCAACTGTAAGACGCCCCCTTTCTAATTGCCAAAAACACTACTTCTTGTAGAGCTAGAATTCAAACTACACGATCTCTATTGTTGAACATGATAATTTCTGCAATGTTTATCTAACAGGTACATTGATAGCAGTGGTTTTAGCGGTCCATTCCCTTCAACGTTCTCGAAGCTTAAGAAGCTGAGGATTCTGTACGGTCAACAATGGAGACACAGCTGTATTGTTCACTGTGCTTCCATATCTTCAATGCTAAATATTTTGTTTTACTTTTGCAGGCGAGCTTCAGATAATGATTTCACAGGGAAAATACCTGATTATTTTGGGAGTTTGACTAATTTGGAAGATCTGTAAGATTTGTTATTAATTGATAGCACTGGTGGTAATGGGCCATGGCCCTAGTGGCCTCTTCACAGCCCAACAAGGCCCTTAAATTTTTTAGCTCAAAATGTATAAGATTAGAGCCTGACCCTTTTAGAGCCTGGCCCTTAGATTTTCTAGTTCAAAATCTTGGGCCCTTTACCACCCCTCACATCATGTATTATTCAGAACTCAGAAGACAACTGAAAACTGTGCAACAGAACTTTTCTGCATATGTTTTTCCCATTTGAAGTAGGACACATAATCATGTCATTAAACTGATCCGCATAACATCTGGATATAATAGAGCTTGGATTTTCTATAATCAAATGGATTAGGTATGGTATTACTTCTTTTCTGAAAGCATGAACTTGTAGGGTACTCCACGGAAATTCTTTTGAGGGCCCGATTCCTGCAAGTTTGTCTAATCTAACCAAGTTGACAAACTTGTAAGTATTTCGTACTTTGGCAGCATTGTTCCTGTCATAGTTTACAAGGTCAAGCTTGTCAAGATAACTGATGTTCTAAATACAATGACCAGAATTATTGGTGATATTGTAAATGGAAGCTCTTCGTTGGCCTTCATCAGTAGTCTGACATCTTTGAGTACCCTGTGCGTGACAGCTTCAAGCGTAAACCTTACAGTTGGTTATATGTTCACAAAGTGACAAGTTACTGCGATTTAATATCTTTCTTACAGGATATTGAGGAACTGCAAGTTATCTGATAATCTTGGAGCAGTTGATATGTCTAAGCTTACAAATTTAATCTTGCTGTAAGTTTCAGTCATGGGCCAGTGTACCACTTTACAATGATATTGTTTTTTTTTCATAAATTTAATATGAAGCTTCACCTCAAGCAACATTGCTGTCGTATGGTACAGGGACTTGAGTTTTAACAATATCATAGGCCAAGTTCCTCGATCAATCCTTACTCTGGAAAAACTTGAATTCCTGTAAGGAATTCTTGATCGATTATTCCCACTATACAAACACCATCAAGCTGATGTCCATGTTTCATCATCTTGTACTGTACCCGTTTCAGGTTTCTTGGGAATAATAGCCTTACAGGAAGCCTGCCTGATGTGAAAAGTGCTTCATTAAAAAATTTGTATGTCAACCAATTCAGCATAGAAGTAATGTTCCTGTATAGAACAAATTATTTGACTAATTCAATGGTACATTCATTATTTCACATGTAAGTTAATTTATTTGATTTGTAGAGATTTTTCATATAACCAGCTCACTGGAAGATTTCCTTCTTGGGCTACAGAGAGCGATTTGCATCTGTAAGTTAAACATTTCTGAAATTGTGTTCCCTAGCTAAGAGGAAAAAATTAATATACTTGAAGTTTTGTTTTGTACAAGAAATTTGGTGGCAAACAACTTCGTTCTTGATAGCACCAATGACAGGTAGGCATCTAGTTATACATCTGCAAGGGTTGAGTTTTAATAAATCTGTCTAACAACTTGTAATTTTGACTTCAATTGTGTGCTCAGTATTCTACCTTCAGGACTAAACTGCCTCCAGCAAGACACTCCTTGTTTTCTTGGTTCTCCACAATGTATATTTTCACTCTTCATCGACCATAGCAGGTAACAGGATGTCAGGGATCTTGGTAAAAGTTTATAATAATTATGCACGTCTTAACTGCAGATTATTCCTTCGCGGTAGACTGTGGCAGTAATAGGTCTATGAAAGGGTCAGATAATACTATGTACGATGTAGATCCTTCAGACATTGGGGCTTCATCATATTATGTTACCGGTCAAACAAGATGGGGTGTCAGCAATGTAGGAAAATTCAACCAGGCCCCAAATGGAAGTAACATAATATATAGCTCCAATGAGCCGTTTCAGAATGCAGCAGATTCAGAACTGTTCCAAACAGCAAGGATGTCAGCATCGTCACTGAGATACTACGGCCTTGGACTTGAGAATGGAAATTACACTGTTGTGCTTCAATTTGCAGAGACTGCTTATCCGGACACACAGACTTGGCAAAGCCTAGGAAGGAGAGTCTTTGACATATATGTCCAGGTATGTATAAATTGAATGCATGCATGATATGATTTAATAAACAGTTTAATTGTCTGTTTGATAGTGTTAATATTTTCATGTTCTTAGGGTTCTCTTAGAGAAAAGGACTTCAATATAAGGAAGACAGCTGGTGGAAAATCCTTTACTGCAGTTAGGAAGAGTTACATAGCAACTGTGTCAAAAAACTTCCTTGAGATCCATCTCTTCTGGGCTGGCAAGGGCACTTGCTGCATCCCTAAACAAGGTTACTATGGGCCGATGATCTCAGCATTAAGCGTCACTCCAAGTAAGCCCAGACTAATCGTTAGGTTAACAGAAGAAGTTCATTACATTAGCTTTTCTCAGATAAGCAAAACCCTTAGGCCTTAGCTTTTTCCAGATTTTACTCCAACTGTGCGAAATGGTGTACCGAAAAAGAAAAGCAAAGCTGGTGCAATTGCTGGAATATTGATTGGTGCATTAGTTTTAGGATTGGCAGCCTTATTTGGAATATTTATGCTCACAAAAAGGAGAAGAAGGCTAGCACGACAGCAACAAGGTATCAGATATAATTAATATTTGTAGTGCATAACTCAGACATAAAAATTCTAAGATGAATATTTTCTCGTGCATGTGTAATTGAAACATGCAGAACTGTACGACCTGATTGGACAACCTGATGTCTTCAGTTATGCTGAACTCAAGTTGGCTACAAACAATTTCAGCCCTCAGAACGTTCTTGGAGAAGGCGGATATGGACCAGTCTATAAGGTTGCACACCTGTTCTCGCCCATGTAATTTGATCTTGCAAGATCACAACTGAGTATTATCTTATTTGGTATATGTTAGCTGCATATAACTTTACAGCTTTCTTGTTGGCCTCTGGTCAAAACACACATGTAACTTTAGTAATGCCTTTACTTGGCAGGGTACGCTAACTGATGGAAGGGCAATAGCTGTGAAACAACTCTCTGAATCATCTCATCAGGGGAAAAGACAGTTCGTGGCAGAGGCTGCAACCATTTCTGCTGTCCAACACAGGAATCTTGTCAAACTGCATGGATGCTGCATTGACAGTAACATACATTTGTTGGTTTATGAGTACCTTGAAAATGGAAGCTTAGATCGAGCTCTCTTCGGTGAGCGCGCCTCTGCGCATACCTGTTACCTTCAAAATTGCCTCTGTTTCATCCCTACTAATAAAACTCGCTTCCTCAACTCTCAAAAATTTCCTTCTCTGCATTTTGCCAGCATCTAAATTTCTAAGGTCTTATTCTGCATTAACAGGAGATATTAGCTTGAAGCTAGACTGGTCAACACGCTTTGAGATCATTTTAGGCATCGCTAGAGGCCTAGCTTATCTTCATGAGGAGTCCAGCATCCGCATCGTGCACAGGGACATCAAGGCCAGCAATGTGCTACTTGATGCCGATCTCACCCCCAAGGTCTCCGACTTCGGACTAGCCAAGCTCTACGACGAGAACAAGTCGCATGTCAGCACGACGAGAATCGCTGGCACATTGTGAGAAAATTTCACTACTGCTCTTCTTATGATGACTGCACCTTCCAACACATCAGCTGACTTTAACTTCCCTCACCTCACCATTGTTCAAGTGGCTATCTGGCTCCTGAGTATGCAATGAGAGGCCAGCTGACCGAAAAGGCCGACGTCTTCGCATTCGGGGTGGTCGCCCTGGAGGCTGTCTCTGGCCGATCGAACTCCGATAACTCCCTCGATCAAAGGAACATCTATCTCTTAGAGAGGGTAAGCTGTTCGACGAACTTTCCATTTTTTTTTCTGAAAAGGAAACAATTCTGACCTCTGCGACCGGCCGACCGCAGACAACCAATTCTTATACAATTCTCAGCTCACAGGTTGATAGCAAAATAAAGGATGATCTTTCCATCTATCCAGGAGAGCTGATGCATCCATTCTTAGTGCTTACTGAATGTTGCTGTGCCATTGTTAACTTACAGGCATGGGACCTGTACGAAGGGGAGCAACCACTGCGAATCCTGGACCCGAGGCTGGAGAAGTTCGACGCCGAGGAAGCTCTGAGAGTCATCCGTGTCGCGCTCATGTGCACGCAGGGCTCGCCGCACCGGCGGCCGCCGATGTCGAGGGTGGTGGCGATGCTTACCGGGAAAGCCGAGGTGACTGAGGAGGTGGCGAAGCCAAGCTACGTCGTCATCACTGAATCGCAGCTCAGGGGCGGGGACAGTGGCTGCAGCGCGAGCAGCTACTGGGGATGGTCGACCAGTACCCCTGAGTTTGGCAGGCAGAAAGAGGTCGACCCGCTCACCCGGTCGCCGACGATCACCGGAGCAAGCCACGAGATCGAGGGAAGGTGAAGACAAAGATGATCGCTGCTGAAGGTGGTCAGTTTGAGGTGAACGTTTCAGACGCTGTTAAATATGAGTTGGAAATACATCTCGTTCTGAACTATTGTGTCAGGTGGAAAAGGTATCACTCCTTGTATGTCGAATAAATGGGTTTACATGTTGTATGAAAATGACCCTAGTTTGCAACTTTAGATTGTAGTTTCGGTAATTAATGATAGCGATAAATGTAACTAGTGCTATGGTTTGCTAAACGTAATAAGGTTTACTCTGATGGTTGCAATTTTCATGTGCTTGGGATATCAACATTCTCAGAGGATCAAGTTCAAGAAGACCTATATGTGCTGCTCAAAAAAAAAACGTTTAGCTAGGTCTCTAATAAATCTAAGAAAAAGCCTAATCATCAACGAAGAGAAATCATAATCTCCGAGTCTGAGCAAGTGAGCAGTGATTGGGATGAATTGATTTTTGCTGTACACGCAGAATTTCCTTCAACAGAGCCAAGTCATGGGAACAATGCCAGAGATGCTGATTAAATTCTCCATAGCTCTGATATAAACAAACAAAAAAAAGGCTGCAAGGATGCTCCATGGTACAATGCCAAATCAGATGGTGTACAGGTGAGGTGATACGTAAGATCCATAAACTATGCAGGATCAGGCTGCTGGAATTTTCATGACCAAAAGATCCATGAAGATGCATAGTACAATACCAACATGCAACATTCAGTCACAATGTTTTCTCCGTTTTATTTATTACTACACCAATATTATCAGAGCAGAGACGTCCAAAAACTTCAACAACTGAATGAGCTAACTTTGCGCTCCATGTTTAAACTCTATTAATTGGCTGACTTGGGCATCGCTGCATTCTGCATGACAGGATATCTAACATAATGCATTTGCTGGCTGTTGCTCCTTAACAACTTCAAGTGCATCTGCATCTCAGTCCCCACGGAACTGACTAGTACAGTTCACCTTCCTTGTGGGTATGGATCATGCAGTCGGACCTCGGGTAGGACACGCAGGTGAGAACATATCCCTCAGCCTGCTGTGCATCATCGAGGAATGATCCATCTGACTGATCGACAATGCCAGACTCAATTTTGCCAGCGCAGGTAGAGCAAGCCCCAGCACGGCACTGAGTATGGAAGCTCCACTCCAGCGGATTCAGCAGAATCAAGGATGTAGGTATCCTCTGGAGCCTCAAACTCATGCACATCCCCTTCTGGTGAGACGAGCTTCACCTTGTAGACAGCCATTGCAGCAAGACCAAGCTTCCTGAAGGTTTTCAGGCCAGAGGTCACGGAGGGGCGGCTGACAAAACTCACAGATGAAGAACTCTTCACTGCAGCAGTGGAGACATGAACGCCGAAGTTGCTTCTGAGAGTGCATGAAGTTGAGAGTGTGGATGTCGCCATCTCGAAATTTTAGCCTTAAGCACATTAAAAAATATACCAAGTGAGACCATGTAACATCATTTAACAAGAATTTCCCTAGCATAAAAAAGCATGATTGAACAAGTCTAAAATTTCATCTAACAAGCAAGGTGGCAATAGAAGCTATAAGGAAATTCAGGAAATCATGATATGCACTAAGGTACATTTTAGGACAAAAAAATCACACAGGTCTTCTCATTAGCCCAGATTCGATCAATTTGGAGATCAAATAAGCATAAGCAATTCAGCATACATGATTGTGCCATTGTTATACTGCAACAGATCAGGAATACCTCCTTTTTAGTAGTTCAATATAAACAGACCTAAATACTGCATTCACCCAAATAGTGACAGGAAGTCTATAGTGTACTATACTATCTACTTATAGAAAATTAGAAAACAAACAAACTGGAAACTTTCGATCACGAAGCTTACTTTATGTGATATGAAATAAAAAATTTGGAGGTAAACAATGATCATGGGGCCATGACCGAAATGTACCAAATTAAAACTACATGCCATGTTCCTCTCTGTTCCAAGACTCCACAATCATATACTTGAGTGTTTGTAACTTGTTACTTTTTTCTGAGGAAAAAAAGGAAAATGAATAACAATATAAATTAATAAATATGTCGGCCCCTCTGCACTACCAACCATAGATGCTTGCCGAATAGCAATTCTATCTTTTTTTTTCAACTCGATTAACCGTTTTGTACAGTCCACCTTTTACTTTGTTTTACAATCTTGACAAGAATGAGTGAAAGGTCAGCCTAACAAGAAGGTACCCAACTCTGCAACACCTGGAGATGATGAAATGAAATCACTAGTTACAAAAAAACTTCTCGGCGCCAGGTAATTATGAACTAGAAAGTACGCACAGCAATACCATAATCTCCCTATACAGTACCATGCTTTTGCAATTCTACCCCATGGCTGCAAAATCTGCCATAAACCCACAACCACAGAACCATACAGCTTACAGCTTAGTTCCCCTGCTAATAAACCCCTCTGAAGACAATTTCGTATTTTCGTTGGGTGAAACACAAGTCACACATACAATAGGCAGCCGTCGCCACGAAAGTTAAAGAACTTTAGGCCCGAAATAGGGGGGAAAAACAACGCAAAACCCTTAAACCTGTACCCTCCCACAAATTGATTAAATCAAATAAAGATTATATCACTAGCACCTACACGGCTACACCGGAGCAAGGAATCTTTTCCTTCAGACCAAGAACCCCTTCAATTCTTTGATCTCAAGGCCAATCTCTACCAGGACCCCTACGGCTTTCAGCTAGATTCAGATTAATCCCAACCCCCGGTGGAACCGGTGATAGTTAGCTCAAAGCAGCCAGAGCAACATCTGCCGGCGGCCCAGCTCGAAAGGAAAAGCAAGACAAACGCACGGCGGCGCAGACCAAAAAGCAGGGAGCGGAGGAGACGGAAACGGGGCGCCCGGATCGTACCTCGTGTTGGCAGCGGAGAGGAATCGACGGCCGGCGGCTGCGGGCTCGGAGCGGCGGTGGCGGAGGCAACGAGGCGAGGGGGAGGAGGAAAGGTGGTGGCGTCTCGCTTTGGCTTTCGTTTGCTCGCGCACGAGTGGGAGCCCGGGCCCACTTGAAGGCGGCTCCGCTTCTAGCGCGTGCTGTGCTGCGGGCCTGGGCCGGGCCGGGTCGAATAAAGCTTTTTTTTTATTTTTATATTTTTCAAAATCGTTTTTTACATAAATATATTTTCGGTTTCATAATTTACAATTTTGTACCCTATCGCCCAGCCGCGGGGCGGCCCGCCCCCTGCTGCCGGGCGGTAGAGACATGAATGTAAATAAAATTTATTTTTAATCGTATTTTGGCCCCTGGGGGAGGCCGCCGCCCGACCCTCTATATAAAAGGCTGAGCTCCCCCCTCCCCTCTCATTTGCTTCCCACGACATCCAGAGAGGGGGAGGGAGAGAGGAGGGGTAAGGGAGAGAGTTGCAGCGGCGAAACCCTGCCGGATGTCAACCTCACGGAGGGACCCAGTTTAGTACCATGGCACCAGCTGCAGGGATGTCATTTCAACCAACACAGGCATCACCACGATATTTCGGTAAATATATAGTCCATATCTTAATTTCAATTAATTTTGGTATGAAGTCTAATTTCTTTTACATTTATATATAGGATCACAACACTTATATGATGCGGGACCTTCTTCGTATTACCCTATGGCGACAGCAGAAGGAACGCAAGATAAATACCTAATTCGTAACCCGAATTTATCATGTTTTTCTTATTTCTATGAATATTTTAAATAATTTGAACGGTTTACAGAATCGCGTCACCAGCTTCCTGATATGGGTACTTCTTCGTATCCACCACCAACAGGTACGCATGATGAATATGTACCCAAATAAATGACTTATAAGACGATGATTAAGATATTTTAATTGCTACTGCATAAGAGCCACACAAGATACCTTGGAGGCGAACTTCGAAGACTGGAGTCGGTTATTTTCTACACCTAACTAGCAGCCCGATCATACCTTCCAGACACCTGTGGCCACCGGACGTCCAGGTAGAGACGTAGGGCCTCCAGACCGACACACATACCCTACAGACCACGTCCACGCACAGCGTAAAAGAGGTCGACATGGCCAGGGTCGATCCTACCTTCCAGACACCTGTGGCCACCGGACATCCAGGTAGAGACGTAGGGCCTCCAAACCGACACGCATACCCTACAGACCACGTCCACGCACAGCGTAAAAGAGGTCGACATGGCCAAGGTGGTTAGGAGGTGCTTCTAGTTGTTTTTGTATTTTTGTTATGAACATGTCGTCATATTATACTTATTTCGTTCTTATGCATCACCTATTTCGTTCTCAGTTGCGTATGTGTATGAATTGCTAAATTATAATTTTTATATTCATCTACTTTACTAACGATTTTTATTTCTATCCAAAATATCTAAAACCACATCTAATGCCGCACTGCCGCACTGGCGTTCAAGGTTTATCTTGGGAGGAGGGGCCTGCCGCCCCCCTGCCGGTCGGCTGCCTGGCCTACCGCCCCGCCACCGGGCGGCGGGTACCTGCCGCCCGGCTGCCGGGCGGCGGTCTCTCCCCAGGAGCCAAAATGCGATTAAAATAAATTTTCTTTACATTCAGATCTCTACCGCCCGGCAGGAGGGCGATAGGGTGCCGGCCGCCCCGCAGCCGGCGGTAGGGGTACAAAACTGTAAATTATAAAACCGAAAATATATTTCTGTAAAAAACGATTTTGAAAAATATAAAAATAAAAAAACGCTCGAATAAAGCCCGAATGCTTTTGTTTCGATCGGGCTGCTTATTAGACTCGGCCCACTAAGACTATCGGATCAAAAAAAATTTAGGTTGTGACGTGCTTCACGACTATAGGTAATTTAGAGCGTGAGAGATCATAATAAATGTTTAATCAGCTAAGGTGTGTTTTCCTTGCTGATTTTTTTAAAAAATAACTTGTTTGGCTGTATTTCTTTTTGCTTGTATCACAGTGCGCTCGTAGAAACAAAAGCATCGTGGCGCATATGATTATTTTCACAGAGGTATTCCATGTTAAGAAAGACTAGGGAAAAAAATGTTAGATGTAAAATTGTAAATAACATAATGACATTAATACATGATGTAAAATCATCCAGTGTTGTATCATTATACAATTTATTTGACTGGCTATATTTTTAAAATATATAATGTCTTAAACTTTGGTTCGGATATTCCTGGTGTATCCTCCGCTCAGACTGATTGTTAAAATCATCAGGAAACTTTTTGTTTCAATCGGGCTGCTTTTTGTCACAGTCCTGCAAAAAAAAATGAAATGAATTTTCCCCGCCGGGCCCACACGTCAGCCTCCTTCCCTCCCTCCTCTGTTTTGCTCGGTGCCGCACCGCACGCGTCGCCCGTCGCCGGCGTTCAACCTCGCGAGACGCGCCACGTGCCGGCCATCTTCGCGTTCCGTGCCGCCGCTTCACTCTTCCCCTCGCCCTTTCCTTATCTGCGCACGACCGGCCTCGCTTCCCCGCAAACCCTAGCCCCGTTCCCCTTCTCCGCCCGCTGCCGCTCCGAGCTCTGCTCGCCGCCCGCCGCCGCGATTCGCCGCCCTCGGTGAGTGCCGCGCCGATTCTTCGCGGGGGGAGCATCGCCTAACCCTCCTCGACCCATTCCCCTCCTCACCCGGCCCTTTCCCCTCCCCTGCAGGGCTGCCGCCGCGCCGGTTCGCCGCGCGCGCCGCCCCTGTTCGTCGCGCCGCACGTCCGCCGCTGCTCCTTGCTTGCGTCACCGCCGGTGAGGCTCGCCGCCACCTCCTCATCTCCCCTTCCCCGCTCTGGCCCTGCCTCGCCGCGCCGCCTCGCGCCGCCGTCCGCCGGCGCCGCCGCGTCGCGCACGCCGCGCGCGTGGGCGCGCCCAGGCGCGGGGTCAAGGCAGGCCTTGGCCTTGACCCGGCCTGGTGGTGCCGCCCGCCCCCCTGGGCCCACCTGTCGGTGGCCGGGGTGGCTGCCCTCGGGTGTGCCTAGCTTTTAGCTAGGGTTTTATTAGGTTTTATATTTCTGCAAACTTGCAAAATTTGTAGAAATTCATGTATAACTCCAAAAATTATGAAACTTATTTTGTTGGATTCCTCTAAATGAAATCTACTTAGGAAAATTATTGTTTTGCATGTTACCTTGCTATAGATTTATCTATAGTTTTATCTTGCAAAAGTGAGTTTAATGCTTATTTATTTGTGCTTTGCTCTAAAAATTCCAAACTAAATTTTGTTAGACTCCTTGTGAGGTGTAGTTTTCAGTGGTGCAACTTGTTCACATGTTTCCTTGCTGTTTATTAAAGTTTTAGTTTGTTTTTTTATGCTTTATATGAAAATGGTTTAATATAGAACTTTGCGCTGGAAAGTGGTAAAATGGCAAAACAAGTTTTGTTAGCCTTGTGTTCCTGCCTAGTTTCCATGATAATTTTCTTGGATTTGTTTAGCTAAGTTTGGATGCCTTTCCCGATTTATCTTGCTTAGAGTAGCTGAAAATTAATCTATTTATGGTTATTTACAGGAAAATACTTTTGCTTCAAAACCAATTTTCATGAGTTCTTTGCATTGTCCTCTGCATGCTCAAATTGTTTCATGATTTATGCTTATTGTTAAGTTGATTTCTTAATTCTTGCATTGCATTCATGCATTATAGTGACCGAGCCGTCGGAGAACGAACCCGTAGAGCCCACCGAGTCCGTGGAGCCTGAACCCGAAATCCCGTTCGTGGTCGAGCCCGAAGTTAACCCAGGCAAGCAGCTAAGCATGATTCCTTACTTCTATTTAATCTGAGTTAGTTAGTTACATCACCGGGTAATGTGGGGTTATATAGTATGTATTGCATTTTTATATCTATCTTTATGCATAATCCATCCTTGATTTGTTATCCCTATTCTTGGCACTAGTTAGTTAGTTAATTACTTAACTTGACTAGATGCTTAGCCCTGCTTAGAATACTTCTATTGCTCGCTAGACAGGAATGGTTTGGAGGATCACACTTACCGATAATCCTTGATCGCACTGGTTTGGTTGGGTTGTTAAGAGTTTGGTAGTATCGAGATTCGAGCGGAATGTTAGGGCCTAGAGAATGAAGTCACATGGGCATAGTCCGCTTGGATCGATTAAGGACCGAGTGGACGACGTCGGTTTTGAACACCTTTCCGTGCTACCACATATCCAATATAATGGTATGGATGAGCCAATTACCTTCTTTGACTTGATCATTGATGTGCAGTGCTAGCTACGTGGCTACGGGCTATGCAGAGAGGCTTAGTGTGTCCCCAGGTGGACTTATGTGTAGGAAAGTTTAGAAATGTCCCTGGTGGAACTAAGTCTCTACTCGTAAGCTAGGTGTGAGGTTCAATGATCGAGACTTGTTGGGAACGGTTGACGTGAGTACCCCCTTGCCCGGCGTGATCGGTTGGGTGAGTCGCATGGTCCTCGCGTCGTGTGGGTAAAGTAGTACACCCTTGCAAGGTTATAATCAATTCGAATTGCCGCGCTCTCGGTTATGAGCACGCTCTTTATCCCATGAACTACTCATAGATTTTCGATTGTGATGGGAATGGTTCATGTTATAGTTATGATCAGTTGTAGATTATATTACTCTCTTAATCAACTAAAAGTGTTTGGGGTTGGGCAAGATTAATTAATTCTGATAGGTGATAGTGTAGAGAGCTAATGCTTATGTAATAATTAATTAACCTTAAAGCTTTTACTTGAGCTATTGCATAATCCTTGTTTTTGTAATCGCGTAAGTCTTGCGAGTACCTTTTGTACTCAGGTTGCTTTCTAAACCTAGTTGCAGGTGAGCCGGAAGTGGTGTTCGGCCACTTCTACCCCGCTGATCCGAACGCGGGGGAAGAGTAGGTCGTGGTGGTTGTAATGATGTCCTTAAGCAATGCGTCATTACTTTAGTAAGTCTTTATCGTAATCGAGTTTCGGGAGAGCTTGTAAATGCAATAAACTTTATGTTTCTGCTTAATATGACTTTCGTGAGCCCAAGACTTGTAAGTGAAGCTTGAAACCCACCTATATTGATCTTGTAATGTTAAGTTGTGAACTCTGTTAATATAAAACTGCTCTTTGTGGATTATTAGTGATGTATTCGATTGTAAATAGTATGTGTATATGCTGATCCTGGGCGTATGTTGGAGCACATACCGGGACTACCGGATTTGATATTATTTTGGATGAATGACGTGTCGGTTATTCGTGTCTCTAGATGTGGGATAACACGTGGTATGCTCTCTGGCAAGCACATGTTAACTCTCATCTGGATGATAATGACTGACGATTTATTTAAAATAGTATCAAATTGGACGGTTCTCACACTTTTAGACTCGGCGCAGTCAGACTCTCGCCTATCGGATAAAAAAAAAAGGTTGTGACGTGCTTCACAACTATAGCCTATAGGTAATTTAGAGCGTGATAGATCATAATATGAAGTAAAATCATCCGGTGTCAGATCATTATACGATTTATTTGATCGGCTATATTCTGAAAATGTATAGCGTCTTAAATTTGGTTCATGTATCCCCCTGCTGAGACCGACAGTTAAAATCATCAGGAATAATTACCCCGATCCAGGGCCGGATTTAAGCTGTGCTTTTTATTTATCCATTCAAAAGATTATAAGTTGATTTTTAGCACTCCCTCAACTATAAACACAGACAAATTGCCCGCCCCAACTGTTGATGCGCACAATATGTTTCGAGTAGTTTCACCTCTCCATAATCGATGTTTTATTTTCAAATTCATGTCAAGTTGTTCAAAAAATTTTATATTTCGAGTAGTGAAAGTCTAGTAGGCAAACTCACCATCGCTGGATGTGGTCCCATTCACCGACCCGGGTTTTTGCTAGTGTCGCCGCGTCCGCGTGGCCTCCACGCGCGGCTGACAGCGACGGCGGCTGCCACCACCCCCGTCGACCGCCGTGGCCCCACCAGCGCCGCCGCGGCCTCCCACCTTTTGACGGTTTGACCACGCCTCCCCCTCCCCCTCTCCGCCCCCTCTCCTCCGAGTGACCGTACGCCGTGCCCCGCCAATCGCCGAAACCCTAGGGGGGCGCCACCGATCGCCGGCATGGACGGCGCCGCGGCGGCGGCCGCGGAGCTGCGCGAGGCCCACCGCCTGGCGGGCCACGCCGACCGCGTGTGGGCGCTCGCCTGGAACCCCGCCGGCGCCGGCCCCGTCCTCGCCTCCTGCGGCGGCGACAAGACCGTGCGGATCTGGAAGCGCGCCCCCGACGGCGCCTGGCGCTGCTCGGTAAGCCGCCAAGCCCCTCCTCCTCCTCCCCCGGTAGCTTCGATTTCTCGCGTAGGAGCTGGCTGAGGGGTTGGCGCGACGCCGATTAGCTTCGCTCGATTGACCGATTCCGCCGGCTTTGGTTGGGTTTCCCTTCCCGTCAGGACGTGCTGGAGGACACGCACAACCGCACGGTGAGGTCCTGCGCCTGGTCCCCCGACGGGAGGCTGCTGGCCACCGCGAGCTTCGACGCCACCACCGCCGTGTGGGAGTACAACGGCGCGGACTTCGAGTGCGTCGCCACTCTGGAGGTGAGTTCGCTGGGCTTGAGGATCGTGGCTGGGCGGCCCCGCCACCGCCTGCTGCTGCTGCTGCTGCTGCTGCTGCTGCTGTGTTCGTGCGGACGCTGACTCTGCCGCCGCGGGTGCGCAGGGGCACGAGAACGAGGTGAAGAGCGTGTCGTGGAGCCCGTCTGGTTTGCTGCTCGCGACGTGCAGCCGGGACAAGATGGCGTGGATATGGGAGGTGCAGCCGGGGAACGAGTACGAGTGCGTGTCGGTGCTGCCGGGGCACACGCAAGACGTCAAGATGGTGCAGTGGCACCCTTTGCTCGATATTCTGGTCTCTGTCAGCTATGATAATACAATCAGGGTAAGAACTTTGTCCGACTGAACAAACGCGTTTGTTATGTGATTGCGTTAGCTTGTCCTGTGTATTGTGATTGCCGTCTTCTCTTTCCTAGTCGCATTGCTATTTTGGGATGCTATGTAACTCAGGAGCCTATTTATTCACCTGCTATTAAAATTGTTTGATATGGCAGCTCGTATGATGCAGGTCTGGGCTGATGACGGTGATGACGAGTGGCACTGTGTACAGACGTTAACTGAAGACAATAACTGGTAAGGAGCTGTTTGGTATAATTGCTCTTTTTGTCGCCTTGTTTATTACTTTATACATCACATCCTAACCATTAATGAACTAAATTTCAGCTTCGTTTGCCTGGATCTGCTAAATCACTGCCTGAAATTTCATCCCATTTTATTTCTTCTGCACTGCATTGTTGTTCATTCTACAATTTGGACTAAATTGTTGTCTATGAAAACCACCTTAAATATTTTGCCTGTGCAAATTTTTAATCAGTCTCCATTTCACGTACATCTTCCCCTGCTCTCACTTTGCTGAAACACCATTCTGGGTTTGTGTCAAGCATACAAAGTTAACAATGTGTTTTTGTAGATTTGCAGTTAAGTTGTAGGGTTTTTTTTTTCACAGTTCCTTGTTGAGATCAATTTTATGCTACCCCTCTTACAAAATATATGACCAATAGATAGTTTTCTGTACTTATTCATTGTCCTTGCCAGTTATCTACTGAGATTATGTTTGCTGACTTATAACTGAAGTACAGAACACGAATATTTCTTCTAGTTTCACTGCTTGACTGCTTGCATTATATTGTTGTTTGAATTGATCACATTTTTCTTAATTCCAGTGGTCATTCATCAACAGTATGGGCAGTATCATTTAACCAGAAAGGTGATAGGATGGTCACATGCAGGTTTGTACTATGGTACTTGATTAAGATTTCTTTTGCTGGGGTTTTCCTAAAGCAGTTACTTATGCCATACACCTTGTAGAGAGTTGGGCAAACACCACACACCCTAGGAGGGGGGGTGACCTTTATATATATAGGCCGTATGGCTTGAGGTACAAGTAAGGACTTATACAAAGGAAATACAGCATATACATCTAATACCCGCCCGCAGTCGCAGGGGGAGCTTGGCGAACACCAAGACTGGACCTAAACTCAGTAAACAACTGTACAGGGAGGCCCTTAGTCATTATGTCAGCAAACTGTTGCGAAGAAGGTACATGAAGAACCCGAACTTGGCCTAAGGCTACTTTCTCACGAACAAAATGGATGTCAATCTCTATGTGCTTCGTCCGTCGATGATGAACTGGATTTGCAGTCATATAAACTGCACTCACATTGTCACAATAGACGACTGTAGCCTTGAAGAGAGGAAGATGTAGCTCCTGAAGCAACTGACGGATCCAGCAACACTCCGCAACAACATGAGCAACTGCACGATACTCGGCTTCAGCACTGGAGCGGGAGACTGTAGTCTGTCGCTTGGAGGACCAAGAGACTAAGGTGTCACCGAGATAGACACAGTATCCAGAAGTGGAGCGTCGAGAGTCAGGACAACCAGCCCAGTCTGCATCAGAGTATGCTGTGAGGGAATCAACAGAGCTAATGCCGATCTGAAGACCAGAAGTCAGAGTCCCTTTGACATAGCGCAGGATGCGCTTGACAAGAGCAAGATGTGGCTCCCGAGGATCGTGCATAAACAAGCAGACTTGTTGAACAGCATAAGCAATATCAGGTCGAGTGAGAGTCAAATACTGAAGAGCACCAGCAATACTCCGGTATTCAGAAGGATCAGCCACAGGAGCTCCATCTGAAGCAGAAAGCTTGGACTTGCAGTCAACCGGTGTCGTGGTAGAATGGCAATCACTCATACCAGCACGCTGTAGAAGATCTAGAGCATACTGCCGCTGTGACAAGAACAGGCCCTCAGAAGATCGAGTAACAGAAATCCCCAAAAAATGATGAAGCGCACCAAGATCAGTCATAGCAAACTCAGTGTGAAGCCGGCCAATAATAGAATGAAGTAAAGCATCTGAAGAAGCTGTGAGTACTATGTCATCCACATACAGCAGCAAATAGGCTATCTGAGAACCATCCTTGTACACAAACAAGGACGTGTCAGAAACTGAAGAAACAAAGCCCAACTGTCGGATATATGTGGCGAAACGCTGGTACCATGCTCGAGGTGCCTGTTTCAAACCATATAGTGACTTCTGTAACAGACAGACATGATCAGGATGTGCTGGATCAATAAAGCCCGGAGGTTGCTGGCAGTATACTGTCTCATCAAGATGCCCATGAAGAAAGGCATTTTTCACATCAAGCTGATGAATCGGCCAATAACGAGAAACTGCAGCACTTAAGACAATCCTGATAGTCGAAGGCTTAACCACAGGACTGAAGGTCTCGTCATAATCAACTCCATGCTGTTGTGAAAACCCTCTAACAACCCAGCGAGCCTTGTGGCGAGCAAGAGAGCCATCTGAATGATACTTGTGTTTATAAATCCACTTGCCTGTGACCACATTAGCCCCTGGTGGGCGAGGAACAAGGCGCCAGGTTCCATTAACCATAAGAGCTTGATATTCATCCGCCATAGCAGCTCGCCAGTTAGGATCAGCAAGCGCACTCCGATAATTGGATGGAATCGGAGAAGCAGCAATATGTGTAGCAGATAAATTCTTGTAGCTCTTTGGCTGAATAGTACCTGTCTGGAGACGAGTAAGACGCCGTAAAGCAGGAGGCGGCGAAGAACCACGCATGGGCGCCTGGGGCACCAAGTGAAAGGTGTCGGCCGGTGGTGGCTGCACAGACGCAGAAGGCCGCGCGCGCACCGGCCCTTGTATCTGGCGCCGTACTGGAGGTGGAGACGGGAGACGACGAGGTGGATTAGCAGGCTGCTGAGGTCGTCGGACGTAGACCTGACCAAAGCGGCCAGGCGGACCAGCAGGAGCAGCAGCTTGCCGAGGAGCTGCAATCGACCCGCCCGGTCGTGAAGACGTCGAAGGGTTTGGTGGGGGTACGAAACCGCTCCCACCAGTGCCGAAGGCGCCCGTAGAGGAGGCTGGTGGGGGTATATGACCGCACCCACCAGCACCAGCGGCGCCAGAAGTCGAAGAAGAAGGCGGTTGCTCAACATCCGAAGATGGAGCGACCGACGCCCGAACCGCTGCATTGTTAGTAGAGCAAGGCACAAATATATCCGAATCGTCGTCTTGTAGAAAATCAAAAGAAGAAGATGGGACAGGGTCGTCACGAGCGAAGGGAAAGTTAAGCTCATCAAAAACAACGTGACGAGAGATGATAACGCGACGAGTGGAAAGGTCTAAACAACGATAGCCTTTATGTGCCGAGGGGTAACCTAGAAACACACATGCAGCGGACCTCGGAGCGAGCTTATGAGGTGATGTCGCTTGAAGGTTGGGGTAGCAAAGACACCCAAAAACCCGCAAGTGATCATAGGCCGGATAGCTGCCGTGGAGGCGCATATAGGGGATCTCACCAGAGATAGAGGTGGAAGGGCGCCTGTTCAGCAGATATGTGGCTACAGATAAGGCCTCGGCCCAGTAGGAGGGCGGCATGGAGGCATGCATCAGCATGGTGCGCACAGAATTATTAAGGGTTCGAAGAACACGCTCAGCTTTGCCATTTTGAGGAGACGTATAAGGGCAAGAATGTCGGAATAAAATACCACGGGATGCTAAGAAGGCCGTGGTAGCAATATTAATAAATTCGCGGCCATTATCAGTCTGGAAACACTTAATGGGGAGGCTGAACTGAGTGTGCGCATAAGAAATAAACTGAACAATATACTCATGAACATCAGACTTATGATGGAGAGGAAACGTCCAACAATAATGAGTAAAATCATCCAGCATTACTAAATAATAACTGTAGCCCGAAATACTAGGAACAGGAGATGTCCAAACATCACAATGCACTAACTCAAAAGGAGAAGAGGTCCTGGAGGTAGAGATACTAAAGGGAAGGCGCGTGTGTTTGCCTAGTTGACAGGCATGACACAGGGAGCGATCTGATTTAGTACAAGTGATGTGTTTATTCTGGCGGAGCGAGGAGACGGTGGCTGGGGAAGGATGGCCGAGACGTTGATGCCACAACGAAGTGGAAGCAGCGAGAAGGGCGTGGGCAGTGGCTGGTGCTGTAGGAGTGATGGTGTACAAGTCTCCATCACTATTGCAGCGAAGAATCACGCGCCGCGTCCTGAGGTCCTTCACAGAAAAACCAAAGGCATCAAATTCGACAGAACAACTATTGTCGCGGGTGAATTGACGAACGGAAAGGAGATTGCGAACTATGGATGGGACGACAAGGACGTTGTTCAAGACGAAGTTAGATGCTATGGTGGGAAGGAAGGACTGACCACGAGACGTGACTGGAATACTAGTGCCATTGCCTACAACAATAGAAGAATGCGGTGAAGGGGTACGGGAGAACAGTATACCTTCAGAGGAGTGCATGTGGGTGGTGGCGCCGGTGTCCATGACCCACGGAGACGAGCCTTGGAGAGACATCTGTTGGAGAGCGGCGACGAGGCCTGCCTGGTCCCAGGAAGGCGCAAGGGCCTGGGAGAACTGAGATGGGGCGAAGGCGGTGTGGGCCTGCTGTGGCGCAGAGCCCAGCAAACCCTGCCCGCTCCACCCGCCCGTGGTGAATGGGGCTCCGCGGTAGCTAGCTCCCTGGCCTGTCCAAGCGCCCGCCTGTCCTCCCAACTGGGCGGCCCATGGATTGAAACAGAGCCACGGGCCGGTCGGGTAGGGGGGGCGTGCGGCCTGACCGCCCTGCTGGTAGCCGCCGCCGCCGCCGCCTTGCTGTGCGCCGCCGCCGCCACCGTTGCGCTTCTTCCTGGGGCGGCGCTGCTGCTGCTGCTGTGGCACGCCGGAGGGCGCCGAGGAGAGGCGGCAGGCAGAGCCACAGCCAGTAGAGGAGGGCGATGCGACCAGGGCAGTGTTGGCGGTGACGGAGGCTCCGTGCGCGAGGCGGAGCTCCTTCAGAGCGAGCTGGTCGAGGGCCGTGGCGAAGGTCATGCCGGGCGTGCCGGCGATGAAGTCGCAGGTGGTGCTGAATTTGGGGTTGGCGCCACGCAGGAGGTTGAGGACGAGGGTGCTCTCTGCGACTTGTTCCCCTGCATCGCGAAGGCGATCAGCAGCCTGCTTGACCTTCTGGCCGTAATCTTCAACAGAGAGGTCGCCTTGGTTGATGTTGTGGAATTCATGGCTGAGGTAGATGCAGCGCGGAGCCCTGTTCGCCGTGAAGTGGGCATCGATGGCGACCCAGAGCTGGCGCGCCGTCTGATCCGGTGCCATGGCGAAGTCTAGCACAGATTCAGAAACGGAGCCGTATAGCCAGCTGCGGACGCAGCAGTCAGTTTGGATCCAGGTATCATCAGGGGCGGCAGGAGCTGCTGTCCCGTCGATGTGCTTAAGGAGTCCAAACTTGCCGCACATGGCCTTGAAGTAGGTGCTCCACTTGGTGTAGTTGCCGGCGCGAAGTTCCAGTGTCACAGGGACGTGGGACTTGACGTTGACAGTGGCAAAGGGGATGATGGCGTCTCCCATGTTGGTGGTGCTAGGGGAGGATGCACTGTCCGTGATGGAGGAGGACATCAACCAGGGAGGAGAAGGAGGAGGGGATGGCGCGACCTATAGGAAGGAGGCGCCGGTGGTGTGGTGGACGACGTGCAGGGATTTGCACGCCGAAGCAGATTGGATCTGCTATGGAGGGGGGGAGGGGGCAGGCGCACGGCAGGGAGCAGCACGCCTAGGGCAGCGGAAGGGGGATGAGGCGCACGGCCAGGGCTAGGGTAGGGCCCGGTCTCGTGATACCATGTAGAGAGTTGGGCAAACACCACACACCCTAGGAGGGGGGGTGACCTTTATATATATAGGCCGTATGGCTTGAGGTACAAGTAAGGACTTATACAAAGGAAATACAGCATATACATCTAATACACCTGTTATTCAGTGATGACCGCACACTAAAAATATGGGACACCAGTGCTGATTTGTCTCAACCAAAAACTGGTGAAGGTCATGAATCTTGGTAAGATGCTATTTTTCTTTTCATAATTAATGCATATGTTCCCTTCATGAGTGACATCCTTCAAGACTTTTCTAAAAATTAGGCTGCAGAAGAACCTGTCGTAGTAACAATTCTATTGCCACTCCCCAAACATCTGCTTTGGAATATGTATCAAATACCTTAATTTCTTTATGCCATCTATTAATTTTATTTTGGTGTATCAAAACTTTCTGTTTTCTACTAAAGTACTAATTTTGTCCCATTGCAAATGTAGGACAACTAGGATGTACCTTTTTTTACAGGAAAATGTATGCCTATCGTCCTTTTGATATTGATTGAAGTTGACTAGCTAAGACATGCATCATACTATGGTTTGCTTGATGAACATAAGTTTACTTTAGTAGAACAGCTCTAGTCTCTTTTCAGTTCATAGTATCTTTTAGGACAACTGATAGCACCATTACATCACTCTATGACTCTAGATGCAGAAACTCTGTTGTCTTTCTGCATTACAATTTGCACATCATAACAGAATGATTTTTTTCTTAAGACATAACATAATGGTTATTATTTGATTTCAGGCGACACCTTTCTACTCTCACAGGATATCATGATCGAACTATTTTTTCAGCCCATTGGTCAAGGTCAGTTGAATTCTCATCCCCAAGATATCCTTGATATATTAGCTTAGGCAAATTTGTCAGCTACAATGTAGGAACAGCTTCTGAATTCAGTCCATCTTTATGAATCATCTCATATTAGTCTCTGGCTTCTAATAGGGAGAATTGTGCACTCCACTGTTTTAAAAATTGTGGCCCATTGTATTTGATGTTGATAAACTTTATTATGCCACATATCATGATTTTTATTAACTAGTGGCCAAAAGCTAACAAATCTGCTTAAAGCACTTTTCCCTGAATCAGAATATGCTGATTAGAGATAGAATTCTGACTGAGTCAGACCATTGATTTTTATAGCTTGAAACTTCAAAGTATCATTGTATATAGGTTGAGCGTTCTTTTGCGGCCAAACTTTTAATTCTCCAGCTTCTGAGGGCACCTTGCTTTGCGTTTGAGTAATCTAACATATTACTTCCATTCGGTGGTTGTTGCATCTAATGATTTCGTGCTAATTTTAGTCGAACTGTATCCTGGTTATTAAAACGACGTTTAAACGTCGTGAAAATGACGTTTTCACGAGAAAACGTTCTTGTGAAATCGACGTTTAAACGTTAAAACGTCCATCGTTTCGTTAAAATCTACCCTCTATTCGTTTCGTCGTTTTATCGTTTTAATAACCTTGAACTGTATCTTATACTATTCTTTGGCATTTCCCTGTTCCTTTCACATGGCAGTGAGGATATTATAGCTAGTGGTGCTGGTGATGATGCAATCTGCTTATTTGCTGAGGAGAAGAGTAGCATGGTTATCCTTCCATCCCACATTTGTTTTTTTCATGATTTCAGTCCTTATGTGCTATGTTTGGCTGGCCTCATTAAATTTGTATTTACGAAAATACACCATTCTAGTCATAATTTATTGAGTAAAATGCACTGTGGGTCCTTAAACTAGTTCTCCTGTTCTGTTTAGGTCCATGAACTTTGAAAATGTATTTCTAGGTCCAGGATCTATTTAAGTGAGCCATTGAGGTCCAAAACGCCCTTGACCTGCTCTGACCGTCTACGCGGATCGCCAAGTCAGCTCTGACGTGGATTTTCTTTTTATTGTTCACCCCTCTCTCTCTCCCCGTCCTCCCCCTCCATCACGCCTCCGCCTCCCTCTAGCCGGCGGCGCCCCCGCGCCTCCTCCCTCTCCGGCGAGCAGGGGCCCGGCCCTCCCTCCCTTCGTCTCCTCTCTCTCCCTGCCGGCGAGCTGCCCCAGCCCTCCCTTCCTGCCCCAGCCGTGAGCCGTCCCGTCCCCTCCGGCGGCAGGGGCGCGGGGTGGCGGTGAGCGCGCGCTGCCCGCGGCGGCGGCAAGCGCGCAGGGCCAGCGCCGGCGGCTCGCGCGCAGAGCCAGCGGCGGCGGCACGCGCGCCCAGGCCCATGGCGGCGACGGCGGCGCGCGCAGCCCCCTCCTCCCTCGCCGCGCGGAGCCGCCCCCTCCTCCCTCCCTCCCTCCCGGCGCTTCCTCCCGGCGGCCATGGGCTTAGGCGGCGGCGGGCAGGCCGGGGCGCGGCTGCAGCCGCGGCGGCCTCCTCGACCCCGAGCTCCGGCGGCGTCCCGACCCCGCTCTCTCCGTCTGCTTCTCCCCCCCTCTGTCTCTGTCGGAGCTCTCCCGCACGCCGCCGCTCCGCCCCCTGCTCGCACGCCGCTGCTGCTCGCTGCTCGGCCCGCGCGCGCACGCTCGCCGTGGCCTCCTCCGGCCTCCACAGCCACCGCCTCCTCCGGCCTCCCCGGCGAGGATCCGCACGGCCACCACCTTCCTCCTCCCTCGCGCAGCGGAGCAGAGCTCCTAGAAGACCGCGCGCCGCCCCCTTCCTCCTCCGCCGTCCTCGCAGTGCCCACCTGAGCTCCGCCTGCTCGCGCTCGGCCGCAGCCGAGCTCCGCCGTCAAGCCTGTCCTCCGCGGGGCCATGGCGGCCGGCATTCGCCCTCCCCTGCTCCCTCCGTCGCGCAGCGAAGGCGAGGCGAGGCGCCCCCATCCCCGGCGCCACTCCTCCCCCTCCGCCCCCTCAGCTCGCGCGCGCGCGCCGGCCGCTCGCAGTGGAGGCGTGGCGAGGTGAGGCGCGGCCGGCGAGCCTCGAGCTCGCCGAGCTGAGGTAGCACGCGCTCGGGCCACGGCGGGCTCGCGGAGCGGCGGCGGCGTGCGCTCGGGCCACCGGCGCACGAGGTCGACGGCCACGCGGTGCTCTCTGCCCCTGCCGGCGGAGGGAGGGAGCAGAGTAGGGGCGGCGGCACGGGAAGGACGCCAGAGGAGGGGATGGGGAGGAAGAGAGAGAGAAGCAGTCCACGTTGGATCTAAGTCCATGTCGGATCCGAGTTGGCCGTCCACGTAGACGGTCAGAGGCAGTCGGAGGCGTTTTGGACCTCAAGTGACTCACTTAAATAGATCCTGGACCTAAAAATGCATTTTCAAAGTTTATGGACCTGAACAGAACGGCTCAACTAGTTTAAGGACCCACAGTGCATTTTACTCTAATTTATTCAAGCTTTCCTGGTAATAAAGGTCGAGGGCTGTTTATAAATTTGGAAAGTGTATATGACCTTTGGATGGACAACTTTCTTAATTTCTCATTTTTCAGGTTGAGGGGCCTTCATACAAACTAATACTGAAGAAAGAGAAGGCCCACGACATGGACATAAACTGTGTCCGATGGTGTCCTCAGGTAGTTTCTGGGAATTATCAACAAATTGTCTCAATTTATTTAGATGGCGCGTAATGTCTGAAAATTAGCAACAAAATAGTCTCAATTTATTCGGCTGGTTCAATAATTCCATCTGCTCCTACCTTATGTGTTTGCCTCTACTTCTATCCATAATGGTTCCTTATTTTTGGGTAGAAGTACTTATCTTCTCAAACAAATTTCTAGGACCCGAGGTTATTGGCATCTGCAAGCGATGATGGCACCGTGAAATTGTGGGAGCCGAGGGGGAGTGTACTGGATTGAGTTTTGTTCTGTTTACAATATACTCCTAGTTCTAGGTGTGTAACTTGAGATTATAGAGCAGATCAGGCATCACCTTTGGGGTTTCTGTTTTACCGAACTCTGCTCCCTGTTTTGTTTATTAGTGTATGTCAAGAGGGTGCTTGGTGATGTTGTTTGATCAGATTTACCATGCAAAGTATGAACAATTCCATCATACCAAGATGTGGAATTGTTTGCTTGTACATTATGGTCCAACCATTTTTACAAATAAGTCATCGAAGATACAGCTCGCCTAAATGATAGACTCCAAAGTACAGATTTATAGTTTCTTGTTCCAATGGTTTGAAACCTTGTTGCTATTAATTTGGTTTATGACGAAAGAGTTATAAGAAATTTATGCCCCTGCAACCCCTTGGTGAGGTTGGCAAACGATGAGAAATGGTTTGTTCATGTAATTTTTGTTATGTACTCTATTCTTGTTATATATTCTTCTTTGCAACTGAATTGGCTCCTGTTAGCGTTTCACTTGAATGGCTGACAATTTTGTGATATCGACTATCAATGTGCAATGGGAACCTTAGTTCAGTGGGGGTGGTAAACGTTTGATTGAATAGCTGGTAAACTAGTGGCTTGGAGTTCCAGGCACAAGACTGAAGATCAACCATCCTGTAGAGTTTAACAATTCCGTGGAAGCAAACAAAATGGAAATTGTTAGCAGGAACCTAACCAAGTGAGAGTGGGCTTAACCAACAATCTGATAAAGAAGATGGCACCCCATGCTTTCCTATTTGTAACAGATTCTATCTCTTACTTCATCCGTTCCAAAATGTAGATCGTTTTGACTTTCTAGATTCATAAATTTTACTATGTACTTAGACATATGTTATATCTAGGTGCATAGCAAACACTATAAATCTAAAAAAGTCAAAACGGCCTATATTTTGGAATGGAGGGAGTATAAACTTAGGTGTAAGAAATCTGAAGCTGATAGCAATCACTAATCTGGTGGCAAACCAAATTGAAGTTCAATGGTTTTTTAAAACAGATTTCCACTCGTGATTTACTGCTATTAAAAACACACATTTATCTCTGTTTGTGACATCGTTCCATTTGGGGAAAATAGCTAATCTAACACCGAAATATCTTAAATAAGTATTACTGAATGATATTGTCATAATTGCCCGCAGTGCCACAATTGGGTTTACATACAACACTTAGTTTACTCTATATATGTTATATTCAGCAAAGAGGAAAGAAGGAATACATTTTTTTGGCTAGATACACAAGAAACCATATCACATCATATCAGGCAGGGCATACATTCTGAATACACCTCATATAGTTGTAAATGTTCCATGAAATCAAACTAGAGAGACAAGCATAAGCCGGTACAATTGATTTCATCAGCACAATTCACGTTCATCTCGACTCCTAGCTACCACAGTAGTAGTGGTGTATCAATCTTACTATGTTTCATGCTTTGTGCAGTCAAACCCTTGACAAACAGACACCCAGACGATAAGCACAAGAAGCAAAAGGATTCCAAGAACCACTAACTTAATTTTCATGTTCTGCAACCAAGTCTTCCTACGAATTTTCACCCCTTGTTTCTTGAACTCCTGAGCCTGAATTACATACATACAACACAGGTTGATTATGCATGCCAGGAAGGAAAAGCAGCACAAGACTGCTATTTTGAATTTTTGATAAGGGATGACATATACCTGACTATGAAGATCAGAAGTTTTGTCTTGGAGTTCACTCAACTTTTCTCCACGGTCCAATGTCTGAAGATACCACAGGAGGCAGAAATGAAGAAACTAATAGGGACCCAGTTGAAGCCAACAATAAAAGGAATGGTGAAGTGCTCCAGGAATTCAACAAATATGTACAAGTATGGCAACATCTCCAACTTTTTTGTACTTTTGTTTACATGATCATTACAATGTGCATAGCAGCCATAAGAGCAAGTCGATAATTTCCATGCAACACACTCAACTTGTGCAAAGCCTGTACCATTTCTTTGAAGGGTAATGATTGCAACTATGAATGATTTCCTGATGTCTGCATGCCATGTCTAATGTACAACTAAAGCAGGAATGATGGCTCTCATACTGGTGTGTAATCTTATTATCCTTCTAACATTAAATATACTTTTTTTTCAATAGAAAGTCATGTACACTTGCTCGTGGGAACTGGGTATGCATGCTTAAATTTAAATACAAGGAAACATAAAATGTAACCAATTTACCTACTAAAGTCAGCTACTTTTACTGAAGAAGATGAAATCAAACTAACATCTAAAAGCAGGTTCAGGTAGCATAAAATTGAGAGAACAATACACCTAACCAGGTAAATAAATTTACTAGTGGTGCATGCTCCGTTTGAAAAAAAAATGGCTTTAATTGTTCTCTGTGCTTAAGAAGTTATCTGTATTAATGAGACAACACAATTATAAAAATAATAGCAGTAATGGAAAATGATCTCTGTACATGAGTGATTGATTGGTTTAGGTGGCACCTTAACCAAGTATAGGACACATTAATCATGTACCTCGGCCCATGAAATGGCTTTATACAAAGGTAGGGATAACATACCTTTTCTATATTGTTTAACATGATATTTTTAACTTCTGAAACTTGGGCTTGCACTTTCAAAGTTTTGTCTAGTTCCTCTGAATGATCAAGAACATACTGAATGTGCTGCTTTATAACTGGTCTGCATTGATGAAAAGCTCAATTTCAGAAAAAGGAAAAAACATTCTACGAAATTATCAACACAACTTACTACAAGACATACCCATATTCTTTATTTAGACTTTTTGCAAGAGCTGTATCAGCTTTACCACCTCCATATCTCTTCATGAAGTCATCTTTTAACCTCTCAAGAAAGGCCACCGAGACATTCTTTGGAACGGATTCCTTCGCAACTACACAATAGGCTGCAAAATAGTCAAAGAGCAAGGTGTCACCATGAATCTACAGATTATTAAATTACCACGCGATCTATATCAGTTAAAAAGTTGTGGCCAGATCTTCAAGGTCCACAGCATTGCTGTTAAGTTTATAGCTCCAGGAGATATAGTTTTGTTCCATGTGTCGTTGTGTACAAACACATATGCCTCCTCCCATCTATGAGACTGCAATTGTCAGAGACAGAGCTTGAGATCCTGGTGTTAACAATGAAGAGCATTATTCAACATAAGATCCTGAAATGGTCTCCCTTTCTTCTCTTCCATTTTTGTTCCATTTTGGAATGTTTTGTTTCCATAAGGACCGATGGTGCCTATTCAGGGTGATCTTGCTGTCCAATTGCGACAGAACCCCAGATCGGTAATTCTCTTTTGCTATGTACATTCTGCACCAATCAAGATTGGAACTTTGCCGCTACCATTTTGAGCACAAATAAGAAGCCACACAAGAGTTTAATCCTTGCCCGGTTGCCCCCATATAGCACTTCCTACTTCTACTAGACTGCTAGAACATTACTGATGAAAACGAGCGGAAGGCTTAAGGGATCGATTGATCGCAGCCGGATCGCGCCTCACCGTAGCCGCGGTGGAGAAGGAAGTTGAACGTGTGCCGGTCGCAAGCGTAGCTGAACCGAGCCGGCGCGCCGCCGCCGCCGCCGCCGGCGCTGACGGAGGACGAGCCGGCGGGTAGCCGCTGCAGGCACTGCGCGGCGATAGCGGGGAAGTTGCCGGTGAACTCGGTGTACTCCACCAGCACCGCCGTGCCGCGCGCCACGAAGGCGTAGATCAGCCACTCCGCCTTGCCGCCGCCGCCGTCCCCGGCCCCCTTCCCCCCGGGCGCCGGCGACGCCATCGGATCAGGACGGGGCCGCTCGCCGCCGCAGGCGGATCTCGGATTCTTGGCAAGATCGGGAGGGAAGAGGGAGCAAGGAAAGGTGGTGGAGGGGCGATTCCGGGGGTTTCTTGATGCCGGGGGGGGAGAGTAGCGAGCGCGATCGCGTGAGTGTGCAGTGGCGAACGCTGTCAGTCTATGCTGGAGTAGGAATGCGTGCTGCCTGCCAGCGTCCGGTCGGCTTTTTCTGGTTGCTTTTTTGCACTCCTCGTGCTGGACTGCCTGGTTTCTTCCTTTGTTCGCCACCTCCGTCCTGCGGACTATAGTCTATCCTCTCGTTAAGATTTGTTTGTTTGAACTAATAGTTTTTGAAACTTTTTTTAAAATTATAGCTGACCTTTTGTTTTAAAAAGTTAGCTTTTAAACGATTCTTTTAACTTTCTAGACTCTGAAAAAAAACTTTCCAGAAGTTGTGTAGTAAGTTCGCTATTGAGTGAAGTCTATTATCGGTCCTTAAACTTGTTCAACAGTATCATCCTGATCTCTAAATTTGCAAATCGACAGTTTAAGTTCTCAAACTTGTTCAGTTTTGTCGCAATCCCTAAACTTGATTTTGAGTTTCATCTGGCTCAAAACAGTGTGATCTAAATACTCTATATTAAAAAATAATTTATAACTTTTTCAAATAGTCGATTTGCAAGTTTAGAGACCGGGATGACACGACGGTATGGACCGCACTATTTGTTTTGTTTTTCTAAAACTAGCTTGGAGCACGGAGGCTAAGAACTCAGGTGAGCATCCACGCGAATCCCCTCATAAATTTTAATTTTAGCAAAAATCAACATATGCTATGAGCCGAACGATGTGTCATCTGCCCATTCAAGCAATATGCCTCATCTCGATCTTATTCTGATGTTATCATCTCGTCGCTACATTAACGTGTCAGTATGAACTGCCCCTACTTTGACCCTCCCTTGGTCTACCATCACTGTCTCTACTAGGTTGACCTTCATCGTCTCTCCTCTTTGAACCCTGCAATTTCTCAAACACTCCTGACACTAAAATCCAAATCCTAATCTCGATGAGAGTGGAGGATGTCATGCCAGAATTAAGGAGGAAGGTGAGTATTTGCTATTTGCAAGTGTGCTACAACTAGGAGAAATTTTGTGATTAAGCTTCAGAAAAAACGATATTTACTTGTTGAGCTCAGTCTAATTAGCTCTGTACACTATTATCTTTTAAAAGCAGGTTTTGTATCTCTTTTTGCGAAAAACGTAACCTTGAAAAATTCAAAAGAGGAAAACAAGAGAATATAACCTTTTGAAGTTCATCCGAAGTTTATTAAAAAAAAAGGTTCATCCGAACAAATAAGGCCTGCCATTGGCCCATTTCCCATTCTCGAAGTCTTTGCGACTTCGCGAGGGCCCAAACGGGCAAACCCACCTTGTACCCCTGCTAGGTCTTTCCCACTCCCTCCCCATGGCGGCGGCGGCGGCGCTGCGGACGCCGGCGGTTCGCCGCCCGCTCCTCGCCGCTTCCGCGCTCGTCCGCACCTGCCGCCACCTCTCGTCCACCGACCCACCACCTCCGCCGCACCACCCCAATCCCCTCGCCTCGGAGCTCCTCCGCCTCCTCTCCGCCGCCTCCTCTTGGACGCCCGACCTCGCCGACGCCGTCTCCTCCTCCCTCTCTAGCGCCCCCGCCTCCGCCGCGGACGTCGTCGTACCCGTCCTCCGCGCCCTCAGGAACCCGTCCCTCGCCGCCCCATTCTTCCTCGTTGCCTCCTCCGCCTCGTCCCCGCACCCGCTCCCCGCCGACGCCTACAGCGCCGTCCTCCCGTTCCTCTCCCACGACCTCGCGGCCCTGGAAAAGGTCCTCGAGGAGATGAGCGTCCTCGGGTACGGCGTCCCCAACCCCGCCTGCGCCGACCTCGTCGCCACCCTCGTCCGCGCCCGCCGCCTCGACGACGCCGAGCGCGCTGTCGCGGCCATGCGGCGGCTCAAGTTCCGCCCGGCGTTCTCGGCGTACACCGTGCTGATCGGCGCGCTGGCGGAGGCAGGGTGGCCGGAGCGCGCGCTGGAGCTGCTGCGGCAGATGCAGGAGGTTGGGTACGAGGTGGGCGTGCCGCTGTTCACGACTCTGGTGCGGGCACTGGCCCGTGAGGGGAGCGTGGAGGGCGCACTGGAGCTGGTGGATGAGGTGAAGCGGAGCTGCCTGGAGCCGGATATCGTCCTGTACAATGTGTGCATCGATTGTTTCGGGAAGGCTGGGAATGTGGATATGGCCTGGAAGTTCTTCCACGAATTGAAGGCACAAGGGCTGCAGCCGGATGACGTCTCGTACACGAGCATGATTTGGGTATTGTGCAAGGCGGGGAGGCTAAGCGAGGCTGAGGAGCTGTTTGGTCAGATGGAGGCAGAAAGAGCTGTGCCTTGTGCATATGCGTATAATACAATGATTATGGGTTATGGGTCTGCGGGCCAGTTTGAGGATGCCTATAAGCTGCTTGATCAGTTAAAGGAGAGGGGTTGTATTCCATCTGTTGTGTCATTTAATTCGATTCTCACTTGCCTTGGGAAGAAGAGGAAAGTTGATGAGGCGCTGACCTTGTTTGAGGCCATGAAGAAGGATGCAGAGCCAAATTCCTCGACATATAACATCATCATTGATATGCTTTGCATTGCTGGAAAGGTTGAGGAGGCCTATAAGATAAGGGATGAGATGGAGCATGCTGGCCTGTTCCCTAACTTGTTAACAGTGAATATAATGGTTGATAGGTTTTGCAAGGCAAAGAAGCTTGAGGAGGCCTGTAAGATTTTTGAAACTGCAAGTCAAATAGGTTGCAAACCTAATCCTGTGACTTACTGTTCTCTTATTGATGGATTAGGAAAGAAGGGACAGGTCGATGACGCTTATAGGTTATTTGAGAATATGTTAGATGCAGGCTACAATGCTAATCCTGTTGTATATACATCCTTGATAAGGAATTTCTTCATGCATGGGAGGAAAGAAGATGGACACAAAATCTTCAAAGAGATGAACCGTCGAGGATGCCGGCCTGATCTTACCCTACTCAATACATACATGGACTGTACTTTCAAAGCTGGTGATGTTGAAAGGGGAAGAGCAATATTTGATGACATCAAGGGTTATGGTTTCCTTCCTGATGTCCGAAGTTATTCCATTTTGATTCATGGTCTCACGAAAGCTGGCCATGCTAGAGAAACTTCCAACATTTTTCATGCCATGAAGCAGCAAGGCTTTGTTCTTGATGCCCGGGCTTATAATTCCGTTGTTGATGGGTTCTGTAAATCTGGTAAGGTGGATAAGGCCTATGAAGTTCTTGAGGAGATGAAGGCAAAGCGTGTACCTCCTACAATTGCTACATATGGAACAATTATTGATGGTTTAGCTAAGATTGACAGGTTAGATGAAGCTTATATGCTTTTTGAGGAAGCAAAATCAAAAGGAATGGAATTGAATGTTATTGTCTATAGCTCCCTCATGGATGGATTTGGAAAGGTTGGTAGGATAGATGAAGCTTATTTAATATTAGAAGAGATGATGAAGAAGGGTCTTACTCCGAATGTTTACACATGGAACAGCCTTATGGATGCTTTAGTGAAAGCTGAAGAAATCAATGAAGCCCTTATTTGTTTCCAGTCAATGAAGGAAATGAAATGTTCACCTAACACTTATACATACAGTATTCTTATAAATGGCCTTTGCCGCGTACAGAAGTACAATAAGGCTTTTGTGTTCTGGCAAGAAATGCAGAAACAGGGATTGGTTCCTAATGTTGTGACTTACACAACCATGATTGCTGGGCTTGCAAAGGTAGGGAACATAACAGATGCTTGCAGTCTCTTTGAGAGATTTAAGGCCAACGGTGGAATCCCTGATGCAGCAAGTTTCAATGCTCTTATAGAGGGAATGAGCCATGCGAATAGAGCAATTGAGGCATATCAGGTATTTGAAGAAACTCGATTACGAGGATGTAGAATTAATGTAAAGGCATGCATCAGTCTTCTAGATGCTTTGAACAAAGCTGAATGTCTTGAGCAGGCTGCTGTTGTGGGTGCAGTTTTGAGAGAGATTGCAAAGTCCCAGCATGCTTCGAGATCCTTGTAAAATTCAGCTTCACTGGTTGCTATCTTTACAGTATTGATGTTATGAATATAATCATTTTATAGCACAGGACATACTGCAAACATCAGCCAAATTAATTAGGCTTGTTCATACTGTTTGACCGGTTGATAATTAGTAAGAAGTTTTGACGTTATTGTGGTTCAACCTTAAGATAGTGTTCTATGATTCGGTGTGAACACTTTGTCAAGCATTTCTGCCAATGCTGATAATGTAAAGGAGGTCTAAATCTCCAAATCTCAGCCAGGTAACTAGGAGAATAATATCATTGTAGCTCCATTGCTACTTGGTGGCTTCATATAATCATGTCTACAAACTGAGGATTGTTCGCCAGAGATGTCAAAGAATCCCTGGCTCAGCATGCTGATTCAGAAGTTTAAATGAAACTTCAAGACAGGTAATTATGTTCGTAGCTAGCCCTCAATCAAAGAATTCATTAACTTTCAATTATTGCGAGCCTCCAATGTCCAATGCTTGGCATAGAATTACTGCACAAACTTTTGGGATTTTTTCTTTGTGTGTTATTTACTTGTTCAAACTATTTCTTTGCATTTCTGGTCTATGTTCAACCATCTGGATTCTGGTCACCTGGAGTGATGATAGTTAGCCAAATCATAGTATGGTACTATGGTGACCTCTAGAGTGTTCTTCATCAGTTCTGTTGTTGTCCTTTTTCTATTTTTAAACTGCCAAGCACATTGTGTTAAGACTTCTGAGTAGAGTTGAAGTTTGCACCATTCATGATAAAATCTGAGATTGATAGGATTTTGACCAAAATTTTTTGGCATCTATTACTACAGGCACAATTACTTCATGCCCTGTTCAGAAATTCCATGATGGTTTGATTTGCTGTCTTTTATGCTTTCTAAAACATAAATGCAAGATACATTTTGTTTCCCTAGTAATGCCCATTTCAGAAATACCGCAGTGGTTTGATTTGCTTTTTCTGCTTTCTAAAACATAAATGCAAGATACATTTTGTTTTCCTAGTATTTTTATTGATTTGTTTTTTTTGTCTGTTCTGATTACTGATTACTGTTAAACATTAGTTGCATCCTTTTCCCGATCGAGATATGGTGAGGCTTCATCTTTTGCCATCAAAAACAGGATGCCATTTCTTTTTTCTTCTGAAAGAAGAATGATGTCATATTCTTTTATGTTACCCTGTTAGATTTTTTTATTATGAGCTATCCTTAATAACTTTCCAACCTGGAATGATGAAAGTTAGCCAAATCGTATACTAATGTGCTCCTCCAGATGTTATTTTTGTCTGTGCACTTGGTGAAAATTTCTTCTTACCCAAGCACAAGATGAGATGACTGGAGTTGAAGTTTGCATCAGTATGTGATGATAAAATCTGAGATTGGGTAACTTACTGACCAGTAATACCCTGGAGCTTGAGGTAAATTGTTGCCATACCAAGTATGTATGATTGCAGTCATAATTTGTTTTGTCTCCATGATTAGTTTGCACATGTCTTGTGCATGTTTGATCAAGAGGTATGTTTGCTACTCTGGCTCATACAGTTGGGGCTTTGAAAGATTTTTTTTTTTGAAGTCCAGTTCCCACTTATTTTTGTTGGTGTCCAGTCATGCAATTACTTCTGATTCGGTAATCCTTGTGATTTTTCTGAAAAGACATTCTAGATGTATTTCTGAATTACCTAGTCAGATTTGTTCTAATATTAATGTAACAGATTGGAAATTATTGCAAATTATAAACAGAGAGGAAAACATATTCAGGGAAAACCTGTCTTTTCCTTTTATATTTCTTCTCCAATACTTTGAGGGCGTTCTTTCCCCAGCTTATTGATTTGAAGTTGAGTCAAATGATTCTATCATTCATTCACATCACCATTTTGTTCAGGATGTTTTTCCATCTTGGCTTGATGTTGAACTGAAATTTTTAGGCGACTGCCTTTGATTTGTTGCCCTTCCTTAAATACCCCTTTCACTTCACATACACCTGCTACAGACTTTATGTTCCCCCTCATTCGTGTATGTAGCGTTTTTAACAGTTATATACTTATATCTGTTCTCATTCACTCTTTCCAGGCACACATTTTTCAACTATAAGTACATCGGGGCTGGTGGAACACCTCAAGAGGGAAGACAGGAGAACAATCTGTGGGACCTCGTCTATCGTGTCCAGGGACTAAATTTTTAAAAAAAGTGGAGTCCAATAGGACATCGAGTTAGTTTGTGCTTTTTGGAGGACAGGATAGGAGGAAACTACTGCCCACCAGACTGTTTGAGGTGACTATCGAAACACCGGGCCTTGCAAGTAGAAGCAGAGGTGCTCTGAATAATCTGGTCATTAGAAATTTAGAATGCTCTTTTTATCAGATTATCATCATCCAAAACAAAGGTTTGTATGATTACACATACACACGGACAGTATGATTACAGTGTTTTGTACCGTAGTGAGGTGAAATTATTACACACATTATTTGGAGAATTGACAGAAATATAATATAGACAAAAATTTGCGCTGTGGGCTTTTATGTTGCACAGGCACATAAACCAAAAAATTCCGTTGCCGGGACTCGAACCCGGGTCTCTCGGGTGAGAGCCGAGTATCCTAACCAGCTAGACTACAACGGATTTGTGTACAGCTTGACACTCAGCTGCCTTAATCCAATAAAATTCTGCACTTATTATTAGGGGGTTAGGGGAAATTGGACCCGTCTGTTTCCGTAACAGCGCTTCGTGCCATGAGAACGCCCGGATTTTTTTCACGTCTCACATTTTGAGTTCGATGTGCGTTGGTGTTAGGAATTAGGATGGCACCAATGAGGAGCGGGAAGTATAGTGGAGACATTGCATGACCATGCGCATGCGAAGCATACTAGTTTGATTCCCCCTCACACATTTGATTTGAGAGCCCCCAATATAGAGACATTATAGAGATTGCTTAACCGCAGTATGCCAAGACATTTTTTGCCCTCATCTTTGAGAATTTCTGATTTCGTTTTTGATACCTCTCATGCTATTAACATTCAAATCTATGCTTCACCTGTTTAATTTGAGGGCCACATTCATGGAATTTGTTTTGAAGTCCTGATTGTAACACCTGACTCGCGGACAGTCCGCGAGGCATCGCCAGATATTTATCTGGACAGATGTGGGACCCGCTGGTCAGTTCTCTCTTCCTTCTCATTTCGTCCAGAACGGAGCAAAGCTAGACCGCTCGCCTCGACGTCGCCCCCCTCCCCTCGATCTCCCCCTTCCGGCCATCCTAACTCGATTCCTTGCGTGAGTACCTTCCCTAGCCCCTCCTCCACTTTCCCAAACCTCCAGACCGGCTCCTCACGGCCGGAATCCTTCCCACCACCGCCGGACGCCATTGGAGGTGTTGAAGCTCAGTTCCACCGCCGATCCGCCTCTCCGGTCGCCCTCCACTCGAACCGACCGCGAGAATGGATTCGTGGTGAGTTTCTTATGCTTCACAGCCTTTTTCCCCTTCCATGGCGTGTCGCCGGAGCAGGAGTACGGCCGCCGCCGTCGTCGCCGCCCTTGCTGCCGCCTGGGGCGAGGGTTAGAAATTAGGTGTCGCGGCCGGTCTGCCTGGGAGGCGCGGACGGTCCGCCGGTCAGGTTAGTTTTTGTCCAGAGACGATGTTGCCTCTGGTTGTTTTTGCAGGATTTACTGCGGACAGTCTGCTATAGGGGAGCGGACGGTCCGCCGTTGAGGCTTGAATTTGTTCCAGAGACGATGTCGTCTCTGGAGGTTCGCAGGGGTGAACTGCGGACGGTCCGCCGCTTGGGCGCGGACAGTCCGCAGTAGAGTCTAGGAAATTGTCCAGAGACGTTTTCGCCTCTGGTGGGTTGAGTACTTGAACTGCGGACGGTCCGCCAGGGGTGGCCGGACAGTCCGCAGGTAGATTGGGAAAGAGTTCCAGAGAAGTTGTTGCCTCTGTCGGGTTGGTAGGATAGTACGGCGGACAGTCCGCCACTTGGGCGCGGACAGTCCGCAGGGTATTTTAGTTAAAGTAAACTAGTTACATTTTTTAGCCCAGTTGACAAGTCCTTCAGATACGTTATTGTCAAATATGGCTTTCTTGAACGAATTTCCCATCTTTACATGTAAGGAACAAAATAATTTTAGCATTAGATTTGAGGTTAAGAGTAGTGTATTGTTAGCTAGCGTTCAATGATGGCTAGAATAGTTGAACATGTGTGTATGCCATACGAAAGATACAATACATTATTTATGCAGAACTAGATGTACCTTTTTCCCAAGATATTGCCCTGATACTAAGGTACAAATTCACCCCTATTCAATGCTTAAATCATGTGTGTTATTCTCTTAGCATGATCGGACACTAAGAAGAATATAAGGTCATATGAGTTAAAGTTATCTTTGTGCATGTAGAATATTTATTTGGACAATAAGTTAAAGTTATGGTGATATTTGAGGACTTCACAGTGCCATTTTGATGTAGCATTTCTGAATTATGTAAATATTTTACTTATGGTTAGACTTCTTTGCAAAAACTAAATTGACTTGTTCACTAGAGATCAAGTACAACCTGAAATAGAAGTCCTTTGTGAACATTATAAACTTACATGAGAGACGATAGCGTAGAGAGGCAGTGTGCTATAACCACAAAGTAGTTGGCTGATGACACTAGAAAAAACACATAAATAACATATATGAATTATTGTTTCCACATATGTTAATATCAAGTGTTATTGTTAATATAAATCTTTATAGAGGGTACCTTATTATAAGTCGAGCAAGAGAATATCCTGATTTTCCCATAATGCATGATTTGAATCCAAATGATACCTGAAAGGCAAATAAATGGTCTTAAAAGTAAACATTCAGTGACAGTTTTATGTGATGTTGATATTTGACTATGCTAGTTTCTCTTGTATATACTTTGTTGTTCATAATAGCATGGTGCATCAGATATAGAATGAAGATATACAACTGCATGTAAACTACTTGTGACTATGAATTCTCATCGCCATTTCAAATTATCATAATTTAATAAGTAAGAGTGGCACCATCAAGTTCATCCTTATGTTGTAAATGCAATTTTGTCCTGAATTCAATACGATTTGGAGTTATGGAGCTACTAGCTTCATGTCCTTACCCACAGCCAAAAGAAGAATGCAATCTCAAATGCATTTTGGAACAGAACAATGTGTATCAAGAGGAGGACTAATTTAGGCCGGTGGAACCAAAAGAAATCATCTGAAGGAGCGACAACCACGTCCCCTTCTATTGCTGTATGTTTCTGGACAACTTCGACAGCCAACTCAGTAATGATATGTTCCATCTTACTTCCAACCACAAGTAGCAACTGCAAAAAAAAATATATATGCTATAATTTTCCTATTGAGTTGTATTAGTATAATACTTTTTTATTATAAGGAGATCCAACAAAAATAGTAACAATTTGCATTATTTATAAAGTTTCGCAATAACCCTCATATGTACTTATAACTTGTGGATGTGTAAATATTAAATTTTATCTTGACAAAGCATATGTTTACTTACAATGAGAGGGGCTAACGACAACCATACGTAGACGTTCCATCCTACAGAAACAAACAAAGCATTATTTTTTAGAATTACAAGCACAACTTACCCACTTGTAAATAGGGGACCAAATGTAACGATCCACTCTACACGTTGAATGGACCACACAACTCTCTTGCGCTTTCGTCCTCGCTTCATGCAAAAGGTTGCAACCTGAGTTAATAACTTCCTCAAGCTAGCTATTTAAGTTGGTCTAGCTCCTCTTGCCTAAGCAATGTGTGACTATTTCTCTGGGTTCTTAGTGCTCGTAGCACCTATCGCGTGTGCTGGGACAATTTCAACCCAACAGCCATGAGTTGGCTTGTTACAACACACCCACCCTAAGGATCGATGTCCTCGTCGAGCTATCGAACCAGCTTACCCGTATAAGACATCGGTTCAGGATCGACTTTCCTGGACACATCTGTACTTCCAGTGCCGGCGCATGTGCAATGGATCATAGCCCTAATACTATCTTCACAAACTCAGCACTTAATCATCCTTAGCTCCAAATTATATAAAATATGAACCCTGCCCTTTTTTAGGCTGATCCTTAAATTTGTAGGCTAATTTTTAGCCCCTTTACCACCCCTACTTTGTAAGTAGCGCATAAAGTATCTATAAGGGTTTGATACGTATGTGGTATGTGATGCCAATGAACTTGTAAATATGGCTTTAAGCACATAACTACGTCCTAGATAACTTTATTACAGTCATATAACATATTATAATGCATCAGATGTGTGATTTACACTTTATAAAAGTGGATCTAAAAATGATGAGGCAATTCCCTACGTGGCATTAAAAAAGTTTCCAATTCCCTACGTGCCACCGGAAGACTTCTCATTTCCAACCAGCCATCAACCCAACTTTGTTGGGACTCATATACCACAACCATCAACTTTCATAGTAACGGCAACTAATAGGAGTTTGAAATGTCTCTTTTGTCCCTCTCTTACAGGTGGGTACCGCATGTCAACCTTCTTCGGACTATGTATTTGGTTACTATTATGAATTTGTTGAGGCCATTATAACTTAATGTCCATTATATTATATATTTTTTGATTTTTTTATATGTAGAATACCCGGCCGCAAATTCCTAGCTCCGCCATAATCGCCGCGGATGTGCTGCCGGAGCTGGGCCTGCCTCTGTAATCGAGGGGTGACATGGGGGCCAGGGCGTGTTCGCGGCGGCGAGGGAGCGACTGAGCTCCCAGGTGGCCTCGGCCCGCCCGGAGGTGGCCTATGGCCTGTTGGAGACATGCACAGGCAGCAGTGCCCATGGCCGCTCGCCGGCTAGCGTGGGTGGAGGGATGGTGCTGGAGAGTCGGCGTGGAACGGGAAGGAAGGTGATGTAGACATCATGGAGTGAGGAAGCGTGGAGGTGAAGGAACAACGATGGCGCTGTGAGCTCCACACGACCACGATTGTCCCTGGCGGGCGTGGCCGCGCGCAGCAGCAGCATGGCGAGGGCGAGAGCGAGAGCGATCGATCGAGACGGGGACTCGTGCCGGGACCACGAGCGGTTCCCGCGCGCCACCGCCGACCAAGCCAGGTCCCGCGCGACGTTCGCCGCCGCCGCCCTCCTCCTGACCGCCGCCGTCGCAGGTGGGCCCGTGCTTGCATCATGGCGGGGTCCAGCCGTTGAGGTATGAAGGTGATGGGATCGTGCCCCGCGGAGGGTGTCGGCCATTGCGCTCGCGAGTGTCCGTGGCGGGCGAGGCAACGCTGCGCGCGGTGGCACAGGTGACGGGCTGGACCTGCTGCTGTTGCTCTAGGTGGCCCCCTGCCTGGACAGGAGGCGCAGGCGCCGAGTGGTGAGGCTGGAGGAAGAAGGCGGCTCATGGGGCCTACCTGTAAGAGGGTGAAATGGATATTTTCGGCTTTTGTTAGCTAGCTGCCCGTTTCTACGGAAGTTGATGGCAGTGGCATATATAGGAGTCCAAAGAAAGTTGGGGCCATGGCTGGTTGGAGAGAGAAGTTTTGCAGTGGCACGTAAGGAATTGGAAACTTTTCTAATGCCGCGTAGGAAATTGCCTCAAAAATGATGTCTCTAAAAGTCAGATATCGAACTTTTAGCTATATATAGTAATGAAATTTGGACTGATTTTGTGAGATAGGAATTATACCATGGACGTTCAATAGTAACAATGCCACTAGCAAAGCCCAAAGGTACCAACTGCACAAGGAAAGCACATTTGCATTATATTTCAACATTACTAATATACCAACAAACCATATTAAAAGCAGATAAGACAGCAATAGTTCAGTCATTTACCTTATACCAACAACTTTTTTGAAATCAGCCTCAAATGCTCTAATCATATACTTGTAAAAATTGAATTTCGGGTGCCCCTTGCAATGTTTCTACGACATGGGATCAACAAATGTGTTTATTTTACATAGTATATGGCATGCACAATATAATCAGTTAGGTGTTTGAGTGATGAAAGATTGAGAGTACATTTCTAATTAACTACCGTTATGAAGCCAAGCCGCATGGCTGTATAGTCCTCCTCAGTGACTGACCAGTATAGTTGTTTGAAGAACGACCTCTGAATTAGTTTAAGATGTGTATATATAAGTGTTCTTTAATTCCATTGTCATCAAAAGATAAAAAAAATTATGTGTGAAAGTGATCGGGTGCTCTAGCCTAAGAGGGGGAGGGGGTGAATTAGGCACTAATAAAAACTTAGACCTATGGCTTCAACTAGTTTGCACAAAGCTTAAACTAAAACAAGCTATCTAGATGTGCAACTAGGTTGTTCTAGTGTAAAACCCCTATCCCAAAAGAGTTTAGCAACCTATAGCCTTTTCTATCAAGAAACTATTCTATGAAAGTAAAGGCATACAAATTACTAGAATGAAATGCGGAAGCTTAAAAAGCGGGATAGGAGATAGCAAACTCTTGACGCGGGTGTTTATCCCGTGGTTCGGTTAGCCACAAAGGCACACCTACATCCACGTTGTTGTAGCACTCACTAAGAGTATTGCTACTCGGCCACCAAGTCTCTTCCGTGAACACAATCACGGTCACCTTGGCCCCGGGTTCCACTAAGGAGCTTCTCCACAAAGGATGGGGGTCTCCACGTCCCCCGCACAAAGGTGTCGTCGCCGCTCCACACCAAGTCGGAGGGTCGATGACGTTGCCGGCGAGCTCCACGCTCCAAGGTGCCGGCGCACCAAGCTCTTGTTTTGGTTCACTAATGAACCACAGCACAAAGGCTCTAAGCCTTGCAAACTCACTCACTAAGAGCTAATCCTTTACACAACACTCTCAAAGTGTGCTAAGGGCTAAGGATATGATCTTGATGCTTTTGTATGGCTTGGAGATGTTCTTGGGTGTGTGTGGGATGTCCAGCAACTCCAGCAATCTTCAAATGGCCGGGGTGAGGCGTATATATAGACCACCAAGTCTTGTAGCCGTTGCTCCATCGGTTAGCTGAGAATCTGCGTACCACCGGAAGAACCGATGCCTCTTGGCAGGGTAGCGTCGGTTCATCCGGTCACTCATAACACGAAGTAGCCGTTGGACTCCTGATGGCTGACGCAGAGACCACCGGTTGAACCGATGCTTTGCACCGATGCCTCACCGGTTCAACCGGTGCTGAAGGAATCTTCTCCTGGACGCTGACGTCATTACACCGGTGGTATGCACCGATGCACCGTCGGTTGAACCGGTGCTGAAGAAACTTCTTCTGGGCACTTGACATCGTCTCTGGTACAAAGGACGGCCATTGCACCGATGCCCTATTTTAGACCGTCGGTTCAACCGGTGCCTATAGGCTGACTTGGCTTCGATTCCCTTCTGCACCAAAGTATCAAGGCGTCGGTTCTTCCGACTACCATCGGATGCTCCGATGCCCTGGCGTCGGTTCTTCCGGTGCTCCTGAATCGAAGAGCTTTCAGGGCGCTGCCCTGAGACCCGCGAGGGGCGGCTCCCCCTCGACCCCCGTCCGCTAACCGGGTAGCGGAACCCCCGTAGGGGCAGTCCATCGGGCCTTGCTACGCCTATCTTCTCTTTCTCTTTGTCATCACTTGAACCTAAAAGCCTGAGAATGATCATCTTAACAATCATATTAGTCCAAGTGTTGTGTTGTCATTCGATCACCAAAATCACTCGAAATGGCATCAATGGTGCCATGTTCGTTACAATGTGTTTATAGGTTTTGGGCACAAGGGAATAAATACCAGCCAGCCATGTATTTTCCAACGTTTACCATGCCCTTTAACGTGATCTCGAATAAATTTGAATTCTTGCACGTGTTTGATCATCTGTGGATCTACATATTTTGACCCATGTGGCATTATACAACAGAGTTAATATAAGTGAAGCCATGAAGTTATTAGTAATTTGTAAACTTGGAAGTACGGGAGTATGTGGTGTATCATACCACTGTCATTATTGAGTTGGATCTGTTCTTCCCACCGTCTCCAGTTTCTGGTCTACATGACAATGAAATCTTAGCGAGGTTTAACATGATAGGTCATTATGTATACCATGATACAATTTCTTTTTTTTTTCTTTTTTTTTTGCGAAAGGGGACCATGATACAAGTTCTGATACCTGTGCGATTCCAAGAATAGCTGTAATAGCACTGAGAACCACATGTGTGACTGCTAAGACAAAGATGAATATGTGTAACTGATGCGTAGCTTCAACCGAGAGAATTGGAACTTTGCCCTGCACACAAAATTAAAAATGAATATTCAAACGGAATGCATGAGAACACAATGAAAACAGGTGAGTTTCAACCAAATTAACAGGAAAGGAAACGTGCGGAATAATATGATATTAATGGTACCCGGTAAAAAGAAGGGAATGAACTAAGTCAAACGGTCTATATTGTTTTTTTTTCTTAAAAAAGACCATCTATCCACCAGCAGAATTAGTTATCGAAGTTTTGGATGACATGCATAGGCAGTACTCATATTCAAAAACAAAAATTCAACGAACAGTTTCTATCATATTTGCAAAACTACTTTCTGTATTATATTTGAAATCGGACGCATGCAACAAGTGGCATCGATCCTTGCACTGAAGCTATATTCAAAATTTTACTTGGTATGTTTCTGCTAAGCACATATGGCATTGTTAGAGGAGGTCTCTGAATTTTTCTAATGTGCCGGTTGCCAGCTGGAATTCCGGACGGCAAATTAAACCAAGCAAATTATACCTTTCTCTGGCAGTAGTCACTGGCGGCACCTCCTCCAGCCAGGAGCCTCCTCGCGCCACCCAGCACGCCGGTGAACGCTGCGGCGCCGTACTTGACACCGGCACGCGGCGGCAGCGGGCAGGGAAGCATGTGGTGCATGATGCTCTCCCGGACGCATATCTTCTGCATGGCGCCCTGGAACACGCTGAGCAGGAGCGAGATGAACCCTAGCAGCATCAGCTCTGCGCCGCCGGGCCGCCGCGCGCAATTGTCAGTCTCATCGGCGCCACTAGATCTTTTTTACAGTGAAAAGTACAATAGGATGCATATGGTGTGTCCAACAACTAACCTTCTTTGATCTTGAGGAGGGCATCGTACAGCGGCTTCTTGCTGCCTTTCTTCAGCCTCTGTTCACGCATGAATTAATGGGAGATGATTTGAATTGGTTAGTGAAATTAAAGAGAACAAGAATTACTGATCCAGCTACAGTAGGTGCTGGATGGGAGGCAGCAGCAGCCAGCAGGTAGCGCACCTTGCCAAGGCCGTGGAGCAGCCGCTCGAAGACTAGGGAGATGACAACGATGACGGAGCAAACGGCGGCCACGATCCATGTGGGCGTGTGCTCCAGCGTGATCTCCGGCTCGCCGCCGGTTCCCGTTCCTTCTCCGGCCATGGCCAAAGGCCAACGTTGGCTTTTCGGACGACGAGGACGACCTCAGCCGCTCTCTTTGCTAGCTATATGTTCTTGCTGTTAGAAGCGACGGCGAACAAAACGATGAAAAATAGAAAGATCAAACTGTAGAAAAACACGAGGATTTAATGTGGAAAACCTCTCCAATGCGAAGGGTAAAAATCACGGGCGCCAGCCAGCAAGAACTTCACTATATCGGGTGTTTGTGTACAACGCCTAGCGGCGGCTTACAAGAGGAATAATATGATTGATATTCTCCGGTGAAGCCTATGTGTTAGATATATAGGAGAGTCACGTAGTCTCCTCAACTTCTACTAGCAATGTGGGATTAAAAGTTTGCACCACATGGGCTTTAATGGGCCAAGCCCAAATTCCAACAATCTCCCATCAGAATTTGTATCACAATATAACATACTCCACCTTGAGACAAATTCCTTCTTGTAGCATATCAAAATCATCACCTGAACACAACAAAGAACAGAACTTCTGGCGCCAAATAGCCTCTTGGGCTAAACTGTCAAACCAACTAAGCTTGAGCAAAGCTCAAACTTAGCTACAGGAACTGGTTTAGTCATCATATCAGCTGGATTATCATGAGTACTGATCTTGCATACCTTCAATTTACCTTGTGAAATAACATCACGAACATAATGGTACTTGACATCAATATGCTTCGTCCTTTCATGAAACATATGATCTTTAGTGAGGCAAATAGCACTTTGACTGTCACAGAATAGATCAATGCAAGAATCAACTCCACACAGCTCAGCAAACAAACCTTTCAGCCAAACTGACTCCTTGCATGCTTCAGCAATAGCCATATATTCTGCTTCTGTGGTAGACATAGCAACAACAGGCTGCAAAGTAGCATTCCAACTCACAGCACAACTGCTAATAGTGAACACATAATCTGTGAGTGACCTGCGCCTATCCAAATCAGTAGCATAATCTGAATCCACATAACCAATGAGTCCCTGATCAGTTCTCCCAAACTTCAAACAAGAATCTGCTGTTCCTCTGAGGTACCTGAAAATCCACTGAACTGCCTTCCAGTGTTCTTTACCAAGATTAGACATGTATCTGCTAACCAAACTCATAGCATATGATAAATCTGGGCGAGAGCAAACCATGGCATACATCAAAGAACCAACAGCACTAGAATATGGGACTTTTGACATGTATTCAACATCCTCCTCAGAACTAGGGCACTGAGCAGCTGACAATTTAAAGTGAGGTGCAATAGGAGTACTAACTGGCTTTGAATCAGGCATATTGAAACGCTGAAGAACCTTGTTAATGTAATTATGCTGACTAAGAAATAATAAACCAGATTTTTTGTCTCTAGTAATCTCCATACCTAGAATTTTCTTAGCAACACCAAGATCCTTCATATCAAATTCACTACTCAATAATTTCTTTACTGTAGTGATTTCTTTTTTGCTCTTGGCAGCAATAAGCATGTCATCAACATATAACAGCAAGTATATAGGTGATTCCTCAACAATCTTAATGTAAACACAACTATCATATTCAGATCTTTTAAAACCATGTAACAACATAAATGAATCAAACCTCTTATACCACTGACGAGGAGACTGTTTCAAACCATACAAGGACTTCTTTAATTTGCAAACATAATTCTCTTTGCTTGGCACTATGAATCCTTCTGGCTGATCCATGTAAATTTCCTCCTCAAGCTCTCCATGCAAAAATGCAGTCTTCACATCTAACTGCTTAAGCTCAAGATCATGCATAGCAACAATACTAAAGAAAGTCCGAATTGAGCTATGCTTCACAACTGGAGAGAACACATCATTATAGTCAACACCAGAAATCTGACTGAAACCCTTTGCAACTAACCTTGCCTTAAATCTTGGAGGCTCACTAGAAGACAAACCCTCCTTTCTCTTGAAGACCCATTTGCAGCGAACAGTCTTCTTTTTCTCAGGCAAGCTTACAATCTCACATGTGCCATTCTTCTCAAGAGACTGCATCTCCTCCTGCATAGCTGAGATCCACTTCTTCTTATCAACAGAATCAATGGCTTCAGAATATGTTGCTGGCTCACTAGCATCCTCCACCTGTTCAGCACAACTCAAAGCATAATAAGTCAGATTACACTCCTCAATTAAATGGTTTGGAGGTCCACAACTCCTCTTTGATCTGCGAAGAGTAATAGGTAAATCTACATCCTCCTCATGCTGCAAATCAGACTGTGAAACTGGAGGTGAGTGCTGAACAGTATCAGGAACACTATCTGAAACATCATTACCAACAACTTCATTTTTCTGGTCATCCATAAGCTCCACCTGCACACTAACTTGTGACTGCAATTTCTCAACTAAAGCATCATCTGTGGACAAACTGTCAGTAAACATCACAGATTCATTGAAAACAACACTTCTGCTCATGAAAGTCTTTCTAGTTTCAGGATTTCACAATTTATATCCTTTGACTCCCGAACCATAACCAAGAAACAGACATTTAATAGCTCTAGGCTCTAATTTTCCATTATCAACATGAGCATAAGCAGTGCAGCCAAAAACTCTCAAGTGTGAATAATCTGCAGGTGTACCAGACCATACCTCAATAGGAGTCTTCTTGTTGAGTGGAATAGAAGGCGATCTGTTGATCAAATAACATGTTGTATTAGCAGCCTCAGCCCAAAAACGCTTATTCATATGGGCATTGGGCAGCATGCAACGAGCCTTCGAGATGATAGTCCTGTTCATACGCTCGGCCACACCATTCTGCTGAGGAGTGTATGGTATGGTGTGATGCCTAACAATGCCTTCTTTTCTGCAATAATCATCAAAAGCATCTGAACAGAACTCTCCACCATTATCAGTTCGAAGCACCTTGACCTTCTTCTCAGTTTGCCTTTCTATCATAACTTTCCATTCTATAAAAGCAGCAAAAGTATCATCTTTGCTTTTCAGAAAATAAGGCCAGACTCTTCTAGAGTAATCATCAATAACGGTAAGCATATAACAAGCATCACCATATGAAGGCTTACATGAAGGACCCCATAAATCAGCATGAACATAATCAAGTGTACCTTTTGTGGTATGAACAGAGGTATTGAATTTGACCCTCTTATGCTTACCAAATACACAATGCTCACAGAACTTCTTGCCACTCATAATGCAGCCATCCAGCAGGTTTCTCTTCATCAATTCTGCCATACCGAGTTCACTCATGTGTCCAAGACGCATATGCCAAAGGTCAGTCTTACTAGGTTCAGCATTAGCAACATTAGCAGCAGAAACAGAACCATGCAAAGTACAACCTCTGAGAACATATAAATTTGAAGGATTGAGATCACCCAGCAAACATACAAGAGAACCTTTAGATACATTCACAACTCCACCTGAACCGGTGTATTTGAGTCCTTCTTTATCAAGTGTGCTCAACGAGATCAGATTTCTTTTCATCCCTGGTATGTGCCTTACATTCTTCAGTATGCGAATCATGCCATCATGGGTCTTGATCTGAACAGAGCCAATGCCAATAATCTCACACGGGTTATCATCTCCTATGCGCACAAAATCACCGTTCTGCAAAGACTCATAGGAACTGAACCAATCTCTATTAGTGCAGATATGAAAAGAACATGCAGAATCAAGAATCCACTCATCATGACCAGCAACACAACCAGCAAAGACAACCAAACAATCTGACTCAGAGTTTTCACCAGCAGAAGCAACACTAGCCTTACCATCAGATTTATTTTTCTTCTTCTCCTTATTCTGCAATTTCCAGCAATCCTCAATCATATGAGATTTCTTCTTGCAATACTTACAGAATTTCTTCTTGGGACCTTTGGACTGGGAGCGGCCTCTACCGTCATTGCTCTTGCCACGATCGTTGTTATCACTTGAGGATCTTTGCTCTGATCTGCCTCTGACATGCAAAGCGTCGCCCCTAGAGGACGAGCCATCTGTCTGCACCATGCCTTTCATCTTTTCCTTAGACTGGAGTGCCTCACAAACTTCCGCAAGGGTTAGTTCATCACGGCTTGATAGTATGGTGTCATGGAAACTTGCATAAGAACTTGGCAAAGAGCATAATAAAAGAAGACCTAAGTCCTCATCTTCATACTTAACCTCCATCGACCCTAGGTCAGCAACGATCTCCTTGAAGACAGATAGGTGACCCATCACCGAATCACCCTCCTGCATCTTAAGCGTGTACAACTTCAACTTCATATGCAATTTACTGGTAAGATCCTTCGACATGCAGATCGATTCTAGTTTTAGCCACAATTCTGCAGCAGTCTTTTCCTGCAGCACTTCTTGTAGAATATCATTAGATAGATGAAGCTGAATAAGAGAAAGAGCCTTACGGTCCTTGCGCTTCTCCTCATCGGTCCACTCATCCTTCTTTTTCTTCCCGAATTTTTCCAGCGCCTCATCAAGATCATTGGTTTGCGCCAGAATAGCTCTCATCTTGACTTGCCACAGCGAGAATCTTGTCTTGTAGTCCAACATCGGTAGATCATACTTTATCGACGCCATCACGAAACCCTAACTTGAAACCACGGCTCTGATACCACTTGTTAGAAGCGACGGCGAACAAAACGATGAAAAATAGAAAGATCAAACCGTAGAAAAACACGAGGATTTAACGTGGAAAACCCCTCCAATGCGAAGGGTAAAAACCACGGGCGACAGCCAGTAAGAACTTCACTATATCGGGTGTTTGTGTACAACGCCTAGCGGCGGCTTACAAGAGGAATAATAGGATTGATATTCTCCGGTGAAGCCTATGGATTAGATATATAGGAGAATCACGTGGTCTCCTCAACTTCTACTAGTAATGTGGGATTAAAAGTTTGCACCACATGGGCCTTAATGGGCCAAGCCCAAATTCCAACAATCTTCCATCAGAATTTGGATCACAATATAACACTTGCTTGGTCAAGAATGCAGCAAGCACGTATAGAAGACCCAGCAGCAACCTTTGCCTTTCCTTATCTTTTATAGTTGTCGTGTCTTCCACGATGACATGGATTGCACAGCAGGCCCAACAATTAATCTGGCTTATGATGACCACATGGATCGGGCAAAATGACGTGCATTAATACTTTTAATGTTCCACTTTGTGGACAAGCACAAGACTCGTATTTTTTTCCAAGTCCACGGCTTCTCCAATGGGTTAGAGCTCAACAGCCACTGCAGCTTCTTGACAAAAAATTAAAAAAAAAACGACGTAGTGAAAGGCTTGTTATTATTATTTGCAGTAGAATATAGATCTTAGCTGTTAATAAAAAGTCGCTGTCCCAGTTGCTTCTGGTGAAGAGCTCAACGATTTCGCTCTGCGACATCATCCATAGAGAGGACCTAGTCTAGTTAATTAAGCAAGCAAGGGATGACTTTCATGGGATTATTTGCCTTCTTGTCAACCAAAAGAAATGGTTGTCACACGTGAATCCAAAGCAATGCATGTTGCAGTCGTGCCGCGGCATGTAGGACTGCCATCACGTACACATGTGTTAAGTGAACTGATTAGTATCAACTTTACATACACGCACGCGTACTTACCTCAATGAACTCATCACACACAGTTTACCCGGACCTACGAAGGGTCTATAAGAGAGACTGAATCGATCTGAAGATTTTTAAGACTGACAGAAAAATAGGTCCTCGCGGAGGACGCAGTTAACAATACCAGCTAGAAATGGTTCATAATATGAGCGCAATCGTTGCAATTTGCAAGTCGCGTCGTGGCTGACCAATTATCTTAGGAATTTAAGAACGGTCTATAAGATTAATTCCTCAAAAGAAAAAGAAAAAGAAACACAAAGACTAGGGTAATAAGCATGTGTTGATTAAGAAGAGAAGTTCAAGGCCCGACCAGGTCTCATTAATTAAGAAGCTGGGAACTATACCAAGGCCGGGTCGCATTAAACTAAATGTGGATGTTGCCTTTATTGTATAGGGAGTCAAACATGGCTGGCACAACACCCCGCTCTAAAATCTGCTTACGACCTAGCTCCTCATGCGAAACACGCTCGCATACGTATAATATCGCTTTTACACTTTCATCCTCGCTTCGTGTAAAAAGCTTAAGCCTTCATGTAAAAAGCTTGAGCTTTTGTGTGGCTATTTCTTATATATGATAATTTTGTGAACATATTATGACTTGCATGTCCAGGTATATGTATACCTAGGTGATACACTTCATTCTGAAATCACGCTGTAAAATTAAAGATCAAATTTACACGAAAGTAACTAGGTTCGAACTCGTCAGAAACAACGTTCAAATTAACACTACTAAAGCATTTAAACCATTTGAACCCTAATCAACATTATTGAATATGGAAAATGAAACATTCGTTGAAAGTTGAACCCCGTGGGAACATTAGTGAAACTTGAAAAAAAGATTGATTGAGAGTTTCCAAGTTGTACGTAATTGCACACAGAAACAACTTGCAAAAACAAAGTAGAGATGTAATCCATTATTTATCCTCCAGACCAAAGACAAGTTCAGTCAAGAAGGAAATATATTACTCAATCAAGATACAACTAAGTCCACTAGTAGTTCTTAGCTAAGCACTTAGCCTAGCTTAGCAGTCCCATACTATATTGCTAATAAGTCTTTTCATGCATCTGTCATTTGAACCGAACCACCATGTCTCTCATCAGTAGAAGAGGTTGCCACATCTGCATTATTTGTTTTGTTCTTCCCTTTACGTCTTCTAGCACTTTGAGCCCAGTTAACAAGGTCCTCAGATACATTATCATCAAATATGGCTTTATTGAATGAGCTTCCCATCTTTATAAGTAGAAAGGAATACAAAAAATAGCATTAGCATTGGATCTAACAAGAGAAGAGTAAATGGATAAAAACCACTATGATTGATGAGGACTTTAATAAATGAACATATTTGTAATAAACACTTCCTCGTAGGTGGTAGAGTTTATTCTAAGTTTTTTTCACAACAAATAGCCAACAACAAAAAGAAACTATCACCCTTATTCAAAACTTTTATTAGGCTAGTTACTTCAATATATATAGCTATTATATTACCATGAAATTACATGGTATAAATTTTGGATATGGATTTCAATTCTCACCAATACATATTGTGTTTTGCAGGGAGTAAAGAATCCATATCTATTGACAATAACGGAAACCAATAAACAGAAAAGTTAAAGGGAAGGATGCATGTACGTAGACCCATCCTCAGTTGGCACTACATTGTCCCCATTGTGTTTTGGTGCCTAGAACCATCATCCTCCATTTTAGTCATTTCCAACATCAAGTCATTATTTGAATTGTGAGTTTTGGAGATAGTTGCATGATCTAAGAGTTGTGAGGTCATAGGAGGACTACTGGACATGTGTCATAGTATTTAGAGTCACGTATTCAATAGAAGACATTATGGGTTCGTTGAGATGAGCCATCACCGAACTTTGATAGCCCATTATATTTTTACTACTATTGTCCTAAGTTTCTTTATTGATATTCGGATCTTTTATGGCTGCCGCTTATTGCTTGATATGGATAGGAACAAAGAACTCAATGAATCACAATTTTGGTAATAACTATGGTTGTTCCTCAACGTATGATTTGTGATACTATACACATATGGTAGAAAATGATGCTAGAAACATAATTGGGGTTGTCAAAATATAAGATATATAATAAGTAAAATATTTAAATTTCAAATTCCTTGAAACCACGGAAGACATATACATAAACATATACATGTATTTGTGTACTGGGGTATTATAAATTTGATGCGTCATTTTTCTAGCATGATAATATTTTTACCAAATATATTTTAGCACTTGTGCATGAGCTCTTGGTGTAACTTATAGTGCTAATTTATTGTATATAAAAAAGCTGAATATAACAATGCTTCAAAAAATTAAACTTACATGAGAGACGATCACGTAAAGAGGTAGGGTGCTGTAACCACATAAGATTCGGCTGGCGACACTGAAAGCATGCAATTGGATATATATATATATATCATAAAGTTTGTAATTTCTAAACATTATCTCAAGTATTGCTACTGACACAGATATTTTTTAATGATATATACCTCAATACAAGTCGAGCAATAGCATGTGCATGTCTTCCCATGATGCATGATTTATACCCATATGCTGCCTGCAAGGGTTGACATGGATGTCAGAGGTGACTTCTACTTCTCCTTACACCCTTATCAGTCTAAATAAATATAAACTATTATTAAAATAAGCTAAAATCTTGGATATAATTTGATGGGATGTTTGACATTTGAGTGGGCCATGTGTTTTGAGCTTGTAATTTTGTATGATATTGTAACATACCAGATTCAGAATAAAGACAGCCTACAAACCTAAGTATCAAACTATCAATAGTCAATTGTGGTAATATAATAAGAGTCCTCCTATATATTTGTATATCTATTTCAACATTTATCCCAAGATGATACATTTTGGGATACTAGCTTACTGTTCTTACCAACAGCCAGAAGAAAAATGCTATCTCAAACGCTATCTGAAATAGAATGAAGTGGATCAAGTAGAGGACCACTTTAGGCCTATGGAGCCAGAAAAAATCATCCGAAGGAGCGACTATCACATCCCCTTCTATTGCTGTATGTTTCTTTGCAACCTCAACAGCCAACTCAGTAATGACATGCTCCATCTTACATCCAACCACAAGCAACAGCTGCAAAGGATTAATAAATACAACATTTATCCATGATTTTACCTTTTAAAATGGAAACTTAATTATATGTTATTATATCTAAACTTCATTAGTGAAAAATCACCAAGGACACAATGATTATGTGTGGTGTCTATGATTATTCTACATTATTTAGAGTTCAACAATCCCCATATCTAGTTAGAATTTGTAGATTGTGTGGACATATGTAAAACTCTCACCAATGAGTATTGTTAACTTACAATAAAAGGTGCCAATGGTAACCATGTATAGACATACCACCCTATAACAACATCAACAGAAAAGTAGCATTAGTTTTTGAATCAAGGATAAATATATTTGTCCAACATAAATATATTGGTCAACAATGATTTTAAAATGGCAAAAATCATTTTGGAAAATCATTCTGTAAGTTCCAGTACCTGTGCGACTCCAACGACAAATGTAAGAAGGCTAAGAACCACATGTGTGACTGCTAGGTTGAAGATAAACATGTCCAATCGATGCAATGCTTCAAGTGAAAGAATTGGAACTTTGCCCTGTTCAAAATTATGATCATATTTAACTGGTTTGAAAGAATTGAAACATATTGTAGCATGGTCGTCCAAGGATTAAACGTTGAACCATACCAACACAAGTAGACAACCGTGCAAGGTATGTTCAATCAAGTGTACTATTGCCCAAACATTGTATTCCAGCCATGAAACCAAAGCAAATACCTTCCTCAGGCAGTAGTCATCGGTGGCGCTTCCCCCAGACAGAAGCCTCCTTGCGCCGCCTAGCACGCCGGTGAACATGGTGGCGCCGTACTTGGCACCGGCATGCCCAGCTGACGGCAGCGGGCAGGGGAGAAGGTGGTGCATGACGCTCTCCTTGACGCATATCTTCTGTGTGGCACCCTGGAGCACGCCCAACATCAGCGATATGAACCCCAGCAGCATCAGCTCTGCATCAATCCACAGCGAGATGATTATATGGATTATGAGAGAGAGAGAGAGAGAGAGAGAGAGAGAGAGAGAGAGAGAGAGAGAGAGAGAGAGAGAGAGAGAGAGAGAGAGAGAGATGGTGTCCAACCTTTCTGGATCTTAAGGAGGGCCTCGTATTGGGTCTTCTTACTTCTTTTCAGTAGCCTCTGTTGACGAGAATTAAAGTCATCATTTGGTACACTAGCCGGTGCGTGAAAACTCATCATGCACACTGCAATGAACTATAGAAGACATGCACATGGCGCATGCTGCATGAGACTATATATGAGAGAGATCAGCGGACACACCTTGCCAAGACGATGGAGCATCCGCTCGAAGAGTAGGGAAATGACGACGATGACGGAGCAAACGGAGGCAACGATCCATGTGGGCGTGTACTCCAGCGTTATCTCCGGCACGACGCTAGCTTCTGCTCCTCCTCCTCCTCCGGCCATGGTGCTCAAGAATGTCAAAAGGGCTTGCTGGGTTGGGTTGCAGCAAAGTTGCCTCTTGTTGGGTCTATTTATAATGGCGCTTTACATGGTACAACATTCCTTTTCTGCAGTAGTGAGACAGAGATAGACAGCTCACTATATAACAGAAATTTTAGGACGACAAGAGACCTTCTAAGGATTGAATACTTCTTCGATCCAACTTTATTATGTGCATGTATGCACATCATATCACCACCAGGATGATTTCATCCAAATTAAAATATCAACAGATTCTTTAACCCGACTTAGCGTCGACTTGATGAACTTAATATGCACCTGCGCAAAAGATTAAAATATTGAGGAACAATGCGCAACATAAAGTTGAGCGTGTATAGACCAAAATATATAACCACATTATATTCATCCAATTTCCCGACCTTAGGATCCAGAGTCAATGGTAATAAATCTGATTAAGACTTATTGTGTGTCCTTTTGCTCTGTTTTCATTGGGGTGTACTTTTCATGTCAATGCTAAATGTACTACTTCTTGGCAAGACAAGAATGTTTAGATACGTCAATAGTCGGTCTCGTGTTAGAGCTGAACAGTATTCAGAAATCAATGTGCTAGACAAGTAAGGCGTACGTCTGATGCAATATAGCATACGTGAAAGCGATCGGGTGCTCTAGCCTAAGAGGGAGAGGGGGTGAATTAGGCACTATTAAAACCTTAATCTATGGCTCCAATTAGTTTGCACAAAACTTAAACTAGATCAAGCTATCTAGATGTGCAACTACGGTTCACCTTAGTGTGAAATCCTCATCCCAAAAGAGTTTTGCAACCTATAGCCAATCCTAGCAAGATACTACACTAAGAAAGTAAAGGCACACAAGTTGCAATATGAAATGCGGAAGCTTAAATGGAGGGATGAGAGGAAGCGAACTCTCGACACGAAGATTTATCTCGTGGTTCGGATTGCCACAAAGGCGCACCTACGTCCACGTTGTTGAAGCACTCGCGAAGAGTATCGCTTCCCGGCAATCAAGTCTCTTCCGTGAACACAATCACGGTCACCTTGATCCCGATCTTCACTAAGGGAGATTGCCCACGAAGGAGGGGTCTCCGTCCCCCGCACAATGTTGTCGACGCCGCTCCACACCAAGCCGGAGGGTCGTTGACTTGCCGGCGAGCCACCAAAGCTCCAAGGATGGCCGGCACACCAAGATACACTTTTGGTTCACTTTAGAACCACAGCACAAGGATCTAAACCTTGCTTGATCACTCACTCAAGAGCTAACCTAGCACTAACACTCATAAAGCTTGTGCTAAGGACTAAGGATTTGATCTTTATGCTCTTGGATGTCTTGGAGGTGTTCTTGGGTGTGTATGTGATGTCTTGGGACTCCAGCCAACTTCAAATGGCCGGGGGAGCTCATATATATAGGCTTCCAAGTCGAACTAGCCGTTTGTAGCCGTTAGCTGCTTTTCTGCGTGGGCATCGGAACTTCCGGTGCTTCAGCATCGATTCTTCCGGTCACTCACAGGCTGAAACTAGCCGTTGGCTTCTCTAACGCTTCTGCAGCTGAGTTGGCAACCACCGGTTTAACCGATGACTTAGTGTTGGTTCAATCGGTGCCTCTAGATCTCTATGTAGCCGTTGCCCTTGCTGACGTCATTGCACCGACACATTGCTCTAACACTCCACCGGTTCAACCGGTGCTGAAGGTGTGGCTCCCTCGCGCTTGACATCGTCTCTGGAACATAGTACGTTGATTGCACCGACACTTCTCTTGACACCGTCGGTTCAACCGGTGCTTCATTCTTTCTTCACTTGATCTCCAGAGGCACTCAGTCTTGCACCAAAGCCAGGCCGTCGGATCTTCCGGCAACCATCGGATGCACCGATGCTATAGGCATCGGTTCTTCCGGTGCTACTAGTTTTAGTAGAACTCGTCCAATTCAGCATTTCTTTGAGTTCTTTCTTCGTGTATTTGTTTGTATGGCCTTTTTACATCATCCTTGTGATCTAGAAATGTTCACTTAACAAAACCATTAGTCCCATTGATTGCGTTGTCATTCGATCACCAAAATCACTCGAAATGGCATGAATGGTGCCATGTTCGTTACAATACGGATCTGGTGAAAAAAGACCAAAAATCAAGAAATATATATACCCTTAAAATAAATCAAAGCTAGCACATGGGAAGATCGAAGAGTGGTCAAATTGCAGCAGTATATATAGAAACCTAATTAAGTAGTAAATTACTTCCTCGCTCAAGGTTGACTTCCACAACGCTCAAACAAAGATAGGGAAAAACTAGATTCAAGTATCAAAATTTCAAATTAAGAATATGGTTAACTCCAAATTTGAGTCATAGCTTATGGTTTCACATCATGCAATCCTAGTGGCGTGAAGCGTCCCCTCATGAGAGAAGACTTAAAAGTGATACAATATCAGTCCCAGGAGGCTGATAACACTTTTATTACATCAGATGGTACATCACTGTACAACTCTACGCGGAAGTGGGCAGTGAAGTGCCACTATCGCGAGGATAACAACTAAAACCCACACAACTACATTAACTACGAAGAGGGGGTCATCAGAGTCTTGCGCCATACGGAACTTCCTGTGGGTGACCCTATCCACAGGCAAGGCTGGGTGCAGGACGGTGCCCTACTCGACGTCTTCGGGAACGTAGTCTGGATCTTCCTCTGTAAAAATTAAGAATGAGGTGAGTACAAACGTACTCAGCAAGTCCAACCACACCCACGGAGGGGGGTATAAACAGAATATAATGCACAGGGTAAATCAAGGATAAGACTAGAGTTAATTTGCGGAAAGCTAATTTTTATGCAGGGGTTCATTTGAAAGAAAGGATTTTCAAAGCGAGTTTTCTTGTACCGAGTAACACGTAGTGTTGACCCACACAAGATCCAAGTTTTAAGCTGCTATCGGACTCCCCATCCGCCGTAGCACACAGCACAACTGTCGGACACTTTTCCCAAAACAACTCACGCCAACCCATCCCTTCCCGGAATAAACACTAGTTGCGTGACCACACCGTAACTCGCCCAGTACCGTGGGCACGGCTATTCGAATAGATTTTAACTCTGCAGAGGTGTGCAACTTTACCCACAAGCGTTGGTGCAGACCCCAACAAAGCCATTACCCACCTTAGCTAGACCTGACTAGCCATCACGGGATCTACCAAGGGGTCATTGACCTATCACAGAGGTTCTAACCGGGGCATAAGTCACACAGAGTTAATCCCTTCTCCTTGATCACCCGTTGCTCTCAGCTCTCCTGATGGCTATCAGACTAACTAGTAGGGTTTATGCTAAGCCGTTGCTCATTCAACGGTCGAGTGGTTTGCACGACAGTGGAGTTAGGTGAGATGACACACCAACTCGGTCCTTAGTGATGACAAGATGGATATCTCCCTTCCCTGCTCTGCCACACAGGCACGAGCACACCAATCGGCAAATCACACAGAAATGTCATCCATCCCGTCTAAACTCATCTTTCGAAATTTCACAATTTTCCCTTCCCACACACTCACACATTTTCCTTTTATAAAACAAATTGTATTAAGTTTAAGGTCCTAAGCGTTCTAGTAGCGATTAACGTCCAAACGCATTCAGACATTAACCTAGGTAGTTAAGGAATGGTTATAACAAATCAAGGGGTGGCTATCCAACCGTGTTTTCAGCAGGCAAAACATATGCAATTTTGTAAAACAGGCCAATAGGTTGTGTTTATAAAAAACTAGGACAAAACATGCATCAAAGGGCGGGGATGTACTTGCCGTCTTCGAAGCCTTCCGGGAGGTCCTGGTTGAAGTACTGTCCTTCGGGCTCGGGATTGCGGAACTGGTCCTCGTTCGCCTGCTCGCAGTACTGCTCGTCGACGAGTTCTCCCTCGTTCACACCGTGATCTACGACGCATACAAACAAACACACAATCAAGAAAAAGAAATAAAAGTTTTATCGCTGAGCTCGATTCGGAAACAATTGAAATATGGAGATGGAAGTAATATTTTTGGGCGATTTCCTAATGGCATGGCCAGAACTATGTTATGAGAGGCGTGGTAAAGTTTCAGGTCGATCTGAGATTGTTTGGCGCATGAAATGATAGGTTATATAAAGGTTCAGGGGTCAAATAAGGAATCAGGGACCTGTTTGCAATTATTCTGAGAAGGTGGGGCTTGATTGGTATTTTATAAATTATCCGAGTTATTCTGGAAAAGGTCAGGGGTTTATTTAGAATTAAGTTTATATGAGGGAAGGGTTTATTTTGAAATAGAATAAAGGGAATGGATTCTTTTGCAAAAAGACAAAGGAGTGGGAGGGTTCTTAAATAAAAAGGAAGGAGGCCAGGGGGCTTTGGGCATTTTTGCCCTTCTCTCCTTCCTCCCGACCGCAGAACAGGGGAGGGAGGGGTGGCTCGCCGGCGGCGGCCCGGGCCGGCGGCTCAAGGTGCGAGGGCGGCTCTGGAGTGAGGGAAAAGAGAGAGGGAGGGGGAATGATCCGATCCCCGGTCGTGGCTTGGGCCGGGGTGGTCCGAGGCGGCCCGGCCACGAGGGCGGCGGCGGTGAGCGGCGGAGGCCGTGGTGGCGCCGCTGCGGAGCTCGGTGGCGGCCAAGGAGCAGGGGAAAAGAAGAGGGGAGGCGAGGGGATCCCGGTGCGCCCCCTACCTTGGGCCGGGGTGGCTTGTGGGTGGCCCTCCGCAGTGGCGGGTGGTGGCGGGCCAAGAAACGCGTGGCGGCGGCGCTACGGAGCTAGGAGAGAGGGGGCTAGAGGTGGCGGAGGTGGTTGTGGGGCGGAGGAGCGGCGCGGGGGTCCCTTTATAGGGCGAGTAAGGCGGTGGCGAGGCCGGGGCAGGTGGCGGTCCGGCGAGCGGTGCGGGGCGCTTTAATGGCGACCGGCGAGGCCAACACTGGTGATGGGATGGCTCGAGCAGGCGTGCGCGGGGTAAGCGATGCAGTGCTTGGCGGCGGGAGGCGCGGCGAGCAGGGGCGCGTGCCCCACGTGGGTGCAGTGCGGTGGCGAGTCGACGGGCGGCGCGGCGAGGCTCGGGGCTCGTGGAACGCGTGACGCGCGGGGCGGTGCAGGGAAGGAGGGGCGTGCGGTGTGTGGGTGCGGCGTGCGCGGCGTGCACGGCTCGGCGCGGCGAGCCCGTGCGCGTGCGCGGCCCAAGGGGGTTGCTTGGCGCGGCGGGGTGCACGGCCGAGGGAGGAGGTGCGCGCGCGAGGGCAGGGAGCCGGGAGCGGCCGGGGCGAGCGCGGGGAGCCGAGGCCGGGCGTGCGGGAGCGGGGCAGAGGAGAGGAAGGAGAGAGAGAGAAGGAAAAGAAAATAGGAAAAGAAAAAGAAAAATGGGGTAAAAGAGAAAAGGGAAAGAGAGAGAGATACATCCTGCGCGTTGGTCGGGCGCGGCGCGGCGCGACGGTCGGCGGTACGCGATGCGCGGAATAGGAAAAAGAGAGGAATGAGACAGCGACTGATTTCGGGTGTCGGGGCAGAACTCCGAGGGGACAGGTTTAGGGTTCAGAGGTTTATGAAGGTTTTGAGCTCAACGATGGAAAAAAAATATTTTAGCGCGTGATTTAATTTAGGTAAATTTTGGGATGTTACATGGCGGCAGGATGTATAGTCTCTTTCTTGCTAATCTAAATTATAGCTTAATTTAGCTTTAAGTCAATTTCTCTAACTTTGACCAAGTTTGTAGAAAAATATCAATATCCATAGTATCAAATTAGTTTCATTGAATCCACTATGAAATTTGTCTTGATATTGCACTTATTTGGTATTGTAAATTTTGTTACAATTTTGTACAAACTTAGTCAAAGTTAGAAAAAATTGACTTTGGACAACACTAGAGTGGACTCTAATTTGGAACTTTAGGAAGTAATAAAATGTCACTTTTCCAGAGTGAACTGAAATTTTCAAATCCAGAAAATGGTTTGACTCAATATTGTCGTAGCATATGGTTTCACATCATGCAATCCTAGTGGCGGGAGGATGTATAGTCTCTTTCTTGCTACTCTCTCCATTCTAGCTCAATTTAGATTTGTTTTAACTCAAATTTCTCTAACTTTGACCAAGTTTGTAGAAAAAAACATCAATGTATATAGTATCAAATTAGTTTCAATGGATCCACTATGAAATTAGTTTCATTGGATCCTCAATTTAATTGTCTTGATAGTGCATTTATTTGGTGTTGTAAATTTTGTTACATTTTTGTATAAACTTAGTTGAAGTTAGAAAAGTTTGACTTTGGACAACACTAGAGTGAAATCTAATTTGGAACTTTAGGAAGTGATAAAATGTCACTTTCCCAGGTTCTTCTAGTGAAGAGCAATAACGAACGAACTTACTCTGTCCGACATGATATGGGAACTCATCTCCCAATGAGATGGCTGTCTCAACCAAATGAATTTGTCGCTTGAGCTGGATCTGCCAGATCAAAGAAGCATGCCATGCGCACGTGGTCATACTTACCGAGTTACTCCTGCTATGTCTGATACGTTAACCGAGCTCATGGATCTGACTTTTACACAAAAGGCCAAATTAACACAGGTGATGGAGCTTTTTTTTTGACAATAATGTAAATGTATGTGAACGCATGCTGTCTCTAACTTGCGTCAAACAAGCTAGATATTGAGCTCATGACAATGTGGATGCAGGGCACCCCAACGCAACTTATTAATCCCTCCAACAAATTAAACAGGTCAAGAACTAATCAGTTCGACGTGAGTCTGTTACCTGGTGAGGCTGCACTCCATCAGAAACACCTGCGAGAAATGATTCATTATGCACACTAGTTGGTTGCAACTTGCAAGCCTTAATTAATCGCCCGATTAACTTGGGTAGTAAGACTAGGGCGATACAGATTGATCCTTATTATATTCCTGAAAAAATAAAACTGTAATGGCCACTTGAGTTTAATCAAGTGCTACAATGCAAAGTCCGTGTGCCAGGCTGCCAGCAACTGAAGCTTGGTGATCATGCATGCATGTCTGTAGCTTGTGCTCGCGCATATCAACTTATGTGTGACGTATGTAATACCTGTTCATGTTGTTTGTTTCACATACAAGCTACACATCATCGAGTTGTGTACATCATAGAGGCGTAGAGCATCCATTGTTCAAATAAACCAAACTATTTGGATTAATAATGGGGGAGAAGTTTAACTTATACCTTTAAACTACCACAATAGTCCGATTTTTAACCTCAAACTACAAAATCAGACATGGACCACTCATAACTATTGAAATTAGACAAATTTCGCCCTTTAGGTGGTTTCAAAAGTAGTTTTGGTTTCTTTAAATTTAAAAATTCTTGTTAGATCTAAAAATCAAAATTAATTTATTTTAAAATAGAAAAATATGAAACTGATATTTTTTAAAAAATGTAACTATCTATTGATGCTATATCTGAACCTTATTTGTTCAAAAAGAATAGACATAACTACAAGCAAATAAATACTAGAAACATGAGAAAATTGGATCCAAATAACTACCAATTAGAGTACAAACAGATATGTTGCATTTTTAGAAAAATTGTGGCACCCGTTTCATATTTTTCTGATTTAAAATGAATTATATATAAATTTGTTTAGTTTGAACTTGAATATTTATAACTTGTAAAAAAATAAAAAAACCACCTTTGAAAACCATTCAAGGGCCAAATTTATCCGATTTTAATAGTTGGATGACTTTTCTTATCTGATTTTGTAGTTGTAGGCTGAAAATCTGCCTTTCGTGATAATAACTCAATGGTGTAAACTATACTTTTCCTTAATAATGGCAAGTTTGTATTGGAGAGTATAGAAATTCCCCCAAGAACTTTTGTAATCCTTTTGAAGTTCATCGTTTGATCCAAATTGTGCCCAAGTTCTCTTTACGCAATGAATGAACGATTGGTTCTCAAACAATAATCTTTGAAATACATGTATCGTTTTGTTTCATAACCGTGCCTGAGCACGTTTTTCATTAAGTAGAGAAAATACATATATCACTTTTCTGCAAGAAAAAACACCTATTTAACTTTGCTATTTATTTATAATAAGTATAAATTAAATTAGGCTGGCATTTGCAAGGTTTAGTAAGTAATAAGCAATTTTGAGTTTTTACTTAGTTTATATATAGGCGATCTTATATTTGCACTCTCAAACCGGAGGATAGGGTGGGGTGGATGCTGACGTCCATAATCTCGTTCTGTTATATATGTAAGTGTGTGAAAATTGCAGGTTGATGGAGATAAGTGCTTGAAAACGAGGTCGACACTCGACAGCTGAAGGACTTATCTAAAGGAGGCTGTCGACCTGGGCGCGGCTATGTGTCGCTTCAGGGTTGGATAAATCATCACCTGAAGCAGCGATCGAACCGGTATTTTGGGCTCTAATTAGGTCTATTGAAAAAAAGATTTTGTACATGCAAAAAGAACTTGGATGATCACATCACCCACATGCATGCAATTTTAAAATTAAAAAAAGTTATAAGTATTAAACCGAGCATCCAAATTAAATTTGAATGGCACAATTATCTTTCGTATGATAATACCTTCAAAACAAGATCATGTTTGCACGATATTTAAAAAATTTACACTAAATAATTAATTTCGGATCCTAGAAATAAATAATTTAACAACATGAACTAATAATTATTTTGATGAACAAAAAATTAAACATAATAAAAAATAATAATGTACAACGAACAAAATATTACATATCACGAACATTTGATTTGATTGTAAATGAGCTTTAGAATGAAAAAGAGGGAAATAAAAATAAATAAATAATAAATTCAAGCATTTCAAGGAAAAAATAAATGAAAAAACAAAAATTAAATTTTTTTGGAGAAATAAACACAAAAAAGAAGGGATAATGCTGCGACACTTGCAGCTTGAAGTCTCAAAAGAAAAAGTAGAAAAAAATAATGGGTCTAAAGTTGTAATGGGCCCAAAGCACGGGCTTCTCCGGGAACCCATCACGTGTAAATGAGCAAACCAAACAATGAGCAAATGCAGAAGGCATGGGCTAGTTTAGGGGCGCTGCCGGAGGTTACGCGGGTGACTCCCAGCAGACCACACACTACAGATTTTATATTATGGGGCCTAAACTGGTCCAACAAATTGAGCCATAATTATTTATTTTGTTCCGAAATAATTTTTTAATTGTTCTAGCAATACAAAAAATTTGTTCGGGAACAAAAAATTTTTTGTTCTGAAACAAAAAGTAGTTATTGGATCTTGTGCGATGATTTAACTGCCAGTAGCCCGAGTGACTCCTAACATTTGCCCTAGTTTAGTTCCCTATTTTCTAGGAACAAAAACAACAGTGCAAAGTTCCAGTGCTTATTAGCCAAGAGATCATCCCACGGCGTGGGTGCCGGCCCCCTGTGCCCGCCACTGGGTGCTCGCGTCGTGCGTGCTGGCCTTTGCCGTCTTCTAGTTCTTGACGCCGCGACGCTCGCCATCTGGGCGTTCCGTTTGTGGCTACGTCCAGTGGAACTGTAGCCCCGGTGGCAAGGAGGAGTAGAAGTTAAAATGACCTTTATCCCAAGCATGCTAGCATTCCGTTGTAGTCTAGCTGGTTAGGATACTCGGCTCTCACCCGAGAGACCCGGGTTCGAGTCCCGGCAACGGAATATTTTTAATTTTATTATTCCTCCTTTTTGTTAGCCTCAATGGTCGGGTTCATCTCCGTCTCAGCCACGCAGAAATCACATTATGATCCATCACTGTAACAGCTCGCACTTTTTTTTGTCTCTCTCTCCATCCAGGGTCAAAGACCTCCTATGCCCCCCTTAATTGGAAAAAGAAAACCTCAAGTTTTTGACACCACTATATAGGCAAAATGCAATACAAGAACACGACTGCCAGCGCACCATTTGAGAGGACATAACAAAAGGCTTTCTTAACAAAAAAATTCGGAAAAACGGCAATTGCCAAGGACAGCAAATTGCTCGCATTGCCACTGGTTTTCAGTTAGATTCTCCTTTTTTTTTCCCCTCCCGCTTGAAAATCTAAGTTACATGTAGGAGCAATTTATTACTGCAGTTCAGGATAACGCAAAGGAAAAAGTCTATATCACCCCCTTACCTATGGGGTGTGGACTACATAACTTCCAAACTATGAAATGGTCTATATCACTCCCTAAACTTTCCAAAACCGGTCAAATTACCCCCTAAAATAGTTTTGAAAAATCATATTAAATCATAGAAAAATCATAAAATGGAAAATGCAATTGTGTTAGACTCCAAATGAGTAGATCTACACAATGAACATATAATATGATATACTTTAGTATATTTTTTTGTTGTAGCTTTAGATCTATATTTTTCTTCATAGCTGTAAAAAATTGTATTAAAGCATACCATATTATATGTTTATTGTGTAGATCTACTCATTTGGAGTCTAACACAATTGGATTTTCTATTTTATGATTTTTCTATGATTTACTATGTTTTTTCAAAACTGATTTAGGTTGTAATTTGATCGGTTTTGGAAAGTTCAGAATGTGATATAGACTGTTTCATAGTTTGGGAGTTATGTAGTCAACCCCCATAGGTGAGGGGGTGATACAGACTTTTTCCTAACGCAAAACCAACTGTGACCTTTGAGCCATCTCACTTCCCCAGATCATACAACCTTGGTAACTGATTTCTCTCAAATCTAACATCTCTGACAAACAAGGTGAGTCTGAAACTTCCTTGTAATTGCAACCAAACTCCAGGCTACCACAGATTGCTTAAGGGGAACTTGAGCTTGGCAACAAACTCTTGCATGACCGTAAAAAACAAAAAAAAACTTGCATGATTCGGTAGCTCGTGCCGCCATCGGCGGCGACGGCCATGACGGCGTCTCCCGGCCGACGAGAACAGCCCCACCGACGGGTGGCTCGATCAGCGCCGCCCCCTGAACGGCGATTATTAATTTCAGATTTCACCCTGGTGACGGGGACGACGTGGGAGGCCTGCGCCACGCCCGTGACGACGGAGGAGACGCGCGGGATGCAGGCGCCGGCGACGAGCGGGCCGAGGAGGTGCGACGAGAGCGCCGCGAGGCCTCCCAGCGGCGCAGGAAAGCTTAAGGGTCGGCGCCAGGGAACGCGGAGGCGACGTCGAGCGGCGGGAGGTGCCGGTCGACGCGGCAGACGCGCGGGAAGCCGCGGAGCTAGCTAGAGGGCAGCCGACACCGTCGGGACTCGGGAGCACGGCCACCACCACCACGGAGCAGTCGGTGCACGCCGGCGCCGCCGCCGGTCTCTTCTTCTCCCTGGACCGGCGCCGCCGACGGGAGCATCGTCGAACGTTTGGCGAGTACGTCCAGTGACCGGAAAAGCTGCTGCCTGGTTTGGTTGTCGCACGCACCAGCACACTGTACACCACACACGCGTCTTTTAAAAAGTGATGACAGGAGCAGGTTACCCAACTTCTTCAAAATTAAGTGATGTAAATTAGTGAAGACGTTCAGAAACATCGCTGAGGCGTAAAGGCGTAGCAATCATAAATCAGCTACTGAATATAGTGGTAACGTAAACACACCAACAATCCGTTGTAGTCTAGCTGGTTAGGATACTCGGCTCTCACCCGAGAGACCCGGGTTCGAGTCCCGGCAACGGAATTTTCTTTTTTGGGGTTCAATTCTTCTTGCCTGCAGTTTCTATCTGCTCATCATCATGCTACGGATGCGTGGCTAACTAGCTAAGTCCATGTGCTGGCTAACAAACATCCGAACATTCCTGCTACAAAATATTTGATCCCTCCCTCCATCTGGGATTCCTATACTGCGCCATGGTTATGTTTTCTCTTTGTTTGTAAAGGACCATGTGCAAGTCGGTTCAGCCTTTTACATCTGCTCCGATAATGCAAGATCTATACAAAACAGGTGAAAAAAAAGAAACTCGCCTCCTGATCAAACATTGAATTAGGTTTAGCTTTATCAACAAAAGAGTTATGTTCTAAAGATCGTTGATTCTTCTACTCTCCAAGAAGAAACTTGGCTCCAGTTTTCTTCTACCAGGTCCCTTCTGATCCATAGCAAGGTTTCTGCACAAAGCTAAAACCAGTAAACCACTATCAAGCCTCATTTGCGTCAAACATCACGTAGCTGATTAGAGTTCCTCAAATCCTTCTTTGTCGGCATCCTCCTCTATTCTTTCAAAATGCATCCGGAAGCTCTCCATCTACGAATGCCAGGGAAAGGAGAAATGAAATGAATGTTCAAAGTGCAAACCTCTGGATGACTTAACGTAAAAAAAAAAGAATTTGTAAGGATGATTTCACAAGCAAGATTTGATAGAAATGTGGTAAGGTTCTTATGAAATCACTGTTACAGAAAGGTACAAACTAGTACAGGTGGTGAGCAACAGCAATCCAGATTTGAGAGGTTGCACCATTTGCTATTTCTAAGCTAGCAGTTTCTTGGAGATTCATATAAACTACAACAGTGTGCAGCGTTTCATCTATTCGGTTCGGGATGTTATTATAAGAGAAGAAGGTTGATTCCATGTATTCGGTATGGGTAATTATTTTAAGAGAAGAAGGTTCTTATTCGATATATATCCGTTTACGGTGGTTGATTCCATAAGAAAATGAGGACTTTTTGTATGATTACCAAGAAAAGCTGACCGCAGATTGATTTTGTGGGAAATTGAGGTTTGTTTTGTAAAGTTTTAAAGGAAAGTGGACTGCAGGTTGATTCTTCAAACTTCGAAGGCAATTTTGTAAAATTTCTAGAGAGGGTTCTAGAGTGCGGGTTGATTTCAGAAAATGATAAGGGGTTTTATGAAAAACTGCATACCATCTCCAGCAATCTGAGCCATCCGTGCACGATCGAACGGCCGGTTTTTTCCGTGGCTGACGTGGATGGCCTCTCCGGCCAGGACCGCGATGCAGTTTCAGTCATTAAAGATTTCACTTTTCTAGATAGGTTTCAGTGTTTCACATTCGAGTTCATTTTCTGTTTCTAGGCACAGAGTTGATCTAAGGACCTGATCTCTTGGCTTGTCCGATTGCACAAGGTATTACAACTGGATGGTCCGGGAATAGGTCTTGACATAAAATTAAAAACGCCACAAGGAACTAGCTGGGTATCAGATCTACAATCTAAATTTCTCAACAGAGCTATAACGATATGGAGCAGGGAGTCACATCTACCGATAGTGAAGCGTTTTCTTTTTCACGAAAAATTATGTATATACCATTTCCTCTTATGGTATAAAACCAATTCAAACATAAAACACAATGGCCCTCAGTGGTTTATTACTTACTTGTACGTGCTTTTTTATGCTAGGACTTAAATGTACTGTTGGCATTTGGCAATGGATTTCATACAGAATTGATAGTGATAGCTAAAAATAGGGCATCAAAAAGTATTTTTTTATTTGTCTGGCTCTTAAAAAAATCATATTGTTCTTGACCAATGTCAGGTTGACATTTTTCAGAATCATTTGAATTTAGATTTCAGAGTGTCTACCAGAAACCAGTCAAAATTTGCAAACTGTTCATCTAGCAGGATATATTCTGCTCAGATCATATTGGCCAGAAACCAGTGAAATATTGGCCATGATCTCAAAATCTGCTCAGATCATCTTAACTTTAAAATATCAAACTGAAACAAAAAATCAAGTGGAAATTATTCACTGGCTTACCTGTGCATCTGAAAACCGCAGCTGTTCTGCAACAAAAAGCATTCTGCCACATTCCCATGGAGTAGCTAGATCTAAGCCAATATCCTTCGCAACATCATCATATTGCACAAAGTTGACTCGAAAACCCTGAGTAAAGAAAAACTTTTCCAGATTGTCCTGTTCCAATGCCTGCAAGACAATGTACAGGGGAACAATTATTGACAACCCATTCTAAAGACAATATGGGATTTTGAAGTATATACTTAATCAACCATGTCCATTGATGCCGTACAGTCTGGAAAATGGGGCAGTTCTCCTATGAAGATACTTCCTTTCATTGCTAAATTGCTTATAACAAGCAGGAGATTTTCCAAACTCGTGGTTGTGGGCAGAGGTAAACCCTGCAATGATTAAATTTTCATTACACAAAAATCAGATGATTATAGGACCAAGAGAACACCAAATATTGAGATATCCAAATTAATGACACAAAAAACCAATGATAATGTACAAGAGTGCATGTACACTGGGAAGCTTTTCCCTGTTTTGAACTTGGTTTCATGGTTTGAGATTTCATGTAAATACATTTAGTACATAATCTGCTAGTGTTAAGACATAAATTGGTTCAATCCTTCCATGTTGTTACTGACTGAAAGCTAAGAGGACAAAAAATTCATATATACCATGACTGAATTGCTGAATCGTGCTCAAGTCCAATCAAAACATTTGTAAATTCGCTTTTTTAAATATGCATTTTTATATATAATTAAACAGATATATAAGGAAATGAACTAAAAATTTACCAAGGTTCCAAGTCAAGCTAACTACCTGCAGTACCCATAAGCTGAGCCTATTCCCATTGAAGCCATTTTTGGTCAAGCCCTCTTGTAAATCAGGGGACTCCAAAGGAGTATGAAGCAAGACACGATTTCGTGATACTTTTGCTCCAGATCCTGTGAACCACAAGAAATAAGGAATGCACATGAAATTTTGGCAATCATTAATGAAGCTCTCAGTTTTCTTAAAAAAGTAAGATCAATCAGATGCCACTGAATAAGTTCATGGTCTACAGTATGCCACTCGTTATGAGGCCAATATGTTGGTGAGACATCAGACATGAACTTATTAGCAGCATAAAAGGGATGAGCTAATTGCATTTTTATGGTCACTGCTACATCTGTTTTAAAAAAATCAACCTTAGAGGAGAGACATCCCGAAAGGAATTGAACTTAGGGTCAAGAAAAGGCCCTGAAAGCCTGCTACTAGCCACACACTATCGCTTTAGCGACCGCGCCATGACAACAGGGAAAAAACACACAACAAAAGGCCTTTTTTGCGCGAACCAGGGCTCCTATCCTGGTTGGCAGCCTTGTAACTGGAGGACAAACCACAGTGCAATCAGCACATTTTCACTACATCTGTTTTCAAAATAATCGACTTCCGTGATGAAAAGCTTTTGTGGAGAGCTACTTTCTCCAGATGCTATTTTTTATTACCAAAGGGAGAAAACTTGTCATCAATTCTTCGAAACAAATGAAACAAAGGAACTTGTGATTCTATAAGTCCATATTACACCTCTAAGCTGCCGAGTTGCTGTATTGAAAACTTTTCCTGGTGACACATCGTATACAACAGATAGCCTAGGCCAGCTCAGCCTATATGGACGAGTGTCCATTCCATCTGTCAACAGAACAATCTATAAGGAATGAGCCAACATATTCTCCATCAGTTGGAAGCAAAGAGTTTAGCATAACATTTAGTTAGATTTACCTGTCTAATATCTTCCGAACTGCTGATCAAATTCTGTAATTTGTCATCAATATATCTGGTTGTCAGCCTATAATGGTCTTGGCAAGCCACTGCATGTGGAACTAGATGATCCATATGACGGTGTGCCACATCATGTGAAAGAAGAACTGCAGCGTATGGATCAATGAAAAGAGGATCTGCAAGCATAGCATCATTACATTAACATTACATTTGAACCAACAAATAAGCACACATTTGCAGCCTAACAAAGTTAATACTCTACAGTGGTTATTATCAGAGCTTTCCAAGGAAAGAGTATAGCATGATTCAAACAGTAGTGGACATACACCAACATTTGCATCATGAGAAACTTAGCGTCTCCCATTGTGATTAAATGATTTTTTTTTGAGCGGGTGATTAAATGACTTGAAAGTGAACCATGTCAAACAGAGTGCGCGTGTACCATTCCCTTGCTAAATGAGTTCATAATGGAAAGAATATACAGCCACCGAGGTTTCGCCTTTCGCAAGTGGAAAAGAATCGCAATGGCAGGTAGTTCGAGATGAGCAATTACAATATATCCTCAATTCTTCGAACAGGCAACGCGCAGTTCAGCAGCACTAGCCAGATCGAAAACTCAATCAAGCAACAACGCATGAAAGGAAGTCAGAAACATAAACAAAACCTGAGCGGCGAGACTCCTCGTCCCGGACGCGAGCGGCGGGGAGGGCGGCGAGGAGGTGCTGGTCCACCTCTTCAGGCTCCGGGATCGGGTCTCCGCGGGGCGCGCCGGCGGCGGTGGCCAAGGGGGGCCGCGGCGAGCGCCTCCTTCTGCCCAAGGAGCAGGCACAGCAGAGGGGGCGCGGCGGCGGTGGCAGGGTCGGCGGCGTGAGACGCACGGTTGGGGCCGCCGCCGGTGAGGCCGTGACAATGCATAATCCAACCATGCTTCTCCAGTTTCCGTTTTTGTTGCGGGGAAACGTATTCCAAATTAGATATACTCCTACATGTCACTCCTGGTGGGGAAACAGGTATTGGTGTGGGAAATTAGATTGTGATCTAATTAAAAAAATAAATTAGATTTCTAAATTTATACTCTGACTAATCACCTCTATCATTATTGAAGTAACTTAAAGTAACATCTAAATTTGTATCTAAATTATTTATATCCCTTATTTTAAGAAATAGATACTCGAAGATATATATATATATATATATATATATATATATATATATATATATATATATATATATATATATAGTGCCAACAACGAGTCCTTCATGGACATTACATAACTTGTAGTACAATAGAAGTGGTGATTGGTCCGAATGCCACCAACACATGGCAACAAGAAGTAATAACAAATGAAGAAAGAAAAACGAAAAAAAAACGGAGGCGCCAGCACGATGAGAAGAAAAATAAAGAAAGCGCAATTGAGTTCTTATGATGAAACAACAATCTCAATCTCCGAGCCATTGCCTTCGCGTTGGGAGGTCGATGAATCCGTGTCTTGGGATGTCGATGGAAAAAGCATAGGTTTCTTCCTCTGTCGCGAGATCCGTGTCCTCGTAAGGCGAGTAGATTTCGCCGCCAATCTTGAGCGCCGGAATTGGCTCGTTTCTCTGAAGCCTCTCCGGCAGAGTCTCCATCCCTGCATATGACAGCAGAAGCCAGACATAGGAGATGTACTCCACACCAGCGCCAAGGCTTTTGGTGTGTAAGGCCTCCTCCAAAGGTAGCGCGGAGGCCAGCTCTTAAATTTTTTAGTCACTCAAACAGTGTAGAACTCAGGCGGCTACCGCTCTGCGGCGCGCTAGCTCGCTCAGCTCCCGAGATGGACTCCCTCTCTCACGCCTGTACTGTGCTGACTTTTCTACTGCAGCTATGAGCTACCGGTTGTCTCACCATTGGAGGAGGCCTAAGGCTGCCCGCACTGGGCTCTGTAAGCGATACGCAACGCAACTTACAGAGCCGATTTAGAGAGAAAAACGCTGCAGCGGGGCGCGCTACCTCGCTCTCTATGGTTGCGGGCGAGACTCCGCTCTCCAAACCCAGCGCAGATAGCGGCCGCGCGCTACGCCGCCACCGTGGCGCGGGTCCCACACCGTCCCGCGGCCTCGCTGCGTCCGCCCCGCTCGCCGCACCACCGCGGCCGCCCCTGCTCGCCGAGCCGCGCGAGCTCGGTCCGCACGCCGGGCCGCGCGAAGGTCGCCCCGCCGCGGGCCTCCACCGCCGCCGCCCCTGTTCGAGCTCGCGCCGTCCCGCCCCGAGCCGCCATGGCCCCGCATGGAAGGGGGGAGGCGCCGCAGAGGAAGGAGAGAAGGTGACGAGGGCGGAGAGAGTGCGGGGCAGGGGAGGAGAGGGAAGGCCCGGCCGCGGCGAGCTCGGCCGCCGCCCTGCGCGGAGCTCCCCGGCGCCGAATCCGGGCCGCCGAGCTTGAGCCGGGCCGCCGAGCTCGAGCCGTGCCGTCCAAGCAGGCGAGCTCGAGGGCCACTGCAGCTCGGCCGCGAGGAGGAGTCGCGGCGAGGTGGGCGCCATGGCCCCGCGCGGGAGGGAGGGCGCGCGCCACCGTGGGGGAGCTCGCCAGGGAGGGAGAGGGAGGGAGGGAGGCCGCCGCCCTGCCTCGCCGCGCAGGCCCGCCCCGGGCCGAGCAACCCCGCCGCCGGGGGCAGGGGTAGGGACGGGCGTCCGCCCCCCGCGCGCGGAGCGCGGCCAGAGATGAGGAGGCGGCGGCCGCGAGGAGTGGGGCGCAGGCCGCGAGGAGTGGGGCGCAGGCGCGGAGGAGGACGCGTCGGCGAGGCAGCCCGCCTGCGCCGCCGAGCTCGCCTGCGGCACCGTCCCGCCCGCCCGCCCGAGCGAGCCGCGTCCAGCACGCGAGTTGAGGGAGCAGAAGGGGAGGCTGCGGCGTGGACTGCCCCCTTCGCCGGCCTGCTGGCCACGCCGCCGCGGCCGTCGGGCGCCCCGTTCCCCCCGTTGCTGCCCCGCCGCCTTCGCGGAGCTCGCCGCCGCTCCCGGGAGCCCTGGAGGCCGCCATGGCCGCGGCCTCGCCCTGCAGTGGCCGCGCGCTCCTCCGCCGCGGGGGGCCGTGGCGAGGGAGGGAGGAGGGCCGCCGGCGGGTGAGCAGCAGGGGGCCCTCCGAGCTCTGCCAGCCACGGGCGCGGGGAGGGCCGCCGGGGAAGGCCGGCGCCGCCCACTCGCCGCGGAGGAGAAGCAGGGGAGGAGAGAGACATGGGGAGAGGGAGTGGATGGGTGGGAGATAAGGTTGGGTGGGTCCCACTCGTCAGGGATAGTAGAAGAGGTGGGTGGAATAGATTTGAGTAGAAAATATAGATGACTAGGATATAGAGAGTGAGATATAGAGAGTGAACGAGCGCGGAGAAACTGAACGTAGAGTAGAGAATCTCGATTACCAGGATGGAATATTCTTTTTAGAGAGTGAATTTAGAGAGTGACGAGTGCGGAGAGCCTAAGTAGCCTCTGTCTGCACCTGCAGAGAAGCAGAGCATCTTCCCCCACACACTTGCCTCGCAGCCCCCCCAACGCACACACCCACCTAGCTAGGATGACGGCCCACATCTGCTCTTCAGTATGATCTTGCTTCATCAGCCCGACTTGGGAGGAGCTGGTGGTTGGGCCCACTCCGCAATTAGGGTCCACAAACACCTAGTGAAATGACACGTAACTAGCAGGTGGTGCGCGGATTTTGGCTCAGCCCAACATAATAGGCAAACGGCGCTCCTCGGACAACCCCTGACCTGACCATGCGGTCAGACGTCCAAACTTATTCTTGATGATAAGCTAGGTGAAAAATTTGCATTTCTGTGGCGTCCACAACTTTCAAATCAGGGATTGTAGTTTCATAGCAACGGAGCCAAAGAATTATTTACTTGCTTTTCTACCTGTGTATGACTGTATGTTTGCCGAATCTCCATTTAAAACTATGCATTATTTGCTTGTTTTTCTCTAATTCTCTTCGAGTAGTAGTTATTTCTCTCTCTTTTTTTTCCATTTTGATGCTACACCGTAAGGGTAGTGCGAACCGATATGCGCAATCAAAAAGAAATATTTGAACAGAATTCTCTCACCAAAATGTCCAACTCGGCATTCATGTTTAAAAGTTTGACAATTGGGGAAAAAACATGACATTAAGTAAGGTGTACTGCAGATATACAAGGAGAAAAAAAAGGGAATCCAATCCTCTCACAATCCAGGATGCCAAACAGAGACTTCTTACAATCGAAAATTGTTACAATCCAAATTTTTAAAAAAAATCTATAATCTGCAAGCTGCTTTGCACAACCACAAGCTAAAACAAACATGTCAACTCTGCCACGGGCCTCGGTCTTGCTCCAGCACAGGCTCACCATGTAGGCACATTCATCTAAATGGGCCTCATGTTGTGCTTAGCCAGCCCAATCATAAGCTTCATTATTATTAGTGGATAATTAATAGTAGTAGTAGTAGTTAGGAGGGGGGAAAGGACGGCAGATTTTGCCATGGAAAGAAAGAACGTCTTTGAACAGGCGGCGAAGCCCCGCGCCGTGGCGCTCATCACTCTTTCTTGGTGTCGTTGGCGTCGTCGTCGGGAGCGGTCTCGTCGGACCCCGGCGCCGGCGCGTCGGCAGAGTCCCCGGCCGGCGCATCGGCATCGGCGGCGGAGGATCCAGACGGCGCCGGCGCGCTGGAGGCCTCGCCGGACGAAGGCGCATCCGCGGCGGCCGCCGGCGAGTCCGCAGCGGCGGGGCCGCTGGCGCCGCCGCCGTACGACTTGGACGCGGCGGCAGGTCCCTCTGCCGCGGCGGCGGGGGCGTCCGCCGACGAGGACGAGGCGGGGGCGTCTGCCGACGAGGACGAGGGCGAGGCGTCGGAGCCGGAGGACGGCGAGGCGTCGCCGCCGAAGGGCGCGGCCGCGCCGTACGCCGGCGCGGCCGCGGCGTCGGAGGGCGGCAGGGCGATGTCCGCGGACATGGACCCGGAGGCCTCGGTGATGAGGTCGAGCGTGACGCGCAGCAGCTTCTCGAACTCGAGGCTGTTGCCGACGATCTCGTCCTTGTCGGCGCTCTTGGGCGCGTCCTTGCAGGCGTCCTCGCAGGTGGAGGTGCCGCCGAGCGTGGAGGCGAGCCAGGACTTGAGCTCGAGGAACTTGCCGTCGGTGGGCTCGCGGATGAGGCCGTTGAGGTGCGCCATGGCCTCGTCGACGTCGTCGCCGCAGGCGTCGAAGCACTTGAGCAGGGCGGGGTCCTTGGTGCTGGCCTTGCCCTCCTGGGACGCGCCCATGCCCGCGCCCTTCCCGGCCGCGAAGGCCGCGAACAGCTCGGCCAGGCGCCGCGGCGTCGCCTTCTGGGCATCCGCCTGGCTCTCCGGCGTGGCCGTCAGCCCGTCGGCGCAGATCTTGGGGAACTGCGACTTGCTGCACGCGACCTGCACGCTGTCGGCCACGGTCCGGGCGGCCGCCGCGCCGGAGACGAGGACGGAGAGGAGGAGGAGGAAGAGAGGCGCCAGAGAGGAGCGGCGAGCCATGGCCATGGCGCAGGATGATGCTCGGATTCAATGGAGCTGGATTTCTTTATTTGCGTGGCTGTTCTGCTAGCTAGCTCCTGGGGTACGGTGCTTATATACCGTGGGGTTTCCCAAGGCCACGGAGCGACCTGCTCTTCGTCTTCGTGTATGGCATCCCGCCATTGTTGGAGAGTGGAAGGTGGCATCCGCGACACATGTTGGGTGGTCTTGGGTTCCCAGGATGACGAGGGCCTCCTCCGACAGGTGTCCTCGTTTTCCTTCTTTGGCCACACTGCAGATGTGTGGCTCTCTCTCATCTCACTCGGTCAGGGTTGTTTCAACGTTCTTGCACTGGCGTTATTCGCCAAAACTGTGCCACCACGAGGACCTTGATTAATTAAGAAATAGCAAGGGGAATATTTTAGCACCTTTCCCAATTATTTGTTGCACACTGAGACTGAGCGTTTGTAAACCAAGTTGTTCGTAAATTCCTCTTGTCTGGGCTTGGGGCCAGTTTATTCAAGAATTTAGACGGGTAAAGTAAATCTGTAAAGGGTAATAAAATGAAGAATCTTTTCGGGAAATGCCAACCTGTTCAAAAATAGATAAACGAACCTATCAGCTGTCGGTACCCTAGCCTACTCCACACAATAATCAATCTAATCAAGTTGCATACTGGAAGTTGGATTGGAAGCTTATCTGTGCACCGGGTTCGAGTCCTTGTCTGGGCATGACTTACTCTTATTTTGCTCCACAATACGACTAGGTCCATAGAAATTTGCCTTATTACCCATTCTTGAATATGAAAAGCAATTTACTTCATTCAATTCCAGTAACAACTCGTTTTGCATCCACAATTAACATATGGTCCGCGTAAATACAAAAGATTGCATATTAATACATGTATAAGACATGATTAACCACTGCTCATTTTATTTTGGTGGCTATTAGTGGCGGAGCTAGGGGGCCTGGCAGGGGCCATGGCCCCCCTAACAACACAAATTTTGTTAAGTACCCTTTAATATTAACTTAATCTTAGCTCAAGTTCTTAAGTATATTTTTAAACTCAGCTCAAGTTTTTAAGCAGATTTTGATCTTAACCTACTTCAGCCCATAATAAAAGCCCACAGTTTTATTCGATTCCTCAGAAGTCTGAATCCACCCTGATCATAACTCAGAATCCACCCTGATCAGAAGTCAGAATCCACCCTGATCTCTACTCCCACAAGGTCTCTCCGTTCTCTGTGTGTGGTTGAGTGGAGAGTGTCAGCGGACTCATGTCTCACGATTAGCATCCCACGAATGCACGACATGGCACCAATGGCAAGCAGACAGGCAGCCACAGCCGAGATGGACGGTAACAACAAACCATCTGCTCTATTAATGCAATCACAATAGACATATCACAGCCATGGCTTATGTCTATACTTCTCCAATTTTAACCTTTATAAATAATTATTATTGATATGGTATGCTCTGTAAACATTATTGATTTCATATCGCATAATATAATATATTTTTTAAATTAGGCCTAATTTTTGCATGAAACCAATGCAAAACTAAAATCAACAAGATATATTGACTCCCACTCCTATTTTTCTTTGTGAATTGTCATTGCACCATTAAGTAACATATAATGTGACTAGGTAGTGCATATTAGTACGGTCAATGAAAAACTAGTACAGTCAATGAAAAACTAGTGCAAATTACAAAATTCTTGTATCTGTAAATATTATCGGAGTTTATTCGACCCGCCGGCCCTCCTTTAATTTTTTTTCCAGCTTCGCCACTGGTGGCTATATACTTCTTTTGATGTAATCATGTAACACATGTCGTCATGTTTTTACCAGCACTCGTAGAAATATGGAGTTTATTTTATTCTCCCTACTATTCATCGTTTGATTAGCTACTACATGATGTGCCAAGCCTCTGCCGGCTTGCCGCCATCCAGGGTGAGCCTGATGCCCTGCAGGATGTGCACACATCCGTGTTGGGGCTGCTCGCCGGCGCCACGATCTGGACTTTCTCCACTCTCCATGTATCGTTTCGACTCCCGATAGTTTCTCTTCGCTGCTCGTCCTCCTGGCGGCAGGCGCGGCCGTGTCCGGGCTACCAGCAATCAGTAGCGTAGCCAACAGTCTGGCGAGCCATGGCGGCCGCCAGACCTGCCGCCGGCGAACACCCGCTCCTCTTGCGCGGCCAAACCCCGGTGCAGCTCCATCCATTCTTAGCTCTCTGTTCTGCTCGCCACCGGTAGAATTTGATCCTAGCCATACACTGTAACAGCCCACGGGCTAGAGTGGGCCGGGCCAAATTCGGAGCTACTGTAGCAGCTACTGTAGCGGCGCGGATTTAGTCCCGTACTGGAAGTTGAGTCGAGTCCAGACCAGCTTAAATACCAGGCCCAGGAAAATTGAATAACTCCGGTTGTAACTTTTTGCTCGAAGCGAGCGAGGACGAAAGCGCAAGAGAGTTATTTAGCAGGTGTGATTTACTCAACATGCAGAGTAGATCTTAGTCGTTATCCCGGATCAGGTCGTACGCCGTACGCACCACTGTTAACATTCACTATTACAGAACAGGTCTTTGATCCTATACATTTATCCCGGTTATGGTTCAACTCGGGATTAATAAGATATTTTGTCCAGGTTCTAAAATCTAGAGTTGGTAGAAGGCAAAAAAAAATTTATTTTGTCCCGGGTGGGCAATTCAACCGGGACCAAAATGTCCTCTTTAATCCCGGGTGGAGTTACCACCCGGGACAAAATGTTTTAGTCCCGGGTGATAACCCCAGCCAGGACTAAAGAGGATCTTTTAATCCCGGTTGAACTGCCCACCCGGGATAAAATAGGTCGGCTCCGACTCTCATATTTTATTTATCGCAAGCTCCCTCTCTGTCTTCCTCTCAACCTTATCTCTTTCTCTCATCCTCTCAGCCACAACTTTCTTCCTCCATCATCTTCTTCCCTCCGTTAGCTTCCTCCGTTGCTCAGCGCCAGGGGCCGGCGAACCGCCGCCGCAAGTGGTGCTGGCGAGCTGCAGCGCGGGCGTGGGCTGCCGCCAGGCGCCGGCAGGGACGCGGGTCGGGGCTGGCGAGGCGCTGCCGACGCGCGAGGCTAGGCTCCGGCGGGGACTGATGCGGGCCGCTGAGTCGTGCCGCGCAGCCAGGCGCCGGCTGCCATGGGCCGGCCCCAGCTGCCGCCGCCACGCAAGGACCGGCGCGGGAGGGTGCCTGGCGAGCCGCCACCACAGGGCGCAGCAAGCACAGGGGGGCGGGGACTCCTGCCGCCATGGGCCGGCGAGGGCAAGACTGGCGACGAACTTGTGCTTTGTTGGTGATTTTTTTTGTTTGTGAATCTTTGTGTGATGTGAATCAATCAATTTTGGATTTGTGAGATAAGATGTGTTTTCTTGTGTGATGTGAATCAATCAATTTTGTTGTGTTTTCTTGTATGTACTTATATGCATGTGATGAATTAGATCATTCATTTTAAGATTACAATTTTGGATAATTTTTTAGATTAGGAGAACTGGCTCCCGAACACGAATGCCGGAGCTAGCATGCCAGAGCTAGCGAGCTTTTTTTTCTGTGAAAAATGGCTTTGTTCCCGGTTCAATAGCCATCGGGATAAAAAGATTTTTACATTTGTCCCGGCTGGATAGTCCTGGTTGAAGAACCGGGACTAAAAGTTGTTGGGAACCGGGACTAAATGAGCATTCTGCCGCTCTGCCGACGGCCCCACCCTAAGCCTCCTGCTCGACCTCTCCACCTGTGAATCGATTTGATTTGTCGATTAATCCTTCCTTAGTGTTCTGGGGACATGGGGATTGCATTGGTCGATTATCTATCAATCGATTGAGAGGTGGCTGCCGCGCAGGGTCTGGTTTCATGTCGTAGTCCAGCTGTCCATGTAACAGCACCGCTTCTTCAGCGCGTCCATCAAGCCGCCGCCGTGGCCTTCTACATGGACGACGTCCGCGAGGTCCGGCGCTTGGCCGCCATGGGCGGCGGTGACCTCCCCTCCAAGCCCATATCGCTGTACGCCACCGTCTGGCCGGGAGCCTCCACCTGGGCCACCTCGCGCGGCCGGTACGGCGTCAACTAGGCGTCGCCTCCTTTACGGACATGGCGCTCCTCGGCTGCCGCGCCGACCCCATCGGGATGGTGGCCGGCGACGTACGGGCGGCGGGCCATCACGATGGTGGAGAAGCAGCAGGCCATCCGGTAGCAGAACATGCATGGTCTACTCCTGCTACGGCACGCTGCGCTACCCCACGATGCTCCCGGACGGCGACGTCGTGGAGTCGGAGTGGAGGCGGTTCAAGGACAGCGGGCACCTCCGGTTCGCGTTGCGCCACCGGGCCCGCGCCGCTCCAGCAGGGGCGCCGCCGCCAAGAAGCAAGTGGCGGACATGTAGGGATCCGAGTAGTCAGGGATGGTGGTGGGAGGATGTAGCGCACGCGACATAGCATCGATCAACTCCTACGCCTGCCACCAGCAGTACAGGTCAGTACGGGCACGAACATGCAAGTGTGAAGGGTAAAATGACACCTACGAAATATATCTCTTCTCTATCTCTATCTACTACTAAAAAGAATGATTGGGAGAAAAAAACTTAGTGCGACCTTAGCCCTGTCTCCTGTGGTGGCTCTGCCAACTAGGAATCTCACCCGTCCGATCCTCCCCCCGGTGCGATCATCGCCTCCCCCCGCCGGTTCCCTGCCCGCCTGACCGATCCACGCACGTCCGCTCGCCAGCCCTGCCGTCGTGCCCTCTTTGATGCCATCGCGACTCCACTGTCGCCAGGGGCGGATGCACACCCCGGGCCACCCGGGCCATGGCCCGGGGTTCGGCCCAAATTTTTTTCATTTTGCAGTAGCTTCTACCTCTGGACTTGGATCAATTGCTGAAGAAGGACTTAGATCAATTGCTGAAGAAGAATAAATATATTACTTTGCGATGATGTTTTTTGTATGTTATCTATCTTTCCGTTTATATTTTCATGTATCTTTTGAACTGTGATTTTGTGGACGACTATACTTAAAACTCGGCCCGGGGTTCGACTCAATCCTGATTCCGCCACTGACTGTCGCCCCGCCGGGCCATCCCGCCGCACGGACCTACATTCACCTCGATCCGCCCCCGCGCCTGCTCCCGGCCGCGCCGCTGCAGTCGCGCCGGCATCGCCGCACAAACGGAAGCCGCCACCGCGCCTCTTGCCTGCGCTGTTGCGCAGCACCACTCCTCAATCGGCGGCATCTCGAGGGCACACTGAGGCTCGCGGAACGCCCCGCGGCCACACTACTCGTCTACCCTCCGCACCCTCCGATCCTCACTCGTTGCATCAGGAGGGACGCCAAGGCACCGGAAGTGCGAGAGGAGAATAAAAAGTCGGCCAGCCAATCCATGAGTCCGCCACTCCCTTAGCTGTGTGCAGGGGATGCCGTCGCCGAGGCATGGTCACGGACCACCCCGGCAGGTAGCGGACTAGCATAGCGCAGGTGTGCAGCGCAAACCGCAAAGATCTCATCATCTGTCGTAACACTAACTGTCAGCCCCCTGCTGGAGGACATGCTAATCCTGGACTTCGTCATCAGCCCTGCTGACGGAGAAGCTCAACCCCGTGTCTCAATTTTCATTTAAGGTGTGTTACTGTTTTACATACATATGCTTGTCGATTTGGGAATAATTTACTCCTTGTAACTGTCATCTTCTAATTAAATTTTGGCATGGCAGATCGTGCAATAGATAAGAATCGCGTCCCCTTGATTAATGGTAGAAAATTTGATCTGTTACGTAGTCAAATAGCAACACATGCACATATCAGACTGTTTGGGCACTAATGAATAAGTACTGTTTGAGAGAATGTCAACATATTAAAATGGGTAGCCATGGATACAAATTCTGCTGCATAGTTAAATAGGTATCCATGCTGAATCTTGTTGTGAAATACTAATTCTGCTGCATAGTCAAATAGGTATCCAATTATCCTTGCTAAAACTTGCTATGAAATACTGCAGGTCACCAAAGCTTGACCAGACAATCAAAAGTAGCAGCAAGAACGTCAATAAATATTGACCGGAGAGAGTAATCAAAACATTTGAAACCAGATTGTTATTCATTCTTTACTCCCACCTTGCTTCAAGAATTCTATCTGGAAATGATAGTAAAAGAAAGGATTATACAATGAATTTTGATCAGGTAGCAAAGAATCTCTTTTCAAGTGAGCATGCGCTTTCATATTGGACTGTAGTTTACAAAAAGTACCCATTGTGTGTGGTGGTCTCAGATTGGAGACTTCAGTTATGTGTGCTAGAACTGGACTTCAGTTAAAAACATAATGTTGGTGCTTGGTGACTGCAGACTTAATATTCATATTTTCTTCACCACTTAAAGGAATACAAAACTGAATGCTCATATGAATTCTCTGGATTGTTCATTTTGTTTGCAGAGCTGAAAGTCTGAAATGTCCATCAACATACATACCTCACCTGTACCATCAATTATTCCATTTTCTTATCTTAGTGGCACGCAAAGGTACCATAAAATTATTGTACTTTTGTGTTTTCTTCTATTACGTTTGTGGTTGCCTATGCATGCCATAACTTGTTTTTGTTGTGTAAGTATTTAAATTAATTCGGCAAATCTTCCCTTCCGCGTGTGAGGACTATATGTGTTTTTTTTTAAGCCGTGTGAGGGCTTTGTGTTAGTAAGCCAATTTGTGGAGTCCATAACACATTTCAAGAAAGGTGTTGGGAACCATGCTCTAGCTGTAGCTCTAAGAACATTCCTACTGGTACAACCCCTGCCTGGATTATTTTTTGAGTTGTATGTATTCTCGCTAAGATAAGCCGTTGATAAGACACCAACCTTCTTAAGTCACTATTATCGTTATCAGAGATTGTCTACGTCAGTATAGATGTATTGGCGCTTATCAATAAATTTATTGGTGCTTATCAATAAAATTCAGGGATGGCCTACAACTCTACATCGGTGTATCCATATTGGTCCTTATATGTAAATTTTGGACTTTGCACACAAGTCATTTAGTGTTCTTTTTCTCTTCTTTATAAATGAAAACTATGATCAGGATTATCAAACAATAGATGCTCAACTGGAGCACCAGTTCCCACTTGGAAGGCTTTCTGTTTAGGGTGGTTCCCGTGGAGGCGAAAGTAGAGAGCGAGATGAAAAGCGATAAAGTTGCACCGATTTTTACTTTTGTTCTATTGTATCACTTATCTAGCTATTTGTTTGCTTACTTTGGAATGGTGCACGAATATTTTTCATATCAAAGAGTATGTCTTTATTGTTGTATGAAATTGATGCTCATTCTCGATTGAAGCAGCAAATGGGTACCTATCTATTCATAGAAATAAATATATGATTGTACTTAATTGAATTTCCACATGACTTGTCAAGCTTGGTTTGAATGTAATACATTTGCAAGGTATTTGTATTTAACAATAAATATTTTGTCCGTAGCAACGTACAGGCACGAACCTAGTGGAAACGAAATAGAAAAGGGAGGAAATACACACAATGACGTAAAAATCAAGTTGCACACGTTTGGAATTTCATTTTTACAAAGTTGATGTTAGAAATGGCAAATCTGCGAATCGCGATGTTCGAATCCAAGATATACAAAGGGTGCATACAGCCACAGCCACGTGGATCCAGCCCCACGCGTAAGAGCATGGTTTATGGTTTCGTCTGCCGCGGGCGACTCAGCGACTCGGGCTGCGAGCTGTGGTGGCGGGTCCCACAGCTATTTAATGTGTTGCTCAATACGTGGAAGCAATTGAATGGAGAAGATCTGACTTGCTTCAGATTTAGCTGGCTCAAGCGGGCGACTCGACAGTCGCCTACTCCTTTCTCTCTCTTTCCTATTGGATGTCGCCTACTCCTTTCTCTCTTTCCTATTGGATGTCGCCGGCTCAAACTTCTCCATAATACTTGCTCTAAGTGACCGAATCCCCCTACTATTATTGGAAAGGAACCCGTTCCAATTCCCATGGTTCAAAAGGTGGCTTTTCCTTTAGACCCTCCCCACTCCTAAATCATTTGGTTCCAAAGACCAAAAGCACCTCAAAAAGCCAAACCATGCGAGCAGACCCTAATTCCGGTTTTCAGCTGCTTGGAGAATAATTCCTTGGCACTTCCGAAGAGTAATAAGCGCTAATTACGAATATAAGATACGATAAGATCGTCGCAGCATCGAACAATAATAATAAAGCGATAGATTTTTTACGTGCAAAGTGAGGCGACGAATTTGTGCTTCCTGCTATCCACCAAACTAATAGAACCGCCGGTCGTCAGCAGGTGCGTCACTCGCCGATCGGACGATAAATACCCCCTGCTCGCGAGTCGTATGGCGCTCGCCTGTTCGACGACTGCCGTGGCAAGCAGGCAGCTGTAGCCGTGGAAGCAGGCAGCGGGCAAGACGGCCGGATTGAACAACGAGCTCTCACACAACAACTAAAGGTATGTGTGGAAACGCAAAGCCCCAACCCACTCTACCTGAAACTTAGACCATGTTTAGATGCAAGATGTAAAATTTTTGAAATTGAATATTTAAACATTTGAAGTATTAAACATAGAATAATCGCAAAACTAATTATAAAATTCGTCTGTAAACTACGAGTATTAAGACTAATTAATCTGTCATTGTCTAATTATAGCCTAATTAGGCTCATAATTTACAAACAAACTATGCAATTAGTTTTTAATTTTGTCTAGATTTAATACTCCATGCATGTGCCGCAAGATAGTTTTGGAATTTTGAATTTTGCTTCTAAACAAGACCTTAATTACTTTTACTTGATTTGCAGTTTCTTGAAAGGATCAAAATGGAACTCTGCAGAGGTGGAGGTGGTAACAGCGATAAAGGTGCGGGATCAGATGATCTAAACACGAGCCACTCACTGGTGTCAAGCATAAAGATTCAAACTTTACTATCTTTATATATATATAAGTGGAAGGAGGGAATACGTAACAAATTGTATTACTGTCAATTGATTGCTTCTTGTCATACATGCATGTACATGTGTGTGTGGACTAGCAGCCTGGCTCGAGCATGACGATAACCCACTCCGACCAATTTCCAAGTTCCAGGAGAGGAAGGTGGCCATCATGGCGGCCGATAAGATGCACCAGCTGCAGGTACTCCTCATTCTCTCCGATCTTGTAAACTTGGAACTGCAAGAGCTAGTAGCAGAGCGGCGGCGGCGTCCGAAGCAGGGCGGATCCAATCACCCCTGTTGTTTTCCATGGATGAAGTAGACCAGGAAGAAAGGAGATGGGCGGGATAGATGAGTGCTCCAGGCAACATATTTGAATCCACCAGTGTATGATGGAAATGAAAAAAGGAAGTACCATATTGTAATATTCACATGAATAAGCTAATAAAGAAGATGCACCCTCTCTCTCTCTCTCTACAGATAGGGGGCGACGGTGCGGGAGGGCACGCATCCTCCCACCTGGTGATGTTGCCCCCCCTCTTCGGATCCGCCTCATTCCCTTCCATTAGTGCCGTTTGCAGCTGCGCGCCGGTGGAAAAGCCTAGGCGCCGCCGCTGCTAGGGTTTGATGGGGGTGGGAGCAGTAGGGGGGAGGAGAACGAGGGGAAGAGGAGTCGGGCTCGGGGGTTGGGGGAGAGAACGAGTCTGGCTTGGGGGTGGGAGGTTCCGGGGTAATTTTGTCTTGTCAAAATGTTCCTATTGGGTGATTCACGGTAGAAACTAACGGAAGCGAAGGTGATGTCAAATAGGGAATAAAACATAATGTGGATGTCAAATAGGGAACAGAAAATTTTTTGAGGGCCTAGGAAGGAACGGGCCATTTTCTCAGTGTCAAATAAGAAATTTCCTTTATTCATTCTCAATATTCTTTAACTTAGGATCACTCCCATGTTTTCCTTACGACCATTCATGTCCAAATAATTATGTTCTTGAGGTTGTGACATCTATATATTTGGAAATATATCAAGTGCAAACCAACCCTTTTATGCAAACCGTGCAAACTTCAATCTGAGCCACCGCCGGCCTAATCGCACTTTTGTAAACCTCCCCTCCCACCCCCCTGCGCGGGGCGCGCAGGGGGGGTGGGAGTGGAGGTTTACAAAAGTGTGATTAGGCCGGCAGTGGTCCAGATTGAAGTTTGCACGGTTTGCACCTTTATGTTCCCTATGTACTCCCTCCGTTCTAAATTATAAGACATTCCAACAATCTTGAAGAGTCAAAGTTTTTTATGTTTGACCAAATTTATATAAGAGAATAATGACATTTATTATATAAATTAAGTACCATTAGATTCTTTATTAGTTATGTTTTCATTGTACATCAATTTAATATCACAAATCTTTATATTTCTCTCTATAATCTTGGTCAAACTTGAGATTGCTTTGACTCTTCAAGATTCTTGGGATGTCTTATATTTTGAAACGGAGGGAGCATTTATCTTCTTTTCGTACGACCGAGCAATATACATCCGGCTGATAATACAATAACTAGTTATATTAATTACTAAGATATCCAGCATGAGGGAATAACAAGCATCTATTTCTGACGGTGAAACTACAATGCGCGGAGGATGGGCGCAATCACACCGACGAGATGGACAAGACGGTGGATGGTCTCTTGAAGTTGTTGGGAAACTCGTGAAGGGCAACGAAGACCGGCCTGTCGCGCTTGTAGTCCAAGAGGTCCTGCAGGACGCGACCGGACATGATGCACATGACCAGAAAAAAAAAAACCTAGGAAAGAATGCGTGCAAAGAATTATATATTCGCTTGCTACTCCCAGGATGTATATATGCTTAGTTCTTTGAACTTTCACGACCAGGGAACATTAAAGAGGTGCATGTATGCTGATCATGTCAACAGAGTCGATGCAACCATATGAGAAAATTTACAGAATTATAAATCATTCTTTTCATCGGTACCGCATAGATTGGCTTCCGTATGAGTTAAATTGATTATAGATTTTTATTTTAGTTTCATTAATAATATATTGACTCTACATTATTATTAGTTTTTTTTCTGAAAATACATCTTTTGCTATAAATATAAAATTAGTATTTATTAATTTTCCTATAAATATAAAGTACTTTTTACTTGTTTTCTGAAAATGCATGTCACACATGTATTCTATTTGGACTATTTCATAAACCATCACTATATATAATAAATGTTAAATAGTATTTAAAAAATACGTGTGTGCTGCACGTACACTTTACTAGTACTGTTTAATTACTTGAACTTGATTTGGTCGCTACTAATGCTTCAGTTTCTCGAAAGGATGATCAACCCGGAATGCTGCCTAAACACAGCGATTACGGTGTGGGATGACTACCTACCACGAATCACTCATTGTCATCATTGATTTTCTTAGCTGTGTCACCACTACTTTTTATCCTAGCTATCAATCCCCTTCAAAAAATAATAGAGCTGGCAGCCCAAAGAAAGGTTCTTCAACAGGTCCTCCCAAAGGCGGCAAAATTAAGACGTTCCCTATATGCAGATGATGGAGCCCTCTTTGCAAACCCGGACCGTGAGGAATTGAGTCGCATCGGCCAACTGTTACAAGTCTTTACGAGATGTTCGGGACTAAAGGTCAATATGAACAAAACGGAAATATTTCCAATTTGATGCAACAAAGACCTGGTATCTGATGCGTTGATGGATTTCCCGGGGAAAGTTTCCTCATTCCCCGGCAAATATCTGGGCCTACCACTACACACTCGCAAGCTCCGTAGGGTAGACGTGCAGCCGCTCCTCAACAAGATTGGGACAGACTACCAGGTTGGAAAGGGAAAATGTTATCATCGGCAGGAAGAGAAACGTTAGTCAAAAGCGTCCTCACATCGCAGCCAATCTATCATCTAACAGTGTTCCCAACCCAAAAAAAGTTGATCAAACAAATCGATAGGATGAGAAGAAGCTTCCTTTGGAAAGGAGACGAGCCGGAGAAAGTGAACGGAGGTCATTGCCTAATTAAATGGCCATCGGTTTGCACGCCAAGGGATTTGGGAGGACTTGGGATACTCGACCTTGAACGACTAGCAAGGGCACTCAGACTTAGAACGACTAGCAAGGGCACTCAGACTTAGATGACTTTGGTTCCAATGGAAAAATGAAGAACGGCCATGGACAGGACTAGACATCCCCTGTGACATGACGGACAAAGAGTTGTTCCACACTTCCAAGATTGTCAAAGTGGGCAAGGGTAACAAAGCACTCTTCTGGCATTCGAGTTGGTTGAATGGTTTATCGCCAAAGAATTTAGCACCACAGCTTTTTCAAAAAGCAAGAAGAAAAAATATTACGGTACAAAAGGCGCTGTATGAAAACCACTGGATAGACCTAGTATGCCCACTGATGACAGGAGTGGAGATCAGAGAGTATGCCGAGTTGTGGGAGGTGACTCAGCTACAGGAACGAGATGCTAATGCAGATGCTGAGATCACCTGGCGGTGGACACCTAATGGGGAATATACAACTAGGAGTGCATATCGTATTCAGTTCATTGGCCACACCAAAACGTCAGTGTTCCACCTTCTCCCAAAAAAAAACAAACGTCAGTGTTCCACCCAATTTGGAAGGCCAAAACCGAGCCCAAATGCCGTTTTTTCACCTGGCTCCTACTCCAGAAAAAGATCTTGACAGCTGACAATTTGGCGAAAAGGGGTTGGCAGCACGACACATTATGCAAGCTATGCAATAGCGAACCAAAAACGCCGACACATCTATGCAAAGAATGCTTTTTCACGAGAGTGAGTTTGGATAGACTCATAAGCTGGCTAGGAGTTGGGATTTTACCACCAAGCACAGCGTCGACCACATTGAAGGGGTGGTGGAAAAGTTGCAGAGTTAGATTCGACAAGCATAACAAACCTTTCTTCGATGGCATTATTATCTACTTTTGGTGGAATATTTGGAAAGAGCGCAACAGAAGAACTTTCAATCACGTCTCGAAGTCAGTAGAGGAAGTGGCTTTTCTAGCAAAGGAAGACTTCCAGCAGTTCAATTTAGCCTTTTCTTTTACCAGTACCATGGCTAGTGGTTAGTTGTTTGGTTAGTTGCCCCCAGGTGTTTAGTGTGCTTTTGGTGCAGAGAGTTGTTGGACGGAGCACCACCGTCTGTTTTCTCTTTTGGGTTGTTGGTTGTTATTTTGTTATTTTTCCTCTTCTAATAAAAATTCAGCAAATCTCTTGCCGTCTGTTCAAAAATAAAATTGTATTGTTAACTGAGTAACTGCATGTGTATATGGCATGTTCTATCTATACCCGGTACTTCCATCATCATTATATCATCGCGTGTATATCCACGTATGCATGATGGAACAAGCATAGCTAGTTCTGATTCTGACGGTAAAACAATGCCCGGATGATGGGCGCAATCACACCGACGATGGACAAGACGGTGAGGATGGTCTTGAAGTTGTTGTAGAGAAACTTGTGAACGGCAACGAAGACCGGCCTATCGCGCTTGTAGTCCAAGAGGTCCTGCAGGACGCGATCGTACTGCCTCCCAAAGTGGAGGTGCGGCGCGAGGCCCTTGAAGAACTCGAGCGTCCGCGTGTTGCTGAAGGTGCTGTGGACGACGCACCTGCTGCGGAGCTGGTGCACGTCGTCCTCCCGGTTCATCAGCAGCGCCACCAGGTAGAGGTAGGAGCTGACGGCGTAGTCGTCGGCCGAGCGGCCGGCGCTCGCCTCGTACGCCGCCATGTTGACGAGCCAGCACGCGGTGAGGTCGTTCAGGAACACCGGCGCCAGGAAGAGCTTCCCGAAGAGCCGCCGGCCCTGGACGGCCATGTCCCCGAACCGCCCTGTCTTGCTGGCTGCCAGATGCACGCCCATCTCCGCGAGCTCCATGGCCGTGCTGAAGTTGGCCGACGGCGTGGCGGAGATGAGCCGGCGGCGGTTGTCTTCAGCTGGCGCAGGGTGCGGAGGGCGCAGACCCACCACCTGGTGGTCACGGAAGAGGGCCAGCAGGTGCATGGGTCTTCTTTGCCGGCCTCCGCCGAGTTCGTCGCCGGCGACGTCGGGACCTGCCGCGGCCCTCTGATCGTGACCACCACCGCTCGTCGTACGGACGTTGAACTTGGCCGCCATCACAGAAAGGAACCTGTCAACGGGAACTGGGTCGGGCAGGAACCCCATGAGGACCTCGAGCACCCACCATGGGATCTGGTTCTCGAGCAGCATCACGTCCCTCATGATGCTGTCGATGCGCGGCTGGAAGATCACCGTCGACAGCCCTTGAAGCGCCGCGTCGCCGCCGCCGCCGTCGCGACCCCCCATGGCCATCATGAACGCCAGCAGGAAGCAGCCGTCCTGGTCTCCTGGAACATCCACTTGGTGAAGTGCTCGTCGTCGATGTCCTCGAACTGGTCGTCGTAGAAGCTCCGCGGGCTGGGCGGGGCGGCGATGGCCTTGAAGGCCTCCGTCACCACCATCTCGGCGGTGAGGGCGCCGCCGCCAGCCCCCCCCAGGAACCACCCGATGGCCGCCATCTTCATGAACTTGGTCTTGTACTGGAGCTCCGGCGAGTGGCGGTGGTAAGGGCCGATCGGGACGGCCCTTGGGGCGACGTAGCAGACGGCGGCGTCCTTGCCGACGCGAGCTAGCCCTCTGGGGACCCTCTGGATGTCAGGCGTCAGCTCCTTCATCTCATCACCGGCATTACTTTCCAGCACCCTGTTCAGCTCCTCCAAGTTCTCGAGGACGTACTCCTCCATAGTTTCGCTGGACCTGCGGCGGAATCGCAGGGAGCAGGTGTGTTGTGCAGGCAGCTGACGATGGGTGCTTGCATTGCAGATTTGCAGCTGCAATCAAATAGCTAGCTCTTCCTTCCGATCCCTCCGCTTTAGTACGAGGTTGCTTGATTAGCAGTTTAGCACACATGCCTTCCTCTGAAGATGGTCTAGAGATTGATTGACAAAGATAAGCACACATGCCTTCCTCTGAAGATGGTCTAGAGATTGATTGACAAAGATAAACAGTATCCCCTACTAATAATTACCATACTTGTTCTTTCCTGCCGAGTGCCGATGGCCGATGCTCCATCTTTCTGTCTTTCGGGTATTCCTTGCCGACATTACACGGTTCGTTCTCCTGTACCTGTTATACGTATCCATTGAGGATGTTCCACGGATCTTCGTCCCCGGGCCTTGAGCTGATTTCAGGAGTACTAATAATGTACTATGGATGTTTTAGAGGAAAGCGAACATCGTCATTAGGTGGAGTCGTTTTTTTCTTGAACATATTATTTTTGGTAATGACTTGTTTTAGGCCGGCCGTAGGCTCACGGTTTATTCCTCTTCCACACCCCTCTCTCCCCATTCTCATCTTCCTGGTCCCTCTCGCCTCTCTCTCTCTCCCGGCCCTCCTCTGCCGCCCCGACCCCGTCGCACCTCCCCTCCCCGCCACCCTTCACCTACGGCGCGCAGGGCCGCGGCAGCGACGTGGGGGCGCGAGGGCCCGCGCACGGCGGCGCTGCGGGAGGGGACGCAAGGGGCTGCGCGCGGTGGTGCGGCGCGAGGGGGCTCGGCAGCGATGCGGGGGCGCGAGGGGCTGCGTGCAGAGGGGCGTCGCAGAGCAGCTGCAACGGCGTGCGGCAGCAGGCGGGCAGCGGCGTGGGGGTGTGCGGCGGTGGCGTGCAGGCGGCCAGCGGTCTCGTTCGGCGGCAGAGCACGGGTCGCAGATCCGGATGCATCACTTGCACATGTAATTTCATCCCATCTCTCTCTATTTTCCTCGCGTGTGCATTCTAATCCACCCTTCATTTTTGTGTGCTAGCATACATTAACAACGAGGGCTTCTAGAAAGGGAGGAGGTCAACAACCATGGTGGCTGAGCAGATCTCCACACCGCCTGCCCTTACGAAGGGGTGAGGGCCTCTCCTCTTCTTACCTTGACTCTGTTTTGCACTCCTTTCTAGAGCCCCCATGGATGCTCTCCAATCTCCGTCATCGAGGTGAGGGGGCTAGGGATTTAGTGGTGCATCGTGGTTCTGGTTTTTGCATTTGTGAAATTATTTCAGTGGTTCATGAATCATTACTTCTAGCTTTGGTGTTGTTTATGGAGATCTAAGCACATCACCTTTCTATGCTTATAAAAGTATATTCTCTGAAAGGCTCTGTCAATATCATAATGAAGAAATTGTGATCAGTATATTTTCCTTTCATATTTTTTTAGACATTCACACTTATTAGAGTGCTTCACATCTTGCAAGTGCATCCTATATGATTCAGATTGCTATACATATCAATCATTGGAGAAATGGTTACTTATTTGCATAGGTGATCTGTTAATCAATCGAGCTTTGCTTGTTTTGATCTGCTACTGTCAAACTGTTGAATTGAATCAGAAAATAAACTGGCATGATGGAGTTGAACCTGTAGAATACCAAGGATGCTGGGCGCCACACTTATCCATGGCCAGCTGCATCATCATCATCGACGGGCTCGTGGTTTGGCCGGGGAGCGGGTCCTGATCAACGCCTGGCCATCTGCCTGGAAGGGGCAACACTGTTAATTTGGATTTCAGGTATGGAGCTTTAGTTTGGTTTGAAATGGTTGTCTCGTTCTTTTTTCACATCATCATAAGGATTTTAGTACTTTGCAGTAGGTATTTCTATCAAATAGTAGTACTTTCCTATAGAGAATTATATCAATTACTAGAAGCATTTCATTATTTCCCAGTAGGCAAATACATCAAATACTAGAAGCATTTCAATACTTTCCAGTAGGCAAATATTTCAAATACTAGAAGCATGTCAATACTTTCCAGTAGGCAAATATATCAAATACTAGAAGCATTTTTCACAACTAGGCAATAATATTGGTAGGAATTAGGCAATAATATTATTCTTTGATAGGCAATAATACTAGAAACATCAGCACAAATGATTGTGCTTGCGCCACAGCTGCAACTGCATCATGAGATACTAAATCAACTAGCAAATTATTCATTCTAGTGTTATGTCTATCAACGGAGGATGTTATGTCTATCAATGTCTAAAATTTGATGTTCACCATTCCCATCTTATGATTGTGCATGTTCATTGTGTATTATATTCTTTTCTTAAATGTATTGCAGGTCATTAAGGGAAGCAAATGTGCAGTCATTATTGGTGAATTGCTTGTGATGTAGTGCAAATGCACAAACATCATATCATAGTCTCCAGATTAGAATTAATTGCTTGCAAGATCCGAATTAGTATGATCATTGCATTTGCAGCTCATATGGTTGTGTCCAGAGAATACAAATACTTCAAATTGTAATGGATAAGTAAACCAGATTAGGTTGCTTTTGTACAGAACTATGACACAAAATAGCTTGAAGTATATATAAGGCTGCCAAAGAATTTGTGAGATGTTGCTTGACCAAAATTATCAGCAGTTCAAGTGCAGATATGCATGCGTGTGCAGCGGGGTGGCAGCATGCCTGCAGCGACAGTGCGGGCGACACGAGATTTGATTGCTTAAAATAGAAAGCTAGAAAGCTATTCCGTTTTTACTTTCCGAAAAAGGTGCGGCGGTACGACAGCTAGCCGTAAATTAGCTGTGTCCATTATTTTTTACATTATGAAAAAAGTTCCAGCCTTGATTATTCACAAGCAAATGACTACAGCCAAAAGAGTTACTCTTAAACTCTACCTCAAAAGAGGAATTTCACTGTACTAGCATACTGTCCGTGCGTTGCTACGGGTAATATAACCAATCTATATAGTACCACCAGTTTTATACACGTTCATACCGCGTGGAGATCATGCCGTGATAATGCGACACATTGATTGCCCAGGTTCCCATGGGATTCCAATTGATTTGTCCATATTAGGATTTTGTTTGAGTTGCACGGATTCCAATTCCGATTCTGTTTGATTTGTCCGGATTTCGATTAGAATTCCAATTGACGAACTAAGGAGAATCATTGTTTGCTTCAGAAAATGTAGAGATATAGACATAGCGATTGCCGGAAGAGATTTAGCTAATCATAGCTAAAACCATAGTAGTGAATTGGAAACATAATCATGTACATAATAAGATGCATGACACATGTCGTCTCTTCTCTCTCACGCACACTCTCTCACGCACACTCTCTTTCTTCTGTTAGGCCTTCTCTAATATTCCTAGTTATACTATCTCTAAAGTTATGCATTCAATAATCTAACTGTTTGATCCGCATCCCGACAAAGTAAGAGAAACAAAACAACAGTATATGGATCCAAACTTTCTAGATTGATGTGCCATTCTGCTATTCTTCTGCGATTTGCTTTTTGTTATTTCTCACTCACGCATGTCGTTCATCACCAACATCTTTGGCCGTTGGAGAGGGATCCTGTAAGAGTATAGTCAGGATGCTCCATATAATTTTGTCCATCTATAGAATTAGGCCATGTTTAGTTGATGAAAAGTTATTGGTTTTGGTACTGTAACACATTTCATTGTTACCTGACAAATAATATCTAATTATGAACTAATTAGGTTTAAAAAATTCATCTCATGATAATTAGTTAGACTGTGTAATTAGTTATTTTTTTCAACTGCATTTAATGCTCTATGCATATATCCAAACATTTGATGTGACAAGTATTGTTGAAATTTTTTAAGGAACTAAACAAGGCCTTATATAGACCAATCATCTAAAGGTTGAGCTGTAACACTTATTCAAAAGATTTGTGAGTCCAATACGTCAATTTTTTTTAAGGGTAAAGTCTATTTTTGGCCATCCAACTCTTACCTCGGTTTGGTTTTGACCATTGAACTCCAAAACCGGGTATCTTCGACCACTCAACTATTAAAACCGTTCACATTTGGCCATCCGGCAGTTTTGCAGGGCGGTTTTCGCTAACGTGGACGCCACGCGGCAGTAGGGCCCACCTGTCAGTGTTACCTCACTCTCTCTCCTCTCTATATCTCCCTGCTCCCCTGGCTGACGGCGAGGCGGCGGCGCGAGCAGTCCGGGCGGCGACGTTCACACCCCTGCTCCCTTCGGCGGCATCCCTCCCCGCGGCGACGGAGTAGCTCCAGCGGTGGAGGAGCGGCAGCGACGGCGCGAGGAGGGACGGCGGCTCCAGCGTGGTCCGAGCACCGAACCGGCGAGCTCCGCGCCGCGCGGGCGGGCGAGCTCGCGGCGGAGCGGGGGCCCTTCTTCCCTCCCCTATCTCGCCGCGCCTCCCTCTCCCCTCCACCCCCCATCTCCTGCGCCGAGCGCTCTTCTCCCTCCGCGCCGGATCGAGCAGGGAGCTCCTCCGCCGTGCCTCCCTCGAACTCGGATTCACGGCGCGGCGGCGAGGCGAGGCACCATGCGCCCCTTCCCCAACTCCCTCCGCCGGCGAGGCGGGGCACCAGTGGCGCTCCTCGGCAACGCAGAGTTGCATCGCGCGATGGTCGGGCCCGCTCACCCGTGCGGCCATCGCCGAGGCCGACCTTGAGCTCGCCTGCGGAACAGAGGCGCGGGCATGGCGAGTGGAGCTGCGGGGCCGCCCTCCCTCCCTCGATTCGACTCGGCGGCCTCGCCCTCCCTCCGCGGCGGCGTCACCAGCACGTGTGCGGGCGGGGCGGGCACAGCGTGGTGGAGCTGCGCGCGGAGCGGCGGCTGCACGGCGCGCGCGGGAGGGAGGAGGGAGGAAGAGCAGTCGGCGGCGGCCCTTCACTCCCTCCTCTGCAGGCGGCAGCTCCCCTGGTCACCCTCCTCGACCGGCACAACACGGCGGCCGAGGACGCGGACGGCGGCGAGCGCGGGACGATGGCGTGCGGGGGTCCTCGGCGCCGAACGCGCGGCCGCTTCCTCGACCCAAAGCCGTAGCCGCACGCCGCTCAAGAGAGAGAAAGAGGGAGATATAGAGAGGAGAGAGAGAGGGAGGTAACGCTGACAGGTGGGCCCCACTGCCACGTGGCGTCCACGTCAGCAAAACCACACTCAAAACCACCAGGATGGCCAAATGTGACTGGTTTTGAGAGTTGGATGGTCAAGGCTACCCGGTTTTGGAGTTGGATGGCCAAAATCAAACTCGGGCAAGAGTTGGATGACCAAAAATGGACTTTACTCTTTTTTTAATCGAGTCCATCTTTCACCTCCTTGACGCGGCCTGACCTCCAACTCTATCCCCGCATGCTACTGCGGCGCTCCCTGCTCCAACGCGCCCGCGCTAGCAGCCCGGCCACGGCGCTCCACCTCCCTCGCGTTGCTGGCCCGGCGGCACGCCTTCCTCGCCTGAGCTGGGAGTCCAGCCGCCGCGCCGCGCCTTACTCCCCCTCCGAGCCGCCGACGCTGGCCTCGCAACAGCGGCCGGGCGGCGGCACCAGGACCGAGGGCCGTGCCGTGCGCTCCTAGCCTCCACCCCGCGCTTGGCGGCAACCAAGCGCCGCCTCGTGCGCCCCGTCCACCTCGCCTCCGGCCTGTCGCCGCGAGGCGGCAATGAAGCTACCTCGCGTCCACGCAACGTTGAGACCTGCTCCACGGCGTCACTGCCGAGCCTGTGCTCGCCCATGCCGGCTCCCACATGGCCGAGCTCCGCCTCACACGCCCAACCGCACTGCATTCTCCCGCAGTCCTGATCAAACTCGGCACAGAAAATGCAGTAGGTAGGGCCCGCCGCCGTGGAACTGAATGCTAGCGTCAATTAGAATTCGATTCCATTTACGTGTGGATAACAAAGCATACACTCGGACTTTGCGTGACGGACGGATGAACGAACGAAACTCCAAGGTAGGCAGAATGCACGAAGGATTGCTTACTTGCTTTAGAAATAAGTGTGTGTCTATATATATATATATATATACACACGTGGGCATGTTGATAGCTGGCTGTGCCGTTCATCGGATCGGATCATGGTTCACCATTTTTTTTTCAGTGAGTAAACAAATAAACAGGACCGTAATCAACAACCGTAGTACTGCAGTGATCAAATCGTGCATTATATAGATTCTGAACAAATATAACGATGGCTAACCGTTGTAACATATGTCGAAGTTAACACCAATAATCTCACGATAGATCACCCAGCAGCAGCTCATCCTATATATCAAAAAGAGAAGAAAAGAAAAGAAGAGGAAAAAAAAACACTCAGCTCGATCAGGCCTACTCGCTGCAGGCCTCTGCACTAGTTATGCGGCGGTTCTACCTTCCAAACGATCCTAAATTCTTAACAGACAGGCACGCATGATCACCAATCGACAAATCTGGGAGGATCCGGATCTGATCAAGGCGCTCATGCCGTCGCGTCGGCGTCGGAGGCACCGGCGGGCCCCGACGACGGCGCCGGAGCACCCGCACTCGGCCCGCCGCCGTAGCCCCCGAACGGCGCCGCGGCGCCGTACGACGACGGCGCGCCGGCCACGGCGCTGGCGCCCGAGCCCGCCGGCGGCAGCGCGACCTCGGCGGACATGGAGCCCGAGGCCTCGGTGATGAGGTCGAGCGTGACGCGCAGCAGCTTCTCGAACTCGAAGCTCTTGGTGATGCAGGCGTTCTTGACGTCGCTGACGGGCGCGTCCTTGCAGGCGTCCTCGCAGGTGGAGGTGCCGCCGAGCGTGGCGGCGAGCCAGGTCTTGACCTCGAGGAACTTGGCGTCGGTGAGGTCGCGGGTGAGCGACGAGAGGTGCGCCACCGCCTCCTCGATGTCCTCGGAGCAGGTGTCCAGGCACCGGTACAGCACGGCGTCCTTGATGCCGTTGAGCTCGCGGTGCGCGAACGCCGTCACCGTCATGCCCACCTCCGCGGTCACGTACACGGACAGCTCCGCCAGCCGCCGCGGCGTCGCCGCCTGGCACTCGGGGTTGTCCTTGAGCGCCTGCAGGCACACCTTGGGGAACAGCGTCTTGTTGCACGCCTCGAAGAGGGTGCCGGCGTCCGGGGTCGTCCGCACCGCCGGCGCCGTCGACACGAGGAGGAGGAGGAAGAAGAGGTGCGCGACGACGGGGCGGGCCATGGCCATGGTCTTGCTTAGCTTGGCGGTGGTGATCTGATCTGAGAGCGAGGAAGGGTGGCGCCTGCACGGGCTTATATATAGTATACTGCTACCTGCGAGCTTAACTACAGGTGGCCGAGTTTTCCTCCATGGCCAGGGACCTCTTCTCTCCCCTGCACGCAGCTGCAGGCATGGCTTGCCGCCGGTGTAGGGGAGTGGAATGTGCCTCCCGCGACAGATGTCGTGTCGGCGGTTGAAGATCTGTGGCTCAGAATCGATAGGCCACAGGGTTTTACATCGCCATTGCCAAATTGGGAATTTGGGAGTAGCTTGCAATATATGCGCCGACCACAAGATGTATGCGCCGACCATCTGCAACACATTGCAAACGGTTTTCTTATGATAAACCATTTGATAATTCTATAATCATTGTATTGGTTTTTGAAAAATCCATTTGTAATCCGTAGCGTATATTTAATTCATTTCGTATTTTTAATTAAACTAATAAAACTAATGAAATAAATGTTCGAAATTGTTTTTGTGGCACATACGGTGCTCGACCTGCTTGCATTTAAATTTAATCAAATGGTCTATTTATTAACTCAGGGAAATGAATTTAGTTACTTTTTGAATTTGAATAGGATTTGAATTTGTATAAGTGTAGAAAGAGGAAGATTGCCTTAGAACTCATCCAAGCATAGCCTTAGCCCATTTTGTTTCATATCATACAAAACCCCGCCTTCCCTCTCTCTCCATACGTCAGTTATGACTAGGGCCCACACATCATTTCCTTCAACTGAACTTGTCCACAACTGTATCCCACCTTACGCAGGCAGGACCAACTCAGATTGTTTGGCCTACACACCAAGGCGCATATCTTAATCTAAGGGTTCAGTTTGGATACCGACAAGACCACCACGGATTTTCTGGCATGCCCACCAAGATGCTTGTCTCAATTTAAGGCTTTGGTTTGGATACTTTGTTGCCCCCTCCGATCCATACGCATTGGGAGAGATACAGGGGAAATAAATTCATTTTCCAGTTCAATCCACAAGGATATGGCCCCCGACTTTTGACATACCTTATTTATCCTTGATGTCTATAGTGCTAATATAACAGATAAAGAAAAATTGAAAAATTGAATTATATCAAAGGGATTTTACAACAATCATGGCCAATTCATCTGACTGACACTAACCTTTTAATAATACACAAGCTCTTTCATGTCCACCTCCATGGCTACTCCTGCCATATATACATGAGCTAATTAAGGGTGGGTTTGCAACTGTACTTCTAATATGTGAAAATCTAATTTGTAAATGGATTTTACAAACAATTTAAATAAATTTATTCCGGTATCAAATCTAGAAATCTCAAAAGGGCTTATCTGCCATAAATGTTGTTGTACACTCTAGGATTTGTGTTCGCATTAATTATTTAAGCTATACAAAGATATAGCATATCCTTGAAACTTTATAAATACCCTCAAAGCTTCCACCAGCACATAGATGTGTACAGTGGAAGAGGAGGTGGTTTCGGTGATCTTGTACTCCTTCTCATGGCGGTCGATCCCTCTTGCCAAAAGGTGAGAGCTTAAATCTTAACTCAATCCTCTCTAGATTTATTCTCCATATGTTTTCAAGGTTGTCATCATCTTGGTGTTTTTTTATTGATGAAGGTTGTTATCTCTTTGGACCAAAACAAGTCGAAGATCTGTACTCAATGCCACACCACGGTAACATCACTTTGGCGCAGTGGCCCCTTTGGTCGCAAGGTAAAGCCTAAATCCTATAATATCCTGATATGAAATTTCACAAATCTGGCAATGATGGTATTACCTTATAGATTTATGAGTGCATGATTTCTTGTTTTGATATATTGGGCGCACATAGTCTTTATGCAATGCCTGTGGGCTCCGTTACCGAAGGAAAGGGTTGGAGGCACAAGAATTGGAAAGAGAGGAAGACAAATGGAAGAATACAAGGCGTATCAATCGAGTTCGCACTAGGAAGGTAACTGAGTTGTATGAAAATGGTGACAACAGAAAGAAGAATCCAAACGAAGATCAGGAAGTGGCTGTGAGTACCACGCTGACGACAATAGATTGCGGAAATGAACTGATGCTAAAACAAATCGAACAACATGGAGAGGAAGCAGTGACGGGTGCCATCATACTTATGGACTTTACTGGTACCACATTGAGTTAATAAGAACATGCAAATAATGGAAATATGTGTTTGTTATGCCAGACTTTGTATGAAATCTGTGTCGAGCAAACTAGAAGCGATAATCCAGTATACATGTTCATGTTTCTTAAATATTGATCATATTTGTTTAATTGCTGAAGTTTAATACATCTATGAGTGATAAAATGCACATGTCCAAATATCACTCTCGAATATTACCAGCTGCAAGTGTTTATGAATATGGCTTAATGGATTATGCATTTTGTGGCCAGTTTTTTTATATTGGCCAATGGATTCAATTTATGGCCAATGTTATGAATGTTGTTGCACGAATATACTTCAACTTCTTGTTGAGTCAACAAGCCACTACTACTAAACTATTTCCATGTTTTTCCTATTTCTTAGGATGAAACATTTGGCAATTTATTGTGCAAAATTACCCAATCCATCTTCATATAAAGTAAAAAAAGCTAGAGGGTAACATAAGATTTTTTTCTTTTTTCATTAACTAATTAGAATCATGCATCTAAACTTCATGATTTTTATTCCGGTGTTCTAAACTAAATTAGTACACTTAATTACTGTAAACTTATATATTTACCTCACAATGCCATGTGTTTGTTTTTTATATAACTATAAAAATATTTTTAAAGTAGAATATCGTATTGCTTTTTTAGAGAGTTCCTCAGCCCTTTGAGTTTCTTATGCCATTAACATTATTAGGTGGAAAGACCAAATGTGTTTCACTTATCGGTGCAATTGGCCAACTATTGAAAATGTAGCACATTTACCAAAAAATATTTATGATTTTCAAGAAAATTGATCATGCTTAGTAAGATACAAAAGTCACCACACTTCTGCTACAAACATTTAAGTGGATATTTAAATGGGTCCAATCTGTCCGTTTTCATACGACAATCAATAATTTCTTCTTAGATGTTTTCTTGGATAATACATAATCTCACCATTAGCTGAGAATGTTTTTTAAAAAGTTTGAAAACTTTTGCATATGATTTTCAATGAATTTGCAATAGGTTGGATAGGTAAGGCATTTTTATCTAAGATGCTCCCAAGTTTCATATGTGAATCATGATGTGACCTTTATTTGATTCTCTAGTACGCTTGCGAGTTTATCCATCCATAAAGATAAAATCTGTTGTGACTATTTTGCGAGGAATCTGTGTCGTATATGCTTTTGTGCTATTTACTCTTGTTACTGAAATCTTGTTCTTTTTGGCTTAACACATTCTAAACTTCAATGGTGCATAGGGTCATTACACCAAATAGGCAAATATACTCGAGTATGCACTACCAAATATACTCGCATTGGCCTACATCAAGTTAGAGATCCCTTGATTCTAAGGCTGATATGTTGTAGGTAGAAAAAGTATAGCATACCTTGATTACCTATGCTGCCAAGCCAAAGAGTGGATCGCAGGAGGATGATATATACTCGATCAAATCCCAATCTTATGGAAGGTAAAAAAAATGTTAAGGGGAGAGAGCAGATGGACTCACACTTGAAAAGTTAGTTTTGGTCTTTTTATTTGAGCTCCTTATTTTGTGGCTCTTGGAGAAATATGGGTCTTTGTCTTCTTCTTTTCTCTTTTCTCATCATTTTTTAAAGAAGATGAACCCTACTCCACAATGGTGAAGCATCGACATGGAGCATGTTATTGGCATAATGCTATTGGAGTAGATCATTCTGAATGGACAGGTTCGTTGTGGAGATTATGGGCTGTTGTGTGGATGGAGATTATCCAAATTGGGTAATTGACATGCCAGACATTTGGAGGCTAGAAAACAATGGGTACACAAAGGAGAAGGATCGATAGATGACAAGTACCTTTCTCGAATGGACTCATCATTCAACAAAGCTCAAAGTAACTCAAAATAGCTTATATTTGGCTCAAGTGATAAAATATTTTAGCTCTGGATAGGACATATAAAACCAAATGAAAAATCTTACCATGATTTATTTTAAAGAAATTTTGAGAGGTTCTCTACTATATCATGCAATTTTATTTCAATTCCAACTATCTCCATTCTCATGACAACTTGGACTTAGAATTTTAAGCTCATGCTCCCGCAAAAACAAAATTTTCAAAGGTAAAGACTACCATGTGCCAACAAACTCAAGTACTAGGGGAGTAACCCGTTGAATATAAGGTGCTTGTAGAGCATGAATAGAGTAATTATTTATCGTTTCCAAGATAATAAAAACTTGCACGGATTTCCACACATATGGTTGGCATATTTTTTATTCAAAGCAATAAATTTGTTTGGATTTTTCTATTGAGGTTATTCATACATAGAACTCTTATTACTACTATGGCTTGGCAATGCTTCTGGCAATGCTTCTCTTGAACGAAAGGACAAGTAGAACAACTTACATACATGGCGCCTCCTGAAGCTGGGATGAAGCTCAGTGGGGTCAAGGTTAAGATGACAAAAGATATACTGCTAGAAAAACAATCATTAATACCGGGCCGGAATCCCCCATTAGTACCAGGCAACTACCCGGTACCGCTTGGCCGGTATTAAATGATGACACGTCATTTAATACCGGTCAAGCTGCCCGGTACTAAAAGGTTGCTTAGTACCGGTCGGTGACCGGTACTAAAAGCCTTCGTGTCCAAATAGCTTTTTCTTTCCCGCCTCTTTTTTCATTTTTATTTTCTTTTCTCTTTTTTCTTTCTTTTCCCTTTCCCACAACACCGGTCATCACAATAAAAAAATCACATCACAATCACAATCACAAATTTCAGAAGAATAGATCTCACAATCACAAATTTCAGAAGAATACATCTCGCAATCACAAATTTTTAAAAAATACTAGAGACAGAGCAGCAGGCGGCCCCGTGTGCCGTCGGGAGGCCGGCCTGGCCCTCACGCGCTGTCAGGACGGCGCGCCCCGTCCTGGAGGCCGGCCGGCCCCGTGTGCCGCCGCAGGAGGGCCGAGCCCCCGCACGCCGTCCCGGAGGCCGGCCTGGCCCCGCGCGCCATGGGAGGCCTGCCTGCCTACCCCGGGCGCCATGGAGGCCAGCCTGCCCAGCCGAGGCGCACTGCCGGGAGGCTGCCCTGCCGCCGCCGGAAGGCCGGCCCGGCCGAGGCACGCCGCCGGGAGGCCGGAGAGGGCCACCGCGCCCTGCGGCCTACCTGAGGAGGGAGAGGGAGGGAGAGGGAGGGAGAGGGAGGGAGGGTGGGAGAGAGAGAGAGAGAGGACTTAGCAGGAGAGGATGAGGATGATGACTCAGCATGAGTGGTGGCGGCGGCGAGATTTAGTATCGGCCGGAGTCTCCAGCCGGTACTAAAGGTCATCGGCGCCAATTAGTACCGGCTGGTGGCTCCAGCCGGTACTAAGTTGTCACCTAGCTGTTGCACCCGGCCGTCGTCGGTGGCGCACTTTAGTGCCGACTGGTGGCTCCAGCCGGTACTAAAAGACTCCAAGGCGCACTGTAGCTCAGGCCCGGTACTAAATGAGCACATTAGTACCGGACCAAAGTGCGCCCGGTTGTAGGGTCGAGATGGCGGACTAGAGGGGGGTGAATAGTCCTTTCTAAAACTAATTACGCCGGCTAACCGAAACTTATGCGGAAATGAAACTATTCGCTTAGCCAAGACTACACCCCTCTAACTATAACTCTAAGGCACCTCCAAAAAGATTCTACACAAAGCAAATGGAGTGCCAAGCTAGTAAGAGCTCTCCTAACAATTCTAATGCCAAGTCACACAAGCCTAAGCACTAGTACTTCACAAACCGGGGGAGCTCCTACATAATTCTAATGAGCAAAAGCACAAAGCCAACCTAAGCTCACTAGATGCTCAAGGACAAGGATACACAATCCAAATCCAAGAGCTCAACTTGCTTAGCTACACAAGCTAACTAGTTACACTAGGATCTCTACTTCTAGCTACACAAGCAAGATGATGATTAGCAAGCTACACAAGCTAACTAATCACTAGAGAGCAACTACACAAGCACAAGATATAGATGAATATAAATACAAGGCTTGTGATTTGGAGAATGCAAACCACCGAGAAGAGTAGACAAAAATGACACGGTGATTTTTATCCCGAGGTTCACTTGGTTGCCACCAAGCTAATCCCCGTTGAGACAAGTTCCAAGGTTGCCGCCGATCCTCTTGCTAGTGGTGACTCTCAAGTCACACTCTCCCACGTGGAGTGCTCACACCGAGCTCTAGCACATGATCCGGCCGGACCACTTTTTGCTCTTCACGTCTCGCTCAACTAGAGTTGCTCTTCGCGGCTCCCGTGGGGTGAGCACAATACCCCTCACAATCTCTTCTCCGGAGCACCGCACAATCTTCTTGCGGGCTTCAACGGAGCCTCTTGCCACCAAGCCGTCTAGGAGGTGGCAACCTCCAAGAGTAACAAGCACACCGGCTTGCAACACGATCACCTAGTGCCACTCGATGCAAACTCTCAAAGCAATCACACTAGAATCGCTCTCTCACTCGATCGGATGATTACTATCAAGTTAGAGTGAGTAGAGGGCTCTCAAGCACTCTCACACATGGACACCAAATCCCCAAGGTGCTCAGCCCCTTCAAATGGCCGGCCACACCCTCTATTTATAGAGGGAGGCCCCAAACTAGCCGTTACACTCAAATCCCGTGAAAACAGAGTTTTCGCGGACTGTCCGCCTCACAAAAACCGGACTGTCCGCCATTCAAAACCAACGGCTAGAATTGCAATGATTATGTGTCAGAGTCGACCGTTAGAGCCCCGGGCGGACTGTCCGCGCCCCTTGGGCAGACTGTCCGCGGTTCAAAACTTCGAACCAACCGATTTGCAAACGTCTCTGACTAAATCTGAAAGTGACCGGCGGAATGTCCGCTCCCCAGGGGCGGACTGTCCGCTCCCCAGGGGCGGACTGTCCGCCGTTCAAAACGTGTGCACACACAGAAACCGCAGTGTTTCTGTCCCAGAATTTTCAGTAGGAGGCGGACCGTCCGCCCCCAAGGACCGGACGGTCCGCAGTTCATTTTGGACCACCAACAGAGCAAAAAATGGCTCTGTTAGAGCTCATCCGAGATAACGGCGGACCGTCCACCCCCCATGGGCGGACCGTCCGCAGGTCTATTTCCAGCAGAAATGTACCTCGGTAAAACGGTCATAACTCTTAGCTCCGATGTCCAAATTAGGTGATCTTGGACTCTATGGAAAGCTAATTCAGAGGACTACACAACCCAACTGAATACTTGATCCAAAACACAATGGATCAAAGCAGTATTCCACTCCAAGATACCACCTAATTTCCGAAGAAAACCGAAAAACCTTTCTTGCTTCCCAAAGTTGATCAACATCAACTCCAACTCTTTCTCCTTTGCAAATGTGCCAACACCACCACGTGAACAACACCATGTGCATGTGTGTTAGCATTGCACAATCATTTTCAAAGGATTTTCACTTGATCTCACCACGCCACTCGATCCTAGCAACATCGCAATGTTAGATCGCTCAAGTGGCACTAGATGACCGATATGCAAACAAGTTTACCCCTCTTGATAGTACGGCCATCTATCCTAAATCCGGTCATGCACTTCTCTACACAACCTTTGACCGGTGAAATGAAATGCCCTACAAGTCATACATTTGTCTTGCGCATTCCATTTCATCTTCCCAAATGTTGATGCCACACAAGCACCAAACTCCATCAAGCCTTTTGATCATCATCATGAGTCAACACTTGGCTTGATCTTCTTTGAATGATATGATCCACTCCATATCATCACATGACCTCTTTGGTCCATCAATCTTGACCTTGCTCGCTCTTCACCGTTGCCTCGGTCCATCGGCGCCAAATCTTGCCCAAGCTTCACCGCCTCGCGGTCCCTCGCTTGAAAGCCTTGACTTGCCCTTCTCCATTGCAACCGGTCCATCAAGCCAAGCCTTGTCTTGATCTTCTCCACTTTGGTCACATAACTCCATGTCATGTCTCATATGCAATGAGCTCCTCGATCACATTATATGAGCATAGCATCAACACTTAGCCATTTCTCCTCCATGGCACATGTTGCTCATACTAGTGTCTTTGTGTGGACTAATCTCCTGTGTATCTCAACATAAACACTTATTAGTCCACCTAAGTTATCACTCAATTACCAAAACCAAACAAGGGCCTTTCAATCTCTCCCTTTTTGGTAATTGATGACAACTCTATAAAGATATGGAAATTAAGCATATTACAAGCTAGCACTTCACACATGTGTAAATAGCTAACTTGGTTTGGATTTTATGTTTCTTATCCACCATTAAGACCACTTGGAAAAGATTGGATAAGCACCATAAAAATCCGACTTGGTAGTGATAACTCCCCCTACATGTGTGCTCAAGAGATTTGGTTTTAAACTCACACACATGCATAAATATGAAATTTGTGGGATTGTTATTACTACTAAGTGATGCTAAGGTATATAGGATAAACCTTTGAAATGTGATACCAATTGAGTTGCTTCCTTGAAGTTCATTCCTTAGCATCAATGAGTAACTAGACATTCATCAAAAACTCAAGATACCTCATGAGATCAACAATATTAGCAAGGCTCTTGATTCACTTGTAAAAAAAATGTCTAGCTACAATCTATGCATGCTAGTTATCAAATCAACAATCAAGTTCTATGACTAGCATACATCACACACAAGCAATGCATATATAAATTTTAAAACTTATGCAAATGCAAGCAAGCACATGAATATGCACATTGTAGCGAAAATGGCCTCTCATGCCATATTTCAATATAATGTTTTGGCGATTGATGACACACGCAACACTTGAACTAATGTGTTTGCTTAGATGATATACTCAGGCTTTTAGGTTCAAGTGATGACAAAGAGAAGAGAGGCGAAGCTAGGCCCGAAGGGCCGCCCCTACGGGGGTTCCGCTAAAAGAAATCAAGTCACCGGTTGAACCGACGCCAAGCAAATTACACACGTCGGTGCATTGACTTGAGCACGTCTGGGAGTTTTAGTATCACCGGTTAAACCGACGTAAGGCAAAATGTACTCATCGGTGCAATGACAGAGATGGCCGGCGGGCTAGGGTTTGGCACCGGATGAACCGACGATAGGAAGTTTGAATACGTCGGTGCAATGGCAGAAGCAGACCAAGGAAAATGCATACATCAGATGAACCGATGATGCACCGGTTAATGGCGTCGGTGCAGTTGTCCAGAGAGTTTGTTTTTCAAGGATCAGAGGACAGTTGCACTCACCGGTTAAACCGACGCTAACATTACATACACCGGTCGATTGCGTCGGTTGATTGCCCATACACGTAACGGCTAGTTTTCAGTGGGCAGTTTAGTATCACCGGTTAAACCGACGATGGCGATTTGGGGAGCATCGGATTAACCGGTGTTAAGCACATTTCTGGCAGCTTTTCTCCAACGGCTATATTTGCTTGTGCTGCCTATATATACCCCCAAGGCCGCACCATTTGAGTGTGCTGGAGTTCAAAGAAGTATACTAGAGCTAAAGATCATCTCCAACCACCATAGAGCTTCATTGTACATCATATAGGCTTAAGCACACTTGTGAGAGTGCTTAGTGCTTGTTTAGGCTTAGTTCTTGAGAGAACTAGCTTGAGAGAAAGTCTTGCTGCGGCAAGCAACTTGTGTACTCGTCGTATGACCCTCCGACTTGGTGTGGAGTGGCAACGACACTTTGTGCGGGGAAGGAGGCCCCTACTTGGTGTTAAAGCTCCAAGATAGTGAAGACGGTGCCGTGGTGACGCTTCGAGATAGACGGTGGCGGTGACCTCGTCTTTGTGACTTGGCGTCACTTAGCCTTTGCTTGTCGGGAGCCTTGGAGGCGTGGCAAGACGGTGATCAAGCGAAGAGACTCGGCATCCCACTTGTTCTTTGTGAGCAAGTGGCCGTGGACGTAGGGAGGGACTTTGGTGTCCTAACCGAACCACGTTAAATCGTGTGTCTTGGTGTCTTCACGGGAGTTTGCATATCCTCTCCCTTACCGCTTTACTTACCGCATTACGTTTCCGCATTTACTCTTTCTTGCTTACCTTTACTTTCCTAGTTAGTTTGATTAGGATTGGCTAGGTTGCAAGTCTTTTGGGGTAAGTAGAGGGTAGCATAGATAAACCTTAGTCATAACTAGCATGTGTAGGACGCGTTAGGTTTATCTTATGCAATTAGATTGAGCCCTAGGATAGAAAAGCGATTAGCGACCCTATTCACCCCCTCCCCCTCTAGGGTCGGACACCCCGGTGATCCTTACACACATATCAAATGCAAGCAACCAAGTTCATGAGCTTGCTCCCCCTACTTGTGTGCTCCTCTTGTCCAAGAATATTGATCCTCTTGATCCATGTCCATGATCGCACTCCCATCTCATCTCCCCCCTTTGTCATCAAAGGATAATTCATATCTTTATTCATTTCTCTCCCCCTTTGTCATCAATGACCAAAAAAAGGGCCGAAGCCACATGAAATTTGCCATGTGAAGATCAATGGCCACCACTTGAAGTTGTACCTCTTGTACTTGTAGGGTTACCACTTGGATACCCCTTGTAGGCAATCATATGAAGCGCTTGTGGTTTGATACAAAGAGTTGGACTTGGGTAGATGGTTGAGTCTTGAATCTTCATTTTTGATGGACACTTTTAATTTGATTAAAATTGACACCACTTGTAACAACAACATGTGAAAGCATGAAGACCACATTGAAATGCCACATGTAGGATAGTAGTAGGATTCTTGACCTTGATACCTTGTAGTGGGGCTCCTCCCCCTATGTCAAAGTGTTTGTCAATCTACTTGAATCTTGAGCTCTTCTTGATGAGGGTAGCTTTGTTGATTTGAATTGATCACTTAAAGTCGAGGATCACTTGTGGAACCACCATTGTTGCACTAGATCTACTTGAATGAATACCACTTGTATGACCATGTTTATCACTTGTAGAGATACAATGATATACCTTTTGTTGAATCTAGTATTACTTGTAAAATCATGATGGACCACTTTGTTGAATTTAACATTGATAACCAATTCTTGAACTAGATTGTTTCCATGAGCTTCTTTCTCTTTGACTTGATCTAGACTACTTGCCCAAATAATTCAACTCGGTTTGAACCAATGACAAGCTTCTTCACACCTCATTCTAAGGGTTATCTTGACAATGTTGAGTTAAACACTTGAAAGCTCATTTTCTAGATCAACTATTTGGGTTTACTAGCTCATGAACATGTCATATGTTACCACTAGATCATATCAAGCATAGAAGCAATAGTGGCATCATAAAACATTTAGAATTATTTTATTTTTCATGAATGATCACTATATATGACTATATGCATTAATCATGTTATTAGCATAGTATGAATGCATATGTCAGACAATTTCACCTTGCTACGTTGGAGTAGAGGATAGTCATTAGATTCCAATTTAGCTCTCCAACTAGCATCATGGAGTCCAATTATAATAGCTTGGTGAAGATAATGAATACCAATATGAAAACCATTCTTCACCCATATGAATTGAGAATTATTTATGATCAAGTGCACTATCTTGTTGGTGTTTGGCTTGCTTCTTCTTTTTGATCTTTGCTCGCTTGAGAGAATACCACTTGAATATACTTGAACTATCATGAATCTCTCTATGTTTCTAGCTCCTCTCAAAACCAAACCTAGGTTCCTCAACCATTTGTAAAGATGATTCCAACTTAAGGACCTTTTAATTTAAGTGACTTAAGATCAATCCAATATTTGTCACTTTTCTGGCAGATTTTGTACTTCTCAAAGAATACATCAAATCTCTCAAAGTACAAGTTGAATTGCCACGAAATTTTGTGGAGATGTGTGACACTAAGTCATATAGCAGCCATAAAAATTTGAGCTTCAATGCATTTCTAGATTGCTACCAGATTTCACATCTTCACTCATAGATGTATGCTGAAAACTGCTGCACATGCATTGACAAGATCCACTCCAAAACCGAAGTATCCCTCATCATATTCTCATGAAACTTGTACAGCAACTAGTATCATAAGTGTAGGGAATGCATACCAAATTTCAAGCCAATCCAAATTGATTTGATCATCCAACTATGGCTATCTTCTCAGCTTACTCAGATTTTCAATAAATGACAGATTTTGAGCAATTGAGCTATACTTTATCAAATTGAATCAAATTTGATGTCAACTTATTTGAATAAACTCACAAGACATATATCTAATCATATCCCATATTGAATGTCATCTCATGATCATATCCATTCAAACTAACTCAATTTTGATTACTAATTATTTAATCCATTCAATCATCTTGTAGTAAGCAACAAGAGCATATATATCCAATTCAAATATCTCATATGCACCCAAAAGAATGTGATCAACTAGAGATATACCTTTGTAGCTCATGATAAGTCTAGCTGTTAGGATCCTCCTGAAAACACCAAGAGCGGACCGTCCGCAGTCCATGAGCGGACCGTCCGCAGTGTAATTTTGCAGCTTAAAACTTTTCTGCAGAGCCTCTGGTAAACAAGTCTCATGAATGGCGGACCGTCCGCCTCTTACCCGCGGACTGTCCGCACTACCAAAATTCAGACAGCCCAGAATTTTTCCAATTTTCACAATTTCAACTTTGAATTGGGAACATTGCTCAAATAAAATTCCAAAAATCACAAAACTAGCATGAACACCATCCAAAGACTCATATGAGTGAGTAAGAACGAGAAATCAAAATTAAAACAATTAAAATCAAGGAAACTCATAAATAGCCCATAAAAGCTTTGAAAAATCAAAAATTTCAAGCAAAGAGTGCACATAAAAACCAAATATCATATGTACTAGTTTTCAAGCCACATTTGAGAAGTAAATGACATTTAGCTCATTTTTCAATTTGTAAAAAGATTTTTCATCCAAAAGCAAGATTTAACACAAATAAATTTGCAAGCCATCAAATATTTTCAATGAATCACCCACAACATGATAATTGCACTTGTATGTTGAAAGCACTTTGGACTTCATAAGCTTGTCATGGCATTGGGTTGTATATATGCAAAAAGCTTCAATTCCTTGATTCAATCATAATATCAAAAATATGAATTTTATTTGAATCAAGCCTCCAATGCCTTTGGCACCTACACACATTCAACCACGTTTTGATGGTACCCAAACTAGGTTGGGTCCTCTCAAGTTAGGAGCAACATACTTTGGCAATGCCTTATTATGAATAGCGGGATGTTTTGCAATAGTAACAAACGAGGTACCATTACCATCATTTCTAAGCATAATATTTGCATCAATTGAAATAGGCTTAGAATTGTTACCTAAGGGACATGAATAAGCCATGTGTCCCCTTTCCCGGCATAAGTAGCATCAACTCTTTTGTTGAGCCTTTTCTTCCTTACTCATTTGATGCTTCTCATTGCCTTGCTTCTCATTGTTTGCTTGAGCCTTCTTCTCAAGCTTGTTTGGGCAACCCGAAGCTAGGTGACCCAATATTGCACAACTATGGCACTTGATGTGAGCATGTGGATTCTTATCTTGAATCTTGTTCTTGCTCAACATCTTGATATCTTGAATATGAGTTGGATGTCTTGCTCTTGCCTTGCCACCCCTTCTTGTTCTCTTTTTCATCATCTTCAAATCATCAACTTGATCATCATGGTTGATCTTGACTTGAAGTTGGGGTGCCTTCTCTTGCTCAACTTGTGGCTTTGGTTGAGGTTCTTGTTGCTTCACCAATTGCTTGGTTGGGCACATTGAGGTGAGGTGACCCCAAGTGCGGCACTTGAAGCATTTGACATGTTTAAACTTCTCTTCTTCCTTCTTCAACTTGAGCTTTTCTTTGTTGGGGCAACCATTAGCAAAGTGTCCCATCTCATGGCATTGAAAGCATATGAAATGAGATAACTTTATTTCTTCTTGCTTCTTTATCTTCCTATTATATTTATTCTTTCCCTATTTCTTGCCTTTGGCTTTGCTCTTGTTGGAACCAATGCCACTCATGTCACCGAAACTTCTTTGATTTTTGATTATACTTTCAAGGGTGACTTTTGATTTTGTCCATCTCTCTATCTTGTTGCTCAAATACTTCACTTGACTTTGGAGCTCTTTGTTTTCTTCTACAAGGTTAGTCTCATATTGCATAGTAGAAGAAGAACAATCATCTATATGTGAAGTACATGGCATAGACAATAAATCATCACATGAGGTGGATACATGTTTCTTTCCTACATCACAAGGGTTAGCAACATTTTGCAATTGATCTTTTAACCCATGTGATGAGCTCTCACTAGTTTTAATTCCTTTACTAGAAAATTTGTTAGTGAGTAAAGCATGGTCTAGTACCAAATTCTCATGAGCAACACTAAGCTCCTCATGAATCAATTTTAGCTCCTCATGTGAACAACTCATGACATAAAGTAGATGCTTTTGTTGTTCACATGTGTCTTTGAGAAAAGAGTTTTCTCTTTCAAATTTGATTGTTTTGGCTAACACTTCCTCAAATAATTTGGTCAAGCTAGCATATCTACTCAAGAGCTCATCATATGAATTAAGATCAATCACATTGCAATTTGATACCTTTGTGTCACCTTGTGACATGAAGCAATGTGGAGATGGAAATGAGCTTCACATAGCAATATCATCCGTACACGAGCCAACTTGATCATCAAGTATGCTTTGAGTAGAATTATAATTTGCAACACTTGAATCATCATCAATCATGTCAAGTGAACATGTTGTAGATTGATTATCATCGTCATCACTTGACCATGAGGTGGAGCAATCTTCCACAACCACCATGTCATGGATGTGCTCATCATCCTCATGCACTTCCTCCTTGGTCTTATAATCATCATGATCATCGGAGGCCGCCCCATATTTCTCATTTAGATAACTCCAAATCTCATGGGCGGTTTCCTTGTCCATGATCTCACCAAGAATGCAATTATGCAAAGATCTAAACAAGATGTAAGTAGCTTGGATGTCTAGATCTAGGCATTTCTCTTGTGTTGGAGTTAGATTTCCTTCATCTAACACATGAGAAAAACCTACATCCACCATCCACCACATTTGAGGGCAAATAAATTTAAAATTTCATATCATCCAATTTTTCCACTGTGCAAAGTGTGTGCCATCAAAAATATGTGGATACTCAACATCTAGCCCATAAGTCGCCATCCTCTCGGGTCGGTAAGGACCACAAATGAGAGACCTCGGCTCTGATACCACTTGTAGGGTCGAGATGGCGGACAAGAGGGGGGGTGAATAGTCCTTTCTAAAACTAATTGCGCCGGCTAACCGAAACTTATGCGGAAATGAAACTATTCGCTTAGCCAAGACTACACCCCTCTAACTATAACTCTAAGGCACCTCCAAAAAGATTCTACACAAAGCAAATGGAGTGCCAAGCTAGTAAGAGCTCTCCTAACAATTCTAATGCCAAGTCACACAAGCCTAAGCACTAGTACTTCACAAACCGGGTGAGCTCCTACACAATTCTAATGAGCAAAAGCACAAAGCCAACCTAAACTCACTAGATGCTCAAGGACAAGAATACACAATCCAAATCCAAGAGCTCAACTTGCTTAGCTACACAAGCTAACTAGTTACACAAGGATCTCTACTTCTAGCTACACAAGCAAGATGATGATTAGCAAGCTACACAAGCTAACTAATCACTAGAGAGCAACTACACAAGCACAAGATATAGATGAATGTAAATACAAGGCTTGTGATTTGGAGAATGCAAACCACCAAGAAGAGTAGACAAAAATGACACGGTGATTTTTATCCCGATGTTCACTTGGTTGCCACCAAGCTAATCCCCGTTGAGACAAGCTCCAAGATTGCCGCCGATCCTCTTGCTAGTGGTGACTCTCAAGTCACACTCTCCCACGTGGAGTGCTCACACCGAGCTCTAGCACATGATCCGGCCGGACCACTTTTTGCTCTTCACGTCTCGCTCAACTAGAGTTGCTCTTCGCGGCTCCCGCGGGGTGAGCACAATACCCCTCACAATCTCTTCTCCGGAGCACCGCACAATCTTCTTGCGGGCTTCAACGGAGCCTCTTGCCACCAAGCCGTCTAGGAGGTGGCAACCTCCAAGAGTAACAACCACACCAGCTTGCAACACGATCACCTAGTGCCACTCGATGCAAACTCTCAAAGCAATCGCACTAGAATCGCTCTCTCACTCGATCGGATGATTACTATCAAGTTAGAGTGACTAGAGGGCTCTCAAGCACTCTCACACATGGACACCAAGTCCCCAAGGTGCTCAGCCCCTTCAAATGGCCGGCCACACCCTCTATTTATAGAGGGAGGCCCCAAACTAGCCGTTACACTCAAATCCCGTGAAAACAGAGTTTTCGCGGACTGTCCGCCTCACAAAAACCGGACTGTTCGCCATTCAAAACCAACGGCTAGAACTGCAATGATTATGTGTCAGAGTCGACCGTTAGAGCCCCGGGCGGACTGTCCGCGCCCCTTGGGTGGACTGTCCGCGGTTCAAAACTTCGAACCAACCGATTTGCAAACGTCTCTGATTAAATCTGGAAGTGACCGGCGGACTGTCCGCTCCCCAGGGGCGGACTGTCCGCCGTTCAAAACGTGTGCACACACAGAAACCGCAGTGTTTCTGTCCCAGAATTTTCAGTAGGAGGCGGACCGTCCGCCCCCAAGGACCGAACGGTCCGCAGTTCATTTTGGACCACCAACAGAGCCAAAAACGGCTCTGTTAGAGCTCATCCGAGATAACGGCGGACCGTCCGCCCCCCATGGGCGGACCGTCCGCAGGTCTATTTCCAGCAGAAATGTACCTCGGTAAAACGGCCATAACTCTTAGCTCCGATGTCCAAATTAGGTGATCTTGGACTCTATGGAAAGCTAATTCAGAGGACTACACAACCAACTGAATACTTGATCCAAAACACAATGGATCAAATCAGTATTCCACTCCAAGATACCACCTAATTTCCGAAGAAAACCGAAAAACCTTTCTTGCTTCCCAAAGTTGATCAACATCAACTCCAACTCTTTCTCCTTTGCAAATGTGCCAACACCACCACGTGAACAACACCATGTGCATGTGTGTTAGCATTGCACAATCATTTTCAAAGGATTTTCACTTGATCTCACCACGCCACTCGATCCTAGCAACATCGCAATGTTAGATCGCTCAAGTGGCACTAGATGACCGATATGCAAACAAGTTTACCCCTCTTGATAGTACGGCCATCTATCCTAAATCCGGTCATGCACTTCTCTACACAACCTTTGACCGGTGAAATGAAATGCCCTACAAGTCATACATTTGCCTTGCGCATTCCATTTCATCTTCCCAAATGTTGATGCCACACAAGCACCAAACTCCATCAAGCCTTTTGATCATCATCATGAGTCAACACTTGGCTTGATCTTCTTTGAATGATATGATCCACTCCATATCATCACATGACCTTTTTGGTCCATCAATCTTGACCTTGCTCGCTCTTCACCGTTGCGTCGGTCCATCGGCGCCAAATCTTGCCCAAGCTTCACCGCCTCGCGGTCCCTCGCTTGAAAGCCTTGACTTGCCCTTCTCCATTGCAACCGGTCCATCAAGCCAAGCCTTGTCTTGATCTTCTCCACTTTGGTCACATAACTCCATGTCATGTCTCATATGCAATGAGCTCCTCGATCACATTATATGAGCATAGCATCAACACTTAGCCATTTCTCCTCCATGGCACATGTTGCTCATACTAGTGTCTTTGTGTGGACTAATCTCCTGTGTATCTCAACATAAACACTTATTAGTCCACCTAAGTTATCACTCAATTACCAAAACCAAACAAGGGCCTTTCACCGGTACTAACTGCCGCGGACGAATGAGCCGTTTTTTGGCAGTCCCCAGTTCTACTACGTCAGATCGGTGTTGTGCGTAATGTCTTGACTCATTAGGTCTTGTTGTTTGTTGGTATTTTGTCGCCAAGCCTACCGAGGGATATCCTGAGGTAGTAGATTTGTAGACAGGGTGTCGCCGAGATCATAAACTTGAAGGTGAAATCATGATATTTAGATAGGTTCGGACCGCGAGTTGTGTAATGCTCTATTTCTGTTTAGTGGTTTGTATTGCCTGATGAGATTGTAGATTGTTGGTTATGCTTTGGAGGGAGTCCCTGCTCACCCTTATATACTGTGGAGGGAGAGGGGGGACATGATTGTAGGTATCCTGGTTTGATACGAGCTTAAGAGTCTACCTAGGCACTATCCGGGTAATTGTACCGAATAGTCCTACTCGTATTCGAGTACGTTACAACATGTTCAAGGTATATGACATGTCCTACCCCTATCACAGCAAGATCCATGCCACATAAGTAGTCTCATGGCCCCGAGTCTGACACTATTACCAGAGGGCGTTGACGCAGTCTGTGAGGTCGAGATTCCTCGAGTGATCAGAGGTTCTTGTAGTCATAACCCGCCAAGGTCGACAGTCCCACCTACGGATCATAGGAATATTGCACACTTGTGGGTAGTAGAATCCTTGGTCGTGACTGTACTCCTTACTGTTACCTCAAAAAAAATTGTATTCCTTTCTGGCACCTGCATGGTATGGGTTCGGGCTGCCATAGGTATAGTACACATAGACTTCCTCAAAGCTCATGTGTGATGCGGATAGTCCGAGCAACTTGGTAGTGTCTGTTTGCTACGATGTTCCTTCTTTGATTTGTTGGCTACCACGTCGGGCTCTACATCGTGTCACCAGTCCTGTGGACAGGCCCGCTGCATGCACTGTGGTGTGCCGGTTCTCTTCGCCATCTGCAAATTTAGTCTCTTCACCGACTAGAGGGAGGGTCTCAGGCATGGAAGCTTGATTCCTCTACCGTATCCGGGATAATCAATTGGCCCCTCATACATCAAGTGCCTTTGCACAAAATTCTCCATACCAAATGTTCCAGACCAATGCGAGTTTGGCACTCAGGGCAAGTAAGCGATCTAGGAGCCCTCCACTACACCAACATGCGCGGCGATCCGCGTAACCAAAGAGATTATGTCGATGTGCTCTTCCCGAGATCATTTTCTGCCAGTGATACACCATGGTCATGGTAGGGGAAAACTTTACCTTGCTAGCCAGAGAATAGAGGCATTATAGCTCGGAGAGATACAAAAGACGCAAATCAGCGCAAGGATGAATAACCATGCAAAGTTATTTTGCAAGCAGACTAAGTGTAGAATTATGAATTGAAACTATGATATTCTTGCTGCTAGCAGGTTCATCTGAAATTGTACTACACTAAACACTACGGTCAGTGGTCCTTAACAAGGCCATTGGGATCAATCAGCCATCTTTTATGGAAACCGAGGGCTAACCTGAGCCTTTCCGCACTCATGACAAATTGTTCATTAAAGAAATGAAAATAGGATTCATATAAGAAACACTAAAGTTTTTGAGTTTTAACTAAACTTTAAAGAAATGAAAATAGGATTCATTGTAACTCTACAGTATTTTAAGCGCGTCATTACTTCTCGAGAAAATATGCTAGTGCTGTTACAATTTCACACTTGTCCGAAAATATACCATTATGTACCCTTTCAATGTGTTTATGAAAAAATTTAGATTGAAATGCTCTCATCTTCAACCTCCCACCCCTATCTCATTTCTCCCCCATCTTGACCGCCAAAGTGACAGCCGGGCCGCCGCAGCCCCGTCGGCGGCACGATGCCCAGGCCGCTGCAGGCATCCCACACACGGGGAGCACCACCAACACGAGCCACGGTAGGCCACAGCCGCCCTGCCGTCGGCACGGCGCTCAGGAAGCCACCGCTCACGGGAGGCCGTCGGGAGCACCACCAGCGGCAGCCATGGCGGACAACGCTGGCAGCAAGGAGGAGGCCGCAGGCGCTCACATAGAAGTACTTCGTCGTGGGCAACATCCACGAGGCCCCGGCAGTGGATGCAGTCCCCGACCAGGCTCATGCCGGCCCTCCCCAGCACGGCACAGGTCGCGGTGACCTACGATGTGCACGTCGCCGCAGCACGGGAGGCCCCGAGTGCTGGTATGCCATGCTGGGCGTGCGGCCCCCTGACGAACAACCGCGCATCACCCATGACGGCGTCAAGCAGTAGCACTAGCAGCGCCAGCAAGCCCCTCCGCCGAGGGCGCCGGTGTGGCAGAACCGCCTAAATTAATCTGGTTTAAGTGCGCTAACAATCACTATTACTGCTAAAATGGTTAACATGCACTTTAAACGGATTAATTTAGGCGGTTCTGCCACAGCTGGTATCAGAGCCAGGTTCAGCTGTGGCAGAACCGCCTAAATTAATCCGGTTTAAGTGTGCTAACCATTACTATTACTGCTAAAATGGTTAGCATGCACTTTAAACTGAGAAATTTAACAGTCTGTCGGGTAAAATCCCAATAACACCACTGTATTTCGGATCGAAACAACATACCTCACTCGAAGGTGAGACCAGAGATTACAATAACCAACTTTAATAGTAAATGTTATTATAAACTAAGTTTGAGAATTCAAACAGGGTGCCTCAGAAATTTGAAAGTAAATAAGTTCTTCAGAGTTTATAAACAGCGGAAAGAAAATAATAACTAGCGATGATGTATGACATCATGATGAAGCCCTTATATGACGTCAATCTCACCAAGCATTCCAAAAAGTTACCTCAAAACAAAGTTAAAAGCAAGACTGAGTATATTAATACTCAGCAAGGCTGACCCGACTAAGGGTATATAATATCCCTTTAACTAGACATGTAAGGCTTGTGAAGGCTCTGGGTTTTCTTTTGCGGAAAAGCAACAAAGAGTAGGTTCTTATTTTCAAGTTTTAGCTTTCAGATTCTAGTTGGATTAACCATTCTAGGTTTGCACCTATCTATACAAGCATGGTAGAGAATTATTTTCATCCAACAAGATTGAGTATCATCTTTATTTCACTTCTTACTCTATGTGGCAAAGAGATTAAGCAGGCTCAATATCCGTGAGCGGCGGAATAGTTCAAACCGAATTTCAATATTGGCAAGGTAAACCTAACACACACGCTTGGAGCACTGACGAGTCACTCCCAAGCAACCGTTTGCCTTTCATTCCGGTTCGTGGATCAGGGCCACTCTCCCCGACTATAGGGCACCCACCTCGTTCCTCATAGTCGTAGTTGTAGTGCTACATTGTTTAACAGGGCACCAACCTCATCCCACATCCATTTTATTCATGCTATCCCTAAGGGAGAGTGGGAGGTATGTCCACTTGCTGGGCCGATTGGTTACTAGGCTTGCCGCGTACCATATTTACGGCATGTGGCTAGTACTTTCAAACGCTTAATCAACACTACCACACACACTGCGGCCTTAGCAAAATTTTATCAACACAGACATATTTCCACCATGAAACTAGTTGAAACTAATAACCCAATCCGTCCATGGTACTTATTGTGATTACATAAAGTAAACAATTAATTCCTATAAAGCTCGCTAGTGACAAGCAATCACTCGACTTTTACCGGTCCTATTAGTATAGCATCTATTCGAACTCAGTTCTAGTGTTCAATCAATAGGTACCTAGGATTATGCATCTAAGGTTTCCAATCAACTCTAATAACTTAAATGCACAAGTAAATAAAGATAGTAAGTTGTATAATTTAAAATATAGAATTATGCACTGGGCTTGCCTTTAGTAGAGTCTATAGAGTTAGTAGGCTTCAGCTCTTTCGAATCAGAGTTCAGAGCTTCAGTTAATTCAAACACGTTGGCTTGGACTTCATACAGTTCACTCTCGGACTTCGGGTTCACGTTTAGGTCTTCGTTGTCTTCCGTCACATTCCTGGATGAGTTCGTATGTTCCGTCGACTAGCGATATTATTTCTGTTGGTGGGCTTGGGTGCCGGGGAAAGTGACTGGAGAAGCTTGTCGGCAGTGGGGTAGGGCACGGCGGCGGGGTGAACGACGGCGAGGAGGTCTCGGCAGGGGATGGGTTGAATCGAGTGGATAGCTAGCTTCACAAGGTCACTGTGAAGCTATCTGGGGCCTTGGGGTGGTCGGAGCATCATTGTGGCGGCAGATCGGCGGCGGCGGAGGCTCGCCGGAGTTGATGGAGAAGGGGCGGCGGTGGTGTGTTGGGGAAGAAGCCCGGTCGAGGCTTTTTTATAGCCCAGAGTGGACAGGATAAGCGAGAGGAGGGTTCTGGGGGTGAGCTCGGTAGGGGAGGGGTGAAACCGGAGGCGACGACGTGTTTCCCAGCGGCGGCCGGCAAGGTGGCAAGATGCGGTGGTGTGGCGCGTATGCAGGAGGACAGCGGAGGCGGTGGAGTGCTCGTGCACGACGTGTGGAGGTGGCTGGGGGTTTGGGGAAAGCGGCACTAGGGGCGGAGAAGGCCGGCGGTGAGCGGCGGCGCCCTTGTTTTAGCAGATAGGAGAGGAAGAAGGGTAGTAAGGGTGGTTTTGTAATTTTCCAAAAGTTCAGGGGTCTAACTGAAAAGTAAAATTTTCCGTTGATTTAGGGCTCAAATGAAAAAGTGTTCAACATGAAAGTTGTGTAACTTTTTAAGATCTACAACTTTCATGTTGTGCAAATTTTTACTAGATCAAAGGTTTTGAAATAATTTTGAAAGTCGCCAAATCTTTCATTTGCAAAAGAACACAACTTATATTTTAAAATTGCAAGGGTATCCTTAAGTATAAATACATGTTTTTATGAGGGTAAAAGTGAAAAACAAAATATACATTTTAACCCCTCATAAATTTTGAAATTTTGCCTTTTGAAAAAAAATTATTTTGTAAAAAGGACTTTGCACTTTTCCAAAATAACAAAAATACCCTTGCTCTGGAAATCATGGTTTAAATTTTAAATCAATACAAAAAATTTATTTTTAACCCCTAAAACTTGGATTGTCACAGCCGGAGCCTCAACCGTGGTTGTGGCCGTGGATTCAGGTCGTGCAGATGCAGTGGCGGGCTCCTGTGCCAGCGCCGACGACACTGCCACCAAGGACGCGGAGCTACGCCCACCGGACGTCGAGGGAGCGCCTTGATGTCGACGGAGATGCTGCGGCCCAGCAGCCACTATGGCGGTCGAGATGGGAGAAATAAGATAGGGGTGGTAGGTTGAAGATGAGGGCATTTTGGTCCAAATTTTTCCATAAACACATTGAAATGGTACATAGTAACAACGATATGTTTGAATAAGTAAGTGTGAAATTGTAATGGCAGTAGCATAGTTCCTTAAAAAATAAAGGCACTTCCAATACGGTAGAGTTATAATGGTACATATCGAATTAAGCCTTCAACACGAGAGTTGTAATGGGGTGGCTAAAGTTTAGCTGAAATTCAAAAGCTTTAGCACCCATATGAGCGCTATTATAAGCACATCCAAACAATCCAAACGGGTCCTCGCATAAACGGATCAATCACGCGCTTTCCCTTTTATTCACGCCGCGACACACTTCCCTTTGGTGCCCGTAGCAGCCGCTAGCGGGGGGAGGGGCTCTGCACACGAGCAGCACGGCCAGCCCGCAACGGAACGGAGAACCAAACCGGCAAACGGAACCACCCCTCCTTCCTCCTTCCCCAATCCCCCCACCTTGTTTACTGCCGCTGCCGCCCGCCACGGCGCCTCGCCTCCACTCCCAGATCTTCCTCCACTCCCACCAAAACCCTAGCCCCGCCCCCCTCGTCTTTCGCGGACTCCGCCCCCGCCCCCGCCCCCGTCCCCCGCCCCGCTGCCTCGGAGCGCCGCCGCCGCCATGGCCGGGCCGTCCGGCGCCTCCTCCTCGCGCGGCGGCGTCGGGGTCGACCGGTTCTACAGCCCGCCCCACGTGCGCCGCCAGCAGCAGCAGGAGGAGCAGCTCCAGCGGCTCAAGGGCCAGCGCCCCTCGTCCCCCGCGGCGGTGGCGCTCACGCCCAGGGCCTCCAGGCAGAAGCCGCCGCCGGCTGGGGCCGCGGAGCCGGCCGCCCCGCCTCCAAAGGAGGCCGAGAGGCGGCCCGACGCGCCCTCCAAGCCGTCCGCGAAGGCGGCGGCCGATGCGGCCGTGGCCCCGCCGCCGGCGCCGCCGCCGCCGACGGATGAGGCAGGTAATCTCGAGGGGTTCCTCAGCTCCACCACGCCGTCCGTGCCCGTGCAGTACTTGCCCAAGGTCAGCCTCGTCAGAATTTTCATCCCCCCATCCCTTTGTGCAATAGTTGCCTTCCTGCCTTTTGCTCCTGCCGATTGGTGTGCCTGATGCTTCCGATGACTGTGCTGCGAGATGTTTCTGGCACGAACATGCAGTGGTACTGCTGCAGCTTGTTAGATTTGGTTCGTGTTGCTGTTTCGATTGGGGAAAGTTGAGACCCGTGCGTGTGAAGGGACTCTGCTTTTCTCTCGTGCCAAGTTACGTCTGCAATGAATTTCACTTCCACTTGGTGAAATAGTTGCGTACTTGCTTTTGCTGTCACCAACTCTCACCGATTGATGTGCGCGCAATATGCTTGTTTTGACTGTGCGGAGAGATGCTTCTGGGCTTCTGGCACGAAAATGCAACATAAAACAGACTGTTGAATTATTTGCCTGATGATCAGGTGGTATATGTATATATGGTTCTTGTTTTTCTTTTGTGGATGTGGAAAGTTTGGGACCCATAGCTGTGGCGTAATTTCATCTATCTCTAGCTTAAAGTGGCACTCCTGCCTTTCCAGCTAATTTGACACAATGCATCTGCAGTATCTTCGTGTTGGCATGTTGCAATTAGAAAAGTAAATATAAGACTACGATTAATCTTTTTTTAAACTACCAGATTGGCAATAAAATGTGATGAAGTGTTGTTGCTGTTCGTAATTAGCTGAGCAGTTTATTGAGAAATAGAAAGTTTTGCTTGAACAAAGGATCAGAATTTCTACTTAAGTACAGAAACACGACTACTTTTTTAAAGGGGTTGGGATGAGCTCCCTATGGTGGTCTTTGGTCGTGTGAGTCAGCCAATCCAGGTTATTTTTCAGTAGTAGCCCGATGGGAACAACTTAGTGCCAACAGAATCTAGTCAGTATCATTGTTTATGTTCAGGCCAGCAGTCTTGTTTTCAGGAGAGGTACAGTTTCTATTATAATAATAAAACATCTTATGTGAGGACGATTGAAGAATATGTTCATTTTGTCGTTCAATTTCTGCTATTTGTGTTTGTTTGTGCTAATGGATTATGCATTTATCCAGACAAGCATGAGGGGATGGAGGAATTGTGATGCTACAAGTCCACCACCATATTTCTGCCTTGGTGATCTCTGGGAGGCTTTCAAGGAGTGGAGCTTTTACGGGGCTGGTGTTCCCCTTGTGTTAAATGGTAGAGAGTCTGTGGTTCAGTATTATGTTCCATACCTTTCTGCTATACAGCTGTATGCAGACCCTTCAAAGGTTTCAGCGAGGATCAGGTAAGATAGCATTTAAGCTCAACCTTCTTCCTTTTCTTTGGCTTTATGTTGCTTATTTTGCCAGTTGTCAAATTTCTGTTCTTCAATGATTTCGCTGATATAAATGCAAAATAGAAGTAAAAAATATCATGGTTCCTGAGTCCTTGTAATTGTTCTGCAAACTCTGAAGATTCATATGCATTGTGCTGTTACCTTTCAGACCACCTTGACTGCCAAATCATTCCCATCCAAAAGCTCTGCTCATAAACCTTGAATGCTTCATCTTTTTTTGTGGGTATATGTTAAAATTGGAGGGTCAATGAAACATATTTGTTTATATATGTTCATCTTTCATCTATTAAAATTTTCGAATAATACTCCAAAACAAAGTCTTTGTAGTAGATTATTTATGAGCTTATTGAATTTGAAACGGATCCTAAATGGAGGCATGGTTTATACTAAACTCTACAGGATAAGCGATTTAGTTTTCTTTGTGATGGAGTCTAGAAATTCCTGTTGATAAATGATATTAACTATTTTTTATTTATATGATTAACTGATATTGATGTTATCAATATAAATAAAGATGCATCGTGTCTATTGAGCATTGAAGCTTATCTCATACTTGAGGTTGTAGCTATTTGAGTTAGAAACTATGAGTTGAGTGTTTCCCCAGTTCGTTTCCTAAGGTATTTTGTTGTTTGTTTGTGTAGTCTATTTGTTTGTTGTTCATTTGTGTAGTCTATTTGTTTGTTGTTCGTTTGTGTGTTCTATTTTTTGACTGCTTGGAGAAAGCCATTAATTTGGTTTAATCACTAATGGAAATTGGGGTGCTGAGATTCTACTCATGGATTCACTTCATGTATGTATCTGTGAATAATCTTCTTGTATTGAGGAGTTACTTCTTAGCTTTATTCTGTAATGGTTGATTGGTTTGTTGGTCAAGTTTTTGTTTAACCTTACTGATCTTGCCATGCTCGCCTTGGTCATCCAAACTGATTCTTGGACTTGTCAAGTTTTTCTGATCTTGTCACGTTTAGCTTGGTCATCCAACATGATTTGTGGACTGATGATTGCCATAGCAATGCAATGGGAACAAGCTCCTCCTCCCCCTCTGCCGCTCCTCCCAGTCAAAAACACTTGTGAATACTTTAACTGTGCCAGTAGCTATTATATTTCATGTTGGCATTGGGTGCCTTATTTATTTTCATTTTCCTCGCAACAAGTGTTAATAGAACATATTAGAATAAAAGGTATTCACACCATTTCAGATGTCAAGATAGATGTCCTGAGGCCCTCATCTTATTAGTTTGCTGGGAAGAAAATGGAGTTATCAAAACTACTATATGATATATTAATCACCAATGCCAGTTTAAAACTTATCATGTTCATGTTGTTGAAAGTTTGGGGATAGAAACTTACTCCATATAAGTTAATTTGAGTGCTCATATGATTGGAGCTTAGAGCAGAAAAGGGGGTATACATATATGAGTTAGTCCTTTTGCTTGGTTTTCATATTCCCTAACGATGAAAATACACCTTTTCTAGTATTTTTGAGAAATAGTTCCTTCTTCCTATATATGTGGTGTAGCAGTGTATTTTCTCTAGAATTCACGCTACAAATCATTATATTTACAAGTCTTTTAGCTGTGCAATATTAGCTGCTTTGGAACATTATTCCACATAAGGAAATAAAAATAAGCAAACAAAAGAAATCACAACTTTTCAAAATGGCATCTTTGCTGTCCTTTTGGCTTCTGCGAATTTCTAGTTCATAACATTCTCTTAGTTAATTTTCTCGCTTACTTAAGGCATCCTTGGGAGGAAAGTGACGGGGAATCTATGGATACTAGCAGCGAAGGCAGCAGTGAAACTGATGTTGACCGGTTAAGAGGTTCTCTGGAAGCATCATGTCGATTGGAGGGTGGTTTCCAAAGGGATGATGCTGAAATGCACTCACCGTCCACTCGTCCCATATTTGAGTATCTCGAGACAGATCCACCATTTGGTAGAGAGCCTTTAACAGATAAGGCAAGTCTTCTTTTTCATATGTGAAATGAAAGTCAACTATGCATATCATATATATTCCTGTTTGTTGATGGTTTACTTTAAAAATATCACTTCAGGTATCAATTCTTGCAAGTAAATTTCCAGATTTGAAGACGTTCAGAAGTTGCGATCTGCTGCCAACCAGCTGGATGTCTGTTGCATGGTATGTCTGTAATGATCCCGATTCTCTCGTCATTTCACTGATGTTCATAGCTTTTTTTTTTTTGAGATTTTCATTTCTCGTAGGGTATCTAAATAATTATTTCTCATCTCTGTCTCTATACACTGTTCATTGCGCTAACAGTAGTTTCATGAGATTTAGTTCCACAGTTGCAGTTTTAATCTTATTCTATTTATCACCAATGCTGAAGTCCTATGAAAGTTTACCATCCTTGCTATAACCGGAATTGTCATACTTGCTGTGCTGGCTCAAACAGAGAATGCATTTCACGACAACATAAACAAAGGATCGCTTGCAAAATTTGAGTTAAAGTACTTTCTGTAGAAGAGCAATACTTTAACTAAGTGTTGCTATGAATCTACATATTGGTTTCATCCTGGGGCATACAATTGCAGGTACCCCATATACAGAATCCCTACTGGACCAACACTCAAGGATCTAGATGCATGTTTCTTGACATTTCATTACTTATCAACACCTTCCAAGGGTAAGTACTGTCTTTATAGCTCTTGTCTTTATCATGTTGTTGAATAAATAGATACTTTTTTTTTGCAGATACTGATCCCAGGACACCAGCATGCCCCAGTTTCGGAGGGCTTAACCACTGTATGAACGCAGCTGGTAAGCTAACATTGCCTGTCTTCGGACTAGCATCCTACAAACTGCGGAGCTCTGTTTGGTCATCGAGTAGGCCCGAGGAGCAGCAGCATGCAGCCTCCCTAATGCAGGCGGCAGATGACTGGCTTCGCCATCGCCAAGTGTATCATCCAGACTTTCGGTTCTTTCTCACCCATTACAATACAGCATTGAGATGACAAGAGATGGCTTGCTCACGCTGTAAATTGTTTTTAGTATTTTCTGTTGTTGGCTGAGCCGGGCTACCTGTAACACTATGTTGTAACGTAGCGCTTACATCTCTGAACTTTTTTTTGATATGGTTCAGTAGTTCAACGCCAGACAGCTAATTTGTAACGTCTCCAATAATTCCTTTGCTGTAGGTAAACTTTTGAGTGGAGTAAACAACATAATGGAGACTTGTAAAACAGAAACTGGTGGTTATAAAATTTAAATTTATAGAATTGAGAACAATTATCTTATCATCGTGTTTCATCTCGAGTTCTACATTTTTCATCTAAGCTGGAGTTGTTGGGGATTTGACCGATGATTATTTTGTGTTCCTCAAAAAATGGTCTCCGTGACTTGGCAAAATCTAGCAAAAAACTTTGATGTCTTTCACGGTTTTCTGTATTTGTGTCATTTCCCTTCCCTCCGATCGTGGGAGACTCAGTTTGACTGATGTCACACAGAGAAAATGGAGTAGGTTTACATTTGTATAATTATTCTAGCAAGATGTTACTAGATGTACATAGAAGTCGACACCTGGCATCTTTGAAGTATTTGTAATTTTGTGAGAGTTACAGGTTTATGATACCAAGTGTCAATTCTACAGTTCCATCTTCCTTCTGCGAAAACAGTTTGTGTTATACGCCAAAATAGTTTTAGTTCTATGATGCACGCCAAAATAGTATAGGCCACTTTTGTTTGAAAAACATCACATAGTAGACTCGGGTTGTTAAATTTTTGCTGGAAATGATAAGGTAAACATTTTACTCTTTTGTTTCTATATGGCACACTACAAACTAGTGGAAAGTTTTGTGGCACGCTGCCTTGAGAAGAATCTAAATAAACTAAGTTTTGTGCCACAATTGTGCTTGAGAAAAATTGGAGTAAATTGTAGTATGCGCTATCTGCCCGTCAAAAAAAAAGGCTACTGCTCATTTATTTAAGATATTTGGATTTGCACAGGCAAAAAAAATAAACGAAGGAGGAGATAGACCAACCGTCCAACATATAACACATGGACCGAGTGCAAAAAACCTAGTCTAATAGACCCAATTCGTTGGTTTTCTGAAAAATGGTGGCAATATGCAAAGTGGCACTCAAAAGATCATTTTGGTACTGCTATACATGTCCTGAAAAATGGAAACTGAGCGTAGCAATGTAGCACTCAGTTGTTTAGGTTGCTTATAAGTAAACCTAATCATCCATAGGGTTGGGTCAAAAGAATTCACCAGACCGGATTTTTCGACCTGAGCTTGACCCGATATGTGGTTGGGTTGGGTAAAATCTGATTTTGTTTTTATATATAATTTTCAAGACGGGTTGTACCTGATTTTTTCAAGTTTCAGGTCAACAATGTTGGCCCCTACCAAGCCCATACATTCGTTGGATCGGGTCAAGTTTTTTCGGACGGATCGGATTCGTCGAGTCGGGCAGCCCATGATTAGATATACTCATAAGATCAGCTCCAGTGTAGCGTCGAACATTGTCAGAGATGAAAAGCAAACATAAGAAACGCTCGATCCCTCGGTGTCAAAAACTGGTAGGACCCATGTACAGAGTTCCATCCCTCTCTCGCTTGCATGGGCGGGTGGCTAGAGGCAACAGCCATGTGCATGAAATAGTATTATTTAATTTGCCTCGGTTCGACGTTTCAGCAAATGCCGATTTCTCTTCTAACAGCCATGGTTCAACGCTTCTAGTGTTCACGATTCGATTCACACTTTCTACGATTTGTTTTCCTGCAACACTTGAGCTGGCCTAACGAATTTGATCCAGGTTCAAGTATATTTATCTCAACACAAGTGCTTGCATAGCGACTAATTTTATCATTGATAGTCAGGCTTATGTGGACGTTTGCTTGCATAGAGGTTTAGACTAATTTTTATATGTTTATCATCATTACGACTAATTTGATCAAGGCAAAAAGCCTTTCAAAGGAAGGAAGCGAACAGATCGTACATCCGGCTCGACCCAACCCACCACAAACGGCCCGCCCGCCCGCCCGCAGCCTTCCTCCACCGCGTCCGAGTTCCAAGTTCCAACACGCCTCGATCCAGATCCGGCCACCTCCCCGCCCGTCTCCTCCCTCCTGCAGCCGGCGCCCCGCCGCCCCCGCCGTCCACGCCCGCCCGCGCCGGCGCGCGGCGGAGATCCGCCGTCGCCCCCGTCCCCTGGTAAGCGGACCCTATCCTCCCCTCGACGCGCTGGATCTCCGCTTGCGGCCGCGGGGAAACCTTGGATCCGGGTCGTGCTCCGCGGCGTGGGAGCGGAAGCTCCGATCTCGCGGCGATGCGCGTTAGGTACTCAGGATTTTGTGCGGGGCTTTCAAGGTTCGACTGGGAACCCCGCGGCCTGTCGTTGAGCCCGGCCCTGGTTCCGCGCCGTCGTGTGTAGACTGCGGATTGGTGGCTTAGGGTTTGCTTGGGTTTATCAATTTACAATGCGTAGTTACACTGCCAACGGGATTCTTGCCAGTATGGTCCGTGTGGAAAGGTGATCTGTTTGCTGCACCTAGCCTGGAAATCTTAACCAGCAAAAGAATTGCCATGGGATGTTCAGTCGTTTTTTTTTTGGTCAGCAACCGCAACTTCTAGATTGAAAATTCATCAGCCAACAGCCCAACAGAACCATGGCTCCCCAAGGGATAATTGGGGACCTACAGCTCTGTTACATTGGATCCAGGAGCTGTTATTGCCTCTCATAGACGTGATCCGTAGCAACTCGCAGCTATGTGTTTTGAATCTTGCCGAACAAATAGTGGAGCATGCATTTCCTAGGGTTTCGTATCCTCTGCAGTACTAATTTGCCTCTTGTAAACATAGGTAGTGCTAGCTAGTTTGCCAGGCAAATGCTTATGTGGGTCGTTCAAATGCCTCACCTTACAAGAAATTCTTTGGATCCAAAGGTATCATGAGTTTCCGTATAACAAAAATGAAAAATCAATGCTCCAAGTTTTCTTTTCCCAATGTAGGAACTGGTGGAATTTGAAACGAAATGTGGATAGTTCTGAAACTTGAATTTGCTGTTTTGATGTTGTTTGAGTCGTGAATGGAAGATCCTTCTTTCAGCCCAACCAAGCGATTCTCCTGTGTTTATTATGTTGCCCTTAGTCAAAATGCTCATGAGTAGCCATTTTGTTAGTTCTATATTGTGTTGCGTTCATTGTGGTGTTCCTTCTTGACATTATGTCAACATAGTGCTTACAGGGCTAGCATATAATGAATTTGTCATGCAGGAACGCTGGTGATTCGTATTGCTACAAGAAGTATAAAAACCTCTTTATTTCCATGTTAATTATTTTGAAAGGACCATCCTGTAGATTTAGCATTATACTAGAAATGTTATTGTTTCACTCAAGATTTTATGTTAATAGGCCATGGTTTATGAACATTTCTTCTGATATTGTGCATTTCCTGGTTTTTATTGTTATCGACATTGACACCAAACTGCCAATCCTTCATTTCAATTAATTAAGGCTTTGTTTGATCATTTTAAATGCTGTTAGGTACCCTTTGTTTCTGAATTCATGTTGATTATTTAATTTAATTGCATATTCTAACAGGCAGCAGCATAATTCAGCGTGGAAACATGGCGTCAAAGAAAGTAGAGTTGGATCACAAGGATATGGTCCACGACTCTGCTATTGATTACTACGGCAAGCGCCTTGCTACTGCTTCCTCAGACTCTACTGTGAAGATCATCGACATTGGTGCTGCAACTGCCCCATCCCAGGTTCTTGCAATGCTTAGTGGCCACTATGGTCCTGTGTGGCGTGTTGCATGGGCCCATCCAAAGTATGGTACAGTCCTTGCATCCTGCGGCTATGATGGCCGTGTCATTGTTTGGAAGGAGGATGCTCGAGGCAATTGGTCTCAAGTCCATGTGTTTACGGACCACAAGTCGTCTGTCAACTCCATTGCTTGGGCTCCATATGAGGTTGGCCTTTGCCTTGCCTGTGCGTCTTCTGATGGAAGAATATCTATCTTGACTATGCGAGCTGATGGGGGTTGGGATACTTCAACCATTGAGCGAGCACACCCTGTTGGCGCGACTGCCATCTCTTGGGCTCCAGCAACTGCACTTGGTTCACTGGCTGGCTCAGGGGAGCTTGTTTATAAGCTTGTCTCTGGAGGGTTTGACTCTGTTGTTAAAGTCTGGGGATTTGTCAATGGTAGCTGGAAGCTGGAGAGTGCTCTTATCTCTGACATGCATACCGATTGTATTCGGGATGTCGCATGGGCGCCAGTTTTGGGCTTGGCCAAGTCGACCATTGCCAGCGGGTCCCAAGACGGGAAGGTCGTCATCTGGACCAAGGGGAAAGATGGAGACAAGTGGGAGGGAAAGCTCACGCGGGACTTTGGGTCTCCTGTCTGGAGGGTATCTTGGTCCTTGACTGGGAACATACTGTCCATAGCTGCTGGTGAAAACAACATTACACTCTGGAAGGAAGGGTCAGATGGTCACTGGGAGGAGGTGATGAAGGTTGAACCCTAGGCTGTGTGACATTTTCAAGTCTCTTGCAGATCCATGTTTCGACAGAGATGAGTTTGCCTTTGTGTTTTACTAGCTCGTCGATAAACACTATATTCACATATTTTTAGTACTTTGTCATCAGCAATTATACTGTTCGATGGATGGGGTGAGCATTAGAATGCCACTTTCTGATTGGTGAACCTGCTTAGTTCTGTATATCTTGGTTCCGTATATCGTCGACTTTGTTTTTGCTATGGGTGAAACATCACAGCTGCTACCAGCTTGCAAGTAATGTTATAAGCAGGGTAGCATTCTTTGATGTTCTTCGTGCTGTGGTTCTGTACATTGTATGAATTTGAGTGTCGTGCCTATCAGGATCATAGCTCCCTGTCTAGCCTGGACAAGCTGGAGGCCAAAGGGTGCTCTGGTCTGCTGTGGCGATGCTCACAAGATAATGTGACGTCTTGCAGCTCGACAGTGCAACGCTCAAGACGATGATGACTTGTGTTAGCAAACGCGTTTCCTCAGTCAAACAGCAAGAAACTGCACCACCAAGCCATTCTTCGTCTCATCAACTGGCAAACGTACGGCTTTCAGGTGCATACCTGTGAACCAAAATATCATCAGCTAAGCCATGCTTCGCGATTCAATTATGTAAAAGTGATGTCCCAAATAACTCATTTTTTTAATCTAAAACTAACTCAAACATGTTGCCAACTTGTACCTAATAAAAGAACATGTTTACTTGTACTCCTATACTCTTCACTTCAATTCTTGATATGCTAGATCTAGGGGTGGTAATGGGCTATGGTCCTAACAAGGCTTTTTAATTATTTAGTTCAAAATTGTATAAGATTAGAGATCGCCTCTTAGATTTTCTAGTTCAAAATCCTACGCCCTTTACCACTTCTAGCTAGATCCGAGGAAATTTTTTTGGTATGCTATCACGTTTTTGCTGTATCTCAAAGGCAACTGAACATCTAATGGTTGTTTGACAAGCTCTCTATTATTTATTTACAAGCATATGTATCTAATGCATCAGTTAGTGTTTTAAAAGTACAAAGAACTTTGTTTTGAAAAAAATAGAAAGAACTAAGTATTCCATAGGTTTAGGGACTCAATGGCGACCACTTCCTCCTCCGTGGATGATTTTTTTTTTACCGCAAGGTGAAACGCACAGTTTTTTTTTACCGCAGGGTGAAACGCACAGACAGCCCGCCGTACTGTTGGGCTGAAGGTCCATTAGTTGATGCAGTCTTCCGGCGGTGGGCGCCACGCACCAACAGCCTACCGTACTGTTGGGCTGACAGTCGCACAGTCCATTTAACACCCTGTTCGCTGGGCTGGAATGCCTGTTCGCTGGGCTGGAATGGCTAGTTGTGGCTGATTTATGTGAGAGAGAAATATTGTAGTGTCAGTGGTACGGTAGTAGCTGGTTATTGTAGCAAATGGTTATTGTAAAGTTTCAAATATCGAGAATCTTACTATATGTGGCGGTACTGTAGCAATAGTGATACTGTAGTGCTAATCTGGCTTGACAAACCAAACGAACAAGTGTAAATATAGTTGGTGTAATTTTACCATGATGGTTTTTTTTAGGAACAATTTTACAGTGATGGTTTGTGGAATTGTTATATTTTGTGTTAATAAGATTTCCACGGGGAAAAACACTTGGTAAATTCTTTTCTGAATTACACGGAGCATCCAATGTCTTTCCTATTCCACCCTATACAAAATGTGGATAAAATCGCACCCACCACGTACACAATTTGCCTAGGAGACCCCGGTGAATTTTGCAAGCGGCAGTACACGCATCAATTCGCTTAGGCCCTATTTAGTCCCAAAATTTTTCATACAGTACTATGTCACATCGAATCTTTCGACATATGCATGAAATATTAAATATAGTTAAAAAAATAATTAATTACACAGTCTAACTGATTAACACGAGATACAGTCTAATTGATTAACACGAGTTGAATCTTTTAAGCCTAATTAGTTCATGATTGGACATTATTTATCAACTAACAACGAAACGTGTTCCATTAACTTTTCGCCAAACTTTTTTGCAAACTAAACGGGCCTTACACTGTTACTGTTACACATAAACGACGGCGGCGGCGGCGGGGAACCGAACCGACACCAGCTAGCGCCTAGCGCCGCGCAAGGGCCACAGCGGCGGCGGCGCAGAGGAGCGGCAGCCGGAGCGCCGGCGCCGACTGGGAGGACGCGGACAGGAACGCGTACTGCCGCCCCTGCCCCTGCTGCCCGCCCCCCGGCGCGCGGGTCGTCGTCGGGGCCCCCGGCGGCGGCTTCTCGCAGTTGCACGGCGGGGCGCCCCCGTTCGGCGCCCCCGTCGCGGGCGGGGAGGGGTAGGCGGAGCCGGCCCCGGCGCCCGGGGGCGTGGACGGCGGCGGCGGGGAGTAGTAGTAGAACTGCTTCACGAGGGGCTCGCCGTCGTCCGCGGCGGCCAGCGGCGGCGGGGCCAGCAGGAGCGCGCAGGCCGCCGCCGCGAGGAGGAGGAGGAGGTGGGCGAGAGCGCGCGGCGCGGGCGCCATGGGAGAGGGCGAGGGAGACTGGGAGAGGAGAGGTGGTAGGCGGTAGCTCGATGGGCTCGCGGGGGGGGTGGCACTGGCACAGTGTCTGGCGCGGCACGTCGCCGCCTGCCGCTGCTATATGCGTGGCGGGGTCGGCGCGACGCGGCGTGGGAGGGCGTGTCGCACATGCGGTGGCCTCGGATCGATCTAGTGGTGGCGTCCAGGCTACGGTGGGCAATAATGCAAACTAGCTCTGCTCATGTATTGCATGCATACGAGATCTATACTCTCCGCTTTAAAATTTAATAAACTACGGATCATTTCAATTTTTCTAGATTCAAAAGTCTCCTATACATTTAAATACATCATATACGTAGCTGTATATATGGTTGACCCCTGACTGGTGTATTTCTAGATGTTGTTGCTGTGACAGGGGCAGAGCAAGGCTTGTTTATCGCGATGTCAGTCGACATCGATGGCTTTATGTAAAATCAGTGATAAATCACTGTTGAGCACTATTCGTGTACCGGTTTGTAAGAGCTCAGATTGTGTAACAACAATTTATTCTTCTCCCAAAAAAAACAATGTATTCTCTCTATCCCGCTATATATATAATATGTTAATACGTGTGGCTTTGACTCGACGTGGGCTGGCTGAGATTCCCGTCGGTGGATCCGATCCATGGATACACCTGCAGTCAGCGTGGAAGGAAGCTGCTGCACGCTTTGACTCCACGCCTCGTCGCACGTCTTTTCTCGCCTTCTTTCTTTTCCTCCGTTTTCAAGGGTCCAGGCACTCTTGGTGCCAGCCTGGCACCAGCCATGTGCGTTTCCTAAACAAATTAAACCGCTAATAAGGCATGGCCATGCGCGTTGGCAGCTCCTGCAAGATCCATCCACGCAAGAGTTTGAACATTGCACTTGTGATGTGTGTGTAGCATAGCTTGTCTTGGTTCCAAAACTCCGGAGCCGGAGCAATGATTAGGTACTAGGAAGAAACGTGATACTGCCAGTGCAAATATAAACTATGGTTGCATTGCCGCATAGTAGATCTACAACCTAAAACACAATTGGATTAGATGTTTTATTAGAGAATTCTCAGTGGCCAATTTGACTTTACCATCCTCAGTCATCCTTTGTACACCCACGAGAACACAGACGCGTCTGTCCAACATTCTACTCTCCCACCAACACATTCATCATCTTGCTCTGTCGCATCCCACCTCCCGCCACCCAACATATCACCATGAATAACCCATCTGGCTGATTGTGTTTTGCAAAAAAAAAATCATAAATAAGATAAAAACAACAAATCCCCACACATATGTGCTCGGTCTTGATCTATTCAATATCTACACATCTACAATGCTGAAATAACAATCTTTATCTTAATTAGCTCCTTTAAAATTAATGATCCTAATGATTCTAATGGTCTCTTCATAGTCTAACATGATCCTTAAATATTTTAGCTCAAAATTATATAAAATTAGAACCCGATCCTTTTAAAATCCAGCTCTTAAATTTTCTAAACGAAATTTGAAGTCCCTTTCCACCCCTACCCACACCACACGCGCGCGCGTCCGAGATCTGATCTGATCCGTTCCTGTCTCGTGGGGCCCGCTTCCCCTAGCTCGCCGACGACATGAGCCCATCCGTGGTCCACCGTCAGCACGGGCCCCAGGTCGCGGTCGCTGTCGCCGGCCTTATCGCCCCGCGAGGCCTACCGACCAATCACACCCCCCCCCCCCCCCGCGTCGTTCCTCACGTGGGAGGCCCCGTGCACGCCCCCCACCGCGCCCTGCCCCCTGCCCCTGCTGCAAGAGTGCCAGACCGTGCCCCTAACACGTGGGCCCCGAGCCGGCCCCCAGCGCGGGTCCCACACCCGGACGGGCGGGGGGGCCGCGGTGCGGCGAATATTCGCCACGTCCCAGGATGGCTCTAGAGAATCCCGCACGGCACCAGCCAGCCGCGCGTGGGGCGCGCACGCGTCGCGTGTGGGCCATCGGATCGGCGGGCCCCGGGCAGCGTGGACGGGGCGGATCGAGCGGGTGGGCCCCGGCGGATGTCCTGCCACGGCCTACGGGCTACGGTGGAGATCCGGGAACGGGGAGAATCGCTGGCGGTCTACAGTAGCGCACGCACCTGGTTGGAAATCTTATCCGGCTTATTTATCCTCAACTCGCCACGATTTTAGTTTATCGATCCTTTTGTTTATTCGAATTCGATACTTGTGCTGTGCCGCCACACCTATACCTTTCTTTTCTTTTGTTTCTTTTCCAACACCTGCTCGGCTTGTCAACGACTCGGCGCCATCTTGCTCGTTGGTTTGACCAGGTACACTGATCGAAAGCATCTAACTTCTAGCTAGACGCTAGTACTTTCGTTACTAGTGATGATGATGATGCAACGGTATTAAAAAATATGTATTATGACTCTATAGAACTAAAATTATACCACTACACTAAGAATATTTAGCGTCAATGAAGTTATATTCTTGACTAATAGTATAGTTAGATGGCAAGATATAATCACTCTGTTCTCTATGCTGGTGCTGGTGGCTGGTGCTGGAGTGGTGTGAGAGAAAAATACTGTTGGCTGGCTGGTGGTTGGAGGCTGGTGTTGGAACTGTGTGAAAAGAAAATACTGTTGGCTAACTGGAGGAACCAAACAGCGAACAAAGTGAATATGATTGAATGCTCACCAGAAAAGCTACACATATACTTGGAGCCAATTAACTAGATGTAATATTAGACATTCTGATTCTTCGAACTAGTTAGCTAGAGCATTGATCAACCATCTAGATTATGTTTTCGAGAGATGAATAGACATTAGACTTTTGAACCGATAGGGTTATTTTTAAGTTTAACCAAACCAAACATTAGCTAACGACCCATGATGACCTCTTAGTCTCGACGATAAATCCATTTTTCTGAAGTTTTAAAAGGACCTCCCCGTTTATTAACGCCGCCACGCACTTCCCTTTTGGTGCCCCGTAGCAGCCGCTAGCGGGAGAACCGAACCGGCAAACGAGCAGCACGGCAACGGGGGAACGGAGAACCAAACCGGCAAACGGAACCCCCCCTCCTCCTTCCTCGTCTGCTTCCCCAACCCTGCCGCTGCCGCCCCGGCGGCTCGCCTCCACTCCCAGATCTTCCTCCGCACCCCCCCCCCCCCCCCCCAAATAGCGCCCGCCAAAACCCTACCCCCGCCTCCCCTCTCTCGCGGCGTCCGCTCCCCGCCTTCGCCCCGCGGCCTCGGAGCGCCTCCGCGCCGGACTAAACCCTAGCGCCGCCGCCTCCGCCGCCGCCATGGCCGGGCCGTCCGGCGCCTCCTCCTCGCGCGGCGGCGTCGGGGTCGACCGCTTCTACAGCCCGCCCCACGTGCGCCGCCAGCAGCAGGAGGAGCAGCTGCAGCGGCTCAAGGGCCAGCGCCCCTCGTCCCCCGCGGCGGTGGCGCTCACGCCCAGGGCCGCCGCCAGGCAGAAGCCGCCGCCGCCTCCTTCTGGGGCCGCGGAGACGGCCGCCCCGCCTCCAAAGGAGGCCGAGAGGCGGCCCGACGCGCCCTCCAAGCCGTCCGCAAAGGCGGCGGTGGCGGCCGATGCGGGCGTGGCCCCTCCGCCGGCGCCGCCGATGGATGAGGCGGGGAATCTCGAGAGGTTCCTCAGCTCCACCACGCCCTCCGTGCCCGTGCAGTACTTGCCCAAGGTCAGCCTCGTCAGAATTTCTATTTCCCCCATTTGTGCGATAGTTGCTTGCCTGCCTTTTGCTCCGGCCGATTGGAGTGCTTGGTGCTTCCGATGACTGTGCTTCGAGATGTTCTGGGGCGGTACTGCTGCAGATTGTTGGATTTGATTCGTATTGCTGTTTCGATTGGGGAAAGTTTGAGACCCGTGCGTGTGAAGGGACTCTGCTTTTCTCTCGTGCCAAGTTACGCTTGTAATGAATTTCACTTCCGCTTGGTGAAAGAGTTGCATACTCGACTCACTGGTTGATGCGCGCGCAATATGCTTGTTTTGACTGTGTGGAGAGATGCTTCTGGGCTTCTGGCACGAAAATGCAACATAAAACAGATTGTTAATTATTTGCCTGATCCCTGATGATCGGTGGTGTATATATATATATATATATATATATATATATATATATATATATATATATATATATATATATATATATATATATATATATATATATATATATATATATATATATATATATATATATATATAGTTTATGTTTCTTTTTGGATGAGGATAGTTTGAGACCCATAGCTGTGAAGGAATTTCATCTATCTCTATCTTAAAGTGCCACTTCTGCATTTCCAGCAAATTTGACACAGTGCTGCTGCTGTATCCTTGTGTTGCAATTAGAAACGAAAATATAAGACGACAGTTAATCTTTTTTTAGACTACCAGATTAGCAAAAAAAAATGTGCTGAAATGTTGTTGATGTTGGTAATTATCTGAGCAGTTTATTGGAAAATAGAAAGTTTTGCTAGAGCAAAGGATCAGATTTTTTTACTTAAGTGCAGAAAGGCGACTACTTTTTTAAAGGCGTTGGGATGAGTTCCCTATGGTGGTCTTTGGTCGTGTGAGTCAGCCAATATAGGTTATTTCTCAGTGGTGGCTGGATGGGAACAATTTAGTGCCAAAAGAATCTAGTCAGTGTCATTGTTTATGTTCAGGCCAGCAGTCTTGTTTTCAGGAGAGGTACAGTTTCTATTATAATAATAAAACATCTTGTGTGAGGATAAGAATATGTTCATTTTGTTCAGTTTCTGCTATTTGAGTTTGTTTGTGCTAATGGATTATGCATTTATCTAGACAAGCATGAGGGGATGGAGGACTGGTGATGCTACAAATTCGCCACCATATTTCTGCCTTGGTGATCTCTGGGAGGCTTTCAAGGAGTGGAGCTTTTACGGGGCTGGTGTTCCCCTTGTGTTAAATGGCAGCGACTCTGTGATTCAGTATTATGTACCATATCTTTCTGCCATACAGCTGTATGCAGACCCTTCAAAGGTTTCAGCGAGGATCAGGTAAGATAGCATTTAAGCTCAACCTTCTTCCCTTTCTTTGGTTTTATGTTGCTTGTTTGCCAGTTGTCAAATTTCTGTTCTTCAATGATTCGCTCATGTAAATGCAAAACGGAAGTAAAAAAGTATCATGGTTCCTGAGTCCTTATAATTGTTATGCAAACTGTGAAGCTTCATGCATTGCTTTTCTGTAATGATGGGACTGCAGTTCTTTTATGGCTATGCAATGTGCTGTTACCTTTCAGACCATCTTGACAGCCAAATCATTTCCATCCAAAAGCTTCTGCCCACAATGCTTCATCTTTTTTTTTTGTGGGTAGATGTTAAAATTGGAGGGTCAATGAAACATATTGTTTATATATTGTTCATCTTTCATCTATTAAAAGTTTCAAATATTACTCCAAAACAGTCTTTACAGTATATTATTTACGAGCTTAGTGAATTTTAAATGGATCTTAAATGGAAGCATGGTTTATACTAAACTCTATAGGATCAGCGATTCAGTTTTCTTTGTGATGGAGTCTAGAAATTCGTGTTGATAAATGATATTAACTAATTTTTGTTTATATGATTTACTCATATTGATGTTATCAATATAAATAAAGATGCATCATGTCTATTGAGCATTGAAGCTTATTTCTTATTTCATACTTGAGGTTGTAACTATTTGAGTTAGAAACTATGAGTTTAGTGTTTACCCAGTTCGTCTCCTAAGTTGTTTTGTAGTCAGGTGTAGCCTATTTGTTTGTTGTTCGTTTGTGTGGTGTTCTATTTTTCGACTGCTTGGAGAAAGCCATTAATTTGGTTTTACCACTAATAGAAATTGGGGGTCTAAGATTCACTCATGGATTCACTTGGATCTATGAATAATCTTCTCGTATTGAGGAGTTACTTCTCAGTTTATTCAGTAATGGTTGATTGGTTTGTTTTTTGTTTAACCTAACCGATCTTGTCATGTTCACTTTGTTCATCCAAAATGATTCTTGGACTTGTCAAGTTTTTCTGATCTTGTCACATTTAGCTTGGTCATCCAACATTATTTGTGGACCGATGATTGCCATAGCAATGCAATGGGAGCAAGCTTCCCCTCCTCCTCCCCCGCTTCTGCCAGCCAAAAACACTTGTGAATAGTTTAACTATGCCAGTAGCTATTATATTTCATGTTGGCATTGGGTTCCTTATTATAGACATTTTCCTCACAAGTGTTACTAGAACATATTAGAACAAAAGGTATTCACTCCGTTTTAGATGTCAAGATAGATATCCTCAGACTCATCTTATTAGTTTGCTGGGAAGAAAATGAAGTTATCAAAACTACCATAGGATATATTAATCATCGATGCCAGTTTAATAGTTATCATGTTCCTGTTGTTGAAAATTTGGGGATAGAAACTTGATCTATTGTATATAAGTTAATTTGAGTGCTCATATGATTGGAGCTTATAGAGCAGAAAAGGGGATATACGTATATAAGTTAGTCCTTTTGCTTGGTTTTCATATTCCCTAACGATGAAAGTACACCTTTTCTAGTATTTTCAAGAAATAGTTCCTTCTTCCTATATATGCGGTGTATTTTCTCTAGAATTACTGCTTACAGATCATTATATTTACAAGTCTTTTAGCTATGCAATATTAGCTGCTTTGGAACATTATTCCACATAAGGAAGTAAAAATAAGCAAACAAAAGAAATCGCAACTTTTCAAAATGCCATATTTGCTGTCTTTTTTGCTTCTGCGAATTTCATAGTTCATAACATTCTCTTAGTTAATTTTCTCACTTACTTAAGGCATCCTTGGGAGGAAAGTGATGGGGAATCTATGGATACTAGCAGCGAAGGCAGCAGTGAAACTGATGTTGACCGGTTAAGAGGTTCTCTGGAAGCAACATGTCGATTGGAGGGTGGTTTCCAAAGGGATGATGCTGAAATGCACTCACCGTCCACACGTCCAATATTTGAGTATCTCGAGACGGATCCACCATTTGGTAGAGAGCCTTTAACAGATAAGGCAAGTCTTTTTTTTTCATATGTGAAATGAAAGTTGACTATGGATATCATATATATTCCTGTTTGTTGACGCTTTACTTTAAATGTCACTTCAGGTATCAATTCTTGCAAGTAAATTTCCAGATTTGAAGACGTTCAGAAGTTGCGATCTGCTGCCAACCAGTTGGATGTCTGTTGCATGGTATGGTTGCAATGATCTGTATTCTCCTTTCATTTTCACTGGTGTTCATAGTTTTTTTTTGTTGAGATTTTCCATTTCTCATTGGACAAGTTTCCAACTATATTATTTTAGGGTATCTAAATAATCATTTCTCATCTCTGTATCTCTACACCGTGTTCATTGAACTAACAATAGTTTCATGACATTTAGTTCCACAGTTGCAGTTTTCCATCTTATTCTATTTATCACCAATGCTTAAGTCCTATGAAAGATTACCATCCTTGCTATAACCGGAATTGTCATATTTGCTATGCTGGCCCAAACAGAGAATGCATTTCACGATGACTGAAACAAAGGGTCGCACTCAAAATTTGAGTCAAAGTACATTCTGTAGAAGAGCAATACTTTAACTAAGTGTTGCTATGAATCTACATGTTGGTTTCATCTTGGGGCATACAATTGCAGGTACCCCATATACAGAATCCCTACTGGACCAACGCTCAAGGATCTAGATGCGTGTTTCTTGACATTTCATTACTTATCGACACCTTCCAAGGGTAAGTACTGTCTTATGATAGTGTTCAGATTTGTCCTTTTTGCATCAAATAGACTACTTGTTCTTTATAGCTCTATGAAGCTCTTGTCTTTATCATGTTGTTGAATAACTAGATGCCTTTTTTTGCAGATACTGATCCCAGGACACCACCATGCTCCAGTTTCGGAGGGCTTAACCACTGTATGAACGCAGCTGGTAAGCTAACATTGCCAGTCTTTGGACTGGCATCCTACAAACTGCGGAGCTCTGTTTGGTCATCGAATAGGCCTGAGGAGCAGCAGCTTGCGGCCTCCCTCATGCAGGCAGCCGATGACTGGCTTCGCCATCGCCAAGTGTATCATCCAGACTTCCGGTTCTTTCTCACCCATTACAACACACCATTGAGATGACAAGAGATGCCTCGCCTCACGCTGTAAATTGTTTTTAGTATTTTCTGTTGTTGGCTGAGCCGGGCTACCTGTAACACTATGTTGTAACGTAGCGCTTACATCTCTGAACTTTTTTTTTATATGGTTCAGTAGTTCAACGCCAGACAGCTAATTTGTAACGTCTCCAATAATTCATTTTGCTGTAGGTAAACTTTTGAGTGGAGTAAACAACATAATGGAGGCTTGTAAAACAGAAACTGGTGGTTATAAAGTTTAAATTTATAGAATTGATAACAATTATCTTATCATCGTGTTTCATCTCGAGTTCTACATTTTTTTTATCTAAGCTGGAGTTGTTGGGGATTTGAGCGATGATTATTTTCTGTTCCACAAATAATGGCCTCCGTCCCTTAGGCAAAATCTAGTAAAAATTTCGAGGCCTTTTACCGTTTCCCGTATTTGTGTCATTTCCCTTTATTCCCATCGTTGCCAGATTCAGTTTGACTGATGTCATACAGAAAATGGAGTAGGTTTACATTTGTATAATAATTATTCTAGCAAGTTGTTAGATGCACATAGAAGTCGAACTATTTGACACCTGGCATCTTTGAAATAATTGTAGATTTGTGAGAGTTATAGGTCTACAAGTGTCAATACTACAGTTCCATCTTCCATGTGTTAAAACAGTTTATATGTTATACGCCAAAATAGTTTTAGTTCTATGATGCACACCAAAATAGTAGGCCAACAAGTTCTAGTTTTGTGATTTTGTTTGAAAAATATCCCATACGCTAGTTTGGCTGGAAATGATAAGGTAAACATTTTATCTTTTTTGTTGCTATCCCACACTACAAACTAGTGGAAAGTTTTGTGCCGCAATTGGGCTTGAGAAACATCGGAGTACATTTTTATATTATAATGACTTTTATATTGCCAACTTGTACCTAAGTTTCCACAGTATAAACAGAGTAACACCATATTAATAAAAGAACCGGTTTACTCACTTCAATTCTTCATTTGCGAGATCTCAGAAAAAAATTGGTATGCTATAACGCTCTTACTATATCTCAAAGGCAACTAAACATTTAATAGGTGTATGGCAAGCTTTCTATTAATCATTTGTAAGCGTATGTATCCAATGCATAGTTAGTGTTTTTTTAAAAGTATAAAGAACTTTGTTTAAGAAAAATTAGAAAGAACTAAGTATTTCTTAGGTTTAGGAACTCCGTGGCAACTACTTCCTCCGTAACAAAATGTAGGTCATTTTTATTTTGTCTTTGTCTAACTTTCATTATATTTATAGGAAAATACAGTAACATCTACAAAGACGATGACCTGCATGTCAAAAGCTTGAGTAGGGATGAATGTGGAAGGCTCCTCTCCTCTTCATCTACCTCAACTGCATCGACTTGACGTGGACATTATAGAGCTATACAGGGAAAAACCCACAATATCCCAGCTATGAAAAATGTTTATGCAATGCACCTAATCAAGTTATCCATATCCCAATCAGTGATTCTAGGGGCAATAAGCTTGAACACACATACTTTTCACTTTTTTTTTCAAGCCTCTTGAGCTAGATACATGTACAATATCTAAACGAACTCACAAACTCACTCAAAACAGCACCCAGGCACACTTCCAGCGCGCGTGCTGGATCGGACCTGCAAATTGTACGCACACAAACGCATTCTTGAGAAATCGGTGAAGCCATAGGTCTAATCTATAATGATGATGTAAACAGGCATAACTTTCATACCAGGTGTCCGTAATTATATTTCTCAGCCTTCAAACAGCTCATTCAGCATCTCTTCCATTTCCTCAGGTGCCATGATGCTCCCCATGTCCCTAAGAGGATGCTCCTTCAAGTACATGGCGTAAGCTGAGACGACCAAGTCCGCGACCGCTCTCCGCAGCCTCCCTCTGAGCGCCGGGCTCCGGACTCGCCACAGCTTCTGAGCGTCGTAGGTTCGCCAGAACCTCGCCGTGAAATCGGCCAGCTTGACCGATGGCGGCGAGTGCCACGCTGTTGCACCGTGCAAGCAGGACAGCACGGGCGCCCAGGCCGCGTCGAGGTAACGTTCCACGCACCGCCCGATCTCATCTTGGAGCCCGGAGTCCGGGAACGCCTCGGCCATGGTGTCGTAGTTGTTGAGCAAGAACACGCACCGAAGGGCGGCGTCGGGGAGCAACATGGACGCCGACGCCAGGGAGAACTCCCAGCGCCGCATCACATCGCTCGCCAGCAAGACCACGTTGCCACCGCCATCGTCTTCCAGCACAGAGCTGGCCAGACCCGCGTTCCTCCAGAGCAGCCTGACAAAATCCATGGTGTACTGCGTCGCGGTGTGGACCTCGCTCCCTCGTGGAGCCCCGCAGGCGCCACCGTCCCCGTAGTAGTCCACCGAGAGGCTTCTCATCGCCCGGTGGATGGCGGCGGACAGCCTCCGCCTCTTGCTGGTGACCAGGCCGGCATGATCAGCGGCACCACCATACATGGACAGGACGATCTGCTGCGCTGTGGAGCTTGCCTGATCACGAGAGGATGCTGTCGCGTCCGAGATGCAGACGTAGACATCGAGCGCCGCCGGGAGGTTCTCCGGCGTCCAGTCGACGTTAGCAATTACTCCATCAACAAAGAGCATCATCTTGGAGATGCTGGCCGAGGCAAATCCTCCTAACTGCAGCTCCTGCACATTGGCCCCCTCCACCGCATGCCTGAGATCAGATCGCATAGCAAGGAAGGCGTGTGCCATGGTGGTGAACCCACGGATCCACCTCCGTGCACGGTCATGGACCACCGTCCGTTCCGCCCGCCATGGCATGTCTTCTGTCATCATCAGAACCCAATCCACGTCCAGCTCGGTGAACCACTCCCGAAGAACACTATTTCCGCCGCCCAGAAATTCTCTTGTCAGCGCCTGCAGATGCCCGTCATGGACCATCCGACGTCCAATCAACCTGAGCTCGTTGGCCTTGATTGCATTGAATCCTGCAGCGCCCGAGCCCCAAGAGGAGGCGGAGGAGCTTGGGCGGGAACCATCAGTGCACGAACTCGGCACGGAGCTGCCGGGGGTTGTGCCACCAGACCGGCGAAGCCAAGCTGACCAGCCAACTTCTTGGGGGTAGGAGATGCTGCGGATTGTGCTGCCATAGCTACTCCACGGTGAATCAACGTCGGCTGTGGCCGGTCTCTGAACAAGCTGATCCTCACTGGTGGTGGTGGACGCCAATGCAAGACGCTGCCCCATCTAGGCAGAGGAGGATTGGGGGTGACGAAGTTGCGCAGCAGCCCCTGAAGGCTGAAGCTATTTCATTTGCTGCAATGAGAAAACTTCAGCTGCAAATACATTTTTGCATGATGTTATAGTGCATTTTTGCCTAACCAAATTCTTTATCTAAGCCAACCTCAAAAGATTTAATTATCCAAGCCTGCAGGTTTGTTTGAACGGAGACATCAAGACAGATGGTAGATAAATTCAAAGTAAGTGCCCCTATGCTACAAGGAAAATCTAGGCCAGCATTGGACACGCTTGAACAAAAAAAATAAAATAATGACACTAGTTGCTTTCCTTGTTCGTCAAGCCAAACATATTTATTTCATTTCCACTAATAATCAGTACCTACATACCCTTACAAGAAGGTTTTGGAATAACATGAGTACAAAACACTGATCCATTAAAGTACAATTACCAAACCGCTGGGGAAACAAGGAAACAAATGCATCAAGTAGATATACTCAATGGTTACCTACAGAGAAACCAACTTGTGCAAAAGAAAGGATTTACCAATCGGCTAGCACTTGACTTCTGTGGCGACTGGGGTTGTGCTGCTGCTGCTGGATAGCTATTGCCATCATAGCATACTTGTCCAGGCCCAGGACCTTTTCTAAGTTGCTCACATATCTCAGGTGACACAGAGTTCGAATACCCTTCGACAAGTGAACAATTCCATGGATTCGTGGATCTGACACTGAGGGAAACATTTGATAAGCAAATATTGCTGAAGTTATCCCCTGAGATGCCTTGCAACATTCCCGCAACACCAATATTGACACCCACAATATTCTTGATAGTTATGTTGCTTATGGTGGGGAGTGCATTCTTGTTGTAGTTCTCGTCAGGATGTTCACCATAGTTTCCAGTGATCCTGATGGCTATGGAAACGTTGTCCAAGCTCACATCAGCTACATACACATTTTTCACATATCCTCCACGCCCTGGGGCTGTCTTGATTCTGATCCCATGCACTGAGTTGACTATGTGAATACCCTCTGCTCGAACATTTGATATGCCACCTGACATCTCGCTTCCAAAAGCGATTCCAGCACTGTTCCTTGTCTGTCCTGTGATGTTGCGGATGCTAATGTTGGAGCTAGGATGAGCAAATGAAATGCCATATTCATCCCACCCACTCTTGATGACGACAATGTCATCGCCATTCCTGATGTAACAGTCTTCAATGCAGACGTTTGTAGATGAGTCTGGATGACTTTCATGTTGCATTAGTAATTTAGTACTAGAGATGGTGATGGACAAGAAATGAAAAAGAAATTGGAGAAAAACACGCAGTTCAGGAGTTCACAATGTTGACAGAATCATACAGGAAAATACTGGTGTCATATATCAAGAGACAACATTAAAAGTTTTCCATTATGTAATAACTATGGTCGTTCATTTAGTTAGGGATCATATATCTGAAGCAAGAATCAAAGCTACACTTGAAGCACATATCTGATGAATATCCTGAGTACAGACTATACGAATACAGCATGTACTCTATATTTCAAAGAGTTACTTATGTTTTTTCCTTGGTTCAGAATTATTGTTTTGTTAAAGCAAGAACAAGGTCCTAAATTTTTGGATGATGATTCTTTTAGTAAGCACAGGGGCTAACTGCTAGATGTTGAAAACAGGGCATAAACTAAAACAACTATGAATCCAAAGAAAGAGTTCAGGCAATCTAGCATCACAAGTTGCACCAAAGAAAAAAATCATACCTGGATCAATGCCATCAGTGTTTGGTGAACTGATAGGTGCTAAGATCGTGAGATGCTGGACAAGGACTTGGCTGTTAATTGGGCAAAAACAATCAACATGATAAATTCACCATGCCATTGATGGTGTTTCAGAAATAAATGACAACAGGAATGTTAGAAAGGAACCTGCAGTATACAGGATGGATATTCCAAAATGGCGAATTTATAAAGGTTAGATTGGAAATAATAACTCTGGTAGAGTACATCAGTTCGACGAGGGGTGGTCTAGTATAATTCAAAGTGTGGTTGTGAAACCAGTCCCACCAAATTGCACCTTGGCCATCAATGGTACCATTAGTACCTGAAAGGAGCACCATCAATACCTTGTCATGTACCAGAAGATTAAAATGCTAGCCAAATGAAATGCACGATGCAACTACAATACTTACCAGTTATTATCACATCAGTAAGATTGGACCCAAATATCAAACTTTGATGTCTTTTACCAGGGAGTTCTCTACCACGTCCATAGGATGGAAGAGCATCAATAACTGGCCAGTCAGATGAGTCCTGCAGATATACTCATAAGGGTACCATAAAGGAATGGATACACTGTTGGTTCATAGAAAGTTACTTATAAAAAAAACTGAGATCTTACAGTTACCACATGATAATTATTATTTATTATTGTTAAGATTAAGATGCGCAGGTCGTTCTACTTTCTTTCCACAAGGTGAGATGTGAGAACAGCATGAGAATAGCAGATTTAAAAGTACAGGTGATGCAAAACAGAAAATGAAGTGGGCAAATTATTGTCTACAAACCATTTGTTAAATCATCTTACTGGTGATCCAAGAATTACTGCATCCTTGTCCAGTGACAGCGTGAGATGGCTGATTAGACTAAAACTCCCGGTCAACCACCTTCCAGCAGGCACAAACAGCTGCGCCCCACCCTTGTTTGCAAATGAGTTGAGGTAGAAGAGTGCATTCTGAAATGCTTTCGTGTTAAGAGTTGTGCCATCACCAACAGCACCAAAATCGGTTATTGAGGCACTGTGGGGCCTTTCAACGCTTGGTGTCAAGTCATTGCAGTGCATGCCTGATACACTAGCTCTAGCCCATTGTGTCTGAGCAACAATCGTCGCTAAAACCAAAAGGACTTGAAATGTCTGCAAAAAATTCCAAGAGAACGTCATATTCAGATAAATACAGAAAAGTCATCCATTATTAACAATCAGTAAACGTGTTTTTTTTGCGGGAACAAAGCAACAAAGCAAAACAAAATAATCCACAAACAGATACACGTCTGGATCAACCATTCTTTGTTTTTTTTTTCTTATTAGTTCAAAAGTCACATGAGAAGAAAAAAGCAAAAGAAGAATGACAACTAAGTTGTTATCGCTGAATCGTTCAAGGTTCAATTGTAACAAGTTGACGTCGTTTTTGTTTTCCAAGTTGAGAGACTTCGGACACGAATAACATAGCGTGGACCTGGCGTAATAGACGCAAGTAGCAATCTGCAATATAGTATCCCACTTCTGCTTACAGAAAGAGTATGCCTCAGGCTCTCAGCACATTGCCCAAACCCATGTTTCGAAAATTGAAGCAACTGCCAAGGTCTGCTTTGGGTTACTTGCTCATTTGATTCGTTTGCCCCCAAATCTACCACCATAATAACTCCGCCCAAGCAGCAGTGATTTCACTAGATCCTTCCTGGGACTCTGAGAGCCCAGCAAAGGAGCTGACAAATTATCACGCCAAGAAAGGAAATGCAAACACCAACTACAAGAGCGCAATTCAGATATCGGGAAGGAAACCACCGCCCCCTTACGCTCGCGGATCTACTCATCTTCCTGTTCGGGCTGACGAACATTCTCCACCGGTCACCAAATCCCCATCAGGGCAACCGCGCCGTCAGCGGTGGAGCCGCCCCTCAGTAAGGCACACCTGCTTGCAACGACACAACAACCAGCGAAGAGCTCGTCAAGTGGATCCAGGGCGTGAGGAATCAAGAGCGGAGGAATCGGCGAGGAGCGGCGGCACTGCTTCACTCACCGGAGGGGACAGAACAGTGCAGAGCAAGAAGCGATACTCCTCCTCCGGCGGCGAGGCCCTCGAGGGACAGCTCCAAGCGAGGCGGCGGCGGCCGGACACGGCAGCAGGATCAGGCTATGGAGGATTGGAAGGGGGAAGCAGCGTCAACCATGGCGCATTGGCGTCGGGTAGCGGGACCGGAATGGAATGGAGGAATGTCGGGGGACGTCTCGGTCAGACGGTCAGCGTGGTCAAAACATGTAAAAGCAGCGGCGTTTGACTTTTTTTTTTATCTCAACACTCTTCTTATTCGAAAATTTATACAAAATATTATTACTTGTAGCTTATTTTATGAATACATATTTTTTAAAATTAACTTAAATTTGATTATATTTGCATAAATTTTTTGAATAAAACGAGTGATCAAACTTGGTGTCAAAAAAGTCAAACGGCCTACAATTTGAAACGGAGAGATAATATGTAAAGAATACTTAGGCCAATCTCAGTGGGAATGCCATAGCCATTAATTTTGCTGACATGACAACCTCATTGTAAAGAGAGAGAGGAGGAGAAGTGTCATCGGATGTGAAAGGAGTGTCATCGCCATAACACTTCTACGGTTCGATTATCTAGTTTACCGTCTCAGTAATTTTGTCGATGGCACTCTCATTGAGATTGGCCTTTGTGAAAACAGTAGTATGTATGTTCATCACAAATCCAGTCGTGTCATGATTTTCATCTACGGAGTAAGTTGAACACTACTAAAAAAATATTTACCGAGACGAGCAAAAACAATTTTTCGAGGCGGGCGGCACAAACGCCTCCAATCCATCGTCACGGTTAATCGTAACTTTACGGAGGCGGGGGGTGACCGCCTCGGTTAATAAAATATAATAATAATAGAGAAAACCCCGTGGATGAGCACGCCGAGCCCATCCACGGGCCCCGCGAGCCCCATCCATGGGCCGCCGCCGCCACTACTCACTGGTGGAGCGCCGCCGCCGCCTGGGGCTCTCTCCTCGCCCGCGCCGCCACGTCGGAGGAGAGGAGGAGGCAGTCGCGTTGGCCCTACACGGATCCATGCTTCCCACCGCCGGATCCGGGCTCCCCACCTCCAGATCCCGCGCCGCCAGCCCACCTCGACCGCGCTGGAGGGAGGGAGCAGCGCCGCCGCACCGCCCTAGTCAGATCCGCCTGCCGCGCCGACCTGGCCGTCTGGATCCGCGGCACCCTGGCCAACCTGCGCCGGAGGAAGGGAGCAGCACCGCCGTGCGGCCTTGGCCGGCTGGATCCGCGCGCCCCACGCTGGGCCGTGCCGCTGCACGGGGGCCGGGCGCTCACGCTGAGCCCCGCCGCTGCACGGGGGCCGGGCGCCCACGCCGTGCCCCGCCGCTGCAAGGGGGGCGGGCGCCATGTCGTGCCCCGCCGCCGCCTAGGTGAGGCGGAGGAGATGAGGAGATGGAGGAGGGAGTTGGAGGGAGAAAGAAGAGGAGGAGGGAGGGAGGGCTGCGCCCGCCGCCGGACTGGAGTGAGAGAGAGGGTGAGAGTGAAACCCCAAGACCCCTATATATATACTCAGAGATTAATCGGGTCTTAGTGGGTTGTGGGCTGGGCCTGATTTTTGGAGGCGGACGCCTTAGACATGTCCGCCTCCGTAAATGATTAATGGAGGCGGTTATCTATAACCACCTCGGTAAATAAGATAATCGCCTCAGTTAATTTATTTTGCGAGGCGATTTTTCAAACCACCTCAGTTAATATAAAGTGACCGCCTCGATTAATCGTAGGCATTAACCGAGGCGGTTAAAATTTGTGCCCACCTCCTAGGCTATTTCAAAGTGCCTCGGTTAATTTTTTTTTGTAGTAGTGGAAGGTCAAAGCTTCCTAAATTTAGCAACACGTCTCTCTAGACTTCATCTACTTTTATAGCACAAGAAGCATCGATTTAGTGCACCTTATAAATTCTAATGCATTAGACCAGTCTCAGCAGGATTTCTTAAAAATTTTATGAGCATTAGTAGGGTTTCATAAAAGTTTTATGGATTAGGAAAGAGGAAAAGAGGAGAAAAAGTTTTATAGGATGACAGAGTAGTTTCATCTCCATGCAGATGCCGGGGGCCGAGCTACATTGAAGTATTTCATACGGGAATATCCAACAATTTTGGCGAAGCATTGAATTATTTTTTTATGGTATATAGATGTGTATCGCTTATGGCCTTATTTAGTTGGAGAAAATTTTTGGGTTTCGGAACTGCAGCACTTTCGTTGTTATTTGGCAACTAATATTCAATCATGGACTGATTAAGTTTAAAAGATTTGTCTCGTTGTTTACAGTTAAACTATGTAATTAATTATTTTTTCCAATTATATTTAATACTCCATGCATATGTTCGAATATTCGATATGATGGGTACTGTAGAATTTTTTTTTGAAAACTAAACAGGGTTAGATAGATTCACCTACTCAGCTGCTTGCCTCAGCCCAAAGTCGTAGTAACAAGCAAACAACACAGCGAACCATTCTCCGATCACTCGCCTCTCTCGTAGTATGAAACCCCTCCTCTCTTCTAAAAACGACTATGCTATATATCAGCAAATTTAGTGATGTGATATGATATTTAATGATGATAATACTTTTATGACACTTTTATTGAGATTGGTGTTAGAGCATCTTCAAAAGCTTCTCCAAATCACACTAGTCAAATTACTATTTAGCCCATCATTTAACTAGCCATTTAACTTTCCAAGAGGTGGGAAAACCAATAAACTAGTGAAATCTCCCTCTTCACATATCCAACTATCATCTCTTGTCATGTCGCCCTCACTCCTGCTCGCATGCTCTCCATGGCGGCGGTGGCAGCACAGCCTCCTCCTCCCACTGCCGCGGAGGGGCCGCGCGCGCAGAAGCTCCCCGGAGCTCGCGCGGGGGCTCGCAACCACTTGCTCCAATCTTGTCGCCCAATTACAGAAATGAGCTTTGGTCCTGCGCATTAGTCCCGGCAACTATTGGATCCGGAACCAATGAAGACTTTAATCTCGGGTCCAATGGCTAGGGGGGCGGCGGGGAGCTTTAATCCCGGTTGGAGCCACCGGCCGGTTGGAGCCACCAACTGGGACTAAAAGTCACCCTTTAGTCTCGGTTGGTGGCACCAATCCGGACTAAAGGACCCTTTAGTCCCGATTGATGTTACCAACCCGGACTAAAGGACCCTCCATGTGATAATTCAAAGGGAAGTCATTCTATAGTGAGTCATATGTGCTGCGTAGGTGGGTTGGCAAGAAAATTGTGCGCGAGGCAAGAAGTCTTGGGATCGCGGGGCACAAAAAAAATTTTTAGCATCAAGGACGTTTGGTCCCGGTTCTACCACCCGGGACTAAAGCCTCTATGTTTTAGTGAAGGACCGAAGCCGGCGACCAGAGGGGGAGTGAATGGGAGCCGATCAAAATTTCTTCGAAATTTCAAAACCGTCGGCGGATGTCCCAAAGTCACCGCAAACCCTCAAACCGAGATCAGTGAGAATAGCTATGGACAAGCTATCTCAACTCCGAAAAATCGGATCGCAACGTGGAAGCAAAAGCGTGAGAACCAACTTAAAACGAAGCAGCTCAGGCACAGACCGGTCTGACCGGTATAGAAGACCGGTCTGGCCGGTCAAGCAATTCAAAAACAGGCAGACCGGTCTGACCGGTCTCTCCAACCGGTCTGACCGGTGTCGTCCAGAAAACCCCGAAAATTTAGTTCCAAACCGTGAATCGAGAGCAAATCGCGTCCAAATCGGATGAAACTTGGAGGATAGCTTCGTTCCTACCCCAAGAGTGTATCCCCAAGAAATCTCACCCTAAAGATATCCATAGCACGAGAATTTCGGGATGAGATCAAAGAGGGTGGGGTTTTCTCTAGTCTCCAAGAAATCGAATTTGGACGGGCTAGTGATTCCAGAGGGTTCAAGAACAAAATAGAGGCATGGGAATCACGACAAAGAACTCGTGGACTCCTCGCAATCAAGTGCACCAAAAACAAAATCGAAATTTCATCAAACAAGGCACAAAACGAGGAGATGGATTGATTCAAACCGCCCAGAGGGCACGAGGAGGTTAAGGCCTCCTTTCCCAATCAAATCCACAAGAGTTCTCACACAGACAACATTCAAATCTACCCTAAAGAGATGAACAGGAAGAGAGGAACACAGAGGCGGCGGCCTGGGAGTAGAGACAATTCACGGACGCAATTACAAAAGCCGCACTTGACCTAACACAAGTGAAGGGGTATTTATACCCGCGGGACCGGTCAGACCGGTTGGCCTGCAGCACCCTCTGTACACGATCTCATCCGACGGCCGAGGTTCTTTCTTCGAAACGAAGTCTTCTCCGCGATGCCGCCGTCTTGATGAAGATCCAGTCCGCGGTTTTGGAGGGTCCACGAAACCCGGGTAGGTGGCCGGTTTTGAGAAAACCGCCAAAACCTCACGCGCGAGAAGATTCCCGCCTCCGCGCCATGGCCCTAGACGCCGTACCCGCCTCGGCCTTCTGACGGCCCTAGACGCCGCCCGACGCCCGTCACCTCCTCGCCCGCAGCGAGGCTCTAGACGCCGTCGACGCCCGTCGCCTCCGTCAGTCCCGAGACCGACGCCCGTCACCTCCACGACTTGGCATCTTCAACTGCCGTCCACCTCCTTGGTTTTGTGGCGCAAACCAAGAAACCCGCCTTCCATCGCCGCTTTCGCCCTCGATCCAGGAGTGGACGCCACAGCTGCCGCCCGGTCCGAGCTCCGGTCCCGGTTGCCCTTCACCGTCGTCCACCGCACGGTCCATCGGCCACAGCACCTCCACGGCAGCTCCCCGTCGACACTCGACGCCCGTGTACCTGCAATCCAAAGACCAAGCGCACGATCACACCGCACGGTTGACAATTCACTCATCACAAGCAGGATAGAGTACTCTCATTCCTCAATCTCCTCCTTGATGAGTGCATTGTCAACACACCACAAACGAACCAAAAGAAGTGAAACCAGAAAAGAACAAAGAAGCACAAGCAAGTGACAAAAAGCTCAGAAAGGCAGGAACAGTCACTTACTCAAGCAAGGATCGATCCCCTAAGACAAGGGCAAAAGCTCGACACAATCGATGAAAAGCCAAAAACATGACTCCTCAAAGACAGAGGTAACGCTCGACGCAGTCATGCAAGAAGCAGAGGGAAAACGAGGAAAACCAGGAGCCAAGAGCAAATCAGAAACTCCCAAAGCAAATTTTTCCCTCTCACAAGTGCAACTCTCCCAAAATGATGCACTCTCAAAGCCCTGTGCACAACAAGTCTTTCAAAAATCAAACAAGTCTCCCCCTTGTTCGATCATTTCTCTCAAAATTCTCCCCCTTGTTGGCACATGCACACATCAAGGCTACAAAGACCTAAAGCTCCCTGAACAGATGCTATGCAATGGATGCAATGCAGGAGGTGTAAGTGAAAGCATTCAGGGATACAAGGATATGAGCAACATCTAGTCACAAGCACGTGTGCATCCATAAACAAGACCTGCATCTAGCTCAACAGGGTATATCAAATCAGTCTAGAGCTAGGCAAGTTCAGTTTAGGAGAAATAAAAGTATCACCCATGATCTAACACTAACAAGTAGGGAATGGAAAGCAGTGCTAATCATACTCATACAGGTGATCCAAACTTAGCCAAAAACAAGTTGTTAACATTCATTTTTCAATCAATTTTATATCAAGCAATTCTTAATTCCAGGGGTTGAAAGCTTGTCATGCTTCACTTAGCAACGAGGCCAAGCCTATGCCAAAAGACAATCAGAAGCTTAAAGCACTCGTTTCAGTCATGCACAGCCTTGCCCGGGTTCTCACAAGTGCAAAGTGAGCCGTCCCGAAAGCTCGATTAGTGCGACAAGCAATCCCACCTGGATCTTTTCAATCCATTTCAAAAACAGTTCAAGCAATTTTATCAGATTTAGATTATTTCAAGTATGAATTGCTGAACAAAAAGCTACACTAGCATGAATAAGATAGCAAAGCATATCAACACGCCCTAACATGCTAGTAGCCAAGACAGGGTGATCATGTTTTCAGATTTTCAAATCAAAATAGCTTAACTCAGATAATGTCATATACACAATGGAGCAAGCTATACAGGATCAAGTTTATCAACTCACACTAGCAGGCACTAGAAGATCATAGTAATGTATTCAAGAATGCTAGTGCAAGTGAGACAATGCAAAATGCAAACATGTACAATGCATATGCACAATGCAACTACCAAACTAAAACTTAAGAGAAAGACAAAGAAAAGCCAAAAGCTAAGCAACTGAAGAATTCAGCAAATACAACGGCTCAAAGACACACAGGACTAGACCAAATGGATCCAACTGAGTACCATGAAAAAGGTAACAATCAGAAAACCACAAGTTCATCCTGAGAGGAAAACGTACAAGCCGAACGCTCACATACCTCGATGAAGATCCCGCTGGACCTAGAGCATAGCAAGCTCGAGGTCACCTCCCCTGCGTCCTCAGCGGATCCACCTTCTGCTCGAACAGGTTCTTGTAGAGGCGAACGATCGAAGTGGAAGTAGTGATACTAGATCGTCCTCCTGAGCTGAGGTAGTCGAAACAGAAGGGGCCGGAGCCTGCAGCCGGCGCAGTAACTCTGGATCATCATCGGCCACTGAGGTAGAGCTCCCCCTCAACAAGTGATACCTAGCACAAGAGAAGCTAGGACACAAGAAAATAGCAAACACCAAAAATCCAGAGCAAAACTCAAGCAAACGATTAGGTGTTAGTCAAGCTACATGCAAAAGTATACCAAAAGACACTCTAGAACATATCAAGACAAAAGATATTCCTAGAAAAGTCTAAAGGCACTCAACAATATGAACCAAGGCAGCAAAACTATATGAAGAAGATACTTGAGCTAGCAACCAGACCTAAGGAGCACAAGCTACACAAGCATGAGAGGAACTGAACAAAGCACACACCCTGAGCTAGCAAGAGTCATGACAATATGAAAACCACAAAAACTAGCATACAGAGTGGCTAGTCCACCATAGCACAAGTACAGACATAGCAAGCAGAGCAAGTATGAGATAAAGAATCTACAACAAGTCACAAGCAGAAAGTGTACAAAGAACTCAAAGAGCAAACTCAAATGTACATATGATACACAAACCACCACGGACTATCCATCAGCCTTGGAGAACCATCAAGTCTTGATCAAACCTGCATAAGACCAAGATCCATGGAGCACTTGTTCTCCAAGCCACCAACATGCATCACCAACGAGACATAGGGGAAGCAAACGTCTCGACACTGGGGTTAGCAAAGTGAGAAGCAAACTAGTGACGAGCCATTTGCTCTACAGAAGGGTAACCAAAGTCAAGCAAAACGTATCCCCTGTCCCGTCTACTGCGAGGCTGACGATCACCACCGCGAGGAAAGCGTGGAGCCTCAAAACCTCCTCCAAAGCCTCGGTCCCGTGGTCCATAGCCGTACTGAAAACGACCAGGAGCACGGCCGGCAAAGCGACCACTCGCTGGAGCACGGTAACCACCACCGTCTCCCTGACCTCCACCTACACGGCGCGCCCTAGCATCTTGCCTACCACCACACCGAGAAGGACCATGCACCCAAGCAGAGTACATGTCCGCATTCCATCTCTCCTGCTCTCTCCTCACAGCCCGCTTCCTCCTGAAGCAAAACTCCTCCAGTTGACCTTCCCTATCACAGAACTCGCAGTGGTACCTCACCTCACGCTTGGGAGGTGGAGGCCTAGCCTGCGGACGGGGAGGAGCAGCCCTCTTCTTCTGGGCAACCTGGGTTGTGGCAGCAGGGAGCGTGTCGAGGGAATTCCTTAGCTCATTGGGCTTTGGAACCCAAACTTGCTTCTGCGGAGGTGCTTTCGGTGGTTCTTTAAGCACACCATCTGCGGGTCAACAAGTGAAGGCTGCGTGCTCGTGCTAGCAGTGTTTCCAGCAGCCTTGCCAATCTTATCATACAACCTGTCAAAGTCTGACTTCATGTATGTGTAACCGACCCCAAATCCATCACCACGCTTGAACTGCTTAATCATCATGCCCAACTGCGGCTCACTGCTAGAAACCCAACTCAGAATCGCCCTAAGATAGGTATTCTCATTCTCCAGGTTGGCTTTCTCTACCGCAAGACTATCCAAATCAGAGATCAAACCAGGGCAAACAGAGCAGTCGATAGGTGGGCTAGACTCTATGACCTTAGTCTTTCCAAAAGACTTGATCAAAGCATTCTTCTCCTCTAGCTCCGACCTAAGCGTGGGACAAAGCTTACAAGCGCCAAGCAAGGCAGGCCTAGATCTAAGCTCCTCTAGTTCACAAACAACAGTAGCAAACTTGGACTGCAAAGAAGCTAGATCAGACTTGAAGATAGGGCACTCATCACATTCAAGCACATCACTAACAATGGGAGCGTCCTTGACAAGTTCAAGCTCATGCTTGGCCTTGGCTACCTCATGAGACACGTCAGAAAGCGAAGTCTTAACAACATCTAAGTTTGCGACGTTCTCATCATGCTTGGCACGGAGAGCAACAAGATCATTCATGTGAGATATGCAGCCAGCGCACTCATCCTCACTAGATTTCTCCCTAGCACAAGCCAGCTCAGCCCTAAGCTTTCTACGCTCTCTAGCTGCTTCCTTAAGCAGCCTCTTCTGGTTGTCGAGAGCGGCGTACAACTCCCTAACCTCTGTATCAAGCAGGTCGATTGTGGAGTTTACCTCTGAATCGCTCTCGGATCCAGGAGAAGAGCCGGAGTGCGTCGGTGTAGCATGTCCACCTGAAGACGCACGAGCACCATCGGCTTCGCCCGCCATGGTGCAGAAGCTCTTGCGCCGACCGGCCGCCAAGCAAAGGCCGATGAAGCCGGTGGCTTCCTTGTCCCGCTTCTTCTTCTTCTTGTCGTCGTCATCGGAGGTCGGTGAAGAAGAGCGGTCGGTGTCGGAGCTCTTGTCGAGGTCGCTGAGCTGCGCCAGGAAGGCCTTCTCCCGCTTCTTGGCCTTGTACTGGAAGCGCTTCTTGAGCGACTCCTTGTCGAAGCGTCCTCCTCGGTCACGACTGCGGTGCTTGTGGCGCCGACGCTCCTTGTTGGAGCCTCCCTCGTCGCGGTCACGGTGGCGGTAGTAGTCGAAGGAGTTGTTCTGGCCACCACCGGACTTCTTGGGGCAATCGGCGATGAAGTGGTTCAGATCGCCGCAGTTGTAGCACCCGGGGTTCTTCTTCCTCTACCTGTTGTGGTAGACGTGCTGAAACTTGCTGATGAGAAGGCACAAGTCGTCATCGCCCAGCGTCTCCAGCTGCTCATCTGAAACAGAAGGCAAAGAGGTAAGAGAAAAGCCAAGAGCAGAGTTAGCGTTAGAGCTCGATCCACCTGGGCCAGTCACAAGAGCGACGCTCTTGGAAGGATGGGCACCATTGAGCTTGGCTCGTGTCTGGTTATCCACCTCCGTGGCCTTGAGATTGCTGAAAAGCTTGTTCACGGTCAGAGTCTCATAGCCTGCAGACTCAATGATCGTGTTCACCTTGAGATCCCACACAGAGCGGTCAAGTGCGTAGAGCAACTTGAGAGCCTTCTCGTGCTCTGTGTACTCAAGGGCACCAACAGATCTGTTCGCATTGACCTTGTTCACAATCGACTGAAAACGACTGAACATTAGGTCAATGCTCTCACCCGGCTCCTGTGTGAAGTTCTCGTACTGACGCCGGTGAGTCTCGAACAGTCTGGCCTTCACCTGAGGTGTACCTTCGTTGTAGTTCTCAAGGCACGTCCAAATTTTGTGGGCTTCCTGAAAACCCTGGACGCGTGAGAACTCCGCACGAGAAACGCCAGCGAACAAGTTATTGACGGCCTTGGCGTTAGCCTCGTGCTGGGTCACCTGAAGAGGCGTGTGTAGCGAAAATGGCCTCTCATGCCATATTTCAATATAATGTTTTGGCGATTGATGACACACGCAACACTTGAACTAATGTGTTTGCTTAGATGATATACTCAGGCTTTTAGGTTCAAGTGATGACAAAGAGAAGAGAGGCGAAGCTAGGCCCGAAGGGCCGCCCCTACGGGGGTTCCGCTAAAAGAAATCAAGTCACCGGTTGAACCGACGCCAAGCAAATTACACACGTCGGTGCATTGACTTGAGCACGTCTGGGAGTTTTAGTATCACCGGTTAAACCGACGTAAGGCAAAATGTACTCATCGGTGCAATGACAGAGATGGCCGGCGGGCTAGGGTTTGGCACCGGATGAACCGACGATAGGAAGTTTGAATACGTCGGTGCAATGGCAGAAGCAGACCAAGGAAAATGCATACATCGGATGAACCGATGATGCACCGGTTAATGGCGTCGGTGCAGTTGTCCAGAGAGTTTGTTTTTCAAGGATCAGAGGACAGTTGCACTCACCGGTTAAACCGACGCTAACATTACATACACCGGTCGATTGCGTCGGTTGATTGCCCATACACGTAACGGCTAGTTTTCAGTGGGCAGTTTAGTATCACCGGTTAAACCGACGATGGCGATTTGGGGAGCATCGGATTAACCGGTGTTAAGCACATTTCTGGCAGCTTTTCTCCAACGGCTATATTTGCTTGTGCTGCCTATATATACCCCCAAGGCCGCACCATTTGAGTGTGCTGGAGTTCAAAGAAGTATACTAGAGCTAAAGATCATCTCCAACCACCATAGAGCTTCATTGTACATCATATAGGCTTAAGCACACTTGTGAGAGTGCTTAGTGCTTGTTTAGGCTTAGTTCTTGAGAGAACTAGCTTGAGAGAAAGTCTTGCTGCGGCAAGCAACTTGTGTACTCGTCGTGTGACCCTCCGACTTGGTGTGGAGTGGCAACGACACTTTGTGCGGGGAAGGAGGCCCCTACTTGGTGTTAAAGCTCCAAGATAGTGAAGACGGTGCCGTGGTGACGCTTCGAGATAGACGGTGGCAGTGACCTCGTCTTTGTGACTTGACGTCACTTAGCCTTTGCTTGTCGGGAGCCTTGGAGGCGTGGCAAGACGGTTATCAAGCGAAGAGACTCGGCATCACACTTGTTCTTTGTGAGCAAGTGGCCGTGGACGTAGGGAGGGACTTTGGTGTCCTAACCGAACCACGTTAAATCGTGTGTCTTGGTGTCTTCACGGGAGTTTGCATATCCTCTCCCTTACCGCTTTACTTACCGCATTACGTTTCCGCATTTACTCTTTCTTGCTTACCTTTACTTTCCTAGTTAGTTTGATTAGGATTGGCTATAGGTTGCAAGTCTTTTGGGGTAAGTAGAGGGTAGCATAGATAAACCTTAGTCATAACTAGCATGTGTAGGACGTGTTAGGTTTATCTTATGCAATTAGATTGAGCCCTAGGATAGAAAAGCGATTAGCGACCCTATTCACCCCCTCCCCCTCTAGGGTCGGACACCCCGGTGATCCTTACAGCGTGGTCCGAACAGCCAGCACCTCGTAAAGCTGGTTCATGGTAATTTCCCAGACCTCGGCTCCCATACTCTGCACGAAGGCTCTCATGCGAACCTTCCAGTAGGCATAGTCCTCGCCAGAAAACACCGGGATCTTACCAAGACTCGCCATGGTCGCCAAGTGGTTTTCGAACCGGTTAAGGTACTGAAAACCTCAACCAGGCTCTGATACCAATTGAAGGACCGAAGCCGGCGACCAGAGGGGGGTGAATGGGAGCCGATCAAAATTTCTTCGAATTTTCAAAACCGTCGGCCGATGTCCCAAAGTCACCGCAAACCCTCAAACCGAGATCAGTGAGAATAGCTATGGACAAGCTATCTCAACTCCGAAAACTCGGATCACAACGTGGAAGCAAAAGCGTGAGAACCAACTCAAAATGAAGCAGCTCAGGCACAGACCGGTCTGACCGGTATAGAAGACCGGTCTGGCCGGTCAAGCAATTCAAAAATAGGCAGATCGGTCTGACCGGTCTCTCCAACCGGTCTGACCGGTGTCGTCTAGAAAACCCCGAAAATTTAGTTCCAAACCGTGAATCGAGAGCAAATCGCGTCCAAATCGGATGAAACTTGGAGGATAGCTTCGTTCCTACCCAAGAGTGTATCCCCAAGAAATCTCACCCTAAAGATATCCATAGCACGAGAATTTCGGAATGAGATCAAAGAGGGTGGGGTTTTCTCTAGTCTCCAAGAAATCGAATTTGGCGGGCCAGTGATTCCAGAGGGTTCAAGAACAAAATAGAGGCATGGGAATCATGGCAAAGAACTCGTGGACTCCTCGCAATCAAGTGCACCAAAAATGAAATCGAAATTTCATCAAACAAGGCACAAAATGAGGAGATGGATTGATTCAAACCGCCCAGAGGGCACGAGGAGGTTAGGGCCTCCTTTCCCAATCAAATCCACAAGAGTTTTCACACAAACAACATTCAAATCTACCCTAAAGAGATGAACAGGGAGAGAGGGACACAGAGGCGGCGGCCTGGGAGTAGAGACAATTCACAGATGCAATTACAAAAGCCGCACTTGACCTAACACAAGTGAAGGGGTATTTATACCCGCGGGACTGGTCAGACCGGTACGCTGGACCGGTCAGACCGGTTGGTTAGACCGGTCAGACCAGTGCCAGGGACCGGTCAGACCGGTTGGCCTGCAGCACCCCCTGTACACGATCTCATCTGACGGCCGAGGTTCTTTCTTCGAAACGAAGTCTTCTCCGCGATGCCGCCGTCTTGATGAAGATCCAGTCCGCGGTTTTGGAGGGTCCGCGAAACCCGGGTAGGTGGCCGGTTTTGAGAAAACCGCCAAAACCTGACGCGCGGGAAGATTCCCGCCTCCGCGCCATGGCCCTAGACGCCGTTCCCACCTCGGCCTTCTGACGGCCCTAGACGCCGCCCGACGCCCGTCACCTCCTCGCCCGCAGCGAGGCTCTAGACGTTGTCGACGCCCGTCGCCTCCGTCAGTCCCGAGACCGACGCCCGTCACCTCCACGACTTGGCGTCTTCAACCGCCGTCCGCCTCCTTGGTTTTGTGGCGCAAACCAAGAAACCCGCCTTCCATCGCCGCTTGCGCCCTCGATCCAGGAGTGGACGCCACAGCTGCCGCCCGGTCCGAGCTCCGGTCCCGGCTGCCCTTCACCGCCGTCCACCGCACGGTCCATCGGCCACAGCACCTCCACGGCAGCTCCCCGTCGACACTCGACGCCCGTGTACTTGCAATCCAAAGACCAAGCGCACGATCACACCGCACGGTTGACAATTCACTCATCACAAGCAGGATAGAGTACTCTCGTTCCTCATTTTGTAGTGTCGTCGTGGGCGGAGCTCGACACGCCGGCACGACTCTCCTCCTCCGCGGGCGTGACCCTCCTCCACCGCCAGCCTGACCCTCATCCGTCGCGGGCGGAGCTCAACGCTGCTGATGCGAACCTCCTCTGCCACAGGGACACCACCGTCGAGGGCCGCCGTCGAGAGGCACCGCCACTGAGGAGCCCACCGTCGAGGCACAGCAGCCGAGGAGCGGCAGAGGGTGCGGGAGGGGGCGATACCGAGCGGAGGGATGTGGGATGGCGAGGGGAATACCAAGCGGAGCAGTATAGTGTTGGATGGTGATTTTTTCTCTTTTTTATTTTTTTTACCTAGCCAACTAAGTTTATCTAATTTGTTGGAGATGCTCTTGGTGTTGTCTTTGGGATTGACACACTCAAAAGAAAGGATGCTATTCATGAATATTAAAGTTTACCTTAAGGTCCTGTTTGGTATTTTTTTCCATTGATTTGAGATATGCCCCACCCCCGTGCCACTCTTTTCTCACCTGTGGCTCCACTGTCCTTTTGCCATTGTTGTTATTTTTTCACACATTGAGCTGCTAAGACAGAGTACATGTATAGGTGTTCTCATAGTGCAAACACACAGATGATACATTTGAGCTGCTAGCTCCACAGACAACAGAGCCGTGATGATTTCACCATTCCTTTTGCCTTGTCATACCATCCACTTCTCGTTCTTCCCCGTCTCATTGCCTCACCCGGAGTTTCCCATGCCTTCTCAAAGACCTGCTCGGCGATCCGAGCAGCTTCGCCCTCGACCTGCCTGACCTCGATACCGGATTTCCGGTACTACTCCACGAAAGTGTTCGGGATGGAGGCGTCGAACCCAGCGGCGACGGCGGCCTCCGCCTTGGCCCCATACACCACCTTCTGATTCGCTCAAGACAAGCAACAGTGTGAACAACCATCTTCAGCTACTCTCTTTTTTTTTAAAAAAAAATAGTTCAGTTTACCCAAACTATCATAAAAGACTGGTTTTCAAGCTTCAACTATAAAATCGGATAACGAGGATCATCCAACTATCAAAACCGGACAAGTTTGTATTTTTAAAAAAGGTAAGAAATTCTAATTATATCTAAAAAATCAAAATTAATTCATTTTAAATAGAAAACTATGAAATGGGTACCAAATTTTTTCTAAAAATATAAACTATCTATTATTGATCGATTTGAATCTTATATATTCAAAAATAATTGGTATAACTATATATTTTGAATAATTGAGAAGTAGAATACCAATAGATAAGTTATATTTTTAGAAAAAAATGGTACTAGTTTCATATTTTTCTAATTTTAAATGAATTACTTACAAATTTTTAGTTTAAATTTGAATATTTTTTATTTTTATAAAATGGAAAACCACCTTTGAAACCACCCTAAGTTCCAAACTTGTCACACCCCAAAATTTCAATTTTGGGTTGTGAATATCTTTTCGAATAAAATTATCCATCTTCTGAATATTTCGAGAATTTTCCAGAATTTTCTGGCATTTATTCTCGTTCTCTCTAGGGCTAAATCTATTTAATGGAAAGTTCTAAAATCTTTTTCATGAGGTTCAAGTATTTTATTTGGACTTCTCGTGTCCCAAACTATCTCTAGGATTTTTTCTTGGAATTTTCAGGATATATTTCTTATGGATTAAAAGATGTATCTAGACTTTTCTAGATTTATGTAAGTCTGAAAATATATTCTGAGCGAATCGAAATTTTTTTATCTTTTATTTCCGGACTGTATTCAACTTGGTTTGCCCATCGAGTTTTCATTTCTCTAATCTTTCACCCTGATCAAATCACGCTCGAAACAGAATCTTATCTCGATTTTGACGTTTTCAGGTGATAGTGTGTTGCCATCACCGTCAGCTCGTTTTCGTGTTCGGCACTCATACAAATTAGTTCGGCCTCGCTCTCCTGAACTCCCTAGCTCGCTCCTTCCCTCGGCCTAGCACGACGCTGGTCAAGTGTAGTTACTCCTTTATCTGCTTCCCATCGTCTTTTCGTTGTTGGGTCATCTAATATATAGGGTGCCGCCGCCAGACGTACGTGTTGCCCGTTTCATCACGTCTGCAGTGCGATGGACAGCATCACGGTGGCCGCTTCAACAAGCTGCTTGCTTTCCGGCCCGGTCGGCTCGAGCGCCAGCAAGTCGGTTCGCTCGAGCGCAGCAGACCAGCTAATCTCCACAGCTGCAGTCCTTTGTTATTTATTTTGAACATACGTTTTCCAATTCAATTAATCTATACTCTCACCATCCCAATACGTCTCAGTTCCGATCAATTTTGCTTTGCATTCCAATCAAAACTCTACATGCATGCTTTTATCATCAGCGAATTAACAAATTGTCCGCTTCAAGTTACTATATAATTCTAATAGTTAACTTGATGTTGTTGCAATGGATTATTTTATATTAAACATCTACTTTCATCGTGCAACGAAAGCTCTTACTATTAAATTAATATGTTAACTGGTGAGGCGCACGTGTTACTTCGTCTTTGCTCTTGCGGCCCCTGTTCTTGCCAAATAATCTAGATATCTTTTGGGCCTGAATCCGAGCGGACTCGAGTCAAGTTCGACTCGGCGTCGGCTGCCAGGCGTGGACGCCCAGGGTGGCCTGGCTCTTCTTGAGCCGAGCGCGCGCTCGAGCCCCTGCGCAACCCTGCTGCCGCATCACCGCAGACAAGACCACCCCTGCGAAACCCTCGATCCCTGCATCGCCGCCGTGCCTCCCTGCGATCTCCCCCAACACCGCAGGCCCTAGACCTTCGTGCACCTGCTTTGCCGCCGCCTCCTGCGCTGCGTCGCCCCCCCTCGCGTAGCGCCGCCGCGTGCTCTCCCCTGCGCCCTTCCCTGGAGTCAGCGCCGCCGCCGGCCGCGTGCGCGCTACGCACGGCATCCAGCCCTGCTCATCTGCTCGCCTCGTCTCTCTCTCCCTCACGCAGCGTTGCGGGATGCGGCTCGCCTGGTCGTGAGGCCGAGCCTCCCCGCGACCTCCCTGCTCGCCGCGCGTCCTGCGGCAACGTGCCGTCGCCCCTCGGCCAAGATGCAGTGCGCCACCGTCCCTTCTCTAGCTAAATCCTGCCACCACGGTGAGTCCCTGACGCGGATAGGCCATCAAATTGGATCCCCATTGCATCCTCTTAGTTTCCCCCTACTCACTCTAAGTCCAACAGGCAAGGAACCGCCAGCAGTTTGAGGAGCACCCAGAAGCTCTCTTAATAAAATACGTGCTCAGACATGGTCGCGAAAAAACAAGAGCACCAGGAGCATCGTCCGCCATGGCCACGAGCCATGTGTTTTTTGCAATAAACCCTCCGAGATATCCAATTTTGTTTCAGTTTGTCTCCATCCACCAATATTTGATTCGTTCATCCATACTCATTTATTTAATCAATTTGTTTTCTTTTCATTCAACTTCAGCGCTAGTCCATTAGTCCCGATTCATACCTCTGCAAATTGATATTATATTAATAACTAGCTTCGTATTGCTTCCATGGTATAATATTTAATTATTAAATTATTACTATGCCATTGCACTGCTGAAGTTAAATTATTAAAGTGATATACTACTTTCTGATGTGCACATGTCTTCCTGATGATTTGTCCTTGTACCACCATCTCCCGTGCAATATCTAAAATACTCTCCTCGTCGGATGAGATTTACCTAAACCTTCATATCTTCCTCATTTTAGGTCTGAATTTAATGTTTCCTACGCTCTTGTGATCGTAGCTTCGAGCCCTACCCTTTAGTGTGCTCTTTTAATACTTTTATTCTATTTAGTGCTCTTTTTTTAATTGTGCTTGTTTGTTTGTTTCTTGTATGTTTGTGCCGATGCTTGTCGCGAGTAGAAATAAACGTGGTTCAAGAGCTAAGAAGATGAAGAGTTGGAAGAACAAGAGCTGAAGACTCTGAGCAGTTATTATCTCGATTTAAGGCAAGTATATTTCTTGATCATATTTTGTCCTAATAACATTTACTTTTCGCTTGCATGCATTAATTTTGATAGGTACCTATTTATCCTATTTTGTTTATCCATGTCCTTGAATAACCGGGTTTCTTTTATAAAATCTTTTGGATAGTTTGCTTAGCTGCTGAACAATGGGAATGGGTGGTTTACAACAATGTTATTTGAGACATGAGAATTATGGATATACCTTTTGGAACAATATGATGAATCTATGAACTTGATTAAAATCAACCATGGAGCGACCACCCGGGAAAACAGCGCAACCACAAGGACTATATGGCTCTGGTCTTGGCTGATTAATTAGATGTCTCTAACTTGTTAGTAGCTTATCAAAAGGCGCATGAGAGGGGGCCTAGGTTCAAGAGGGGTACTCAGTCTGCCAAAGGAGTTTGGTATGCCTACGGGGTACGCTCGTTTTAGGGGAGGGTGCACTCGCCTAGCTGCTAAAACCTTAGCGGACTTCTACTGGTTAGGGAGTCTTTGTAAAGGCCTCGTAGTGAATCACTGCCACTCACTAAAGAAAGTGTTTAAGGGCCCTGCAAACCCGGGCACAAAGGGAGACACGACTTTGTGGTGAAAGTGTGCAACCTCTGCAGAGTGAAAACTGATATATCAGCCGTGCTCACGGTCAAGAGCGGCTCGGACCCTCACATGTCTACTTAATTGGAATCTAAACTTTAATTGAGATATTTAATATTCCAAGCTTGATTTATTACTCAGATATCTACTCTTTTTTCATAAATGCGGGATGGTTTCATACATGCATAGTAAATAGGTTGTTAATGTCCAACTATTAATTAAAATGCTTACCGCTTTATTTAGCCATCCTTATTCTTTGCATGTCATTTATTTCCAATATACTTGCTGAGTACGACATGTGCTCACCCTTGCTATACCAACACTGCTCAGAGAAGAAAGTTGCAATGGAGCTAAAGATGTTGTTGAGTTCTAGGTATACGCAACTCCCGGTCGATTGCCTGTGAAGTGTGGAGCTGTCATTTCCAGAATAAGCTGTATATCTCTGATAGGCTTTTATTCACTGTAAATTTCTTTTACGTGACATTGTTGCTCATTATTCTATTATGATGTCGCTATATGTATGGACTTGATCCTGGCATACATTATGCATTCGGGTTTCTTTTAAAAACTGGGTGTGACAAAATTTGTCCGATCTCAACAGTTGGATATCCTCTGTTATTCGGTTTTGTAATTGAAGGCTGAAAATCAAATTTTTTAAGAAGAAGATGAAGATATTCTTGTAGTTCCTCATCAAAATAAAATCTCAATTTTCCCCGGTTAAGCAACGGCGCGCATGAGCAGTCATGTATGGAGTAGTATATATGAACCTTGATTTTGGATGTGCGAATGAAGGCGAAGCACATCGGGCACGGCTCGCACGAAGCGTAGATCTCTCATAGTCTCATATCCTGAGAGGTCGAGTCTCCCTAGCCTCCTGCAAGCCTGCAACCGTGTGAGGAAACAGGTGGAAGATCCAAACGCAAACGTGCTCGGCATTTTCGCTAACCTGTCTGATCGCGGCCACTTCAGACGCGTGCGCCGACGGATCGGTGTTCTTCCGGACCAGGTTGTGGCAGCTGGCCACCACGGCGCCGTCGCCGCCGAACGGGCCGGCCTCCGTCGCCACGCGCGGCTGCCGGGTAAGGCTGTCCGCATTTCCCGTTCGGTACCCTATCTTCCAGTATGGGTTTACCGTATAAAAACTACTGCAGCGGGCAACGGTCAAAGAAACGGTATCCAACGAAGAGAGAGGAGGAACTGGACGTGGCAAGGGGCCCGCGACCTGCGCGCCATCCCAACCACCGGCCGGCAAGCGGGGAGAGAGAGAGCCACCGTTACGCATACCCTGGGGCACCTCCATGGACGGCAGGAGCTGGGAGAACGGAGCTCAAGTTCCGAGGCAACGTGTCCGCTGGGGAGAGAGAGGGTGGGTAGCGGCCAACACGCTCGGGCTCGGCTCGCCGATGAAGACGACGGCGCACTGACATGTGATGGTGATGGGGCGAGGCCACGAGGTTGCCGGGGTCGCTGTCTCGTGGCTGACGCCGAGCCACTAGTAACTGTCGCGGCTGCCTCTTCGCCCAGATGTCCGCCGGTGTGTCGGTGAAGTCGCCGGCGACGAGCAATTCAGGTGGCGGAGATTCTGAAGAACACCGCTGCCCCGTCAGGATCGGGTTGAAATTTGATGGCAGGATGTTAAAAATTTGCTGGAAAAATAAATAAATAAATGTTTTGCTGATTTATTTCCTCGCTTGCCAAATTCCTAGTGCTTTTGAAAGTTACTCAGCACCCATCCGTGAAGACCGTGTTTTGGTTTGGTCCATCGACAGTTCAAGCTTCATCGGAACATTCATAAAATTCAAGTCAACTATTTAGATTTTTTTTTAAAAAAAATATGGTCTTTGGTTGCATAGTTCAATGCACATAGCCTGGGGCGTTATTACAAAGTCACAGCTCAAGACACAGATTACAAATGAACAATCATATGACGTTTGAAGTCCCGGTTCCACAAACAACACAAACATGAACACGACCATGGCGTTGCTCATTTAGCTTTCACAAATAATTTGCAAGAAAAAAAAAAGCTTTCACAAACCATCCATGATCAACCTTCTTGTCTTGTCTTCTCCGGCACATCACTTCATTCAGAATTTCTCCTTCTCAAAGACCTCCTCAGCGATCCGGGCTGCCTCGCCCTCGGCCTGCCTGACCTCTATGCCGGATTTCTTATAGTACTCTACGAAAGCATCAGGGATGGCGCCGTGGAACCCAGCAGCGGCTGCAACCTCTGCCTTGGCTCCATACACCACCTTCTGCAATTGCCGGGCAATCATCTTCAGCTATTTTTTTCTCTTTTTTTCTGTGTGCGCGAATATACTCCTTGCAGTTCGTCAGGAAAAAAAAGGGGAAAATGGGCAGTGGGGCAGCAGCGATGTATGAACCTTGATCTTGGATAGGCTGATTAAGCCGAAGCACATTGGGCATGGCTCACAGGACGATTAGATCTCACAGTCGGAGAGGTTGATCTTTCCTAGTTTTTTGCAGGCCTAAGATGTGACAAGATCAAGATGAGTGTGTGAAGCAAATGGGCATGGTTACTCACAGGATGCATAGATCTAGTAGAATCTGACCTCTCTTATCGCGGTTACTTCAGCTGTTCAGCATGAGCCGATGGATCAGTGTCCTTGAGGACCAAGTTGTGGCAGCTGACCACCTCTTCGTCGCCGCGGACGATGACCGCCCCGAACGGGCCGCCGCCGCCGCCATCAACTGCTCGGTAGGCCAAACCCCAAATCAGAGACTCCTTAAGCGATTACTAGAACACAAAACAAAAATTTGAGGAATCAAGAAACTGGAAATCTCACACTACTCTGTCCATCACTCCCAATTCCAAGTTCTATCGAACTGCAGTTCGACCCAAACAGAACCTCATGATTATCCAACGTATCGGGTCATGAACAGAGTTCGTCAGCATGAATTGAAGAGAGTGAGTATTTCAAAAAAAAAAAAAAGGGGGGGGGGGGGGGGGGAGTGAGTGAAAACATACATGATGTTCCCTGGGGCGCCTCCATGGATGGCACTGGCAGGAGCAGAATAGAAGAAGAAGCTAGGGCTCCCAGCGGCGACGGCGAAGGGAGGAGATATCCTGAATTCCTGATGGGGACAAGTTTGGGATCGCTGTCTCCTGCAGTGGTGCTCGTATGAAGTATGATTCCAGTTGGTTGGTAGTGGGGAAGGTACTGTACACTGTACACAACTAGCATACAGATCTCCACATGGACAACATATGAAGATGTGTTGATACCAAAAAGAAAAAAAAAACAAACTTGTAAGGAAGTGATTGTATGAGAACCTTAAAAATGAGAAAGATCACACTTTACACAGGCTTTTGTGTTGAAACATATCTTGATATGCTCCGGCTACTTGCATCTAAATCATTTTCTCTAGTCCACCGGGTTGAGTCAGTACATTCTGCTGAACAAAGTTCATCAACGAGGGAAACCTGTACCTGAAATTGGTATTTCGTTCTCAATTTGCATTCGTTCTCTGTGCTAGTTAACTCAAATTCAAAACGTGCTAAGGTACCATAAGAATGACAGCAACTGAATTCCATTAACTGCGCATTAAGCTACAGCAAAGAACCACCTTGTAAGTTTACATGACATTGGGATATCCTCGGCATGTAACACATTTGGACAGATAGTTTTCTGAAGCAATGGAAATCTGGGCATCCTATTATTCCTTCTGAATGAGCATTGTACAAATATGAGATTTGTTTTTCTGCTAAACATCAGTACATCTGGAACTTCTCCTTGGTCTTCTCGAAGACCTGCTCAGCGATCAGCGCTCCGTTGCCCTCAGCCTTCTTGATCTCCAGGTTGGCCTTCTGGTAGAACCCAGTGCCTCTCAGAGCATCAGCGATGAAGTCATCGAATCCAATGGCAATGGCAGCCTCCGCCTTAGCTCCATAAACTAGCCTCTGCATTGCAGAATGAGTAGAAATGTTAGACAAAAGTATCAGCTGAGTTCAGAAGGCTAAGCAATCAAAACAGCAGAGCAGAGCATGGACCTTGATCCGAGAAAGATGAACTGCACCGAAGCACATTGGGCATGGCTCGCAGGAGGCATAAATTTCACAGTCGGACAGCTCAATTTTCCCTAGCTTTTTGCAAGCCTGAAATATGAACATGCAGAGATTATGTGAAGCAGATATCAAAGAATGGAATGGGCTACTAAAGATCACAAGAAAGATGTGTTAACTTCTGACAGTGGCTTGAACTTGAAGCATTTTACCTCTCTTATTGCAGTTACTTCAGCATGAGCTGTTGGATCAGTGTGCTTCAGAACCATGTTATGGCAGCTAACTACTACTTCATCATTACGGACAACCACCGCACCAAACGGACCTCCATCACCGCAATCGACTCCCCGATAGGCTTCTTCCACTGCTTTTGTCAAGAATTTGTGGTCCCTGTCCTGTACGGCTGCAAAAGTTGCGAGAACGTGTGTTTTTACAGTTTTCTTGCTGTCCTTTACATATTTCAATTTAACAAAGACTGAACACTATGACTGTTTAGATCAGATATAAATGCTTGATTTTTGTCTGTAAGTTAAGCTGTGCAATTACATGGGACCTAGAAGTAAAAAAAAGTGATTTCATTGTTGTACTTGTATGGTCTCAGGTTCTAAATAGCGGGCTAAGGGGTTTAGCGGCTGGACTCTGAAAACAGCTAATAGCGGGCTAAATGAGGCTATAGCGGGCTATAGCGGCTAAATTACATGTGAGTTCAAATAGCGGCACCATGCATAAATAGCTATAGCGGTCTATAGCGGAAGCTATAGCGGGAGATTTAAAACTTCACCTTCCTGATGACCAGCAAATGCAGCGGCCACCGAGATGGTTCCATCCTTTGACTGCACAACTACATTTAAAAAGTAAAGGAACATTTAGATCATAAGCAGTATACCCTTCACCTAACATTGATCATAGAAGTGATACGACAAGAAAACTGAGTATATTTCTTCCATTGTCCTGAAAATGTTGTGTCCGAGCTACCACAAAGAAATCAGTCAGGCAGGCAAGAAAATGGGTAGCAGCACAGTGATGAAGGTTCTCATTTCAAGCACTTACATATAAAAAAAAAGAGTTCTCATTTTAAGCAAAGACATTATTTCAACTTAGCTCATCACATCACATCAATTCTGACTAATACGATTCTATGAGACAAATACTATGGCACAGTTGCAGACAGGAGATGGTCAGTTCAGCACTTTCATCAGACTTCAACATATTTAAGTAGGTCCTAACTTTGTGATTCTAAACCCAACAACCTTTGTGTCAGATTACAGAATGTCCTAGCGGTACAGGGTTACATATGGTGCGAAACACCACATTCAGGCACTATTTCCTGTCACTTGGTAGTTGATACCTACTCCATAGTCCATGGCCGTGTTTAGTTACAAAAATCAAAATTCCAAAAAAAATTTCCGGCACCTGCATGGAGATTTAAATCTAGACGAAATAAAAAACGCATTGCGACTGCTGTCTGTAAATGGCGAGACGAATCTAATGAACCTAATTAGACTGTAATTAGATGCTAAATTGCTACAGTAATGCTACAGTAAATAACCTCTGATGACGGATTAATTAGACTCATTAGATTCGTCTCGCGATTTACAGACAAGTTCTGAAATTATTTTTGTGATTAGTCTATGTTTAGTACTTCAAATGTAGAAAGATGTCTTTTCAAAAACTTTACAACGCGCAACTAAACACGGCGCATATATGTATTTAGCATCAGCAGTTGGTGGCAGGACGCCTTTGGGATGAGCGGGCATGACAGACAAGATTGACAGCATGGCTCACAATCCAACCACAAAGGACGCCTTTGGCTGACTGATGAACGTTCCAAAGGCACAGGACAGGAAACCACGGAGCAAGAGCAAAGGAACATTATGCCTGACACATGGATCTGCATCTCGAGGCTACAATAACACAACACCGATGGGCGATTGCTGACACATGCGTGTGCATCCACCAACCATGTAACAGTAAACTTAAGGCAACGATGCGTGCTTCGACGGATTCCAGCGAGAGAGAGAGAAAAAAAATGTGTGAGGCAAAAAGCTACCAAATTGGGACCTCTTTCTCGGTTTCTCCTAACAACAGAGCTGAGCGCTCCAGGAAGCATGGAGCAGCGGCCTGACCCAACCAGTGCCTGCATTCCACGGGATTTAGGCTATACATAACCGACTCTGGTACCGAAGGAAGTTGAACTCCGATCGGCGCGGAACCAGTAACCGAGGGCGATCCGTGTCCCGGAGCCACCAGAAGCAGAGCGCACCCGATCCAGAAAGATTCAGACGCCAAGAGCCCCCGTCGCCCGAAACAGGGGGGGGGGGAGCGGGAGGGAAACGTACCCTGCGCCTCCTCCATGGCGGCGGCGGGGGGGAGGGCTCCGGCAACTCCCGAGCGCGCGCGAGAGAGGAAGGGGATGACTTGTCCCGCGACGATGGCGTCTCGTGCGTTGCCCGCCGCTCGTCTAACTAAATAAGAAGGCGGGTGGGCCCCCCGGGGGGGGTGCGACTCCGCTTCGCGCCACCCGGAGCCGCTGGCAAGCGGGACGGGCACCGGCCACCCACGCTGGCCTTGTTTGGTTTTGCAAGAATCTAACGCGCACATTTTTCGAGAAGAGAATTTCATATATATGGTGTACTAAATGAAGTCAATTTATAAATTTTTTTAGAGATGTGTGTAACTTTTCACGACGAATCTAATGACGGTAATCATCCTCTAATCGCGCGGTCAAAGACCTCATTAGATTCTTCAGAGTCACTAGTGCAGGGATTCTGAAGTTGATTTTATAAACTGACTTTGTTTGACACCGTAATTAGTGGTCAAAGTTGTTACTATTCCTAGCGTGCTATAATTGTAGCACAACCAAACAACGCCCTTGTCCGCGGCTGGCGGGTCGGGCGGCGCCGCCGTGTGAACCCCGTGGACCAGGCGCACCGCCGCCGGTGGTGGTGGGCCCTCTCGTGTAGCGGCCATGTGCGGCGGGGTGCCTTGGCGTACGGGCTAAGCACTCCGTCCGCCCCCGTCGCCGGCGCCGGCCACGCCACCCCCGGCGCTCTCCGATCACATGCCTTCGTGTTCGCTCCCAGTGTGTTTGGATTAGCTATGCATCATGACAATCGGATAACAATCTAACTTTGAGATTTTTAACGGTACAGATCAAAAAAAAAATCTTTGTTACTGCTCCTCTCTTCTCTTTTTAAATGACAATGTAGTGCTCCTGCAAATTTCTTTTAAAAAACACATCCAAATTTTCTTAAATATAAATGGTACGAATGGCCAGATTACTGCGGTAGAAATTAAACCACCTAGATTCTTATAGTCACGTAATGGTCTAGTAAAATCCAATCAACACGCATAAATGCATAGCCGAAAAGTCCAACCACCACCTGTATTCCATGGATCTAGATGGTTGTGACTCTGCCCCTTCGACCAAGACCTTGCTCTTTACCGTATCGATCTTCCCATCCAAACAAGCCGGGGCATTCCTCTTTGTCGAATACCACGGTGGTAATACTCATAGTCCTAGTGGTATATTCACAGTCTAAATTGGTTCTTACATATTTTTAGTTTAAAATTATACACGATTAGAGCCTGATTCTTTTAGGACCAGTCCTTAGATAATTCAAGTCAAATTTTGATGCTCTTTATCACCTCTAAGTACAATCCATCCTTAGATAATTCAAGTCAAATTTTGATGCTCTTTATCACCTCTAAGTACAATCCATCACTGCTGGAGATTAGCTGAATACTAGTATGCCACATTTTATTGCAATGTTTTGGATCGGACATCGGACTTTTTTTTTTAATTTTGAATGGGGACGTCGGACTTTTTAGACACCCAAGTTGAGAAAACAAAAAAAGAAGTAAAGGATATCCAATAGTAAGGAGTTAAAAGTAACGCGTTGTGGAAGGAAAGAAACGCGCGTTTGTTTGAGCGCCATGTCTCGACGAGTCCACGGTGCGCGAGCTCCTGGAACGCGCTGGACATTCGTCTGTGGACAGCGGCTGGGGCTCGGCGCTTAGGTTGTCTAAAGCCAGAGTACTCCTCCTTTAAATTATAATAGGTTGTTTGAATTTTTTTGACTTCAAATTTGACTACTCGTATTATTCAAAAAATTTATGCAAATATAGCCAACTTTAAGTCATTCATAACTTGTATTCATAAAGCAAGCCACAATAAGAGTGATATCTTGCTCAAATTTTTGAATAAGACGACTGGTCAAACTTGATGTAAAAGAAATTAAATAATCTATAATTTGGAACGGACTGCAACTTTTTTAGATTGTAACGAGATTCATCTAATTAAAACAATGTTAAGTACCAAGAAGCTATGTAGAGAAAGGTATCGAGCCAACCGAACACTTAAGTATATGTTATTATTTTTTTAATTTTTAATGTATTTGCATTATTAAGGATATTAGGAACAAATAAACAGTGCGGCTTTTTAATCACAACTACTATAATTAATTAGGGGTAATAAGATTATTTCTTTCTACTAGTAATATGTCTGAAATTTTTTAAATAAATAGTCTTTGTGTTACCGAAGGAGTATTTTGGGAAGGAGGGAGTACAAGATAAGCTAGCCACTCGATCCTCGGTCTCCGTGCATACGTGGGTGTCCTACCCTTAAGCCTTATCATCACTTTGCCAAACGATAATAAGATAATAATCATGTGCTGGCTCATGATGCTGACACGTACGCCATCCGTCAAAGCATCTTCCCGGAAGGTGATCTGATTCATGCACGAGGAAGCCGATGGAGCACGTACCATCATGTGTCGTGTGGGCACAGCGTCCAGCGAGCGTGGTTGGTACGTGGCGTCCAGAGCGTGCTGCGGATAATGCGAGGCGTGTGGCTTTGCTGAGTGGAGACGTACGTACGTCGTCACAACACAAGGGCGAGCGGCCAGGAAGCGGTAGCACTCCATATATAGACCCGCCTACGTGTGTGATTCCATCAACCACATCTGTTGATCATGTTTAGATACACAATAAAAAATTATATAAAAAATCAAATGATCTATAATTTTAGAGGGAATAGCATTGAAAGCTGTTTGAAAGAAGAAAAAGAATATAGTTATACTTAACTTTCTTGTTACTGCATCAACATTTCAGTTGTTTGCACCATAAGATAAGGTTTTAGTTGCGAAAAGTGTATGTAGCATAGCGGTTACAAGAGCCTCGGTAGCACATCAGGTCCTGTATTTAACTCCTCGTGGGAGCGAAAATTCTAAAATTTAACGGTGTCAGTTGTGTATTCAATGCTAGATGATGTCTCCGTTCACAACGAGGCACTTGTGGTGACTTTATCAATTTTGAGGATTTGCCGTGCCAGTCTTCGAAAATGCTCATAGGAGTAGAGTTTGTGTATGCGTATTTATAGAGATGTAAATGTACTACATTATGAGTGATTGATTTGTACTGTGTATCTGAAAAAAAAATAAGGTTTAGGTTTACATCTCCCATCTGTCACATCCCGCCGTCTAGCAACTCACATAACAGCGTCGTTATGGTTATGGTTATGGTTATGGTTGTGCCATGGACTTTCACTTTCCAAAAGGTTGGTGGGCTATTTAGGCCAATGGAAGCGGAAAACGTCGGACATACCTGTCGTTGGCCCCGCCATGGTGAGTGAGATCATTTTTCTTCATATTTCTTACCATGGGCTTCGGGAACAGCCTAGGTTTGGCTCACTGTTTGCTGGATACCATGGGCCAGCCTTGGTGTCGGAATGTTCTAGCCATTTGCAATTTTCCATTTCTACAAAAAAAAAACAATGAAAGCCAGAAACAGTCGGAGAAACCACATGAGCTTTTTGGTTAACCAAAAGCTAACTTTAATTTTAAAGCCATCTTTTAGAAAGCCCAAAACAAACCGACTAGCACGAGACAAGATGGCACCTATGACAACAGGAGTTTAAAGAGCTTAGAGCTAGCTAGTAAATTAGTTTTTAATCGTTGAACAGTCTATAAAGTGACGAGATAGCACTAGAAGAAGAGATGATCTCGCACATCTCCCAATACATTTCTCTCTCGCAACACTTCTCCCAATGCTATCAGCTACTCTTGTTTTTCTTTTTCTTTTTTTTGGCTTTGAGCTAGCTGCTGCCTTATACCATTGGACACCGCCTTATGCCTAAGAGCAAGGCTAATAACCTCGCCGAGCAGCCGGCTGCATGTGCGGTTGTCCTCCCGTTTCTGCGCCCGCTACTGGCGGTATGTCAGCGGTTCAGTGCATACGAGCCCACATGCAGGGAACAGAGCGCCTGCTTGAGCCGGTGGGGAGCAAAACGTTGGCTTTCTTCTCTCTCGTCTCTTCTCTCTCCTCCACATAGAATTCAGTCTGCTTGTAGCTTTCTATAATACTTGCTCTAACATCACTTGGCAAAAAGATAAGAATTTCAGTGGATAAATTCCATTTTTTGCAATCCAACTCTTGCCTCGGTTTGATTTTCGCCATTGAACTTCAAAACCAAGTATCTTCGACCACTCAACTATGAAAACCGTTCATTTTCATTTTTGACCATCGGGCAGTTTTGGTGGCCGGTTTCGCTGACATGGACGGCACATGGCTGTGGGACCCACTTGTCAGCCATCCTCTCTCCTCTTTCTCTTTCTTTTCTCCTCCCTCTTTCTTCTCTCCTCTCTCCGGCGAGGTACCTGGACGGCGGGGAGGCCGGGGAGGTTCCCGAGCCGCCGCCGCACCCCCTGCCCCGACGGCCGCCACCGCCGCTCCCTCCTTCCTCCCCTGCCCCGCCGGGCGCCCCCTGCCTTTGTCGCCGCCCCTGCTCTACCGCTTGCCCAGCCCAGCCTCGCCGCCCCCGTTCGTGTCCGGCGAGCTGCCCTAACAAGGCGCGCGCAGCGCGACGCCGCGGCGGCTTGGCGCGGTAGCCAGCGGGGGTAGGCGGCCATGAGGCTAATGGAGGCCGGGCGCGCGCGCACCAGCTGTCCAAGGGAGTGACGAAGCTCACCGGCTAAGCGCAGCGTGGGGACCGGTGGCGAGGAGGCGGGGCGACGACGTCCGACGGCGGTGGCGATGGAGCTCCGCCGAGGAGGACCTGCAGAAGGGGAATCGACCAGGTGAGGACCGGAATCGGTCGAGGAGAGGACATGGAAGCTCCCTGTGCAAGGAATTGAAGGGAGCCTCATCGGAGACGACGAATCGAGGACGGCCGGCGGTGGGGAAGAAGGTTGCGCCACCAGCGCTGCGCCTCGCCGCCAGGGCGCGCCAGAGAGGAGGGAGGGGGCGGAGGGCCACACGCGCCGGAGAGGAGGGAGGGGCCGACGGCTTGCCCTGCGCGCGGCGGAGAGAGAAATAGGAGAGAGAAAGAGAGAAAGAGAGAAATAGTAGAGAGATAAAAAAGAAGATGACAGGTGGGTCCCACCGACATGTGGCAGCCACGTCAGCAAAACCACACCCAAAACCATCATGATGGCCAAATGTGAACGGTTTTGAGAGTTCGATGGTCAAGGATACCCGGTTTTGGAGTTCAATGGCCAAAACCACACCGACAAAAATGGCCAAAAATGGACTTTATAATAAGATAAGAACCATGTGCTGGCTCATGCTGACACGTACGCCATCCGTCGAAGCATCTTCCCCGCCGGAAGGTGATCTGATCCATGCACGTAGCAGCTTGTCGTGTGGGCGCAGCCAGCGTGGTTGGTGCCGTCCAAATAATCACGCTGCGGATAATGTGATACGGTGATACCATCAACCACATCATCAATTCATCATCTCCCTTATTATATATACTAAGCAATTATACATGTGCATTGGTACACACAAAATTGATATTAAGTATCGGATAAGTATCGGTGCCCGTGCGTTAATTTGTAGAGATTTACGTGATCAAGTCTTAGATGGAGGGGGTTGATACAACTTGCATATCGGATGGATTAAGGTTCACCGATCAATAAAACGAGACAAACCTAATAAAAAATTTAGGTACAAACCTTACTTATTTTAGAAATAGATATAAATTTATCCAATCCCTACCTCCGTTTGAAACTGTGTTCTAAATATTTATGTACTATGCATCTGAATATAACGTTATGTTTAGATATAAAATAAAAATTATATACATAAAAATCAAATGGCCTATAATTTTAGAGATAGCAGCATTGAAAGCTGTTTGAAAGAAAAAAAAATATAGCATATAGAGAGTTACAATGTTCAATACTACCTCTGACTCAAATTATTAGTCATTTTAACTTTTCTAAATGCATATCTTTTGCTACGTATCTAGACATAATATATATTTTGATGCATAGTAAAATCTATATGTATAGAAAAATCTAAACGACTAATACTAATTTGGGACGGAGGGAGTAGATAGTTATACTTAACTTTCTTACTAGGTAATTATGTCCGTGCGTTGCTACAGACAAAATTGGTATAAGCATCCTATACGTATTGGTGTCCGTGCGTTAATTTGTAAGGATTTACGTGACCGAGTCGTGGACGGAGGGGGTTGGTCCAACTCGTATACGGGACGGACTAAGACCCACTTGTCAATAATATGAGACAGACCAAACCAAAGACCAAACCAAAAATTTAGGTGAAGACCTAACTCGAACGGGTGGAAACCTTACTCGCTTTAGTAAAAGGTATAGATATAGATGAGCTAGTGTTTAGAAGGACTGCTTACGGCTCCGGGTTTAAAAAAAAATCTTATGTAGAGTAACAACTGCTTATGAATGTTTACCAATGTTATTACTAACTCGTTAAGCGTGCCACTCAAGCTGCTGCTACCATGTTAAGTCTGCAGGGCTCCTGAATGCAGACTGAACAAAACCAGGTTCTATGAAGTTCCTTGCGGGGCAGTGGCGGAACCAGGATTGAGTTGAACCCCGGGCCGAGTTTTAAATATAGTTGTGACAAAAACCAGACGTCGACAAACTCATAGTTCAAAAGATACACGAGAACATAATGGAAGTTCAAAAGATACACGAGAACATAATGGAAAGATAGAAAACATACAATAAGTGTCATCGCGAAGTAGTATATTTATTCTTCTTCAGCAATTTTTTGGGCCGAACCCCGGGCCATGGCACGGGTGGCCCGGGGTGTACATCCGCCACTGTTGCGGGGGTTCGTGGTTCAAGCTGAACGCACGAGGTTCTGTCAAGTTACTTCTGAGGATTGGGGAGCATGAGCTTCGTTCGATTCCATTCTGGGCTGGCTATGCTACCATGGTCAGAGTTCTGAATCAGTTGCGTAGCAGCAGAGTTCTAATACGGTTTGCACTTCCTGGACAGGAGTGCGGCCGAAGGCCGAGCACAATTCTTGTTGCCGGGCAACAAGCCGTGTGTAAAGGTTGCTCCGCTTACACCTACAGTGTCAGTGCACACACTACTCTGTTTGCCAGCAGTACACACTGCACACTGCCACCCTACCCGGGGAATTCATCCTTGTCGATCTTGTAGCACTCTCTTCCGTGTGCTCTCCTTTTACTATATGGTTCAAGTGTTTATTAAGTACCATGCACCAGTTTACCTGATGTTATTTGTTGGTTCACTTTTGGCATCGTTCCCTTCTGAACTTTGGGCCAGTCAGAGTCATCCCCTCCTAGTTAATTTCAGTGTCAGTGTCAAAGCATTCAGAACTCTTCAGACTAGCCAAGTATCACTGTTTTTTTTTTGAAACTGCCAAGTATCACTGTTTGCATTGCAATAAGTAACAAGTGACAAGTCCATCATCAGTGTCAAATTCTTGTTGTCTAATAATTCCATACATGATCCGTTTCAAAAAAAATAATTCCATACATGAAGTAGTGTGCATAACCACAACAGGAAATGCAGGTCCTTTGTTGATGTGAAGTTGAGGGAGGAAACGTCACCAGTTTTTATGAGTTAGCATGAAGTTACATAATGGTAGAGCCCACTTTTCAATTTTGGGCGGTCATTTTCTCTGGTAGGTCATTAGCTGATAACTGGATTCGAATTTGCCCTAGCCCTTGCCGTGTCAACAGATCAACAGGCAATATGGAGCATGTGGAGAGAGGTCAAGGTGTATAGAGAAACAAAAGACGTCGCACATCTCTAAAGCAATCTATCACATGATCGATGCATGCCTTGATCGGACCTTCTGTTCATTTTTTTTTGACAGCACCTGATCAGTTCTGGTGGACATGGTGGTCTCGAATGTTGAAGGCAGCATCGTGTTGAATGTAGTAACTTCATGGATTTTGTTCAGACTCTGAAGAATCAGTTGTATTGTTGAACTAGCTAGGAGTACATGTATGAGCTGAAAACTGATTTGTTAACAGTCTTGTTTAATGCAATAAAAAACAATTAATCTATTAATCTTGTTTAATTAAAATGGGACAAAGCATTGGCCGCTTTTCAAGTGAAAACTGATAGTAGATAAACTGAATGTATACTTCTTTTACATTACTCTGAATGATTATTTTTAATATGTTCTCAGAGAGAAGATATTTATTTATGAGTGACCATCAAGTAATTGCCAGCAGTAGGAAGGAAAATATTTCCATATTTTGAAGCGAATCCGAGTCCTTCTAACAGGAAAAAAAACAGCTGTCGGCCTGTCCGATCAGACTGGCCCAGATCCGCATCCTCTTCCCTCACGGCCCAATATATACTGGGGAAAGGGACGTGCCAGTTCTCCATCTCCGTCTCCCCCAAATCCCCGCGCTTGAGCCCTAACCCACCTGAGCGCTGCGCATGGAGATGGCGGCGGCCCTGGGCGTGGCCGAGCTCCCGGCATGCTTGGTGTTCGCTCCCGAGGATGAGGTGGCGGTGGAGTACTACCTCATCCCCCGCCTCCTGGGCTGGCCGCCTCAGATGGACGGCCTCATCCTTGAGGACGACCCGCTGAGCGCGCCGCCGTGGGAGCTCCTCGAGCGGAATGGGCGCAAGGACGAAGCTTTCTTCCTCGCGGAGGGGCAGGTGCGGTGCGGGAAGGGGACGCGCCAGAAGCGGACCTGCGCGGGCGGCGGCTGGTGGGAGGGGCAGAAGACGTGCGCGGAAGGCAACAAGCTGCGCTTCCCCGGCGGCGGCGGCGACAAGGAGGTCGCGTGGCACAAGAAAGCCCTCAACTTCCACGGCGGCGGCGGCGAGAAGGGGAGCACGGGATGGGTGATGCACGAGTACGCGGTCACCGCCCCGGAGGATCTGGCCCGCTCGCCCCTGAGGCTGTACCACATCCGACGCAGCGGCTACGGGAGGAAGCAGAGTGGCGCCATGGAGGTGCCGCGCGCGCTCGGCCTCCCGCCGGGCTTCCTCTTCGCACCCGAGGACGGCGACGTCGTCGAGCACTACCTCCTCCGCCGCATCCTGGGCCAGCCACTCCCGCTCGACGGCCTCATCCTCGACGGCGACCCGCTCAGCGCGCCGCCGTGGGAGCTCCTCGCTCGCAACGGATGCAGAGACGACGCCTTCTTCTTCACTCTGGGGCAGGCGAGGAGCGGCAAGGGCTCGCGGCAGAGGCGGACATGCGCGGGCGGCGGGTTCTGGAACGGCGAGAGGAATTGCGCCGACGGCGAGAAGCTGCGGGTCCCTGGCGGCGCGGAGGTGGCGTGGCGCAAGAAAGCTCTCAGCTTCCAGGAAGGCGGCGAGAAGGCCAGCACGGGGTGGGTGATGCACGAGTACGCGATCACCGCCCCGGACCACCTGGCGGAATCGTAGATGAGGCTTTACCGCATCCGGTTCAGCGGCCATGGCAAGAAGCGGAAGAGGGGAGAAGCGGATTCCTTGGCCGACGAAGCAGCTCCGGCCGCGGCCCGGCGGCGTGTGGCAGAGGACGCTCTGCTCGACATGTCAACTTCGCAGCCCAGCTGTTCTTCTTCTTCCATGGTGATGGTGGAGCACGCCGACGGCAATTGTCCCACTGATGCAGACCACCAGCTCGCAGCGCCGGTGTCAATTCCGGCGAACCAGCAGGACCTCAACCCCGGCATCACCGCTGATACTAACTTGGATTTGGGCTTTCTGGACAACTTCGACATCGACGAGTTCATGCGTTCCCTCGGCGACTTGCCCTCAACCTCAACAGACCCGTGCGTCTTGCCAGCAGTGACGGATACGGGAGCATATCTTGATGCTGATGCTGTGGGATCAAGCTTCTTCGGCCAGATGGGATCACAGTACAATGGCGTCGGCACCGGTCAGATGGCATCATCTTCTCTGCATCGTGGCTGCATGGAGCCTGCCGATTCCTTCGTCACTGGGCTCAATCAATCCTATGCAGCCTGTTAGCTCTGTTGATCAAGCATGGAGAAGCCTGAACTTCTTGCGACAACTTATGTCTATTGATTTCCTGCAAACTTCTTAGGTCTTAGCTTAATTTTGACACTGTGCTCAACCAATCCTATGCAGCCTATTAGTTCTGTTGCTCAAGTACAGAGAAGCCTGAACTTGTTGCGACAACCTGATGATATCTATTGATTTCCTGCAAACTTCTTAGGTCTTAGCTTAATTTTGACACCTATCGTTGGAAACTTGTACCACGAAGAAGAGATAGTTAACATACTCCTGTTGTGTTTATCTATTGTTTTATATAAGCTGGTAATTTTCAGAATTTACTTCTGTGACTATTTGGTTACTGATTTTCCTCTACCTTCTGATTCTATTTATATGCAACTTCCCTCACAAACTTGCCTTCAAAAAACAGTGCACCCCATCCTCAGCAAATCTATTGCAGATTTACTCGGTTCCCTTTTGCAGATCTTAAGAGATTAAAGAAGTAACTTGCCACATATTCTTTCAATTCCTCTCCAACCTCAATCACACGCCATCTTCTCTTCTTAACCTCTTATAATTGTGTTCTTCGTTTTCCTTTCCGATCCCAAGGCTGGGAAAAAAGTAGTATTCTTGTCTCCCGACTGAAGTCATTTGACATGAGCCCTCTGACTCCAGAGCAAGTCGCCAAGTCCTGCTGCTGCTGTATTCTGTCCAATTTCTCATGCAGAAAATGCTCCCTAGAAATTGTATCCTGGTCAATTCTATCAACACCGCACAGAATGTAAAACCGGTTTTATTGGTTGGTCCGGCGGCGGCGGCGGATGTGATGTGGGGAAAGCAGTATGTCAGGCGCAAGAAGGTGGCTGGTTAGCTGTCACATATCGTCGTTTGATTAGATTAAGTCGAGTTTGTTTGGTTAGTTTGTTGGTCGTTGGATTTAGATTAAATCAAGTCAGTTTGGTTAGTTTGTTGGGTTCGGTCTGTTAGAGATTGAGTTAGTTGTTTGAGTCGGATAAGGAGAGATTTGTTTAGTTGAGGAAGAGTTGTTGTACGGGATATATATATATATCCCCAACCATGTAATCTCAGAACCAATCAATATACAAGTATCTTCTTCGTCCACCTCTCTTCTTAACAAGCGCAGAGCAGGGAGCCAACGATCCTTTCCCTCTGTAGTCAGCTATCGGCTAGGGAAAACCCTAGCCATTACATTGGTATCAGCGACCAGGGATCCTACGCCATGGGTGATGACGACAAGAGCAAGGCCTCGGCCGAGTCTTTGGCTGAAGCTGAGAAGGAGCACCGGGAGTTGATGGCGGCTCTCCTCAAGAAGCTTGACGTTCTGTCCTCGCTTGAAGAACGTCTCGGCCGCATCGAACAGACGCAGAAATAGATGAGTCTTCACGCGCAAGGACCCGAGCTCCTCCAGCAACGCAAGGAGGGCCCTCTCGGCCATACGCGCTTCCACAAGCTGGAGTTCCCATCCTTTGATGGCACCAGTGACCCACTGCCTTTCCTCAATCGCTGCGAGCACTACTTCCGTGGCCAGCGAACGCTCGAGGAGGAACAAGTCTGGCTAGCTGCTCTCCATCTCCAAGGCTCGGCGCAGCAGTGGTACATGCGTCTGGAGCGAGAAGAAGGCGTCCCCTCATGGCGCCGATTCTCAACCCTCCTGGACATGCGCTTTGGACCTCCCATCAGATCCAATCCACTCGGCGAGTTTGCAGCATGTCGACACTCAGGATCAGTGGCGGACTACCAGGAATGGTTCCTGGCGCTTCTCACCCGCGCCGGACCCCTGTTGGAATCACAGCAAGTTCAACTCTTCATCGCCGGCCTAGGCGAGCCTCTCAGCATTGATGTTCAACTCCAAGGGCCAAATTCTCTGGAAGTCGCCATGAGCCTGGCCCGTGCGTATGAGCGCCGGGAACAGATCACGGTGCCACCAGCGCATCCGGGTCGTTCGGCGCCGTCGTCCTCGCGCGGCCTCCTTCCGAGTCCCTCACTGACTCTGACGACATCTGCAACAGCTGCCCAGAGCGCCGCGACGCCAGCACCACTGGCCCTGCCCGCCGCTTCGACAGTGCCGGCACTGTCACTGTCGCCGGCCGCACCGTGCGCCGCCTCTCGCCGGCCGAACTTGAGGAACGCCGCCGCAACGGCCAATGCTTCAATTGCGACGAGAAGTACGTCTGCGGCCACAATCGTGTGTGCGCCCGCCTCTTCGTCATGGAGGTGGAGAGCAGGGACGACGACGACGGCCTGGAGGAGACAGACGTTGAAAAGTCGCTGCAGATCTCTCTGCTCGCCATCGCCGGCGTCCGCACCCGCGACACCATGCAACTGAACATCCAGCTGGGACGCATCACGGTGATAGCACTTCTCGACTCGGGGTCTACCCACAACTTCGTGTCGCAGGCGGCCGCGCGTCACACCGGCCTGTGCTTCATCCCCCGCACCGACTTGGCTGTTACAGTCACCAATGGTGACCGCGTCCGCTGCCCAGGAGTCTTCCGCGACGCCACGTTCGCCATCGACAATGAGCCCTTCCGCGCCGACGTCTACGTCCTACCTCTGGGTGGCTACGACATGGTCCTCGGGACGGACTGGCTAGCGACCCTGGGCCCAATCCTAAGTGACTTCGGCCGTCACACCATGTCGCTATGGCGCTCCAACAGACGTGTCCGGTGGCGCAGCGTTCTTGGACCCCCCGGCGCGCGTCTACAGTCATTGCAAGGCCGTGAGCTTTTGGACCTCCTCCTGGATGAATTCACGAATGTCGCCACTCCGGTCGGCCTGCCGCCCAAGCGCGCTCGTGATCACTCTATCCATCTCATGCCGGGGACTCCCCCAGTGGCCGTCAGACCCTACCGATACCAGCAGTTGCAGAAAGATGAACTGGAACGGCAGTGTCGCGCCATGGAAAAACAAGGGTTGATCAGGCGCAGCTCCTCACCGTTCTCAGCTCCAGTACTCCTGGTCAGGAAGGCTGATGGCACTTGGCGCCTATGCGTCAATTACAGAGCACTGAATGAACGCATGGTCAAAGGATAAATTTCCAATCCCGGTGGTAGAGGAACTCTTGGATGAGATGTTCGGTGCTCGATTCTTCACTAAATTTGGATCTCCGTTCTGGGTACCACCAAGTTCTCATGAATCCGGCTGATATTGCAAAGACGGCGTTCAGAACTCATGATGATTTGTACGAGTTTCTTGTCATGCCATTCGGCCTCACCAATGCGCCGGCAACCTTCCAAGCTTTGATGAATGATGTGCTTCGGCCATTCCTCCGGCAGTTCGTGCTCGTCTTCTTCGACGATATTCTCCTCTACAGTGCATCATGGGCCGAGCACCTTAGCCACATTCGTGCAGTGCTGTCCGTTCTATGGGAGAACCAGTTATTCTTGAAACGTTCCAAGTGCTCTTTTGGTGAACCGTCAGTGGCATACCTAGGACATGTGATCTCTGCTCAGGGGGTCGCCATGGATACCAGCAAGGTTCAGGCTATCCTTGACTGGCCAACACCCTCGTCAGTTCATGCACTTCGTGACTTCCTCGGGTTGGCAGGGTACTATCGCCGCTTCATCAGAGATTTTGGATCCATCGCAGCACCCCTGACAGCATTGTTGAAGAAGGAGGCGTTCCGATGGTCATCATCAGCAGAGGCTGCGTTCAGGGAGCTACAACGTGCCCTCACCTCGGCCCCGGCCCTCACGCTACCTGACTTCGACCAACCCTTCACGGTGGAGTGTGACGCCTCAGGGTCGGGCATTGGCGCGGTTCTGCACCAAGACAGTGGGGCGATCGCGTTCTTCAGCCGCGCGCTTCCACCCCGGCATCGAGGACTAGTAGCTTACGAGCGGGAACTTATTGGTCTCGCGCAGGCGGTGCGCCACTGGCGACCATACCTTTGGGGTCGCAGCTTCGTCGTCCGCACGGATCACCAACCCCTGAAGTTCATCCTCGATCAGCGCCTGGCTACTATTCCACAGTACCATTGGGTCAGCAAGCTCCTGGGGTTTGTTTTCACAGTCGAGTACAAGCCGGGCAAGACGAACGTCGTGGCCGACGCGCTCTCCCGTCGCGACGCCGAAGAAGCCACTCTTCTCGCCGTGTCGGCGCCGTCCTTCAATCTTCTGGAGGCTTTTCGTGCAGCAACTTCTACTGATGAGGGCATGCAACAGATGCTTGCACGGGTGGAAGCTGGCACTTTGGGCGATCAGTGGAAAATCGTGGACGGCTTGATCACATACAAGAACAGGCTATTCGTGCCGGCCACATTTCTCTTGCTACCGGAGATACTTGCTGCAGCTCACAATGATAATCACGAAGGGGTGCAACGCACTCTTCATCGCCTCCGTCGTGATTTCCATGTGGAACATGCAAGCGCCGCCGTCCAAGAATATGTGCGCGCCTGCCCGGTCTGTCAATGGAACAAAGTTGAGCATCTCCAGTTTGGCAAGATGTCAGTATGGACTTTGTTGAAGCATTACCCAAGGTTGGAGGCAAGTCTGTGATCCTCACAGTAGTGGATCGGTTCTCCAAATACGTACATTTCATTCCCCTGGGACATCCGTATACTGCTGAATCTGTGGTGCGCGTCTTCTTTGCCGAGGTGGTCCGCCTCCATGGAATTCCGGCATCCATTGTTTCAGATCGCGGCCCGGTTTTCACGTCTGCATTTTGGAAGGCTTTATTCGCAGCGTCGGGGTCTAAGCTGCTCATGAGCTCGGCCTTCCACCCACAGACGGACGGCCAGACGGAGGCTATCAACAAAGCAATTGGCATGTATTTGCACTGCATGACGGGTGATCGACCGCGTCAATGGCTCCGTTGGCTTCCTTGGGCCGAGTATATCTACAACACGGCCTATCACACAGCCCTCAAGGACACTCCTTTCGTGTGGTTTATGGCCGCGATCCACTGGTGCTGAGAACTTATGAATCGGGCGACATCAGAGTTGCTGCAGTGGCTCAGACCATGGAGGAACGCGACATGTTCATTGAGGATGTTCGCCTACGTCTGGAACAAGCTCAGGCCATCAGCAAAGCTTCATATGATCGCAGTCATCGTCCAGTTCAGCTAGACGTTGGGGATTGGGTCTGGCTTCGCCTCCATCATCGCCCTCATGGTTCCCTGCCTGACTCGGCTCGCGGGAAGCTACGTCAGCGTTACTTTGGTCCTTACAAGATTATTGAGAAGATCAATGAAGTGGTTTTCCATTTGGCATTACCCCTTGGTACTCGGTTGCACAATGCATTTCATGTGGGTCTCTTGAAGAAATTTGTGGGTCAACCGCCAGAAAGTCCGCCTCCACTCCCTCCGACACAGCATGGAGCAATCATCGCTGTTCCTTCACAGGCGCTGAAAGCTCGTCTGTATCGTGGTGTTCGACAGATATTGGTTCAGTGGGAGGGTCTGCCCCCATCATTAGCTTCATGGGAAGATCTAGCCTCGTTTCAGACTCGCTATCCATCCTTTCAGCTTGAGGACAAGCTGTTACTCGAGGTGCGGAGTGATGTGATGTGGGGAAAGCATTATGTCAGGCGCAAGAAGGTGGCTGGTTAGCTGTCACAGATCAACGTTTGATTAGATTAAGTCGAGTCTGTTTGGTTAGTTTGTTGGTCGTTGGATTTAGATTAAATCAAGTCAGTTTGGTTAGTTTGTTGGGTTCGGTCTGTTAGAGATTGAGTTAGTTGTTTGAGTCGGATAATGAGAGATTTGTTTAGTTGAGGAAGAGTTGTTGTACGGGATATATATATATCCCCAACCATGTAATCTCGGAACCAATCAATATACAAGTATCTTCTTCGTCCACCTCTTTTCTTAACAAGCGCAAAGCAGGGAGCCAACGATCCTCTCCCTCTGTAGTCAGCTATCGGCTGGGAAAACCCTAGCCATTACAGCGGCGGACCCGGGGCGGCCATAATCCAGTTGAAGACAGTCCCGGCCTTGCCGGCGCGAAGGCACGGTTGCCACTTGCCAGTAGCCACACAGAGACAGAGCAGAGAGGAGCATTGCGTGAGAAGGGCATCGTCTCGCTGACTTGTGGGCCAACCAATAAAACCTTTCTCCACAGTGGGTGATGATTCATCGTCAATAGATGAGTGCCCGTGCGTTTTGCAACGGGTGATAAAATAATATTTTCAAAAATAATATATTGATATACTGAAAGAAGCTAAATATTTGATATTGATGTTCAAACGAATTCACCGTTACTAGAATAGGATTAAAACGAAATAGGCTAGAATAACATTATAGAAACATAGTAGATACGACTAAAATATGTCTTAACACATTGCGGAAGGATTTTTTTTGGTATGCAGTGCTGTCAAACGCCAAAAACGTCAACCACAAAGTTCTGCCGCAGTGAGCGAGCATCATGTGACTAAAGATTGTTAAATTCGTGAGTTTTTAGGGATAGATGCAACTATATTAATATGGAAAAAGGAAAAAAAAGGAAGAAAAGGGGGTTTTAGAAGAGGGTCAAGGCCCAACCAGCCCACCCCTCTTTCACTCACGCCCCTCCCTCCTGACCGACCCCTCCCCCCTCTTCCTCACATTCCTCCTCTCTTCCTCACCTCCCATGGCTTCCTACCTTTGAATCCAAGCTCTGGAGCGCTAAATCTTTCTTGAAAAGTACCAAAACGGAACGAGGAAGGTAAGAGGAGTATAGAGACGTGTATTTTAACAACACGAACAAATAATTATTTCTATGAATAAAAAGTTAAACACGATGAACAAACAATAATGTACTATGAACAAAATGCTAAACATCACGAACATTTGATTCTATAGGATAAATAACAAAAATGAATATCGCAAACAAATGAATCAATACCATCGACAATTTAATCTACAAAAGCGAACAAATGATTAGATAGTGCAAACAAATTTGCACATGCAGAAATAATTTTACATAAAAAAATACGCCTACATCGCAAGAAATAATTCTTATAGCACACATAGTTATATACACGTGCTAAACATAGGCAAAATAATAAAAATAGTAATAATAATAAAATAATAAATATAGTATTACATAAGAAAATGAATAAAGAATAAGAGTTGTAGCTGTTCTAATGAAACTAAAAAAAAGAAAAAGAATAAAAACAACCATAACCGAACCGAATTCAACCGACACCTGAAACTGTCAAAGAAAAATACTATCAAAACAATCTATAACAGCCACCACGGCCCAAATCATCTTCACACTGGGCTGAAATCTCGGACAGATCTGAGCCAAACAACTGCCGAAGTGCTGTCTTCCACCGCACGTGCGACAATTGCCTATCTATTGTGCGCGCGGCATATAGCCTTGGACACTTCGGCATGGACAAAGAGGAGGAAGAAGAAAAAATATGCCCCCTCTAAATCCAATTCTTGGATCCGCCGCTGCATTTGAAGACTAGTATTGAGATGGCCATACGTCCTATACTATCGTTAGCTGTGTCACTGTTGCCTTACAACATTACAAGCAAGAAGATCGTCTCAGATTCAAGACTTTCATATGTTTATTTTATTCATCTGCTTATTGTGGTATTTTTCTTAAAAAAAGGAACAAGATAGGAAGGCTGCCAATTATATTAAAAAAAAAGGGTCAGGCTACGCACAACAACATGATCGCAACAGCACTCCCTCCCAACGGGTGGAGAAGCAATGACTGATGCGTGCATACATGTTTTATTCATTCTTATTGAGCATAGCACATGTACGCAGGATGCCAGGCATCAGCAGGTAGCTTATTAGCAAGCCTTCACACAGAAGCAGCGGGCACGGAAGCCTACACACTTGCCGCCGCTGAAGCCTTCGGTCTGGCAGACGCTCGCGCAGTTGGCATCGTGCGCGCAGGGACCCTTGTACCGGTGGCTCGGCGACTGGCACTCCCTCGCCATGGCCACGCGCACCGGGCCCTGCTGCATCTCTGCGCACAAAAAAAAAAAAACCCAATCATCATCAACAGCATGCGTGTGAGCGATAGATGATCTTGACTGACTAGCAAGAATGTGTTCATGTGCAGAATTATTCCAAATTAAATCTGAAGTCCTAAAATCTTTCAGGCTCGACGCACATACCATTGGAACCCAGGAGGAAGAGGAGGAAGATGACAGCGAAAAGCTTTGGGGAAAGATTCATTCTAGCGCTTGTTGAGGAGTGGAGGAGGAAGACTAGGGTGGATGCTGGAGAGACAGATGAAACTCCGTCCCCTTCTTTATAGCAGCAGGCAAATTGTGTTCTGGGGTAGCTTCTAGAGAGGAACACTCACGTTTTCTCTCATGACTAGAGTGGTGTAGTGAGTCATACCATGATGTCTTTTGTCTTCATTCCCTGAGGTGCGTGAGATTTGCTTAATTGCTTGAACCGTACCTTCGACACCAAGGATGCTTCTTTCAAAAAAAAAAAAAAGAGACACCAAGGATGCATCCATCCAGCATCTTACATGGAAGTATGTGCACTAGCAGTTCTTGGAGCTTCTGCTTTATGCCACGCCTTTACCATGTACCCCGACCTGAAATCTGGATCCATATATGCTGTAGCAAAATGAAAATTATCGCAGAAAAATGAAGCTTCTGAAGAACCAAAAATACATGGCAAAAAAAAATCATCAACATCCGGGTTTAAAAAAAATCACTTCCGGAACGGAGCCTGGGTGCAGTACGAACGATGGGTGCCCAGCCAGCACCCGTGCCCACATCAGATTCCACGGCTCTACATAGCAAACCGGCCCGGCCACCACAGTACAGGCAACGTAAACCAAACGAACCAAGCGACGGCATGGCGGCGCCGAGCTTCGCTGGCTGCCGCGCCCTCCTCGCCGCCTTCCTCGCCGTCATTGCGGTGGCGGCGGCGGCGACGTGCTTGCCGTCGCTGCAGCGGCTGCTGTCGTGCCTGGACTTCATCGAGCACCGGGCGGAGGAGATCCCCGTCCCGTGCTGCGTCCAGGTGAGGGACACGGCGGCGCGGCAGCCGTGCTGCCTCATGCACGTCACGCGCGGCGACGCCGCCAGGCTCATCAGCCCCGAGTTCGACGCCGCCCGCGCCATGGTCAACGTCACCGGCCAGTGCCTCGGCGACGCCTCCGTCCTCGTCGCCATCGCCCGCAACTGCTCGGGTTCGTCACGTTCTTCACTGATCGACCCTGGAAATTTCTCCGGCCGTGAACTTTAGTTTGATCGATCGTGATCGTTCTTGCTTTGCTTCTTGTTCTCGATCTCGCAGGAAAGCCGCTCCCGCCGCTGACACCAGAGTTTACGTTTACTACTGCCGAGGTGCCGCCGCCGCCGCCATCGTCGTCGTCAGGTGAGCTACTGACGGTGACAGATTGGTCAGTTTTTGCAAAAAGAATTTGATGTGATGTGCTGATTTCTCATTCGAACATGGATCTTTTCCGTCCTGCACATACAGGAGCAACCAGGCTGCAGGTCTCGTCGTCTTCCACCTCATTATTGTTACTAGCCCTTCTTGCCAGCATCGTCGTCTATGGAGCCTTTGCTGTTCTAGGAAACTAGCGTTGGTCGAATTACTGACTCAATTAAGTTAAGTGTTCGTGCATGATGCATACGAGTTGCCCTTGTAGATTTATGTGTCTAGGTAATACGGACATGAAGTTCCATGTTCCAATTTGTAAGAGGACATGTCATGGATCTCTCCTTTTGTTTACGGGTAGATTGTGTTCAGTTTGCCCTCTAGCAATCTAGCCCCATGCACGCTCAAGAACATTAGCAACAACACTAATGCGTGGTCATGTCAAAGATCTATTATTGCTCAACGCGACGCGCATGTGCGGCATCATCGTTGACGGCCTAATTAACCGGCGGCGCCGGCGGCGTCGAGGGCAGGAGGGACAGGGCCAGCTCGATCTCGTCGTCGAGCCCGCGGTCCGCGCCGGCCAGCGGCGAGTCCTGCCCGGCGGCCGCGAACGCGCCATCGCAGCGCGCGGGGGTGCCCGCCGCCTCCGCGAGCAGCGTCTGCGCCCGCTGCAGGCCCGCGCCGCCGCCCCGCGCGGCGCCCCTCGCGGCGCGCCCGAGCCGGCGCACGGCGGCGGCGTACTCGGCAGCGCACGCGGCCAGGCAGTCCCGCCGCGCCGGGACCGTCTCGTTCGCCTGCATCCGGGCGATCCTGTCCCCCGTGTCCTTGGCCGACGCCCTCGCCATCCTCGCCGCGATGGCGGCGAGGCCGCGCGCGTCGGCGCTGGCGCTGCCCGCGTCGCGCCCCAGCTTCCAGACGCAGTAGTCGTAGCTGCTCCGGTCGCCGCCGGCGTAGCTCTCGCACTTGTCCTGGACCAGCGTGGCGGAGGCCGCGCGCGCGTCCAGGACGAGCAGGAGGAGAGCGGCGGCGCACAAGAGAGCTTGGAGGGAGGCCATGGCGAAATTTTTGGCTATGCCGCTCTGCATGTAGCCACCGTGGTTCTCAGGTGTTTCATCAATCAGATCCTATAAAAAAGGATGGTTAATTTGAAACGGTAGGAGTGAGTTAATTATTCGCGCAACGTGCGTGACCTTTAATGAAACCGATTGTTTTCATAGCTGGACATGCCAAAAAAAAACATATGGCCATAAAATAACATCTCCAGGGCGCGCTCCAGCCCAGGCGGAGGGGCGCGGCCCAGGCAGGGGGCGAGCCGGCCCAGCGCCAGAGGCTGGCAGGCCTGTGCTTCAGCGGATCGCGCAGCCCAGGAGGGGCGCACCAGCCCAGTGCGCTGCTTGGCCCCCTCTGCACAGAAATCCCGCCGTGGCAATATATCGGCTAGGCTACAAATACTTACTCTTACTCCTATAGACCCTGGAAGGAGAGCTGAAGGCGTTCGGACGTTCTCCGAGCGACACGTGGAGGGGAGATACCCGACGCGGGTCTTGGGCTGCCGGCTCGGTCGCTGCGCCGCGGCGCTCTCGCTGTGGGTGGGGCCGCGGCGGGCTGCCGCACCGCCTCCCCCGCACCGCCTCGCCTGCGACTGGATCCCGCTGGGGTTGTCGCGCTCGATCTCCAGGGGGGCGCCCTTTCCCATCCCGAGGCGGGGTATGGCGGAGGTTCGCAAGGAGAGGGGGAGAGGGCGAGCGGGGCGGTGGCGCCCGGGCGAGGAGGCGGGGCATGACGGATGTGGCAGAACCGCCTAAATTATCCCGGCTCAAGTGCGTAAACCATCACCATAAAGGCAACATTAGCTTAAACGCACTTCAAACGGAACAATTTTTGGTCTGTCGGGTAACGTCCCGATACAACCACCGATTCTCGGATCGAACAAGCATACCCCGCACGAAGGCGAGTTCAGAGATATTACAACCACAATTTTACAACTCAGGCATAATAACGATTACAAACCAGTTAAACACATTATTACAAAGCCAACTTAAATAACAGTTATACAAGCTATGATTATAAGTTCAGAGTTTAAACAGCGGAAGATGAAACACGATGACTACAACACGTCGCAAAAGTATACCAAGCTAGCCCAAGCATGGTATCACTCGTCATAGTCATTGCCGGCCGAAGACGTATCCCATTCTACGGACCAGCCAGGAGGCAACGAGCAAGGATAGGTCAAGCTAGCGATCTGATCCTCAAAACTCATACCTGAAAAAGGGTTTCAACAGCAAGGCTGAGTATTCTAATACTCAGCAAGACTTAACCGTCAACGGGTATAAGTAGCCCACTTTAACTAGACTATGCAAGGTTTTGTGAGGCTCTGGTATTCCTTTTGCTGAAAAGCAATAAGAGTATGTCCTTACTTTCAAGTTTTAGCTTCAAGATTCTAGTTGATTAACCATTCTATGTAAGCAGCTACTATCCAATCATGGTGGAACTTCTAAGCAAACATCAAGATTAATAAGAATATTGTTGCTCTTATTACTCTGTGTGGCAGATCAATTAAGCAGTCTAATTTCATCGTGAGAGGCGGACGATTCTGAATCGAAATTCAACCTTGCAAGGATAACCTAACACACACGTTTGGAACACCGTCGGGTCGTTTCCAAACAACCGTTTGCTTTTCTTTCCGGCTCGTGGATAGGAACACTCTCCCCGACTACAGGGCTCCAAGGTCCACCCGTGCCCGGTCCACCCTTGTCCCTAGAAGTCGTAGTGTTGCGCAACATAAAATAAAACCTATCTCTAAGAGAGAGTGTCAGGTATATCCACTCCCCGGTCCAATCGGTTACTAGGCTTACCGCGTACCATATTTACGGCATGTGGCTAGTACGTTCAAAAAAACTTAACCGGCACTACCACACACCGCGACCTTAGTAAGTTCATCAACACAGACAGGGTATCACATAAGGTCATGATATCGAACACAACCCCGTCCGTCGTCCTTATATTGATAACAGAAAGTAAACAATCAATTCCTATAAAGCTCGCGAGTGACAGGCAATCACTCGACTTTTACCGGTCCTATAAGCTTAGCAATTATTCGAACTCAAGTCTAGTGTTCAGCACATAGGTTCCTAGGATCATGCATCTAGAGTTTCAATTCAACTCCTATGAACTGTAAATGCACAAGTAAAATAATACAGTAAATGAAATTAATTTGAAGTATATGTTGGGTCCGGGGCTTGTCTTCTCGATAATTGCTAACTATTTCAGCTCTAGGCTCTTTCGAACTTTGGTCCGGGGCTTCAGTTAGTTCCGCAGTGTTCACTTGAGCTTCGAGATCACCTCCGTCAGATTCCGGGATCAGCTCGTACGTCCCGTCCGATAAGGCAGTCGTGTCTATATGTAATGCAAGAACAATATTATAAACAAACATGGGCAATCGTTTATAGAGTAGTTAAATAACAAATTTAACTACACAAGGCATCATGATCAACAGCACAAAAGAAGTTAACTAACTTCATAAAATGAGTGGTGGTGATTTCCTATACGATTAAAACATGGTTTGTAAATAAATCAACAACTCAGAGTACAATTAGTAATAAAATCTACCAAAATTACACTAAACAGAACATGAACAAAGTAATCTACCCTACAAAAATCATATCAATACATTAACCATTTAATCACAATAAATCATTTATGCAGGCAACACCTAGTACAAGCTTGAATTATACAGATCAAAATAGATCAAAACAGAAGCTCAAAATTTAACAGAAGATCTACACAGGGATGATCCATCTACTGTGAATTTTTCATGATTTTATCTACAACGAAATAAATCTGAGAAAATAAATAAAACAGACAATAGATTAGCAAGATTTATTTTTAGCCCCTGATCTAGCCATGAACTAAGGCTCAAACTTCCTGGACAAGCTAATATACTCCAGAAGAACACTCAGGAATATTTTCACGATTTATTAAGAACGTAAACTATTTACCATGATTAAAGTCTACTAAACAAAGATTAAAATCAAATAAATAGCTACACAAGAGAACTGATCATGAAATTTTTATAGCAAAGCTAGTGTAACAAGAGTAAACTACCACAAAAATTTCATAGCTATACCAGCTTTCAAGCATCAGATAAGAAAAAGAGTAAATAACTAGTATTTATAAACCTAGTAACACAAATCAAAATCTACAGCAAAAACTTGCAACTAAAGCCTAACATATTCTGGTTCTACTGCATAGAGCTCTTCAAGAGGATTCCAAAACATCAAGATTTTCCATTTTACGAATTTTTTACGAATTGATCTAGAATTTCAAAGATCACAGCAAACTATTACAAACAAGTCCTTAGAGCACTATTCCTCTGAGTCTAGAGCTTCGCAGACAGCCCCCTGGGCTTTTCCAAATTCTAACACCGATGTCCCTGGCCGGGTCAGAGAGGGGAGGCGGGGTTTGACCGGCCGTTTCCCGGCGAGGGGCTCACCGGCGGCGAGGGTGGAGGGGTGCGTGAGCCTCACGGGTTCAAGGCGCACCTCTGGGTGCTTGGAATCGAGGCTAGAGCGGTCGGAGGTGGGGTGTCGACGGCGAGCGGCGGCTTGCGGGCTCGGAGCACGGCGGCGGGATGGCTCCGGTGAGGTTTGGGCGAGGGGAAGTGGCCTGTGAGCTGCGCTAGGACGAGGCGACGCTAAAAGTGGGGGCTGTAGGGGTGGAGCTGGCCTGCAGTGGCGGCTCCGCGGCGGGGTGAGCTCGCCGGGGTTCAAGCAGGGCGGCGGAGGCGTTCTGCGGCGTGGGAGCGAGGATAGAGCAAAGGGATGCACGAAATCGAGTCCTGGGATAGGTGTAGTGCTCGGGCGCTCGCTAGAAGAGGGCGGCGTGTTCTGAAGGGGGCGCTCCACGGCGGCGTCGCGGTGGCGGCCGTCGGGGCGGTTCTGGAAGCGGCGGGGCGCGTGGCTCGGCCGGGAGGCTCCAGCGCGAAGTAACAGGAGGGGGAGGAGGTCGTCCGCGACGCGTGGGCGCCAGCGCACGGCGGAGTAATGGCCGGGAAAGCCGGGAAGGCGTCGGCGGGCGGCGCTGTCGGTGGCCGGCGACGAGAAGCAGAGCAGGGAGGGGAAGAAGGGGATAAGGGCGATTTTGAAATTTCCAAAAGTTCTAGGGACCTCTTTGTAAACAAGCAATAACTTTTAAACTAAAGCTCAAATGGAAAAGTGCCCAACATGAAAGTTGTTCAATTTTTCAAGATCTACAACTTTTATGTTGTGCAAAAATTTATTTGACCAAAGATTCAAGAGCTAAAATTAAAAACATTGAAGGGATTTTGAATTCTAGGAAATTTGTCTTTTTCAATGCAAAATCACTTCAAATGTAGACTTACAAGCAAAAATGACTACCATGCATTAAATGCACTGAAATTTTGCACAAACACCCACCATAAAAGCTATAAACACAAATAACTATATAAAGGACCTTGCATAAAATCATAATTACACATATAACCTTTCATAATTACAAAAAGATCCTTTTTAAGCATTTCAAGCACAAGATGCATATCAACAAACACAATTACTGTGCAGACACCTATTTAAATTATTGTGCAAACACCCGGGGTGTTACAGCGGAGGGTCACCGGGAGAGGGCGAGCGGGGCGGTGTGGGTGCGGGGAGGCCGTGCGGGCGTCAACGCCGGGGATGGCCGAGGACGCCGGGCGGCAGCATTGGGGTGCGAGCTGAGCGACCACGGCGCGTGCATGGCTCCGCCGTCCGCGCGCCGCCGCCTCGGCCGCGCCCGTGCTGCCGTCCCCGCCTCGACCGGTCCCGCAGCCGCGCTTTGGGAGGTGAGTGGAGGGAGAGACTAGTCTCGGATCCATCACCTGGACAAAATCTCGTGCACGAGTGGTCTAAATTCAGTCCAATATTATATTCCAATCTGTCATTGCGACCCAGCATTCATGTCATATCTGCGTGAGTAATTATTTAGATAAATGTGTGATGTCACATCATGTCAAGTGATGTATGTGGGTCTATCTCGTGGACGTGACCGTGCATGGTGTGTGTGACCTGTAGCTGGTGGAGCGTGTGCAATTCCGTCAGACTTTTACAATGCATGGTGTGTGTGACATGTTCAATTCATTGTTTATTTTTCTCTTCTCCTTACTTTTTTTTTCTCACGGAGACTCCATGCTGCAAGTCTGTCAGATTTTTTTCCCGCTTCTTCTTTATATTTATTTCTAAAATTCTATTTGTTTCCTTCTCACATTTATTTTCTTTCTATTTTCCATGCAATCCTTTGTATGTATATTATTTACTCTTTTTCTCTTTCCTTCTTTTTCATTCTAAAGCTCATGTAATATTTCTTATTCAAGATGTAATTTATTTCTTAATAATTTATTTCATGCATCCTTATTTCTTGTCTAATTCAAGTGCCCCTATTTGTTTCATAGTTGGTGATAATTAATTTATTTGCATTGCAAACTTATTAATTGGTGATATAAACTAATTTATTAAATTCACTAGCATCTACTACGTGCATATTTTGTATGCACGTTCTATAACATTTGCATTTTTATTTTCTTCTACCTTTAAATAATCATTGGAGGTATTATTTTGATCGTTTTGTAATTTATCTTCTACGCAATTTGTATGATATATTCATATTTATAATAACTTAACAATAACTTATTTCTCATGTAGAAGTGTTTGTTCCAAATGTATTTATATTTATTCTTTCAGTTCATATAATTTGTTCTAGGGCATATAAGTTTTTGTTCGATGAGTTCAAATAATTTGTTCTATGCATAAAATAATTTGTTCTCCAAGTTACTATAATTACTCCAGGTTTATATATATTTGTTCTATGAGTTCATATAATTTGTTTTGATATATACAACTATTTTGTTCGGTGAGCGTTTATATTTTGTTCTGTATATACATATCTTGTAATAAAAATCTTCAAACTTGTTCGCTATGTTTAATTTTTTTGTTCGTTAGAATAACTGTTTGTTTGATTTGTTAAATTATTTGTTTCCAGAATTCGAAACTAATTATTTAGTATTAAAAAAATATTTTATAAAATATCGTGCGAATATAGGTAAGTGTGGTCTTATTTTGAAGATTTTTAATAAAAAAGATAATGGTGCAATCAAAATTTAATCTATATATTTAGTTTAGTAGTTATAACTTTTTTATTTTTGGATTTTCATGCATGTGGATGATGTCAGTGTTGTTGTCTACTTGTAAATGCATGTCATAGATTATCTTTCCTGGGCTAGTGGACCTAATGAGGCCAAATATTAAAATCACATCTCTTCGGGTGATGGATGGTGGAACCATCACCTTGGATGATGGCTAATCGCGTCCCAGAAATCCTATCTATCTTCCGAAAGTTTTTTTTCAACTTAATTTTTAGTGTTTGAGACTCGTGCAATGATGACAACCCTTGGATCCACTATAACCCTGCTTCTCTCCTAGCACTCTCTTCCCCGCCCCACTCTTGCTGCTGCTGCCGGCCGCCTGCGCGGGCCCGCCCCGCCCTGCCACTGCATCTCATGCTCCTCCTCTCGCCGCCTGCTCCTCCGCTGCACCGCCTGCTCTACCACGCACTGCTCGCCGCAGCTTGCTCCTCCACCACCGTCTGCTCTGCCGCACGCTGATCTAGATCTGGCACATGGCAAATGACCAAGCTTTGCCGTGTGCTCTAGATCTGGCACACGGTAAATTGAATTTTAAATTTTGTAAACGACCTCGGATGGGAAAATGGCCAAAATGAAAGTTGTAGATCTCGAAAATTTATGAAACTTTGTAGTTGACAACTTTTTAATTTGAATTCATTTAGGGCCTCAAACAAGCAATTTACACTCGGTTCAGTATAATATGTTGGGAAAGAAAATAGAATATAGACAGAAGTGAGTGTGTCGTGCAGTTGTAGAGAAGGTTACATGTGAGGGGGAGGTCGCGGGTTCGAACCCCGCCGGCCGCATAGCACATGAAAAATGCCGCAACTTGCGATTTCGATGGAGCGGATGGGTGGCTGACCGGTGGGGTCCTCCCCTGATTAATTTTTTTGTTTCTTATTTTTAAAATCAGTTTTCTGAAGAAAAAAAATTTGCTGAGTACTTTTTAGCACTCGACAAACCTTTGACCGTGTGCCCGAGAAATGACCCACGGGGAAGGGCCTCTTTGCCGACTGTTGTATGTCGTGAGTGGTTTGCCGTGTGTTGCATATGACAAACCTTTTGCCGTGTGCAATATGGTCTTTGCTATGTACAAGACACACGGCAAAGGAGTCCACTCCTACAGTGTATAAGAGTGTTTGTGTTTGTATTTTTGTAAAAAAATAATAAGTTTGTGCAACGGGGCAAGCAACATAGGAAACCTAATTCTATGAACAAGTTCAACATAGAAGACCCAAAGGAATACAAGATATTCAAGAAATATAAAAATAATCCAGCCAATTGTCTGAACAAGTTCAACATAGAAAACCCAAATGAATACAAGAAATTTAAGCAAAATAAGAAAATAATACAGCTAATTATATATCTGAACAAGTTCAACTTAGAGAAACACAAGAAGATATTAAAGTATGCACCACTCGTCAGCAAGAGTTTCATATATAAACAATGTTGAAAGTGCATATTGTTCAGGACTTGCACGAAATAAGTATCAACATATATGACCACATCATCGGAACAATTTGGAGTATATATCTTGTAAAGAATAACGAGCATAAAGGTAGCTGGATTGCTGGAACCGATGGCACAGGTTGATGATTAAGACCGTTTACACCATATCGAGGAGCTCGGATATAAAAGTTCGACCCAACCGAAACCTGATCTTCAAGACAGGCCATTCTCCAAGTAGCTTAGTAAGAATGGGCAATAAAACTGGCAGAAGGCAAATTGCAATAGCCAACCATAGAAGACGAGGTGCCAGAGCCCAGAACTGTATATAAACCAGTCGCGAATGCCGTAGTGGTTGCCACATATGCAAACCACACAAGCTTCTTAGTAAAAGATCTGTAGTAAAGCAAGAACTCGAGATCCTCCCACCTTGCTATGATGCATATGAAGGCAACGGCGAGCGAGGAACACATCGCCAAGGTGTCAGAAATCAAGAATGCCTGAAATGCGAGCTTCTTTGCCATGATTGGGAGCCCCTCACTCCCACCATCGCTGCTATAACCTCCAGGCAAGGTGAAAGCGGCAGCGAAGGTAATCGCCACCAAGGAAGTGTTGCTTGTATACGTTTGAGTCAGTGACTTGACATCCTTTCTTGATTCATCAGTTACTTTGTTTTTCACTGCAAAGTGAAGATTATAAATAGTGGTTGCGTACTCAGGATCAGCTTTCAACATGAGCATGGATACTTCAGTCTGGGTGGATTCAAATGAAGAAAGGTATTAATGGGGCGCACAATGCGTAATACTATAATAACAAAGGAAACAACGAATATTGTATGGAATTTTTTGGGTGGGAACGAAGTTTCATTTTTTTTTTGGGATAAGTCTATTTTACAACCTCGAACTAGTCAAGAAGTCCGTTTTTCAACCTCCAACTACGAAACCGGGTAACATAGGCCCTCGAACTGGCAAAACCGTCCGAATCACCCCCTCGATCACTATAGCAAGCTGTTTTGAGGGCGGTTTTGCTACAGTAACATTTCCGAATTTCTGGAATTTCACACCTCTCAATTAAATAATAAAGAAAGCATAGTTAATATTGTCTAAAAATCATGATATTTTTTGGGGAGGTAGATAAAAAGACAAGAAATCTATTTTGGCTAGATGTGCTACAATAGACATAAAGGAATTTGAATTATAAAATTTTAAAAATAGGTAGAATTCAAAATTCCTTGAATTTTTAGGTCAGCTAAACCTATGATAAAAATGCATTAAAAATATGATAATTCATAATTTTTTATTTAGTTTAGTTAGGTACTTTTTATTGGCCCAAGTTCTATAGAATATTCATAAATTAAAATTTGAGGAATCAAATTTGATTCAAATTTGAGCATTGCGAAGGAATTCAAAAACTTTCATAAAAACTTGGGCCAATAAAAAATATCTTATTAAACTAAATAAAAAATTTTGAATTATCATATTTTTATTTCATTTTTATCAAAGGTTTAGCTAACCCAAAAATTCAAGGAATTTTAAATTCTACCCATTTTTAAAATTTTATAATTCAAATTTCATTATGTTTAATGTATCACATCTAGCCAAAATAAATTCCTTGTCTTTTTATCTACCTCCCAAAAAAATATCATGATTTTTAGACAATATTAACTATGCTTTCTTTATTATTTAATTGAGAGGTGAAATTCCAGAAATTCGGAAATGTTACTGTAGCAAAACCACCCTCAAAACAGCTTGCTACAGTGATCGAGGGGGTGATTCGGACGGTTTTGCCAGTTCGAGGGCCTATGTTACCCGGTTTCGTAGTTGGAGGTTGAAAAATGGACTTCTTGACTAGTTCGAGGTTGTAAAATAGACTTATCCCTTTTTTTTCACTCTGATGCTACCTTCCGTTTACATATGTTATTGTGTTCCTTAAAACAGTAGGCTACAATATTAGTGTATAATATTCTCCATTTGTTCTTGTTGATTGCTTGCAAATTTCCAATTACTTTATACTGAGTCAGATGAGCCTGTACTATGGAACATGTAGATTATTTTATAATCTCAAGCGTCCCCTGTGTCACGCGTCCCCTGTGTCAAAACATGTTTGATTCCATTTCATTCAGTTTTTCTTCCTTCTAAATAAGAGTGGAAGACACTAAAGGGTGAGAGTTCCCGGGCTATGTTACAATGATTGTAAAGTACCAATACTTCTGTCTTGAATTTTTTTCTGACCGTTGATCTATGCAATGTATTTACAAAAAATTAAATTAAATTAGTATTTGGTGCAATGTATTTTTTTCAATTATTGTAAAAATTCTCTCAAAGTAATACAAGTAATTGCCTATATGTATAATAAGCTGGCGAATTGCATTGGTGAAGAAGTTTGTAGCTGCTAATAAATTTGAATGAATTCAAATACCCAAAATATATAGATGGGATCATGGGAGTCTTGGCAACATAAGGAGCGGATATACTTACCCAATTTAAAGTCTTGGCATGATCGGTGGCATCAGATAACTCCCAGGTCGCTGACCTGCCATTGTTTGCAAACATGGTGATATCTATACCTTCGTGTGAGAGTAATGCCGCAACCATTCTCGGGTTGCATTTCATGACAGCGTGATGCAGAGGAGTTCTTCCTTCGATGTCTCGCATGTTTACAAGTTTACGAAGCTGTTCCGAGCCTAGGACGAATTCCACAAACTCCATCTGACCATTGCACACAGCTTCGTGAAGACATGTCCAACCGTTCGCCGTGCAGTATGGAGTGTCCGGGCAATGGTTAAGAAGCTCCCGAGCAGCACGAACATGGCCTCGGTACGCGGCGTTGACGAGAAGAGTTCTGCTTTTCTTGGAGGCTACATAACCCAAAGACGGATCATGCTGCAACAGTAATCTTAGCACCTCAACCTTGTCCCAAAGTATTGCCAGCTGCACTGGGGTGACATGTTTCTGGTTTTCTTCTCTGGCCAACCCGGGACGGGACTCCGTAATCCCGTTTCTCACGGCGGCTTGCAGAGCATTGTGGCCTTGGGTTCCTGCATGCGCAGAATCAGGAATTCCCAGCAGCTTCTCGAACACCTCCGTGAAACCTCTCATCACCGCGATGAACATGGGTCACTCGCTGTGGTCATTCAGGTGGCGCGACAGGGATTCCCCCTGTGCTATCAGCTCCAGCGCGAGCGCCCTGTGGCCTCTGCGAATGGCGTGGTGCAGCGCGTTGCATCCCTGCCTGTCCTGCTTCAGGATCGCCTCGCGGAAGCCCAGGCCGCGGCAGCATCCGAGCAGGAGAGAAGCTGCGGATGGATTGCCACTCTTCACGGCGGCCAGCAGCGGCGTCTCCCGGTCTGCGTTGACGGCTCCAAGGAGAGACGGGTGCAGCGCCACCACAGCCTTGCAGAGTGACTCGTGGCCACGGACGGATGATATGTGGAGGCAGGTGTTCCCCTGTGGGGTGGTCGCGAGGAGCACGCCCGGAAGCCATGTGCTTCATCAGCCTAGCGTCACCGGACATGGCCGCTTCCAGGATTCGTCTCTCCATCCGTTTGGTCCTCCTGATGAAGATGAACTAGATATATGGACTTCTTGCGGATCTAGAAGAAACTCGGGACAGCAAGCAGCTCCCCTGCACAACAAGATCAAAAATATGGAACAGTGTTCCCACGATTGGAGCAACATTGCATTGTAAGAAGGGAATCAGAGAAAATTTAGTAACATTACGGGAATGATAACTCAATGAAGAAGCTGCCGAATAATGCTGAAGCCGCCACACAGACTCAGAGGAAGAGAGCAGAGAAGGTGGATGCAGCCTTAGTAATGCTTCATGGCTTTGCGAGAACTTAAGGATGATACCCAAGTTTCACAAAAAGAAAAGGAAAAAGAATCGACCCCCCCCCCCCCAAAGTAGTCAATTTTTGCAAAATTTTGAAGTCGCCGCACCTCCCATCCATTGCGTTCGATTATTGCAAGTTAGCTTCTTGGAGACTTCCGACCCCAATTTTGATAAACCTGCCACACATGCATTTGTACTTCATACTGTTGCCAGTTGGTGACAACTGCTGGTGGTTGTCATAAGGACTCATTAGCGCTGACATTCTCTAAGTAAGTAACCAGAGCTGACTTTCTTCATCAAACGAGGCCAAAGGTTGCAGAAATACAGGAAAAAAGAAGAAGAAGAAGAAGACTTGAAGGACTATTATATGATGATGAGCGGGTGTTTCGTTAGATAACATTAGAGTGTATGGACAAGGATTCAAATGATTCGGCTGTTATGGTAGATGTGAAAACTTCCCCCATCCTGAAATATAAGAATTTTGAGGTTGTTCAAAATCAAATCTTACTATTACTAATTGAAGGCTCTTTTAAGCCTCTCCATGATGCCACCCAGGGTCCTAAGTGAACGTTCTAAAAAAATAGAGAAATTTTAGAAATTTTTACAAAAAACAGAAACAACCGGCCATCAATCCGACAACTCTAACCATAATAGTCATTAGATTTGTTATCTTTTCTAATAAATTACCCACATTAAAATAACCCGTGCTCTCGCACGAGCTAATTAAAATTAATATAAAAATAAGTCTTACAACTAATATTTATAATTATCTATCTCTGCCCTCTTTCATCTATTAACAGCCCGTTCGAATGGCTGGTAAGCGCGGGCTGATTTAATGTAGCAGCTGGTTTTGCGAGAGAGATATGTACATTACTATAGCGGCTGGTTACTGTAGCAGCTAGTTCCTGTAGAGACTCAAGAACCCACCGGCATGCATAATACTAGAACATTAGGCGCGCGGTGCACGTCCTATCATTTAATCAATCAGATATAAGCAAATCGAAAGTAATGAAATGTGCAATTGAACATAAGTAAACCGAAAGTAATGAAATGTGACAAATAGTATGTATGATATAGGATAAATTCAACACAAAATCACATCATGCGGTAACAAATACATCGTTAATATGCAAACATTTAAGCGGCATGGGTACACTATCCATCATAGGTGTCTATCAAACATTTGAATCATGAATATTACAACATATTTAAAAGCACATGCAATTCTATCCATCAAATATCTGTCCGAAAACTTGGAGGATTAGTTGAAGTCGTGATCGACGTCTAAGTGCCACTTTGATGGATGGAGGAAAAAAAAGCAGAGGTATTCCGTATTCGCATCATGACTTCGCGGACATGCTACTCATCATTCATCAAGGTAAGCAAAGGTAGGATCGATCAGCATTTATTTAGGAAAAAAATTCAGTAAGGAGGTATTCCGTATTCTATTCGTCAAGCAAATTTGTTGCCCCGTACAACCTATAAAATACACAGAAACTTCAAATGCAAGCTCCTTTGGCTCTCAAGAATAGTGTTGAAATATCATAATACAAACTGCCATGCTCAACACAGGACTTCAATGTTGCAAGGCATCGATCAATTTGCATTCTAGGAGTAAAAACTCAACATGTTCAGCGATTCCAGTTTCAGAGCATCCACGTCAATGGTAGGCTATCGTTTGTGCAAGAGCCCTGGAAGGCACTATAATTCAGAACACATTTGCCACATTGTACAGGTACCTAGTCAATTGAGCCAAGCAACAATAATAAGTGTTCCTCCTGCATCTAATGGTGAAAACTACGCCTTTGAGCGAAGCCTCACCAGATCACACCACCTATCACTGTGCAGTGGAAGTATTAGCCTCCCCAGCTATGGGCATCATGTAGCCCAAACCTTTCAGCTTCTCCACCAGCTTCCTCTCCGCAACAGCCTGAAATTATTAACCAGTGACTTTTAGATACACCACTTAAGAAAACTGTTATGCAGAGTTGAGCGCGCCGGTGAGTACCTCAAGCATGGGGCTGTCTTTTGGGATGTTGCATGCCAAGACTATGTTTAGACCCAGTTTTCATCATTGAAACATGAAGTGACGTAAAGCTTGTTGTTGTTAATAAGCTACCATAAGTGCAAGACAATTAGTTAAATGACAATAGAAGCAGTACCTAGACGGCGGGCCATCCCTGATCCGGTGTTGTCACATGTTCCTCCTAGTACAGAGATGACACTCACTCTGTTATCCTGCAATGGCCAGGAGAAGGCAACATAGCAAAAATGACAACGAAACATCAGTTTTCATGAGGCAACACTGCCAAAAGAAAAGGACAACGAAATGATTGAAATTATCTTCTAAGAACGAAATAGTTACCACTTATAGGCCTAGTGGTTGCAGCAGATGGCCAAATTTTGCTGTGTTGCATCCAACCCACACATAGATCTGCATCAAAACGAATAAAAAAGTAAAGGATCAAATATAATCACTCACATAACTATTCTATATACACCGAGTAAAGCCTGAGAGGTAACACATCTCAAATAAGCTGAGAGGATTCAAAGGGAGCTTGAAGGCTTTAAGCCGACCACTACAAATGATATAAAGTATATATTTTCTCTATAATAACAGTGGCATATAAATAAATACTTCAAGCTTTGCTCATAGTGACAATATGGAACAACCAAACACTCAAGGTCCTTAACCAAACACTCAAGTGTCGTGCTTTCATTTCATATAAAGAAACATACAGGACAAGCTTGTAACTTCAGGGCCCAAATTTATTTGATTTTCTATATAAAACTTGATAGATGTCAGGTATAACATTCTCCTTTTACCCAGATGGCTAACACATAGAAGTATAGAACAAGCAACCAACACAACAACTACTATTAATACCATCTGCATTTCTCATCCAGATGAAGTTTCTTTTCCCAGCTTATCTATAACTACTTTTTCTTTTTGTCTTGCACTTGGTTGTACGGATCGGCCAACATTCAAGTCTATCATTAGAAGTGGCACAAGCATTTTTTGTTGTAACAATGAACTCGTAATATGTCAAGAATTTACAGAAGTTTCAGTTTAATACTTTGATTGGAACCAAGAAACCTTGTTTACCTCTTTAGAGAACCTCACTATCTGAAAAAGAAGCGTGACATCATGAAGGTCCTCCGTGAGACAAGTGACCTGGAAGCCCCCCTTGGACGACGAATCGCCTGAATAATTAGTTTTGCACTCTGTCCAGGTTGGCGAACTCACCACCAAATCTGAAAAGCTTGTCCTCAGCTCCTCTGAAGACATATTGTGTCCTTAAACACTGAAATAAGATCAAACTACTTCAATTCCATGCTTAATGATATAGCAAAGTGGATAAAAACATGAAGTGGTCGAGAAGTTTTAGCTATTTAATGCCAACGTTTGTAACTTCAGATCCATTTCCTCAATCGGCTTCTGAAACCCAGGATCAGTGACATTCAACATTGTGCAACATGGGTATTATTTTTCTTAAAGTTTGAATTGGTCTATACAGTTCTTAATTCTGGTTCTGTAAGTGAAGTTGGTCAGGTGGATTATTAATTCAGCAGTAGCAGGAGCATCACACTGTATTGGTCCTCTTCATTATATAATTCTAGGACAATTGAACAGATAAAGTACAGGATGCAACATAAATAGAATGGTATTTCATTTCAATGCGTGCTACTATGCTACTGATTGCAAGTTCAGTCAAATTGGAGAAGAGATGGGGATTGGGGAGGAACGGAACAAGGGCTACCTGAGGGGCCGCACTGCACCCGCCACTTCCACTTCCTCCGGCTACACCACGCCCGCTCCCGCACACCTCCACGACGCGGCAGACGGCGGCTTCAATGTGCGGGTGGTGCTTGAGCGCGAGTACCGCGCCGAGGACTGCACGGTCATCGAGGCTGTAGAGGCGGACGTGGAGCGTGACGGTTGCCGTGCGGCGCCGTTGAAGAGCAGCTCGGCGCGGCCAACGCCTGCAGTGGTGCGGCCACGCCGGAGAGGGGGATATTGCGGACGCCCAAGCGGAGCCCGCGGTTTGTGCCCACGCCGGACTGGGGCGTCGGCGCCGACACGTAAGTGGTCTTCGAGCTCGTCGTGCTCGGAGTTGGCCTTCCGCATCTGCCGCTTCCCGCTCGCCTCCGCGCAGTGCAGGCTGCCTCCGCGGGCGCTGTTGCTTCCCACCGGCCTCCGCAGGTGCCACAGGCTCCCGGCCACCTCCACGCCCGCCACCACCGGGATGGCCACCGCCCAGGCCGGCCCGCGTCCCCCTCCCTCCGAGCCGCGCCCCGCACTAGATCTGGATCTCGCGGGAGCGGGCGGCGGCGGAGGCGAGCAGGAAGAGCGTCGGCGGGGAGGGGCGACGGAGTCAGGCGGAGAGGGAGAAGGGGAGGGGCGGCGGCGGGGGAGGCAGAGAGTCGAAGAGAGAGGGCGGCGGCGGGGAGCATGAGAGAGAGGGAGAGGGCGGCGGCCGGCGGCCGGCGGGGAGCTGGCGAGGAGAGTGAGAGGGGTTAGGGTTCGGGCCTGCGCGTGCGGGAGGGGGTTAATGTAAAATTGCCAGGGGGTTTTCGCAAAGAAACGGTATTATCGATTTTTTTTCTTCTTTGTGTAGAAATAAACATTAGTATGAGGTCCTGCGTGTCAAATATATTAACGTTGTTTTTGTGCATTCCACATGAGCTCAGTTGAGTTGTGATTTTCACAAAATAGGAGGTCTGTTTTTGCAAAACAGGCAAAACTCGCGCTAGACGACACGCGTCCCGCTTTTTACCGTGAAGCACGGTGAGAAGAGCAAACATGAGGGGATTTTAATCAAGTTGATACTGTTACTGTATCTACAATAACTTCAGCCAGTGCTGAACAAGCTTTAAATATTTGTAACACATACTCTAAAATACATATTTATTATCATCTAGTTTGATGAGTCCATAGCTTCTCAAATCGTGACAGATTATGACCATGTCAAGAAGGGCTTTCTTTCTGATAATGCAGTTGGTAATGCTATGCATATCATTTCTCCTCAGTTTGGTGGTATTCCTTTTGATGAGAAATATACAAAAAAATGCAGAGAATTTTACTACGGGTGGTCTATCATCAAATATTGTATTTAAAGGCTTCGGACTGCATAGAAGAGTGAAGAAAAGAGCCTACGGAAATTAATTTCTTGAGTGCTGGAAGAGTTGATGCCGTTATTAGCTGGCCGGATTGTTTTATTGTTTCTACACATGATATATCGCTAGGCTACCATATTTTGTTTAGTATAGTTTGGGTCCAGGTTCGGATGTTTAATTTAGGCCATGTGGTCTTTGGTCACGGATTTGGACCGGCACTAATTTGAGTCAAGTCCAGTCGATGGTGCCTGTGCGCACCTATATTGGTCAGGTGTCGGCCATGTAATAGACTGTTTTTTTTCGCGGATTCCATCAGGTTCTTCGTATTGAAGATTAAGTTACCGATCCTTGTGATTGCTTGAGTGCGTGATTGGGAAATCAATTTCCACTTTTCAAAAAAAAATCAATTTCCCGGGTGCGCTGCTTGGTTTCTTGTGAAACCCGTGTCTTTGATCTTGTCCTCCTCTGGTACACGGGTGAAGATCTGCGCCGTCGAGGATTTGGCCTGCAATTTTCTGTAGGGCAATTCCCTATCTACTCTGCAATTATCTTGTTCGGATTGAACCCCATTCGTTTGAGTTGATTATTGCTGCTGTGAGGATTACTCTATTGTCTTCACTAGTCTGTTGGGTGGATCAATTTCACTAGTTTCTCGTGATTATTGCTGGGTCACAAGTGTCGCTGGTTATTGGTTAGCTGAGATAGAACTCAACTGTTTTTTTTTAGGAATATAAGTTCTGCTGCACCTGGCGTCAGAATTATTACAAGTGTCAACCAATTTTATTGAAAAGAAAAGTTTCATGCGTTCATGTGCTACTATTGTTTTGGGCAATCTGTATTAACAAATATTTGCAGCTCCTATTTTACGGTTGAGTAGTCAGTAGAAAGTATTCTAGTACCGTGAAAGATTGGGCTATTCTTGGGCATCATAGGCGTGTCCGCATCGTAGTTGCAATAGATTTCATTTTGTATCACACTTTCAAGTGTTTTTGATATATACTTAATTGAACTATTTATTTGTGAATTTTTATTCTTACCTCTTCCACAATACATGAATACATGGTGACACATATTGTGGGTAGTATTTTTATATAAATAGTAACATAAATAATATATCAATAATGATAGAAATAGTAATTTAGAATTTTATATTGTACACTTTAATATTTAGATTTAGGGGTCACTTTTACTTTTAATAATAACATAATTGAATAATTTATATGCAAATTTAGGTGGTTATTTGAATTATTTTTATAATAGCATAGGTGGGTAATTTGCACAAAGATTAGGGGGTTACTTTAGATTTTATTTTATTTTTTTATAATGACAGAGGTGGGTAATTTAGATACATATTTAGGGGGTTACTTTAATTTATTTTCATAATAATAGAGGTGAATAATTTATTAAAAAAGATAACAAATCTAATGACTATTATGATAGTTGTCGGATTGATGTTCGGATATTTCTATTTTTTGTAAAAATTTCTAAAATTGTTTTTTTAGAGTATTTACTTAGGATCCTGGTTAGGTGGTTTTACGTAGAGGTTTAAAAAGATCCTCCAATTAGTAATAGTAAGATGTAGGAAAAAGTCTACTTAACCCCCTGAACTATCAGTGGTAGTCTACTTCACCCCCCAATTTTAAAATTATCTACTTTACCCCCCAAACTATCCAAAACCGGTCAAATAACGCCCTCAGGCGGTTTCGGACGGCGGTTTTGCTACAGTAACACGATTTTATCTTTTTCTTTTTAATTTATTTCCACTAAATCTTTAAAAAATCATAGTAAATCACAAAAAATCATAAAATAAAAATCTAATTTTGTTGGACTCCACATGAGTAGATCTACACATTGAGTATATAATATGGTATAGTTTTGTACAAAATTTTTGATGTAGTTTTAGATCTATAGTTTTCTGTAATTAATTGGAATAATTCATATGTGCAGCTTCTATGGTCCAATTGGGGTAAAATATTTATGGTAGAAAAATTATTGTATGCTTGAACTGTAGTAAAAATTTAATACTCATTGGATCAATTATAAATTAGTTATAGATTTAATAGATTTGGATCATAGATTTAACGAGCATAAAACTAAATAAATCTATAACTAGATTATACATGGTCCAATGAGTATGAAATTTTTATTACAATTCAAGCATACAATAATTTTCTTACCATAAAAATTTCACCCCAATTAGACCATAGAAGATGCACATATGAATTATTCCAATTAATTATAAAAAAATATATATCTAAAGCTACATTAAAAATTTTGTATAAAATTATACCATATTATATGCTCACTGTGTAGATCTACTCATGTAGAGTCCAACAAAATTAGATTTTTTATTTTATGATTTTTCTGTGATTTACTATGTTTTTCAAAGATTTAGTGGAAATAAATAAAAAAATAAAGATAAAATCGTTTTACTGTAGCAAACCGTCGTCCGAAACCGCTTGAGGGGGTTATTTGACCGGTTTTGGATAATTTGGGGGTAAAGTAGACAGTTTTTAAGTTGGAGGGTGAAGTAGACTACCATTGATAGTGCAGGGGGTTAAGTAGACTTTTTCCTAAAATGTATATTGCTCAACTAGCCATCGAAACCTTCACATTTCATTTTGCGAACGCTAGATGATATGGCGACATGGTTTACATCTACGTGCACATTAGATAATTATCCTTCTGTGTATTTCTCCATGAGCGCTAAATTATCATCCAAGAACACGGGATTTTACTCTGCTAAAAACTATTGAACACTGGATTATACGTCGTGTATAAAGAATGGCACTTCGTATTTTAAGCAAAAGTTTTCACTTTGGACTCCGATTTGATGATCTATGACTCTATAGAAAGCCTGTAAAAATAATTAAGAACATAGCACATAAAATTGATGACCTCCTTCCTCATTGGCCAACCTTCACAGAGGCTATGGTCAGTTCTGTATCCTTAAAACTCCTACAATGAGGAGTATACCCTTTCAAGTGCCGCCATCAAGGAGTCGCGAAAAGATGACCCTTCATATATTAAGTCACTTAATAGATGGGTCTGATTGACTACTGCATCACGTTATAGGGTGTCTCGGGTCTTGTTTAGTTGCTTCGTGTAAAATTTTCTAAAGAGAATTTTTTCACATTTGAAGTATTAAATATAGATTAGTAACAAAACTAATTACAAATCTCGTCTGTAAACTACGATATGAATTTATTAAAACTAATTAATTCGTCATTAGCACATGTTTATTGTAGCTTTACTGTAGCAATTTATTGTCTAATCATGGCCTAAGGCTCATTAAATTCGTCTCGTAATTTACAAGCAAATTCCGCCTAAATTTAATACTCCACGCATGTGCCGCACATATTCAATGTGATAATTTTGGCTTTTTGAATTTTGCATCTAAATGACTCACAGTATATGTTAGCAATGGATCACTTTTGTTATAAAAAAAAGGCAATGAATCATTTTGACCAATTCCGTGAGCCTAGCAGTACGGAATCTGGTGAAACTTGTTATGATTAATTAGGATTAATTAATAGTGATCAATTATAGTTAATTACATCATTAGCAGTTACTAATGACATCTGTACGTAGGCATAGGAAATAGACACCTTTTGGTGTCAACGGACACCCATTGGCCTTTGGCCCTTTCACGGACAGGCAACTGCCATTGTCCCTTGTATATATATCAAATTCTTGTTCATCAATACAACACAGATTCACTTTTCACTCAACACGTTATCACGCACGCACGCTCGGTCGCACCACTGACGCTACAGGCAAGGAACGAGAAGACGCCGGAGACCTCGCCGGACTTCTGCAAGGTAACCACTGATGGCGAACACCACTGCTCCCTCCATGAACGCGATGGTGGACACCATCACCGACGCAGTTGAGACCGCAATCGCCCGTAGCAACGCCCCCAGTGGCCCTCCCCGCTTCATGCTGCAGAGCGCCGTCCGCCGGGCACTGCGCGACATCAATGAACGTCGCACCCGCTTCGCCGCTCCAATGGAGTTCACACGGCGGACAGCGCTCGACGTTCGTCGCCGCGCACTCCATCGCTGCAGTTCGCCCCAGGCACTGGCCCGACGCATGGCGCGGCCATGTTCGTCAGGCGCCTGGGCGCTCCGCCGTCGTTGCTGCCAAGACCCCCGACGCCTCACCCGTCAGCTCTGCCGAGGCCGTCACCGTCGATGACGATGATGCCGCCACCGGTGCCGTCCGTAGTCGCTGCACCATGGACCGTAGGCGGTGGAACCATGGCTGGACGCCGAGGCACTCCTCTGGCCTCCAACAGCAATGCCGGGGCGGAGGCTTGGCCTCCAGGATTCGCATACGACCTTGACGTCGTACTCCCGCCCCCGCCCCCGCTGCCTCGTGGCTCCTCCTACGCCGACGCGGCGGCTAATCGGCCGCGCAGGGGCGCCCTCCCGCCGGGAACGGCTCTTGGCGCCAGATTCGCTTCTCCCCCGACCCCGGGGGAGGCGGCTCCGCACCTCTGAGTGCCACCGGAACGGCCGGCGGGGACGGATCCGCCGCGCCCCGGCTCGCAGCGACGGTTCTATGGACCGAAGCTCACCGGGGACGGGCGGCCTTGCTCCGCCGGCCGGCCTCCATGGCCAGGTCTTGTGCTCGCCATGAGAGGAGGAAGGGGAAGGGGATAGGAGGCTTGGAGGCAAGGAGGGACGGCGTCTGGACGGCGGCTTGGCGACGGCGGTGGCCTGGCGACGTCGGCGGCGGCCGGAGCACCCCACGGCGGCGGCGGCTCGGCACAGGGGGCAGTTAGGGTCCCCAAACCCTAACCGTCGCCCTTTTATAGGCCGCCAACGGCACCGTGATGCACGGGCCGCGCCCACTGGGCCGCACGCCCTTGCCATGGGCCGGCTGGGCTGTGCACCTGGCAGCAGGCCTAACGGGCCGCGCGCGCGCCTGGCTGCTGGGCCAGCCAATGCCGCTCGCTGTGGCTGCCCTTTAGCATCCCATTTTCTTTATATTTTTTTTAGTTCTTTTCTATTTTAACAGCATTAGTAGTATAATTAGCATCTGATTTAGCTAATTTGTTGTCTTGTGAGACTTATCTACTTAAATTGTATTATATGCTGATTGCTCTGTACTGTTGTACTTGTATTTTTATATATATATTTGTGGATTACTTATATATATACATTGCAATTAAATATTCTATGAGAGTTTTTTTTTGTTTTATGCGATCATATTTATTTTTGCACTATACACATATTATTTTGTGTTCTTTTCTGGTAAATATATTGGTGCAAATAATTCCCACTGTTTTTCGCACCTCGTACTTGTTTATATTGTCTCTACATCATAGAATCATGTATGTTTTGTGCCCCAAACTTTTAGCACTACATACAAGTTAAATAGAGCAATTTCAACGTTTGTTCATTAAATTGTACATATACTATTGCCTTAAATATGACAACATTCTCATGTTTGCTTTAATTTACCTTATGGTAAATTTACTAGTCCATAATTGTCCACGTAGGACCATGGCCACTAAGGAGTTCGAGGAACTCGCATTAGATGGCAGTAATTACCCTACATGGGCTTCTGATATCGAGATAGCGCTTGCATCTCGTGGACTTTTGGCCACAATAGAGCCTGCCCAAGCTGGAGTTGTCCTCCAAGACAAGCAAGTCTATACTGCTTTGGCCTTACTACGATTTTATATTCATAAGGATCTCAAAGCTGAATACCTTATGACTAAGAATCCTCGTGAATTATGGGTCTCTCTGAAAGAGCGCTATGAGCAGCAAAAGGAACTCATTTGGCCTGAGGCCAATCATGAATGGAATCACTTACGTCTCCAAGATTTTAAATCTGTGGCGGACTATAATCATGTTGTTCATAAAATTTGCTCTAAATTGAAGTTTTGCGAAAAAGAGCCAACGGATGCAGATAAGATAGAGAAAACACTCTCTACTATGCTTCCGTCTGATCGTGTATTGCAACAGTAATACCGGACCAAGAATTACCAAGTTTATTCTCAGCTTATTCATACATTGACTCAGGCCGAAAAACATGCCGGACTTCTTATGAAGAATCATCATAAGCACCCGGTTGGTTCGGCACCTTTACCTGAGGTTCACAATGTACAGAAAAATGCTAAGAATAAAAAGTTCAATGGAACTACTCCAAAGAATAAATTTGGTAAACGCAAACATAATAAGGGGCAGAGACCGAATTCATACAAGAGGAACAAAGACAATGCGAGATCCAAAAATGACAACAAGTGTCATAGATGTGGTGACTTCTCGCATTTTTCTAAGAATTGTAGTGCTCCAAAGCATTTGGTTACTTTATACCAAAAGTCATTGAAAGAGAGCAAGCACCCAGGAGGAACAAGATATGAGACACACTTCAATCTTGCATCCGAGATTGTCAAGGATAAGGGTTGTTCACACAAGGAACCAAAAGAACAAGAGAACAACAACACTCTTCACATTGAAGAGAAAATTCCATCGACAGACAACATACTCATAGACTTCGGTTCTGGAGATATGTTTGGCGATATGGACTAATTTTGGTCCATCACTTGATATCAGATTGCACTTATGTTGTAATATATTTGAGTTGGCAATAGTTACTTTTCATTGTATTATTTGTTTTACTTACTAATTGCTTACATAAGTTATTCGTTTGTACATACCCATAAATATTGTAATATCATACTCTTATTTTATTCAATATTATATGCATGCGTCTATATGTTATAATATTAAATTATATTATATTATTATTTTACATATAGATGTCTATTGACTGCAATCCAAAAGAGGAAGAGTTATGCCTTGTGGACTCATGTACCACAAACTCTATACTTAGAGAGATCAAATATTTCCAAACTCTTACAAAAAAGGAGGGAAATATTATGACTATTGCTGGTCGTGATGCATTAATAGTTGGCTCTGGACAAGCCACTATTACTCTCCCTATGGGTACACAGATTACGATAGAGGATGCCTTGTTGTATCCTGATTCAACTCGTACCCTTTTAAGTTATAGAGATATCCGTAAGAATGGTTTTCATGTAGAAACACATGAAGACAATAAAGAGGAATTCCTTCTCTTTACTAAACTTACGAGATTTGGCAAACAAATCTGCGAAAAGATTTCTTCACTCCAAACTGGATTGTACTTTACATACATAAAGCCTATAGAACATGTTGCTTATAAGATAATTTTCCAAAACATCGATAAATTCCAGAATTGGCATGATCGACTAGGGCATCCAGGACTAGGGATGATGAGGAAAATTATTAGCAATTCAATTGGTCATGATATGGAAAACACAGTTTCCCCAGAATAAAGATTTTTGTTGCACTGCTTGTGCAACTGGAAAATTAATTTTAAGACCATCATATCTTAAAATTAGAGCTGAACCATTAAAATTCCTTGAAAGGATTCAAGGAGATATTTGTGGTCCGATTCAACCATTATCGGGAACGTTCAGATATTTCATGGTATTGATAGACGCATCTACTAGATGGTCTCATGTGTCCCTTTTATCGACACGCAACCATGCTTTCGCTAAGATAATGGCTCAACTAATTAAGTTGAAGGCTAATTATCCTGAACATCGGATTCAATCTATCTGAATGGACAATGCTGCTGAATTTTCATCCCGTGTATTTAATGATTATTGCATGGCATTGGGAATTCAGGTCCAGCACTCGGTTCCATATGTCCATACTCAAAATGGTTTGGCTGAATCATTGATTAAACGAATCAAGCTCATTGCAAGACCATTATTAATGAATTGCAAATTGCCTACGTCGTGTTGGGGTCATGCAGTTCTGCACGCTGCCGATTTGATCCAACTACGACCAACTGCATATCACGAAACCTCCCCATTGCAGTTAGTACGTGGAAATCCTCCGAGTATTTCCCATTTGCGTAAGTTTGGGTGCGCTGTATACGTACCCATCTCACCACCTCAACGAACATCGATGGGCCCTCACAGAAAACTGGGGATCTATGTTGGATATTCATCTCCGTCCATCATTAAGTATTTAGAACCTTTGACTGGGGATCTATTTCCTGCCCGTTTCGCTGACTGTATTTTTAATGAGGATCATTTCCCGGCATTAGGGGGAGAATTGTACCAAAAAGAATGCCAGGAAATTAATTGGAATGCTGAAGGCATTTCATTCTCTGATCCACGTACTACAGAAACTGAACTACAAGTTCAAAGAATTATTGATTTGCAAAATATTGCAAACAATCTGCCAGACGCTTTTGCTGACTATAAAGGTGTCACAAAATCAATATATCCTGCAAGGAACGTGCCTGAGAGAGTGGAGGTACCTAATAAAACCACTCAACCCCAAACTGGAAACAAGAGGGGAAGAAGAACTTCCAAGAAGTAAGAAAAGACTGGAAATACATCTAAAATTTCCATTGATAGACACCTAAAGGACAAACAATGTCCCGTGGATATATGTGATCCACAATCTAGCCCAATTATGCGCATAAACACTGAGGCTGAAACATCGGAAGACCCTAGATCCATCGTTTTGGGAAATCATGATGAATCTTTAAGGGTAGACGAAATTGCTATAAATTTCATAGAAACTGGAGAGTCTTATGATCGTAAGTCCACAATAGTCGACTGTTACCTCTCTGAGCAAATTGCAAATATTCTTCAAACAGATTCAGATCCCAAGTCTATGATAGAGTGCAAGAAGCGCTCTGACTGGGATAAGTGGAAGATAGCAATAGAAACAGAGATTGCCTCGCTTTATAAAAGGAAAGTGTTTTCGGCTGTAATGCCAACACCTCCTGGTATCTTTCCTGTGGGATACAAATGGGTTTTCGTTCGTAAAAGAAATGAAAACAACGAAGTGGTGAGATATAAAGCAAGGCTAGCGGCACAAGGTTTTACGCAAAGACCTGACGTTGATTTCAACGAAACCTATTCTCCAGTAATGAGTGGGATAACCTTCTGATATTTAATATCGCTGGCTGTACAAAATCGTCTATCTATGCAGTTGATGGATGCAGTGACCGCATATTTGTATGGGTCATTGGATTCTGAGATATACATGAAAGTTCCCGAAGGAATTAGTATACCAGATAATAAGGCAAATCGCAACATGTATTGCGTCAAGTTGCAGAAGTCATTATATGGCTTAAAACAGTTAGGCCGAATGTGGTACAATCGGTTAAGTGAATTCCTTAAATTGAAAGGATACACAAATAATGATGACTGTCCATGTGTCTTCATTAAGAAATCTTCAACAGGATTTTGTATTATATCGGTATACGTTGATGATCTTAATATCATTGGCAACGGACCCGATATTAATGAAGCACGTCATCATTTAAAGACGGAGTTCGAAATGAAAGATTTGGGTCAAACCAAATTTTGCTTGGGTTTACAACTTGAGTACTTTCATTCTGGTATATTTATATACCAAGCTGCCTATGTCCAGAAAATATTGGAAAAATTCAATATGGACAAATCATATCCAGCAAAAACTCCCATGGTAGTAAGATCTTTAGATATTGAGAAGGATCCTTTTAGACCACGGGAAGAAGAAGAAGAGATATTGGGACCACATGTCTCATATCTAAGTGCCATTGGAGCACTAATGTATCTTGCTAACAACACCAGGCCTGATATTGCATTTGCAGTAAATTTGCTAGCAAGACATAGTGTTGCACCTACCAAACGTCATTGGGTAGGAGTCAAAACAGTATTGAGATATCTCAATGGCACTAGAGATCTTGGATTATTTTATAATAGAAATCAAGATCCAAGTTTGTTAGGATATACATATGCTGGTTATTTATCAGATCCCCATAATGGCAGATCGCAAACAGGCTTTGTATTTTTACAAGGAGGAACGGCAATCTCTTGGAAATCTACAAAGCAGACACTAGTGTCTACTTCCACCAATCATTCTGAAATAATAGCTTTATATGAAGCTTCACGTGAATGCATATGGCTTCGCAGAATGATAAACCACATAATACAATCATGTGGTATAGGTGCGATTGAGACACCAACAATTATCTTTGAAGATAATTCAGCATGTGTTACTCAGATGGAATCAGGTTATATTAAGAGTAATATGACTAAACATATTATTCCCAAATTATTCTATCCCCATGAACTCCAAAAGAATGGAGAAATTGAAATCTTGCAGACTAAGTCATGTGATAACTTAGCGGATTTATTCACAAAATCTCTACCATACTCTTCATTTCGTAAATGCGTTGAAGGTATTGGTATGAAGAGACTTAGAGACTTGCAAGGATCAGGGGGAGAATCAAATAAAATATAACTTGAATAATCATCACATTACACTCTTTTCTTTATATGAGTTTTACTTCTAAAAGAGTTTTCTCGTATAAAGTTTTTAATGAGGTAATGTTAACACGTGGTAATTGTCACATTATCTATTTTTCCTTACTGAGGTTTTTCAAGGATAATATATGACATATTGATCTCAGATCAAATTGTTTTAGACTATGACTTTAGAATCACCTAAAGGGTCTATAAACATTGGGAGTTATATATATCATGGCGTTTCTCCTTATTTTTCCCACAGGGTTTTAAGGAGTTTTACCTGGTATATCGAAACACTTTGATTTTTTCCCACAGGGTTTTTCCAAAGCTTCAAGACTATGAATGATAAACAAGCAACAGTGCCTACACAAGATTAAATTGATCAAGGGGGAGTGTTAGGATTAATTAGGATTAATTAATAGTGATCAATTATAGTTAATTACGTCATTAGCAGTTACTAATGACATCTGTACGTAGGCTTGCCTGTCCGTGAAAGGGCCAAAGGCCAATTGGTATCCGTTGACACCAAAAGGTGTCTATTTCCTATGCCTACGTACAGATGTCATTAGTAACTGCTAATGACGTAATTAACTATAATTGATCACTATTAATTAATCCTAATTAATCCTAACAAAACTTTCGATGACCACGCTGGTTAGTTCTTCCGGTAGTCATTTTTTTTTCGTTTGAGAATGATTTCGTCATCGGCCTTTTATCCTAAAATTGTGATTGTGATGGGCCCTGGAGTTTTTTTAGAGTTTGTCCTACGCAAAAAAAATAATAAAAAAAAAGAATCTCAGATTTGGGCCGCATTCGATGCAACGCCAGGCCCACCTAATAAGGACATCCAGTGGTCCGCACTCCAGACCTCTCCAGTGCTTCAGCCATGGAGCGCTGCTCCCACGCCAAGCCGTTCTGCGCCACCGCGCCTCCCCGCCTCTCACGCCGCCGCCGGCAGCTCTCCGCGAACGCCACCTCTCGGGCCGTTTCCACCAGTAAGGCACGGTTGCAGGCCCTAAACAAACCGGCCAAACCGCCGCTTCTTTTGCGGCCGAAGCTCCCCGTCCCCAGCACCACCACCGCCACCGACACCGCCGGCGACAATGGTCGCACCAAGAAACCGCCGCCGGAAGTGACGCCCGCGCCTCCGCCCTCGTTGGGCGGCGGCGACATGCTCCGCCTGATGGACGCGCTCGGCCTCCCGCCCGACGAGGAGGTCTACGTCTCGCTCCTCCGGGACTGCGCCGACGCAGCGGAGGTCGCCGCGGTGCACGCGCACGTACGCGCCGCCGCCGCCGGAGGCGGCCTCCCGCCGCCGCTCGCCAACCGGGTGCTGCTCTCCTACGCCGCGTGCGGGGACATCGGAGCCGCCCGCCGGGTGTTCGACGAAATGCCGAGCAGGAACGGCATGGCGTGGGCGACCATGGTCTCGGCCTACTCGGATACACGCTCCCATCACGAAGCGATGTGCCTGTTCGCGCGCATGTGTCATGAGGCGCGGGACCTCGCCGACGACGGCTTCGCCCTCGCCGTTGTGGCCGCTGCGCTCGTGCGCTCGTGCCGGCGAGCTACGGCTCGGCGAGCAGGTGCAGGCGCTTGTCGTCAAGAAAGGCAGAGTTTGTGGCGACACCGGCAGCTCACTGGTACAGCTCTACTGTGAGTGCGGCGGCCTTCACGGAAGAGCGCGGCAGATGCTTGCGATGATGATGATGCGGTGCCACTGCCAGGAACCGGTTCCGGAGGCGGCATGGACGAGCCTGATCACGTCCTGCCACCGGGATGGCCTCCTGGACGAGGCTGTTGACGTCTTCAGGGACATGGTGTCCGCCAGCGCTCCCAGGAGCAGCTTCTCCCTGTCGAGCATCCTCGCCGTGCTTGCAGAGTCGGAGAACCGCCAAGGGCGCTGCGGGCGGCAGGTGCACGCCGACGCTATCAAGCGTGGTGCGGACGTGAACCAGTTCGTCGCCTCTGGGTTGGTGCACATGTACGCGAGGCAAGGGCGGCTGGTGGATGCCGCCAGGGCGTTTGAGGCGGTCGGTGGCAAGCCCGACGCTGTGTGCTGGAACGCCATGGCCATGGCGTATGCTCGCGGCGGGCGGTACAGGGAGGCCGCGAGAGTCATGTACCGGATGAAAGCTGCCGGGATGAATCCTTCTGAAGAGATGACGGATGCGGTAAGGTTGGCCTGTTTCAGATGAATATGAACTGCCATGGCGAGTTACTTGACTGTACAGTCAGTGTACACTGTATCGGATTCAGAAAATAGTGGCCGCGCCACCACAGAAGTCCTCCAGTGATACCATTTGTATACTACCTGTAACTAACAATAGTCTGTCCGGTCTGTGTAATTTGAGCGTCCATACCTCTTCAAGGTATCTTTTTCAGTTAGAATGCCCGTGGTACCATGTCTTGTACAAGTATAGTTTACAACAAGCAACGCTCGTTAATCATTACCAAGCCCTTTGTAATGTGGATTAACTATGGTTTATTGGATTCAAGCATGAAGTATGCTACTAAAGCAACAGGAAAATTAAATCCATTATTCCAACCCCCATCTGAGCTTGTATGAAGTATAGTAAATCCATATCTCAGTGCAATCTTGCAAACTATACACGTGAACATGTATAAGATCAGGACAGAAACAGCGTTCAATAGACATCCACACCCACCTCATAAGTAACAAATCTGAGACGCGTTGCTTACACACCTGCCTCATACTGACATCACATATTCCGCTAACACTGATCTGCACGATTGGCTAATCTTTTAACCCACCCAGAAAAAAAAATAACATGCCCTTCAAATGGGCGAACAATTTAACAGAAGCAACACACGACATTTTTCTATGTACAACGTAATCTATGATCAGCTCAACAGCGCTACTGTCCATTTACACCCCAAATATACAGCGCCAGGTCATTGTTCTCTTACATCAGGAATGGCAGGGACCTCAGCAGGGTAATCAGATAAGTCTACATTGAGGAAATTCGAAAGCTCGTATGGCTCTGTGGAAGTAGCAATTTTGACTTCCATGCTTTGAGTGGGTGTTGTTTCTGCCTTATCTGCCTCATTCAGCAGTAAGCTTGACATTGCTGGAGCTTTTGAGCTCACGACAGTGACTTCTGCCAGTTCTACTATGTGCTCTCCAGTTGGCACGATAGTGCTAGGGCTGTATTTTGTTGGTTCATCCTCCTCTTCATTACTGTAGAGCACATATTCATGATATGTAGGTGCAAACTGCAACATGGGAGAAAACAGTTAGACGGAAAAAAATTCAAACTGAAATCTGGAAATTGAGATACAGAGATTGCGCACATGTTTTGCATTGTGATGCGAGTACTAATTTACCTGGTGTACAGTGTCATGATAGAAGTCATTGAATTTCATAGCATGAAGAAGGCTTCCCCTGAAACCACCGAAAGGACGGGCATTGGAGCCAGCATATTCCTTGTAAGAGAATGCAAATCGATGCCCAATGGCTGCTATGAGCATCTCAACACATAACACAAAGTTCTGGAGATAAGCAGCTTCCTCAGCGTTTTTTATGAATCCAGATTTTGCAGCAAGGAAAACCAGCACGCCCTGTGAGAAAAGCTTTCGAATTATTTTTCTCAAACAAAAAGCTTTCGAATCATTAACAAAACATATTTCACTGAGTAACAACAAATAATGGATGGGATCATTTTGCTTGCAAAACTAGCATCACATGTAAGAAATCTGAACAGACCAGTGGCTGATTCTGAGAAAGAATGAATGTATCCCTACAACAGACTTTACCTGCCAATATGTGAGAAACACGACTGATTTGATTATGATGAACTTTGGGACAGGGTTATATGGCTGAAGTAGATCTCTGCATGCCGCATAGAATAGTGCAAGAGCAAAAAGTGCCATAGAGTATGAGATTGTATAGATGATAGTTATGTATAGATAAGACTGGTTGACACTGAAGTTTCCGTCTTCATATTTTCCTTTTGCGTAAAGTATGAATGTAATAACAACCAAGATTGGTTTCAGGATCACAAACTGCAGACAGCCTTGTTTGCATCTCCTTATAAAACGCCTGTCAGAGAAAAATTTCAACTGGTTAGCACGTGCAATGTCATAATCCATGAGACAAGGTTTTTAAAGCATGTGGACAAGCATAAAAAAATTTTATTGATCATTTAATCAGACAAAAGAGAATTACGCACCCATCCAGAGGAATAGCTGGTAAACAGCAAGTCATCAGAAACCATGAGGGTTTCAGAGACTGGCCATTCAAACTTACCACCACAGTGCCAGGACCTCCAACCCACGCCAGGCAAAGTGAGAAGAAATTGTAGATGACCCAAGCATCATAGCTGAAACACAATCCAGCAAGCAAGTTTCAATATGATTCTAGCTTTGTATTTGTCAGGGAACTACAGATACAACAAACAAGACCTTGACCATCCCACCAGGAGGTAGAATATTTAGGACAGCTAATCAAATTACCTCCTAAGAAAATAAATAAATAAATGCAATAATTAATAACACAAAAATGTGGATCGCCATCTCTCTCATTTGCCATTAATTACACCAGAACATTGTTAAGAATCCACAACATACCAGCAGAGCATTTCAAGAGGACCAAAATATTGTTCTTCATCCTTTTCATTTTGAAGGAAGGATAAGACAAGAGCACCATATATTTGTGATCATTTGCTAATGAAAACTATCCACATGAGGCACTATCACTACGAAGATGTAAGTATCCTGCCCCAATCCTTTGAAACACCAGTGGGGATATTGCTAATACCGTAACTAATATATATATTCAAGACATAGGTCATTGCTCTTTTGAACTAACATTCTTGCTTTGGGACAGATCGTGCATCATTACTGGTCAAGTTGACTACTAAAAAGATCATAGTGCACTAACATAAGCAAATTGAGTTACTTCTCTATGTAAGGCATACCAAGGCAAACTGGCAATACAAGTAGTGCAATACTACCAAGTTGCAAGTCACAACCTTCCACATTCCACGCTGAGTGCTTTGTTTCATGAAACACTTCAATTTATCATGGGTTTACAAGATGGATCATATTAACTTACAGAAATTAAGCCAGATGAGTGCTAAAAAGAGAGCAGTACAACAGCAGTTTCATTACTTAGTTCATATTATGAGTACATCATTATCAATCGGAAATTCAAGTATGCATGTTTCAAGTGATATGAACATCCATTAGTTGACACATAATAAAATAAGATAGGTTTCGAGTTACAAGTGGTTGACTTACATTTCTCGGATAGAATTGAAGTAGATTGCCTTATGCGGTAAGACAAGAGAAAGAAATGACATCACCGCATACACCTGCAAATAAAGTATACATAGTTAATAAGATAGAAGCTAAGAATGTACAAAATCATCATTAAGATGATGAAACTATATAATTGAACACAACTCACAGACATTACATTCCACGCTGCCATTTAACATTCACATTACATGCACTGAGAGTAGTCATAAATCATTAAATTTTAATAGAGGACAAAGATATGTCACAAAAAGCCTAACCAAACACTCTAATATATCTATATCTAACGTTACATGGCTGATGAACCATCAACCATGCAGGAAACAGAACTGGAACAGTAATGTTTCTAAAATTATTTCCCTTCTGCTCGTTCTTAGTTTCACTACAAAATACTTGCGTTAGATGGTCTAGAGAATCTCTGAACAAATGAGCCAGGGTACAGAACAAGAATATAATGCAATCAAAATTAATCCTATGAGACAAAGTAAAGGATATCCGAGACAGGGCACACAACAAGAATACAACCCATTCCACTCAGCACATTACTTAAACTTGCACAGAGCTATAAGGTTTAATAGTTCCAACCATCCATTTCAGCTTCAAGTACACCAGACCAGCTATCGGTTGACACATGCTTATCGCAATATATAAGTAAACCAACTATCTGTTGGTTGCAGTGGCGAGTAGAAAAATTCAGAAAAAGTGGTTTCATTCTCCATCCGAAAGCAAACATAAAGAATGATGAACAACATTCAGAATACAGTATTATTCCCCCAAACCGAAATATCAGTACACCAACCTTTCGAAACAGGGGCCCTTGTTTTCCTTACAACAGATTTAGTTGGAAATATCAGTACATCAACGCTACGGCAGATGCTGCATACTACACGCTACAAATGCACACCCAACTCTGTGCAAGAAATTAAGTTGGAAATGAATAACAAGTCACAGCTCGCCCACAAATCGCAGCTAGGAGCTAAAGGAGCTGACGGGAACCGCTAAAATTCGCCTGTGGAGCTGGGTACCAGGTGGCGGGCCAGGGAGGGGGGAGGGGAGGAAAGCTGGGTACCGGGACCATGAGGATGATGCGGACGATGAAGCGCTGGTGCGTGGGCTCGGCGTAGTGGAGGAGGTGCCGGTGCACGAGGCGCAGCGCCACCACCGTCGCCGCCGCGGCGGACGCCAGCGCCGCGGCCGTGTACGCCGCCGCGGTGGCCCACCCCTCCATCCCGCCCGCCCGCCGGCCCGCGCGCGGGAGGGGAGCCCTAGGGCGGCGCCTCGCGGCGACCGGCGAGTGGGGGAGGGGATGCGGAGGCGGCGGGGAGGGGAGCGGGAGCAGGCAGGCGGAGGTGGCGATGTCGGGGGCGAATCGAGATTCGAGAAGGGGGTGTTGGTTGGGGGAGGAGCCCAGCGGGGCGGGGAGTCGGGGACGGATGTTTCCGCGTGGCGCGTCAAAATTCTGGCCTCCTGAATTTTGACTCTTCTCGTTTTCTTTGGAAGATGAAATTGACTTTTGAGTTTTGACTGCTGGGGCTGTGCGGATCTGAACGCTGGAGTTTCTTGCCTGCCGGGGAGGAGCTGGGAACTTGTGCTGCAACTGCACACGAATTATATTTTTTAATAAATAAAAGGAGAGAAGAAGAGTTTCATCTCTATAATACTTATTCAATTTGTTATCGAATTCTCAGTTTTTAGTAACTATGCAATGAAACTATGTGTTAAAGCTGGCCTATTAAATCAAATTTTTATCCTCAGCTCTCTTTTTAGAATACATGAATGCGATACTTTTCAATTAACGGGGCACATAATTACCTTCTAGTGAAAGATTTTTTTATTTGCATAAGGCTGACGTCTAGAAAAGTAAGGAACTAACCGAGCGAAAACACAAATCTTTTGATGCAACCTACACATGCTAGAACACCTTTGGAAGATCCAACCAGAGTAGCAGGGATGATAGAACTTAGAGTCTTTCTTGGTACCATCATGATGAGGGTTATGTTGATCTACCATATGTTGTATGTTGTCGCTAGCTACTTAGCAGATGGGTTTTAGCGTAATTGATGAACCAGCTGATAATTAATTACCAAATATGCTGGTATATTTGATGTCTTCATAGTTTGCTCAAAGAGGCATTAGGGCTTGTGGTGGCACGCAACCTCTTTGTGGGTAGGCAGTTTGATGTATGACGGCTAGTTAGGAATCATGTCCATATCTACTATAGCTTAATTGAGACCCAAAGAGGGATCGAGGAAGACCGAAGGAAACATGTCCTCAATTCAACATATTATGATTTTGGTTATTAAAGAAAATATAGCCAAAGTGGCTAATATATTTGTTCAAAATGTAGGTCGATCTCCTGGTTGCCTCAAGTAAAATGCCGCCAAAACTGGAATTAAGAATGTATAAAAAATGTTGTTAAACCTCATGAAAACAGTACACACGGGATCAAATTCAGGCAGATCTCATGAAACATTAATGCCGAATGCTCGATGATTTTTAATGTTGTACATGTCGAAGCATCGATATCTACCTATTTTATATTTCTATATAGTCTTGTGCTTGAAAAGATGTGCATACAACCGCAACGAGGAAGCAATGAGTAGAAATTCAACTTGCACAGGTCGGATAGATGCTTTCACGGGAGATTGTTCAAATAGCGAAAGATTGCCCGGCTGAAGATTTTGGCACGTTAGTGATTAAGTTGCACACACCGTAAGTCCATAACTATAACTTGCACAAGAATTTCTGTAAGCTATTTTTGAACTTTTTATCACTGCATCAACTAGAAAAGTATACTTTTACTATTCTAAATACTTGGCATCTTTACAAAAGGCAGTTTACCTTTTAGTATTAAATGACCAAAAATGTCCTCATTTAATGTGTTTCTAGAACATTTGTAAATACTACGTGAAGTGTCAAGTACTTAAAAAGAAAAGGAGGTTGGCATGTTCTTTGCTCCGTGGACCAGCCACACAAGACAAACGATAGAACTCTCCAAACACCACGTTTTCTATTTAGTTTGTTTCTGTATGCTAGTAGCATGTTACTAGCATGAGTATAGTATAGATGTGTGACGTGGCTGCTAGTGCGTGGTTAAAACCACCCATCAACACAAGTTTTAACGGTGAAAACGAATGACAATTGTAATGATATGTATCCTGTCCACTTTAAAGTTGAAGGAAAAAAGTTAATGTTCGACGGTTAAAAGCAAACCTTTTTGTTATCCGCAAAAAAAACATTTTTGTCCTTTTTGGAAAGGAGAACCTAATACCTAAGGTCTATGGAAGGGTGCAGTTAATCGTAATCAGGGTTAACTTTTCCGTTTTTTCTTAAAATCCCGCCGATCACCGGAAACGGAATTTCGGCCGAAATTTCGGCGGATTTCGCTATTTCCGAACGAAAGAGGTTTTTGAATTCAAAAACGAAATTCCGATGAATTCCGGTGATTTCGACCGAAATTCGTGGTTTTTCTACCGAAAAATAATGCATATTAACAGAAAATGGTGTCAGTGTTATGTATATATGAAAAAATTAAAATTTTTGGCAGAGTTTCCCCTGATTATATGTATATTGACAATTTATAATGCATAACATATATATAACTCCACAAAACAATGACAAATACACCATTTAACACATGAAGTTCATGAATAGCAAGGTGTAAGTTCATGAATATCACATGAAGTAGCAACTCGTGTTCTTTTTGATGAATACCTACTAACAATCCATGAATATCACATAAACTAACAATTCATTAAAACTAGCAATTCATACATATCAACTAACATGAAAAAATTCATACATATCAACTAACTGATTTTTCTATGCATTCTATGTCACATGGTCTCTAGAATCTCAAATCAACTAACTTAGATCGACATCAACAAGCATCAACATAAAAAAACTTATCATACCTTAAGTTCCCGGAGCCGCGGCGAAATCCGGTCGATTTCACCGGTTTCTCGCCGGGAAATCACCGAAATCCGCTCGGGTCTACTCAACGTTAACGGGTCCGAACCCATTTAGTGATTTTAGCCAACCAAACCAACTTATATTTGAACGACTTCAAGTGCTACTCGCTCAAAAAAGCACCTAGTTTTTTATCATATTTTTACATTTTTTTGAATTTCGAAACGAAATTTACCGAAAAATACCGAAATTTCACCTCCCGGTAACTAGCGGAAACGAATTTTTTACCGAAATTCCGCCGAAATTGTTAACCCTGATCGTAATACGGTACTTAGCTAATCTACTCATAGTGTTTAAGAAAAATTCCATATTATTTCGAGAAAATATGTATACATACTTTTTTTTGAGATTGAATATATATACACATACTACTCCTATAGTCCTATATGAGAAGGGAGCATTTCTTTTGAAGATAGAAATTGCCGTTTCTTCTGGGCCACTCGCGCGAGGCACATGCAGCGCCGCCTAGGAGGGGGAGCGGTGGAACGCGACCGTGGGGACGGGGTCACCGCACCGCCGAACCACGCTCTCGTCTCGTGACCCGAGCCACCGCGCGCGGAGCTGGATCCGAAAAATTCCCGTGCCCCGCACGCGCCTCCCCACCCTTCTCGGCCCCACCCGTCCCGTACAAAACCCCCCAGCTGCTCCCCCACTGGCAGAGACTCTCTCCTCCCCCCCTCCCCCGCCTCGCCGCGCGCCACCTCGCGCCCTCGCCGCCTCGTTCCTCCTCCCCCCCCCCCCCCCCCCCCCCCCCGCGCACGCGCACGCGCCGCGGCGCCACGGCCGAGATGGCGTCCCCGGCGGCGGCGGCGCCGCTCGCGGGCGCGGCCTTCCTCCCCGCGCCGCCCCGCCCCGCGCGCCGCGCCTCCGCCGCGGCCCCGCGCCGCGCCCGGGCGTCGTCGGCCTCGGTGTCGGCCGCCGCGGCCGCGGCCGCGGCCAGCTGCGTCCTCGCCGACGCCCCCCGGGGGATCAAGGTCAGTCGCGGGCCCGCGGGGGGAACCGGGCACCCGCTGGGCCCACGCCCGCGCGCGCCGGTTGGTTTTTGGAGCGTGTCGTGATCCCGCGTCGCGTGCCGTGTCGATCAACTTTTCGGGTTTGTGGTGCGTGCCAGGTGGAGCAGGCGGAGGACGCGGGCGCCCAGGCGGCGGCGGCGGCGCCGGCACGCGCCTCTTCCCGCTCACGCAGACCAGGGCCAAGCCCGCGGTACGCACCCTCGCTCCTCCGTCCTCTCCCCGTTTCTCGATCGCGCGCAATCGCCACCCAATTGCTCAGCGTACGCGCGACTCGTGACTTGCGATTGGCAATTTGGCAGTCGCGGGTTCCCGACATCCCGTAGCCATCCGTGGCATTGATTCATTGAGCTGCGCGGTAGATATTCAGATATTCAGACATTCAGTTATCGTATCCCTGCTTTCAGGTGCCCGTCGGGGGGTGCTACAGGCTGATCGATATCCCGATGAGCAACTGCATAAACAGCAAGATAAACAAGATCTACGTCCTCACCCAGTTCAACTCCCAGTCCCTCAACCGCCACATCGCGCGGACATACAACTTTGGCGAGGGGGTTGGGTTCAGTGGCGGGTCCGTGGAGGTACGCACGCGCTGGTCGTTCTAACACGCGTCATTGTGAAACTACGCCGACCATTGCGGGGTTGTGGGATGGGTGACTGACCGTGTTTTTCTGATGGTCTGATTTACTCATTGGAACATTGGGTAGGTGCTGGCAGCTACCCAGACAGCTGGGGAATCCGGAAAAAAGTGGTTCCAGGGAACAGCTGATGCTGTCAGGCAGTTCCTCTGGCTTTTTGAGGTTCTTCCTGGGCCATCTCCTATTACATCGCTCTACTTTTCGTAGGATGCTATCACTTTTTCAGTGTTAACTGTTGCTTCATACTTTCTGCAGGATGCAAGGCTGAAATGTATAGAAAACATACTGATTCTGTCTGGTGATCACCTCTACAGGATGGATTACATGGACTTTGTGCAGGTCTCCTCTCTGTTCCAAGCTGTTGCTTTAATTGTGCAGCCTTATTTCTCACTGCATCATAAGGATATGTTATTATGGCTGTTTTGCAGAAGCATGTCGACTCTGGTGCTGATATTTCAGTTGCTTGTGTTCCTATGGATGAGAGGTCATTCACCTTTGCCCCTTGCTCCCTTTTGAATTTGTTCTTTGTCTTGGTACTCAGCTAGCATTTAGTTGGCTAACAAAACAAAGTGATATATTAGCTAGTTATCAATACTGTACTCTACTGTTGATTTGCTATAGCTTACTTGTCTTATGCTCATTGTTAATATACGTGCTGGAATGCTTTGAGTATCTCATGCTGCTTTGCATTTTATAATAACCAGCAAGTAGTCAGTGCACAGTGGCCTTGTTTTCTATTGACATATCCCACACAAGCATATTCCCTTCTTGTAAATTTATTTATTGCTATCTCATTCACATGCAGTCGAGCTTCTGATTTGGGATTGATGAAGGCCGACAGGAACGGTCGCATTACTGATTTTCTTGAAAAGCCCAAGGGTGAAAATTTGAAATCAATGGTACATGCCCTCACGCCTACCCTGAAGACAAACAACTATTAATCATTTGTAAATAAATAATCTAAGGTACTTGTTAATGCAGCAAGTGGATATGGGCTTGTTTGGGTTATCACCAGAGCTTGCAGATACATACAAATACATGGCTTCAATGGGAATATATGTATTCAAGGCAGATGTTCTCCACAAGCTTCTGAAGTAAGAATTAGGACTAACTACTGAGAAAGCTTTTCCCGTGATCTTTTAAAATTTATTTGCACGAAAGAGCAATGTAATGGTGGCACTTTGTGTTCACACTCTTGTGCATAATTATACACCTAGCTTCCTTTTAATTTAGCCTTTTCTTGCGTGGTGCATAACCAACATAAATTTTTTCAGAAGCTACATAATTGTTACCTCTTCTGACTTGTAAGACATAGCGATTATTTTGCATCTTTGTGATTTCTGCATGCACCTTCATTCATGTTCTGATGCAGTTGGGGGGCGATGAAACTTACGTTCTTTATTTGTTTTGCATCTTTATTAGAGGCCATTATCCTACAGCTAATGATTTTGGCTCAGAAGTTATTCCAATGGCCGCAAAAGACTATGATGTGCAGGTATTTATGCGCTAAAGTCCTCCAAAATCCAAAATAAACATACAATAGTATTCATGAACACATGATTCTGAATAATATATTATTCTGTTGGTTCCAGTCTTATTTGTTTGATGGTTATTGGGAAGATATTGGAACAATAAAGTCTTTCTTTGAAGCAAACCTTGCTCTCACTGATCAGGTTTACTTTTTGGTTGACATCATTTCCATCTATAATATTTCTGTGCAGGATAATTATGTCATCTATTATCTTTGCAGTCCCCCAACTTCTATTTTTACGATCCTGTGAAGCCTATCTTCACATCTCCTAGATTTTTACCTCCAACCAGGGTAGAAGATTGCAAGGTCAGCCAGGAGCTTTTCCTACCAGCCATTACCTTGCAGGCTTGCTTGATATATCTATTTCTGTGCAGGTTTTGAACTCAATAGTTTCACATGGCTGCTTTCTAACAGAGTGCAGTGTTGAGCACTCTGTCATTGGTATCCGCTCAAGATTAGAACCGGGGGTGCAGCTTAAGGTAAAGTACTGTGTATTTCTAATTTTACACAGTTCCAAAGCAAATCCAAAACTTACCTGAGCAAGGGAGCATGAGTGGGTGGGTAGGTGGGGAAAAAGTTTGGCCCTTACCCCTTGGCAGATAGGCTGATCATCATAATTGTTTTGAGAAGTAACAACTGCTTAATGCTTACTGGTGATAATTGGAAATGCTAAGTAAATCATCAGATGGTTGAGCCCAGCTTGTAGTCGCAGCCGCAAATTAGTACTTTGCACTTCCTATTTATTTTTGTTTGTTTTCTGCAATGTACATATTTGTTGCAATTTCACCATGCATCATTGAGCATATATGAATTCTGATGTTTAACATTTTGAATTTTGTAACCTTTTATAGTTTGGAAGCCAGCTTAGTTGATTGCTGAATTTTCTGTGCTAATGGGTATATTAATCAATATAAACTGGTTTAGGACACCATGATGATGGGGGCAGATTACTACCAGACTGAAGCGGAGAGATTTTCTGAACTATCAGATGGAAAAGTTCCAGTTGGTGTTGGAGAAAACACGATAATAAGGTTATATTTCATGTACTCATGTAGTCATGTATAAAGTATAAACTTGGTTGCACAGGTATTATGCACATTCCTTTGACTTGGAGTTTTGTTATACAGGAACTGTATCATTGACAAAAATGCACGAATCGGCAAGAATGTTGTCATTATGAATTCAGATGTATGATGCCCCCTCCTCTAGAAATGTTATGTTTTAATTATTGAGCAAAGCCCTTCAAATTCATGCATGTAATGCACTTCAATATTTGTTAGTTCACTGCTGTATCCATTTCCTGATGAAATAAGATGAGTTGAGGAAGTGAACTATTAATACAATGCTTAGACTTTCTTAATTGAGTAGATTGATTAATTTATTGGTCAATGTTTCATAGATTTTATCCTTATTTGGCTAATTATGAATAACTGAGTGTGCCAGCTTTAATGCATGGGAACTTACTTGATCTGAAGCATGTATTTTGGGTTGCAGGTATCTTTACAAAAGTGGTGGTACATACATTTGTTTTTAGAAAACACACTTAGGAAAAGCTTAATCTCTTCTTAAAAGAAGGCGTTGCTGTAATTAAATGGTCCCCATCTGACTAAAAAAAGGGTGACCAGTAAATACTGTGATGGGACTTTGACCAGTTCTATGTAGAGTTAGGAGAGTGTTCTTTGCTAGCATTGTTTGTGTTCATGCTATGAAATTATTTGCTGTATAAAATTTCAGGACTAGATGTTCATAGTTTTCCCTTGCTTGTGAATGCAGAATGTGCAAGAAGCAGACAGGCCAGCGGAAGGATTTTATATTCGTTCTGGGATAACTGTGGTGCTTAAAAATGCAGTGATTCCAGATGGTACAACTATTTAGAAGATCGTAGGAACTATCTGCAGGTAAGAGCATTCAAAAATGGAAAACAAAATCAATTAGAGGGCATAGTGAAGTCAATGCTTTGGATATACATGAGAGATATATTATTATGGCCAAGATTTTCTTCGAGCTGTGCATAGTGATATAAGATTATTCTGATATGACAGAGATGGTTAGTATTGGCTTCTTAACAACTAAAAATGTTCCAAGCCTTGTCTGAATGGAACTGCATATGATAATTTCGGTACAAATAAACATCATCATGAAGTTCGTTAGAGAAAGAATGCTGTATATACAGTCTAGGCTAATAAACAAGTCAAATCTTCAGATAAAGAATGGAGAGTTTTGATAGGTAGTAGCTCTCAAATTTTAGCACTGCCTCAAAATTACATCCATACTGTTAGGTAGTGAAGATTAAGAAACACAAAGAAGTAAAATCTATTAATTGTTGACCAATAAATAAGTCAATCTATTCAAATTGAAAATATTCATTGCTGTGGAGGGTTGGCATCACATTAAACTGGTCATAAATCCATGAAGTTGGATGAATGTTTTCAGTCTTGCCTATGAACCATTGATGATTGTTTTTGTTCCTTTTTTAAATTGTTGTTGCTAGATACAATACTTGGTACTCCTTTGAAATTATGCATTGTCACTGAGTCATAAATCCATGCCTGCAAATTGCAGAATGCCAATCGCTCAATGAAGTGTTACCTCTGGAACACGCGGCATTGCAGCTCACAGCAGAGTTCGACGCCGATGCAGTGAATAAAACCTCAACGGCACAAAGGACCACAAGATGGGTCGGTGCAGCTAAGAACCGTGGATGGAGGCGAAGAGCTCCTGCAGCTGCGACACACCAGCAGTCCAGCAGTTGCAGGTTCTTTCATAAGCTTCATCTAGTGCTGGCGCCTACAGGGCCAACTTTGTCTTCTTCTTTTTTTTAAGTAATTTACGTAAGTAATTGTACATGTAGAGGCAGAGATAGCTACAGCGCGACTGGGAACATGGTATATATAGTGCATTATATAAGGAACAGAGTAGCAACTAAAGGGCGTTTCTGTCCCTTTTTCTTTAATTCAGAATTATCCCCGTTTGTGCAGATGAACTAAGTATAAGGAGTTATGTAAAACTGGTTAATTTTTGCAAGCAAGAGTTTGCAGGGGATCCATGCTTCTGACGCTGCTGGTGCTACCGTCCATCGTGTATCGTATTAGTTACCGGTGATGCTGCCGATGAAAGTCAGTAGTAAAAATTTTGTAAGGGCTTGGTTGGGTCAGTTCTTTTCTTTTCTTTTCTGAGAAGATGCTTAGGAAAAAGTAACGATGAAAAGCATGTGGGATTAGAGATCAATATATCGACGACCATAATGACGAGGCTAGATGTTACAATAGCAATATCCTACTTCCGGAGCACAGATTTGCTAATCTTGGTGATAAAAAGACACCAGCTAACCAGCGTTTGAAAAAAAAAAATCCTCTTGTGCCGTGAGGTTGCTGTTTGGCAGCAATATAACGTAACACAGGAGCGATCAACTAAGAATGTGAAAGAAAGTAGTTGAATTGAAGATTATTGAGGAGTTGCAAAAGCCATCCCATCAGGAAACTGCAAAATCTTTCGCTTTTCCCATGATTTGTGTCCCAATAATTATTGGGACACAAATCAATAATCCAGATTATTAGGGAAGTGAAAAAAATCCATCCCTATAGATGGTTTTGGAAAAAAAAATTATTAGAAACTGCTGGAGATGCTCTTACAATGCTTAGTGCTCTCGAGCAATGGTATATATGGTCATAAAAAAACCAATGGCATAAGCGCTTTACAATGGAGGCGGCTGAAGCTTCGATCCGGCGACACCACGGTGGAAACTCACTTCCTGTCTTGGCGAGCCTTTCACCCTTTCTTGGCGAAGAGCCCGCGGAAGCTGAACCCGCCGTCCCCGCCGCTCTGCCCGGCCGCCGGCTTGCCGGCGGCTTTCCTCGGCGCCGGGGCGGCGGCGGGTGCCCTGCTCGATACTTTTTTTTTGACCGAACTGGGCAGGAGCTCTGCCTTTCAATTAAAAGGAAAGGAGTTTAAAAGTACAAGAACCAAAAGACACCAGCTAACCAGCGTTTGAAAAAAAAATCCTCTTGTGCCGTGAGGTTGCTGTTTGGCAGCAATATAACGTAACACAGGAGCGATCAACTAAGAATGTGAAAGAAAGTAGTTGAATTGAAGATTATTGAGGAGCTGCAAAAGCCATCCCATCAGGAAACTGCAAAATCTTTCGCTTTTCCCATGATTTGTGTCCCAATAATTATTGGGACACAAATCAATAATCCAGATTATTAGGGAAGTGAAAAAATCCATCCCTACAGATGCTTTTGGAAAAAAATTTATTAGAAACTGCTGGAGATGCTTTTACCAGTGGCTCTTACAATGCTTAGTGCTCTCGAGCAATGGTATATATGGTCATAAAAAAACCAATGGCATAAGCGCTTTACAATGGAGGCGGCTGAAGCTTCGATCCGGCGACACCACGGTGGAAACTCACTTCCTGTCTTGGCGAGCCTTTCACCCTTTCTTGGCGAAGAGCCCGCGGAAGCTGAACCCGCCGTCCCCGCCGCTCTGCCCGGCCGCCGGCTTGCCGGCGGCTTTCCTCGGCGCCGGGGCGGCGGCGGGTGCCCTGCTCGATACTTTTTTTTTGACCGAACTGGGCAGGAGCTCTGCCTTTCAATTAAAAGGAAATGAGTTTAAAAGTACAAGAACCAAAGGAGAAAAGGGGGCTGAAACAGTCAGTCTTTACAACTGAAGTATCGAGCTCCTTTACGGTTGTTGGGAAACCATGTTAAGGTTTCAGTATATATATAATCAGTGGACTTTCAGTATTCTGTTGTGACAAGCTCCATTGTATAAACTGCCATCAGCAACGACTGTGAATGCACCACCAGGCTAGGCGGAGAAGTAACCTCGGATCCCCTGTCACCCCCATAATGCCCGGTCGTACCACGGCCGCGGTCCTTTCTCGCCAGAGCCTCGCGTGACACACTGCGAGCTGGTCTGGACTCCGCTCTGGATGGGGGGACCTGCTGCCTCCTACATCTACATGGAGCCGCTCCACTGGGAGTGATTCCGTCGACAACGAGGCGCCTTCGATGAGCTACTATAAAACGACGGGACGATCGATCTTCGTCCATCGCCACCCTGCTTTGGCTATGGCGCCATGGCGGTAGCACAAGGTAGCAGCATCGCCGGTCCTCTGGATTACTCACCTTTCTTCCATCCTATAGCTGCTGCCTACTGGCTCTGGCTTTGCTATCTGCTTCTGCGTTTATAAATTTGCATACATTCTTCTGCTATCTTTTGTTATTGAATAAATGTTTTGATTTTTGAACTTATGGCAGCTGCCAGATAGTATTAAAAAAAGGACTGCCGTCTTATCAAATTCAGGTCCTGTTTGGTTTCTCCTAGCACAGCTAGCGCAACGAGAGAATCTTGCGTGCATAAAGTACTAAACGAAGTTTATTTGCAAAACCTCTTCACGGATGGGTGTAATTTTTCACGACGAATCTAATGTTGGTAACTAATTGATGATTGGCTACAGTAATGCTACAGTAACCAACCTCCAATCATGCGGTTAAAGGCCTCATTAGATTCGTCTCGCGAAGTAGCGCAGGGTTGTGGAGTTAGTTTTGTAAATTGACTTTATTTAGTACCCTTAATTATTGGTCAAAATTTATGCTATGTGTGCTAGGGAGACAACCAAACAAGGCCTCAACTGCCTCCTATATTTTTATACTGACAACGAAGATATTGAATCTTACTTCCTCCAGCCATGAACAGGTGGCTCTGCAACTTTGCAGAATAGCTCCGATCTTAATCATCTGAAAGTCATTTGAGCCATCCCCATTCCCCACTGTATCTTAAGACTGAGCTTTTCACAACTTACTCTACATTTCCAAGGTACTTTTCACAACTTTTTCCATGTTTCCCTTCTTGGTTGCATGGCTAGTGTACACTAATAGTAAGCTATTGACGACATGCATGTTTGGCAGTGTGTTATTTCTATGAAAGGAGGGATGCTACCAATTTTCCTGATGCTGCATCTGGTACTACCATTGCTCTGCCTTGCATCACCGGCTTTACCGTCGGAAACTGCCGATGCAGTAGCTCTCAAAGACTACCCACAAGTGAAGTTCAGCACCGCTTCGGCGACCCCCGAGACGTACCGGAGCTTCATCGCCTCCGTTCGTGCTGCTCTGGTGAGCAAATCGAAGGGGAACAAGAGCAACGGGATCCCAGTGCTCCTCAGCGAAGACGATCCGCTTGCGCTCCAAACATTTCTGAACATCACTCTGACGAACACGGCGGGGCACTCCATCAGCCTGAAAATGGATGTCACCGGAGCCTATTTCTCAGCCTCTTGACGCAGGGAAGTACTCGTGCCTGCTCAAAAGATCAGCAGGCCGCGCGTTCTCGTCGGCAATCTGCTACAACGACCCATGGTCATCACGTTCAGTTGTGTTAGAAGCGACGGCGAACAAAATAATGAAAACAACAAAGATCAAACTTCAAAAGACACAAAGATTTAAAGTGGAAAACCCCTCCAATGCGAAAGGTAAAAACCACGGGCGCCAGCCAGCAAGAACTTCACTATATCGGGTATGTGTTTACAACACCTAACGGCGGCTTACAAGACATATCGTCTCCTCAACTTCTACTAGCAATGTGGGATTAAAAGTTTGTACCACATGGGCCTTTGGGATTTATTTGGAATAACTGAAATACTTAATGGGCCAAGCCCAAATTCCAACAATCTCCCACCAGAATTTGGATCACAATATAACATACTCCACTTTGAGACAAATTCCTTCTTGTAGCATATCAAAATTACCACTGAACACAATAAAGAATAGAAGTTCTGGCGCCAAACAGCCTCTTGGGCTAAGCTGTCAAACCAAATAAACTTGAACAAAACTCAAACTTAGCTACAGGAACTGGTTTAGTCATCATATCAGCTGGATTATCATGAGTACTGATTTTGCATACCTTCAATTTACCTTGTGAAATAACATCACGAATATAATGGTACTTAACATCAATATGCTTTGTCCTTTCATGAAACATCTGATCTTTGGTGAGGCAAATAACACTTTGACTGTCACAGAATAGATCAATGCAAGAATCAACTCCACACAGCTCAGCAAACAAACCTTTCAGCTAAACTGACTCCTTGCACGCTTCAGCAATAGCCATATATTCTGCTTTTGTGGTAGACATTGCAACAACAGGCTGCAAAGTAGCCTTCTAACTCACAGCACAACTGACAACATTGAACACATAACCTGTGAGTGACCCGCGCCTATCCAAATCAGGAGCATAATCTGAATCCACATAACCAATGAGTCCCTGATAAGTTCTCTCAAACTTCAAACAAGAATCTGCTGTTCCTCTGAGGTACATGAAAATCCACTGAACTGCCTTCCAGTGTTCTTTACCAGGATAAGACATGTATCTGCTAATCAAACTCATAGCATATGATAAATCTAGGCGAGAGCAAACTATGGCATACATCAAAGAACCAACAGCACTAGAATATGAGACTTTTGACATGTATTCAACATCCTCATTAGAACTAAGACACTGAGCGGCTGACAATTTAAAGTGAGGTGCAATAGGAGTACTAACTGGCTTTGAATCATGCATATTGAAACGCCGAAGAACCTTGTTAATGTAATTATGCTGACTAAGAAATAATAAATCAGATTTTCTATCTCTAGTAATCTCCATACCTAGAATTTTCTTAGCAACACCAAGATCCTTCATATCAAATTCACTATTCAACAATTTCTTTATTGTAGTGATTTCTTTTCTGCTCTTGGCAGCAATAAACATGTCATCAACATATAACAGCAAGTATATAGGTGATCCATCAACAATCTTAATATAAACACAGCTATCATATTCAGATCTTTTAAAACCATGTAACAACAGAAATGAATCAAACCTCTTATACCACTGACGAGGAGACTATTTCAAACCATATAAGGACTTCTTCAATTTGCAAACATAATTCTCCTTGCCTGGCACTATGAATCCTTCTGGCTGATCCATGTAAATTTCCTCCTCAAGCTCTCCATGCAAAAATGCAGTCTTCACATCTAACTGCTCAAGCTCAAGATCATGCATAGCAACAATACTAAAGAAAGTCCGAATTGAGCTATGCTTCACAACTGGAGAGAACACATCATTATAGTCAACACCAGGAATCTGACTGAAGCCCTTTGCAACTAACCTTGCCTTAAATTTTAGAGGCTCACTAGGAGACAAACCCTCCTTTCTTTTGAAGACCCATTTTGCAGCGAACAGACTTCTTTTTCTTAGGTAAGCTCACAATCTCCATTGTGCCATTTTTCTTAAGAGACTGCATCTCCTCCTGCATAGCTGAGATCCACTTCTCCTTATCAACAGAATCAACGGCTTCAGAATATGTTGCTGGCTCACAAGCATCCTCCACTTGTTCAGCACAACTCAAAGTATAATAAGTTAGATTACACTCCTCAATTAAACGGTTTGGAGGTCCACAACTACTCTTTGATCTGCGAAGAGCAATAGATAAATCTACATCCTTCTCATGCTACAAATCAGACTGTGAAACTGGAGGTGAGTGCTGAACAATATCAGGAACACTATCTGAAATATCATTACCAACAACTTTATTTTCCTGGTCATCCATAAACTCCACCTGCACACTAACTTGTGGTTGCAATTTTTCAACTAAAGTATCATCTGTGGACAGACTGTCAATAAACATCACAGACTCATTGAAAACAACACTTCTGCTCATGAAAGTCCTTTTAGTTTCAGGATTCCACAATTTATATCCTTTGACTCCCGAACCATAACCAAGAAACAGACATTTAATAGCTCTAGGCTCTAATTTTCCATTATCAACATGAGCATAAGCAGTGCAGCCAAAAACTCTCAAGTGTGAATAATCTACAGGTGTACCAGACCATACCTCAATAGAAGTCTTCTTGTTGAGTGGAATATAAGGCGACCTGTTGATCAAATAGCATGCAGTATTAGCAGCCTCATCCCAAAAATGCTTGTTCATGCGGGCGTTGGACAGCATGCAACGAGCCTTCGAGATAATGGTCCTGTTCATGCGCTCGGCCACACCATTTTGCTGCGGAGTGTATGGGATGGTGTGATGCCTAACAATGCCTTCTTTTCTGCAATAATCATCAAAAACATTCGAACAAAACTCTCCACCATTATTAGTGCGAAGCACCTTGACCTTCTTCTTAGTTTGCCTTTCTATCATAACTTTCCACTCTGTAAAAGCTGCAAAAGTATTATCTTTATTTTTCAGAAAATAAGGACAGACTCTTCTAGAGTAATCATCAATAATGGTAAGCATATAACGAGCACTACCATATGAAGGCTTACGGGAAGGACCCCACAAATCAGCATAAATATAATCAAGTGTACCTTTTGTGGTATGAACAGAGGTATTGAATTTGACCCTCTTGTGCTTACCAAATACACAATGCTCACAGAATTTATTGCCACTCAGAATGCAGCCATCCAGCAGGTTTCTCTTCATCAATTCTGCCATACCGAGTTCACTCATGTGTCCAAGACGCATATGCCAAATGTCAGTCTTACTAGGTTCAGCATTAGCAACATTAGCAGAAGAAACAGAACCATGCAAAGTACAACCTCTGAGAACATTAGCAACATTAGCATGCACTCGCACGGAACGGAGGCATGGGGGAGACGGAACGACGTGCGCTCGTGACAGTGCTGGATGGCACATCCGCGACTCCAACAGGCAGGGGGCTAATTGCAAAACTCGCAGGCCAATGTGAGGGAGAAGCGGGCACCTAAATGCAAAATGTCCCCACCTCTGTCCAGTGCCCTCGGATGAGGATCCTGTGGTCTCCGTTGGAGTTTCCAAAGTTTGCACAAGAGGATTGGTTTCCATAGGATACAGTGTCTGGTAGCACATAAACGGGTGCTTGTAAAACTATATAAAAAATGTAGGTAGAGCGAACAATCATCTATACAAATTTTAAGTTTGAACAAATTTTATGCAAGGAGAAACAAAAAAAAAGAAGAGAAACCAACCTCTTTGTGCAAACTGTACAAACTTCAATCTGGGTCATCGGATCAACATCTAAGAGGGTGCGCAGGAGGAGTGGGAGGGGAGATTTGCAAAAGTGTGATTAGAGGCAGACGGTTTGCACCTGATATGTTCCCCAGAAAAAACTGGTGTTTAAACTCTACTATACTACAATTGGCACTGCAATTTTGCAACCTGACGCGTCAGGATGTAGCCACTGCATCCCGATTCTATCTTTTGATTTCTACTGATTTGATGACACATTTATCAACTCGATGGTCGATGCACGAGAACTCTGCATCCATTTCGTTGCATTTATATTGAAATCTTCCAATGTATACCATCAACGATTCCTAAACTGGGACTAGGGGATGGATTTACAGGCCATAGCACAATACAGTCTGCAGGCTGCATCCATCGGTGAACACGCTGGGACGAGATTCGACCTTCAAGCTTTCGCCGCCGGAGCTCCGAAAGTGTGCCTGCAACATGAAAATGTCACACAATGATTGTAACTAACCAAATGGATCTAGAGAAAACCATACAAATGGATGTGTCATATGTGTATCTTGATCTTTCATGGGCCACACCTGCATGAGTAATAATGCAGTAAAACTTCAATGATGCAAATTTCAGTCTGCAATTGAACTGTGTTCTGTCTGTCACCATTGTTTCTTGAATTTAGATACAGTCTGTTAGGAGAAAATTGTAGAGACAATGTAAATGGTGAATTGTCTGAGCCATTCTCATTGGTCTCAAGTTTTTTTTTTTTTGAAAGCAGGACTGTCGGGGAGATGCCCACAGCAGAAAAAGCTCAATTTATAAAAACGACAAAGGGAACAAGATTCTTACACAGGAGAGTTAACTGAAAGCATCTAACCAAAAGCAAAAGGCCGATCGAAGGTCTGCCTTGAATCAAACCGACTGTAAGTGGCATTGGGACAAAAAATTTCGGAACCATCTTGCTTGGCTTGGTTCTCATCTATCGAAGATCTTGTCATTTCTCTTTTTCCAAAGCTCCCAAGCAGCAATCATCGAGGCCTCCATGAAGAACTCCATGTTGTGAGTGTTTCTGGCTTGAACAATTTTGTCGCCTAGATTCAGTGTGTTGTCCCAGGTGAAGCCAAGTCTGTTCCAACACTGAGTCGCAAACGGGCAAGTGAAGAAGAGATGGTCGATTGTTTCCTCTGCATCCGAGTCGCAAAGCACGAAGAGGTTATCTTCATGCACATTTTTCGTATGCATCTTGTGAGCATTGTTTTCGTATTCAGTCTGTCCACTAGCAAGAGCCAAATGAAGAACTTTATTCTTGCAGTGCAGGATGATTTCCAGATGATTTTGTAGAATGGATCCGCTTCAATGACCTGGTAGGCATGGGTATAATATTTCTTGGAGGTATAATCGCCTCCCCAGATTGTTTGCCAGGTGTCTGTGGCATCAGCATCGAAAGGGATACTTCCAACTGCCTGCTCAAGGTGCATTAGTTCCTCTAGGGCTTCCTTGGATAATGGTAAAATGAATATTGAGTCTAGGTCCTCAGCATCAACAACATCTCGTACTGAGAAGGTCGCCGACTTAGAGAAGGAAGCAATTCTGGGAAAAGTAGTAGCGAGTGTTTCCCCAGCCCATTGATCCTCCCAGAAGCAGATCGAAGTGCCATTACCAACCTTGCAGCAAGCAATAGCACGATATAAACCATCCAGGCGAAGGATGTCTTTCCACCAGAAAGAGCCCATTTCTCTTGCTGCATGCGGAACTTTATTTTGATAGTACTTAAACCAAATGAGATGCACCCAGGGAATTTCCATTCGGTTGTAGAATTTGTGTAGCTGCTTCATGAGAAGCGCATCATTCATTTTGTAGACGGAGGTTAATCACCCCAAGGCCTCCTTTATCCTTCGGTTTTTGCACTGTTTCCCAGGCGACAAGGTTCCCACCTTTCTTCTTTTCTGAATTTCATCTCCAGAGACACTGCTTTCATATCCTGTCGATGTTTTCGATGAAGCCTCTTGGTAGCTTGATTGTATACATTGCATATGTGACTATTGGAGTGATGGCCGTGTTGATCATTTGTAGCCTCCCCGAGTAGGAAAGCCAGGTTGCACAGCCAGACAGCCTGCGCTCCACTCTGTCCATGATGGGTGTGAGGTCTTCCATTTTGGGTTTTGTGGTGCCCATTGGTAAACCAAGGTATGTGAAGGGTAACATGCCTACTGAACAGCCAAAAGTTTGGGCAAGATGATTCAACTTTTCAGCTGAGGTGTTGATTGGCAGAATTTGTGATTTTCTGTAGTTGACTTTTAGACCCGTAGATTTTGCAAAGGAGTTGAGGACAGATCTGACAAAGAAAAGTTGCCTTGCATCTGCCTGCATAATTAGCAAAGTATCATCTGCGTACTGTACAATTGGGAAATCTTCTGTGGGTTGAGGGATCGGGGCTGTCAGGAGGCCCAGAGATGCTGCTTTGTTGATTATAATTTGTAGGAGATCTGCTGCTAGCACAAATAGGACGGGTGATAGTGGATCACCCTGTCTCACCCCTCTCTTGCATTGGAAGAATTTCCCTGGGACACTGTTCAAGAGAACTACAGAGGAGCCACTGGTCAGAATGGCTGAGATCCATTCCAGCCACTTTGATGGGAAACCCATGTGTTCCAGAACTGTTAGGATTGTTCCATGTTCAATTGTGTCAAAGGCTTTCTCAAAGTCTAGCTTCAGAATGATGGCTTCCTTTTTGGAATGATGGCATCTAGGGCTGGATAACAAGCCAGCTCGGCTCGTTAGCACACTGGCTCGACTCGGATTGTTATACAAACGAGCCAGCAGACCAGCTCAGCTCGGCTCGCTAAAAAGCTCGAGCCAGCTCGTTTGGCTCGCGAGCCAAATCATAAAAACACATATATAGAGATTATAAAAGTAAATGAGCAACAAACATAAAGTATTTATAATTTTAACATTAGAGAACATAAATCCATCCATCAATTGATCTACAATTCCACAGTTTACACATGACGATAAGTACACAATTTCAGAATTAGACTGGAATGAGCTATCGAGGGATGTTAACTTGGCTCGTTATAGCTCGCGAGTAGCTCGCGAGCCAGCTCGATTTATATCGAGCCAGCTCAAGCTGGCTTATTATAAAACGAGCTGGCTCATTATAAAACGAGTTGAGCTCGAGCCGAGCCATTAACGAGCGAGTTGAGCGAGCTAGCGAGTTACGAGTTTTTCGTCCAGCCCTAATGGCATCGATGAATGTATTCAAAACACCAAGCAAGGCAATCCTGGATGCTTGTGGATTTGATGAAACCATATTGGTTCTGGTGGATCAAGCTGATTATATCTCTCTGCAATCGGTCGGCAAGAAGCTTGGAGATAAGCTTTGGGCTGATATTCATTAGCGAGATCGGCCTATAATCGTTGACATCGTGCTCACCACGTCGGTCCGCTGCCGCCCACCACCGACCGGACCCCGTGTCCCCTGCTCCTGCTCAAGCCTCCCCCTCACCTGAGGGTGGGGGTGTCAGGCCGCGCTGCTGGCACTCATCTCGGCCGGGACATGCCCGGTCTTGATGATGCGGTGGCGGAGGCCGGGGCGTGCGTTGGCCGCCGCAGCTGCGGTCGGGTGGGGGCCGGGGCGCACGTTGACCGCTGCAGTTGCGGTTGGGTGGGGGCCGGGGCGCGCGTTGGCCGCTGTAGTTGCGGTTGGGCAGCTGACAGTTGAGGAAGCCAGTGGTGGAAGTGGAGGCGGTGTTGCTGAGGCAATGCTGCTGGAGCTGCCTGAAGTCATGGAGAAGAACAGAGCTCCACATCGTGCAGCAATCATTCCTCTGAGGAGGAGTTCCAGCGGCGTGGCTAGAGAGTTTAGCGGCGTCGCCGGTGTGTACTCCAGCGAAGAGGATCCGTCACCGCCAAAAGGATAGGACGACCGACCATGGCATGGACAGAATGTTGTCACCATGATGGGTCCTTCCTGTGGATGCTCGTGGGGCATCACCGAAACACCGCGATGAGTCGCGTCGGTGCTGGAGTTGTTGCTGTCGGCCTGACCAGCTCTTCGGGCTCCATGATTGAAGAAGCGCCTGCAGCGTTGGGTGCGACACACCGGATCCCAAAGGAGTGCATCAAGCAGGCGACGAAGAAGACGTGCATGGAGATTTCTGGGGAGAGAGGAACCATCCTCAAAAGGTGACGGGCCATTCTTACCCTTTGCAAAACTGGTGATCTCTCTTCCTTATTCTTGCTCAGTAGAGAGGGCTGCTGATAACATGTTAGGAGAAAACTGGAGAGACAATGTAAATGGTGAATTGTCTTAGTCATTCTCATTGATCTCAAGGTTACATATATAGGGAATACAAGATAGATGTTATATCTAACATAAGTGCAATCCTTCAATTCTTTCTCTAACAGCCACAGTAACTATGGCTGTTACAATAGCCATAACAATGGTTGTTACCATTGCCTTAACCATGACTTTCATGGTCTCATTTCTAACTGCTATTTGATGAGATCAAATAAAAGTATTGTAACACAATCTACATACCGTATCAACATCATATCTTTATTCTTGAATGAACATGTATTCAGAATAACCTTTATTTTAGAGCGCAGTACCAACACACAAAGCGGTACCAAATTAAGCTTTCAAGCTCAGTTCACAAGAAAAGTTTCTTTACTAAGCACAATTCTGAAGGCTTCATGAGTCATGACAGGCTCGAGAAGGCACTCATTTAATAGGCTGCCTTTTAATGGTATACTGGTGGTCAAACGGAGAATTACATCCGTGAAAGAACCTAAAACTAAACATTGCTAAATCACTAACTTAATAACTAAAGTATATATCTTACTACTCTCCTAGAAAAAAAAAATCTCGCTGCTTCTTTGCAGTATTGCATTGCTTTAGTACGGACAGTAGGTAACAAAGCACATAGATAAAATAAGATGGGTTTCAGTGAACTTCTTATTTTGATCACAACTGATGATATATGGAACATTGACCATTAAAAAATCATAGGAATGCAGTAAATGATAGGAAATTGTTCTCTATTGTGACATTTTTGATGTTTTTTGGGAATGCACCTTAAATATCTAAGGTATGGAATGCAGCTCCAGTCGATAATTTTTCATATTTTTCAATTTCACATGTTGCCATTTGCACTCTATTATATACTTGTGTGTGTTGAATGAAAAAATTGGGCAAGATCTAGTCGATTTGACTAATAAGACCTGGACAGTGGACACATACTGCTGACTTTCTTTTTTTTTTAAACAAAAAACAAGGTTAATTGATTATTTCTGTTTTGCCAGAGAACAAATGCACCCTGACTGTTCACCAAGCTTCAGATGGCTTAAAGCTTACCAACAAATTTGAAGAACCAGACAGACAAGGTCACCTCCTACGATGCGAAAATAATGTTGAGCCCAACAAGACTGACCTCGTCATTCAGCAGGCACCGAGCAGCACAGGGATCAGATGCCACGCGACATGAGGCCATCGATGTCGCAAGTGAGCTTCTCCTGCTTAGGCTCGTCTTCGTCGTCATCAGAGTCCACGCACTCTCCCAGCGTCATGTAAGGCCTGCATTGACGTTGATAGAACATCACAAACAAATTATTAAAGGCTCCAACACAATCTGCTGCAATGCCCTGACCTTGCGACGCCGGCGATGCTCTCCGGCGGCAGGTCCGGGAGCAGCCCCCCGAGCATCTGCATCATCTGCTCCCGGGAGCTCTCCATCTCGCGCGTGTAGACCGACCTCTGCTGGATCACCCCCACCTTGACGCTCCCCGGCCTGCCGACGTCGATGGCCACGCGCTCTGCGAACTGGTTAGCCCAGCACAAGAGACGCAGCCTCGGCGCCCGCACCCTGAAGGACTTGTAGTCTGTGGTGGACCCGGCATTGCAGGTCACGTCGAGCTCCAGCAGCTCCGGGGCGTCGATGGTGATCTCTCCGAACGGCGGCCCTCCCGACCGGCCGTCTTCCGGGCTGACATCCACCTCGTCCAGGTCGATGAACCTGAGGAGCGGCAGGCGGACGTCGACACGGGCGTGCCCGATCCTGGAGGAGAAGATGTCCAGCTCGTCGAGCCGCGGGCGCAGGGAGAGGAGGTGCGGCGGCCACCCGCGGATCACCACGCTGCCGAGGCTGAGCTTCCGCAGGGCGGCGGCGCCCGGCCCCGCGACGGCGGGAGCGGCGTGGCCGGGCGCCCCGACGACCTCCAGGTCCCGCGCCGCGGGGGGCAGGTCCAGCGCCCAGGCGTCGTCCCGCGCGGAGCCTTCGCCGGAGTATGCCCGGATGCGGATCTCGCGCGCGTCGGCGAGCAAGACGATGCGGCCGGCGTGGCGCCGCATGCGGAGGTCGTCGGCGCCGAAGGCGAGCCTTAGGGCGTCCACCCGGGACGCGGACGCGTCCTGCGCGCGGCGGCCGAGGGCGACGCGGGCGGCGAGGATGGAGCGCTCGTCCAGGAGCCCGGGGGCGGAGTGCTTGCGGTCGAAGTAGATCTCCTCGAGGTGGAGGAAATCGTAGAGGCTGATGGCGACGACGGGCGTGTGGTGGTGGATGTGGCGCCACGGCCGGGAGAGGGTGGAGAGCTGGACGGCCTACTGGAACTGGAGCAAGGAGGCGATCTGCGCGCGGAGCTCCAGCGGCAGCGCGGTGATGCGGTCGCCGCCACTGGAGCCTTCGCCGGCGGCGTCGGTCCTGGCCTTCTGGCGGCTGCTCCGGCGGCGCCGATCCCCTTCTCTCCCGCCGGCTCGCCCTCTCTCCTTTTCCTCTTCGATTTATGGGGAGGGAATTGTGCTTGTGGGGGATCGGGCCGGGGATTCGGGGTTTGAATTCCGGCAGTTATGGCGAAAAATTAGCCAGACCTGCAACCGCTCCCTTCAAACTCATACCACGCGTGACGTGCTCCTCTTCCGATTCCGGCAGTTTGAGTTTTTTTTTTCGGAGGGAAAATTGTTTCGAAAAAGTTTTGGAGGGAAAATAACCAGACCTGCAGCCTTTCGTCTTCAAATGTTCATGCTCCCTCCGTTCTAAGAAAAAAATAGATCAATTTAGCTTTTCGAGATTGTTAACTTTTGTTATGCATTTAGACATATTTTATATCTAGGCGCGTAGCAAATACTTTGGATTTATAAAAAATAAAACAAAACAATTGCACAAGACGGAATAGCGGTTTGGAACTAAAAAATGGCGATGTGGCAGACCGTGCTGAATTGATATTGTTACTTATTTTGTGTGTACAGTTGATTATGACCCATCCTTCATCAAATATACACTAGTTGTCATCAACATATATTTACTGTAAATCCAACAGAACCAATTTGATATTGTAAATGTTGATTTTTTTCCATATAAACTTAGTCAAAATTATTTAAAGCTTGACTTCGCATAAAGTCTACCGACTATAATTTGGAACAAGGGAAACACATGACAGTGTGACATAGACATGATCCACAAAGCACACGTTTAAAGTCATTATCATACGTTACTGTAGCAATTACTGTAGCAAATTTGTGTTTAATCATGATCTAATTAGGCTCATTAGATTCCTCTGTGCATGTGCCGCACACATTCGACGTGATAGTTTTGAAATTTTAAATTTTACATCATGATGTTGTGATGTGGCCGGCTTGACAATACCACCACAGCGTTGTGAGGTGTCATAGTCTGTAGAACGAAGCACCGCATGAGTCTATGTTTAATTCTCACATGCATGGCGGCTGCAAATTAAGGGCTCGTTTGGCCTAGCTCCACCTGCAGCGGCTTCAGCTTCTTGCTACAGAGCGACAGAGCACTGTATTCTGCTGTAGCATAAATCAAAAACGAAAATCGAGGTGCTACAGCTAACTAGCTGGGGAGAGAAGCCGGTGAAGCTGGATAACCTGGCTTTCCTGGCTTCGCACTACGGTAGTCTACAGCTACAGTAGACGGAGCCGGTGAAGCATAAGCTGCACCAAACGAGCCCTAAATAAGACAGTAGGGCTGGCGCTGTGTTGGTAGTACATTGTTGCCACAATATTTCGTGACCAAAATGGGTGACACATGAGTTTTTTTATGGTATAGGACTACGAAAGAGAAGGGTATAAGTGTTTTTTTTGGAATAGGAAGGGTGTAAATTTTAGTGGCACACATAAGAGGAATTTAGTAAAATGAAATGGGAAAAGGTTTCCTTTTGGCTCGGTGAAAACAGAGACTTCACTGGAGTACGATAGCTGCAGACAACAACGCCCCGCATGCAATTAGGGAAGTATATTGACGTCGTCTAATAGAAAGTCTCATGCATGACACATAATTTTGAGATGACTTATTAGACAATATGTTGTTTTGTAGGTTGTCTCATAGCAACTCTTTAATTCTTTAATTTGTGTAAATAAAAAGGAATGTTGTAAGTTGCATGACAACTAAAACTCATACAATGGTGGTCTAGTTGTCTCATAGTCCTAAAATTTAGCTTATAAGGTGGTTGTCTCGTGAAACAACGACCTCATTCTCTCACCTCGCTCTCGCTTCCACATCATCAAAAATCTTACATGGCATTGCATGAGACGAGCTATGAGATCGTTGACATGTAGCAATGTACTTGTAGAGCTAGACTTTATTCAGCAACCATGCAACACACGAATTTATTGTACACGACACACTGTCTAGCCCTGTTGCAGACGGATCGGATCAGCCATCAGAGCTCACAGCATGAGTGCCCACTGCTGGGTGGCGCTGCCGGTGGCCGGCGACACGACGACGTCGTAGCGGCCGCTCTTGCCGGCCGACGGCCTCGCGTCCAGGACCATCCCGGTGCCGGTGTTGAGCACGGTGCCATCGCTGCGGAACACCCAGCGCTCGCAGGCCGAGCCGGACCCGTCGCAGAACCTCACCGCCACCCGCCCGCCGGCGTCCGCCGCCAGGCACCTCCACTGGAGAAACAGCCACGCCGGCGGCCGCACGGACCCGTCGGGGTACAGCGACCACGCCATCCCGCCGCCGCAGGCCGCGAGGGAGACCGCCCCCACGCCGTCCGCCTGCAGGCAGCGGTCGCCGAACCCGACGACGGGGGCGGTCAGCGGCGCGGTCTCGTTGGTGGGCGTCCACGACTGGCCCGTGCCGCGGTCGTCGCGCCGCACCGTGACGCCGGCGAACGCCGACGACGAGGTCACCGACAGGACCAGCCCGCTCGCCCGCAGCGCCACCGTGCCGTCGGCGCGCGCCTCCCAGACGGCGCGCGCCGCAGGGACGCGCGGCGGGCACGCGTCCACCACGACGCGGGCGCCGGCGCCGGCGGCGGCGGCGGCCAGGCACATGCCGCCGGACCGGACGGTGCCGTCGCGCCGGAAGGTCCAGAGCTGGTTCGCGTCGCCGTTGGACTTGCACGGCCACAGCTGCACCTGGTTCCCGCGGTAGTACCAGTTGTAGGGCACGTCCACGCACCGCCCCTCCGGCCCCACGATGCGCGTCGTCGGCTCCGCCTGGCTGCACGCCGGCGCGCCGGCGCCGCCGCCCATCCCCGCATCCTCCACGACGGACCTGATGACCATGGGGAGCTGCTGCTGGGAATCCGCAGCCGCCGCCGCCGTCGACGACGACGACGACTTGCAGCCGTCGTGCTCCAGGAAGGACACGAGGGGCACGGCCGCGCGCACGTTGTCCACTCGCAGCCACTTGCCGTTGCTCCGCTGTACGGCGACCGGAGCCGGGAAGGCGCCCTGGAAGGACTCCTGGACCGCGGCGGAGAGCGCCGGCCAGCGCGCCTGGAGGCCGTGCAGGCTCGGGTCGTCGGGGACGCCGTTGCCGTCCCGCATGCCGGCGCTCACCCGCCGCTGGACGTACGGGAACGCCGCCGCGCCCGCGATCATCATGTCGCAGGCGGCGACGGCGCGGCCCACGTCCTCCTTGGTGGCGTTGCCAGTGGGGAACAGGAACAGCGACGACACGGCCTGGTCCAGATCCTTCGCCCGCCATGTCGCGGCGGCTCCAAGATCCTGGCGGCCTGCAGCAGGATAGCCGCCGCCGCCGCCTCTCCCGACGCCGGCGGAGTACTGCAGCGCCGCAGCAATGGCAGCTGAGCTCGACCATGGATCATCGGAATAGCAGATCGCCGACGAGAATGCCCGGCCGGATCGTTTGAGCAGGCACGAGTACTTCCACGCCACGTAGGCGGTGAAGTAAGCTCCGGTGACATCCATCTTCAGGCTGATCGAATGCCCCGCCGAGTTCGTCAGAGTGATGTTCAGGTAGGTTTGAAGCGCGAGCGGGTCGTCCCGGTCGAGCAGCACGGGGATCCCGTTGCTCTTCCCCCCAGCTTTGCTCACCAGCGCGGCGCGGACAGCGGCGATAAAGGTGTTGTACTTCTCCGGCGTCGCCGACGCGGTGCTGAACTTTACCTGTGGGTAGTCTTTGAGAGCTTGGGCGCCGGCGGCGGCGCCGGACGCCAGGAGCAGCGCCAGGCAGAGCAATGGCGCCGCCATGCTCGGCATCGGGGTGATTTGCGCTGAACTTCACTTGATGGATGGAGAATTGAAGATGGATATGGTATGGTGGCACCCTATCGATCTGCTCCCGTTTTATAGATGGAGGAGCGGCGCGAGATGGCGCTTGCCGGAGGCCGCGTCGCGTCGTCGTCGCCATTGAGTGGCCGAGCAGGTAGGTGGTCGCCAGCGGGCCAGCGAGGCGGCAGCCTGCAGCAGGCCCACCTGCACGTCCAGATCACCGTGCCACGTGTGTCACGCGCGCCAACGGGCCGGCCATGCGTGTCGACTGTCGAGGAACACGATGATGCAGGCCGGGCCGGCGAGAAACACGACGGCCCGTACGTGCGGGGGCACACTCCGCCGGTTCCTATATACTATTTTCCAGAAGATTATTTGTTAGTTATCTTTCAGTGTTTGAGATCCGTATAGAGAAAAAAAACGAATAAGATGAGAGCTCGTGGACAGCCGCTCAGCGCATGGCTGGCTTGGGGACAGATGTTGATGTCAGGATGGCTGATGTGGGAGGGGTACTCGATTGATTTTTTTCGCCATGAGACTTTGATCTTATATTTCTTTCAAATCATAAATGCGTTTTAGATTCTGTTTGAACCATGATGTTACTTAGATTTTATGCAACAAAATAAGATCCAATATCAATATATTTTATCTTTTTTTAACAATCAACATTTTGAACGCACTAATTCAACATTTTCTATTTACTATTTCAACATTTTCACATAAAATGTTGAACCAATTTATTGAAATTGTTGAATTGAGTTTAAATAAATATTGGCTATACTATTTTAGGAACAAACAAAATACTAACATAGATTAAAAGAAAAGATAAAAAGTATACCTGCCCATCGGCATAAGCTGACTATGGCACGTTGTGTTTTGTTCACTGTTGTGGACCTGTGTATGCATGATGCATGCCAATACAGACCTTGCGTTGTTGGCTGAGCGATGGTGTTGACTGCTGAATAATTATGGGCCGTGGTGAGCTGTGTGATAGGTACCATCCACATCTTCCGGTAGATGAATAGGAGCCCCCGGCACACTCCTGCCCGTACGCATGCACATTATTTTACGGATTTTCAAACGTACCTGTATTAAATTGGGAAATACGGTACACGTATTCACCAGACAAAATACACAAAGGCCCCTAAAAAATGCAGAAATTACAACCACATCCTTAAAACATCTGTGCTCCAAATTCCGCCGCCGCTTCTACCAACCCCGAGGCATCGCCTCTATCCACCAAGTAAAAAGCTAACAGACTCACCTCATCACAGGACGACGAGCCGCCGACGAACTTCCCCGGTACAGCGGCTCTGCCATTTTAGCACCACTTTCACAGACTCACCAGTGGCGCCAGAGAGAAACGCACGCTGCAGGAACAGGGATGAGTCCAAAATGCCTTATTCCAAGGTGCCGCCGTCGCCATCGCCTCGCCGCGACGCCCAAGCTCCATTGGCCACTACCGGCGAGAAAACTCTAGCTCTGCCGCTAGGTAATGGGGATGAGCAAAACCTAACTCTAGTTGAACAACTACCTAAGCTATATACATCCGTACGATGATTCTGTTGCTCATCTTCCTCTTCGGAGCCATTACAGCCGTAAGAGAGGGAGAAGGCCGCCGGAAGCGGCGTTCTCCCCTTTTCCACCTCTCTCAACTGTAACAAAGGGAAGAGTTGGCAACTTGGTTACATCATTGGATAGATAGATGGATCGTTGTCTGAACAAACATGTGCCTGCTCTAGACACGGATATAAACAATCGAGTAGCATCTGATACCTATGAATATGAATACAAATAGTTATTTTCCTTTTTGTTTCAGATCGGGTACAGATAATATCTAACTTGTCGGATAAGATAAAAATAGAATCGACAGCGTAAAAATCTAAGTTTCAGAATTCAAATTTCTCAATACGGATGGATACTAACCCCTCTAACAAATCGGACCTCGAATACGGCGCCGGATACACTGCTGCCGCGACGTTGTCAACTACGGAGATGGATCTTGGCTCCCCCATCTCCTCCCATTTTATGGCCGGAACCGGGACCGCCGGCGGCGGCAATAATGGTGCTTCGCCTCCGGCGTCGTTGCCGGCAGCGGCATGTGAATGGTGGGGCAGGAGGGTAGCCAATGGTCATCAAGAGCAGCAGCCGGCCAGAGCAGGCCCCCACCTGCCCCAGATCAACGTGCGTGTGCCGCCACGTGCGCCGGGCGTCACGCCCGGGCGGTGCGATTCCAGGAACACGACGATGATAACGGACGACGATGAGGAACACGACGGCAGCGAGTGTGTGTGTTGTGGGGGGACGAGCAAATGCTCTCATCGTCGTCTGAACTAGCACGTGCGTGGGCCAGATACGAAAGTACATGTGTATGTGTGCTCTTATCTGAAGTTCCCCCAATAGCAGCGTATATTGCACTCTATTCATTCCGTTTCAAATTACAGTTAGTTTTGGCAAATCCTTTTAGATAATAGAAAAAGTTCCGGCTTCCAACCCGAGAGGCATCAATCCGTAATTATTACATACACTCGGAGTTTAAACCACACTGTGTTTAAAATTAAAGATCCATACACAAAATCAAGAGTCATCCATGGACTCGAAGAACTGCTAAGGTGAAGACTCCAGAAGGTGGCAATGCTTCGCCTAGCCACTCCATTTGGTCATTTCTATATATGAAAGCGCCGACCCTCCGCGCCCTCTCAGGCAGCCACGTCGGCTAAAAAAATTTCGCCCGTCCGATCGTGATCCGATGGTTACGGATGAAAGAAAATCTTCCTATTTCAGAGTACTAAATAAAATCTATTTACAAAACTTTTTGTATGGATGGATTACAAATCACGAGACGAAACTAATGAGCATACTTACTTCATGATCAACTCATAATTAGTGAACGGTTATTGTAGTATCCGATGGTTACGGATGAAAGGAAATCTTCCTATTTCAGAGTACTAAATAAAATCTATTTACAAAACCTTTTGTATGGATGGATTACAAATCACGAGACGAAACTAATGAGCATACTTACTTCATGATCAACTCATAATTAGTGAACGGTTATTGTAGTATCACTGTATGACTACGGATGAAAGGGAATCTTGCTATTTCGGAGTACAAAATAAAATCTATTTACAAAACCTTTTACAGGCCGGGTTGTAAATCACGAGACGAACCTAATAAGCATACTTAAATCATGATTAACTCATATTTAGTGATCGGTTACTGTAGTACCACTGTATGGCTACGGATGAAAGAGAATTTTGATATTTCGGAGTACTAAATAAAATCTATTTACAGACTTTTTGCACGGATGGCTTGTAAATCACAAGACGGGTTGTAAATCACGAGACGAATCATTAGTGAACGATTACTGTAGTACCATTGTATGGCTACGGATGAAAGGAAATCTTACTATTTCGGAGTACTAAATAATATTTATTTACAAAACCTTTGGTATGGATGGGTTGCAAATCACGAGACGAAACTAATGAGCATACTTACTTCATGATCAACTCATAATTAGTGAACGGTTATTGTAGTATCACTGTATGGCTACGGATGAAAGGGAATCTTGCTATTTCGGAGTACAAAATAAAATCTATTTACAAAACCTTTTACAGGCCGGGTTGTAAATCACGAGACGAACCTAATAAGCATACTTAATTCATGATTAACTCATAATTAGTGATCAGTTACTTTAGTACCACTGTATGGCTACGGATGAAAGAGAATTTTGATATTTCGGAGTACTAAATAAAATCAATTTACAAACTTTTTGCACGGATGGGTTGCAAATCACGAGACGGGTTGTAAATCACGAGACGAATCTAATGAGAATACTTAATTCATGGTTAACTAATAATTAGTAAACGATTACTGTAGTACCATTGTATGGCTACGGATGAAAGGAAATCTTGCTATTTCGGAGTACTAAATAAAATCTATTTACAAAACCTTTTACACGGATGGGTTGTAAATCACGAGACAAACCTAATGAGCATACTTAATTCATGATTAACTCATAATTAGTGAGCGGTTACTGTAGTACCACTGTATGACTACGGATGAAAGGGAATCTTGCTATTTGGGAGTACTAAATAAAATCTATTTACAAAACCTTTTGCACGAATGGGTTGTAAATCACAAGACGAATCTAATGAGCATACTTAATTCATAATTAACTCATAATTAGTGAACAGTTACTGTAGTATCACTGTTGCAGATCATAGATTAAGTAGCTCATTAGATTCGTCTCGCGATTTACAACCTATCCGTGTAAAAAGTTTTGTAAATAGATTTTATTTAGTATTCCATGCCTGTGCTCAAATATTCGATGTGACGTTTTTGGGATAAAATTTTTGAATCTAATCACGGCCCTAATTTCTATATGTGAATGCCCCGAAGGTCGGCGCAACGGCAGACTGGCCACGCCAGTAAAAAAAGATTCCTACTATTCGATCCTAAATTGGCAGGGCATGTGATTGGCCGTGCCATCGTTATCTTTGAGGCCTTGAGACACGAATGGTCCACGCGTCAGCTATCCATTCGGTCACTACAAAATATCTAAATCTAGAACTCTCGACCGGTAATTTTGGTGGCCTCCGAATGGGTGTGTGCTCTACTGCAATGACGGCAGTGAAGCTAGGCTGGAGAGCCACGCGGCGAGTTTGGGCGGGCCGCCGGGCACGCCCTCGATGGGTGCGGCGAGTTCATGCCGTCACCGGCGGGCGACCCGGCCTCGCTCCGGTACGCTGCGGTGCCGCAGGTCGGGCGTGATAGCCGCGCATTGCATGGTGAGGAGATGCCCCAGGACCGCTCCCGGCCGCCTTCGACGGCGAGATTGAGACGTCGGATTTCAGCTACTATTTTTTTCATACTTTGCTTTAAAAATAAATATCATATTTCTATCTATGTATATCCATTTGTCTATACATCTACTACAAATTTCTATATAAACTTATATTGCCAAACGAAAATAAATAAATAAATTACGCGCGCCAAGGCGCGCGCAAGGCACTAGTTAATGTAGTGCAACAGAGCTTATGGCTTATGACCGGAGCCAATGTGTCCATTTGAAAAGCACCTTGATATTAGAGACCTCCAATGTGCTCATGGTTCAAAAAAAAAAGAGGAATGTACTCATCCGAGTTTGAATCTTAGACTCAACACTAACATACAATATAAGCATGGGAGATTGGATAATTTAACAATTAATCGCCCGCCTCTAATCATACTTTTGCAAATTCCCTCTCCCACTCCTCCTCACACTCCCTTAAATGTTGATCCGATGACCTAGATTAAAGTTTGCAAGGTTTGAATAAAAAGATTAGTTTGCAACGGATATGTTTTTTTTTTCATACGATGCACCGGGCTATAGTTAGCTATTCGGATCGCTCGGCCCAGCACGACCCGGGCCCAAGTCGACCCGGCACGATTAGGCCCAGCCTGATTGGCTCAATTACTTATTCGTGCCGGCCCGGCCCACGTGCCGAGGCCTGTTATCCCCACCACTGGCCACTCGCCGAGGCCGCGGATGGCGCCGCCGGCCGCGGGGGAGGAGGACCTCCTGCTTCCTGGAGGAGCGGCATGCCGGCCGCCGGGTGCGGGGAGGCCCTCCACGCCGCCGCCGCGCGCTGCCCATCCCGTCCGCGCCGGCGCGGGCGCGAAGCTACCGTGCGGGGCGGTGCGGGGGAAGGCCTGCGCGCACCGCTCATCAACGCGGAGAGGAGATCCGGGGAAGCCGAGGCAGGCGCGCGGTGAGGCCAAAGTCGTGGAGACGATTGCGGGCCTGCCATGCCTCCGCTCCTTCCTGGGCTGGCGACAATTTTCGGCGCAATGACACTGACCCAGCGAGGCGGCTCCTCCATTGGTCTCTCCCCCACCGTCGTGGACCGGACCACTCGCTGGACGACCACCCCGCGGACACCATGCGGGTGGCGCTGCCGTCGCGGGCTCGCGACGGCGGCTGCGCGACGAGTGCAGAACCAAGCTCCCATCGCCAACATGCTCCGGTAAGTGTTACTGAACTCGAGAATGCAGTTGTGCCGATGGATAATTTAGCTGGTCCCTTCTTCACATTTATATGCAAGCATGTTACGTGACTGAATGTATAAAGATGTTTGCCTTACTGCTACTGCGGAGGCCATATTCCCACTAACTACGACAGCCTAGGCCATACAAACCAAGTAACCAACCAAAGCATGGTTGCTCCATACCTGTTACAGCCTGCTGCCATCACACTTGATTGGCGTGGCAGAAACCATACAGATAGTAGAAATCCACACACAGAAGAATAGCCAGGCACAAGGTTTACATTACACCGATAATCGGCATCATTACCCAAAGAAATGTATAGCACAGGGAGCAGTTTGTGACTGAAACAGCAATTTGGATTTTTGTTTTCTAGTCCAGGATTATTTCGACGAGCCTCTTGATCAAAGCCACTCTGGATTCTGATTATTGGAGGATGCTCTTTGTGTCTCATATTCCCCAGCAGGTAATTAACTGCCAAACATTAAGAATGCATCTCGGATTGCATGCATCTCTACTGCTACATCTCTTATCGATGGTCGCTCTCGAGGCTGTTGCTGCGAGCAGGACAGGCCCAGCCTGAAGACAGAAATCAAGCACTCCTGGACTCTACTTCTTGTAATGTTATCCATGGGTTCTTCGTGCAGCCAGATTGTTGAGTCCACTATCTCCATGGCTTTATCAGGAAGAGCATCCTTGGTATACTTATGCAGACCTAGTGAATCTCTGAGCATGTCATCTGTTGGGCTCCTTCCAGTAAAAATCTCAAGCAGCAATATGCCAAGACTATAGATATCACCAGCCGACGTGATTGCAGATCCCTCACCATACTCTACAGTTGAGCAAACATTTTCTGGTTAGCATGTCATATTTATTTGAAATACACAAAGTAACTTATGTAGAACTTGAGTCACCTGGAGCAACATAGCCAATGGAACCTCTTATTCCGGTTGTGCTAGATGCATTTAGCATTCTCTTGCTTGCATTTTCCGGGAGGAATTTTGATATGCCAAAGTCTCCAACTCGGGCACTCATGTCTTCAGCAAGAAGGATGTTGCTTGGCTTCAGATCACAATGGATAACTGGCGGTTGACAGCTATCGTGAAGATATTCTACTGAAGCAATGATATCAGAAGCGATATCAAGCCTCTGGTCAAGGCTTAGTGTGTTTCTTGTAGTGGATTTTTGAAATTTTGGGTGAAGCCAAACATCAAGGCTACCATTAGGCATAAACTCAAAAACCAATGCCTTGAACTCTTGACCTTGCAGATCAAAGCTCGAGCAACAAGTAATGATCTTTATGAGACAACGGTGCCGTATCCTTCTCATGGCCTCACATTCCACCTCGAAACTCTTGGAAGATCCAGACTGATGAAGGTTGAAGACCTTGACAGCCAAGGGTTTATCCTCATTGTCAAGAAGACACTTATAAACTGTACCATATCTTCCACTTCCTAGCAATTTTGCCTCTGAAAACCCATCAGTACCTTTGGATAATGCATGGTATGGAATTCGTTCAAATTTCTCACCAGCAATTGGAGATTGTGCTCTTTCCTTTTGCTTTTGTTTGAGCTTTTTGCGGAGCATCCAAACGAGAAGAATAAATGAAACGGACAATAAGACTGTTACAGTTGTTATCAGAGAAACTATAAGAGACTTAAACTTCTTTTTTCTGCCCTTTCTTGTAGGCCTTATGGAGCAAGGTGCCAAGTGAAGTTGAGGTGCTCCACTGCACAACTCAGTATTCCCAGCGACTGATTTGTAAGATAGGTTTCTGAACGCACCTCCATCTGGCACCTTGCCTTGCAGGTTATTGAAAGATATATCCAATATAGACAGTGATGTCAAATTCTGTAGAACTTCTGGGATTGGCCCTGACAAGTTGTTGTGTGCTAGGTACAACTGTTGCAGAGCTCCAATATTACCGATGGCATCAGGGATCCCACCAGACAAATTGTTCATGGTCAGATTCAATACAGTAAGTCCTTTCATGTTTCTCAGAGATTGAGGTATGCTTCCTTCAAACGAGTTCTTATCCAGTAACAGTTTTTCTAAAACTATGCAATTTCCAATGCTGTTTGGTATTTGGCCAGACAGCTGGTTACCTGATAGGATCAATTGATTGAGGTCGGTCATGGCACCAACTTCTGATGGAAGGGGTCCTGAAAGAGAATTGTACGATAAATCTAAGTAATATGAAAGCGAAGGAAGCTTCAAAATTTCCTTGGGTATTGAACCATTGAGGTAGTAATTTGTCGACAGATCAAGAAGAAATAAATTCTTCAGGTTCCCAAGACTTTCTGGGATTGGTCCTTCCAAGTTGTTGTAATATGCAAGGAACCTGGTTAGCTTTGTGAGATTTCCAATAGATGGTGGTATGAGACCTGACAAGCCACTACTATAGAGGCCAAAGTCCACCAAGTTTTCTAGTTTCCCTATGCTCTCTGGAATCATGCCTGACATAGAAGTATTCACTATCAGCAATGTGTTGAGGCCGACAAGATTCCCGATGTCCGCAGGGATACTCCCAGAGATCTCGTTGTCATTCAAGCTTAATATCTGGAGAGTACTTGAAAGGTTTGCAATCGAACCTGGCAAATGTCCTCTGAAGGAGTTGTCGTCAAGTAATAACCACCGTAGTTGGCTGCAGTTTGCCAAAGAACTGATGAATCCCCATCCCTCCTTATCATTTGCTTCAAGCATGTTTACACTAAGGTACAACTCCTGCAGAATTTGCAACCTCCCCAAAGTAGCAGGCACATACCCAGCCAATCTGTTTCCCCCGAGATAAACTGTTGTGAGATCGGAGAGATTGGATATTGTAGAAGGGATTATTCCAGTGAAGTTGTTGTTGGACAGGCTAAGGATTTGCATTCCAGGGAACTTGTTGCCAATATCAGCAGGAATGCTTCCATGCAGCAGATTGCCCCCTACCTGAAGGCTAACTAGTCCTGACAAGTTGAATAGAGAGAGTGGAAGCACACCGGAGAGATTGTTTGTGAAGAGATGGAGGCGCCACATGCTCTGGATGGCGCCGAGCCCTGCTGGTATTGAGCCGTAGAGCTGGTTGCTGAAGAGACCGAGGTACTGCAGACGTGACAGGTTGGTCAGTGACACCGGGATGGGGCCTGTGAAGCTGTTGTTCCCCAGCGCAATTGCTTCCAGGGATGTCATCGTCTTGCCAATCTCGTCCGGAATGTGACCGCCAAGCTTGTTGCTGTGTAACACCATGATGGTCATGCTGATGCAGGAGCTGAGATTGGCAGGGAAGGTGCCGGAGAATAAGTTTTCGCTCAGGTCGAGTGTCTGCAGGCGCCGGAGACGACCGAGGCTCGCCGGGATCTCACCGTACAGCCCATTGGCGCTCAGGTTGAGCGTCTGCAGAAAGGTGAGGTTCCCGATGGCCGGGGAGAGTGCTCCGTCGAGCCCGCTGCCAACCAAGTTGAGTACCGTCACCCGGTCAGGCCTCCGGCGGCTGCACGTCACGCCCTCCCAGCTGCAGAAGCTGGTGCTGCCGTTCCAGGAGGCCAGGGTACCGGAGCCACCACTGGCGACCTGTTCTTTGAAAGCTAGCAGTGCTGCCCCGTCCCCGGCGCTCGCACTGGGGATCATCAGGATGGCCATGACCATGAGTGACGGTAGCAAGCTCAAGGCCGCCATAGAGATGCGCATACTGTTGAAAAGCTTTGCTAGAACACCGAAGTAGTAGTGACATGTTTGAGTTTGTCAAAAACAAAAAAAATTGGGGGCTGTCCTGTCCATCACCGAGTGGTTGAGCTATACTAATGTGCTACGTTTTGTTTTCATGGATGACCTGTTCCTCTTTTGACATCTTCAGAGTTGGGTTCCTCTGGATGCACTCCATTACGTCCTTAACCTGCCGTTTTCATACGGTCAAGATGGGTACATCATCGCAGAATTTTCTTCAGATCTTGCAATCTTTTCCTAATGCTCTACAGTGAGTCAAGTTAAGGATGTGGCCTTGTTTGGAGGAAGCTGTATAAACACACGCTGTCTGGTATCAGTCTACTATCGTCAGTTATGCTGCTAATGGTTCGGGTGGAAATTTAGTCCCTGTTCAGTTTTGTGACAAATGGTTGCTGTAGCTATCAGGTGGATTCGGTTTGGATTAAGAAAATAATTTAGTTTGGTTTGGTTGTTCATGCGGCGGAATCGTTCAGATCCATAGCAGACACCTTGATTTTCTAGGAACCGCAGACAGGTTGGTCCGCGAGGACAACGCCGGCATCACCGATGTTGCCAGTTGCTGGAGAGATCGACAGCCAACTCAGATGCGAATGCACAAACCACTGACGTTTTGGTTGACATGCGATAGTGTGGTTTGATTTGACATTTTAAGGAAAATGATTTGGTGTGGGTTTAGTCTTTGGTTACAGCCCATCAGCAGCTAGAATCGTCGGTAGACTGGACTGACCGGCAACAGCCGAAAACTCTGCTTTTGATTTTTCAAGCGAACAATTTTTCATCCTGTAGAATTGTCGATGCTTGCAAAGTTGGTAACCATTCAACATTTTTTTTCCCAGTCAGCTGAGAGTGATAGGTGCGTCAGGAGTGCTGATACTCGATGGTCCCGTGGATTCTTACAGCTACGTGACTCGGTGTCACGTAGTGTTTGGTTCAGCCAATGGGGTGATAATGGTAATGCTATCAGATACCTCCGCTATCTGATACAGAGTAATGATTTCCAGATTTTGTTTGATGGCTTTGGGTAACGTAGTTATTTCCTTTTCTATGTTTGGATGGGAACCACCATAACTAAAAGTAGCAGGCTGCCGATTTGAACAAGCTTGAGCTTACAGGACAGTAAAAAATTAGCAGGACATTGTGTCACCCATTCTATGCTTATAGAACATCACGTACATAATAAAGCATCCATGATTTCCAAATTAGCAGAACATTTTTTTCGAGCTTACAGTTACAGGACAGCAAAAAATTCAGAAAGATGACACAATAAAAAGTCCAGTACTGAATATATCTTGAACTTCAAAATGGTAAAAAATTCAGAAAGGTGACACAATAACAGGTCTTAGAGCGTCAACTTCGAATGCTTGACAAATTCAAAAGTTCATATGAATAATCTAGCAGAAGGTTGATCTCGTACATGGCTTCTGAAATTCTTAGCGAAAACTTGACGCTTACTCTTCACTTCTTCCTTTGAGCCTCATCTAATGTAGAGAAAAAAATTATAAACATAAGTGAAAGAAGGATTTCTATATGTAATAGAGGCAAGGTAAAAATGAAAGTATCAATTAATTGTCATCAGATTTCAGAAACATTATCAACTAACCATCAGGTAAATATTCACTAGATATCAAAATCATATTGCGTCTATTACTGACTCATTTTTTATACTGAAAATTCCATTCAGTTCTCTACCCAGCCCTTTCTTAAATGCAATAGCAAGAAAATCATACTGCCGACAGTTTGATAGCTACTAGCAAAGTGTACCTGCAGCACTAGCAAAGTGTAACATGCTCCAAATGCTTGTCATTCTAGACTCGATGTCCAACTGCTGATCTTGTGAAGGTGCAATTAAACACAAATAGCAAGTACAGCATGGTGCAAGCTAGCTGACAGTACGAGTATGGTGTCAGTTTTAAGTTACATGTCAGTTGAACCTCAATCAGATTGCTGTGAACACCCTATTAGACTTAAAATAGCAGTCTTATAGTGACAACACTTAAGTCAGCTAAAAATGAGGAGCCAATAACTTAGCAAGCATATTCTGTATGAATTCTCTCATAAGAGTCTCCGCTAGTGCAAACAACATGGTCATTTGATTTGTGATCTTCACGAACACTTGCATCTTTAAGAAGTACGCTGGCAGTAAATCCAAGCCTAGTCAACTCAGCTACAGACTTCTCCTGCAGCATCTGCATTGGATCATTTTTGCGTTGCCTCCTCTTGTACCTTGGCTTCCCGCTCCATTGCTTCTGCCATCATCCCAAAGTGCTGTGAAGCTTTGTTCAGATCGCCACGGAGTGCCCCAACCATATCCAAAAATGGGTCACTTGACACGCTATAACTTCATTCCCTTTACCGCTATCCTTATCCTTCTTCCTTCTTTTGGAGCTTGATGAAGTTGAATCAACTGAGTTCCTACTATCCAAAGACTGTCCTGGTGTCTCCATAGACATCCTGTCTTCTTCCACTACATCTTGATCATATCCCAAAGCAATTTCTTTCTCTATATTAGTAACAGCCTCACCTAGCCCCTAGCCCCTAGGCTCCTTCTCCAGTAGCTATATCCTTGCCATATATATAGCAGCTAGGTAGGCTCAATGCAATATTCACTAGAAAGATAATACTATTGCATCCTTTGCTATTTCTCGTTCTGTAGTTACTATGATTCCTACTAGTTGTTTAGGTGCAACCTAACGTGTGCTGCATCTGCAGTTAACCAGTCTTGCTTTTTTTTGTGAAAACTGCAAAGTACCAGAAAAATTACGAGGTAGCTACATATCAGAAGCCTGAAACTAATTATTCCATGATATGACAAAATCTACAGACAGACTCTGTGACGACACTATTCTAGTCCTATGTTACTGATGGCCAAGCGGGCCGTGCGGCCCAAGCCAGCCTTGGACCGGGTTTGACATGGCACGGATAACAAAAAAAACTCGGCCGGGTGGGGAAAGACCGCCCCACCGGTATTAAGCTAAGAAGAAGCCTCGGCTTCCCCGACCGAGAAAATTCCCGAACCCCAGCCCCGCCCTGACACTGGGAACCGTAACCCCTGGGAATTGCCTGGGCCATACACAGTCCTTAGGCCGACCTGGGCAGGCTCTTAACCAGTGCTTTGGCACACGGGACCGGCGAGAGGATTTTTTTAACCACGGCCTGAAATTCGCTCCCATGGGGATTCGAACTCAGGACTTGTGGAGTGCCGCTCGAGTGTCTTAACCGCTAAGCTAAGCACCCTTTGGCCATGGCACGGATAACACGTAAGTACTATATAATAAACTTTAATTAAATAGCAACATGTGAAATTTGTTAGCAAGGCTATTAGTGGGCTCGCCCTTGGGCCATGGCGCCTAGCCTAGGCAGCTAGGGTTGCTCTTTGGGTTTACGGTAACTGATCATAGCAAGGATCTCCTTTGATTGAGTGTATTCTATAAACCCTAGTTACCAATCCTTGCCTATATAATATACCCTTGTACTCTCATTAATCAATCACCAATTTCCCGAGCCATATTCTCTTTTAAAGTCGAAAAAATATATGTAAAGTTATAGATTAGAGTTGCATTCCATACCTTAGATATTTAAGATGCATCCCCTAAAAAATATTAAAATATCAGAGCAGAGATTCATTTCCTTATCATTTACTGCATTCCTATGCATTATCAACGGTTAATATTCCATATATCACCAAGTTGTTGTGATTAAAATGAAGTTTACTGAAACTTATCTAGTTATCCTTTGATGTGCTTTGTGGCCCAGGTCAGCTCTAAAGAAATGACAGTAGTGCAAAACACTAGCAAGGTATACTTTACACAATCCAGTACATGGATATTCTTCCTATTCCTCTGTTCTTAATTTAGCAGTGTATTGTTTTAGGTTTTTTCAAAAAACTCGATCGGGGGGGTTGAAACGGTCCCCACCCGTGTTTCATTAAGAGGAAGCGACTGCCTCGGCTCTTAACCCGACCGAGAAACCCCCCGAACCCTGGCCCACCAGCGAGGGGGGTTTTTTACCCCGCGGCATCGGAAATTCGCGTCCCCCAGGACTCGAACCCGCGCCGCGGGGGTGCCGCCAGCCCCAGCCGGCCAACTGGTCGTAGGGGCCTTAGGCGTTTTAGGTTTTTTCACAAATGTGATTCTCCCTTCAGCTGCCAGTATGCCATTGAACGGCAACTATTTATTATCTGGGTCGCACTTTCAACATAACATTCAAAGGCAAACATGAAACATGCTAGAAAGCTCAAGTGCCAACACCAAACTAGCCCCTAAAAAAAAACACTAGTCGATCACTGTGTTTGAAATCTTAATTTGGCACTGCTTCGTGTGTTGGTCGTGGCCTGTAAAATAAAAGCTATTCTGTATACATGGTATGTAGTTTGTGCCTAAATTGAAGAAACAATGGTGACATAACATAATTCGATTGTATACTGATATTTTCTATAGTGAAAATGTGCTCTGTAGAGATCAATAACAATATAAGATGAGTGCATAATCCTGGTAGAATTCAGAATGAAACCTGGTAACCAAGTCTAAAACATCTTTTCTTCTTTCTTGATTTTTCTATCAAGTTGGTGCATCTTTTCTTTGGGTACACAAGCATGAAAGATCGAGATACACATCCAGTTATATGTCTTCTCAGTTCTATACATTATGATGTCTTATTTTTCTTGTTAGATTGTTTGGAGATAATCTAAATTGTTTTGTGAACAGTTTGAAGGTTTTTTTTCCTAAATTTTATCTGAAAGAAAAATGATAAATCCGATAAATTTTTGAGAAATTTGATAAACCGGTTTTTTCCCTTACCGGTAAAGTTAATCTCGTCGCCGTGGCCGTCAAACGTGACACTCTAGGGGCCGATCACCGTTGTGTTGTTGGGCAGTTCTAGCCACTGGGTCTTGCTGGCGTCGATGGCCTTGGCTGTGGCAGCGGCCGAGGGCAGGAGCAACAGGTAGGTGGCGAGAAGAATGATCCCGAGCAAAGGCAGCTTCTTCGACGGCATGATTCGCTTCATGATTCTTTTCTTGTTTCTACTCCGGCCGGTGAGTTCTCTCTTTCTATTGTCCGCCGATCGCTGTTACGGACACTTCGGTTTGATTTGTTGGAGGATGGTGTCTCTGCTTCCCGTTTTACTGGGGGCTTCTTCGGCGAGTAGTCCGATTCGGCATCGGAACAAGAGTGAGCAGACTCAGATACTTCCTCCGTCCATAAAAGAATGCAAAACTATAGGATACGTATTGGTCAAATTAGTTCAAATCTAACTAAATTTATAGTAAATAGTATTAGCGCTTATATCCCCAAATAAATTTATTATGAAATTATATTCTATAACTAATCTAATAGTACTTATTTCATGAATGCTATTATTTTTTATATAACATTATTCAAAGTTGAAACTGTTTAACTTCTAAAAAACGAGAATTGCATTTTTTTATGGACAGAGGGAGCAGAACACACGCGGCCATTCCCCCCAACCGCCGTGGAAAAACGAAGCCGGCAACGGGCGTACCGCCAAAAAACCGAGAGCGAACCGGAATCACGAGGCAGTGCGCCGGGCCCACCTGCAGCGACAGCCGCGGATGCGCCTGCCCCGCTTCCCCCCCCCCCCCCCCCCCGCGAACCGCCGCGAGTGAACCCTACCGCACCGGCCCGCTCCTCGAGGCCGCGGATGGATCCCCCGGCGGCGGCGGCGGCGGCGGCCGCGGCGGAGGCGGAGGAGGACCTCCTGGAGGTGCGGTGCCCCGGGTGCGGGGAGACGCTGGAGGTGGAGCGCGGGCTGGCGGAGTTCGCCTGCCCGGACTGCGCCACGCCGCAGGCGCTCCCGCCGGAGCTCATGCCGCCGCCGCCGCCGCCGAGGCGCCGTCGCGCGCTGCCCCTGACGCCTTCCGCGCCGGCCAGCGCGAGGCTTCCGTGCGGGTCCTGCGGGGCGATGCTCGGCGTGCCGCCGGGGCTCGCGCGCTGTGGCTGCCCGGTCTGCGGCGCCGAGCTCGCTGTCGCCCCCGCGCGCCTCCGCCGGTACCTCCTGTCCGTCGCCACCGCGCCGCTCGTGCCGGTCTCGCTGCCGCCGGTCTTCCGGGCCCTGGAGGTACGCGAGCAAGCGACTCGTTCCTGCCGCCCCCGCGGGATGGCTACGCTACTGTGCCTGCACTTGCTATCTCGTCCAAATAAAATCGGTAGCCTTCGCACGGAGTGTTGGTCTGTAGCCTTCGCACCGCCAATTTTGTGATAGTCCGTGTAAATTGGGCTACTCCGTGGAAATTCAGAAACGTAGGAGCAGCTCCTGCGTTTGTGCTGTCGGACCTAGCCTGCTATCTCCTGTTGGGATACTTGGGGCTTAGGGGAATGCAGTATCACCAATAGTCAAGGTATATTTTTTAAGGTACTTTGCATTTCGTAACAAGAACCTCAGAGTCTGGATTCGTGAATTGTAACAGGTTTCTATCCCCAATATTAGAACTTACTCTGTCCTGACAATGTTCTCAGTTTAGGAGAGTGAAAAGATACACAAGATGATCTTATAGCCATTTTTTATGTTTCCATCAATATATGTAAAACTATGTTTTTTGACTGATTAACTAAAATCTATGTCACTAGGTTTTCTTGCTAAATACTTTTTGTCTACCGTTATTGGCTTATTGCTAGAACATCATGTTAAGCAAACATAGTTGATTTTTGCATCAGAGAGTGTGAAAATCGAAAATAACTGGCCTCTTTTCTGAGACATTGCGCTTCTTAATTCTGGTTTGCTTTTACTGCAATGCAGGGATGGCAAGACTATCCTGATTCTGCAGTTGGTCTGGGACATATTCAAGGGCATCCAAATAATCAACTGGGCCATTCAGAACAATCACAGGACAGACGTCAAAATACGGTCAAAATACGGTCAAAATACGCAGGCATTCATGGAGTTTCCTGATGCTGGCACTGATAGCGATATGGATACTGAAATGTCAAATGAGATTAATGAAATGCCCTGCCATAGGAATGGATTCCCAGTTGCTGTTAGATCTGTTGGTGCAAAGGGGAGACAACTGGAAACTTTGAACCATGTCACCTGTCAGGCACATGCGCAGCAATCCGATCATTCAGTTCATGCAGAACATCCTTCAGACCATACAATTGATGTCAGGGAGGTAAAAGATGTGTCTGCTAATCATGCAATTCACAGAGGTCTGGGGCATGTTGAGCCGGTTAAGGAGAAAACTGTTGTAAGACACACCGATCAGGTAACTGGTACTGCTATTGGCCCCAAATCTGTAAGTGTGGAGAAGAGGCAGGTTCAAACACCAAAACAGATCACACGGGACAGACAGCAAAAGACCAGACCTCCTAAACTACTTAATCCTATTGAACAAGACCCAGAACACTCCAATGGTAATATCCAGGTAGAGCAGGATGAAGCTGACATGGGCCAGGTGACTGCAAGATTGCCTCAGAATCGAAAGAGCACAAAGAGGGATTTGGTCATAGGCGTAGTAAGCGTTTGGCCAAACAATTAGCTGCCACTACATACTACGAATCTCCTGCAAACGAATCTGAGGAAAATGAGGCTGCTTCTCCAAGTCAAACTATATCTGATTCTCAAGACATTGATGGAGTCAGCAATGATATTTCCTCTAGTTCATTGGCCTCAGCACAGCATGCCTCATAGAAGATCCAATGAGGCAGACAATTTGCATGCTACAACACAGTCAGCTTCAATTCCTGATACGTCTGATCCTGAAAGTTTTGCATGTTATTACAGTAAAACATACCCTCCAGAGGTTAGAAGAGCTCTTGAAAGGAATCCTAATTTCAGGCATGCTGGTAAGGAGTATTACATTTTTCTTAATGCATGATGAGCTGACTCTAAAAGAAACTGATGATACTTTTATGTAATAGGTTTTATTTAGATATAATAAGTTGTGACATGTGAGTAAATTCAGAGATTATCTTCTCAGTTGTTAGTTCATTATTGATTTTTGCAGGTGGCAAGGAAAAGAGAAAACACGGCAGCCGTGGTCCTACACTCTGCCTTAAAGTCTGGACCATGCCTGAGGGTGTAAGGATTCAAGTGCCCTTCAATGATCTAGGCCAACCTATCGGAGACGAAGCAGGCACGTTGAGTAGCTTTCTGGGACAAATCGCACGTGATGGAACAGTGGCACCTCTGACGTATACAGATTGGAGGTATTTTCCAGAGAAAAACAAGAAAGCAATTATGCATTTAGTTAATGTAAGTAAACTGTGCCTTTATTGCCCTTGAAAATATGATATATGTGTTCCAATGGATCTTTAATTCGTTATTTTCCCATGCTCTGATTGTTGGTGCAGCTCAAGTTTGTGCTCCCTCCAATTGGTCAAATCTGGTCTATGAATGCTTTGGGAAAAAAGTGGAAGGACTGGAAAGTTGTCTTAAAACATGAACGATATGATGTCCATGAGACAGATGAGGAACGACTTGCCGATCGAGATTTCCGTGTCCCAGAAGAACAATGGAAAGTCCTTGTGGCATATTGGGGTACTGAGAAAGCCAAGGTAATGTTGAACATTCTATTGAATTTGTTGCCAACATAAAAGCTGATTAGGAATATTTGAATCTTGACAATATGTTTGGACTATTTGCTTTAACTGTTGTTGTTTTATAGGCCGCAAGTGCTCGATGTAAAGCTTCTCAAGAACAACATCCTCGTGATAGTCATCATAGAACTGGATCGAAGAGCTACGCCCGGATACAAGAGGAAGAGGTAAGCTTGGATAGATCCTTTGTTTTCACCAGGGTTTGCCTTGATTATGTTAATCGTCGTGAAACAGAGGCGGAAGCGACCAAACATGGCGGAACCAAGCCTCACAGATATATCTAAACCGACTCATGCTCCCAAAGATGGTGGTTCTGCCAAAGTCGGCGGTCCAGACCAGTGAACTTATGGGCGTGTGCTCTATCAGTGAGCTTTGTGGAAAGGCGGGTGCTAAACTGAAGGCTTAGGATCCAGATGGGTTTTGGAGGAAGATGCTGGAAGTGGAAGAAAATTGCATGAGGAAGATGCTGGATCTTGTTGTGCTCTTCACCTAGCTGACTGTGATTTGTATCTTGGGACTAGGGATCGTATAGATGTGATGTGGCTTCCTAAACATCTAGGGTAGGCACTATGTAATGTTCACTAGCTGGATAATACTACTGATATTATTGCATCTTTTGCTACTTCTCGTTCTGTAGTTACTGTCTTTACTACTATTTGTTCAGGTGCAACCAAAAAAAAAACTGCAACGTACCAGAAAAATTACGAGGTACTTCCTCTCTCCCAAATTATAATTTGTTTTGGCCGAACGGGCAGTTTGCGGCCCAGTCCAGTATTGGGCCCGGTTTGGCATGGCACGGGTAACGAACCGGGCCGGGCCGTTCCAGGACACTCGTGGTAAATAACTGAGCAGTTTTTTTTTACTCTAAAAAAAAACTTTTTTTTTTGAGTGGACTGAGCAGTTAGGCGGGAACGCTCGACTTGTGTTCCGCGCCTTCTGGCCCAATCGCAGAGCTTGGCGCCAAGATTGCGCGGGCAATGCAGTTTGGCGGGAACTTTTCCATCCGGAAAATGTTAAGGCGGGAACAAACTGACATTTCCCGCCAGAGCCGCCGGAGCGGTGGCGGAGCAAATCTGCTCTGGAATCCCCACCACTCGAATCGACGGGGGCGAGAGAGCGCCGGCGAGTGTTAAGGCGGGAACAAACTGACATTTCCCGCCAGAGCCGCCGGAGCGGTGGCGGAGCAAATCTGCTCTGGAATCCCCACCACTCGAATCGACGGGGGCGAGAGAGCGCCGGCGAGGCGGCGGCGAGAGGGAAGAGAAGATGGCGGGTGACGGCGCCGACCACATCACCGCGCTCCCGCCGGAGCTCCGCGCGCGCATCGCCGCCTCCCTCCCGTTCCGGCAGGTCGCGCAGCTGGCGACTCTGTCCCGGCCCTGGCGCCACATCCACCGCCACACGCCCGTCGTCGAGCTCAAGCTCAACGAGGACGCCCTCAGCGAGGACGCCCTCGCTGGCCTGGAGCTCGCGCTCCTCCGCCGCGGGCAGGAGGGGTCCGGTTCCAGGGTCGACACCCTCCGGATCACCTTCCCGGTCGAGCACGACATCGTCGACCCCCGCGTGAGGCGCCACGCCGGGCTCATCGTCGCGCTCGCCGACGCGCGCAGGATCCGCATCACCGTCCCCGGACTCGGCAGCTTCCCTCGGAACGAGTGGTCCGTCGACCTGTCTCCGGCGGCGCTCGACCTGGAGGTCGCGGCGGTCTGCCACCCGTCGCCCACCATCGCCGGGCCAGGCGCCGCCGCCTTGCAGAAGCTCTGCCTCGACACGGTGGTGGTCCGCGAGTGGCCGTCCCTTCCGTCCCTGCGCCACCTCGCGCTCCGCAACGTCATTGTCGAGGCGCCGTACCCGACGGGCGCGCGGTGCCCGCGGCTCGAGCACATGTGCATCTTCGAGTGCTCGATCGGGCTCGCCTGCGTCCACATCGATCTGCCGCTTCTGAGGAGCCTCTGGATGGACCGGGCCTACGGCGCCGCCCGCGTCACCATCGATGCCCCGGAGCTCGAGGAGCTCGACGTGAACTGGTCGGCGGGGTACGCCGGCGAGGACTACCGGTCGTTCACCCTGCGGGCGCCGCGGCTGCGCCGCCTGACATGGAGCGAGCAGTTCGCGGAGCGCGTCCACATCGACGTCGGCAGGCCGGGGAGCGTGACGTCGGGCCGGATCAAGTTCACGTGGGAGCCTGTCTGCTGCCGGGCGATGGAGGACTTGCGGGCACAGATGGCGCGGATTCTCGAGGGGCTCCTCCCGGAGCTGTCGCCGGAGGGCGTCGCCGATGCCGCGAGGTCAGGGACACCTGCATCCGCTTCTCCTGCCCTTCCATTCCATTGGGAAATTGATCTTGGCCGTGTTTGGCTAAACATCACATCAAATTTACACAAAAAGACAAATGCCCGCATGGAGTACTAAATGAAGTCTATTTGCAAAACCTTTTCAGGGATGGGTGTAACTTTTCGAGACGAATCTAATGACGGTAATTAATCGATGATCAGCTACAGTGATACTACAGTAACCATCCTCTAATCGCGCGGTCAAATGTCTCATTAGATTCGTCTCGCGATTTACACGGGGAGTTGTGGAGGTGGTTTTGTAATTAGACTTCATTTGATACTCTAAATTAGCGGTCAAAGCGTGCTACAGTAATTCCATGAAAAAACAAAACACGGCCCTTGTTCGTTGAGTAGGACTACGATACGATGTGAGCATTGTGCTGTTGTCTGTTGAATGCAGGCCATACATTTCGCTGCACAAGTCCACCATGGAGGACGCTCACGGCGGCGAGCCGAGCTCGTCGGAGAAGCTCACCTGCGACCTCAGCGGCCTCATGTCGTCGCGGAGAATCCGATCGGCTGTGTCGTTTTGATATTGAAGCGCTCTAAATGCAGATTTGTAGTCTGAAATTCTGATCTCGATAAATCATGACCAGGAGCTTCAAATCAAGAAACAGAGCAAGCGGAATTTGGGACTTGGCTTGCCCTTGTGTCATCTGGCAGGTGGAATTGTGTAGGATGAGTTTGTGCTATGAATGTGGATTAGCTTGTTAATCTTCCTTGTTGAATGAAATCAAACCTTGTTTCGTTTTCTGAAGATCCTGAATCTCTGCACTAGAAACCAAATTACAATATTACTGCCCTCTCTTGAAGTGAAAACTCCAACTATCTAACTCCTGAAATTCATATTCCTAGATTTTTTTTCCATAGTGGGACCTGCAGTTGTATTCCATAGAAAACTGTATCCTCCTTCCATATAAAAAGATGCACAATTGTTATAATCTTCTAAAAGAAAACAATTCAGACCATCTTCATAGCACCTGGGAATCCCTACGGATTGATGCATTAGATGTTCCTGCAATTTGCTCAACACACTCCAGACCAAACATATAAAGCAACACAAGGGACCTTGCAATGGGAAAATAACAAATACAGACTAGTGAATGATTTAGTCAGCTAAAACCATATGCAGTAATATTTCCTAGATGCACCATAGCTACAAAGAAACTATGGGAGTGTTTAGATCTAAAATTTTTCAGTGCTACAGTAACTTCAAATGTTTAACCACTAATTAGAAGTATTAAATGTGGATAACTGACAAAACTCATTCTATATCCCCGGGTGTAATTGTGAGACAAATCTTTTAAGCCTAATTAGATAACCTCTAATGATAGATTAATTAGGCTTAATAGATTCGTCTCATGATTTCTCGTCCATCTATGTAATTAGTCTTATAATTAGATCATATTTAGTCCTTCTAATCCTCAGTTGAAAATTGCTACAATGAATTTTGTCCAAATTTTTACAAGATCTAAACACACCCTAAGAACTCAGAATGAGAGTATGTGTTTAAGCAACCTATCAACTGGCCTCGAGGCACATCAACGCTTTCTCCTTCAAATTCCTTACTCTTAGTTGGGTCATTGCTGGAGATGCTCTTAGTTGGGGAGTTGGCTAATTTTTAGCTCAAATTTAGCCTCCCAGTTTGGATTATTCAGAGCTAATTTTTAGCTGACTAAAAATGTGGATTTTTCATATTAACCACAGGATAACAAACTAGTAGTCAGAAAAGTTTCTGAAATAAACAGTTAAGCTTTAATGACATCAGTTTAGGTCCCAAGTGTGTATTAACGCTTGCTACAATTGTGGGGCGAATAGAGCACAAGCTACTTGGCAGGTAGAATCTTTTTATATATGTTTTTTTTAACTCATGTTTTTGCAGAAATAATTGCTTGCATTAAAAATTGCGAAATTATGGTGAAACGGCAGTGACCCATTCAATTGGCAGCATGTAACTTAGCATCAATTGAATCTGCAGTATGTTCCTTTCTCGGCACAATGCATTTAAAAATGTCACAATCTGTCAGCAGCCGCTCTGATTGTGCATCAAGTTTATTAACCTTTTTTAAGTGAGAAACCTTATTTTGCCTGACGATCTTAAGATATTTGATGTTTCCCTCACCGTGTTATTTGTAGAAATGAAACACCCAATAGTTCTTGAGCATGGTTCATAAATTCTATGAATTTTTGTTCTTGTCCTGATAAGAAATGTAATTATAACTACTCTTCAATAAACACAACACTATTTCTTAGAGTTCAGGTTTCGCCACCAGGTATGCAAACTCTACAATTCCATATGCCGCATTCACAGCTTTTTCCTCTTTTTTGATTTACATCTCATGTGATCTGACCAAAATGTATTCCTGAAGCTCCGCAGGCATCATAGCTGCAGCATCTGCTATTGCTCAGGCTGCCCTTATCAAGTCCTAAGGTTACTTCCATACCAGGGGTGAAATGCTCCTGATGCACCGCTGTGTACAGCTCTAAAACTCATCATCATCATCATCATCATCGCCGTCGCTGCTTTCATCGTCTTCGTCATTTCCCTCAGTCAGATAGAGGAGCATGCCTTCTACTTTCTTCATCAACTCTTCCTCGATTGCGTTCACCTCCGCCTTGCGCCTCATATGGTCGTCGTCCAGCTCGACGTAGCCCTTGGTCTCCAGCTCATGGCGCACCCGCTCCTGCAACACCTTATACCTCTCATCCATGCTGCGGATCTCGTTGGCCTGCGAGTAGAGCTTCCTCTTGGCGTCGTCCATCTCCTCGTCCGGCAGCGGGACCAGACTCGGGTTGCTCTCCCTCAGCTCCTCGAGCTTTCTCGGCCAGCTTATCGGCTTGTAGTTCAGAATCAAACGGATTTGCCCTACAGACATCCGGTTCTCCGGCGGCGCTGCATTGACTGCCACCGCGACGGCGGTCACCCCGCCTGCATCCTCCTCTCCAGCCTCCCCGACAGTGGCGCACTCCTTCAGCAGGGGCGCCAGGTGGCCAGCCACCGCCTCAGCCTTCCTCTTGGCGGAGCTTGCCTCCCTAACATCCCCTTCGCCTATCACCGCCTCGACGCCTCCGGCGGCGCACCCCCTGCGCAAACCTTCCCCACCGGCCATCGTCGGCGAGACTTAACAACTAGTGCTCGGAAATTTCGATGCTTGAGGCGATTTGCAAGATGGAACCCTAGCAATCGATGGCGTGGTGGGCGGCGGCGGAGTGGGGCTGTAAACTAAGATATCATCCATGAAGATCAACACAAACTTCCGTAGATATTTAGCAAATATGGCATTCATGAGACATTGGAATGTGGCAGGAGCATTTGTGAGGCCAAAAAGCATGACCCTAAACTGGAAGTGACCATGATGTGTTTTGAATGCTGTTTTGTACTCATCTGCAGGTAACATTCGAATTTGGTGAAAACCAGATTTCATATCCAATTTGGCAAAATAATGAGCTCCAGCAAGTTCATCCAGCAGTTCATCAATGATGGGCATCAGAAACTTGTTCTTGACAGTGATATCACTGAGTTTCCTGTAATCAACACAGAATCTCCAAGAGCCGTCTTTCTTTTTCACCAATAAGACAGGAGAAGCAAAGGGGCTCATGCTTGGAGTGATAAGTCCAGCTGCTAACATCTCCCTGACTTGCCTTTCAATCTCATCTTTTTGCAGTGGTGAATACCTATACGGTCTTGAATTTACGGGTGTGGCCTGTGGAATCAATGGAATGACATGGTCATAGATTCTGGATGGTGGTAAGGCTTTGGGGTCCTGAAAAACAGCTGAATGCTCAGCTATTAATTGCTGGATAATGGCTGGAATTGGTGGTGTTGGAGGAGGGGGCACATCTAGTGCAGGGGTGACAACCGCCATAGCCCAAATATCATTGCCCTTACTGGACTTGTGCAACTGCTCATCAGAGATTTCCTGGAGTTGAGGAGAAAGAGATAACACTCCTTGCAGCTTGACCAATTTGTCCTGATAGTGAAATTCCACCCATTTATCCTGCCAATCACATGTCATAGGTCGAAATTGTTCCAACCAGTTCATGCCCAACACCATATCATAAGCTCCCAATGGTAAAACCAAAGCATCCACTGTGAAAGTGTGGCCTTGCACCCACTAGGAAATTTTTTTCACCATCTGAGTGCACAGAATTGTCTGACCATTAGCCACCCTAACCTCTGTTGGAGCAATGTCCATCACATTACAAGGCAACTTGTCCAAGAGTCCGGCGTTTAAGAATGTATGGGAACTCCCAGTATCAAGCAGTTGGAGCACCACCTGATTGCTGGCCAATGCTCTGAATTTAATCAACCTAGCTTTGTCAGCTCCTGTTATAGCATTCAGAGAGACAAATACATCGTCAGGAGCATATATTGATTGCGGAGATTCCAACTGTTCCAGCACCTCATCTGATAAAATGATGCCACCATCCCCCCTTCATCTACTGCAATATAGTTCAAAGTGGGACTGGCAGGTTGTTTGCACTTATGACCAGGAATGAACTTTTCACCACACTTGAAACACAAGCCATTGAGCTTCCTGTATTCTTTTAATTGCCGAGCCTTCCAGAGCTCACCAACTAGAGGTGGTGCTGGAGAGTCATGTTTACCAGCAGGAAGATTTTTGGGAGATGAAAACTTATGGGGTGGCGTCTTCTGTCTAAGTAACATGCCCTCCTGGATGGCAGCCAAAGTGGCAGCCTTAGTCACCGTGTCAGGTAACTGAATCTCGACCGCTGCTCGCAATTCTTCTTTAAGTCCAAGCACAAATTGAGAGATTAAGAATGGTTCACTAATTGTCTTATCATACAGGCGAATGCTGTAGACCAACTGCTCAAAGGACTGCTTATATTCTACCACAGTGTCAAACTGCTTAAGAGTTAAGAGCTCTGTAATCTTATCTCTATGGGTGGTAACATCAAATTCAGCAAGTACTGCAGACTGGAATTGATCCCAACTCAAGACACCATAGGAATCCTTATAAGCCTGAAACCAGTGTGCTGCCCGACCATCCAAGTACATAGTGGCAGCAGTAACACGAAATCCCTCAGGAATTTGAAACAAAGCAAAATAAGCAGTGCATATATCAATCCAAATTCTAGCATTAGTACCATCAAATCGAGGAAATTCCATCTTAGGTAACCAAGGGCGACGAGAACCAGAGTCATCATGAAGTCCATGTGTACGAGAACTACCCACGCCTATAGGAATCAGTTGGCGACCATCCCCAGCAGTACCCACGACATCAGACGCAATAGCATTCGAATCAGGGAGGACAAGAGACTGAGGAAATACCACGTGTGAGGGATGATACTGTGGAGGCGGTGGGGGAGGGAATCGTGGAAGAGCACCCATCAGGCCGGAGCCATCGCAGCCCGGAATGGTCAGCTTCGGCAACACAGAGGTCTTCAGCGCACGGGCGACTTGCAGCTGCTCCTGCTGAACCGTACCCAGGGATGTCATAGCCAGATCGACCTTGGTTTGGACTTGGTCGAGGTGGCCCGCCTGCTCCACCATCTTGGTGTTCATGTCGGTGAGTTGCTCCTTCAGCAGGGACAGGTCCTCCAGCTTGGTCACGACCGTAGTAAGCTTCTCCTCGAAGAGCTTGCGTATGCGCTCCTCCATCTCATCCATGGCGGCGCAAATCTGACGGGTGTGCGCAGCTTGGCGATTTGGCGCCGTGGTGAATCGAGTGCCTTGCCGAGCGAAGAACAAGTAAATCCCCAACTAAACCCTAAGCGGCGCAAGAGATCGTGGTGGTCGACGGCGCCGGAGCGGCTAACCGGCGATTTGCGTGGCCGCCGCCGACTGGGAGTCGGTGGGCGGGGCGTGGACGCCGGAATCGGAAGGATTCGCAGCGGAGCGGATCGAGTCGCCGGGAAAGCAGACCTGATCAAGGGAGGCGGCGGAGGAAAACTGGGCGGAGAAGAGCCAAGGGAGGACTGAGTCTGATACCAATTGTAGTGTCCTGACCTCCGATGAGGCGACCAGAGCACCACGATAGCTGATTCCGAGAGATAGAGAGGGGAATCGGGAAGAACTTAGAAGGGGATTGCAGAGGAGGAAGAACACGGGAGGAAGAAAAGAGATTCAGATAGGATAGTTTCCATTCCTTTCTTTTCGATGCCCAGACAGAAGTCAGTTGAAGTACATATAGCTAACAGCCTTACAATACGGCCTCCGGCCCAAACTCATAAACGGCCCAATAGGCGATAACTACATTATTACATCGCACACTACTAGTGGACTAGCCACCGTGCGTGACAGCGGCAGGCGGCGGCTCGATCTATATTAGGCGGAGGCGTATCGTGGCGGCGGATCCCCGGTCGAAGTCGGGGAGAGATAGGAGTTGGATTGGATCCGTCAGTCGAGTCTGTCCTGGAATCCTTGGTGGGGAAAAAAATCCTTGGTGAGCCAGGCCTAACATTGGAATAATGCGAAGCCCAATGCTTTGTTGGGCCGATTACTAATATTTTAAGGAACTACACTTTTCTGTGACACAAAGGTACATATTTTAAGAGTCAATTTCACAAAACTACACTTCCATGTATTGTCATATCACAAAACAATATATTTCTACGCACTTTATTTTTTTGTACCACATAACCACACGTTTTCTCCTTTGATCCAGAGCCCAAAGCTACATTTTTCTTTGCTGTCTAGGGTGCAGATCTACACTTTCAAAAGTCTACATTTTTAAATGGAATGTAAATACAAGCATAGTAGTATAGTACACCATGTAAATACAATGAACAGTTCGTGTTTATTTGTTCTTGGATTCTCCCCTAGATGGAAGTATCTCATTTGGTGAGACTGGCATTCAGTTTGTTGCCACGAGGCAGAAACACATCACATTGTTCGACAAATTAGCAAACGTACCAAGGTTACCTCTCAAGTTACCATTGGTGCCTGAATCATTCAGATTTCAGACATGTCCGCAGTTCACAGGGACAGTATGAACCGGACTAGACCGTCCATGGCCGAGCTCGCCGCAGCAGCCGATGCTTGCATCTGCAGACGGTGTGCCCTCTCCCTCATCTGAGCTCCACCTTCCCCAGCCATCATCCTCGCCACCGCCTTCGCCACCATTCCCCTCTCGACCATCTCTTCCCCAACCTCCAGCCCGACACCCCACTCGTGCGTCACGTACCTTGCGGTCACCATCTGGTCCGCGAAGCACGGCTGCACGAGCATGGGCACCCCCTCGCAGACGCTCTCCAATGTCGAGTTCCACCCGCAGTGCGTCCAGAACGCGCCAATGGCGGCGTGCGCCAGGACCTCGCTCTGCGGAGCCCATTTCACAATCTTCCCCCTGTCCCTTGCCTCCTCCTCGAACCCATCCGGCAATGGCGGAGCCTCGTCGCCGTCGGCGGCGGCGCCGCCGCCGACCGAGCCCGGCCGGACGACCCACAGGAACGGCACGCCGCTGCCGGCCAGCCCCCACGCCATCTCCTCGAACGCGCCGCGGTCGACGCGGGCCAGCTCCCGAGGCTCACGTACAGCACGGAGCGCGGCGGGCGCGCGTCCAGCCACGGCAGGCAGCCGCGGTCGGGCTCGTGCAGGCTCTGCTCCGCCGCCGCTGGTGCCCGGAGCAGCAGGTGGAGCGGCCCGACGGCGAGCGCCGGCAGGGACAGCTCGCGCCGGATCTTGGCCAGCTCCGGCGCCTCGACTGCCTCGAGCGTGTTGATCACGATGCCGGACACCGCGGCTCGGACGGCGTCGGCGACGGAGGCGACGAAGCGGCAGTGCTGGTCGGCGTCGCAGCCGTCGACGCGGATCAGGTCCCGCACCCGGAGCGGCTCGAGGCCCGGCACCAGCTCGTCCAGCTGCTCCTCTGCAGTAGCAGGAACATTTGCCATGATCACCGAGCTCCAATATCCAGTGTGAGAGAGAGAGAAAAAAAAGATTGCTCGTAGCTTGCGTGCTTGCCTTTGATGGGAACGTAGCCGGCGTCGCGCAGCCGCGGCCACGCGAGCATGTTCCGAAATGCGGCGGCGCTGTCCGTCCGGAGCGCGAGCGCGGGGACGCCGAGCTCGCCGGCGGCGCGCATCGCGGCGTAGCACTGGCCGTCGACCACCGCGCACGCGACGTCCTGGCGGCCGCCGCTGCGCAGCAGCAGCGATGCGAGGGCCGCCCGGAAGGGCGCCTCGCAGGCGGCGTTGAGGGCCAGCAGCTTCCGGAGGATGTCGGAGTCGGGGGAGGTGGCCTCGCCCGGGAGCGTCTCGTGGATGGGGACGAAGGCGAGCTCCGGGTGGTGGCGCGCCGGGTCGGGGGCGTTGAAGCAGGTGTGGAGGACGGTGACGGCGAGGCCCCGCGCGCGGAGGAGCGCCGCGAGCTTGAGCATCGGGTTGAGGTGGCCGTGGAACGGCAGGGAGAAGAGGACGACGCGGCGGCGGTGGACGACGCGGCGGCGGTGGACGCCGCCGTCGCCGTGCTGCTCCCGTCCGGCCATTGCCGCCGCGGGTGGTTACTGGGGAGATCACAGGCTAGTGATCCTTGTCCATACGATTAGTACGGCCTCTGTCTTTGTGTGGGACCCAATGTTTTAAATAGCCGGTTATAGCTTTTGTTATAAACCACTGTAGCTTCTAGGAAGAGCAGCCGTTGTGACATTTAGTCTGCTAAATGTCGGCTATAGCCCGCAAAACGTCGTAACGACAATCCTGCCGCTAAATGTCTTAGCCTGCGATTTAAAATATTGGTGCGAACTGTGAATATGTGATGCACAAGCATAAGGAATCATCTGAATTGACCAGCCGTGGCAATTCTTTGGAGCCTTATGAAGATCTGCGCGGCTCTACTCTAGCAAACATCACATCACAATTGAAAATGAAACAAAAGCAAAAAAAAATTCAAATTTTTTGCAAACATCACATCACTCTATTCGACTGGAACCAGCCAGTAGTATTTTTCTCTCGCACCAAATCAGCAACAGTCACCGGCACCAGCCAGCCAGTATTATTTTTCTCTCACAACAAATCAGTACCTGCCTCCAGCCGCAGCCAGCCGAAAAGAGTTAAATGCGAGGCGCCGCAAATGTAGTGATTTTAGTAGACGTGTTTGTTATAAATTCATGTTAAATGCGAGGCGCTGCATGCTGCATCAAGAGAGTGTCAGTTGCAAATCTGGTGGTCAATCCCCATCTGCCTAGCTTAGCTTGCCGACACTTTTAGCAGGTACATATGTTTCAGCTTCTTGCTACAGCAAGACCCACCCGGTATGAAAGTCTGCAGGCGCTTCCAATAGTTGGTCCACCAAGAGTTGGCAAAAGCCTGCTGGGCATGAAAACATTCTTCAACAACAAACACTGGACGATAGAAAGTGCCTAGCCAAGAAGAAGAAAAGCCGTGAACGAAACGCAGAGTCTCTCTCATAATTTTAAATAGCGGGCTATAGCCTCGCTATATCCCCGCTATAGCTTTTTTAGAGGATTTCCGCTACGCTATTTGTATTTGTACCGCTATGGCAGCTATGGATGCTAAATTAGGCTATAGCTGCGCTAAATAGCATAGCTTTAGTTTCGCTATAGCTTTATCCTTAGCTCAGTGCTACTGTTTTGGTCTTTTGGACAAATAAATATTTGATTGTATGATTTTTATTGCATTGTCAACTTAAGTAATGTTCCCATAGCTCTAGAAACATATTTATGTTTATGAAAGTCGCTAATTACTAAATTTTTGTGCATCTATTACTTGTATTTTTCATGATTTAGTAGTGAATCGCTATTTGTCATAGCCCGCTATAGCTTCCGCTATAGCCTCATAGCCTCGGAAAAAATACGCCGCTATTTGTCATAGCCCGCTATTTAAAACCATGGTCTCTCTGCTCTCGACCTTTCCCCTGCTACAGTTGAGAAAGGGCGAAGAGGAGGCGAGCGCGATTCCGGCGGCGATTCCGTCGGTCCCCTCCCTCTCCAGCGGCCGATTAGGCACCGGAGATGGAGGCGGACCGGGGAATCGTCGCGCGGACGTAGTTAGGTTAGGTAGCTACTTATCTAGAATTAGGTTTTGCTCGTCGATGCTTCTCGTCGATGGAGCTAGGGTTTGCCGGGGACTTCTAAATCCGCGGTGGTGTGTCTTTCCTGGCGGCGTTGGCATGGCGGAGATGGCGACGACGTAGTGGAATAAACTTTTCCGGTCTCTTCTTCGCCCCGGTGACGTTCCCCTCCGGCATCATCGGAGAGGTTGCGGAAATCGTCCTAGGAGTTGGTTGGCGGCGCATCGGCTTCAGGTGATGTTGCTGCTGCTTTTCTTTTGCAAGGAGGCGGAGTTATCTGTGGGTGTTGTGGTTGCGGCATGGCCGGATCTGGCTCTTTTTTCCCCCCGGTGGCGATGGTCGTCGGCGGCGAGCTCAGATTCGGGAGTTGGAGAAGTTGGGGCGACGCTCCAGTCGATGGGTGACCGCCGACAGCTTCATCCCATTTTCCATGACGGGTGTCTACTTCGACTCCAACAAAGCCAGCGTGCGATGGGGCTTCTCCAACTCAAGGTGAGGTTCGGCTCCTTCTTCGGCGGCGACGGCCGGCGGCGAGGTGGTCGACCTTTGGTGGATCTCGAAGGATCCAGGGGCGTCGATGTTTTTCTCTTGTTTTTCTAGGTCCTTCGTGTTGTTTGGCTTGAACAGGTGTCTCCGTATCCCGTGGGTACATGTCTGTATTCATATGTATTTGTGTACGCTTTTCCTTAATATGAAATACAGATATGTATGGTCAAAAAAAACACTGGACGATAGAGATCTCTGCCACTACCTAGTTCAAATTATACGTCCTCAAGGGCTTACAGACAAATTGTAGGCCATCAAACAGTTCACCCCCATGTTCCACTGGATCTGGACCTCAAAATGTCAAATGAAGCATAAAGTATATATTTTTCTGGTTGCTCTTCTCTTCCTTTTTTTTTACATAAACGCTTTTGCTTTTTTGCTAATAAATTCCAGTAGGGGATTGCCCCTCCTGTTCCCGTCAAAAAAAAAAGAGTTGGCAAAAGCGCATGTCTGAAACATGCTCCATACCACACACGGCTACGTGACGAGCTGTGAGATGGAGGTGCCACACACATCTGATGGCCAAGAAGAAGTGGCCTCACTCCATGGTGTGATTCATTCAACTAATCTGCAGATATGAACATGATCTATTCGTTTCTGTTTTTTCCTCGCGGTTTTCGTTGCTACAATCGGTTTAACCTGCTACAAGACATTATTTGATATGTAATTTTTGCTACACATGTTTGATGATTTGCAACTCGCTGGGACACTGTGTACTACACTAGACTGTTTATCTAGGATTTTAGATGGCTTCACCTGGAGACTTTAAAAGAGACCTTCAATTAGTAGTAGTAAGATGACTGAACATGATATAAGGCAGCACAGCACACAATATATGCTTATGATGGCAAACAACAACAATTATAAACCCAGTAGAAAACAAAAAAATGACTTTTTGTGCGGATAAAAAAGGTCGACTTATTCCGCTAGATCCATGCATGCATGCATACAAATCACAGCTCCAGAATCCAGGCATCCATGGTCCTGCTCATACTGTCATACATACCTGATGCATGCTACAACTAGGGGGGGAAAAAGAGGAAACTTTTCAAAGAGAAGTATGTGATCCACCAATTCATCAACGGCCTGCTGAGAAGACCCGCCACGCTCAACGCACATCCTTGCCTTCTCCTTCAGCTCCCCCGCTCTCCCCCTCATGGCGCCCCCTCACCTGTTAGCATAAGCCACGGCGTGTGTGCGTGTTTGTGCTGTGTGCGTATGTCGGGCATGAGCGGCAGGAGAGCTGCGGCCATGGCGGCCCGACGTGTCATGTTGCGTCGCGTTCCTGTGTGTTGGATCAAGCTCGAGCCAGCAGGGGTGCTGCGGTGGGCTCGGTCCGAGTTGGTTAGAGGGGAGGCGTGCGTGCTGCTGATCCGTTAGTTCGTGGCCATGTTGTGCGGGCGAACGTGTCGCTGGCAACGTCGTGCGGGTCGCACGGGATCATGGCGAGAGTGCCGGGCGTGGAGGTTAGCTCTAGCGCGCCTCGGCTATTTGTACCCCCCTGTGCTCCTTCCTGTTGGGGCGCCGGTTCCATTTTAGTGTGAAGAAGGCCAAGATACAGGAGCATTTGGCTCCGCAGCGTTCGTCGCCGAAAAAACAATGTCCATCTTCCACCTCCGTTCGTCGGTGAGTGAGAGAGCTAGGGAGAGCGAGGCTGTGAACGAGCCTGCGGAACACGCGTTCCTGGGCGTTTCCAATATCTGGTATCAAAGCATGGTTGGGGAGAAGGGAGGCGGCCAGGCCGCGCGGCGGCCGCGGAGCCGCGGGCTGCGACACGTGCAGGGCGCCCGCGCACTGAGCGACGGGGTCGCCGGTGGTAGCACGTGGGCGCTAGCACAGACGCAGCGCATGGTGGGAGCAGCAGCGCAAGGCGGCTGTCAGGGCCGCGGCATGGCGCGCGCATGATGCTCGGCGTGGGGGTGGCACGCACGACGGCCAACGATGTGCGCGGCTGGCGGCTTGCTGAAGGTCCATGGGTCGTGTGTCGATCTGTGTGAGGGAACCCGTGGCGACGCGAGGCGCTGCGGCCAGGCAGTGGACCGTGCGTCGGTCCTGTCTTGGTGCGGCAGGGCGTTGTTGTGGGCGGGGATCAGCGGCGTTTGTCGCCGCAGCGGCGTGTGTTGCCGCAGCCGGAGAAGACGGTGTGTGTCGCCGACGGCAGAGCGGCGTGTGTCGCCAGAGAAGACGAGGAAGGCCGTCGGGTGCGTGCAGAGGCGATGCATGCTGCGTGGTTCACGTTGAGCGTGAAGGCCGTAGTGGCGGCCGTGGCAACGATGACGATGGGAGCAGCGGCATCAACTCCGGCGACGGTGAGCATGCGGCAGCCCCGAAGACGAAGAAGGGGCGCTCCTGACAGTCGACGAGGAGCCGACGTCCTGTACGTCAGGATGGGCGACGACGTCGTAGGTTAGGTGGAGTTGTGGCTTAGGGGAAGATTGTTAGCAAATAAGCCACGATGTGTGTGCTGTGTGCGTATGTCGGGCATGAGCGGCAGGAGAGCTGCGGCCATGGCGGCCCGACGTGTCATGTCGTGTTGCGTTCCGGTGTGTTGGATCAAGCTCGAGCCAGCAGGGGTGCTGCGGTGGGCTGGGTCCGAGTTGGTTAGAGGGGAGGCGTGCGTGCTGCTGATCCGTTAGTGCGTGGCCGTGTTGTGCAGGCGAACGTGTCGCTGGCAGCGTCGTGCGGGTCGCACGGGATCATGGCGAGAGTGCCAGGCGTGGAGGTTAGCTCCAGCGCGCCTCGGCTATTTGTACCCCCGTGCTCCTTCCTGTTAGGGCGCCGATTCCATTTTAGTGTGAAGAAGGCCAAGATACAAGAGCATTTGGCTCCACGGCGTTCGTCGCCGAAAAAACACTATTCATCTTCCACCTCCGTCCATCGGTGAGTGAGAGAGCTAGCGAGAGCGAGGCTGTGAGCGAGCCTGCGGAACACGCGTTCCTGAGCGTTTCCAACATCACCATCTTCTTCCTCCTCCATCAGCTTCCTGATCGCCTTCTCGACCTCCCCTCGCTCGAGCACACAGCCCTCCATCAGAACCCCAACCTTCCACGCATCCGCCACGTACCTATCCGCCACGTACCTCCCGGTGGCCAGCTGATCCCCAAAGAGAGGCCGGCAGAGCATTGGCACCCCCTCGCAGACGCTCTCCAGAGTGGAGTTCCACCCGCAGTGCGTCCAGAAGCCGCCCATCGCCGGGTGCGCGAGCGCCTCCTGCTGCGGCGCCCACTCGACGACCTTTTCCCTCCCCTCCGCCGCCGCGGCGAACCCTTCCGGGAGCTCCGGCGGCCGCTCCGGCTCCGCCCCGAGCACGAGGCCGCGCCGGACCACCCAGAGAAACGGCCGGCCACTGCCCGCCAGGCCCCACGCGACCTCGGTGAACTTGTCGCGGGTCACATGGACGACGCTGCCGAAGCTCACGTACAGCACGGACCCAGGGGCCTGCGCGTCCGGCCACTCGACGCAGCTGCGGTCCTGCTCGAGCAGGCTGGTGGTGGTCTCGGCGGCAGCGGCGGCTCCGTCGCCGGCGAGCTTGTGGAGCGGGCCGACGGCGAAGGGCAGGATGCCCTTGGGGGCGAGCTCGTCGCGGATCATCTCGAGCTCGCGGGGTTCGAGAGCCTCGAATGTGTTGAGGATCGCGCCGGAGGACTTTGTCGTGGTCTCCGTGGCCAGGTCCAGGATCCTCTGCCCGATCTCCTTGCTGGGGAGCTTGCTTGGGTCGAACAGGTCGCTCACCTTCAGCGGTGGCAGCTCCTTTATCGGCTTGTGCAGGTTGGACTCTGACGTGATTGATGCAGAGAGTAGATTAAATTAGCATGGTAAGAAGCTGTCATGGCGAAATTGTGCTTCTTTATAGTAGTAAAAGAAACAGATTTGGCAAATGGTTTTGCAAGTTTTTGTCCATAATTATCTAGGTTGTTGATTCAGGGGAAGTTCATTCTAAAATTTTGTAGAAAGAAACAGAGGGGGGTCTTGGTACCAACCTGCAATGGCGGAGGGCCTGGTATGGCCCGGTATGGCGCGCGCCATACCTAAAGCCCAAAATTTTTTTTCATACCCCCATATTTTTCAGCCCAGCCCATGTATCCAAGAGGCCAAGAAGCCAGCGGCTGGCGTCCTAGCGACTCCCCAAGCCAGGACTGCCCCGAGCTCCCCTGTCCCCTCCGAACCCTAGCCGCACGCCCGCGCCCGTCGTCCGCCTCGGCCACTCCGCCCTGGCCCCTGCTCCGAACCCTAGCCGCACGCCCGCGCCCGTCGTCCGCCTCGGCCACTCTGCCCTGGCCCCCGGCGCCCTCTCGACTCTCGTCGACCTAGCCCCGGCGGCCGGCGCCCCCTCGTCGCAGCAAACGCCTTGTTCCGGCGGCGTCTGGTTCCAGCGATCCGCGGCGCCTGGATCCGGCGATCCGGCCAACCGCCCGCCTGAACCAGGCCACGCGAGGCAAGGAGGGCGCGCGGCCTACAGCAAGGTTGGAGGGGCTGCTGCCGGCGCCCATCAAGCTGCTGCAGTCCCAACTTCTGGCGGCCTTCACAAGCGAACCCGCCACCGCCACAGCCCGGCCGCACTGTCACCGGAAGGCAGAGGACGCCCCCAACCAGATCCTGGTGAGTGTTTGCAAGATGAGTAGTTAAATCATCCTTCCATTGCTGCCTGTGCTACCGTCTGTTTGCTGTTTTTATTTTCAGTTTGGGTATGTGTTCTACCTCTGCCGACCCCAACGAAACCTGGAATTTTTATTTTCAGTTTGGTATCTGCATCTGCTACATTTAACCAACTGAATCTAATCTATCATGAATGTCTTTTTGATTCAGAATTGTAATCGTTCATTGGACCTAATCTATCCAACTCTGAATTTTGTGATCTGAATCAAAAAGCAGACCTTTATTTCTGATTTATTCAGACCTGTATCCAGATAATCCATATGCTTTGATGAACACTAATTTATCCTGAATGCCTTTTTGATTCAGAATCGTAACTGTTCATTGGACCTAATCTATGCAACTCTGAATTGCCCCCTCGTCGACCTCGCCGCCTCGGGCCTCGGCGTTGCCGCGTCGGCGACCCCTCATCAGCCATGAAGATAATTAAAACTGAGTTACGGAACAAGATGTCTGATGGTTGGCTTAATGACTTAATGGTTGTGTATATTGAGAGGGAGATATTTAAAGGAATTGATCTTCAATCTATCAAAAAAGCATTTCAAGTGAAGAAAGATAGAAATATGAAATTGCCGAAGCATCCTAAACGCAACCGGACTGAACGCAACTAATAAATTTATCGGTATAACTCTATACTCTAATTGTATATCTCGTATTACATTTAATATTTTAACTCTAATGTTTCACTACTAATTTATGTTTTCTCTTTGTTTAACAGCTTATTTTGGTTCCGTTGTTGATTTGATGTGTAATCTACATGTTTTTCTTCATTTAAGGTATTTCTAAACGATGGTTTTGTTGTGAACTTTTATTTCCGTACAATATATGAATGTAGTCTAGAAATACACCGCCACACCTAAATTTTTGGTTGTCCTCCGCCACTGCCAACATGTGGATGGCAGATAGCCCTTGCGGTGGAGCATGTCGTAGGACCTGAACAGACGGAAGCAGGCGGCGCCGCCGGTGTGGAGCACGAGCGTGGGCAGGCCGAGGGCGGCGGCGGCCTTCTGGGCGGCGGGGAGGGTGGAGTTGAGGACCAGGCACGCCAGGCGGGGCTCCCCCTGCCGCAGCAGCAGCCATGAGCGACGCGAGCGTGGCGCGGACGCGCCCGGAGGCCTCCATGGCGGCGTTGAGGGCGAAGATCTTGGCGATGCCGTTGGCGGCGGCGGACTCCGGGATGGCGTCGGGCACCGCGACGAAGGCGAGGCCCGGGTGGCGCGCGGGGTCCGGCGCGTTGAACGCCGTGTGGAGGACGGTGACGGCGAGCCCCGCGCGCGGAGCGCGCCGCCCAGCTGCAGCATCGGGCTGATGTGGCCCTGAAACAGCAGCGGGAACAGCGCCCGCTCCTCCTCCGGCGCCGGCCATTCTCGATCGCCGGCCGGCTAGCTGGGATGGCCTCCCTGATGCCTCTCGGTGCTCCGTCTTCAAAGCTTGGAGCTGCTATATATAATACTAATAAACAGCGGCAAGCATGATCGATCGATCAATGGCCTCGGATATTTCGCCACCTAGTTGACCATAGTGATACTCCTCCTCGGAGGCCCTCCATGTCTGGTTCGAGGAAGCTTCGTAAAGCCATATGGGTGTATGCGTGCCCAGTGCCCTCGCAGCAGCTAGCCACACGGATATGGTTAAGAATTAGACAGTCTGGTCAACGGTGACTGCCACTGTCCAGAGTCCGGACAGGTAGAAATGGGCAACGGTTGACGGATCTTCGAAAAAGGATCATATATTTCTTTTTTTTTCTATATAATCTTGTGGATTCGGAGGAGGTACTAGCCAATGCGTCAACACTATTGTACAGCAGAAAGTGTTCTAGTTTTCCCTCAGTATTGTCCCGTGAAACAACACGTACAGCAAGCAGAGGACATTGAACGATAGGGATGCATAGCATCCAGCCACCTGCTAAGAGAAGAAAATTTTCATCGAAACTTGAATCCAACAGACTCTGTATTTTATTCCGCTAGCTATCCTGTTTTCTATTTCGCCCCCATCACTGGGCAAAAAAAGAAGATCCCTTCCGCTCCCCATCTCCCTTGCCCACTCCTCCGCGGACCTCCCGCGGCCCGCTCCCCCTTGCATCCGCTCCGCCCCCGACCCCGCCGTCCCTGGCCGTCGGCGCGCGCAGCTATGGCTGGGCATTCGGATAACCCGAAAATTTCGGATCAGGTTTTTCGGGTTTTTGAAATTTCGGGTTTTGAGAATTGATACCCGAAATTTGACCGAAATAATAGAAACCCAAAATTTTGGGTACTCGAAAATTCAAGTTCGGGTTCGGGTAACCCCGAACTACCCGATTTCAAGCCGGAGTGCTACAGCCTGCAGCAAAAGCGGCGGCGGCGGCTCCATCAAGGGGCCCCGCACGGCAGGAGGCGGGAGCGTCGGTGGTGCGATGAGGGCGGGGGCGAGGAGGCGCTGCGGCGCGAAGACTGGCAGCGGCAGTGGGGGCGGGGGCGAGGAGGCGCAAAGGCCGACGGGATGGGGGGCGGCGCAGCAATCTGCGGCCAGTCAGCGGCGGGGGCACGTCGCCTCGTCGAGGAGGCGCCGCGGCGGGGCTCGGGCGCCGTCTCGCTCTGCCGCAGTGCCGCACGGGCATGGGGCACCCGCCGCTCGGGGCGGCGCCTGGACGGTGGCGTGGTGGAGATCCAGCCATCCAGGTGTGTGGGGGCGTGTCAAAAAAAAAGGTGCGTGGGGGGCTGGCGGCTATGGGGAGGGGGTTTACTCGGGTGGGTGACGACGTGGTGTGGGAGTGTTGGGCTGGTGGGCTGCTTAGTGTTAGGGTTAAGAAGTTTGGTGGGCTGGGCTGCAGTGAATAAACATACTTGGGTTGGGCTGTTTCGGGTAGTTCGGGTACTGTGGTTCGATACCCGAATCACCCGTAATAATTTCGGGTACCGTGGGTTGGAACCCGATTTAGTGTTCGGTTTTTCGGGCTCGGGTTTTTTGGGTACGGGTTTCGGGGTTCGAGTATTTTGCCCACCCATATGCGTGGCCCCGGCCTCCGCCGTGCCGGCGGCTCACAGCCCCGCCCATGCCGTCCCTGGCTGCCGGCGAGCGCCGCCCCGCCCCCGCCGTCCCTGGCCGTTGGCGAGCGCCGCCCCCGCCGTCCCTGGACGCCTTGCGAGCACAACCCCGCCGTCCCCCTGGCCGGCGACGAGCGCCGCCCCGCCCCCGCCGTCCCTGGAGGCCTGGGGAGCGCAGCCCCGCCGTCCCCCTGTCCGCCGGCGAGCGCCGCCCCACCCCCGCCGTCTCGGGCTGCCATCGAGCCTGGGCATGCCGGCGAGGAGGAGGGCGGTGGTGTGACGGCTCGCCCGTCGGGAGCGAGAAGAGAGGAGGTGGGGAAGAAGAGGATAAAAAATAGAGTATGACATGTGAGGTCCATTGCACAGTAATATATGGAGAGCGCAGTTTTAAAGAGTCTGTTGGTTTACCCACACTATATGAAGTCTTGTATCTTTTTACAAATCTTGTAAAACTTTAAATTTAGCTAATATTATACAAGAGCTCTTGGAGATGCTCTAGAAACCGGAAAGGTAAACCTCACCTTAGTGATTTGGACGCTCTCCTCACTTGAATTTTCTTCTTTCCCATCTACACCTCCTTCTCCAACTCCGGCAAGCAGCTCCGACAAGGTTAGGGTTCGGGGTTTCGGGGGGAGGGGGGCTGCTCACCGGCACCGCCAGTCTTAGAAGGAGGGCCGGCGACGGCTAGCCGGCCCGGGGGCGGCGAGGCCAGCAGCTGGGGCGCCACCGGCCCAGGCGGTGGAGGATGGCAGTTGGGCGGTGCCGGGACGGGGGCGACGCCGGCGGGAGGGGCCGGCGCAGGCGGGCTAGGGCTGCGCCGGAAGGGTGGCGGTGGGTGGTCGCCGGCGCAAGGAAGTAAAACGGGGGGAGGGGAGGAGGAGGAAGAAGAAGGTAGAAGAGATAAGGTGGAGAGAGAGAGAATGGGTGAATCTGAGACAACTATTTCAGATCTAATGCTGAGAAATTTGAGTGAGTAGAGACTTTGTTTCACCCAGTTGAGCAATAGACATTCCTTCTAGAAAATGGAGTTGCAGAATGAATAGTCGAGTACCTTGCTTCAAAAATATACGGGATGGCATTACCTTTGCAACTTTCAGCGGTATGAAGTCTACTTCCGTTCCAAATTATACACCATTTTAATAAATCTAGATACATAGTTTTGTACTTTGCATTTAAACATAGTCTATATCTAGACTGATGACACAAAAATTTATTTATATAAATTTGTTAAAACGGCCTACAATTTAATTTAAAAAAGAGCCAGCAATACCCAACTAGGAGCGGATCTGCCAGCAGCTGGATAACAATTACTGTCCTAGCCCATGTTTGAGACACTAATAACAGCACGCGCATGTACTAAGTTTTCTATGAATACGTTGAAACTATCTGACGGAAAAGAAAGCAAAACAGAAGCTGCTATATCAAGGGGACAAACTTCTTCTACACCAAAGAAATCAAGAGAGAGCATCAGAATTACACATGAATCGTTCATCGACGACTGAATGCATGCAGCAACAGGCCTCAGAATATCAGCCATTAATCTCCTCCAAGAACGTTCAACCCAGCACATCCATGCATGCAGAGCAGAAGGTTTCACATTCATCTCACAGAGACAGTATGTAGCTGACCAACTTGTCCATGGCAATCTGAGAAGACCCAGAGCTCTCCAAGCAGCAGTCTGCCATTTTCCTCCTAAGCAACTTGGCCCTCTCCCTCATCTCGGCCCCCTCCATCAACCTCCTGACTGCGTCCCCGACCCTCCCCCTCTCCAGCTCGCCTTCCAGCTCGAACCCCACGCCCCAGACCTCCTGCACGTACCGCGCGTTCATCATCTGGTCCACGGCGTCCGGCCGGCAGATCATCGGCACCCCCTCGCCGGCGCCCTCCAGCGTCGAGTTCCACCCGGCGTGGGTCCAGAACCCGCCCACCGCCGGGTGCGCCAGCACCTCCTGCTGCGGCGCCCACCGGATCACCATGCCTCTGCCCTCGACGGCGTCCTCGAATCCGTCGGGTAGCCGCACGCCGTCGCAGCCCCGAACGAGCTTGGGGCGGACGACCCACAGGAATGGGTGGCCGCTGCCGGCCAGGCCCCAGGCCACCTCCTGGAACTCGCCGGCGCCCATGGCCGCCAGGCTCCCGAAGCTCACGTACAGCACCGACCCGGGGGCGCGGGCGTTGAGCCACGCGATGCAGCTGCGGTCCTGCTCCAGCAGGCTGCTCCCAGCGCTCCGGGAGGAGAGCTTGTGGAGGGGCCCGGCGGCGAGCAGCAGCGGGAGGCCGGCGAGCTCGCCGCGAAGCCGCTCCATCTCGGCGGCCTCCAGAGCCTCGCACGTGTTGATGACGACGCCCGAGGAGTTGCGCACGGTCTCGGTGATCCGGGCGAGGACCTCGCGGACCTTCTCGTGGCTGCTCACAGGCGAGAAAAAGAGGTCCCTCACCCGCAGCGGCGGCAGCTCCGGCACCGGCGTGTCCAGGTTCGACTCTGGAGCACGTGCAGGCCGGAACACAGAGTTCAGTTCAGAATTTAAATTTTAAAATTCTCTAGAAGAATTTGAAACTCAAATTGTGTTACAAAATTAAATCTTGGTGCGATGGACTGACGGACCTTGGGGAGGAAGGTATCCCTTGTCATGGAGCATGGGGTAGGCGAGGAAGCACCGCAAGCACGCGGCGCTGCCGGTGCGCAGGACCAGCGTGGGCAGCCCGAGCGCGGCGGCGACCCGCTGCACGGCGAGGAGGTTGCCGTCGATGAAGAGGCACGCGGCGGCGCGGGGCTCCCCCTCCCCCTCCGCCGCCTCCTGGTCCTCTGCCTCCATCGCGGACACCAGGGCGGCCAGCACGGGCGCCGGCGACGCCTCCATGGCGGCGTTCATGGCGAGGATGACGTCGATGATCCGGCCCGCGGCGGCGACGTTGGCGGGCACGCCGTCGGGGACCTCGACGAAGCGGAACTCCGGGTGGCGCCCCGGGCGCAGCGCGTTGAAGCGCGTGTGGAGGACGGTGACGGCGAGCCCCCGCGCGTGGAGCGCGCCGGCCAGGTGCATCATCGGGTCGATGTGGCCCTGGAACGGCAGCGGGAACACCAGCGCGCGGCGGCGCCGGGGCTCCCGGCCGCCGACGCCGACGCCGCCGGCCATCGCCGTGTGTGCGTGACTGCGTGCTCGGCCGGCCGGGGATGAGCGGTGCTGCGCCACTGACCACTGAGCTCCTCCTGCTCGATCCGCAGAGAGGCAGCTAGCTTTGATGTGTGCGTCCTGTTACCTGTAGTGTGGGGGTACACTCCATTCCATAGGCGTCGGAACAGAATTGTCCTTGAGAAAACGCTGCGCCCGCTACGCGCCAACGGCGATTCATCTCGCGTCACTGGTGACGCCGCGGCTCCCATTACTCGTCCAACCGCCGGCCGGCTGCTGTAAGCCTGTAACTGGACAGGGATGGAGCTCTGAAAAACTGAACCATCATAAGATTTTTCAACCATTTTTTTCTTTTGAAATTCCCCTAATACTACATGCAAGTACTACATGATCTGAATATGTTTCTGCTATAGTTCCTCTCTTCAGCTTGTTTGCTTTCAATTTGTTATATTCTGATGACGGCCTCGTCTGACGCTGTCACTCTGCAAACTAATCGGAGAGATGGTGTTTTGGAACATGTGTTTGTCAGCGGGCGTATGTCTGATCATTGGAGCGACCGAGCGAGAGCAAGCTTTGCTTGCAGCACTAGAGCAAGCCGAACGCATAGTATTATGGTAGGCTAAAAGTAGGCTGAATGATGAGGTGAAGAAGAGAAATGAGGAGAGAGATGGAGTGGGCTGTAAACTTACAGCCAGTTTTGACACAAGAATCAAAAAAATTTGTGAGATGGACAAGTGGGCCATATTTTAACTGTGGGGAGCTAAACTACTATACAAGTTGGTTGAGAGATGAGCTGCAAAGAGTTTTGCAGCCAGCAATGAGCTAAATTATTAGCATTGCTCTTAGGGATGCAAGCCAAACGCGCAGCCATTAGGAATGCAAGTCCCACCTTTTTTTGTCATTGGATCGACCCAAAACTTGATAAAATGAACTAGAATGACATGCTATGTAATTAATTTTGGAGAAAAAAACTAAAATGAGGAACCCAAAAACACCAATGGATACCCACTTCATAACTAGCAGCCATCCATCAACTGTCTCACTCACTCGTTCGTAATAGCAGTACTAGGAGCCAGCCAGGGGTTCTATCTATCTTCTACTAGATAGATAGCCAATAGGATTTTCTATTTATCTTGTGGAAGATAGATAAGATCGAGTTGGAACTTCTAGCCCATTAAGGCTCATTTCAACCTTATCTTCTTCTTCTCCATCCTCTTTTTCTTCTCCGGTGGCGGAGGGCGGTGGCGCTCCAGTGCGGGAAGGCGTGGCTGGCCCAGAGCAATGGCAGCGGCGGGCAGGCGCAGCGGGCTCGGGCAGCGGAGGCGCGTCAGCGGGGCAGGAAGGGCCGGAGGCAGTGCGCGCGCCGGCCAGCGTGGGGTGGCAGCGGGGCACGGTAGAGAGAGGGTGAGAGTTAGAGTTTGTGTGTATTGATCCAGCGATCTGTAGATGGTTGCACGAATCTCAAACACTGAAAAGTAGAAAAAAATCTACCAAAAGATATATATAGGATTGGCACAGCTAATACATCAGTAACAGTACACATTAAGAGGCCCAAACAGCCCAAAACAAGCAGGGGTTCACCCACCACGACGTGAGCTGATGTTGTTAATAAAATGATGTGGGCATCGATCTATTCATTACGGCTGCAGCTCTGCATGGTAATATTCTTTTACTCGCTCTCATATATCAAAAAAACCGGTGGTATATGTACTTATCTTTTTTGCAAAATAAAATAGCATAAAAGCTAAGCTAGTATATTCAGCATTAAAAATATATACTAGATTCAACATTTTTGCCGATGTAGTTCAACATTTTAAATAAGCAAAATCAACATTCTATCCTGTAATGTTGAAACAGTATACCTAAAATATTGAAGTTGCATATGTAAAATATTGATATTTGAATTACGAAAAGAATATAGTGGTATTAGATCTCATTTTGTTAAAATAATTGTAAAGAGCATGATGGTTCAAACCGAATTGAAATTAGATGCATAATTAGGAAGAAAAATAGAATTGAAATATGGAACTCGAGCAATCCGTCGTGGAGCAACAACTTACCAACCTACTATCTCCGTTTTAAATTATAGTTCATTTAGCTTTTTTGACCTTAAATTTGACTATTTGTCTTATTCAAAAAATTTATGCAAATATTGTCAATTTAAGTTATTATTGAAGATCTTGTGTTGATAAAGCAACCCACAATAAAAGAAGTAATATTTTGTTCGAATTTTTAAATAAGACAAGTGGTTAAACTTGAGATAAAAAAAGTCAAACAACCTACAATTTAGAACGGAAGGAGTCCTAACCTTCTGGTCCTCTCGCACGTTCATTGTCTCATTGATGAGCCAACCAATCTACCTCAGCCCATCTCCCAACATGCATGGTAGAATCTCTGAATCTGATCCATCAAACTTAGCACCAATCTTAACATGGAAGGTACAACTTTCTGCTGGAAGCTATACGGAAGATATATATATAGGAACGGAAATGTCTAAATTACTTCCCCCTCAACTGTAGCAAAAGTCTAGATAATTAACCCTCTAAACTTTTGCCCCCCCCTCCCCCCAATATAACCTTTGGTTCAAATATTCTTCAAAAAAATAATTTATCATTTTTATTTCTCCATGCATAGATAGTTTTTTAAGTTAAAGTTTTACAAGATAATAGTAAACATTATAACTCTTGTTAGAAAAAATACATCATGATTTTTATCACTAATTTGATAATTAAGATATTTAATAATAAATTAATCATTAAAGTTTTAAATTATATGAAAACTAAAGAAAAAATATTATTATATTTTTAAAATATGTATTGTGATGTCCACTAGTATCATGTAAAATTTGAAACTAAAACTCAACTTGTGTATGGAGAAATAAAAAAATTATATTAGAGATAAAATAAACTAAATAGTATAGTTGAAAGGGTAAATTTAACCAAAATATAGTTTAGATGGTTTTCTAGACTTTAATTATAGTTGAGGAGAGTAAATTCAATTTTTTCCAAAATGGAATGCCGCCAGCCAGCCAGCAACCACACCGCGGATGGCGATGGTCTCAAATACAGAATGGGCGTAGCCAGCAACCATACCAAAATACGCGCGTTCCTATCGTTCCTGCCAGGCCACGACCTAGCACATATCGCTGGGCGTTCGTGTCGTGTTAAGCACGAAAATCTATACATCTTTCAGAAGAAATTTTCTTTTGAACCGTTACTAGTTTTTGGAATCCATTTGAACCATAAATGATCTTTAGAATTTATGTAACAAAACAAATATAATATGAATATCTTATCTTCTAAATATTATTTTAAAAATCAATATCTGCAATAAACTGTTTCAACAATTTGAATATATATGTTTAACAATTTATATAGAAAAAAATCGAAATTACTCCCATCAACTATATCGTTTGGTTCATTTTACCACCCCAAACTATGCCATTTAGTTCAAATTACTCCCTAAGATAATTTTTTCTTTTTTCATTTGTCCATGCATAGGTGGAGTTTTAAATTGAAATTTTACAAGATAATAGTACACGCCATAATGCATGTTAGAAAAAATACATCATAATTTTTGATAGGTTAGGATATTTAATGATAAATTAATCATTTGAGTTCAAAATTATATAACAACTAATGGGGGGATTACAATATGTGCATTGTGATGTACACTACTACCCTGCAAAATTTGAAATTAAAATTCAACTTGTGTATGGAGAAATAAAAAAAGATAAATTATATTATGGGGTAAAATAAGCTAAATGCCATAGTTTAGGGGGTAAATTGAATCAAGTTATAGTTTAGGGAGTTATTTAGACTTTGTCTATAGTTGAGGGAAGTAAATTTGAACTTTTTCCATTTATATATACTAATTCAACATTTTTATATAAAATGTTTAATTAGGTTATTTAAAAATTTTAACTACGTTTTTAAAATATTGACTTAAGTAGTTTAAAATGTTGACCGGTTTGAATGTAATATCTTGGAGTATCTTTAGCGAAAGAAACAATTTGACACGTCAGATTAAAAAAAAAAGAAAACCCACCTACCACTTACCTATCTATATTTTTTTTTAAGATTACACAGTACAACTCAGACACTCACAATGCACGTACACTCACACTCCTGTGAACACACGTACGCAAACCCTACCCCTATGAGCATCTTTGAAGACTGAGCCGGCAAATTCTCGAGATTGACGAAGTCACTACAAGCGTCTCGCTGACGACGGGAATGTCGCCTACCACTGAATGCACATCGCCGTTAAATCCCAAAATACTTGCTCCCATAGGAAGTCGAACCCAGAACCTCATGTGCTAGACTCTTATAATCACTAGGCTACATACTCTTTCACACCTACCTATCTACATGCAGTTCATACCGGTGCCGTGTGTGCCCTTTCGCACCTACCTCTCTACAGTTTTATTGTAGTAAAAAATAGACCAAAAGCGGGCATGTTTACATCAGCTATAGCTTCTAAAAGCTGGATTCCACATTCTTATAGCTGATCCAAACAAGCCTTTTGCTTGTATTCTTTGGTGTTTTGGCAGTAAGACAATAGGTATCTTCCGGAGAACCAGCGCAAGCCTAATGAGCTCCACTTGTCTGTCCAATTTTAACAAATACAAAAGAACCTCGCCCCTGACATCTGAATTCAGAACCAACCACGTTTCACTAGTCAGCACTCAGCACGCACAGATAGGACATGCGTAGCAGTTGAATCATTTCCTGATGACAGCTTTGGTTGGGGCGGCAGATCAAACACAAACAGCGGGAGCTCTCAGTTTTTAAACCTTGCGTGCTTCTCCTGCTTGTACCTGTGCTGCTTGCCGTGTGCCGTGACGATCCCACGACCACGACGGCGATGGCCGGCGTCCACGAAGAAGCGCGCACCGGCGCCGGCGGCCGGAGGTCACGACGACGACGCCCGCGGCGCGTCCTGGTGTTCCCGCTGCCGTTCTAGGGCCACATCAACCCGATGCTGCAGCTGGCCGACGCGCTCCACGCGCGCGGGCTCACCGTCACCGTGCTCCACACGCGCTTCAACGCGCCGCCAGACCCCGGGCGCCGCCCGGAGTTCCGGTTCGTGCCCGTGCCCGACGGTGTCCCCGCCACCGTCGCCGCGTCCTTGGACGTCATCGACATCCTGGACGCCATGAACGCCGCCATGGAGGCGCAGGAGTCGGCGGTCCTCCGGGGCGTCCTCGAGTCGGTGCTCGCGGACGAGGAGGAGCAGCCCCACGCCGCGTGCATCGTCTTCGACGCCAACCTCCTCGCCGTGCCCAGGGCCGCCGCGGCGGTCGGCCTCAAGACGCTCGTGCTGCGGACGGCGAGCGCGGCCTGCTTTGGATGCTTGATGGCTTACCCAATGCTTCACCAAAAGGGCTACCTGCCTCCCCAAGGTCAGTTTACAGCAGAGCAAGCAAGTGTAGTCATCTTTAATTACCTTGGGAAGTACACTTCAATTTTTAAGTTTTATCCGCAAGTTCTTTTAGACCATTCTCAACGGGAGTTAGTTAAAAAAAAGTCTTAATGGTAGTTTCATAGAGGATTTCATGACATTAAATATTATCAATTTTACTAACACGGTAAGGAGAGAAGGACAGAGTTTTATGAGATGAGAGGAGAGTTTCATCACCATGAAACTCATTTGACACAGTTACCTAGTTCTCAGTTTAGGTAACTGTGTTCATAAAATTCTCACTGAGACTGGCCTTACTACAGTAATTGTTTAATTTGGACATACATCCATTAGGATCAATACTACATGAATAGTCAAATAATAAAATTTAAACATACATCATCCCAAAAAATGCAAATATGCATCAAACTAGCTACAAATGGGAAACAAACTACATGTCACATCATCCAATTCAATTTTGTACGGATTAGCGTTTAGGAAAATCTCCAAATTTAACAAATGAACTTTTCAGAGATCTTTTTTTCCTTAACTTGTTAGCATGAGCGGTGTGCACTCTTGTGCGTATTCTAACTCCATTCATATATGCTCCGTTCTAGAGTCCAAAATGTACATGCCGGTGAAAGAGCTACCGCCACTGAGGGTAAGGGACCTCTTCTACTCAAGCGGGAGCGACCAAGAAAAAAATGCGCAACTTACTTGCTCGTGCCATGGAAGCAGTGAACAATTCCTCCGGTCTAGTGATCAACACATTTGATGCTCTGGAGCCAGCCGAGCTGGAGAGGATCCGCAGCGAGCTCCGCATCCCTACGGTGCTCGCGCCAGGCCCTCTCCACAAGCTCTCCTCCAAGAACACATCAAGTAGTAGCTTGCTGGACAAAGACTATGATTGCATCAAGTGGCTGGACAAGCAGCCCCCAAGATCTGTGCTGTATGTTAGCTTTGGGAGCTTGGCTTCCCTGGCCTCCAATGAGTTCTTGGAGGTGGCCTGGGGTTTGGCGACTAGTGGCCATCCTTTTCTATGGGTGGTTCGGCCAGGCTCGGTACGGGGCTTGGATGGTCTGGGTTTCCCAGATGGATTTGAGGCCGCGGTTGAGGGTAAAGGGAAGGTGATTCGATGGGCGCCGCAGCAGGAGGTGCTGGCCCACCCTGCAGTGGGTGGGTTCTGGACGCACAATGGATGGAACTCGACATTAGAGAGCATCAGCGAGGGTGTTCCTATGATCTGCAGGCCTCAGTTTGCAGATCAGATGATGAACACGAGGTATGTGGAGAAGGCATGGGGTGTAGGGTTTGAGATTGAAGGTGAGCTGGAAAGGGGAAAGATAGAGAAGGCCATTAGGAAGCTCATGGAGGAAAGGGAGGGAGCCGAGATGAGGGAAAGAGCTGTGGAGCTAAAAAAGAAGGTAGCAGACTGCTTGAAACCTGGTGGGTCGTCTCAGATTGCCATTGATAAGTTGGTGGAGCACATACTTTCTTTGTGACTATTTTTTACGGGCGAACATTTCTATGTGAACTTTATGTTGTTGCTTGGAATTCTTAGTTAGCAAAATTTGTGGGGAATACTATCTTTTTGTTCTTAGCTAGCCGTCTTGGACTTATTCCACAAAACATCAATGAAACTTATTTTAATTTATTTGGTGTTCTCCAAAAAATAATGTATGCTTCAAAAAAAGAGATGTGTTCCCACTTGAACTAGAACTATATTATTCGAATAGTAGGAACTCAATCCAGTAGGTTAATAGTTGTTTGATGACCTTTCAGCAGGCAGTTCAATTGCTCATAGAAATAAATTTCCCCACTGATCTGGCTTAGGATCATCATATATTAAAAAACTGTAGATGGTTGAAATTCTTCAGGAGCGTAGGGAGCCTTCACGGTTTCTTCTCGATCCTGTAGCGAGGAAAATCCTCTACTCATAATAATACCTTGGGGTAGGTCTTTCTCCTATGTCTGAGTTTTTTTAATAATGTTCAAAATTTTTGGATGTGTATTTCTCTACTAGTGGTGCCTGTCTTCTATATATGTCATTTTACCGTCCATGTAATCGATCCAAGAAAAACAATCCATATTGCTTTTTCTAATAACCCACGAGCACTTAACAGCATGGACCATATATACAAATTTATAGAGTAACTTAATCAAAAATTGGCGGCATTCACTACAATGGTTCATCCATCGTTATCATATTAAATCAAGGTGCCGTTTGGTTCAGAAAATGTAACACAAACGCAAATGTAACAGAAAACATGCTTTGTTTGGTTTCCATTCCAAATTGTAACGCTAATGGAAAAAGGTACACTACTACAAAAAGGCTAATTTGTCCTAGTTGGGAAACCGTTGTTGTCCCAGTTTCCCAACCGAGAACGCCAGGCCGGGACAAAAGGGGGGGTCCTTTTGTCCCGGATCTGGCAACCGGGACAAAAGGCTACCTTTTGTCCCGGTTCTGCCAGCGCCACGTGGCTGGCGCACCCTTTTGTCCCGGTTGGTGTTACCAACCGGGACAAAAGGTCCCTTTTTTTCCTGTTTTTCTTTTCTCAATTCTTTTTGTATTTCAATTATACTTTTGCATTTCAATTAAACTTATGTATTGGAATTCAGTGTGTATGATCTCCACTATTATATACATGTGAATTCTTTTACATATGAAAATGTCTAGGACCAATATTATATAAATATATATATATACACACACATATATATTATTGGAGTGCTTATATATATAATACATACATACACATAAATAGAAATTTAATACATACACACACATATATATTTACATAGGTATATTCATTCTTAATTACATATATACACGTATATTATCATATTTGCTGCGATTGTCAATATTAGATAACCCATCATAGTAGAATTCGTCTTTTGGATCGAGGACTTGCTCAACAATAAATCCGGACAATTGTTCTTAAATCGCCATAATCCTTTCCTCCGGTATGAGTTTATCGCGCACCTCCTCGACCTATGGAAAAAGGGGATAATTAATTTTGACTAATTAAAATACGAGTTCAAATATTAACAATTTTTTTACTTACTTCCTCCTCCCAATCTGTCCAGGCCCTTGGAGGACCTACCAGACCATGGATGTTCTCGCATATATAGTATGCGCATAAATTAGTGCCTTGTTTCTGCCTCATACACTTTAAGAGAGAAGAAATTATCAGGTATTTACATGAATATATAATAAAACTAATGAATCGTGCAACAAATCATCCAAGTGTGTACCGCAAAATCTGTCTTGATCTTCAATTCCTTGTCAAATTTTCCTGGATGATTTTTAGCGAATTGTTTCCAAATCCTGTGCATGATTAGAATAATTATAGTCAAGTAACAAAGTGATTCAAATTATCGGTCATCGACGGAGTAGTGGTAGAATTACTTTTTTATCATGTTAAGAAGATTTTCGTATTGTTCTGGATTTCTCCTCAATGAGTCCATAACCACAAGTAGTCTCTTCTCGGGAATTATGACAATTAGGACCCAGTGTTCACTGCAAGATTATACGGAGGCAGTTCTTGGTAGTTAAGGTTTAAACAATTCGATTACAGAATAGAAAGAGTTAGACGGAAGGAATCACTCACGCAAAGTTGTAAGGAAATAATATCATTTGCTTGTTGTGATGAACGCTTATGTACTTGAACAAGTTTTGGTATAGCTCATCGGCAGTGTCACATAGAATCCTCCAATTACAAGTAATTGGGTCGATGAAGCCGAGGTGAGAGTATCTCTTTCTCCTGCAAGATTGTATCTCCATTCCACATGATACCGAATAAATCAAGGGATCAGTATGTTGAGATCATGCAAAACAATACGTAAGAAGAATAAAATACTTACAGAACCCACAAGCCCACCATAGAGATGTCGAGGTCCTCCTGATGGAATAGTTGGTAAATTTCTTCCCAGTTTATCCATATAATGGCCTCCCCCCGTAAGAAATCGTCATCTTTAATCTTTGCGCCCTGCATGAAGATGCAATCGGCCATCGCACGCATGTAGTGCTGGTGCAGCTTATATATTTGCGTTGGAAGCACGGACACTACTTCGGGGGGTACAAGAGTTTTACCCAGCTCATACGTCCATTTGACTACCACATTGGCCTTTGGAATATCTTCTCCCCCTACAATCTGAGCCGCCGTCAGGTTTGATTCTTTCAAAAATGTAACAAAGTCTTGTTGTTGCGTCGTCTGTCCTACTACGAGAGGCTCTATTGATTGTTTCTTTTGGGCTCCGAGCTGTGGAATGCCGGACGACGACGACTCTGATTGTCTCTTCTTTTTCTCAGTAGTTTTGATAATTGTGTATTCGTAGTCTGAAGGGGGGTCTCTCGGAATGAATTTTCTCTTATTTGCTTAGCACATTCCCTTAAAAAATTTCAAATCCATCGGATTTATCACTTTCTCGGGCTCCGGCTTCGGCTTCGGCTTGAAGTGCTCTTTAACTATTTCTTGAGTTATCCGATCGCATTCTTCAAGGCTCATGTCCTAGGGTTTAATAGGAGCCTCTTTGGTTTTCTTCTCCTTTTCCTTCTTCTTTGGAGGCTCCTTAGCCGGTGCAGCTACCTTCTTTGCCGGCGGCTGTTTCTGCTTCTTTGCCGGCGGCGGAGGGGGTGACCATGGAGGCGACAGTGATGCTTGAGTGTTCATCGGCGCATGAGATGATGGTGATGGAGAATGTGCCGGTGAACCTTGCCGAGACAGTGCTGCCCTTGGGGAGTTTTGCGGAGATGCCGGCCTTGGAGAGGCATGGTGAGATGCCGGTCTTGGTGTTTGATCATCCGACTTTAGGACAATGTAGCGCTTATCTCATAGGATGTAGCCATGAATGGCTTCTGCTAGTGTCCTCTCTCCATCGCCTCCAGGAATATCAAGCTCGAGCGTCTCCCAACCCTAGCACACCTGCTCCACGCCAACTCTTGTGTATCCTGGCGGAATTTGCTGCCCGTGGTACACGTCGTCTGGTTGGGTTGGCATGGCGGTACCGTACACAACAGTGAACATTAAGTTCTTAATGGTAGTCTGCAGGTCACAAGGTGCCCGCTGGGTGATCTCATCCACTGGAAATCGCTGTGGGGCCATCGCTTCAACTACGGCCTGGATCCCTGTTGGCTCGGCGACGGCGACGTCTGTGGAAGTGCAGCTGCTTTTCCGCTGAGACAGATGATCGGCTGCGACATTAGGCTCTGGAGGCACCGTTTGCGCTTGCTGTTGCTGGCTCATTGCTATGGCCACTTGGCGTTGAACCTCTTCCTCCAGTCTTTGATCGTGTGACATGGGCCATTCCTCTAGCCTTCGCAAGTACTCCCGCTCATCATTCTTTCTTCTTTGCCGGCTTCTATATGATTCAATGTAATCCCTGAACCCATACTTCCACGGAACCACGCCTTTGCCTCTTGTGTGGCCCGGATGCTCTGGATTCCCAAGGGCATAAGTCAGCTCGTCCCTCTCTCTATCCGGCTGGAATGTTCCCTCGGCCGCTGCTTGTATGGCCTCCTGTAGTCTCTGGGCTGCTCGCTAGATGTTTGGCCCATAGATGCAGTCACCAGTCAATGGGTCCAAGCTTCCCCGTGACCATAAAACTAGGTCCTTGACCTTTCAGGACAGTTCATGGTCGCAGGTTGGATGCCTCTGTCAAGCAGATCCTGCTCCATCTTCTCCCATTTGGGTATTGCAAGCTTGTAGCCTCCTTGGCCTAGAGTGTGATGGTACACTTTCTTCGAGGCATTGTCTTTGGCCTTCTGCACCTTCTGAAGCCCAAGCTCTGAAGACTTGTATTCCACAAATGCATCCCAGTGACCCCTGAGCTTTTCGAGCTCGCCGGTAAATACGGGTGTGGTCCCGGTCTTGATATATTTCTTCGTCAAAATTTTCTTTAATGATTGCAGCTGTTCGGCCATCTTACTTAGGGTCCAGCGCTTGCATATCTCTTCAGATTCAGCTGGAACCGTGAAGTTTTTCTTAAGCTCCCGCCAGCACCATTCTTTTTCCCTTTCAGGTACCGCATCCCGTTCCTCGCTTGGATTGGAAGCTTTCCAGAGCCTGAAGCTGATCGGGAGGTGATCCCTGACAATACATCCGGATTGTCTTATAGATTTTTTGGCGGCAGCTTCTGGAGCGATCGGTTCGCCATCTGGACCAACTGCGACGATGATCCAGACGGCTATAAAAAACATTCATAGTATTCATATAGATTCAGATGAAAATATGATTGTCACTACAAATAAGTATAGTTGTGATATGTACATTAGCACTTTGTTCAGCAGCAACATCATCCTGAATAGATGGTGGCTCAATTCCATCACCGGACATATTCAAATATATGTCGGTATTGCTGCCATCATCAGCTTGTTCAGCGACATCTCCTTGACCTTCGCCAATCATATTCAACAGGAACTGTTCGTCTTCCGCGTCTGTGTGTCGCGGGTCCATCGTAACTAAAATATGAATACAAATAAAACCCTTATAAAAATGCTCTAAATAATTCACATCAATATTGAGTAAGTAATTCTCCAAGTATGTCACTAAGTAATTCAATGAAATATTCACTTATTAATTCACACAGTATTTCACTAAGTAATTCACTAAGTCATTCTCCAAGTAATTTACTAAGGCATTCTCCAAGTAATTCACTAAGTCATTCTCTAAGTATTTCACAAAGTCAAAATGCAATTTTCTACAATATTTTGTAGTCGCTAAGTAATACACATGAAATATTCAAGAAATATTATAAACTTTTGACATATTTGCGAGGAGGATTGGATCGGACTTCGTTTAGAAGGACATACGAGGTCGAGAAGGGGACTACGTTTGGATCGGACTATGTTTACATGGACGTATAGATGGACGAGGATTTGATCGAACTACGTTTACATGGATTGGCGTAAGTTTGTAAAATGTACACATACATATACATACACACATGCACACACACACACACACACACATATACATACACACATGCATACACATTAAATTAAAACCCTAATTTACAAATTTACACACATGGATACACATTCACTCTAAATAATATGATCTTTCTACTGGCCTAGCCCATATTATGACTTTACAGAATAGATCTACTCACAAGGATTCCAAAAAATCCTTATTTGCATTTTTATGATTTTTCTATGATTTTTAAATGAATTTACAAGTTCACTGCAAAAATTTAAGAACAAATCTAGATATTGCGTAAGGGTCCATGGTATTCGCAGCAAAGCCTCTAGAAACAATTTTGATATTGCATTTCGGCCCTTGGCCGGAAACAGAGGTACGTAGAGCCAAACACTAGCTAGGTCGGCGGTGCTCGTGCTTCGGCGAGGGGGAGCGGCGATGGCCGGGTCGAGGGTGCCTTCGGTTGGGGCGGGGATGGCCGGGAAGGGGGTCCTCCCGTGGCTCGGGTGGTGGCGGCAATGGCGTCCTGCGGCGACGGCGCTCCGGTGAGTTGCGGCGGCGGGCTCCGGCTGAGAACCTGCGGTGGAAGGAGGAGAGTGAGATGGGAGCGACGGCGCGGCGCGAGCGGAGCGGCGATGGGAGATCACCGTGAGGGCTCGGGCGGCAGCGATGGGAGCGACGGCGCGGCGCGAGTGCGAGGGTGAGCGACAGCGCGGCGCGAGTGAGGGCGAGCGACGGCGCGAGGGCGTGCAACGACCATTCTGGTGATCTAGGCTGTCGGCGATGGCGGACGCGGCGGTGGAGGAGCAGCGGAGATGGCGGACGCGGCGGCGGAGAAGCAGCGGAGATCAAGAAACCAAGTGTTGGGAGAAGAGGAACAAGGCGCACACATATATAGGATGGGGGCCTTTTGTCCCGGGTGAAGCCACCACCTGGGACAAAAGGCCCTTTAGTCCCGGGTGGTGGCTCCACCCGGTCCAAAAGGTGTTTTTGGGCGGGCCGGGAAAATTCCCAGCCCGCGGCCCACCTTTAGTCCCGGGTGGATCTACCACCCGGGACAAAAGGGGCCCGTTTTCCCTCATTCCCGCCAAATCTTATGTTAGTTTTTGTTTGTTTTTACTTCTCTTTTAAAATTGGCTTTCATTTGTTAATTCAGTTAATAGAATTATGATTCCAAAAATTATGGAACAAAATTTCTTATCTCTATATAAACTTGATACACGCAACAAAAATAATTAATTTTCATTCAAGTGATTGGGTCAACGAAATATCTAACTTTTTTGAAATCATGTTTGTTATTTTGACCATGCAAAAATATATTAGGTGAACAAATTTTTTCAAACTGTTGCTTTTCGACAGAAAGTGGATTCTATCACGATATTAATGTTTAAAAAGTGAATTTTAGATAAAATTAAGCAATTTCATGATATTAATGAGTAGTGTGTGAGTTTGAGAGATAGTGTGTGTGTTAGTGAGATTGTGTGTGTTAGTGAGAGAGTATAGTGTGTTAATGTGAATGTAATTTCATGAAATAAATAAAATTAGTTGAGTAATCCATTATTGAATGAAAAATATAATTGAGTATGGTAATTAAGTGAAAAATATAAAAAATGATATATATATATATATATAACACATAAAGTATAATTGTACAGTACATATATAATAAAAGTATTCAAATTGCGATTACATTTTTATACAATAATATAAAATGATTCAAGTACATGAAGGATTAGCGGTAACAGACTTTCTCTTCACAAATGTCCCTTGATTATGATCACGGCGCAAGTATGGAGCATCATCATTGGCTAGCAGTATGCATGGATCAGCATTTACTTCGAAAGGTGGAATGGCAACAAAATTATTATATTCTTCTGACAAGTCTGTCTTGTCATCCACTCCAACGATGTTTCTCTTTCCTGATAGAACTATGTGTCACTTAGGCTCATCCTTTTGCTTGTTTATCCCCTTATTTGGCTTGCTGGACATGTCCTTAATGTAGAAAACCTGAGCGACATCCTGGGCTATGATAAATGGCTCGTCTCTATACCCAAGATTGTTGAGATCAACTATTGTCATTCCATACTCATCTTTTGTTACCCCTCCTCCAGATAGCTTAACCCATTGGCAACGAAATAGAGGCACCTTGAAATTGGGACCGTAATCCAGCTCCCATATCTCTTCAATGTAGCCGTAATATGTGTCCTTTTTTTCATTATTATCTGTGGCATCCATACGAACACCACTGTTTTGGTTGGTACTCTTTTTATCTTGGGCTATCGTATAAAATATGTTTCCATTTATCTCGTACCCTTGGTATGTTAAGATATTCCAAGATGGTCCCCTAGCCAATAAGAACAGTTATTCACTTATATCCATGTTATGCATTAGATGCTTCCGCAACCAGCTGCAGAAAGTGTTCATGTGCTCACGTGTAATCCATGCCTCAGACTTTTCCGGGAAATTGGAGAGCAGAATTTTCTTGTGTTCCTCGATATATAGGTCAATCAAGGATGATTGTTGAAGAACCGTATAATGCGCTTTCTTGAATGAGAAATCATCTGTGCAGACATAAGATTTCTTTCCTAATGTACCCTTTCCAGTTAGTCTCCCCTCATATCGCGATTCAGGGACTCCAATCGGTTTAAGGTCATCAATAAAGTCAACACAAAAGTCAATGACCTCCTCAGTTCCGTAGGCACTGGCGATGCTTCCTTCTGGACGAGCTCGATTACGAACACATTTCTTGAGTACCCCCATGAACCTTTCGAATGGGAACATGTTGTGTAGAAATACTGGTCCGAGGATATCAATTTCTTTCACAAGGTGCACTAGAAGATGTGTCATGATGTTGAAGAAAGATGGTGGAAATATCAGCTCAAAGCCAACAAGACATTGCACCACATCGTTTTGCAGCTTTATCAAATTCTCCGGGTCAATTATCTTCTAAGAAACTGTGTTGAGGAAGGCACATAGCTTCACGATGGTTAACCGGACGTTATCAGGCAGAATTCCCTGCAGCACAACCGGAAGAAGTTCGGTCATAAGCACATGGCAGTCATGGGACTTGAGATTTGTAAATTTCTTCTCTGCCAAATTTAAGATTCCTTTTATATTGGATGAGTATCCAGATGGAACCTTTATATTGCTCAAGCAGTCAAACATGGTTTCTTTCTCTTCCTTGCTAAGAGTATAGCTGGCAGGACTTAAGTATTGTTGTCCATTATCTCGCTGTTGTGGATGTAAGGCATCTCGTTCTTCCATACGTTGCAATTCTTGACGTACTTCTACTGTATCTTTTGTCTTTCCGTACACTACCAAGAATGCTATCAGGTTGACACAAAAATTCTTCGTGAGGTGCAGCACATGAATTGCATGACGAACATCTAAGACTTCTCAATATGGTAGCTCCCAAAATATAGATTTCTTCTTCCACATGGGCGCCATTCCGTTTTCGTTCGGAACAGGTTGGCTACCAGATCCCTTTCCAAAAATAACTTCTAGATCTTTTACCATGTTGAAGACATCTTTACCACTACGGTGCATCAGTTTTGTTCGGTGGTCCGCTTGGCATTTGAAATGCTTGCCCTTCTTTCGTACCGCATGCCTGATGGGAAGAAACCGACGATGACCCATGTATACAACCTTCTTACAGTGAGTCAACCATATATTATCGGTATCATCTAAACAGTGTGTGCATGCTTTGTATCCCTTGTTCGAATGTCCTGACAAGTTACTAAGAGAAAGCCAGTCATTGATCGTTACGAACAGCAATGCTCGTAGGTTGAAGTTTTCCTATTTGTATTCATCTCACATCCGTACACCTTCATCGCCCCAGAGCAATAAGAGTTCTTCGACCAATGGTCTTAGGTACACATCAATGTCATTTTCGGGCTGCTTTGGACCCGGGATAAGCACTGGCATCATGATGAACTTTCGTTTCATGCAGAGCCATGGTGGAAGATTGTACATACAAAGAGTCACAGGCCAAGTGCTATGACCACTGCTCATCTCACTAAAAGGATTCATGCCATCCGTACTCAAACCGAATCTTATGTTTCTCGCATCCAAATCAAATTCAGGGTACGTTCTATCTATTTTTCTCCACTGCGACCCATCAGCGGGGTGTCTCAACATCGAGTCTTTCTTGCGCTCCTCTTTGTGCCATCGCATCAACTTAGCATTATCTTTATTTCTAAACAGACGCTTCAAAAGTGGTATTATAGGTGAATACCACATGACCTTCGCAGGAACTCTCTTCCGGGGAGGCTCCCCCTCGACATCTCCAGGATCATCTTTTCTAATCTTGTAATGCAATGCACTGCATACGGGACATACATCCAAATTCCCGTACTCGCCTCGGTAGAGGATGCAGTCGTTGGGGCATGCATGTATCTTTTGCACTTCCAATCCTAAAGGGCAAACAAGTTGTTTGGCTTCATATATTGTGGCAGGCAATTCGTTGTCCTTAGGAAGCATTTTTTTAACAAGTTTGAATAATTCACCAAATCCCTTGTCGGATACACCATTTGTCGCCTTCCATTGCAGCAACTCCAAGGTGGTGCCAAGTTTCTTCAATCCATTTTGACAATCTGGGTACAACAACTTATGGTGGTCCTCTAACAACTTCTGGAACTTCAACCTCTCCGTTTCACTCTCACAGTCTGCCTGCACATTGTGCAATGCCTGCCCCAAAACGTCGCTGGGATCATTTTCTGCTACATCTACTTCGGGCTCTTCCATGAGAATATCGTCATCGAATGCACCGATTACAGCATTCCCGGAAAAGTGGTCGTCAAAATCTTCTTCATTGTCTTCCATGGTAACCCTCTGTTCTCCGTGCTTCGTCCAACAAACATACTTCTCCATGAAACCATTTGCGAAAATGTGACTGTGTAGGATTCTTGAAGATGAGTAATCCTTGTTATTGTTGCAATGAACACACGGGCAACACATAAAACCATTCTGCTTGTTTGCCTCAGCCATAGACAAAAAATAATGCAGGCCATCAATGAATTCTTTCGAACGTCGGTCAGCATTGTACATCCATTACCGGTCCATCTGCATTTTAAATAAATTGATTTGAATTCTTTACACATATCGAATAAATAAAATATATCAAACCTAAATTAAACTAAATGTAACATAACATGAATAATTAAAAGATCTGCAATATCCATCATACATCTTGATTAATTAAAAGAAGTACTTAATCCATTACAGAACTTAATAAAGGAGTATTATACATGAAACTTAAAAATTCGGACAACAACACATAGGTTTTCAACCGTCCTTGCGTTGGAACGCAGAATGCTCTAACGGATTTCTTGCTGGCGCAGAAGAAGATGGCGGAGCTGAAACCTCCGAGTTTGGTGGTGACGAACTGTAACGTCGCAATAAATCCTCAAGATCAAACGGAGGTTCCTCGCAATAAATACATCTAATAACAACAATAGTTTCTTCATATACATGAAAAAATATATCTAAAATGACATTATGCGCTTCAGCAGCAACTCTATTGCAGATTGGGAAGAGCCTTCTTCCTCGATGCACTTCGCAGCTTTGTCCCTCAGATCCCTGGCCCTCTGTCTCATCTGTCTACCTTCTTCCGTGCACAGTAACTTGGTAATTGCCATCTCGATCTTCCCCCTCTCCAACTCCCCTTCTAGCTCAAATCCTATCTTCCACACTTCTTGGACGTACCTCATATTTATCGTCTGGTCGGCAAATTGGGGCCTGCATATCATCGGAACACCCTCGCAAATGCTCTCCAGAGTCGAGTTCCATCCATTGTGAGTCCAGAAGCCGCCAATGGCATGGTGAGCAAGAACCTCTTGCTGTGGGGCCCATGGCACCACCATTCCCCTACCATGGGTCGCCTCCTCAAAGCCATCCGGCAGGCTCACCTCGTGTGATAAGGACTTGACCATGTTATGGCGGATCACCCACAGAAACGGCCTCTGGCTGTTGGCCAAGCCCCATGCTGTCTCCAACAGTTCCTTCTCATCCATAGACGCCAAGCTCCCCAAGCTCACATAAAGAACAGAGTCAGCCTCTTGCTTGTCCAACCACTTCAAGCAAGTCTGGTCTTGTGCTAGCAAGCTGCTCTCAGTGCCTGACGAAATCTTGTGAAGCGGCCCTATCGTGTACACCAGAACACCGAGGCCACTGGTGATCTTTTGGATATCTGAATCCTCAAGGTCTTGGAAGGTGTTGAGGATGACACCGGAAGAATTCCTCGCTGCATCCACTAAACGCTGTAGGCATCTCGTCATATTACCATGCATAGCAGGGGCCGAGAACACCACGTCTCTCAACCGTAGTGGTGTAAGCTCATCCAATGGCATGTCCAACTGGGCCTTATCTGGAATTACAGAAATGAAAGGAAATGAGTAGCACCCCAACATAGTGAACACAATTTGGACATACCTTTAGCTTCTTCTAGGTTCCAACATGGGTTTTTGATAAGGTACTCCAAAATGATTGTATGTAGACCATTCATTTAATTAGGTAGATCTGAACAAGTATTATCATATATTACCTCTTTGGAGGTAATAGTAAAAATATGTTTTTTTATATATTACCTCTTGGGAGATAATCGGAGTACCTAGCATAGCCCTCTTCCAACATACAATTAATATTATTATGACCTCCAACGACTTTACTTTGTGGCTACAAAACTATACATTGTACTTCAGAAAACTCTAAGACTCATTTACTATTTTGCTACATTCTGAGATTGCGCGACAAACTTCTTAGACGCTCGGCAATTTCGCAAGCCTTTAAAGGGATCACTTGAATATGTAGATCGATTGACATATCAATAATGCATAATGAATTTTACGGTAGTGCCATCTTATAGGCCATATTTTCCATCCAGTAAATCTAAGAGACAATTTAACTCCATGGAATGGAGCGTGTTGACTGAGGGCTAAGCTTAAAGCCAGTCGTTTAGGGTGCGGGAGGTGAGTAGTTCACGTGGGAATTTATCTTTCAGGTTGTGTTCAGCTGGCTTGACGGCTTGTGTCTATTTAGAGTCCGTTCCATTTGGGCTGTAACCGAACACTGTACCAATTTCTATTTTGTCTTAATACAATGATACGCTGCGCGCGTATTTGAGAAAAAAAAAGAGAGACAATTTAACTAACAATAAGTACAACAATGTATTTTCGGATGAGTTTGTCGCTCAATAACCCCCACAAGCACTTAAGTTGAGTTCTACCATGTTAATTAAAAAATTAATATGATGCAAAGCAATAGCGTTTTCATAGTGGGGGTGGGTGGGGTTAAGTTGAATTCTACCATGTTAATTAAAAAATTAATATGATGCAAAGCAATAGAGTTTTCATAGTGGGGGTGGGTGGGGGTGGGGGACAAAATGCGTAGTAGTGGCAAGGAACCCATAGAAGGCCATAATTTCATATATCCATTCGCATGCTTCTCCACAAGATTGCAATTATGATGCTAAATATGTTTTGGCCTGATGTTAAAAAAATAACAGAATATAAAACAATAGAGTTTTCATAATATCGTGAAAAAAACAAACGCGTAGTGGCAAGCTATCCAAAAGGGCTATAATAATTCCATATTTTCGGTCCCAAGCTTTTCCATAAGAATGTTACTCTATCAAAGCAGCCACAGTTTGAACATGGATACCAAAAAAGAAAAGAAAAATCCCACAACGAGGTCAAAGGGCCTGCAGTGTGGGACAGTGGGAGCATGGAAAGCATCAGAGGGAACCGGTATGGATGCAAGTAGGTATCAATGATGTTTTTCTAGTCAGTTAATTAATTATGATGGTATGTCACTCTAATTTATTTCTTCTCCTATAATATTTAGGTAAAATATTATTCTAATTTATTTTATTAATTTTTTTAGGTCGACCCAGTGATTCAAAGATTATGGCCCTGTTTGTTTCCGATTATAATCGGCTTATCGGTAGAAATAAGCGAGAATTCCACCAAACGTTTCGTTTATTTTCGCTTATGTGATAATCCGCTTCACATATTTGAATTACGAGAACCGAGAAGCGAGAAAATCTTCGCTTCTCTTGGCCACGCTTAGATTATAAGCTAAGTGAAAACAAACATGATCTATGTAACTTGTATCCGAGGAACCGGACAATTGGCCCCCACTTGTCAGTCCTCATGCATCATGTCCTTTTTGTTTTGTATTTGATTTCTATCTCGTCGTGCTTATCAGGTTTCCACCCTACTGGCCTACCCATTGAGGATTTGGAAGCAGCAGTGATATGATCGATCCGTCACCTTGGGACGCCGGCGGGAGGAGGCCCTTGTCGCAGAGCACCGGGAACGCCATGTAGGCGACGAGGCAGGCGGCGCCGCCGGTGCGCAGGACCAGCGTCGGCACGCCGAGCTCCTCCGCCACCAGCTGTATCCCGCGCAGGTTGGAGTCCACCACCAGGCACGCCGCCGCCGCCCCGCCGCCCTCCTCCTCCTCCTCCTCCTCCTCGGCGAGCGCCTGGCGCAGGCACTCCCGGAACGGCTCACGGAGGCGGTCGTCGATCCGCAGCAGCGCGCCGGCGAAGTCCGCGTCGCTGCCGGACGGGACCAGGTCGGCCGACGGCACGCCCTCCCCGACGGGGACGAAGCGGAACCCCGCGGGGTGGCGCGCCGGGTCGGGCGCGTTGAAGGCGGCATGGAACACGGTGACGCCCAGGCCGCCGCCGCCCCGCGCATGCAGCGCCCCGGCCAGCTGCAGCATCGGGGTGAGGTGGCCCTGGAACGGCACCGGGAACAGCAGCACGCGCCGCCGGCGCCCGCCGCCGGAGCCCGCCGGAGACGCCGCCTCCCCCGCCGTCGCCATGGCTGCTCAAGAAACTAGCTTTGCGTGCGTGCTGCCTTGGAGCGCAGCAGGTGGGTGCGTATTATAAAATGATTTGACTCGAGGCGATCGGGATAAGGACCACATGGATCGATGATGCGTCACATCGAGACGGGATCAGGGAACGGGATCGATCGAACCAAAAAGGGGGAAAAAATCGCAAGGAATTGCGTTGGGGTTGGGATTGGGAGGAAGAAGCGCGAGATCGTCGAGAGGATTTGATATGCAAGGTCAGTTTGGGAAATGCAGGCTTGCAAGGAAGCAGCACGCGCTCTTGTTTGGAGGCACCTGCTGTCCGTTTGCTTTATTTGCGAGGCAAAAGGAAGGACGACTGGACGGCCTGTTTCCTCACGTTTTCTGTCGCCTTGTACCATATGTCCATATCCCTGCACTGTATGTACATACACTGTACAAAATACAAGGCTGCAGTACAGTACTAAGGCCTCCTCCAAAGAGAGGCGACTTCGCTAGTGAGGGTGTGTTTAGTTGTTTATGTGTAAAATTTTTGCAAATGAATCTTGCTAATTTGAAATACTATTTACAAAACTTTTTTGCACAGATGGGTTGTTAATCGCGAGACGAATCTAATGATGCTAATTAATTCATAATTAATCCATAATTAGCGGATGGTTACTGTAGCATCACTGTTGCAAATAATAGATTAAGTAGGCTCATTAGATTTGTCTCGCGATTTACAGCCCATCCATGCAAAAAGTTTTATAAATAGACTTCATTTACTACTCTATGCATGTGTCAAAACATTCGATGTGACTTTTTTTTTCGTTTACGGGTTTACAGGTACAGATCTAAACAGGGCCTCAAAGAATACTAGTGACCATGTCCCCTACGTCCTAGCAAAAGTGCAATCCTATGTTTGAAAAAAAAAATCTCATAAAGAATGGAATCTAGAGACTGGATCTCAGCTACCTATTTAATTAAGTGATCAGATTTGAATTGCATGCTAAAACTAATCACATATGGCAAACAAATGAAGGCACGAGAATTTTTCACGCCATCACTAATTTGTCTGAGAAAAAAAATCTAAATTGCACCCTTCATAGGACGAAAGGCACATCACAGATAAATAATCTAAACCCACCCACCGATCACAACAACCAGTGGCGACTGGCGTGGTATATATCTGCCCATTTGATTCTCGAGTTGAAAAGAAATAAGCCTAGTTTATGCTGCTTCGTATTTCTGAAATAAGCCTCTCTTTTCTATCCAAAACGTGGTGAGAGTGTCATTTTATTTTATTAATAAATAGATTGCGCAATATGAAAGATGACACCACAGCCTATATATTAACAACAACAGTGCATTAGATCCAACTCAAAGCAATCGGGTCTACAAACATCAACATCCATCGTTCTCTGTATAAGGTTCTTGTTGATGCTCCAACTAAATATCATTTGTTTCTCGCAAGTTAAGATATCCTATTGGTCATGTATGTTAATGCTCCACCTAAACATATAATTTGTTTGACATGAGACCGCATCAAATCTTTACTTGTCAGAAAGCAATTAATGATGTGGTCACACGGGATCTCGAGGAATCTAGGTGACACCCAAGTTCTCTGCTTCTCTGTCAAAATAATGATGCAGCAGTTGCTTTTGGTTTTCAGTTGGTTGGATGTCTCTGATTAGATCACTCCGTTTGACTGATCTGATTTGGATTCATTTCGTGTTATTCTCTCTCACAGAAAATTATTGTTATTAAGTTTAATTTACAAATTACATGCACATATTTATTGAGTTCACTAGAAAAAAAATCATGAGTGTGGGTTCATAATTGAGATCTCATATTGATATCAGTTTCCGGACCAACAATTAATGAGTGGCAGATAGCCAATCTGCATGTGTTTGGAACCGGCAGTAATATGTCTTCTTGCCCACCGCAGTTCTCTTCCAAAAGAAAAATACCGAATGTCTATGTCAGTTTATCAAACGAACTGATGATATATTTTATTTATTTCTAAAGCGAGATTAATTGCTTGGCCCGTTTTGGACTTGGATCTTATTTTTCTTCGTGGGCCGAACGATTCTCCCTTCCCCCGTTGGCTCACTCTCCATTTAATCGAATCCTTCCACCTGTCGCTGCACGGTGAGCCCACCAACCGCGCTCATGCAAATTTCGAGAATAAGAATTTTTTTTCACCACCTTCTACTGTTTGAGATTCGTGCAAAACAATCACAGTTTTTGGATTTACTTCAAACCCTAGCTTAACTCCCCTCTCTCTCAACCACAACTCGTGCGTCCACCCCGCCACTGCACCGTCGCCGCCACTTGCTCCACACCGCTGCCGCTGCTGCCTGCTCCGCGTGCCGCCTCGCCGATCGGCCGACGCCTTCCACAGCGCCGGCGACAGAGAAGAAGGTTCAACATTTTCAAACTATTGGTTCAATATTTTTAAAATTCTGGTTCAATATTTTTCAGAATATGCTGGTTCTAAATTTTTTTTCTAGTAAAATATTGAATGGACCATCAGCTGAACTTTAATGCATTTTATAAGGGGACCGTATCCTATGGAAATCAAGGTACCGGTGGAAACTTTGGAAACTCCAACGGAGGCCACTGGATCTCCATCCGAGGGCAGTGGACAGAGCTGGGGACTTTTTGCATCTAGGCGCCCGCCACTTCCCCCAACGTGCGTGCATTTTTTGCACATTCCCCCCTCCGTCCGTAACCCACGCGCCGTCACGAGCGTTCCGTCTCCTTCCGTTCCGTCACCGTTTCCTCCACGCGACGAGCGCATCTGCCCGGCGTCTTCTGCCGGCGGACTCGACAGCATCTCCGGCCTCCAACGCCTCCCTCGGCTCGCCGCCTCCCTCGGGTCCCAGCCTCCCTCAGTCCGCCACCGCCTGCCTCGGGCCATCGCCGCCGGCGTCGAGCCGCCGCCTCCTCCCTTGAGCCGCCGCCTCCCTCCGTCGCCCTCCGTTTGGTGTCGTGCCGTCCGTCGCCCTCCGTTTGGTGCCGATCGAAAATGATCAAAGCTCGGTTCCTGGGCACGTACGTCCGTGCGAGCCCTAGGTACGCACGGGTCGCCACCGCCCGTGGCTGAAGGGCACCGGAACGGATCGCCGCCACCCTCCGCAGCAGGGCCACCTCGCCCACGTCCATTCTTGCACGGCCCGTGGTCTTGCCGTCGGCCATGGAACCGCCGGCCGCCGGCAACGCGTGAACGCGATGTAGTTGGGAGCCGCCGGTTACGCATATTCTGTGCAGGGTCTGCTCAGGAGTTTCTGATGCCTTGAACGTATGATTTTGCAGGCATGTGTTGAGAAGAAGTACGGAGGAATTGCGCCCAAGAAGCCTTTGATATCCAAGGTACGGACAGTGTAGTTCATCACTAGTACTGCAGTACAATCTGTAGAAGCAACAAGCAATCTACCTGGCAGCTTTGATCATTTCATTACCGCGTTCTTGCTTGCTAATGCAGGACCACGAGCGCGCGTACTTCGATTCAGCAGACTGGGTGCTCGGCAAGGTAAGACAAGAACAGAGCAAAAATATCCTCACACCAATATTCAGGCACGTTATCGTCAGATCTCAGACTGTATCTATCTATCTTCTAACATTCTAATCCTGGTTCTTCGGATCCCTCTTTCAGCAAGCTGCAAATAGCAGCACAAGGGCTGCTGTCGAGTCTCTGAAGCCCAAGCTGAAGGTCAGTTGGACCATCTCAATTCTCAACATTCAGTTCAACTAACCACTGCTCCTTATAACAAACTTCATCTGAACGAGCTGATGAGATTTCTCCAGTATACAACTGACTAGTACTTGTCAATTGCAGCCTCTACTATGTCTATCATCAGAACGTCCATTCTCGCACGGCCCGTGGTCTTGCCGTCGGCCATGGAACCGCCGGCCGCCGGCAACGCGATGGAGTTGGGAGCTGCGTCTTCGGGAGAAGGCGCCAACTCCGACAGCCTCGTCGCCGCCCAACAGACATGGAGCCACCCACTTAACAGCGCTGCTCTCGACGCTCCCATCATTCAAAGCCGCCCGTCCGCCATGGAGCTCCTCGCCGCCATGGAGCGGCCGTCTGCCATGGAGCCGGCGGCCGGCAGCCACGTGAACTTCGGCGTTGGTAGTGGCAGCCATTCATGCCGGCATTATTTTTTTGTTCAAAATTAATCTGATAATTGCTAACGTGCATGCATGCCTACAGTGGATGATCATGATGGCATCAACGTCGACGCCGGAGTTGAAGCCCACCCTGACCGTCCAAGCACACCACAACATTTGAGTACAGCAGTAAGTTCCTCAACTGTTCTCTTCATGGCATCGAGTGATTTTATTATGAGTTCATACAATTTATCACTTCCGTAGGTCTCTTGTACAAGTGACAGAAGCAATACAAATCCCAAATAACATTTGAAGCCAAAACTTGGAATGATCTTTGATACACTCAAAGATGTGGAGGAATTCTACAAGTCGTATGCACATGAAGTTGGTTTCTCAGTTCGTGTTGGTCAGCACAAGAAGGGAAATGAGGAAATATTAATCAAGAGGTATTATTGTTCAAGGGAAGGGTATAGAAAGGAGAACGTACCAAATGCAAGTGATGAATCTGGGAAAAAAAGGAAGACACACAATGTGATGGAAACCAGATGTGGATGTCAGGCACATATTGTTGTCAAGCTTGGCAGTGACAAGAAGTATAGAATTATTTCAATGGTTGAGGAGCACAGCCATGGGTTTGTGTCGCCAGATAAAAGGCATTTGCTAAGATCCAACCGGAGAGTCAGTGAGAGGGCTAAGAGTACGTTGTTCAATTGTCATAAGGCTAGAATTGGCACCTCACAGGCATATCGACTTCTCCATGTTAGTGAGGGTGGGTTTGAGAATGTTGGGTGCACAAAGAGGGATTTACAAAACTATTATCGTGATCTCCGAATCAAAATCAAGGATGCAGATGCACAAATGTTTGTGGCACAACTTGAGCGAAAGAAGGAAGTAAATCCTGCCTTCTTTTATGAGTTTATGGTGGATGATGAAGGACGACTTGTTCGTGTATTTTGGGCAGATGCTATATGCAGGAAAAACTATAGTGTTTTTGGGGATGTGGTTTCGGTAGATGCGACATATACCACCAACCACTATAACATGAAATTTGTGCCATTTACTGGAGTCAACCATCACTTGCAAAGTGTTTTCCTTGGGGCCGCATTCTTAGCAGATGAAAAGATTGAGTCATATGTATGGTTGTTTGAGACCTTTCTTAAGGCTATGGGCGGAGTAGCACCTCATCTAATCACAACAGATGAAGATGCGAGCATGAAGGCTGCTATTGCTCAGATTCTACCATATACAGCTCATAGACTTTGTATGTGGCATATCATGGAAAAGGTACCTGAGAAGGTCGGGCCCTCTTTAAGAGAAAATGAAGGGTTTTGGGAAAGACTAAACAAGTGTGTTTGGGGGTCCGAGAATTCAGATGAATTTGTGTCACAATGGAATTCTATCATGACAGATTATGGATTAATGGAAAATGATTGGTTTTCCTCTAGGTTTAACATTCGCGAATCATGGATTCCGGTATACTTTTTGGACATACCTCTAGCAGGAATGCTTAGGACAACATCACGATCGGAGAGTGCAAATTCCTTTTTTAACCGTTTCATTCATAGGAAGTTGAGCTTTGTTGAGTTCTGGCTAAGGTTTGACACAGCTTTGGAGTGCCAGCGCCAAGAGGAGTTGAAAGCCGACAATGTAAGTCTTCACACCACTCCTAAAATGATGACACCATGGCCCATGGAGAAGCAATGTAGTGTGATATATACACATGAAGTCTTTAGTAAATTTCAGGAACAAATCGTAGTTGCAAGAGACCATTGCATTGTTCAAGGTATTGAAGAGTGTGAAGATATAAAATGTTTCACCATCAGTAGCCTATCTGGAAAAGAGCGAGTTGTTCAGATGAACAAGACAAACATGTTCGGTAGGTGCTCCTGTAAATTATATGAGTCCTATGGCATCCCGTGTCGGCATATCATACAAGTGCTTCGCGCCGAGAAGCAAAATGAGGTACCATCGAGTTATATTTTGAAGAGATGGGAGACAAGATGTAAAAGGTGTGTATTGTATTTTTTTTTCCTTCTGTACAACCCCTTTTTATATTTTATACTATCAGTCTTAATGGCCTCTTCAATTTTACAGGGAACTATTCTATGATCATGAAGGTAACCTACTGGATGAAAAGCCAAAGGATCCTAGGGAGGTGGCAATGCGGAAAAAAATTTCAGAATCGCGCAACAAGTTTGAAGACCTTATCCAAATGGCCAAGAACACTGAACAAGGGATGGACTTTTTATATTCGAGTTTATCGAACCTAGTAGAACCTCTCCAGAAGATCACGCCTGCTACGAGAGTTGATAAACAGGATGAATATGAATCTTTCCTGGGTAATAGAATTCCAACTGAAGTCGATATACATCCACCAAACGATATCAGGTCGAAAGGGAGATCCAAAAGAATTAGGAAGAGCAAGGAGCCTAAGACCGGAAGTGGAAGTAAGGGTAAGAAGAAGCGCAAGTGTAGGAAATGTAAGCAAGTAGCTGATCATGATGCACGCAATTGCCCAAACAATGTGGTTGGCTGATTTTTCAGTTTCCTGTAACCTTATTGGTGCTAGGTGGATGGTTTGCCTTTCTTTTATGTGTTGCTGGGCTCTTATTTTTTTCTTCTTCCATTAAGCAATATACTGTTTGCCGAATGTTTTTAAACATTCATTATGACCCTTATCATTGTACTGTTGGACACCGATATACAGTTGTTCTTTTACTACTGTTAAGCAAGATTCAGTTTTTCTTCCCTCCTGCATTGCTGGACAGCAAAGCAAAAATGCTGACCATCTTCTTCTGTTCATGGCCATGATCATGTGACAGTTCCAGCAGGCCAGTCACTGATTGAATGAGGCTGCTCAAGGTAGATACTATGATGGACTGAATGTTTCACGTGAAATTGTCATGTATTGTTTATCTTCCCACAATATCAGGCTTGTCGTGAAAATGTGATGAATTGAGAAGCCATGTTTAGTTCTTCAGTCGTTCAGTACTCTATCACCTGAATGTCAAGCACCGGCCACCGGCATCATGACTGGGCGCCGGTTGGAGTTGGAGGCCGGCCATGATGGTCACTCAGCACATATTGCAAAGAGTTGGAGAACCAACGAAAATGCAAGCATCTAATCCAGCACATATAGCAGCTCCTGATGGTCACTCAGAGCTTGTCAACATACCTGATGGACAAATATCAGAGGCTGCAAAAACTAGACATGATCAAGCCACGCTTGGATGACTCCTTTGGGTAGTACCCCCAACTGCTGTTATGCACACCAAATTGTTTCAATATAATTTCCGAAACCTGCAATGAAACCTGCAATGATTCTTTACAGAATCTGGAAACTTGCAATATCCTAGTTTGAGACATGTTTGCCATCAATATTTGACAAACCATGAAACTGATAGTCAATCAAAACTTGTATCAAAGTGTCACCACAAGCAAGAATCTGGTTTGCAATTAGTCAATCTCATTATCAAATGACATAACACAATTGCATTACATATTTTCAGATGATAGATTACAATTCAATCTAAATCCTTTCAAATGACACAACACAATTCAATCTCATCAATACATTGTTCATTGCTCCCATGAAATCTTTGTACATGGTCACTCTGTCAATACAAAATTTCAGAAAATAGGCTACCATCCATCACAATTCAGTTCACAGAAAATGGGATCCTCCACAGAAAATGGCCGAAGCAACAATCCTGCTCCTGCTCGGCTTGCTTGACCGCCAGTCCTCCTGGCCGTGGCGGCGCAGCTCCAATGCCAGGCGACGACGCTGTTGGGCCGCGGCGAACCTTGGGAAGAGGGCGGCGGCGACCCCAAAGCAGCGGCGAGTGGAGGGCTGGGGCGACCCCAGGGCGGTGACGAAGGCAGGCTGTGCAGTGGAGGGCGGCGGCGCAGTCGAGTCCGGCTGAGGCGACCCGAGGGCGGCGGCGCCTCAAGGGAGGCCGGTGGCGACCCAGATCGAGGCCGGCGGCGGCGACCGAAGGAAGGACCTCGGAGGGGATCCAACTCCCGGCGCTTGACCGCCCGTCCTCCTGGCCGTGGCGGCGCAGCTCCAATGCCAGGCGACGACGCTGTTGGGCCGCGGCGAACCTTGGGACGAGGGCAGCGGCGACCCCAGGGCAGCGGCGAGTGGAGGGCAGGGGCGACCCCAGGGCGGCGACGAAGGCAGGCTGTGCAGTGGAGGGCGGCGGCGCAGTTGAGTCCGGCGGAGGCGACCCGAGGGCGGCGGCGCAGTTGAGTCAGGCGGAGGCGACCCGAGGGCGGCGGCGCCTCAAGGGAGGCCGGCGGCGACCCAGATTGTGGCCGGCGGCGGCGACCGAAGGAAGGACCTCGGAGGGGATCCGACTCCCGGCGCGTGGATCCGCGTGACGGAGGGGAACGGACGGAGGCTCACGGACGGACGGAGGGGGGAATGTGCAAAAAATGCACGCACGTTGGGGGAAGTGGCGGGCGCCTAGATGCAAAAAGTCCCCAGCTCTGTCCACTGCCCTCGGATGGAGATCCAGTGGCCTCCGTTGGAGTTTCCAAAGTTTCCACCGGTACCTTGGTTTCCATAAGATACGGTCCCTTTTATAAGTGAGTTGATTAACTATCTTTCATATGTTATACAGGAGCCCCGTGAAAATCCAGCACCCATCCTCGACCCACACGTCCCACCCTGCAGATTGCAGGAGACGGGCCGAGCCAAACCAGCGCGAGTGGCAGGCCCACACCAGCCCACGCAGCGGGTGCGGGTCGTGGGCTCGTGGCCTCCGCGGGCAGCTAGGCTATAGGCGGAAATTCTATATATTTTTCGGAAGATTTTTTTCTTCTCCACCTTCCAGTGTTTGAGATTCGTGAAAACCATGTTATTCGTTAGATCTACCCAATCCTAACCTTCTTTCTCCTCCTTCCTTCTTCCTCCCATGCGCCGCCACCGCATCTACTGCGGCCGCCCCTGCGCTGCGTTGCTGTCGCTGCTGCCGTGCGCTGCGCTGCTGCTAGCCTGTGCGCCGCTGCATGCTGCTGCTGTGCTGTCGCTGCGCCACGTGCGGCCGCCCCCTCTCCGCGCCGGCACCGGAGAAGAAGATGGATTAAAAAAAATATTGATCTAGATTTTAGTTTGTTGAATTTATTGTTTTAAGATGTTGAAATAGTATGTAAAAAATGTTGAATCTATTATTTTGACATATTAAATTTTTTTCAAAATGTTAAAACTAATTTGGGTCTAATAGGTTTTATATATAGATAGTTTATACATCTTCCACAAGTTATATAGGAGCAACTGGCGTGGCTGCAAGTGGCCTCTAAGAGCAACTCCAGTAGAGTTGCTGAATATGGATAAGTAAATACTCATTTAAAAATTCACTTTTAAATTTTACTCACCTAAATATAAACCTCCACTTAAACGAGACGAGTAAATTAGCCTTCTATTTTTCCAGCCGACGACTGGATGCTACCTATCATTCTCTCGTCACGCCACACACCTCTCCCACTCGTCCGTTCCCTACCCCGCGCCCTCGTGCTTGAGCCCCGCCTGCGACGCCGAGACCGACGGCGGCGACCAGCCCCCCTCCTGCCCCTGCGACATGGACGCCGCGTCGGCAGAGCCCAAGAAGCTGGAGCCGAAGTCGACGACGGCGGGCGGCGGCGCCCCGGCACGTGTGCTCCCCATAGTAGGCACGCAGCGGCGCCTCGGTGAGGGTCACCACGTCGGCGTCCACCACCTTGCCGCCCTTGCCCACGATGGTCTCCAGCGCCGACACCTGCGCTGAATCGAGTGGAAGCTCAGCGCTAATTCGACGCCCCGGGTCACCGCGAGCTGCCTAGAACCAGGAATTAAAGCAAGCAGCTGCTCGATTCTTGTACCTTGGTGGCGAGCTTGTCGACGTCGAGGCTGATGCGGGAGATGGACTTGGCGGCACGCTCGGCCTTGTCGGTGCGGCGCTGCTTGAGGATTCGCTTGGCCTGCGCGGCGGGGTCCTCGAGCAGCACCAGCTTGGAGCGGTCCTTGACGCCAGCCATGTCGAGGAAGGTCTTGGAGTCCCGCTCCTTGTCCTTGTACACCAGCTTTTGGTCCTCCGGGTGCAGCCCCGTCTTGGCCGACAACATCTCTTCAGCTCACCTGCAGCAGCAGTTCCATCAGCACACCGCATCTTAGAGCAAGCAAACAAGGCAGCAGCTCGGCGATCGAATCGCATTGCGCTACCGAAGGAGGCCTGCGCGTTGATGTAGATCTCGTGGTAGACGCCGTTGAACTTGACCTTGACGCGGATGGTGGGCACGCGTGCGTGCAGAGGCTCCCGCACTCTCCTCCTCTCAACAGCAGCAGGAACCAACCGAGAACGAGCAGGCACTCGAGCTCCGCTCCCTCCCGAAAAAAGATCTCTGCTTTGACTCGTGCCCCGGCGCGGGAAGGGGCGAGGCTGCCGGCGCCGGATCTGGGCGAGCCGGGGAGGAGGAGGTGGACCGGAGGCGGGCGGGCGGCGGCGGGACGGAGCGCAGCCGGCGACGGCGGGATCGAGCCCAGGCGCCGCCGGCGGGATCGGGCGCCTGGCGGACGAACGTAGGGAAGAAGGAAAGAAAAAAAAATGGGATCCACGATTGGCAGTCCAAACAGAGAGTCATCAAATTAGGGGGCGCTCAAAAATTTGAAAGGACTACTAAAATGGTAGCCTATTTAAAAAACCTGCTGGAATCAATTTTTTTTACTCATCGAGCAAATATAGAGATGGCAGCCCATTTAGCAGCTCTAGGAGTTGCTATGAGCCATGCACGTGTTGGGAGAGGATTTGAAATGTGAGGTCAGTTTGGGAAATAATGCAGGCTTGCACGATCGCCCTAGGCAAAAGGACGTACGACTGGACGGCATGTTCTCTCACACTAGGCTAGAAATAATTTGGCCTGCCGAGCAAATCATATTTGTGCTGACGGGTGGGACGTAATTTGGCCTGCCGAGCAAATCATATCTGTGCTGGCGGGTGGGACGCCCGCCACCACTCTTGTGCCAGCACAAATGGTTTTGTGCTGGCGGGCGGCTCACCCACCAGCACAAATTGTATCTTTACTGGCGAGTTTCTTAAGTCGCCCGCCAGCAAAAATGGCCATCTGTGCTGGCGGCTGTCTTAAGAAACCGCCAGGACAAACTTATTCTGTGCTGGCGGGTGGCTTAACCAACCCGCCAGCACAAAGATTTTTCCATTGCTATAATTTTATTTTCTGTCAATTTGAATTTAAATTTATTTCCCATTAATTAAAAGTTAATATTTCTTGCAAGATATCACTGTACGTTGCATCAATACTTTAACATGGTGCATCAATTAAAATGACTAATGTTTTCAAGCAACTAATATTTAGTAACAAGCGCATCCATCATGTTTACAATAATATTAATATTTACACCAATTATTCAAAGATAAACAACCATTAATTGTCCTTTGTCCAGTTGCTAAGGTTGTTGTTCTCATCCAAAGCCAGCACCCCACTATGGTCAAAGTATTCTCCCGCCACATGACAAATCTCGCGTTGGATGAACCTTGCAATGTCAGCGCAAATGTTGTCGATGTCTCTGTCGCCTAGTCTATTATTGGCCACAGGTATTTCCGGCATCTGAAAAAAGGTAAGATGTTGTATGTTCATATGTCATGTTAAATCATGTTATCAGTATATAGTAGAATATATATGACTTACGTTTTCAGAGTTTGTTCGGTACCTCCCATTGTTTCTAAGGAACTCGCACACGTAGTAGCCACATAGCACATAACCAATAAAGTTTAAGTGCTATGTTCTTACATGGAAATGATATCGAATGTTCATAATTTCCTTCCTGTCCGGTGGATGTGGCCCGCCTTTCATGATGTAGAGGCGGTACGTGCTGTAAGATTAGAATGACATATAGTAATAATTAATAAAATAATAATTTAGAAATGCATAAATTATTGACAAACTAAATATGCATGGAATTGGAATGTCAAGAAATATCTTACTTTTGTAAAATGCCTATGAACTCCTTGTATCGTCTTCGGTCATAGAATGGTTAGCAGAAGGTACTTCCGCTTGTGACATAGCCACGGTGGAAGGTTGAATATGGTCAGCAGCACTGGCCATGTGCTGTGCGTGCTGCTTCTTTCACCAAATGGATTCATCCCGTCGGTGCTCAATGAGAACCGTACATTTCTTTTTTTCTTCTCCAAAAAGTTCATGATTGGCATCGAAAGTCTTTCACTGGCGAGTATTAGATGGGTGTCGAAGCTTTCCATCATTCTTTATGGATTGATCGTCATGCCACGTCATCAGTTTAGCAGTGTTCGGATTTGAGAACAAACACTTTAGGCGGTCGATCACTGGTAGGTACCACATCACCAAGGCAGGAATTTTGCGTTGACAAGTATCATCCTCTGCTTCACAAACTGCACTTTTCTTTGATGCCCTCTTCCTCTTCCCGACAGTGGATCCGACACCATCCTCACTAAAACTGGCATTACTTTTGTAACGACTAGCTTCACAGTTTGGGCACTTAGTCAATGCTGCATAGTCACCATGGTATAGTATGCAGTGGTTTGGACAAGTGTGTATTCTTTGCACACGCATTTTCAGAGAATTGATAAGCTTCTTCGCTTCATATGTGTTTTTGGAAACAAAGTTGGGCTTTGGAAGCAATTGACCAAGAAGAATAAGCAGATCATTGAAACTATTATCTGACCAGCAGAACTTAGCCTTAAGGATTAAAAGTTGTAGCACAAAATGCAAGACTGTCCACTCCTTCCCACAACCATCATACATACGGTCCTTTGCGGCCTTCTTCAATGTCTCGAAGTGCTCTAACCCTTTATCACTGTCTAGCAACACTTCCGGTTCAATATGGCGCAACATTTCCTCCATATCGATATCATGTTCCTCTTCTTCTTGAGCACGCAAATCATCATTGCCACCTGCATGGTCACCATTATTATTTTCAAGATCACCTTCATGCATCATACCATGATCACCGGGATCCTCATCATCATCTTCATCAGCATCTTGCACTTCATTATTGACATTGTTGACGCATGTGTTGCTAGTTAATTGTGCCTCACCATGGTGTACCCAAACCTTGTAATCAACTATAAAACCGCGTTGGATCAAATGTGTTTTGATTACATCAGTGTTCTCCCATACTATATTGTTCTTGCAGTCAAAGCACAGACAACGGATTTGCTTTGTCCTATTAATGTGAGCATGCTCTTTCGCGGCCTTAACAAACTTTGATACTCCCGTCATGAAAGAATATGAATGTCTCTTTATGCCGTACATCCATGCCTTATCCATCCTGAAGCTCTCTATGACAATAAATGTAATATTAAACAAAACTCAACTAATCGCTAATGTAATTTATTTTGACAACAATTATATTATAGTATGTAAAATTTTCTAAAACTTATTAACAATAAAAATCAAGGTCTTAGTGCTAGATCAATTGACTCTTGAAGCTCTTAGTTCTAAATCCTATGGTAATAAATGTAATAATAAGTAAAACACAATTAATTTATTTTGATAACATTTAAAGTACAAAAATATTATCTACTAATTATTAAGAGTAAAAGACAAACTTCTAGTTATAGATAATACTAGATAAAAAATAAACTATTATTACAAAAACCAAGCTCATACTCTTTCTCTCTCCTATTTTTCCTAAACCTAGATCTAGATGATTTTCAAGCTCATAATGGAGGAAAAACATATTAAAACTTGTAAGCAATGGTTCAATCATGCCTAATCATTCAAGAAAGAATGGAAACAAATTAACTTCTAGCTCAATTGCTTCTAGAATGAGGAAGAACACCATGGATGCTCTCCTCCAAAGACAACACAATTTAAGCTCTAAACTATGGATTAAACTTGAAAAAGAAGCTAAATATAGCACAAACTTACCTTTTAGAGTCACCTCCTCCAAGGAATTCAAGAACAAAACCTTCCCCCTTGTATTTAGTGATTTTGGAGCTGTACCCGAGCTCCTTTCGGGCACAGTCCAAAGAAAGGGCGCTGTGTAGAGAAGAAATAGTTTTAGATATTTTAATGACGATTTGTGCTGGCGGGCCATATAACAGCCCGCCAGCACAAATGGTATTTATGCTGGCGGGCTACATAACCGCCCGCCAGCACAAATGTCCCTGTCTTTCCTAGTGGGCACTTAAGAGGCCCGCCAGCAAAGATACCCTTTGTGCTGGCGGGCGCTAGCCAAGTGGGCCTTGCTGGATTTGTGCTGGCGGGTTCCAAATATGCCCGCCAGCTCAAATTATTTTTGGCCTAGTGTCACGTTTTCTGTCGCGCCTCGTATCATATCCCTGCACTGTACATATATACACTGTAGAAAAAATACAAAGCTGCAGCACAGTAACACTTTTTTACAGTAGTACTACAGTAACACGGTACTATGCATGAGGTGTTGCAACTTCACTATGCTGCACTCCATGAATTATATGCACGTAAGTGGTGCCAGACCCGGGGGCAACAGGACAGCTCACAGGCGTAAAATGTTCTAGAAATAGGAATGAAATATGTACAATTCCTTATCCTCGTGTAACTGCTCGGACACGAGTACAACTAGTCTGAATAGATGGAAACTATTCGAGTAGTACTCGGGTAGGACTCATAAGCTAGTATTCGACTAGAATTTCTATATAACCCTGACCTCCAGACTATATAAGAGCGGGCTGCGGGCAGGAATCCCTTCCAAATAATACACATCTAAGGCAGTACAAACAAGCACACAGGATGTGGATTCAAAAAAAATAGCACACAAGACGTAGAGTATTACACACACTGTGGTCCAAACCTTTCTAAAATTTCGTATGTTCGTTGCACCATTGAGTTTCGAATCTTGATAAGCCCTCACCTAATAAAACTAACCACCTCAGAAGTATTTTTCGGTGGGCTTGCGGCTAAACACCGACATTGGTTGCTGCAACAACGGTCCAAGAACGAATAATGAAGGTGCCGGCGACATCCAACGGTCCGAGGAAAACCTTGGGTCGAATTGAATAGTGGAGTGATTGCATGGATGTAACTGGTGGCAGAGCTAATTCATCAAGAGAAAAAAGATCTGGCCAAAAGGAACACAGCGTTGTCGTCTATCCAATGGGAATCATAGCATAACCTCCAAATCCAATCCTCATGGAAGAGGATGCAGGTGCAGAACAAGAAATGGCTTTCACCTCGGGCTAGGCATGTGGGCATCTGCTGGATTACCTAAATTTAAGTTAAAAAAATCCTAGTAGTTTAGGTATAGAGCCCGCATGTATAAAATTATTTGAGGTAAACTTTGCTGGACCCTTTGCTAGGTGTAAAATTGATTCAAGAAATACTAGTGACTATGTGTCAGTACATCGCAACCAAATAATCTCAACCCACAGGCCACAACCACCACCACTGACATGGCATGATTTATGTTGCTTAGTATTTTTGAAATAAGCCTATTTTTCTATCCAAAAGGTGATGAGAGTGTCATTTTATATTGTTTTTTTACAAAACACAGTACAGATGCATCTTTCGAGATCCACCCTACAATATGGGGTCAAAAAGCCAAAAAAAATAAGTGATTCATTTTTAGCCCTTATAAAAAGAAAACGGATTCTTGAACCTCTTTAACACTCATAAATGCACGCACACTCACCCATAGGAATACATGCACGCAATCTCTAAGAGACTAAGCCGGCAGATCCTCGAGATTGACGAAGTCACCATTGGCGCCTCGTTATCGACGAGCACAAATCGCATATCACTGAAGAATAGTGTCATTTTATATTATTAATATATAGATTGCGCAATATGAAAGATGACACCCCCAACCTATATATTAACAGCCACAATACATCAAGGTTCTAAAAAACGCTAGACGCTAGGCGAACGCTTGCCTATGGTTTAGAGTTTTTGTGATTAAACGTAGATTGAACATGATTAAACGTGTGTTGTGATTAAACGACACTGTGATTAAACGCAACGCTTGGCCACCGTTCAGCATTTAATCAAGATTAAACGATGTTTAAAAACGTTTTTTAGAACACTGCAATACATAGATCCAGACTCAAAGCAAACAGGTCTACAGCCATCAATAGCCATCGTTCTTTGTATTATGGTTCTTGTTGATGCTCCAACTATATAAACATCATTTATTTCTCACAAGATAAGATATCTTATTGGTCATGTATGTTAATGCCCCAACTAAATGATGCAGAAGTTGATGGTTTTTAAGCGGTCAGTTTTCAGTTTGTTGGATGTCTCACTGTTGTTAAGGTCTTGTTTAGTTCACTTTTCATTTTGCGTTTTTGCGTTTTTTAAGAGAATCTTTAATATTTGAAGTATTAAATGTAGACTAATTACAGATCTCGTCTGTAAACTACGAGACGAATCTAATGAGACTAATTAGAGGATCATTAGAGTATATTTACTGTAGCATTACTTTATCAATTTAGTATCTAATCACGTCCTAATTAGGCTCATTAGATTCGTCTCGCGATTTACGGTCCATTTTTGTAATGCGATTTATTTTTTTACTACATTTAGTACACCATACAAGTGATTTACAAAAATTTTGTGTTTTGCGTTTACAGGATTTAAACAAGACCTAAGTTTAATTTACAAGCACATGTTTCTGAGTGCACTAGAAAATGGTCATGAGTGTGGGTTCATAATTGAGATCATATCGATGTCAGTTTTTGGACCAGCAATTAATGAGTGGAATTGATATAGCCAATCTGTATATATGTGTTTGGAACCGACAGTAATAATACTCTGCATGTCTCTGTCAGTTATGAAAGCGTGATATAAATTCACACACCTTTATTATGCAAAAAGATAAATTTCCTGCACCACGATCACGCCTTGTACGATATAGCAGTATGCTCCATCGTACATTGTAAGGATGGAAACGGATCGGATTCGCATGTAATCGGATTCGGATAGCACTTTTTACCATATTTTAAATCGAATACGGATACGAATTCGGATATTCTCGGATACGAATACAAAACGGATGTCTCAGATTCAGATTCGAATTCAGATATTAACTTGATATATGAGCTAAACTTTAGCTATTTTCTTTATTAGTAGTTTTAGATTATAAAATCGTTATACATGTACAAACCAAAGTATAATAATATAATAAAGATATCTAGTTAAAAATAACTTATTTATCAATAAATATGTTAATAAATAAATACACAAAAATAAAATTAGAAATAAAAATATATTGCAATAAACATATAAATAATTTTGTTATATAAAAATAAAAATATAGAAGTAATTTTAAAATAAAATAGAAATATTTAAAAGTAAATTTATTTTTTTATCTCTTTATTATAAAATGGGTGGTGAGAAATACTTCATATAATTTTTAAAATAGTGTTTGAATGAAAACGGATACGGATAGTGTCGGATATTGTCGAATACGGATGTGGAATTGGATAGAGAAAACCAATGAAAATCGGATTCGGATGTATCCACTTTGCTGCCACATTAAATTCGAATACGGATACGGATATCCATATTGACGTTTAAGCGGATACGAATATCGGATAATTCGGGTATCTACTATCCGTTTCCTATCCTTAGTACATTGCAACAAGTCAGCCTTGGGGCAACCACAATGTTGTAAAAAGTTAGCATTAGACAATAAATACAGCGCTACTTGTGAGCAACAAACATTGTAGGAATGCACCGTAAGAAAAGATTTCTTGAGTGCATCGTAAGCTTAGAGCTGAACATAAGCAATAAAAAAACATTTTCTGTCACTTCATCTCTCCCTCACGCAGGGCTGTTGATGCTTTTTCTTTTATACGGAGTAGTACTCACACATTGTGTCACAGTCATTAGGCCTTGTTTAGATGTCTAAATTTTTAGGTGTAAAATACCGTAGCACTTTTATTTATATTTAATAATTATTATTCCGTTATGGGTTAATTAGGTTCAAAAGATTCGTCTCATAAATTATAGTTAAATTGTATAATTAGTTATTTTGTTTACCTACATTTAATACTTCATGCATGCGTTAGAACATTCGATATGATGGAGAATCTTATAAAATTTTTGAATTTCGAAGACAACTAAACAAGATCTAGCTATTGCCGATTTTATCTGGACCCCACCTTAAGGTGTACTAACCATTTACCACTAGAGCTGCCTATACTCACTCTGTTCGGCTGGCTGTGGCTAGTGGTTGGTGCTAATTTACTGTGATAAAAAATATTGTTTGCTGGTAGCTAGTGTTGATTTGGTGTAGGAGAAAAATACTACTGGTGATTGCCAGCAAAACAAAGTGACTAGTATCCAATGAGTCAGTTCACGTACTACTAGATGCCGTGCGGGTCCCACATGGAGGTCCATCTCGGCCCAGTATATGGCGGTTTTTTCATTTTTATATTAAAAAAACAAAATTTCAAAAATATATGCCGAATAGGGAAATTTTTAAAAATGAGTACCTGTCGCCCCTGTGGCGATAGGGTGTCGCCCATCCAGTTGGCGACAGGACCTAAATGTAAAAAAAATTACATTTAGGTCTTGGCGCCCAGGGCGCATTAAACAGTGAAATTGTAAAATCGATATAAAATCGTAGAGAAATCAGAAAAATACAAACTCATCTGTTCTGGATTCTATGAAACAAGATCTACAACTTTTGTTACATAAAGTTTTCATTTGATCAATGTATCTTGCTCTATTTTAAATACCAGTTTAATACATTTTTATTTAAATCTCAAGATCCATCCTTTGGATGCATGCCATCTTTGGCCAGAGTGTTGCATGTGGTGAGTATAGTCTTGTGTAAAATTGGTAGGCCCAAAAAACACTTCTAGCATAAGTTTTTAAATTAGATCTTGCAATATATCTAGTTTAAATGAGTTATTTATCCATGCTACTATACTGAGTTTTAGGAGCCATAACTTTTATAAGTCTTATTTTATTTCCTAAGAGCTATAGAAAAAGTTTGGTAAATTTTAGGTAAGTACAACTGGACCAAATGAATTATGACTAAGGTAAATGCACTAAATCAAGATAAATAGTTCTTGTACCTAGAAAAAACTAAAATAATTCATTTGGTCTAGTTATGATTATCTAAAATTTACCACACTTTTTCTATAGCTCTTAAAAAATAAAATAATGGTACTGTAAAAGTTATGGCTCCTAAAACTCATTATAGCAGCATGGACAAATAACTCATTTAAACTAGACATATTGCAAGATCTAATTTAAAAAACTTATTCTAGAAATGTTTGCTGGGCTTACCAATTTTGCACAAGCCTATGCTCACCATATGCAATACTCTGGCCAAAGATGACATATATCCAAAGGATGGATCTTGAGATTTAAATAAAAGTGCATTAAACTGGTATTTAAAATAAAACAAGATACATTAATCAAATAAAAAACTTTATGTAACAAAAGTTGTAGACCATGTTACATAGAATCCAGAACAGTTGATTTTGTATTTTTCCGATTTTTCTACGATTTTATATCGATTTTACAAATTTACTATTTAATGCGTCCTTGGCGCTAGGTCCTAAATATAATTTTTTTATATTTAAGTCATGTCGCCAACTGGATGGGCGACAGGCCCCCCGCCCCATTAGGGGGCGACAGGCACCCATTTTTAAAAATTTTCCTATTCGGCATATATTTTTGAAATTTTGTTTTTTTAAATATAAAAATGAAAAAAAACCTAGTATATGCCAGATCGGTCCAGCCCAATCTTCGTTCCAGCCCAATCTTCGTTCCGTGCCGCGGCAAACCGGGTCGTGGGCTGGCCCAAACGCACAGTCCTCCTGCTCTCTCACCCCCTTCAGCAAATTCAGAGTATGTACTGCCCGTCTGCCCTGCCCCAGTCAGAGACAGAGCCCGTTGCGTTGCATCGCCCTCTTGTTCGTGTTCCTCACCAAGACATCGCCGTCGGACGAGGCGGAAACGGCTTTTGTCACCACTGACTCTATCTCTGTCTGGTAGTCAATCTAGGATCTGAATTTGTTCAGCAGGGTTGCTTCTAGTATTTTGCTCAAGATTCGAAAACTAAAAGAATGTTTACTTAATTCAGTTGATATGGTATCTAATTATCTTTTCAAAGTGATCTGAGTGCTAGTGCTTGTCGGAACATTCTACTCGATGCAGATGAAGGAGATGGCCGGCCGGAGTAGATGATGGCCACCAACGCGTTGGAGTCCGCGGCTCCTGATCAGGCGACGGGACGACGCGGCGTGCGACGGGACGACACAGCGTGCGACGGGAGGAACGACGCATTAGTTGATCGGTAATTTTTGTGGGCCTGTTTTTTATTTTTATCAAGCCCAAATGGCAAACTCTTGGAGATAGCCTTCTTTTCAATTTGGCATATATTTTAACAAGTTGTCAAATCACAAGATTTGTCAAGTTAATTTTGGCAAATTCTTGGAGATGCTGTAAGATGTATATGAACCCCCCGAGATAAACCCCACGCGCTTTCTCCTTTGCTCCGTGGGCCCCACCTGCGCTCATATGCGCACACGTGCTCACTGACCCCAAACCCCCCGCGTCCCTTCCCCACCACCACAACCGAGAATCCAATCCAGCCAAGGCCATGGACGGCGGCGACATCGCGGCCGGCGGCGGCGGCGGGGGCGGGGGCACGAGCATCCACGTCACGGCGCTGGACGGCATCGTGAACGTGAACTCGCTCTTCACGCTCGCCGCGTTCGTGGGCCTGGCGTGGCGCCCCTCCGCCGACGGGCCGGGGCTCGCCGCCGGCGCCGACCGCGCGGGCAGCCCCTGCGCAGCCGGGGACCGCGCCGAGTCCGACCTCGTCTCCTTCCACGTCCTCGCCTTCGCTTGCTTCCTCTTCTCCAGCCTCGTCGCGCTCTGCCTCAAGCAGCTCGTCCGCACCTTCCCGCCCCACCGCCGCCGCGGCGCCGCCGCCGGCCCCTCCTCCTCGTCGTCCGCCCTCGGCCGGACGGCGCGGATCAACCGCGCCGCGCTCCGCGTCGGGATCCTGGCCTCCGCCGTGGGCTCCGTCGCCGGCTGCGGCTTCCTCATGATGGCGCTCGTCAACGTCGTGCAGGTGAAGCTCGGCCGCCTCGGCTGCGGCGCCGGCGGCTCCGCCGCCTGGGCCGCCGTCGTGCCGCTCGTCACGCTCGTCCCCGCCGCCATGCTCATCTACATCGGCATCGTCTTCTACGCCTTCACCCGCTAGCAGATCGACAACAAGCAAGAGCAGAATCTGGTGTTTGGACCAGATCTTGTCTGTGAAATGAAATCCTCAGATCTTGTGTGTCACCTTGTCTGTACAATGCAGCTTGCGTTTGTAAATTGTATGCTTGTGATTGTGTTTTCTGGTCTGCTTATTTTGAGCAAAGTGAATCTGTTGCAAACTTTTATCTGAATCCTTCAAGTTGGACATGGACTGCACTTGCCATGTTATTAGTCAGGTGTGCCAAGAGTGAAGCAATGATGGACCTCAGCTGCTGGTTTCACTCTATTCTGATGACTGCTCCCCCAGGCACCCAACAGTATTTTTCTCTCATACCAAACCAACACCAGTCATCCAGCAGTAATTTTCTCTCATAGCAAACCAGCACTAGCCACAGCCAGCCGAACGGAGTGTTTGTCTCAGTTTCATACTCAGCTGGAATTTTTTTTTTGAAAAACTATACTCAGCTGGAAATGAAACTGTGCCAGGTCCCAAGATTTGAGTTTGTCGTTATCTGCATTGTGTAATGTTGTTGTTTTTGTATGTCTTTTTTCTTATGGAAGATGCATTGTGGTTTAGAGCACCCTGTACATTTGCCAAGTGCTGCCCTGCTCGTCCACAGCATTGCCCATCGAAATGAAACCCCAATCACAAGATGTGAGGAGCCACAAGGAGCCAGCCACGTTGATTTCTAGAGAACCTTGCTGGGGAGGTTGCCATCGAAGCGAGACAGCTGGTTGCTCTCTCAGTACCGACAACTGACTAGAAAAAGTTGGGTTCCACATCAACAATTTTGTTTGATATGGTCCTGTTTAGTTGGTGAAACGTTGTTGGTTTTGGTACTTTACCACATCGTTGTTACTTGACAAATAATATCGAGTTATGGACTAATTAGACTTAAAAGATTCATCTCGTGCTACTCAGTTAGACTGTGTAATTAATTATTTTTTCAACTGCATTGAATGTTCCATGCATGTGTCCGAATATTCGATGTGACGGGTACTGTAGGAAATTTTTTGGGAACTAAACAGGGCCAGCAATGTCAGTTAAGAGAAAATGAAGGCATTGTAGCATTGGGCCTGATTCAGAAGTACTAGCAGAGTCTGAAAATTATTCAGAGACAGTGATGCTTAGGCATCAAGTGGTCTTGTCCCTTGTGAAAAATTTAAAACCCTATCCCACTGGGGAACCTGTGCAGATGACCCATCTTATCTTATAGACGATGAAATGTTGACATCTTATATACAAGAGGATCTTACCACATGGCATATATGAAGTCCATGTCAGGCAGCACTTCAGGACATGTGACACAGACAACTTCATCAACTTGTAAGAACTAGCCAGAGAGATTATTAGCCTATAATAAGGTTTAGTATACACGGTTCATACTTGGGCATGCAGAACAGAATTTGATTCATTTCACCCACTGTCTGCACTATATCACAAGAAATCACTGCCATCATCTCCTCTAAGGTAGTAAGGTTTGAGCATCATATGACAAAACCAAGCACTAAGATGTGTCAGAAAGTAAGAGTTAGGAATTAGGATGCTATCTTTGAATGATTTAATTGTTTAGGATAGAGTAAACTATGAGGGCTTTATTTTGGTTTCGATTATAATGTTCCAGCCATCTCTGCACACTCCAATTTACTCATGAATGCAGATTCTGCAACGCTCAATGGCGACGCATGGCGCTGAGCATCATCTGCCTGCACATTTCAGTCTAAATTACTGATGACACTGGAAACAGCAAGTGAACGATTGAGAAAAGCAAAACCAAAAGCATAGTTAGTTATCCTAGTGTTCTTAATTATGAACGACATCAGCTTTAGAGTTGCTGAGAGCGTGGCCATCTGTTCTGACAAACTGTCAACACGATGTAGAAACACATGAAGACTATTACAGCTTGATCGAGACCCAAACGGCAGGTTGCGTTGGATCGTCAGTCACTTGGATGCATTCACGCGGTCAATGCAGAGAGCGGCGGCGGCAGCCAGCCGAGCTGGTTCGCCGGCGATCTCTGCAGAAGGGGAGGTGCGGCGTAATGCACGTTCTTCAATTGGGTGCCTGTTTGCTTCTTTTTTTTCTCTCTCGACATTAGTTGCCTTCGGCCGACCTGTTCAATTTCCTTGATTCCAGTGCTGTTGCTAGACGGGTGCTGATTTGTTGTGAGAGAAAAATAGTTGGCTGGTGCTGATTTAGTGTGAGACAAAAACACTGTTGGCTGATTACAGCGAACAGAGTGTATAGAGTGTATGTTGCCACTGCCACATAGTCAAATATATTAAATATTATGGAGACAAAATCATTTCAATCAAACAGATCCAGCTATCCGACATCTTCAACAAGAAAATAAACAATTCTATCTCTTGTGGTTCTACCCTGCCTAAGCACTCCTAATGCTAGCTCCGCTCAGTCTCAGAATCACTGTGAGGAACTATCACATTTATTTTTGAGATCTTCTGCACCCCCGAGCAATTATTGATACCATGTCTCTAACTTGTGACAGTGAAAATTCGACGAATGTGGTTGGAACAACAAACAGCAGATCGCGCACAACAGCATCACTGTGAATGGTGACTGCAATAACAAGCATATGAGTTTTCAGCACAAAGGTGGCCACTACAAGGAATGTACATCTACAGTTTTATTGGCTACATCAAGAGAAGAGATTAGTATATTCAAGAAAAGACAAAACGCATGTACATCAAAAAGGTAAAAGAATATCTCACCACGAAAATGTGAAAGCTTGCAACTCACTGGCAGCCAGTCATTCTCGCCCAGTCGACAAACTGCATTCCTCCGTACACATTATTGGCAAAGCGAACGCCGACAGTGAATGCCAGAGAAGCAGCTGGGACACGCTTGGCAACAGGTGATGCCTCAACCAAGCGCTCTAGTCCATTAATAATCTGATAACGTGTGTTGGAAGAAACACCAAGGAATACACCTGCAACAATCAGAACGATTTATTGTTTAGAAAGCTTCAATAGATGCAATCAAGAAATATCAAAACATGAATCCTATGAGAACATCTGAGTAACAACCAGCGAAAATAACTAAGCTTAACAGAACCTCAGATTTTGACTAGTGTAAACAGAAAGTTGTAATCACAGTAAGCTTTAAACAGATGCATATGAATGCCACCAGTGAAACAAGACATTGACTTAATGACTTCTAAAGAGACTGGCTAAATATCAGTTGTTGTCATCATATTCATACAACATGGCTTTCATAAAAAAATACATCTTGTTGAATCAACACACCCTCATTGTAACCTCACGAGTCTTAATTCACTATCAGTGTTCAAAACAAAGTCATCCAAACAAACAAATAAGCATTTGAGAAACTTAAAATACAGCACAAGAGCCATTCAAATTCAGGAGCGGTGCAAGCGGGGGAAGATCCATCTAGATCAAACAAATTTAATAAAATTCCTTTTTTAAGAGAAGACCTAGATACTACTACCACACGTATATTCATAAGAAAATAAATTTTGTACATGATCATGTACCCGAAATATATAAATTCAGTGAATGCATTCTGTAAAGAAACCTCCACATATTTTGTTCAACCTCACAGGGATGAAAGAGAAACATAAATCTAGCAATATGCACATGCAAATAATTTAGATATAAAGGTCATAGAACAATCTGGCTGGCCACCCTTACCCCACAAAGCAGAAGTTTTGAGAAGAGGTGGAACAGGTACATCATCCTCTGACTTCTTAACACTCCTGTGGTACAAATTTCAAGGAAATGACAAAGTCAGAGATTCTACATAAACAATTTGAGAAGAGACTGCCAAATTTGATCACGATAAACATCTTAATTTTTATAAGGACAGAAAGGTAAAAGAATTGTACTCTTTTGTATTATAATTGTTTATTTTAAAATCAGAACTTAAAATTTTTTATAGCAAACTAAGTTCAGAAAAGATCAGTTTACTTTGATCTCCTTGTATATCAGAACGAATACCAAATAAAACTCTATATAAGTTGGTTCACAAGCATCATGGTTGGTACTTGGTATCATACTAGCAATGGTAAAAAACTTAATTGCAGCTGATAGTGATTTAATGAAATATATAGCTGAGATATATAATGTAAGTGAGCAAAAATGCCTAACGAGCATTGAATGAAGTATTTCAGTGGCCATATGGTCCCTCCTGTTTACTCTATCCACGTTTGAAATGGGAATTTGCATATATACATCTGATAGTTTTGGGGGAGATATCAACCACAATCACCACTAAAGCACTCTCTTTTGTTTGGGCTACCAAATCAACATGGTACAATTCACAAAAATAAAATCATGTGGTCTATGGAGCGTTCTAGCACCATTTAATTCTCATACTCAAAACAAAATGAATAAGTTTGAAGAGCACTAGAATTTGTTATTAGCTCTTCATTTTACTTTGAACTTATCATTTGCCAGAATTTTCCTCATTTCGGTTACTCTCTCAACATAATGAATTTGAACTTCATAATATATAGGATAAAGTCTATTTTTGGCCATCCAACTCTTGCCTCGGTTTGGTTTTGGCCATCGAACTCCAAAATCGGGTATCTTCGACCACTCAACTGTCAAAACCGTTCACATTTGGCCATCTGGCTGTTTTGGTGGCCGGTTTCGCTGACGTGGACGCCGCGTCGCAGTAGGGCCCACTTGTCAGCGTTACAACCCCTCTCACTTCTCTCTATCTCCCTCATTCTCTCTCCTATCTCATCTCCTTCCTCCTCTCTCCTTCCTGCTCGCCGGCGCGGCCTCCCCCAGCGCCCTCCCTCCCCTGAGCGGCGCGACGACCGCATCCTCGGCGGCGTGGTCGGCCGGCAGCGGCAGGCCCAGCGCCCTCCGCCTGTCCTCCGCGGCCCGCATCGCGGCGTCGAGGGCGTCGAGCGGCCGCCGCGCCCCCTCCTCCGTGGCGGCGCCTCGAGCGCCTTGTCCCAGCGGGCGAGCACGTCGGGCCCACCCTGGCGCACCCGGCCTGCGCCTTGCCGAGCTCGGCGATGGCGTGGAGGTACGCCCGGTGCACGCGCCGCGCGCGGTCCCGGGCTAGCACACCCTCCCTGGACTCTGCGGTTCCATTCCCGCAGCCGCGCGCTACTTACCTTCCCAGCAATCGATCAGACTGTCGAGGAGCGCTCATTCCCATTCCTTTTTTTTATCCAGCGCGGGGCCTTCCTTCCTGACGCATGATGCGGTCTGCTAAGTTAATATTCCTTTTTTTTCTTTCGTTTTCTAAGTTTGAGTTCTATTAAATCAAGTGTTATATTTTTTTTCTTTTTCAATATTTTTGCCTTCTATTATGTTGTCTCCTAAGAAGTTTTGTTTGATAATTGTTTCATCGAAGTTATGCTGAAAAATATTTCTCAAAAAGTTGGATAGTGAACTTAATAGTAGATGTTGTGCAAGAAGTTTTCCAGATAATATTTCTCAGGAAATTGGATAGTGAACTTATACATAAAAGTTGTGTGAGAACTTATTATGAGAGTTACGCTAATAAAATTTTTGTTACGCTAATAATTTTTTCCAATAAATTTTCTGAAAAAAGTTATGTATGTAAGTTGTATGTTGTGTAAAGTTATGCTAAAAAATATTGTGTAAAAATTTGATTGGAAGAAATTTCCGTATCATAAAAATTGTGAGGAAAAAATATTGCTAGGAAGTTATTTGGAAAGAAAATTTATACATAAATTTTATGTGCATAAATTATGAATATCCAAAACTAGAAAATGAGGGATGATAAAAGTTTCCCAAAAAGGAAACACGTGCTCTGTCGGAGATCAAGCGCCAGGGGTCTTCCTGGCGCGCACGCGCTAATTAGTGCGCCCCCTGGACTCCCACACGTCCGCCGCCGCGCCGCCGTCCCCTGAGGCGATGACGAGCGCGACGTCGACGCCGCAGAGCATGGAGAGCTCCCCTGCCCTCTTCTTGAACGCCTCCTTCCTCCTACCGAACGTGCCGGGGCAGGGGAGGAAGGAGGGAGCGGCGGTAGGGGCCGCCGGGGCAGGGGAGGAAGGAGGAAGCGGTGGGAGGGGGCCGCCGGGGTAGGGGAGCTGCGGCGGCGGTGCCCAGGGTAGGTGCGGCCGCGGTGGGTTTGGTCTGTTCGAGGACGAGCACCGCCGCTGGCTCGCCTGCACGCCGCCGCGGACCACGCCTGCGACGCAGAGCACGCCCCGCCTCCCCGCCGCCCCGCCTTGCTCCGCCGGAAACGGCACCGCGGCCGGAGCCGCCATGACCGCCGAGCAGAGGAACCGGGAGAGAGGAGAGAGAGGGGGAGAAAAGAAAGAGATAGAGGAGAGAGAGGATGGCTAACAAGTGGGCCCCACTGCCACGTGGCGTCCACTTCAGCGAAACCGGCCACCAAAACAGCCGGATGGCCAAATGTGAACGGTTTTGATAGTTGAGTGGTCGAAGATACCCAGTTTTGGAGTTCGATGGCCAAAACCAAACCGAGGCAAGAGTTGGATGGCCAAAAATGGACTTTATCCTAATATATACACAGATTGTATTGAGCAGCATATCATCAGAATTTTTAAATTATTTCGCATTAATTAGGTACTCCTGAAACTGGTAGCATAATTGCACCCACATCACCCATTTTGGACTAAATAACAAACCAGGATCTGCAGAATTAATTAGCTGGGTGTTCCATTTTTATGTGCTATTGATCTTTCTTTTTTCTACCCCTCATAAGCCTAAATCATGATGACATGACCTGAAATATTCGGCTATCCTTTCACATGGCAATTCTTATCAACTCCAATTATCTTCATGTATCTCTTCTTTTGGACAAAAGTCTTCCTATATTGTTTATTGATGATTCAAGAAAAACACAATATCGTCGAGCTCCCAACCAAGCTCCATCACAAGGTGCAGTTCTAATCCTACCATCATTAATTGTTAGTTAGAACCTATATCAAACTCCAGTCCAGTAAACATACTAAGGCCCTGTTTGTTTCAGCTTCTGGGCACTTTTGGACTACTAGTTTTCAGATGTCCAAAACCTGAATGCCCCCAAAAGCCAGAAGGGTGCTTCTAGCTTCTGGCTTTTGGAGGCTTTTGGCTTTTGGAGATCCCAAAATCCAATGGTCTAAAAGTGTCCAAAAAGCTCAACCAAACAGTGCCAAAACAAGCCAATGAACCGCCAAACATGTTTGTACTAACAGTCTATATAGCTATCACCTGATAATTGAGTAACTGAAAAACAAGCAGGTAATAGATAAACACTGATTAAGCAACCAGTAATGAGCCTTATAATGCATAGACTTTAATATAACCTAGTCTGTACACACGTTTTTGCAGTGTACTTGAACAGATTACCAAGGGTCATGCAAGCAAATGCCACAAGGCAGGATGCAACTCAAGTATGTTCCTTTTCCAGAAAAAAAAAGAATAAAAAACTGGACCACATATGCTTGTTAAATAGAACAACAAGATGAGAAAGCAAATCTATAAACATGATAAGAATTTTCATGATAGCAATATAGTACAAGGAGAATAAAATTACCTTTTGGCAGTCATTATCAAATTAGCAATCCCTTGTCCCACAATGCCACAAAAGAATCCAACACAGCCATATAAAACTCCCTGTTCTCGGAGCAAATACCTCAGGCATTAGAAAGACAGATGGTTGCTAACATTTCAGGGTGAAAGTTAGCAGTAAGCCAAGTATTGCACCAAACAAAGAGTTACCTTAAAAAAGTATGTCCCAATCCGTTGTTGTACAGAAAATTTGCATCCTGGCCTTTCAGCTTCAAAAACACTGCAAGAATTAACTTCTGTGAGCATTACTCAAATGAATGGTGGAATGCACTAATGAGAAAAAAAAAGGAACGGTGTTGCTATCATATGATAGTGGTGAAACTACAAGTCACTCATTAATTCTGGAGGTTATAGAAAAAAATAATATAGGCACTTGGCCATAAGAGGATTGATATTCTGAAGGCTCTTGTGTTCGTGTCTAAAATAACAAAGAGTACTCCACGCCTGAACAGAAGTTCTAAGCTACAAGATGGAAACTAAACTTCAACTGACATGTGAGATATTCAATAGATGAATTATGATAATTTCAAAATCAATTATTTATAAGCTAACTTTCACCCCCAAGAAAAATTTTAAACGCAGATTTCCAAGGTTTTAGAATGCTTTTAGGAATGAAAATCAAAGGCATGCCAAGTAAATAACCATGCGCGCAAAATAGTTATTGTTCAGGACTCACCTGCTTGGGAGGGCATCATAAGCATGCCTAACCCGCCCAAGGAGACCTTCTGATGCAGATCCACCACCGAATCGAGCATATGGTGCCAACATGCCAACTAAAGCTACATTAACAACTACTCCTACCAACATATCCGCTGCATACAGCTCAAACTCTGACCAAAACTCCTCCCCCCTCTTCTGAACCTCTGCAAATGTCGCGCAACATGTATCGATAACTATCTGCAACATATGCCACAGAACACATGATCAAAACCATACCGCAAACAATCATCGATCAATGCACAATACTGTTGAAAACAAACAGTCGAACCTACCTCCGTCCCGATTTTGAAGAGGAATGCAGGATCAACCAGCATCCTGTTCCGGAGAAGCGCACAGGACCTAATGGCCGGACCCAGGGGCCACGCCGACGCCTTCCGCACCCAACCAGCAGAACGATTTCACGTTAGCAGGAACCTCGATCGACTCTCTCCCTTATCAGCAACGAGAAGACGGCAGAGCTCACCTGCATGTCCAGGTATCTGAGCAGCAGCAGCTTCTGAATGCCGACGCTCTTGGCCGCCTGGACCATGTCCGCGGGCAAGCTGGGCAGGCTGACCCCGCGCTTCTCGGCCTCCTGCACCACCTGGTCGAAGCTCAGGACGGGCCCGAACTCGTCCTCCCCCTCCTCGCCGTCACCCCCGCCATCCTCCCCGTCCCCGCCGCCGGGCGGGAACTTGCCGTTCCCGCCAGCCCCGTCGTCGACATCCGCGCCGCCCGCCTCACCGTGCGTCTCCGGGAGCGCGACGGGCTGGGCCGCCGCGCCCACGTGCTCCGTGGCGTCCCCGGCCTCCGGCACGTCGACGGCCGGGCCAGAGGCGACCACGCCGCCATCCGCGCTCGCCCGCGGCGGAGGGAGGTCGGCGCGGATTCCCCTGGCGCTGGCGGCGCCCCACCTCGTGGCGCTCGGGCGGGGGCAGCCGCCCCGGCGCGCGAGCAGGCCGGCGGCATTGGAGGCGCGCGCCCGCGCAGGAGAACGCCATGCTCATGGCCGCTCCGCTCGCCGCCGCGCTCCTGAGAACCCGCGCGCGCGCAGAGAGAGAAATGGTCAGATTGGGGCAGCTCGAACAACCGCGGAAAAAAAATCTCTGCGCGGCGAGAGGAGGGAAGCGAGCGAGCGAGCGCGCGCACCGGAGGTGGATCAATGGGATTCTGGGGTGGAACTGGGAGGGTTCGGCTGGGATTGGAGGGGAAGAGAGGGGTTGGTGGGGATTGGTGGGGTGGCGGCTGGCGGCGCGGCGGGAAGAAGCAGCGTGCGGACGGGGGGAAGCGGTGGTTGGGGGAGGCTGCTGGGTTTTGGGGGCGGCCGGAGGGCGCGCGGGCCGTGACATGGACACTCCGGCCCACGTTTCTGCCCGTTGCTCGGTGGCGCTATGACAGGTGGGGCCCTAGGGCTGCCGAGTGAGGTTTTTGCTTTTTTTTTCTAGCAAATTTTCATATAAATAAATATATTGATTAGCGTACCACTATAATACTAAATGTGGATTTATAAAAATACTATTTTTTTTATTGGTTTCTTTGACTCCTGGTCAACCGTTCTCGCGACCTTGCATAGGTTTCTATTGTTTGATTCTTAATTAATGATTGATCCACCTAATTGGATCTTGCAATTGTAGGTTTGTCACGGCGCTGAGAGTTGCGCACGGATCTAGCTTACTTCGATAGTGATGGGTCAAATCGTACGAGTTGCGATGTTTTCCCTTTGCGGTTGCTCGGTAAATTACCGAATTGCGCGCGGGGGCCGGGTGTGATGTTGATATGTAGCATCTTTGCCTTGCCTATGATAGCCATTTCTCGTAAATGTCGGCGATTGGTGATTGCTCATACAAAGATTTAGCAGGCGCAGCTTAGCATTTTTAGATAACGATATAGTTTTATTCTTATGAGTTACTCTAGCTACTCACTCGGACCATGAATATATATAGGGAACATATCAGGTGCAAACCAATCCTTTCGTGCAAACTTTAATCTGATTCACCGGATAACATCCAAATGGCATGGGAGATTGTGTAATTTTACACTTAACCGCCTGCCCTAATCACCTTATGCAAATCCCCCTCCCACTCTCCCTACGCACCACCTTGAATGTGGATCCGGTGGCCCAGATTGAAGTTTGCACAGCTTGTTTGAAGAGGTTGGTTTGCATCTGATATGTTTCCTTATATTAAATTCTAAATATATATCGTTCTAGGATGTAATTTGTGTTACCGCAAAAAAAGGGACGTAATTCGTGGACACGTTTCAGGAGGGAGGAAGAAGAAGGGATGAACATTTGTGAAAAAAATTTACTTAAAAACATGTCGAGCTAACTGAAATTGTCGTTAATTGCTACAACATCATGACCGGCGCCCGGGGAGCTACATGTGAAAAGCTAGGAACAGAGCAGCCGTGAGCATGGAAGAGACGATGGCGACGAGAAGGTCGGCGGCGGCTGAAGCGGCGGCTCCGTCCGGCGCCGGCGAAGTTTCGGGGTTCTTCTCCGTGCTTCCCTCGCCGTCACCGCCGTCCTGATCAAAAACCATTGGTCAGTCACTTCTGAAAGAGTTTTTTTTTTGAGTAAGTGACTTCTGAAAGGTTAAGCAAAAGCTAATCGAAATGAAGCAGATCGTGTGCTCGCCATGGCACCCCTATGCATTGAAATGTTTGTTGCGTGAAGGCGTCCGGCCCCGCTCTCGGATTTTCCGGTCAATGCGTGACTACACGCAAAATGCGTCCAAGTCATGCGAGAACAATGTCGCATCATGCATGCTTCACGCACCTTGGCTGCTGCCTCCGACGAGTCGCCGGCGGCCGCCGCGGCCGGGGCATCCCCTCCTCCCTCCTCCTCCTGCATGCACAAGAAGCCAAAGTCAACCCACTTCGACATCTGCCTTAATTCACACGAACGATGGATGCATTCATGCATGAGTGAGCGAACCGTCGTCTTGTCGTCGCCGGCGGTCGAGCCACCCTCTGCCGCCGGCGCCCCCGCCGGTGATGGTCCGGCCGCGTGGTCGTCCCCCGACGCCGGCGCCGGCGCCGGCGCCGACGCGGCCGTCGTCTCTGCAGGTGCTGCCGCCTCCGCGTCGCGTTTCTTCGCGGCCTTGGAGGATTCGGGCGCTCCGGCTTCTTCGGCGGATGTCTGGGTGGCTGCCGGCGCCGGCGCCGGCGATGTCTCCCCCTGCATTATTATACGATGGCACTCATCATCAGGACGAAGGCGCACCAAATTAAAGAAGGCCAGCGCATGCTCATCGTGCTACGCCGGCGAGGACGCACCCCGTCTTTCATGAGCCCGACGTCGTACACCGGCGTGAGGTCAGGCTGGAAGAGGCCGAAGTTGCGCTCGGCGATGGGGCCGGGCTTGAGGTTCTCGTTGAAGAGCGAGAAGATGTAGGTCTCGAAGGTGCGCCTGGGCATGAGCGGCGTGCCCGACCCGCCGCCGGCCTCGCCGATGAGGTAGCGGTTGTACTCCGCCGCCTCGGCGGCGCTGACGCCGGCCTGCCCGTCCTCCGCCTTGGACGGCCACCCGGTCTCCCCCACCGCGATCTCCACGTCGCCAAACCCGAGCCTCTTCATCGCCGAGAACACCGCGTCCAGCTGCGCCTCCAGCATGCTGGTGTATGTGATGCCCGTGCCGGGGTCCGCCACGCCGGCGTTGGGCTGCCGCGCCAGCGCGTACGCCAGCGTGCCGCCGGTGTAGCCGAAGTAGGGGTACGGGTTCACCATGAACGCGCGACCGCGTCTGCCGGTGGAACTCGAGCATCGGCACGAACACGGCGCGGTCGAAGCCGTCGCGGAACCGGCTGGCCGACGGCTGCTCGGAGACGGAGAGGATGCCGAGCGAGTGCGGCGTGGAGACGCGGATCCGGGGGAACCCCGCCGCCACGAGTGCCGCCCGGAGCGCGCGCATGGCGGGCACCAGGTTGCTGATGAGGGACTTGTCGGCCGTGGCCATGATCTCGTTGCCGACGGCGACGAGCGAGATGTCGGTGGCCGGGTAGTAGGGCGCGACGTTGGCGGACACCCACGCGGCGGCGCCGTCCCTGGTGGCGAGCCTGGGGATGTCGCCGTTGGCCGCGGTGACCACGAGCGCGATGCCCGTGCCGGCAAAGGCGCGGACCATGTCGGCATTGGCGTCGAACAGCTTCACGCGGTCGATGCGGGTGCGGTTCGCCAGGAACGACGCCACCTTGGCCGGCGGCGGGAGGTTGTCGCCCTTGGTGCCGTAGTTGACGCCGATGGCGGTGGCGTAGTAGGGTGGTGCTACGAGGAGGAGGAACGCGGAGAGGACGGCAGCTGATGCGTGCCTTTCTTGCCGCGACGGCGGCGCCATGGCGGTGGCCGCCTGTGGAGGATCGGAGTATGGCCGCGCCGGACTCCGGTCGAACAGCGGGTGGTGAGGGCCTGAGGGGCGTTCGGAGTAACTTGTGACTGTGGTTACTACAACAGTATTCCTAGCTAGCTAATTATGGCTAGGAAATTATTACTAGAAGTAAAATATTCCTTTTTCACTTGTGTAATTTTTGAATGGTAATTAGGGAGTACTTTTGTTCGTTGGGGGTCATCAGAACAAGAAGAATAAGTATTATTAAGTTGGCGTGGGCACTCAGCTGAGTTCAGCTCGTTTATTAAGGGCAAAATAGCCAATTTGATCATTCAACTTTTGCCTCGTGCTCAAATTCGTCCCTCGACTATAAAATTGACCGATTTCATCCTCAAACTTTCTACTTGAGCTCAATTTCAACCTTGGTCCTATGTGGCATGCCTAGTCAACAATTGGTGAGTAAAAGTGAGACAATAGATATAAATAGACTCCTTTACCTCTAATTTCTCTAACATTCGATGTCTCACAAAAAATATGGTTCAACAAATAATGAGAATGTACGAATAAACAAAAGGGCAGGGCTAGTCAAGCCCTTAAGATTCAGAAAGGGCAGGGCTGATGGCGAGGCTGGCAAACGAAAAATGCTACTCATATGATGAATTGATTATATGAAAAACAAGTACCGTCATCCTCTATCAGTCTGCCCCAGTTTGCAAGCCGAAAAACAGAGGCAAAACTGGGATAGCCATTTTGCACATAACCCCCTCAATCCGAGCGCACTTCTTCGCACATTGTCCTCCGCGCTACTGAAAACAAAAAAAAATTCCACCGTGGCTGTGCGACACCGGCAGCCATGCGTGAAGCTGCGGAGGTGCGGCAGCTGTTGGAAACCGGTGGATATGATGCCCTACCTCGTCTTCGGCGTAGAAGCGCTCTGAGGCGCGTTTGCTGATAAGTGGCGGGCCCAAAGGGTAGTCCGGGTAGACCCAGAACTATCTAAAATTTGGTCCCAAAATTTTTGTAGTTCTTCAAAATAGAGTCCAAGTTTGGCCCAACGACTCCTTCGGCCTAGTAACTCACCACCTTTCCATCTCCTTCGGGGCATAGCCCAAGCCCCTTGTCTCCCACTCCTGTTCCCGGGTGAGGTAACGCGCGTGGGTGGCAGCAAAACAGTCGCACAAGGGGGTTCGCCCCACCTAGTCATTTTTTAGGCCGGCGTTTTTTTTTTCAATTCTTCATGTGCTCCCGGCCCACCAACCGTCATGCTATTTATTTTGGGCTGAAACAAATTGACTGAAACAAATTATTTCACTGGAACAAAAATAGAACAAAATTATTCCACTAGAATAAAAAATATTCCGTCAGAACAAAAACTAAATTTTGTTCATTTGAATCGGAACAAATTGTTCCACTAGAATAAAAAAATTGTTCCATCACAACAAAACCTAAATTTGTTTAGTTGGATTAAATATTATCATTGGAACTGAAAAATGTTCTATTGGAACAAAATTATTCCTTTTTTTACACTAACAAAATTATTCCTTTAAAACAAAGGAAAAAAGTGTTCCACTAGGACTTTTTGGGAGGGAAAAAAAGAAAAAATAGCAAAGTTGGGCCTTAACCACCCGGTGGGCCGCAAAACCAGCCCAGCAACAAGGGGCCACGCACGCGGGGCGCTTCTGCGACGGGTGCGACGGGTGCGCACTATAGATGAGCAAACGGGCCGCCCGGCCCGGCCCGGCCCGGCTCGGGCCCGGGACGGGCCCGGCTCAATCGTGCCGGGCCAAGTTTGGCCCGTCGTGCCACCGTGCCGGGCTGCCACGGGCTTCGTGCTTGGCCGACGGCCCAGGCCCAGCCCATGGGCCTATTTTCGTGCTGGGCCGGCCCAAATGGCCCGACCAAAACGGCGTGTCGGGCCGACCCAAATAGCCCATAAACATATGAAGATATCAATTTCACAAATGTTTAAAGAATCGTATAAGCTAAATATTATTTCTCAAATATTATTAAGTTCATAAATATTAAAAAAAACACATAAGTTACACCTATAAATTAACTTATTGACAAATGACAAGTTATAAATTCATATATAAGTATATAATTATAATTATATATAAGCTAACGGGTTTCTACCGTGCCTTCCACTAATTGCGGGTCGTGCCGTGCCACCCGACGGGCCTGCCTAGCGGCCCAAGCCCGGCCCGGGACCCGTGCCGTGCCTAGCCCGGGCCTGGTGTCTTCGGCCCGTGCCGTGCTTGGGCCGTGCCGTGTCGCCCGTGCTTGGGCCGAGCTACCGGGCCTCGGCCCTTCTGCTCATCTATAGTGCGCACGCACCCGCGCGCGCGACCCCCCGGTCGCCCTCGCCCCCCTACCCCGAGGGCGCCGCCGCCATCCGCGCCTTGCGCCGGCTGCCGCAACCCGCGCAGCCCCGCCTCCCGCCGCCTGCCGCAACCCGCGCAGTCCCGCCTCCCGCCGCCGGCTGCCGCCCGCGTGGCCCCGCCTCCCGCCGTCGGCCGCCTGCTTCTGGGCGCCTGGGGCCCTGGGCGAGCACGCGCCTCCCGTGTCCCGCCGGCGCCGTGCTCGGGCACGCGGCCGCGGCAAGCCGGAAAACCCGATGCGCCGGCGCCTCCCGCCGTCCCGCGCACCTGCACGGCCGTCGCCAGCAGCCCCAACCATCACTGACAGTACTGCTCACTGGTGTCTGGTGAGTACTTTCTTTTTCCAGAAACACGAAGCGATTGTGATTTCATTTTCATCTTAATCTTGTTGCGACACAGAAACCTGAATGAATGGTAAGATATTCTTGATCCTTAAATTGGCATTGATGGAAAGAGTATTTTCTACCCGGGGCAACTGTAACTGTGGAAAGAGTATTTTCTGGATTGAATCTAGTGAAAGAATCAAACAAGAAATCGCATGTGTGATGAGTTATTGAATGATTGTTTGGTCACTTTTCTTGAGCGTGAAATTTTCTCTAATATAAGTGAGGATGACATAATTCACACTGGCCATGAAGAAGCGTAAGTAAAGCCACAGCATTAGACTATTAGTATTGCAATCTTCTATTTATGTAATTTTTTATTGATATTGCAACTATTTATATTGTAAATTATTGGAGTTCTGAACTAATTTGTTGAATTGAATGTATTGAGACCTTTTTACTTATGTTATTGTAAATTTGATCATTATATTGTTGACGAAGTGATATTAGAGTATACCAGTTTGCGCTTTGAAATTTTTTGCCAGGACTACCCTAGTTTCAATTCCTGAGTCCGCCACTGTCATTGATGGCCCGCGCGGCAAGGAGTCGCGCCGTGGCCACGCTGCTCTCGCCGCCGCCGAGTGTCTCCTCTCCCTCCGCCGCCGGGCTCTTGCCATGGGCCCGTGATCTCGTTGGAAGGGCGACGGAAGCAGACTTGTCTAGGACGCCCCGGGAGCGCACACGGGGCTCTATTCTGGCCTGCCTGGTCAAAGCTCGTGGCTTCCGCGACGCGCGCGGGGCATTCGACGGAACGCCTAAGAGGAGCCTGCCGGCGTGGGCGACGGTCATCTCCGGATGCGCGCGCGTTGGGAGGCACGCAGACGGCATGCGTGCGTTCGTGGAGATGCTGGGCGGAGGCGGCGTGCCCGCGCCCAACGCCTTTGTCCTCGCGGGCGTCCTCCGGTGCTGCGCGGGGCTCGGCGACGTGGAGTCCGGCAGGCGCGTGCACGGGTGGATACTGCGGAGCGGCGTGCGCCAGGACGTGGTGCTCTGCAATGCGGTCCTCGACATGTACACCAAGTGCGGCCACCACGACCGCGCCAGGCGGGCGTTTGGGGCGATGGTGGAGAAGGACGCAGTCTCCTGGAACATCGTGCTCAGCGCGTGTCTCCAGAGCGGGGACGTTCTGGGGGCCATGCGTCTGTTCGATCAGTCACCATTGCGAGACATTTCGAGCTGGAATACGATCATCAGCGGCCTTATGCGGAATGGGTGCGCCGCTGAGGCAGTGGATCGTCTGCAGCAAATGGTGCGAGCTGGGGTTGTGTTCAATCACTATACTTACTCCACGGCGTTTGCCTTGGCCGGCATGCTGTCGTTGTTGGACCTAGGCCGGCAGCTCCATGGTCATGCGGTGATGTCTGCTTTGGAGGATGACGCATTTGTCTGCTGCTCTCTCATGGACATGTACTGCAAGTGCGGTGAAATGGAGGCTGCTCTGTCAATCTTTGATCGCTGGTCACGGTTCACAGGAGACATGAAATTTGCATGGAGCACGATGGTTGCTGGGTATGTCCAGAATGGCAGAGAGGAGGAAGCTCTCGAGTTCTTCCGCATGATGCTGCGTGAAGGAGTTCCTGCGGAGCCGTTCATTCTCACCAGCGTAGCTGCAGCGTGTGCACATGCGGGAATGGTTGAGCAAGGCCGGCAAGTGCATGGATTTGTTGAGAAGATGGGCCACAGATTTGACGCGCCATTGGCATCTGCCATAATTGACATGTATTCAAAGTGTGGTAGCCTTGAAGATGCTTGCAGGATGTTCGACAGGGCTCGGGCCATGAATGTTGCTCTATGGACTACAATGTTGTGCTCCTATGCATCGTATGGGCAAGGAAGAGAGGCTATAGAGATCTTCAACAGAATGAGAGCGGAAAAGATTACACCGAATGAGATAACCCTTGTCGCTGTTCTATCAGCTTGTAGCCATAGCGGATTAGTCAGTGAAGGAGATCACTATTTCAAGCTTATGCAAGAAGAGTATGGAATTGTTCCAAGCATTGAGCACTACAATTGCATGGTTGATCTTTATGGTCGAGCTGGACTACTTGACAAGGCAAAGAACTTCATCGAGGAAAACAACATCAGCAATGAAGCTATTGTTTGGAAGACATTGCTGTCAGCCTGTCGACTTCACAAGCACATGGAGTACGCAAAATTGGCTACTGAAAAGTTGGTTCAACTAAGACAATGTGACGACGGATCATATGTTCTAATGTCTAACATATATGCCACCAATAGCAAATGGCTTGACGCTTTGAAGCTCAGAAGTTCAATGCAAAAAAGGAAAGTCGGGAAGCAGCCAGGCCAATCTTGGATCCATCTGAAGAATGCTGTGCATACATTTATTGCAGGGGACATGGCACACACGAGATCAGCTGAAATTTATGCTTACTTGGAGAAACTGATGGAGAGGCTGAAGGAAATGGGGTACACAAGTAGAACTGATCTTGTGGTACATGATGTTGAGGAGGAACAGAGAGAAACAACTCTGAAGTTCCACAGTGAGAGGCTTGCCATTGCATTTGGGATCATCAGCACCCCGATTGGGATGCCACTTCGGATCTTCAAGAATCTGCGTGTTTGCGAGGACTGCCATGAGGCAATCAAGTATATAAGCCGAGCTGTGGATCGCGAGATAGTTGTTCGAGACTTGTATCGGTTTCATCATTTCAAGTCTGGTAGTTGCTCTTGTGAAGATTTCTGGTGAAGGTTTTGCTCTAATTATTTATGGTGACAAATTTTAGGCTGTACTTTATCTACACTTGTGCAACTCGTAGAGATAGCAATTGACAAAAAGAGCAAGGTTGTGCATGCCTTTAAGACATCTCTTGAGTCATGATATCGACATCTTCAGCTAGCTTGATGTAAGATTTTGCTGAGAGCTTTGGTGCACCATCATTCGCCGAAGGGGCAGGTCTGTATTGTTTCCATTTGAGTTCTCCTCGCTTTATGGTGGATCACTTGCTTAACTGGCTTGATTTCCATTTCAATACTTGCATGTTTTGTTTCCTTTTGTTATGTCCAGCTGTGTCCACTTTACATGTTGAGTTTTCCTTGCACCAAGCTATTTGCCATGGACCCAGATGACTCAGTTGCTAGCTACAGCTACAGGGCGTGTCTAGCTGTCTTCTCAAGCCATTATTATACTGTCAGCATGCCTCTGGTCACCTTTTGTGGAGCTATAGAGTATGTCTTGCTGCCACTCATTTAGATTTGAAATCTTGCAACCAGAAAGAGCTTGAGAGACAGAGGGCATAAACTTAAAGAGGATCAGAGGATGTGATCACGACAAGGCTGCTCAGGTAACAAAGCTGTTGACAAGATTGAGGTTGCACAGTTTGGATGACGGGCTTAGATTTTGTGGATCGAATAGCGCAATGGCTTTTTGCTTTCATTTTCAGCCATCTGAAAAGGAAACTGGTTTGCTTCTGGAAACACTGAGCTGGTATGCTGTCTTCGCAGCTACTGCTTCAAACTCTTTTTATAACTTTATAGCACCGTGTTTATTTTGCCTTGTGATTTTTCTCATGTAGGGAGATGCTCAACAACTAAAGGAGAACCTCGTACCATCTGGGGGATAAAAATCAAAAGGCAAGAGCATGAAGCTCATCTAGATGATCTGAAGGTGCTCGATCCGTTGCATCATCAGAGGAACACTACACTAGACTGCACTTCATTTAATTTGTTGCAGCTTAGCCTAGCACTAGCGGAAATACAAAACGGCGATCGCGTGCTACAGTGCTTCGTGGCGCGCGACAGTCCAGCCGGCCACACAGCTATATGTGCAGCTGTGCCCACCCACGTGACAGCCAGGCTTGCTTTCGCTTTTTCTTTTCTATTTTCTTCCCCTGTGTTCCAGCAGTTATTATTTATTTTTCCAGATTTGAACTTTTTACTTTCTACTATTTATTTCTCTAGAGAGATTCTCTTGACAAAGACTTTAGAAAAAAAATCTAATACAAATTATATCAAGCATTGTGCTTAGAATTTGTATGATGAAATTGTACAGTTATAACTTGTAAATATAAGTTTCTTTCTTTTTTTGGAAAGTTTTCTTATCCCGCATTTTTCTACTTTTGGAAATTTATAATTTGTAAATATAAGTTTTTAGTATAACTTTTGCGCGTAGAATAAACTATCATCATAAATTTTTATGATAGACATAACTTTTATGTATAACTTTTTTCTAGCAATTTGAGGAATAATTTCTTAGTATAACTTTCACGATACATATAAATTTTTAGCATAACTTTACGATCTATACAATTTCAATGCATAGATTTTTTTCAAATACTTATGGAGCATAATTTTTAGCATAACTTGTAGAATGTTGTCTTTATCAGGGAGATTCTTCTTACAAAAATTCTTGTACACAAGTTCATCATTCAACTTTTTACGTACGAAATTCATCATACGACTTTTGAGTACAGCGCTCAGTATATTTTTTTAGATAACTTTTCACACAATTTTGATGCATAAGTTCGTCATACAGCTTGTGAAAATATAATTTGTCGAGATATCTTTTCAACACAACTTCTATGAAGATGTAATTAGGAAAACTTGTAGGATAACTTTTTACATACAAGTTCATCATACAAATTCTGAGCACAAATGCTTGATATAAATTTTAGTGGATTTTTTCTAAAGTCTTTGTCAAGAGAATTTCTCTAGAGAAATACATAGTAGAAAGTAAAAGTTATTACCTAAAAAAATGAATAATAATTGCAGCCATTACGGAACACATGGGAAAAAATCGAAAAGAAAAAGAGAAAGCAAATCGATACCTGCCTGGCTGTGACCGGACGTGGATCGAATAGCTGTGTCACCGGCTATACCTTTGCGCACCACGAAGCAATGTACCATGTGATTGTGGTTTTGGATTTCCGGTCAAGCAGGAAGGAGAAAAAAAAGCAGTTGATACATGGTAGGACCCACGCACGTGGGAGAAGTGGAGGCACCCGCACGCGCTGATTTAATTGAGCTCATATGTTGGACGCTTGATCACAGAAACCGAAAAAAGAATGGACACAGATTCCTAAAATGGAAAGTTTGGGAGCGGTCGGAAATTGATTGTTAGTTTTCTTCCTAACGCGCGCCAACTAGCCAGCCCCTAGCACTAGTGGTGTATGTACTTTTCTCTAATTCTGTGCAAGTCTAAGAATTGAAGCGCGTGTGTGATTAAAATCTTCATGTGAATTTATGTGTTCTCGCTGTGCGTACGTGTGTATTGACATATGAATGGGTTGAAAATGAATATGCGGCAACCCGGCTATCTTTCTGAATTCTGATAGTATTGGGCTAGGCCGTGTTATGAAATTTGTTTTTTTATCATTAGTCTATATTTAGTACGTCTAATTAGCATCCAAACATCGTGACGAAACTTAAAATAAATCTCAGGAAACCAAACAACCTCTTAAATTTATCTCTTATATATAGGTCTCATAATTTTATCATAAATGCTGCTGCTGCTGAGTCGACTTTGTGGTGGTCAGGCTCAGATCGAGCTCGGCTCGGGATGCTCCGGCTTGGGCTGGCAGGCTCGCTCGAGCTCGGCTCACCCCTCCCGCTCAGGCTCACGGCTCACGGCTCAGGGCCTCAGGTTCATCTCCTCCCTCTATTTCTTTCTGGAACCTTTCCCTTCTCTCGGACTCTCCCTCCTCCCTTGCTCTTCCTTCCCTGGCGGCGACGACTGGGCGAGCGGCGGCGCCGTTTGTAACGTCTTCGCCCAGCTCTTTGCCGGCGACGAGCACCCACAAGGTATGCCCGCCGCTTCTCTTTCCTCCTGCTGTGCGAGGCGGAGCACCCCAAACCCTAACAGAGCAGTTTGTATTCGGATCTGAATCCAGTCGTAATATATTAGCTACTACCTACTAACTTTGATTATGTTTGCAAAAATTATCAGGTCCGCCCCCGCCAAGGCTTGATTAGGTTATTTATTACTCCTCGTCTGCAGTTTATTTCCTAGAAAATTTGGGGGGCTCTACTTTTTAATGTTCAGCATCGAATTTGACTGAGGCGGAGGTGGGGGCGATATAGATGAGTGGGCTTTTGTTGGGATAGGTGTGGATTATAGGTGTGGATTGCAGGTCGTGCTGGTCTTTTTCTTGGCACATGCTTGAGCACTGCTACTTCTGCTGAAACATGAGAACCTAGCAGAGGCTGGCTTTGTGAATGCCTCGTCTATTTATTTTTGGGTTCTTTTACATGCTGGTCCTTTTGTTGAATGAAGTTTAGACTGATGCTTGTTATGGCGGTAGAAAGTAGCCGGATCCAAGCCGCAACATAGAATTTTGTCGGGATTACAAGATCACACGTACTTGTGGACATGGCATGATGGGTGCTTGTTTAGCATCCCAACATTTGAAATCCAACTCCACCATGATGGGCAGTTTTCATTTAATTTCCATTTGTCCATGGTGGCAGTAGATGAACACTGCTCGCCACGTAATGAAGATTTAGTCATGCAAACGTGCTGCCTCTTAATCTCAATTCCCATCTGCCCCTAAACCAGCCTTGCTTGCTAATCTGCATCTCTGCAAGTGCTGCTGAAAGGTGTCCTGCCACCATCAAAGCACCACCTCAAGTTCGACAGACTCAGCTAAGAATGGAGATTCATCCATAGATTTCTTTTGTTGGCTAGAAAGCCTTAACTAATTGGACTGGTTTCAGTTTAACTTAATTTTGTTTTGGCTTATTTACTGTGAGCAATGAAGTCCAAACCACTCTTTCATACTCTCCTGTCTAATAGTGCAAAAAATGTGTCAGTTATTGGTAGGGAATTTCTTTTTAGTCATGGATCCTTTAATGAAACCCATCCATTTGATTTGGTCATCACCTCCATGCATTGTTTTAATTTGAGATCCTGACAGATTTCATCATAGTGCTGAGTCCTGACATTCAAAGTGTTTATGGGTTTATTAAATGCCTTATGTTGTCAGAGTTAACATGATGTTGTCTTTCTACAGTCAAAACACATTATTGGATGACAGTTCAACCTATGACCCTTGAGCGCATATCTTAAGTTAGCATGATCTTGACTGTCTGTCAAAAATTTAGAGTTACCATGTGGCTAGCTGTTGCAGAGTTAGCATGTTGTCTATCCATGTCGAAAACCTTGACTGTAGATCCAAGTGTTCTTCCTTTTGATTGTGAGATGCTGTAAATAGGAAAAGTTTGGACTATTCCACTTTATGTCCTGAATCTGGCTGATTTGAGAGATCAGCATTTCTTGTCTGTTTATGTAGTCCATCTTTCCTAAGATTTCTTCAAAACTTCAGTTGCAAAAGTTGCTTGTGATAATGAAATATATATTTTTTCCTAGCAGCTCTAGTTTGCTTCGAGAGTACAAATTTGGTGTCCTTGCAAGATGGACATTGTTAGTGCACTTGTCTATTTATGCAGGCTCTCTTTCGTAAGATTTTTTCAAAGTTTCAGTTGTAAGGGTTGCTTTTTGATAATGAGCTGTATTTTTACCTAGCAGCTGTAGTTTGCATACCTTTTGTTTGAGAGTACAAATTTGGTGCCCTTGCAAAATGAGTTTACAGTTGTGGCCCCTTCTGCAACAAATAGGTTGTTCATGCTGTATGATTACAACCATTTACAGTTGTGTTTTTCTTTCTGGTAATCATTTATATTTTGCTAATCAAGTTTTGGGATATAACTGTTTTATTCTCGTTTCCAGGTTTCGTCTCTATGGGGTTATTCAGGGGCAGCTTTACTCTCTTGGTGGGAATGGGATGCGGTATCTATATAGCTCAGAATTACAACGTTCCAAATGTCAAGAAGCTGTTCAACACCTACGTTTTCATGGCAAAGCACATCGAGGAAACCTACCGGAAGCCAAAGAAAGACGATGATTGATCCTTTTATATTGGTCTTCCCTGCTATGCTCGGGGAAAGTGGAGTACAGCTAACGTGATAGGAAACATTTTTGAATTGGCAAGGGCAATTTTGGTGATCGACAGGTTATGAACTATGGTGGATTATCTTGGTTAGTTGTGGAATTCAGTTCCTGTAAAAAAATGTTGGTCTGCTTTGACCATGAATATGTAGACGAGCATTTCCTTTGGTCGTGTTCCTGTGCCTGGAAAATGCGCAGAACTTTGCAGCTGAAGTGTGGCGGTGGATAATCTCGCATCATAATATGAATGCACTGAAACATTTTGGCATGTTTAGGTTTGCTTTGTTTTCTTAAATTGCAGTTTGCCTGGATCTGTCACTATGGATGGTAAAATTTTTATTTGGCACTGGAATTGAGGGACTGTTCGTTTGCTCTTAAAATGACTCTTTTGCCCGCCCACCATATAGATTAAGCAAAATCGGCCCAACTCGGACAAACCGAGCAGAAATTCATGAGACTTCTGGCGTACCATCGCAGAGCGTTCTTTTCTTTTTTATATTTAAAAAAAATCAAAATTTTAAAAATATATGTCCGTTTTGAAAAATTTCAAAACTACCTCCGGTCGCCCTATGGGGGCGACAGGCTCTAGATGTAATTTTTTTCTTCAAATTTGCAACGAGGTCCATGGCTGAAAAAAAATAAAAGGAGGGTCTGTCGCCCCCAACGGGCGACCGGTGGCCCCCACCCACAGGCGCGACAGGGGGGCTGTCGCCCCCCGGGGGACCGGGCCAAGCCCCCCTATATAAGCATCCGACCCCGTTCCCTCCTCATTTGAGCCCGAAAATTCCACCAAAAATCCAGAAAAAAAGAGAGGGGTGAGGAGAAGGAAAGCGGCGAAGCCCTGCCGGATTCCGCACTTGTGATCTGCAGGTTATTACATTTAGTTTATGTATTTTTCCATTGGTATTGTAGAGTAATTTAATTTAATTAGTGCTATAATAGAACCATTTAAGTAGGAGTTTAATGATACTTTAGTTATAGTAGTAAATTAGTTTAGAAAATTAGTACTACGCATTTATTATTACGATTGCAGTACTATTGGAGACGTGTTTATAAATTAATTATGATTTAGAATAGAATTTGGCATATGCAGTATAGAATTTGTTAGTACTACGCATTTATTATTACGATTGCAGTACTATTAGAGACGTGTTTATAAATTAATTATGATTTAGAATAGAATTTGGCATATGCAGTATAGAATTTGAGTGTCATCACGTAGTTATGAATACTTATACGTTGTAGTTGAATTCCATACTTAGTTTTTACGGATTATTGAATAAGGTAGTGAAGTAAAGATTATAACTCGATAAGTATTCTGTGATATACAGATATGTCGAGCAAGATGCAGTTTCAAATATTTTATGGTGACTACAATGTTTTGTATGAGCCAAATGGAGTAGACCTTTCTGCCTTTAAGTGCACATCTAGCGCCATAGATAAACCTCTGGAAAGGAGTTTTGGTTCCATATGTAAGTGGCTGCAGTGTGGGTTCCGTGTTGATCCGTTGACACATGTGATGACCGTCCAGTCTCTTGTTAATTGGGAGGTAGAAAGTGATTTATGGGAATTGATGATGATACACAGCACTGATGACTGGCAGAAGTACATGCAAGCAGCTCTAGAGCGTGGGTGGCCTCTGGCCATTCTTGTTTAAATCCAAGAGAAGACACAAAATGAAATCCAACATGGTGCAGATCAAGCAACTCCGAGTATTCGAAGAGAGACCAATTATGTTGAGCAAGATGAGTCAGAAGAGATAGAGAACCAAAACATGGGACCACAGAGCCTTGCTGATGAGAGAGAGAGGATACATAGCATTGTGGACGAGATGGAGGCAGAAGACCAAACCGCAATAGAGATGGAAGAATATGAGGGCTCATCTGATGATGAGCAATACCCATTGCCAAAAGAGTGGAAGGAGCATGGTTTTGGCAGTCATGTCGCAGAAGACGTACGAAATCAGGAGTGGGAGTACAGAGGAAATGAGGTAGTGCAAGGTGCAACATATCCAAACATTGAAGCCGTAAAAGATGCTGTGAGACTATGGGCAATATCATTGAAACGAGAATTAAGAGTCGTAAAGTCTGGCAGTAAAGAATATGAGGTGAAGTGTGTGAATGATGGATATCCATGGCGAGTACATGCATTCAAGGGAAAATGGAAGTCGAACCGGAAATGTTCCATTGTGACAGAGCACACTTGTTTGCTGTCAGAAGTTCTTCCCTCGCATCGGAATATATCATGCGACTTTGTTGCAAAGCAAATATATGGGTTGATTATGGACAACCTAAATTATGAGCCAAAAATAATTGTTCGATACATTGAGCAGACTTACCAGTACACCATTAGTTATTTGAAGGCATGACGGGCTAAACAAAGGGTGTTCGAGATGCGGTTCGGCACATACGAGGCATCATATGATAACTTACCTCGTATGTTATCCCAGGTTGCTGCTAGAAATCCTGGAAGCTTTTATGACACATATCTCGTACCAGCCGTGACTAGGGGCAAAGAATTATGCAACGAGCCTTCTTTTGCATAGGTGCTTGTGTTAGAGTATTTCAGTGTTGTCTTCCGGTGATCTGCATTGATGGCACATTTCTGACTGGAAGGTATAAAGGTCAGATACTCACCGCAATCGGGGTAGATTGCAATAACCAAATAGTTCCGCTCGCATTTGCATTTGTTGAGAATGAGAACTTAGACATTTGGTATTGGTTCCTTGAACGAGTGAAGGTTCATGTTGTTGCTGCACGTCCAGATGTGTGCCTTATTAGTGATAGGCATGCAGGTCTGCTGCAATCAATACTGAAATTGCAACGTGGAACTGCGACAACGCCTCCATTGTGGCCCGATGTCCAAAACAGGTGGTGCATTAGGCATATGGGTGCAAACTTCTATGACCACTTCAAGAACAAGGATCTTAAGAACCTGTTTAAGAGGTTGTGCACCCAAAATCAATAGAGAAAATTCAATGCATTATGGCAGATGTTTGATCAGTTGACTGCAGAGCTAGTGAAGGCAAGGGCATCAGGACCAGGCACGAGTCAGGCTGCAGAGGCTAGGGATTCAATTGAGAAGCCATTTTCACACTGGATTCGAGGTGCACCTAAGGAGAAATTGTCATTCCTTTATGATACCAACGGAATACGGTATGATATTCAGACAACGAACCATGCAGAGTGTTTCAATATGATTATGCGTTCTTGTCGTGTCTTTCCTCTTGTGGGAATTGTTGAGTTCATCATATATGGGTGCATGAAGTATTTCAGAGAGCGCTACATGGCTGCAAGCATAAACATCAGCAACTCCCAAATTCAGTTTTGCACAAGAGTGACACAATATATGCAAGAGAAGAATGAAAAGGCCAAACTGCACCGCGTCATATCGACAGGTACAATGGAGCATAGATTTGAGGTTCTATGCAAGGATAGAACTGGTCGTGGTATCCGTAGAGATAGGGTGGTACAGGAGAGTTTGATTACAGTAGATGGCAAAGTCTTCTGCTCCTGCATGAAGCCTAAGTTATTGCATTTGCCATGCTCGTATCTCATTGCGGCATGTGCAGAGTCTGGGTTGCAGCCAGGAGTATTTGTTTCACCTTACTTCAGCAAAGAAGCAGCTCTATCCACCTGGGGACATGAGGTATACCGGATTGGAATAGTGGGGCCTTTCATTCAGGATAATGAGAATAAGATGTTTATTCATGATCCAGCCACTAAGAAAGGCAAAGGCTGCCGCCAGACACGTCGTATTCGCAATGGTATGGACGAGTCCGAAGCAAGCAAGGCACAAAAGCGTTGCAGCCAATGTGGAACTTTGGGTCACAACTACAAGAAGTGTCCTCAGAATGCACTTCACGATGCTGCTGACGTCGGTCCTTCCGGAAATCCTAGAGATGGAGCACCTCCTACGTTCAGACGACCATCGGCGAGAATTGCTCGTGGAAGGCATTCGGTGTCATGATCCATAATTGTATCGAACATATTTGTAATATGTAGTAATCGTGCGTCCAGTTTGTATGGAACATATCTGTAATGTATAAATATCGTGCGTGGAGTTTGTATCGAACCTATCTGTAATATATAGTAATCGTGCGTGGAGTTTGTATCGAACCTATCTGTAATGTATAAATATTACGCGTCCAGTTTGTATGAAACATATATGTACCTATGTGTTCTCATATATTTTTGAATGCAGGTATGGAGATGGACTCCTTGCTAGACCCAGTTATCGACTCGAGCCACATGTCTTACTTTGCAGCAGTTGAGCACCGAGCCCTAGAGGTGCTACGTCCTCGTCCACCCGGGGAGGCGATCTCTATACACCACGATTAGTGTGACAGGTATGTAATGAAATATTATTGTTTATCACTTATATATTGGTCGGTATTCCTTTGTTTCGATAATTTTGTTTATTGCAGGTTACGTGAGGCTGGTCTACTGACTCTGAGCCGTCTTGTCGAGGGTGGGCCTATTCAGCTCGACCGATCCCTCCTGACGGCGCTCGTTGACAGATGGAGGCCGGAGACACACACGTTCCACCTCCCGTGTGGGGAGATGACTCCTACGCTGCAGGACGTGGCCTACCTCCTCGGCCTCCCTATCATCGGGGAGGCTGTAGGTCCGCGTGTGGTGGCGGCCTCGTGGAAGGATGACCTGGAGGCCCGTTTTGCCCTGGTTGACCTTGTGGAAGAAGCAGGTCCGATCAACCCGCACCCGCGAGCAGCAGGTCCTTCGAATACCTGGTTCCTACAGTTTACAGTACGTATTCGTTCCATATTTAAATTTAATTGTTACAATTCACATGTTCCATTGTCAGTTGAAACCATTAATCTTAATTGTTTATGCAGCCTGCCCTGTTGGCTGCGGATGCCGACGAGTACAGTGTGACCAGATCGCTGGAGGCGTACCTACTTTGGTTGTTTGGTTACATCATGTTCAACAACACTCATGGCAACTCGGTGGATAGGATTCTCCTTCCGTATGCACGGGAGATTGCAGATGGGGACGAGGACGTACCGCCCTACAGCTGGGGTGATTCGGTACTTGCAGCCACTTACCGTGGACTCTGCGACGGCTGCATGAAGACACATGGGAACGCTATCCTGGCAGGGTGCCCACTACTGCTACAGCTTTGGTCGTACGAGAGGCTAGCCGTTGGTCGGCCCATGGTCAGCCACGAACCTTACCACGGGGCCATGTATGGCGACGAGGAGGACGACAGGCCCACTATGGGAACTATCTGGATCTGGCGTCAGGTACGTTCGCAACAAATCTAATTTTGTTATTCATTGTTACATGATGCATTAGCTCACTTTTAATTTTACTTATTCGGAATGCAGAGGTCCTGGGCGCATGCGCAGGTTAGACGCGCATATCCTGAACTTGTTTCGGAGCTCGACATGCTGACGCCCGAGGACGTTGTCTGGGAGCCTTACAGCCCAGAGGCTGTGGCTACCCGTGCACCAGCAGGCCTGTCTTCGCACTGCTCCGCGAATGCGAGCATGTGGCTTACTACAGCCGTCCTAGTTTATGACATCGCGGTTGAGGCATATTGCCCCTGGAGATTCAGGAGACAGTTTGGGCAGCGCCAGGAGTTTCCGGTGCCCACTGCGTTGGAGCGTGTCAGTCGCCAGGACCACAGGTAATTATGAATGAACTTGGCTCATACATTCGTGTCGAATTTAACGATTCTTCGTGGTCCACTTTTGTAGGTTGTCAAGGAGTGGCTTGCCGTGCTCTGATGATTGGCTCACCAAGATGCAGCCATGGGTGGACCAATGGGAACAGGCAGACGAGCACTTGGTCCATCCAACAGGACCACACACAGACAGCTCCTTTAGGGCTTACCTCACCTGGTACTTACCCCGGACTCGGGCTCGTCTGGTTTATGTTGACACTCACCCACAGCCACACCCGAGGCCTCAGGATGGCTATGCCCGGCACCACGTGGAGGCACTAGCTGGCGCGGTGAGTCTCTTGATCATATTTGCATATATATATATATATTCATAAGATAATTCATGTGTTTCTAACTGTTCCTTTATTGAATGGATGCAGTTTCGCCTTTGCAACATGATGGAGACGGACTGCTCGACTTACCTGACGAGGGTACGTGCCGGATCCCCAATGACCCAGTTTGAGCAGACAGAGGCATGGTCGAAGCAGCGTGACCAGTTGCGTCAGATAGTGCACAACTTGGGAAGCCGTGTGCAGTACGAAGACAGCCACGGGTCGTCCCAGGCCTCGTCGTCGTTCCCGTGTCCGTCGACCGTGCACGGGCCGACGTCGCGGTTCTTCCCAAGTGCAGGTAACGTACATATCTCTTTAAAATTAGATCAATTATTCCTACATATTTACTAATATCACAAACAGGATACGATCCAGCTACTGCGTTCGGTTATACTGGAATGTTTAGAGGGACAGCACCAGTTGGCGGATCGTATCCAGGGATGGTACCGGGGCCACAGATACCGGCCTACACAGATTAGTTTATGTTTCATATTTCGGTTTCTACATGTCATGACGAAAGACACGAGCGTACGCTAACATCCGCATTTTATGCGTAGGATTCTACCCCGATGCGGGCGCCGGACCTTCTTCTTCCTCCTTTCGACCAGATAACGAGGGCTTCACCTTAGATAACCTCGACAGCTTGACTCCAGAAGAGCCTGCCGCGCAAGGTGACCCCGATGTCTTGGGGTATTCACAGCTAGGAGGAGCACCACTTGGGATCTCTCAGCAGCAGACACCACAGCCCCTTGCGCGTCCTGAGCGACAGGTGAGGTCTCCGGATGTTCTCACCTACTCCGAGGGCCATGTCCGTGCCCAGCAGAGGGCTAAGAGGGTCCGACGCCCTAGGGGTGGTTAGATATATTTGATGTTTGTATCTCTGATGTTTATTTGTAATGAGATAGTTGTGGACTGCTTATTTGTATCCGATGTTTATGATTGTGCTAGTTTACTTGTCATTTATTTCTATAGATTCTATTGATGTGAACTTGATATGTTTGTGGGTTCCATAATGCTCGTGAAATAAGGGAAGTTCTTGCGAATTTTTTCCGTGATTTAATGAAGGACAAGTTAGGTGCGGTAGGAGTTAGCGGCCGAGATCCGCCGACGATGATGACGACTACACGCTCGAATAGCTCAAAATAGGAACCATAGTGTATCTAACTGCGAGTACGAGATCACAGGTTGCCACTGCTCAACACGGCGATCACGGGTTTCCCAAATGTCGCATTCTTTGCCCAGACATACGTGACAAAAGACGACAACCCAATAGCAGTGCCCTTCCACCATTTCAAAAAGATGTGACAACACGGCAACCACACCAGCTCACCTTCAAAGCAGACTCTCTGGCGAGGACGACGGAACTGTCATTCTACAACGAAGGTCTGTGGCGTGTAGTGGGGAAGGCGGCATCTAAGCGCGATCGACCGAGCGACAGCAATGCAGTGCTGTGAGTCTGCATGCACAGAGATGCATCGAGTAGTCATTTTGATAATCGAATCTAGCCTTTTCAGTGTTAGGTCAGCTAGCCTCTTCACTGTGTTGTCATGTAGGCTTTTTAGGTGCATTTACACTCCACACTCCGGGTATCAGACCTTTGAGCGCTTATAAAAACTCCGAAGTTTGTGAACTCCCAGCAGCACTCAAACACCAAAGCTCATTGTATACCCAATGCCTGGAGGTGAGTCTAGCAGGAAGAATTACTACGGTTTTGGGAAAGGAAATGGGAGAAGAAAGGGAGACCCCATAATATGGGAGGGGCCTTTTGAACCTGATTCCTTTCCGGAACCATTGTTTGAGTTTCCGCCACAGCATAAGAGTGAATTTACCAATGAAACTCCTCTTTGACAATACGATAACGTAGAGAACCGTGGCCAAAATGCAGACATTGTGAGGACTGCTTAGTGCAGATGTGCACCGACGGGATGGATGGCGGTCGACGTTTCTTTAAATGTCCACACGCATGGGTAATACTCGGTTGTTTCATTTCTTTATCTTCAATGAGACACCTTACATGAAATTTGTTTTGTAGTCTTCCGATGCTCCAGAAAACTGTGGTTTTACTAGGTGGGTCGATCCTGCACCAATTGATTCTGTTCAGGAGTTCATCGAGTACCTCCAGATAAAGATCTTTGATCTGGAATGCAAGGTGAACCATTATGAGGAAGTGAGCGAGGGTAACAAAGACGACGAAAATGATGATACCAGCAATGCTGCCGGTTCATAGGATGAACCATGCACTATTCCTTACTGCAACTGACCTTGTCACAAGAAGAAGGGCCCTGTGCCTCTGGCACCACTGCGGAGAAGGCTCAACACAGTTTGCTACGTGGGGGTACGGCTACTAGGACTACCCTAGTGCTAGTGACATGCTGCATCGTTGTGTTTGTTGTGTTTTTTTAAATAACATAAGGCATGCTAGGTTAGTCCGGAATCTGTTTACCGTAGTTTGCAACGGGTTCTGCCATGCCACTGCATGTGTGATGTGTGTTTCATTATCGTTGTATTATGATGTAAAATATGATGGTTCACATTATGTAATGTATTTCTTAGTTTTTATTTCTTATCATTATATTAATTAAATGTGTGCTTTTTAGTATTCTAGTGACATGAAAAGCTCCGAAAATATTAAGGACAAGTTCAAACATTTCATAGATTCCCGGCTACAACTGCAAATTAATGGTAAAATTTACAACACACAGAGTCAAGCTCTCAACTGAAAACATAAACAACTAATTGCAATGGCATGTGCATGCGACAAGGTAATTTCTTGTTGCATCTGAACCTACCATGCCTTATGGAATGTAAAATGCCGGGATTACATGGTACTACTCTACTGAGTGCACCGAGGATATTTGCCCTTCCTAATATATTCGGGACCGGCTTCCTTCGCACAGCGTGCCCTCTCTCGCTTTCTCTACCTGTCAGCTTCACATTCGGCCGCCACCTTACGATCCACCTCCTCCATCCTCTTGTGGATCTCTTCTTGCTCTTTCTTGCGCTTCTCCTCTTGCTGTTCCTCGTGCTTCATTCGACGCCAATGTTCTGCAGCCCACCTTGCTTGTTGTTCCACAAAGTCCTTTGCCTGCTGCGACTGCACGGTGTCGAACCACTGCATAAAATCACAAAGAGGCGGAGGAGACTTTGTCCAACAAAAGTTAGAATCATAACTCAATGTTAGGTCACAAAGAAAAATAGTGTATGTTGTCCTGCTACCTTGGCCCGGTCTTTGCCGTATCGCTTAGGTGGATCATATTCGTAGTTCTCACACATAAAAAACCTCATGCCGTAGTCATCTCCTAAAACCTCAGATTGCATGAACTTGCATAACGAACCGCAGAAGCACATTGGCACATCAATTCCTTCAGGTACGGTGGCTACACACTTGCTCCACGGAATGTAGGTTGATCCTGACGAAGACATTGGCGCTATAGTGTGGTGCGCCAAATGACGAACAATGATTTAAATAATGCACATATCGTATTACAAATCGATGCGTGAAAATATAGGTACTGTCATAATTCTATTGTCTTATGCTGCAATATCAATAAGGTACTGTCATAATTATATTCTAATGCATAATTAATTTAAAAACAAGTCTGTAAAAGTACTCAAATTGTAATACTAAACGAGTGTTCTAAAGCACCAAATCTAATTCAGCTAATCCGCTAATTAAATTAAATTGTTATACAATATCAACGGATTCATACAGAAGTTACCGGTAGATCACAAGTGCGGAATTCGGCAGAGCTTCGCCGCTTTTCTTCTCCTCACCCCTCTCTTTTTTTTCTAAATTTTTAGGCTCAAATGACAAGGAAATGGCGGCCAGGGCTTATATAGGGGGGAGGGACCCTGTCGCCCCTGGGGTGGGCGACAGGCCCCTGTCGCCCGTTGGGGGGGGGGGGCGACAGGCCCCCTTTCATTTTTTTTCGGCCATGAACCTCGTTGCAAATTTGAAGAAAAAAAATTACATCTAGGGCCTGTCGCCCTCCCATAGGGCGACCGGGGGTATTTTTGAAATTTTTCAAAACGGAGATATATTTTTAAATTTTTTATTTTTTTAAATATAAAAAAGAAAAAATTCCCATCGCAGATGCAGAACAAAGTTGTAGTGAGTGAGTAGACCTGAGCATTTCCGGCCCGGTCGAGCCCGACGGGTTTTAGCCCGCTCAGGACACTTGGACAGGCTTGGACAAAGCAAATGAGGCAGGAAAAAAGGAATTCCCTGGTACAACAGATTACAATACACATGGAGTAGCATAAAAGGAGAGGGAAATGCAGTGATGATGCTTTTTCGACAACAATCTCTTACAAGTACTGAGCTACTCCCTCGGTCCCACAAAAATTGTTCATATTTTGTCCCACAAAGACTGTTTATATAGCTCCACTCACAAAATAAGGAAGGCTAATAGGTGCGATAATTACTGCAAGGCGTGCGTGCATAATTAATTCTACTCGGTATTTTGGACTTTTAGCATTGCTACTATCTTGTCTAAACTTTTCTAATCGAACCGAGAGCCCATACGCTCCTCAGCATTGTTCCTTCCTCACAGACGTCCTCACTTTTATTTTTTTTTCGAAAGACAGACGTCCTCACTTTTATGACAAAACAGAACATGGATATGTACATATACCCTCTTCAGCATGGGCAGTCGTAGATGCAGGGGATGTTGCAATGCCCAGCAATGTATTTCTCACCCTTGGGATGCAACATCTCGGGCTACAGGCGAAGCAGCGCGTGAAATCAATGTTCTTCCTCACCGCCGAGCCTTCGAGCTGAAGCCCTTTCTGCCCAACTGCAACAAACAAACATAACAGCTTGTTCAGAACAGAGCCCAAACCACAACTGTGAAATCATATGGATGGATTGAACCGAATATTGTGGTGGTGTACACCACCAACACAGCAGACCAGTTTAAGTTTATCTAGGGGTTTCTGGCATTATTTGAAGAGGTCAGAGTTTACATTTCTTCAGATGCTTGTCACATTCATGAATCATGATGTGCCACAATGACAAGAGAGCCAAAGGAAACTTTTATCCTAACTGCGAGAGCACTAACAAAAAGCCGACTACCTAAATGCAATGCAAGACACAATCCAACCTTACCAATCGCAGGGCTAAGAATCGTACGTTCAAAAAAATGCAAATCTTCTATATATATTAGTTACCATCAACAGTAAGTGCTTAGCATTCATATTTGTAACAGTGTGAGTCACATTGGAACGGGAGTAGGTGAAGCCGTGAAGGTTACTAAGTGAGAAAATATAAGAAATAAAGATGAAGCAAGAATGAATAAGTTTAAACAAGTCAGCTATGCATTAAGGATGTGTCTGGTATGATACTTTAGGGATCAACCCATGCTCGTGAGGAGACCATCCCTAAGATTTTAGTGAGATGGACAAAATCCTTATGTCTTAATACAAAGATACGCAGCTCTCCTGCGTGTTCTAGAAAAAAAAATCCTTATGTCTCAGTAATGATGGACCAATGTTCATGTTTCAAACAAAAACAAAAATCATGAAAAATCCCTAAGAAATGCTTGTCGATTGGAACATGCGAAAAACAAACATCAAACCACATACACTTCAGTACTTCACTCTTATAACATGATAGGGGATCTGTTATGAACATGTGCTGTAGGCAGGTAATAAAAGGGATGACGACCAAGTTGAACAATGTGGTTATTACCAATGTTCAATGTTCCCCAGACAAATAATTAAACAGTCTTTAAATAGCAGCAGCAGTAAGTATAAAATGCAGCTAAATCACCACAACTTCCACCCCAAAAGCAAACTATAAGAGCTTCCAAACACCAGTCATCTCTTGTGAGAATACTGAAGAGACATCATGGCTGAGATTTCCAACGTTTGGGTGCCATAATGTATTCACAGAAAAATCATGCTTCTCTACTCACCAGTATAATCAGGACCCAATGGCTCACAGCAAGTCACAAGGAAGCCACTTGAAGCCCGCCTTCTGCTACAGAGTTGAAGCTCCGCAAAAAAGAACTGTTCTTGCGAACCCTGCTTGATGGACTTTGCGGTGAAGTTAACATGCGTGTAAAAATTGCATGACTCAGGCATGCTATTGACAGGCATAACACCCGTAAGCTCGAACTTGATCTGGGCAGAACAAAATCAAGAAAGGTCATGAAATGCAATTTACAATCCAAGAAAGACAGTATTCCCTTTTCTAGAACAAGTAAATAAATTGCACACATACCTTCTTCCTTTGGTTGTAGTGCTCCAATGCACCCTTTGCATATTTCATGGACTGCTCATGAATAACTTTAGGACTGGCAAGGAGAACATGGAGATCTTTTGTGTTAGAATCCACTTCCCTGAACCCAAAAACACATATATAGAACAGTGTCGAATTCAAACGCCAAATAACATGGATAGTATCTACATAGCAAAAGCTATGAATCTAGAAAAAGCAAAATGACTAATAATTTCGGACGGAGGGAGTATATAAAAAGATACTCGGCAGTGTTGATGGGCTGAAAAATAACCCAAAGTCCAGATGAAGCTGCCGTATAGGCTGAAAAACGGCCCATACGTGCGGGCACCTTGAAGGTGAAATTAATAGACTCTAGAAGCATGTTTTTCATTTAAACAAGAATTGAAATCTTTTATACGGAATAATAATAGAGATTGAATTGACATGTCTGAAACCCTGCATTAGAGGACTGAAATTATCTCAATTTTGTTGATTTCTCTAATTCTGTTAACTACTCACTTCACTTGATCCCAAAAAAGACGTATTATAGGTTTGCCTTAAGTCGAAGTATTTTAAGTTTGATTAATTTATATGAAACATAACAATGTTTATGATGAGTTGATTCATCATTAAATATTTGATTAATTTATATGAAACATAACAATATTTATGATGAGTTGATTCATCGTCAAATATATATTACCAATATTTATGAAAGTACCCATTAGATTCATCATTAAATATATTTTCTACCTAGTTGGTTTCATAAATGTCGATTCTATCTCTATAAATTTGATCAAATATAAGATAGTTTGATTTAGGATAAAACTAGAATTGCGGTATTAGATAATAGGAGCACTTGGTTTCTGGCGTTTTTCTTGAAACATCTAAACTGTTTTGGTTCAAACAATTGTGATGCATTTGATCTGTGTTTACCATGTTGAAGCCCAACTGCCCAAGGTTTCAGAAAATGATGGTATACTAGTCGTTTGTTTTTTGAGTTTTTGTTGTTTCCTTTCTTGTTCCAGAAAGCAAACCGATACTCTTCTTGCTTGACATGCACCAAATCATTGTTGCAGGTTGCTTCTTACTTACCGCTGAGGCGCAGACGGCGGCGCATTGTGGAGGTACGTTTTGGCGAGGCTGTCGAGGCAGCGGAGCTCGAAGGAGGGGCGGCGGCGCCCGGGATCGCCTCCTGACGGCGACCGCAGCACGGCGGTCGGCAACGGCGGCGGCAGCGGGCCAGCCGCTTCTTCTTCCCCTCCTCCTGATGATGACTGCAGGACGATGGCGGAGAGCGCGGGAGGAGGCAGGAGCCATTCTGCCGCCGCAGGCTCTGCTCCGGGCTGATGACGAGCGCCGCCGTCCGGATCGTCGGACGGGCGCTGCGGCATCGCCATGCCGTACGTCGGCGTCACCGGCGCGGAATCCAATTTTTTTGTAGATGGCTTCGTGATCCCGGGATCGAGTTGGACTCCGGATTCGATCGGGTACGCCCACACGGGCGCGGTTAGGTGTCACTTCAGCCGATATTTACACCAACCGTACGTGAAGCGGGATTAATTCTCCCCATATCCGAGAGAGAGCACTTATTGGGCTGAATGAATTTTAGGCCCACTGTCACAGTTTGCTAGCATTGTTTCTGCGCGTCAGCTTCTTTCCCACATGCATACAGATGAAAACAAAAACTGATGATATCACCCACATGCAAGAGAAGTTCACATTAAGAAAATCTATAAATCATAAACTGTGCATCCAAATTAAATTTTGATTGCGTCAGTATCTTTTTTATGACAAGATCTTCAAAATAAGATCACACTTGCATATCTTTGCACGTTATTTTTAAAAAATAATTTTTAATACTAAATAATTAATTTCAGCTACTAGAAATAAATATTTTAACAACACGAACAAATAATTATTTTTTACGAACAAAAAACTAAAACATGATGAACAAATAATAATATAATATGAACAAAATATTAAACATAACGAACATTTGATTGTATAAATAATAATAAAAAAATGCATATCACGAACAAATGAATCATTCACACTGAACAATTTAATTTACAAAGTGAACAAATAATTTGGTAGTACGAAGAAATTAATTACATACAGATAATTTTACATGAGAACAAATGCATTTGCATCGTAAATTTATTTTTATAAACATATATACACATGCTAAACAAGTTAGCATATAAAGAAAATAAAATCATTTCACACAGTATACACTGAGCATGACTCACTCTAAATGTGAACAAATAGCTTATTTTTAAATATATATTGTGTACCTGAGAATAAATAAATAGATGTCAAGGATTGCAAAGAGAAAGGGAAATAAAAAAATAAGGAAAGAAATAGGAAACAGAACAGAAGAAATAAACATAAGAAAAATAAATAGAAAAGAATTATTTTGTTGCATTAGTTGTGACGGCAATGGGAAAAATATATAATTTTCTATTAAAGAATCTATAAAAAAGGAAAGAAAAGAAAATAGAAAAATTTAAGAAACAGAAAGAGAAAAAATAGAAAGAAAAGAGTTCAAAAGAGGAAAAAGAAAAAAAAGTGCAGTATTGTTGCATGCATGCATGCAGTCGGTGAGAGAAGCGATCACTTTTCTAATTTTCTACAAAGGAATAGAGAAGGATAAAAGCTGATATGTATGAGCTGCCATGTGTTGTTGGACTATTTTTCAGTGCGGCCCACCTTAGATTCCCTTCAGCTGATGGATCAGGTTCCTATCGTGACAATATATAGCTTTGGTGCGCCCACACCCACCGATGGATCATTCGGTTCCAGCAAAGAACATGTAGTCAGCAACATAGGCCAAAAGGCCAACTCAGCCCATCGTCAACAATGGGCTAGGCCAAGACACCAACATGAGGCCCATTCCGGAGGACCCAAAGTCGAGGGAGGTCGTGCCGCTCTCGAAACCTGGGTGGGTCCCTTCATAGAGAAGGATTCGCATGTAACACACCTGCCTTCCCTAAAAAAAATGTAACGCACCTGCCACTGCCGCGGGAGCTCGAGGGCGGCACCGCTTTCCCCGTAACACAACATGAGTATCGAAGAAGCAAGCTTAGGCTGTCCACAATGGCAGGAGCAAGAGCAAATTTGCTCTTGCCTCGTTTCCCACGCCCTCTCTGTCTACAGTGCCAAACAGTGCATCTACAGTGTCAAACAGTAGATTTACTCCTCCATTTCCTCCTATCGCTGTGGACGGTCTTACAAATGGCGACGGCGATGTGACTAGGTTTGGGGGAGGGCCCCTCCTCCTCCGGTCACGTCGTGTCGTCATGGATGGTGGAGCGACGATCCAGACCCACCAACTAGCATCCTACGCTTGGTTTAGTTGGTGAAAAATGGTTAGTTTGATAATGTAGTATATTTCATTATTATTTGACAAATAATATCTAATTATGAACTAATTACTCGTGCTAATCAGTTAGATTGTGTAATTAGTTATTTTTTCAGCTGCTTTTAATGCTTCATGCATGTGACGAGTATTATAAAAAAGTTTTAGGAACTAAACAAAGACCTATCTAGCGGGCAGACACCGTTTGCTGGCCGGCGCCCGCCGCCCCCTCATAAGACGTCGCATTCACACCTAGGGTGGTAAGTCTCTCACTCTCCAAGACTCAGGAGGAAGGCGATAAATAAAATAGATGGGCAACATGTAAGATAGATCATAGCAATCCGATCTAATGTATCGACCGGCACTACACAGGACGCAAGATATTACGCTTACAGTGGTCCGAATCTGTCTAAACTGCTCCGCCTCTCACCCGTTGCACAGGTGCATTCCTACGGCGTATTATACCACTAACCGAATATCTAAACGGGAGTTTTCATGAATCTCTATTTGCGGTACTCACCCACCGCCACAAGCTCTAAAACAAACTACAAATTGGAACATCGAGAATATATTGCAAATGCTAAATAGGCTAGCAAGTCAAATTAAAGAGGATAGTTTAGCATCCTCGGCTTCGGCTACAAATAAGCATGTGGACCGTGGATGAAGTTTTTTCCCTAAAAAAAAGTCTCGAGTGATTCATTCCTTCAAGAAAAGGAAAAAAAAAGTGTCGAGTGAGTTAGGCCAGACTATTTTTTCTCGCAAAAAAAAAAAGTTAGGCCAGACACGTGGGGACGTGGAAGTGGAACAGCGCCACTCCCCACGTGGCCGTGACGCGGTCCGCTCAAAGTCCACCGTGGACCACTTCGCCACCTCCTCCGTTCCGTTCTCTCCCCCCACGCCGCAACCGATCCCGCAGTTGCCGCCTCGCTCCGCCGCCGCTTCCGCCCCAGCCCCCAGGTGACTTCCACCGCTCCCGCGCCGCCCCGACCGCCGAGGAAGCGCCCCCCTCCCGATCCGGCTCGCGGCGCGCGGCCCCGCCCGCCCGCCCGGATCTGACGAGGTCGCTCGCTGCCGCGGGCGGTCGCTCCGGCCGCTTGGGTAGGGCTCGCGGCCGCGCGCGGGGAGGTGCGGAGCCTTCGTCAGGGGTCCGGGATGGCGGCGCCACCGGCGAGGGCCCGGGCCGACTACGACTACCTCATCAAGCTGCTACTCATCGGCGACAGCGGTCAGTGGCTTTCAAAAGACCCCCACCACTCAAACCTCTCGATTTCACTCGAGCGAGTTCTGAACGCGAAATTCGAATTCAGTTCCTGTTCGGCTGGATTGCACTGCATGCCTGTGTTGGGAGTTGGGACGGGGGATCCGGGAGGGGGTAGAGGGAGCCAGCCAAAAGCCCGCGCTGTTTCGATGATGACGTGGCAGTTACGAATTAGGTGAAACAGCGCGTTGCATTCCTACGTCGCGGTGGAATGGGGTTTGGGGTTGTCACTACTGATCAGTCATTTTGGCGATGGCACCCTGATAAATTTATGACGAAGTGATCATCCAAGCTCACGCAAATGCAAATCATGACTTATCTTGCTTGTTGGTCTAGCACTCTCTAGCTACTGCAGTAAGAGTGACTGAGGATTGAAATAACTCGATTCCAGATGATTCGTGATTGTTGCTAGTGCTTGATTTGATGGCAAACATTCCTTTGTAACTGTCTACCTGAAATAGTTAGTGGCCTTAGTATTCAGTAATGGAAGTGCCAAATATTTTATAGCTGTCTTTTTACTTTTATGTATGTCTGGCTATTCACCTGGATATTTTCCCTCTTTTAGTTTGTACTCCATCCGTTCCAAATTACAGGTCGTTTTGACTTTTCTAAATACATAGTTTTTTCTAGGCACCTAGGTAAGATATACACACCTATGTCTAGATACATAGCAAAAACAATGCACCTAGAAATGCCAAAATGACCTATAATTTGGAACGGAGGGAGTAGCTTCTTATGCACATGGGTTCAACCATTCAATCATGAAAGCATTACTGGTGCTGTTGAATTAAAATGAGTCAGTAAGCATATGATATGATCGTGAGTTCCTTGCCCAGTTCTAAATTGTGGTATGTTATTGTGTATAGCTACTGCTATTACCTAGCGATGGCTATGTTGTTAATTTGTGCAAAACCTCTAGGAAAAGTTTTGGAGGTTTTGGTAATTATAGTCCAAATTAATTATTGTTGATAAAAATAATAATATTATCTTTGGCACATGGTACAAGGCACAAAAGGTGTACTTTTTGGCATATCTGTTGCCGAGAAATGCGTATTCACTCTTTTATTTTGTCGGTTTTACTGTACTTGCTATTAGTACAGTTCTACAGTATTTATGAGCTCCCAATTCTAACGATTGATGTTTCACCAACCTTGCTCGGTGAAGCAAAACATATGATTAGTTGATTACTAGGTGTATATTCCATCTGTTGCTCTGAATTTTTTTGTGGCATGCATTGTTTCCATAAGGGATGAAACTGTGAAGTACTATCACGTAGCATTCACTTAGGAGAAGAAAGGAAAGTCTTTTCATCTGTTACGTAACCTTCAAAAACTTGGCTGGTAATGTATTACCTGTCCAACATTATGGATGGGATTTTTTTTTTCAGAGTTGAGAGTTCTCATGATATGTAAAGTTTACTGCTCAACTTTGTTAGTGTTGTTAGCAAGTATGGTTAGGCAGCAAAAACTATTTTCCTGAGGAAGCTCTAGAGTCTAGAGTGACCTGTTCACATTACAGTGGTCCAAGCGGTATTGTGGTACAGGTAGCATTTCATGGTGAAAAGAGTGGCATGATGTTGGTTACATATCTTACGAGGAATGCTACTGAATCAGACGTGGGTTTACACACTAACAAGACCAGTCTTAGTATGATATATCAAATGCGTTCTCATTTCTTGCATACAAAGAGTACCCTGATTTTGGATACCTGTTGCCTTCCCTACTTTCTAATAATTTTGTTCCCTTTTCCTTCAATATTTATGCATATGTATTGTTTATAGCTATAATTTCTGCAGTTTTTTGTTGATTGTTATGGCCTTCTGGCATGGTATATGTAATGGTATTGTTGCTTGTTCGTGGATTCACATGCACTACTCTGTTTGTCCCAAAATTAATGGCTCCTAATCATTTTAGTACAAATGACCTAACTAACTTAAAGTAAACATCATGTAGGTGTTGGGAAAAGTTGTCTCCTTTTACGGTTCTCGGATGGCTCCTTCACCACTAGCTTTATCACCACCATTGGGTAAGTGCTGTTAAAGTGTAAAAAAAATTGTTTACGAGTGGATCATTATTTTCGTACGAATGCCGTTATTTGGATGGTTCTAAAATACTTTCTGTTTTATTCTTCAAAAAGGATCGACTTCAAAATAAGAACAATTGAACTTGATGGTAAGCGCATAAAGTTGCAGATCTGGGATACTGCTGGCCAAGAACGTTTCCGAACTATTACAACTGGTACACAATATGCCTCCTTTGCTGTGGAGTGGAACTAAGTTGGTTTTTGAACTATTTGTGGTGAAAATATTCTGAAATTGTAAACTTTTTGACTATGCAGCCTACTACAGGGGAGCAATGGGCATTTTGCTCGTCTATGATGTTACTGACGAGTCGTCGTTCAACAGTATGTATTCTTCAACTTCACTCAATACTTCAATATAGTTGGTTCCCTCAACTGATCATGTTGTTATTTTTGACAGATATAAGAAATTGGATTAGGAATATTGAGCAACATGCTTCCGACAATGTGAATAAAATTTTGATAGGCAACAAAGCCGACATGGATGAAAGCAAACGGGTATTTCTGTTCATCTTTATTGTCTCTCACATTTCCTGTCCATCTTATTCTGCATTCCTATTTGAGATTTCGTGTAGTTTAATGTTCAGTTTAAGATGAAAAATGGATCTTCTTTTGTGATTGTAATGAATGTAACTTCATGTGATAAACTAGTGCACGTCTAATGGTCATCATGTGTATATTCATGGCCTTGCCTTTTTGAATGACCCTATTGTTTGAATACAGGCTGTACCAACATCTAAAGGGCAGGCTCTTGCTGACGAGTACGGCATCAAGTTCTTTGAAACGGTTAGTTAGTTTTTGACATTTCTGCTGCTAACCCTACACCTATTCTAACTTGAAGGAAAGAACTTGATGGTGTGCCTCGTGATTGCTGTTTCTGCAGAGTGCAAAGACCAACTTGAATGTGGAGCAGGTTTTCTTTTCAATAGCAAGAGATATCAAGCAAAGGCTAGCGGAAACCGACTCGAAGCCAGAGGTGCAACTTCAATCTTGTTCTTCCTTTTAAACTAACGATCTGCTTCGTCGAACCTTAACGATTAAGTCATTCTGTGGGTTTAGGAGCGTACGATCAGTATTAACAGACCTGAGGACGCTTCAACACCACAGAAGTCAGCATGCTGCGGGTCCTAACTCCTGAGTGGGTTATGTTATCACACGGAGGATAAGATAGTGGTGATACCATGCTTGTAATTTACCCTTTTCTCTGGCTATCATCACGTGGTTCGTGAGCAATTGCTTGGGTTCAGATTTCTGTGTTTCACTGTGCACAATTTTAGCTGTAACACTGGTAGAAATGCAAACGGTCGCGAGTCAATGTTCTGGTGTGTGTGCAGAACAGCAAATCTATTGTGAGACCGTTTCATTTCTAATCAATATATACACGTAACTTTGCCCTAGTGATTATCAAAATGCTTGCTGAATTGTTACAATTAGGGCTTGTTCGGTTGCATACGGTTTCATTCCGGTCACGGAATGATACATAAGAGATATAACAAGAGATCCGGATTTATTCCGGGTCGGAAACTACTTGCAACAAAATAAGTTCACAATAGATACAACAAGAGACCCGGAATCAATCCATGAGTTTAGAGATGGGGAATGAATCCGGGTCTCTTGTTATATCTATTATGAACTTATTTTGTTGCAAGTAGTTTCCGACCCGGAATAAATCCGGGTCTCTTGTTATATCTCTTATTGTTTTTATCATTCCGGGCCCGGAATGAAACCGGGTGCAACCGAACAAGCCCTTAGTTTGACACGCTGATGTTTATTCTCAACAAATGCTAAGTGAAAGGTATAACTCATTCTGGAAAAGATATATTTGCAGGAAACATTGGTGAGTTCATCTCATGGGTGGTCAAGAGTGAGTCTTGCCCAAAACATTTTCTCCTACCTTTCACTGGGAGCTTAAGTTTAGAAAAGAAAATGCTGGCTTTTCTTTGAGCACATCTCTCTGCCGCCATTCTTTGTATATATGCACCGAAGCCAAGAACCATCCATTCTGCAAACCTCCTGAATACCTTCTCCTCCACCCATCCCCTGCAGGATGCACCACCCATTGCTTCATAAGACAGGGCAGCAGGGCCCTCTCTTCTCCTTCCATTATTACACAAGCAAAGAATAAGCACCAAGCATGGCAGGAGCCAAGCTCAACGTGACCGTCCTCGGCATTTTCCTGGTAGTCGCCCTCCTCCTGAGCGGCGGCGCCGCCATGGAGGGGACGATAGACTACCACGCCATGGGCGCCGACGAGGAGCCTGGCAAGGACAGGGCGCTCTTCCGCCCCGGCGACGTCGCCAACAAGTACACGCGCGGCTGCGAATCCAGTGAGGAATGCAGGGGCAAGTGATGGTCAGATACATCGAGGGGAAGGGAAGATGCAGTCCCACTCCTTCGCATGCTGCTTTGCATATTTTCTTTTGTTTTTATTACATTGGTTTTCCGAAAAAAAGTTGAAGGAAAAGTTTGGTCTTTCATTGCACGAACATGTGGTGAGATCATGAGCATTGACCGTTGTGGATCGCGCTTGGTTTTAACTCGCACATTGACATTGTTTTGCTGTGTAAGTGCAAGCACATTGTTTTGCTTCGTAACTACAAGCACATTTTCCTTACGAAATCCAAATTTTATAAGGAAAACAAAATGGCTATGCAGGCCATCCACTTGTACATTATCAAGAAAATAAATAGCCATCTAGAACTTCACCACGTCTTCCATTTCCCTGTCTAATTGCTCTCTATAAGATGCCAAGTCTAGCTTGTTGGCACAGCTACAATTCTATTTTTTCTTGCCTAGAGCCCAACTTCTAAGAAAGGTTGACTCAGGTTTTGCATAAAATCCGATAGGTAAAATTCTTTCTTCCTAAGGTTTGGGAGTTAGCTGACTGAGGATTTGTTGTCAATTCAATTTCAGTTGGGATCAATAGTTATATTTCTAATTTTTTATCTACTAAAGTGAAAATACAAAAAAAATTCAATACGAGAGGTGTAAAAGATTATAAAACAAAGAAAAAGTAAAAGGACAAAAAAAAACCAATATAAGAGAATGGTAATTTGATTCATATTGTGGGAAAATATAAGTGCCAGCTGCCCAGCTTTATATAAAGCAATAATGTAACATATTATCTCATACCTCGAACCATGTACGGGTTATAGAGCAATATGCTAACGAGAAAAAAGAAACATACATGAGGGCAGGTGAAGTGCAATGTTATTCATGCTGTCATACCAAAAAGTATTATATTTCATAAAATTTTATGTCCCTTGCAAGTGGTTATAAGCAATCTAATAAACTATTTTTCCGAGAAGCAAAATGTCAAACAATTCATCTCATACCCATCATTCATATTACTCGGACAATCTCCCGTATTACCGAGAGCGGTTACCTGTAATTATTATAGACGCAAAGGATAGAATACTTGGTAGAAAATCACTCCCTTCATATTAAACCTTATTTCACGAAATAAACGAACCACGCTTAAATCAAATAACAAGTGTCTTTTATAAAATAAAATTAAGATTTTAGTAGGGTTTTTGGCAAATTAACCTAGTAGTGTGGTTTTGAAGTGGCACGTGAACCGCGATTCCATTCTGAGGATCGCGCGCTGCTTTGCTTCTCATTTCTCAACAATCGATCTGACACGCGGGAGCGCCTCCTTCCTTTTTCATATTTTTCTAGCGTGGAGCGCTCCTCTACTTTCTTTTTTCTTCCGACCAAGTTTGCTGCTCACGATGCAGGTTTTCGTGGCCCACGATGCGCAGTCCCCACCCGCTGTTAATTTTCACCCACCCCACGTGAGTGACGTTATTTTCTCTTTTCATTTTTTCCTTTACGTTCCATAATTGTTGTTTTTTTCCAGATTTTTCTTTTACCTTCTATATGTCTGAAGTTTTCCTGACAACTTTTATATGGAAATTATACTAAAAAATTATACCAAGACTTTGTGCTTGGAAGTTGCATGATAAATTTGTGCGTACAAAAGTTGTGTGAGAAATTTTTCGGATAACATCTTCGTACAATTTGTGCTAAAAAGTTATCCTCTATAAGTTATTTTAGAAAACTACACATTAAATTTTGTATGCACTGTGAAAGTTGTGCTAAAAAACATTAATTTCAAATTGTTAAGAAAAAAATATACATAAAAGTTATGTACATCATAAAAAGTACATGATAAGAATCTGGCTTCAGTGAAGATGTGCAAAAAAATTATACTTGCAAATTATATATATAGGTTATAATGTTCCAAAATTGGAAAAAATTGTCCGAGAAGTCTTCCTAATTATATTTTTCCATAGGAATTGTGCTGAAAAATTATCCTCTGCAAATCTTTTTAGAAAAAGTTATCTCGATAAGTTGTATTTTTATAAGCTTACGACGAACTTATGCCCCAAAGTTGTGTAAGAAGTTTTAGTGAAAGTTATGTTCAAAGTTATCATTTAGTTAGAAGACTAAAAAAAATTATGCGTACAATTTGTCCCTGCCGTGTTAAAAGATTATCCTATAAATAGTTGGTTTGAAAAATTATGTGTAAACATTATAAGTATCATAAAAGTTATGCTGAAAAAATGTTATTTTGTAGCTACGTTGAAAAAATATCACTTGATATTTGTCTTCAAAAAGTTGGAACACATATATTAGAATTAACTATCTAAAAGTAAAGAAAGAAATTTATTTGGAAAGGAAACAAGCGTGGTACGACTCCTGGCGGCTGGCGCGCGCTGATTATTAGGTGCGCTGCTTGTCTGCGGAAGCAAAAAACGGAAAGAAAATGACGACACGGAATCCAACAATGGAAAATTTTGCCCTGTTCGAAATCGTTTGTTAGTTTGGCTGCTGGGGCGCGCGCGCTAACTAGCAAGCCCGCACGTGAACACCAGCAAAAGCCCGTTCACTCCGAATAGCGAGGAAAGGAAGGGAGCTCGTGCCAGTGTGCCACACCCGCACCCGCCACCCGCCCTCGCCCGCAGTTCACATCAGCCGCCGCCGCCGCAGCAGCAGCAGCACAGCGACGTCGCCGCCGTCCCCCCGCTGCCGGGCCGGTTCCCTTCCAGCCGCCGGGGGCCATGTCGAGCGGCCTGGACATGTCCCTGGACGACCTCATCAAGCAGTCCAAATCCCGGCCCAAGTCCAACCCGGCCTCCTCGTCGGGGCCAGCCCGCCGCGCGCCGCCGCCCGCCCGCGCGGCGCCCTACCCGCCGGCCGCCCCCAAGGTACGCCGCGTCGCGCCCCGCGCCCTCCTTGCCCCCCCCCCCCCCCCCACCCCCGGGTTCACCCACCTCCGCCCGAAAACCCTAACGCTGCCGGCGCCGGCCCGTGCCCACCCAGGCCCACCGCGCCGCCGCCGCCGCCGACTCGCCCTACGGGGTCTACTCCGAGCACATCGCCGCCATGGCCGCTGTCGTGCCGCCGCAGCCGGCCGCCGCGAGGTCGCTCGAGACGGGGACGAAGCTGCACATCTCCAACCTTGACGCCGGCGTCACCGTCGAGGATGTCCAGGTGCTACCCGTTCTCCTGTTGCTTGGCAGTTCACTAAACAAGTCGGCAGTTGGTTCGGTCCTATATATCGTGCTGTTTCTGAAGGACATAGTCTCCCTGTTTGTTTTATTAAGTGAGCTCAGAGACGCTGTACTTTCATGTCATCATGTGAATGCAATCTAGCCGTACTAAGTCCTATCACTGCCAAATTCTGTTTGAATGATGTAGTCTTAGCTGTTTGTTGTAATGCTTTTGTTTTGAACCTTTGGTGACATTCAGTCATTGGAGGAATGACATTTCACTAATTTCCTGTGGTTTGGACTATGCTAGATGCCCTTAAGCTTTTTCAACTGGGTTGGCTTGTGCTTGACTTTGGTTTGGGGAATGGGTGCAAGGGGATGAAGGAAAACATGCTTGGGAGAGTAGAAAGGAATCTGAAATGAATTCTCTCATTTCCTTTCCTATTGTATTCTGGTACATAAGGCTCTTGCTCTCTTGGTTGGGTGGTTGTATGGCTCACGCCTATATGTATATTTAACATTCTAAATGCTTACATAAATCACATGTACATACACATACTTTTGAATGTCATACTTAATTAATTTCTGCAAATTCATTGTTAACCTTTTCTAAATCTTAGCTTTTTCTCTGAGCATATAATCATGATTGATGTGATTGCAGCTGATCTATTATGTTGTTCTGTTTCATCAGGAACTCTTCTCGGAGGTTGGCGAGCTCAAACGTTACTCAATGAACTATGACAAAGATGGGACATCCAAGGTTTATTGTTGATTGTACTATCTCTTTCACTATTATTAGCATTTTCTTGTTGTGGATTTCGTTGAAACCTTCATTTTCTTAGGGAACTGCGGAAGTTGTCTTTGCAAGGAAGGTGGATGCTTTGGATGCCATCAAGAGATACAATGGCGTTCTACTTGATGGGAAGCCAATGAACATAGAGCTCATCGGAAACAATGCCGAACCACCTCCCATGCCACCAGTAATACACAACCGTCCTTTGCAGAACTATAATGATATCCATAGCAGGTTAGTCACACCAAATTCTTTCTGTTATCTGTCGTTTTCAGTCCGTGCTAATTACGCTTTTTTATGGCTTGCATTGGGGGTGCAAAAACTTGTATGAGTAAACTTTTTGATAAGATTACTTGATACTCCCTTCGTCCCAAATTATTAGTTGTTTTAGCTTCTCTAGGTACATAGTTTTCGCTATGCATTTAGATATATGTTATGTCTAGGTGTATAGCAAAACTTATGAATGTTGAAACCCCAAAACGACTAATGATTTGGGACTAAGGGAGTAGTACTAAAGGCATGCTGCATCGAAACCAATTTGGATTTTGGTCAAATGATGGAGTGGGTGAATCTGCAAAGAAATAGATGTTTGAGTCCAATAAAAAAACCTTGACCAGTGGGGAAAAGACCGCCCCCACGGCATTGGACTAAGAAGAAACCTCAGCCAAGCCAGGCGAGAAAACCCCTTAACCCAGGCTTCACCCCATAGGGCCGCACCGTAACCTGGGCCAACCACGACCCACTATGTTAGTGATCATTGCAACTACCCCCTGGTAGGAGGGACCAAACCAACCACAGGTGCCACAGGCTGGTGCCCTGCCACTATTTTTTGGGTTGCCAGCGAGTTTTTTTTTCTGCCACCAGGATTTGAACCCTGGTTGGTGTCTTCCTCAACTGGGAAGCTTACCACTACACTGCAGGAATGTTGGCTGTTTCAGTCTCATGCATTCAATGATGTTTGGAAATGTGCAAAAGTATTTACTTCAGACCAATTTAACAAGGTTATCATTTAGTTTTACTGACATCATGTCCCCCTACTCTCAGTTCTACAGCTATTTTGTTTATCCTACTGCTCTAAGATAGTAAGAAGATATCATTTGCAAGCACTATAGCAGTTGGCTAGAAATGTTATGTTATAGTGTTATGGTTGCTATGTTTCTTGTAATGCAGCTCATGTTTTAGTTCGTCATGTTCAGACTTCAAACAATCAACCCATATTTAGAAAAAAATGCTTAATTTTTTTATCTGGCTATTTCGGCCTGTAATATAGCTTGTGCTTTTGTTCGTCATGTTCAGATAATCAAATATTTTTAGAATTGTTTGATGAGTTATGTGGCTATTTCGGCCTGTTTATGAACATGGCTCTAATTATTCGTCTCTTTATTAGGGAACTTCAATCCATAATAAAAGTGAGAATATTATGAAATGTCCTATGTCTATTGCGAGAGATATGGGAGGCAGAACAGCCTTTTTGTGTGTTGAGAAAGGGAGGGGGGGTACCTGTGGATAATTGAACAGAGTAACGGACCTGAAATAAACAAATGCAAGATTTAACTAAATACCTTCATAGAACTGTCCATTGTTTATAATTACCCGCTAGTGCATTTCTAAGCTTGTTTTGTTAGAATTGTGCTATAAGAAGCAACAGGACCTTTTCATTTTATCATGGCTCATGCTGGAATTGAGGGGCTGGGTTATCTGGTCAGGAAGTATATACAACCAGTCATTTGCTTTGAGTGTTATAAATTATTTGTACGTGCACTGCGATGGAACAAGATTATTTAGGTGTGCAACTGCGTTCTGATCACCCAACAATTTGCACATGCATCTTTTGTGAATTTTGCTTGAGGCCTGTATGATTGATTTTAAAAATGTATGTTTTCTTACATTTGGAAATGCTGTTAACATGCATCACTATGCAAGGCTGGAAAGTGAAAACTAGAAATGGCAATGCCAGTTTTTCTCCATGTACTCCCATCCGGTATACAGCAAGCCCATTACCACTGTTGCCCCATCCCTCCACTGAAGAACATATATGTTTAGTGTAGAATTGTAGTACCACAGTATCATAAGACAGGTTCCTGCAGTAGAAATAATTGTTTCCTTCATTTTTGTATTCACCACAACTGGAACCATAGGTCCATAGCGCCATCTCAAGCCAAATGAAAAAAAAAATCCATCAAACACCACAGGTGGTTCATTCTTATAGCCTATATAGGTCACTAGAGTTGGTACACCAGGCAAATGCTCTAGCAGCTACTTCATGTAGGAAATATTCAACTTGCCAAGAGCAAACAGTACTATCCCTACCAGGCGCATTCACCTTGAAAGTTTGTGCGACATGTCAACTTGCATGCAGTTGGGAGTTGTGTGCTGGTTAAGGATGTTACAAGAATGAATACTGTTAACCTGTATATACCATGCATTTTAGAAGCTCTTCCCTCCTATGGTAGCTGTTATGGTGCTTCACTGCTTCTTATATTGTTAGAATGTTAGTTATGGCATGGACCTTGATAGCTTGTGTGCTACATATATTTGGTCACACAAGTGTATGTACAATGACGGTGCAACACAGCCATCTGGTGTGGTCGTTTCCATCCCTGCTGTCTGTTGCAATTTTGGTACTAACCCACAATGGGTCCCATCCATCCATCCATCCATCCATGATAGATGATACAGCATATATTTGCATGCATCACTGGTGTTATTCCCACCATGTAGTCATAACATTCTGGTCATTCTGTTTGCAGTGTGCCTCAAAACCAAAGAGGTGTTCTGCGAAGAGCACCTCAAAGCAATGGTCGTGGTGGAGGCAGTAGTCAGAGCAGTGGTGGTCGCGGACAAGGGAAAGGCCGAGGGCAGGACCGGAACCGCACGCCCCTATCTGCGGCAGATCTTGATGCTGAACTGGACAATTACCATGCATCGGCAGTGAAAGAGAAATGATGCTCTGGCGTCCTGCTTATTGTACTGGTGGGAAGGTGCTGAGGTTGCGGCTTTGTTTTAGAAGTTTGAGGTTGTTACTATCCTAGCTATAGTGTTTTGTACTAGATATTTTTTTCCGCATAGTTATAGAACCATTCAGATATATTGTTTGTGCACTACGATTCTGGTGTGGACCATAATTGATCCAGTTAGTACTACATCCAGGATGTAAGTTATGCTAATTTGCAGCCCTGTAGGCACGGTTGAGAACAAATGCAAACCAACGGTTTCGTCTGTGCTACTCTGGCTCTAACCCGGTGCTTTAGCTGACCTTCTATTTGCATGTTCTGACACGAGCCAGACATGTTAAAAAGTTAAGTTGATCTTGAATCCCTGTGTTCTGCGCTGTATATAGTTTTGCAGTTGTCTTTGTATTCTGTTCGCAACGATATCATATTAGGGGTCTGTTTGACAGAGCTAAGATAAGCGGAGCTGTGCTGATCAGCAGTTTTTAAGTGAGACTCTGCAATGGACTAAGATGATGGGTGCATGAAGTTTATTTTTAGAGAATCACTTTTTAACCATACAATCACTTCATATAGAGAATCGTTTATGGTTGGATCTCAAGAAATAAAATCAATATTAGTGAAATGTGTTTTAAGAGAAATTTGAGAACTTTTAGTTAGTTTGTTGAGATGGTGTTTAGCGAAGACTATCGATTAGTTGTGTGGTGCAACAAATTATATGGTTTATTCCCGTGTTAGTTGGGTACCTCAAAAAAAAAACTTGTGGCAGGTGAGTAAAATCCGGTTTAGTAAATCTAAATCGCTGATCCAAACAAGCCCTAGGTGTACTCAACAGGCCTGAAGTTAGGTTTCGTTTAGTTAGAAAACCTGAACTAATTTATAAAAGCGTAACACAATTAATTCGGTTACTTTCGTGATCTCAGTTCAGAGATGACAGTGAGCTTAAATGGTTCCTGAAACGCAGGGACAACCTGTCCCTGGCCGAGAACAAAACGCAGTATAATAAACAAACTAAACAAAACGAAGCAAATCCTATTTCAACGGCTAAAAACATTCCTAGAAACAAGATCGAATAGATCCGTTGAAATAGTATAATTTAATCAAATTTGAGGAAACCACTTTCTAATCCCTGCACTTCATTGTCACTCAGGAAGTGACAAATCAAAATAATTGTTTCAATGACTCCAAAGAATTGATTCTGCTAATAGCACCACGCTCTAACCTATGATCTTTCTAATGGCACCAAGCTAGCTAATCTATAATTCTACCTAACCTATGACCTTCTTCTTCTTCATCCTAATGACACTCCCTCACATGACGTGTTTATGAGGGAACACGTAGATGGGGCTCCTCACATGGTGCCTCCCGTCGGACCAGACGACGGACGCCGACGCGCCCATGGTGCCGTTCGCCGGCAGCAGCGTGCCGGAGACGCTCACCTTGAAGCTCAGCTTCTTGGTGCCAGCGCTGAACGCGAGCTCGTCGGGCGTGACGGCGACCTCGACGCCGGGCACCGTGGTCACCGTGGCGCGGTACACCGAGTCGGCCGGGCCGACGTTGGTGACCGTCCGGGGGATCTCGGCGGCGAATCCCACGCCGTAGTTGAGCACGGGCACGGCGATGGACGGGTAGTTGAGGTCGCCGACGGCGCCGGCCCTGGCGGCGGCCGAGCAGGCGGCGGCGGCGGCCCTCCGGCCGGTCATGGCGGCCAGCTGCGATGAGTTGTAGCCCTGCGCGCAGAGGAAGCCGACGTAGTCGTCCTCCCCGGCGTCGTACACGAGCCCCGGGTACCGCGCGCGCATCGGGTTCACCTGCCCGGCGCCGTACGCGAGCTCGGCCTCCGGCTCGCCGGAGCCCATCGGGATCGCCGTCGTCATGAGCGCCGACAGCACGGCGGCGTGCGACCACCCCGGGTGCACCGACTTGACGTACGCCGCCGCGCCCGTCACGTGCGGGCACGCCATGGACGTGCCCGAGATGATGTTGTACTTGGCCTTCCGGGAGTCGACCTCGCTGCCGGACAAGCTCGCCGCCGGCGTCCACGCCGCCAGGATGTCCACTCCCGGGGCGCTGATGTCCGGCTTCAGGACGCCGTATGTGACCCTGTTCGGGCCCCGGGACGAGAACTCCGCGACGCTCGGCGCCGCCGCGTCCTTCACCGTCACGCTCTTCTTCACGGTCACCATGGGGTGGCTGCGGCGGCGAACAAATAGCATGTCAGAGCGGCTAAGTAGAAATCAAAGCAAGGTAATGCATGGCTGGCGGCGGCCATGGCGGCTCGCCGGCAGGCGGCGGCGGCTGACCTGGTGCTGTTGTAGTAGTCGACGATGTGGTTGAACTCCTTCTCCAAGACGATGACGACGGGGACCGCGAAGGAGAAGGCGGTGTCCTTGTCCTGGTCGGCGTAGCTGTAGACGATGGCCCCGTCGGCGCCCGTCTGGCTGATGGCTTCCGTGCTGATGAAGGCATCCTCGCCGCAGAGGAGCACGGCGCCCTTGTACCTCTTGCCGTCGAGCTGGTCGTGGTCGCAGCCGCCGGGGTCCGTGAGGAGCGACGACTGCTTGCCGAGGTTGGGGAAGACGGTGATGGCGGTGCCCACGACGCGCCGGCCGTTGCCGAGGACGAGGTCGCTGATGATCTTGCGGTCGGTGGAGGTGGCCGCGACGGAGATGGTCCACGGCGCGACATTGCAGACGGAGCCCATCGCCGGCCCGCTGTTGCCTGCGGAGGTGGAGACGACGACGCCGCGCCGCGCCGCGTGGAACGCGCCGACGGCCAGCGTGTCGGCGGGGTAGTCGAGCGCCACGGCGGAGCCCAGGGACGCCGAGATCACGTCCACGCCGTCGGCGATGGCGTCGTCGAACGCCGCCAGGATGTCCTCGGACGCGCAGCCGTCCTCCCAGCACACCTTGTAGACGGCCAGCCGCGCGCCGGGCACCGCGCCGCGGGCCGTGCCGCCGGCGAGCCCGCCAAGGCTGGCGCCCGCCACCGCCCGGCCCGCCGCCGTCGACGCCGTGTGCGTGCCGTGGCCCTCCCGGTCCAGCACCGACAGCGTCGTGTTGCCGCCGTAGTACGACCGCGCCCCGATGATCTTGCTGCATGCGATCGATGATGAGAATGTGTGATGGATCAATGCAAAAATGATATATAGAAAGCTGCTACGTACTTGTTGCAGGATGTGAAGTTCTTGGAGCAGACGCCCTTCCACTTGGCCGGCGGCGGCGGGAGGCCATCGTCGGAGAAGGACTCGGAGTCCGGCCAGACGCCGGTGTCCACCATGCCGATGATGACGTCGTTCTCGAACTTGAGCCGGGTGCGGTCGTTGTGCAGCGGCACGCCGAGGAAGTCCCAAGACCTCGTCGTCTGAGGCCTGTACACCACCTTCTCGTGGATGGACAGAACGCCATCCATGCCTGACATTCCATCCAACAATCAGCTAGTAGTTAGTATTATTAGACACTAGACAATGATCAAACTTCATGATCAGGTAGACAGATCTTCTTTTTTTATCGCGGCCGTGCCTGAGCACGTTTTTGATTAAGAGGGATCAGGTAGATTGATCTACACTTGCAAATAATTCACTGAAAGTGTATGTAGATTGGATCTAAGACAGAAGTTGCTGCAACCAATATGCAATTCGATCTAGCTTGTGTATGTTTACCGGCGAGCCTGTTCCTCTCGTCGTCGGTGAGCCTGGCCGCGAAGCCATGGAGGCTCCTCGAGTAGTGGTAGACCACCCGGTCCGCCGCACTCGAACTGAACGAACACAGCAACTCGATCACCAAGTCATCATCAGATCGATTGAACAACTGCAGCAAATGTACTTGTACGCATGCATGAACACGACCAACTAACTAACTTACCTGTCGTCATCGAGCACGCCGGCGATCATGTCGTGGTGGAACGCCGCGACGGCCGCGCCGGCCTCCGCCTCGGGGAGCTCCGCCGTCGCCGGCTGCCTCTCCGTGAACACCACGTACACCTGCACGCCGGCCGCGCGCGACAAGAGATTCAGATCAGATACGCACGAACTACTGATGGCCGGATGAAGATGAAGTAGCTAGCGACGACGACGGTGCAACAGATTGCTAAAGCCCGCGTGTCGATATGAGCACTGACCTTGGTGCTGTCATCGCCGCGGCAGGCAGCCGCGGTGGCGGCCCTTGCTCCGCCGGCGGCGGGGCTGTGGACGGCGGCGGCGTGGCAGAAGAGCACGCCGAGGGCGGCGAGGAGGAGAAGCAGCGGCGGCGGCGACGTGCGTGTCGCCATTTTCGCTGCGCGGCTGGTGGAATGGTTGGATGCTACGTGACGGTGCCGGCGTGTATTTATAGTGCTTTGGCCCTCCGATAAGTTAACAACCTTCCCTGATTTTCTTTTCTGGTGGTTATTATCTCAGATTTGTTCCTCATCAATCATCGATCGAGGAGTTGCTTTTCTGTCGATCATCATCCAGAGGCGTCCCATTGGCGTGGGACGGGTCCGATTGGCGTGGGACATATGTGAGCATCTCCAAGACCTCTTGTATTTATAAATAGTTATTAAAATCCTGATATAAATATTATGTAAAATGAAATAGCTAGCAAAAAAAAGATGAAATCCAATAGTTTTTTTTAAAATCTAAAAAGGAATGGCTAGCGCTCAGCGCTAGGCAAAGATGACTAGCGGCACCCCCTGGATAGAAAACGAGGATAGAAGACGAGGTAGATAGAGTTTCTGTTAGATAGAAATTTTTTGTCTTCCTTTTCTTTTTTTTAGAAAACTCACCCAAGATACAAAAGCTTTTGGAGATGCTCTGAGATCGATTCATGTATACTTGAGTTAAGTTGTGCCCGATTGCGATAGCAAACGCGGTTGTAGATTGATATCACAAGGTTGTGATGTCACACGCGCCCGAGGCCGCCATGTTGTTATTGCAAGACTAGCATAGATGTACGTGAGTGCGTCCCGCGCGTGACTATAAAAAGTTTAGCAAAATGATTTAAGATTTTGTAGATAATAAGAATAGATTCGAAATGAACATATTTTTTTATCGCAAGAGAATTGCGCATCTTTGTATTAAGATAGAAAAAAGAGAGTTTTTATAACGCGCTAGAGTGTACCCCTTGCAGTTTAGTTTTGTATTACACGTAACGAGAACAACAAAAGATGAGAGACTAGTGATAGTGAACTACTCTCTCCCGAGACAATCCAGCGCTACTACTCCTGCGGCGACCCAATTTTCAGCTTCGAAATAAACATATAGATCCACGTAATTAATATATACTTCTTCTGTTTCAAATTATAGGTTGTTTGACTTTTTTAACCCCAAGTTTGACCACTCGTCTTATTCAAAAAATTTAGGCAAACATAGTCAAATTTAAGTATTTTTTGTACAATTTCTATTGATGAAGCAAGCCACACCAAAAATTCTAATTCTTTTTTTAAGTCAATTCTTGCCCCCAAAGTTTGACACGAAAATAAAATAGCATAAAAATAGAAGAAGAAACATGTTTTTTTGTAGTTATGATTAATGAAGAGAGAGTATAAATCTCTAGTTTTTTTGTTCACCATGGCTAACGTGCCCACGCATGCTCAGGAACCAGTTTACCTAAGTTCGGCTTAAACGCCCGCAACACCTACGTTACAATCTACTTATGCTTTCGTCCTCGCTTCATATAAAAGAATTAACTTGAGGTTGCAATGCTTCTTAAAGTTGGATATTTAAGTTAGCTCATCTCACTCTCAACTTTCCATTTGGGACAATTCTTAAGCTACCAAACCTCATGCATGGTACTCCAATCTGACCCATGGGTTGGATGTTACAAATGGTCGCCATAGCCCCTTCTTCCCTCTCCCTCTTCCCACCATCTAACAAAGCAAAAGTTTGGCCACGGCGGACAGGGTTCGGAGGACCACGAACGCCCGTGCCCCTCCACCTGATCTGTGTCTTCCTCCCGCCAGGTTTTGCTTTTCATTAACGGGGCGAGCACTCCAGCTTTTGTTGCTGTACAATGATGACGGTGCATGTAACAACAGCTTGCAGATCGCCAGTTTGGACTCGAACTCGAGTTTATAGCAACCTGACATACCAAATCTGCAAACAACAATCCTTCATGGATTCAGAAGGGGAGAAACGATTAATATCGACTTTTCAAGCACAACAAACTTGCAGATATACACTTGTTATTCTTACTGGCATATTGAATACTTCATTTGTTTCAACATACACGCTGGCTTGTAAATTTTGTTTCAGTGGGTATTCCTTCACATTCACAGGAAACGGTGCTACAAGGCACTACTCTTTTGCTAATGCAGCCTCACGCGGAAATTACATTCTCCTCAGATTGTCCAACCTTGCCTGCAAATCGGCGTCAATTCCACTGTCAGCGTTCCCGGCGCTTTCAGCCTGGGCAACCTTTCCAGCAGAAGCAGGCTGAGCAACAGCAGCTGATGGGGCTCCAACAAGCTGCAAATATACGGAAGATGATTTTATATACAGTATTCTCCCATCAAACATCAATCCATGCAGACCCAGAAGCATCAGTCTCGACCTAGCAGTTGGCCATAATGGCACTTACTTTTAAAGTCTGACTTAGCATCAAAATGGTTCTGATTTTGCTTATTTCAATTATTCCTAGCTTATCCAATGTTGGATGTAATAAATTTCTCAAAAAACAAATGGTAGAGCTATTTCTAAAATGTACATATAATATTTATTGAGCAAAGATCTGGAAATCCTAAAATAATTGGAAGCAGATTCAAAAATGCATATTGGCACTGGATAATTGTTCGAAAGGTAAAACCAGGAACTGTATGAGACTGGGTAGGACAAATAATATTACGGTACCACCTGATACAAGTGAGCAAAATAGTAGACTAAATATATCCCCCAAAGAACTGCCTCAAAATTGGGATGGTAATACTAAGCTATCCTGAAGATGAGACCATTAACCATAATTTTATTTCCTTTACGTAATTAAAGAGAAAACCACAGTCCTCTCTGCCTCAGGTAGAGTTGAAAGGTTGGACAGAAATATTCTCGCTACTAGTAGGCACAGCAGAGGACCATAAATTCATGGTCTTATCCTATGCAACCTCTTGGCTTAATCAAGGATGGTACATTTAGAAGACCAATCTACGCTCTAACCTCCAGTATGCACTCATGACTTGTGAGAAGATAAAACCCCAAAATAACTCACCTCTTGGTTGATATCAATGCCAATTTCATCAAGCACTTGATTCACAAGCTCCTCGGTTTCTTCTTCTTCCTCGTCTCCTTCCATAGCATCATCTATGGCATCTCCCATCACCTCGCTCACCATCTCCATCCTCTCATTTTGTCGTTCAAACTCTTGCATTATCTTCTGCAATCCTGGCAAATTTAGCTGCCTATTCATTTGAGCCATTGCTTTTGTAACACCCTTCATAGCATCACCCATAGCTTGAGTTGATTTTAGTGTCTGCAACAGTTGCACAACTAAAATGTTAAGAAGGGCAAATGGATGCAATGCAAAATTTAAGATACATAAGCATAAGAAGCAAATTTAACATTTTAGCTTCAGGTCTTCAGCCAAAATGCAGAATATACAGTTTTCAGTTAGAAAATTAGAATCGTATATGAAACCGTTTCGCTATTTTGTAAGGTTTAATGAATTGAAAATGAGACTACTTCAGATCAATTTAATCATACAAAATTGTGAATTTCTAGTTAGTTTTTTCTACAACTAACTAACAACACAATAGGACAATACAATGCTATAGAAAACATATGGCAGTTTGGTACAGCAAAAATAAAAGTACCACACTGGTACATCACTAGACCAACATAAACTGAAGATGACTTACCGCAGCATCACAGCAATATTTGGTAAGGTGATTAAGGCATCAATATAGAGAGAGGATAAGACAAAACACATGGTTACCTGAACTCTTAGAGAAACTCCTTGGAGCTGGGATTTAAGTTGATAGAACTTTGTTATCTGATGCCGGGTACGAATAAGATCTTTGGCCATTACTTTGACAGCTCCCTATATCAGTAACAAAAAATTAGCACGCAAACACAACAGGAAAAATGTATGAAATTGCAACACGTACACTGAATTTCCATGTACATTTAATAAACTACAAGAAGCAAGACATCGACGCAAGGATTTCTAGGTTAATATTACTAGGCCATTGAAGTAACTACTTGATAATTTAATATAGAACTTTTTGAGCCCTAAGCTGGCCTTCAAGAGCTAGCTATGGTCTTGTAAGCTTGTGAGTGAAATGAGTCTATGACATGAAAATATGTGGTACACCATAGTTGTGTGTTGCCTAACTCTGGCTAACCAAACTTTCAGGTCGTAAGGTAAAATGAAAATAGGTAAATATCTTAATGTTTCCCCACACATCGCAACTGTTGGATATAAATATTTTCTACAAAATTATATCATCAGATATGATTGGAAGTTGAAATGTAGGGGACTATTCTAAAAAAATGATAGTAACAGCAGAATCAGAATATGACTTTGAAGTTCCAAAAAGTACCAAGTTCATACCATCTGGCCTTCTTTAGCTGTTTTCTTGATCTCAGTGATGAGCTTTTTCTCCTGGGCCTGCAATCCTTGCCTCTCCCGCTCAATTTCCCTGATGGATCGATCTAACATTCTCTTGTTCTCTCTCAAGAGCTCTGAAAGAAATTAAGGATCACAAACATCAAAAACCATAAGCCACAGATAAGAAATGTAAGGCTACCATTGTCCATTCCATTCAAAACATAAAAAAGCACCGAGTGACTATTATTATCATGGAAAACGCTCCGAAACACACTGAATCCGCTCAGGAATTGGAAGAGGTGGAAGACCTCATCAAGACATCAACAGATCTAAACTGAATAACAGTTCAGCTGCCAGTCCAACTCCAACAAACAGTCTTGCCGAAATCCACACGGTCGAAATCTCAACCTCGTGGCATCCTCCGACTACTCGCCGTGTTACTCCCTAACGACCTGTGCCAAGAAATCCTACCGAGAGCCTGAACCGCCCGACACGAAAATATCGCTGGTGCCTATACACGTCAAGAAATCCCTCCCCCGCCAAACAAAGACAAAACAAGCTACCGCAGCTAGGACCGATCAGTCGGACAGAATTCGAACGCGAATCTCCCCGGATTGGAAGGAGGGGTCTTACCGGCGGGCGTCTTCCGCTTCCCGAACAAGAAACTCATCTTGGATCCTCCGGCTCGCGGGGGCGACCGGGGTTTCGGTTGGTGCGATTCGTGAGGAGATCGCCCCCTCCGAGAATTCGATCGGTTCGGTGGTAGGCTCCTGGCCGCTCAGGGACGCCGGTGGAGTGATGATTGGATCGCCCTCCTTCCTTTCCCCTCCCCTCCGCGTTTCTTGCCACCGCAAGTTGTTGGAGTTCTTCTGATGCCAAACTGAAAAAAAAAGAAAAAAAAGAAAAGGGGAAATATGCTTTTGGGCTAACGGAGCAGAGAAAAGGTTAGTGGGCCACAAGCATGAAGGGCGCTGGCCCAAAATATGCCTTATTTACATAATGAAAATGAAAAAAATACAATATTAAAACTGCAAACATTGACTATTCATGATTTTGCCACTCTCAGTGAATGACCCTACGAGACCATTTGTCTATGAAATATGGGTCCAATGGCAAAACTTCAAAGGTCAATGTTTGCAGTCCCATTTTGCAAATTTTCATTTAGAATTGTTCACAGGAAAAGATATGGGCCAAACAGGAATTCAGTCCTTCCTCCCATAAAAGATTTTTTTCTATTTTGATTATATAAATATCTGCTAAAATATTTCTAGAATAAAAATAAATCAAAACCTCTGAGTAGATGGAGTGAGTACATGCAAGGAAGCCCGGCCTTCCTACCATTTGTCATGATGTTTAGCAAATGCAGGACAAATCAAAGAGGATGGATACACTGTATTATTTTTACGCCATGTTGGATCTGGCGGGAGCTTATGTGGCGGCGGAGGGGACGTGTCGCACTGCATGAATTTGCTAATACTCCCTCCGTTTCAAATTATAATTCTTTATTTACTTCTTCATTCACTTTTGCAACTCCGGTCATGTACAGAGCTACTGCAGATGAGAGGCCCATGTACAAGGCGCAGAGCTAGAGAAGAATAGGGAGTGTGGCGGCACTTGGTAGCATTTCTATTTTTTTTCTTTTCTTTGAGCCAATGGATCATCAATTCATCAAACGTTTTTTTTTCTTTATGAGAATCGATTCATCATACGTGCATGAGCCAAGAACTCATCTCAAATCCTGGCCTCCAAGGCAGGCCTAGAACGCGACGCTCTCTTTTGGCCCAGTCTGGGGGACTAGTACGAAGCAAAGCCCAGCCCATAGGCCATAGCCCATAGCTGATGGGAGTTGCACGGCGGCGACCTACAGTGTCTAGGGTACGAGCACTGGTTGGCGGAGCTGACAGTCGAGAAAGGTACTAATTTACTGTTGACTGACGGGACTGACTCACTGTTCCGCTTGCACGGACGGACATGTCCATGAATGCACCCAGCGGGGCCCACCGCGCGCGACCCATCAAGAAGGAATCCTCATCTTTCCTTTCCTACGGCCTATATATATATATAGGGCCGCGTCCTACAACCGCTAGCTCTCTCCTCGTTTTACCGCATACGTACTCCAGGACACGTCTTTTTTAAAAAAAAAATAGTTCTGTTAACACCAAATAATTACTACTTCTATAAAATACCACTGAAAACATGAACCCTCCTAAAATAGCACTGAAAGGTTGAAACATTATCTGAATGTAGCATTCCGTTAGATTTGAGCGGCAGGTCTGTTAACTTGAACATATATACTCCCAAACCGTTTTTACATATAAAAATAGCCACATCACATAATCGCTCTGTTCGGCTGGCTATGACTGGTGGCTAGTGCTGATTTGTTGTGAGATAAAAGTACTGCTAACTGGCTGGTGTTTGGTGGCTCGTGCTAATTTGGTGTAAGACAAAAGCACTGCGACCTGTTGCAAAAGAAGCATAGTGCTCATGTTTGATTAATTTCAACAAAAAAGAACATCATCAATGACAATATGTTGTAACAACTCGTAGCCATCGGCGAGATCAACTCCGGGACGTGCTCATAATATCTCGGTAATCTTAGGAGGAAGACGCTCTTCCTCTTCTATTTCTATTTCTGAATTAGGATTGTTCGATGCCTGATGGATATGCATATACCAACTGTTATGTAGTCTTGGCCTTGGCCTACACTTGGGTCGTGACTCGGCAAATGGGCTTGACAGTTCTGGGCTTCTCTTAGATTATGGCATCATCATTGGGTTATGACCCATGTGCAGTAAGAGAGGGAGGAAGGGATGGGAGAATTTGATGCTTACCATTAGGGGATCTCTGGTGGATGCATCTCTACTGGAGGGCGGGCAGACACAGCACCCCCGTCGGGTCAGGGCACCCCCCTTCGCCTGCCTAGATGCGTCCAGGGCAGGGCGGCTGAGCGGGGCGCCACCAGCGATGGCGTGGAAGGGACTAGGCGGCGGCGGTCCGGGAGGGGGGCGAAGCGGGCTTGCCCAAATGCGTCTAGGGCGGGGCGGCGGAGCGGGGCACCGCCAGCACCCCGCGCGGGAGGGACTGGGCGGCAGTGGTCCGGGAGGGCAGGGGCAGGGCGGCGCCAGTCCGGGAGGGGGGCGAGGCGTCGCCGGCGCAGGTGGGTGGAGTAGTGGCAGCGATGGCCTGCGGAAGTCGCAGGGAAAGCACGGCATTGGTGATCTGCCGAACAGGGAGGGGTCGAAGCAGAGGATAAGGTTTGTATGGGCCAAGGGCAAATGAGTCTTTTTATGTCTAGCTTTTGTGCTCAAAACATATGACTAAAATCCTTTTGTGAAAAAAAAACTAACGGAATGCTACATCCAGGTAATGTTTTAACCTTTCAATGGTATTTTACGAGGGCTCACATTTTTTGTGGTATTTCACGGAAGTCACAATTTTTCAGTACTAGAGAACCAAATTTCCCTTTTTTCCTTCTTGTGAAAGTCTAAGGCACTTTACTTTATTCCAAATAAAATTAAATTTGATGAAATTTGTAGATAAGAATGTAAGCATCTAACACATCAAATAATTAAATTACTAAAATATATGTGGTTATGAATCTAGTTTTTCTCGTTTGATATTCGAAATATTATTATTCCTATTTTTTGTAAATTTGGTCAAATTGAGAACGAAGCGATTTAAGACAAACCAAAATATCTTACATTTCAAGACATGTTAAGTGAATAGTACTCTATATAGCTATACTAGTAGGTATAGCTAGGTCGAAAAATCAGTCTTCCGGTTGTGTTTGTGTTGATGCCATCTCAGCCTCGTTTAGTTAGCGATTTTTTTTATTTTAGTACTATAGCAATTTTGTTATTATTTGACAATTAATATTCAACCATATAGTAATTAGGCTTAAAAGATTCGTCTCGTCATTTACGATTAAACTGTGTAATTAGTTATTTTTTCGACTACATTTAATGATTCATGTATATTGTATATATCCGAAAATTCGATATGATAGGTACTGTAGAAATTATTTTGGAAACTAAACAGGGCCGGCCAATAGGAGTGGCCTGATGCCCAGATCCTATGTAAAGAATGCAGGAACAGTCAGGTAGTTGTATGCCAAAGCATGGACCATTGGCAGCGCGCACAAGTGAACAGAGAGGACAGGCAAGCATCCCATCCCATCCCAGCCCATAAGGCTTGCTGCTTTTCAAGTGCTCAACCTCAACTCAAAGACGTCAAAAGCATTCAGCAGCCTTGCCCCACGGCCGACCCTAACCCCAGTGCCAAGCTGCTGTTCCATCCCAATTCATACGAGCACACAAACCCCCAAGGCCCCAACCAGAACCATAGCAGCTAGCGGCAAAAGAAGCGAGCCGGCCGGCGTTCAGGGCAGTTCAGGCAAGGCCGCTGAGTGGACTGTTTTTTAAGAGCAACTCTAGTAGAGTGATTAAATTTAAATGACTAAAATTTATTTTAGTCACTCACTTTTCAAGTTTAGTCATATAAAATGTAGTCTCTACTCCAATAGCACCGATTAAATAGACTAAAAAATGGTGGGTTTTATTTTTAGTAGTCTAAATAGAGGGTGACCAAATTAAGAGAGTGGAAGAAGAAATTTAGTCACTTCTTCATTTTAATCACCCAAATAGAAGCCCTGCTGAAGATAAAAATTTGAATAAAATAATTAAAATATGAGTTTAGTATTTAAATAGAAACCTTGCTCGAATTACTCAAACAACCCTATCCTATCCACAGGTGTCATTCGAGAAATAAAAATTACTATCCAGGAAAGGCTGACGGGCATTGCATGTCGTGCCGTCTCAGGCCTATCGCCGGACGACATCGCACAGACCCGACCAGCCAACCCCCCGCTTTGGAAGTGGCATGGCACTGCCGCTCTGCCAGGCCGCAGCCGCAGGCCATGCCCACCACGGCACCACCACAACTCCTCCGCTCCCTCCAAGCGGAAGCCAGGGATGGGAAGGTGACAGCGACATGGCACACTCCATCATGTGTATAGGACTTGGTTCGATTTTCCGGACTTGGGAGGGGGATCCATCACTCCGTCAGAAGCAACAGTGGCCACTGACACCACCGAGCAGCAGCAGCAGAGAGAAAAGAAAGAGGGCTAGCAATGGCGGGCAGGCAAAGGAATAGTCGCCGGCTAGCGAGGAAAAGGCATTGGCCGATAGGGCCCCCCTTTGGCGCGACCCCATTGGCGGCCGCCGCTCCACTCACTGCCACTGCTGCCCAATCCACTGCTCACAGGAACTCCCCCCCTCTGCACCAGTGCCCTGGGCGCAAGAACTTTTCACCCTGCCAAACCAAAAGTATCGGCCGTGTTTGGTTAGGGAGGAAAATTTCCGCGCACGTTTTTCGAGAAGAGAATTTCGTATGCATGGAGTACTAAATGAAGTCTATTTGCAAAATCTTTTCAGATATGGATGTAACGTTTCGCGACGAATCTAATGACGGTAATTAATTGAGGATTTGCTACAGTGATGCTACAGTAACCATCCTCTAATCGCGCGGTCAAATGCCTCGTTAGATTCGTCTCGCGATTTACACGAGGGGTTATGGAGGTGGTTTGATAATTAGACTTCATTTGATACTCCAAATTAGTGGTAAAAAATGCTATAGTAATATCATGAAAACCAATCAAACACGGCCATCATAAATTATGGTTCATTTATTCAGAGTCTTTTTTTACACCCTCACGGGTCGTGTTTGGATCGGTCTTCTAGAATTCTAGAAAGTGTGCGTACATTTTTCGAAAGAAAAATCATGCATAAAGTACTAAATAAAATCTATTTGCGAAACCTCTTTAGGGATGAATATAACTTTTCGCGACGAAACTAATGACAGTAATTAATCGATGATTGGCTAAAATAATGCTACAGTATCATCATCTAATCACACAGTCAAAGACCTTCCTAACGCAAGAGTTCTGGAGTTAATTTTGTAAACCGACTTTATTTTACAACGTAATTAGTGGTCAAAGTTGATAAATTTTCTACTCCAAACTTTCCTAATCCAAATCAAACGGGGCCACGGTCCATGAATCCGCTTCCCAAAACGAAGATCCGGACTTGAGGGAGCCATGAGCTGGGGAGACAGAGGAAGGACTCTGCCTCAGTCCGTTCCCTGGTCCCCCAACCAATGGCCGGCCCCCCTGTCACCGACCAGGCCCGACCAGCGACGGACGGGCACCGGTCAGGCCAGGCGCCCGTCTCGGGATGGACAGGGGCGGGGCAGGGCAGGGCAGGAGGAGGAGCTCGCCCGTCAGGCGGTCGGGGGGAAGCGGAGCTGGTGGTGGTGGCCGCGGCGGCCGGCGAACGGGCGGGGGCCGGACGGCGCCGGCGCACCGGCGGCGGTAGAGAATCCTGATGATGCTGCAGTAGCGGCGGGGAGCAACGGCGCAGGGGAGCCCTGCATTTGCCACGCCCAAGGAGGGAACGACGCCTGGGGGCCCGGCCCCGGCTCCGGGCGCTTCTCCGTGGCTGCTGGTGCCTCCTCCTGCAGTTGCCCACACATAGGACCCGGGAAGCAAGCGTCAGTCCTGAATCCTCCACAAACACCCAGCTAAACATGTCATCAACACATTTTCAAAAATAAAAACATGTCACCAAGCATTTTTTTTTGTTTGAGACGAATCAGCTAAACATGTCAGTTTTATGGTTATCGATTGGTGTTCCTGCAAAGCAGAGCAGCGCTGAGCTGAGCAGCTAAGCAGGGGAGCAGTGCAGTGCTGGATCGAGCGGCAGATATAGGTGAGCATTCATGTAAACGTATAGCATCTTCAGGACTGAAGCTGCAGGACGCTACAACAAAGTACTACTCCTAGATATGTCCATCGAGCGGCGCCACCGTCGTCCACTGTAAAAGGTTCGACAGCTATGGCTCATGCAAAGTTGCAGGCTGATGGCAGAGATTCATTTGATCGAACTACGGCAGCTCACAAGCCAAACAGTGCCCACAACTACCTGTATGTGCTATTTTACAGGATCAAATTCATAGCATCTCAATCGCAAGAGCAAATTCGGATTCGGAATTGAATGGATACGCAAAGTGCTACTCGTACTAAGTTTTTAAATATTGTCCATTCTGGATTCAGCATCTAGTGGTAATTATAACTGCATTTGAGACAGAATAGGAAATAGGGGTGTTAGACTTACCCTGAGGTTCACAAAGAAGCCTGGAGAAGGAGATGCATACAGATGTGGCTGCTGGGGTGGAACCAATGTGCTGTGGGGATGTGCAAGCCACTGAGGGCTTATTGGCTACAGCAGCAAAAGATCCAGCGAGTCCAATATAAGATTGAGATCTTTAATACCCCTCAGAAAAACACGATTAGAATCAAAGCAACCAGAGCGTTATGGCTTGGAAATATCTTTTAAGCGTTATGCACATAAACATACAAAATTTCTCTAATTTTAATTACAACCAGGGAGTAACAGAGAAAATACATATTCTTTTGTTTGGAGTTTTGGTTAAGAACGTAAGAGAACAAAGAACAGCAGCAAACTTATTTTTGCTAGCGTCAAGCAGGGTTACCAAAATGGCCAAATGTAAACAGAAATTTCCATGTTAACTACCTGACAAGTGAACTTTTAAGCTATTAAGAAAAGCTAAGTTATAAGCTACTCATTTAACTGGTATTAAGAATTGAGAAGCCGGAACGAATTGTATCGCTATAGCATAATATTGTCATATATTTACCTGAGAAACAATTGAACTTGAAGCTTCAGGAGAATTACAGTTTACTCCAAACCCAGTCAGGATACAATCACTTTTCGGAAAGTGCACATTAGGTTGTGAAATCCTCAAATTTAAATCAAGGATGTCCCCATCAACCACTGCCAAGAAAAGTCAAACCCGATAAGATTTTGTAGAGGATGGTTCTAGTGGACAGTGGACACAACTAAACAAAATATTCCAATAGTACCATCTTTCTCGATTTCAGGTGGAAGTGGAACATCTCCATCATAGGAACTAGAATCAAAATTAGTAACAGCGTCGGGACCATTGAAACGAATGGCCGCCCTGTCATATGCTCTAGAAAATTGAGACTGTTCAAGGTGAGTGAGGGGTTTTGGTATCCATGAATATATAAAAGAAGCATGAAGTGCGCTAACTGAACCTTGCTGCTTCGATTTCACTGTCAAACAACCCGAGGTAGATGTACCTGCACATGAACATCACTTCTTAGTAAATTTACAGAGTGGCATGGTGATATTAGCCAAAATGCACAGGGATTGCAGTTTTCAATTACTATATTACCAGGAAAAATAAGAAAGGACAAAATGCAGCCATTTACCAATATTGTCAGAGTTACCAAAGAAGGCATAAACAAGTTCCTTCCAAAATACATTTCTGAATCATTCAGGTTTACCATTCTTCCCCCCTATAGCAGCTACAAAAATGGAGTATCTTCGTTTCGTCTCAATAGTAACTGCCAGTTCTGTTCAAGCAGTTCATCTCGATAGAGTTTTTGTTCTTGTCATGAAAAAGAATGCCTGAGCTAATCTAGAAACTATTTGAAGTAGCTATAACCAGAGCAAAGCAAGATATCAGGACTACTTACTTCTTCCCAAGAAGCTGACCCATCCGAGCTTCCCATCGACCACACTTGTGTTGAGTCACACCCCGGTACTTTGAGCTCCCCCTCGCAAACCCAGTGCTTTGACGCCGGAGTATGTGAACAAACTCCTCCTTGGTCCAATTCTTCATCTAACAGCGCAAAAACTAATCAGTCCATATCGATCAATCCCACACTCAGAAATGAAACACCCAGCATCACAGGTCTGGCTCAGCACACCTGCTTCAAGTCAGCCTCATAGTCCTTCAGATGGAAGTTGATGTCTGCGTCGAGGCCCCTGAACTTGATCGCAGCCCGGTCATAGGCCCTGCACAATCCAAATCAATCCAGCAATCTCAGGACACCCACAACAGCAGTCAGATATGAACGCGTCAGTGTTAAGAGTTCAAACCTTGCTGCGGCGTGCGCGGTGTCGAATCCACCTGAAACAGAAACGTCACCAGCAGAGCCCAATCAAATTAAGCACAGTAAAAGTTCTTTTTTTGGCTTACTAGAAGCACAGTAATAAAAAATTAACGGCAGCTTGAGCAGGGGAACTAGGATTTGAGCTGACCCAGGTAGACCTGCTTCCCGCAGTCCCTGCCCAATTGGAGGATGCAAACGAGAGGTTGCTGAGTGAGTGAGTGGGAGATCCAATGAAAAACAAGCATGGATTAAGCGGCCGGCGAGAGGGCTCACCAGATGTGCGACTCCCAGCGGCCGGTCCTCCTGTAGAAGGTGACGCCCCTGTACTGCGAGCTCCGGGACCTGGGCCCCCGGCGGCTCTTCTTCCCGGCCGCGGGCGACGAAGGCGCGAAATCCGCCGCGCGGCGCGCCCAGGGCCCCGACGCCTCCGGGGGCGGCGGCCCGTCCGGCGGCGGCGAGGCGGCGGCGGCGGAGGCGGCGTCCGGGTGCGGCGAGGGGAAGAGCTGGCGCGTGACGACGGGCGGCGAGAGCGAGCAGCAGCCCTCCTCGTCGGGGCTCCCGCCGAGCAGGTCGAACCGGAAGAAGCCCCCGGCGCCGCTGGAGCTCGAGGTGGCCGAGGCCGACCCGGGCGTCGGCGAGTCGGCGGCATTGAGATCCAGCACCATCGGCTCCAGCTCGGCCCCGGCACGCGATCGAGCTCGCGCGCTGCCTGCTGCCCCGGACTCCTCCTCTACCAGCAACCTAGCAGCGGCGTCGGGGCGCGGTGGCCATGGAGGAGGAGGGCGCCCCAGGACGAAGGGGGCGGCGCGACGGGACGTGAGGGGGACGAATGGTATCGCAGGCGAAGCCATTTTTGTGCAAAGCTTTTTATACTGTGTTTAGATGCGAAAATTTTGAGAAAAATGAGGTTGAAAAGTATTATAGCATTTTTTTTATTTGTTAAATATTATCATATTATGAGCCTAAAAAAATTCATCTCGCAACGTACATTCAAATTGTATAATAAATTATTTTGTTTATCCATATTTAATATTCTATACATACATTATTTACTATATTTAATATTTCGATGTGATTTCGAAAAATTTGAAAAAATTTGGAACAACTAAACACAGCCTTAACCTGCTCTCGAGAGTGGAGACCACGCCTTCACTTCACTTCAGCCCCGCAACGAAATGCTGCGCGCACACACGAGGCAAACCTTTTCTTATTGCCCTTTTCTTTTCTTTTTTTTCTTTTCTTTATTTACTATTTTTTCCTTATTTATGCCCCTGATTATGAGTTTATAATGTTGATGATCCATCTAGGCGAGGCGCGAACAAGATAATCACTCACATGTGTAATTCATAGGTACTTTTAAACCAGGGCGTTAGGTACCTCGTCCGTTCATGCGACATGTTACCATGGGCCTTGTTTGGTTCGGCAAGAAATCTAACGCGCACGCTTTTTGGAAAAAAAATCTCGTATGTATGAAGTACTAAATGAAGTCTATTTGCAAAATTTTTTTAGGGATGGGTGTAACTTTTCGCAACGAATCTAATGACGGTAATTAATCGATGATTTAATACAGTGATGCTACAGTAACTATCATCTAATCGCGCGGTCAAAGGTCTCGTTAGATTCTTTATGGTCACTAGCGCAGGGATTCTGAAGTTGGTTTTGTAAACTGACTTTGTTTGACACCATAATTAACGATTAAAGTTATTACTATTCCTAGCGCGCTAGGATTCTAGCACGTAACGCCATGATTTCAGGGACAGCGAGCGTAGTTCGAAACCCAAAAGTGAGGAACCGATAGCTCACTTGCAAGGTACCGTTAGTGTTTGGTTGTGTCTTTTTCGGCGTTTAGAACTGAAAGGTGAGGGTCGGAGAGCACCGTTACAAGGTAGCGCTACCGTTAGTGTTAGGTCGATGTTCCATTTTTCGTCGTTATGCTATTACAGCCGCAACTAATGTTGTAGAAGTGTTTTAGTTCATGATGGCTGAAAATCGCTGACTTTTAGAGCTCACTACACCTACTTAACAAATCTAGGTAGATATTTGTGATCTCCATCTCGCATGTATATCCTCGTTCTCGCTCAAATGTCCCTTAAGAGGTGAAAACATGTTTTTATGCCGATGCCACACTTGCTACACTGAAGCTGAATAAGATGCAAAATGACATGCTGTCCTGCAAATTGGCCAAGCTTTACTCCCATCATACGCCTCCTTTCTTCTTTATGATGTCTATTTTTCTAGAGTAGCTCATACATCTCTAAAAACAAACAGATAATCTATTTAAAGTTTTGAACAAGGTATTATTAAAAGTGGATATGCTATCAAGCAAGATGCTAGTGACGCCACACACTGTTTGATCTGAAAGCATGGCGTTCAATGATTGTTCGCGTAGCATTTCGATGTCGGAAAATATCCACCGGCCTAGTTCGGCATTGGCTGTCGAGAGTGTACACTTACCCTCCTCGGCAGCACAAAGGTATAATGGCTGAAAGTACCAAGAGCTTTTTACACACATAAGGCTATGGCTCATGAACAAAGATTTTTTTTTCTTGATTACCCGCAAAAAAGAGTTTTTTTTATTGAACTCGTGAACAAAGACTGGATAGTGTGTGTTTCAAGACTGTCCGTTCTTCTTCTTTCTTTCCGCTAGTTCTTGGTGATTTGCTGCCATTTAGCTAATGAAAAAAAAAGGTAGAGCTGTTCCGGCCCTTAGAAATGGCCAAACATCACTCAGCAATGAACTACCAGCATTCATACAAATCATAGAAGAGAGCAACAAAAGCCACACAAGAAGACGAGACGAAGTTGCTCGAAGAAGAAGAAGAAGAAGAAGACGACGAGACGAAGAAATGTTCTGTATGAATTGCCGCATCATGTATCAAACTATCAGCTAGTTGCATTGTATTCCTTCTCGGGAAAGGGAAAGGCCATAGGAGTATTTTTATTCCAGAGTGCTGGAACCCTTTTGTTATGTTTTGTCTGCATTTCAGAGTTGATAAGGTACCTGGAGCTATCTAGGATTTTTTTATACATCACTGATAAATTGTTTGATTCTTGATGTTTCTTTGCAAGCTCCTTACATACCAATGTTTTTTTATAAGAAAAAAAAGTTGTCCTGCCCATGCCACTAGTTTTAGCTAGTTTATTTAGGTCTCTACTTCGTATCACGAACGGATGACCTACAGTCGCTATAGCACGAGAACTGACCCTCTTCAAACTTCAATTTCTTGTCCGTCATAGTAAATCGTAAATTTGCACTATAGATGTGTGGACTTGCAGGGACTAGGACAAGGTTGGAGGACTACAATTGTATTCCATATTTGGAAGAAGATTTGGAGAGAAGAGCACATGTGAAGGGAAATAAGGATACAATTGTTTCGGATGGTTAATAAGGTCCTCTTTGCTTGAGTTTTTGGGCAGCTTTTCAGTGTGAAAAGCTAGAAGCTCAAACAAACAGTGAATTTTTCCCATAGTTTCCGGTAAGCCAAAAGCTCAGAAAAGCTAAGTTTTATATGTAAAGTTGAAAAGCTCAGTTTTCTTAGCTTTTTGAGTCCATAAAGTTAAAAGCACCATCTAAAAACTTTTGTTAGTCTTTCAGAAGCAAAAAACTAGCAGCAGTTTTTCAAAAAAGCTCCAGAAGCTGTAGCTCAAACAAACAGGTCCTAAAAAATATGGAAAGACCATAGTATCCCTATACTCTTAAAGTCTGCAATACCATATTAGGCCAGTCTCAATGGAAGTTTTATGACATTAAATTACATGTCACATCATTAATTTTGCTGACATAACAAGGAGAGAGAAGAAGAGAGTTCTATGTGATGTGAGAGGAGTTTAATCTTCATAAAACTTAGCCCGCACAGTTACCTCATTCTCAATCTTGGTAACCCTGCCATAAAACTATTTACTAAGACTGGTCTTAGGTATTCTTGACCTTTTATACCAGCATAATTTTGCATGTTATATTTTACTACATTGGATGACACTAGTCATCGGCAGCTTCGTTGTCTAGATGTTTACATGTAAAAGACAAAAGATGGTTCAATTTTCCTTTAGAATTCAAGCGAAAAGCATCATCAATCAACTTGTATGAAACAAATTGAGAGATGCAACTCGAGAGAATGACCAAATAAAACATTGATCATCAAACTCAAGTGTGGAAGAACCAAGCAAAACCAAAAACAACAAGGAAAGACCAAAGCATACACACAGATATACTATATTCAAGTTGACCCAAATGGAGACAAAACGGCCTTGTAGTTTTACCCTCCAACCATCACATCCATATAGCAATTAGCAAGCAAGAAAATGACATGTCATCGACGCCCACACACGCACAAGCTTCCCTTTCCTTTCCTCTAATGGGGGAGCTAGCTTTGGGGCAAGTGGCTGTTTTTTTTTTCTCTGTTGGAGCCAATAGCTGTTGGAGAGTGCAAGGGCCAGGAATCTCATGTGTAGGGGCACCATGTACCTAAGCTCTTGTTAATTGGCCACATCTTTCTTGGGTATCACTGCCATGACTTGGACCTCACTACTCACACTAGACTACAGAGCATGCTGTTGGTGCCAGCTCCCAAACTGGATGGATGGGTATTTCCAAAGTGGAGATGAATGGGGGATCGATGCTTGGCTACTGTTACTGTACACAACTACTGTTCATTAGCGTGTAGGGCCATGGTGCATGGTGGCGCGTACATGATCAGTTGTTTGGAGCACAGGAACGACGACGACCGAAATAGTGTGCTCAGCTACATCATCAAACTTGCCCTTAAAAAAAAAAGCTACCTCATCAAACCAGGAAAGGTACAGGCACCACTTTGGCATTGCAGTGGCTTTTCGGATAAAGAGGTTTCTTGTATTCTAATTTCAGAAGCATTTCTTATTTTGATCCTTTCAAACTTATTTTGGAGGCTGGGGCTTAGCTTGTGAAAGAGAGGGATGCCTCAGAAACTCATGTGAATTACATGTTTGGCAGGAATTTTGCCTTAGTTTTTTTTTGTGTAATTTCTTTGCTTTTCCTTATTGTTCAATGTAATATTGTTTTGTGTGTGTGTGTTTTTTTTTTTTGCGAAAAGTTGTTTTGTGTGTTTTCATCAAGGGAATATTTGAATCCTGGTGTTTTTCCTTTTATTTTAATAAACATCAATTTTTGGAGACATAATATTTGGGTCCCATTGCGTAGGTTTAACTACAGAGAATATACTGTTAAATCTCGGACTCCTCAAAACTTGATGCATTGTTTATAAAAGGACCTTGAGTTTGAAAGGTAGAAAGGAAATGCTTCCCATACTACTTTATGCATGATACAAGCGCAACCATGCGTTTAATTTAAATCACCAGGTAAATTTATACGCTTCTACCCAAACGACTTGAACCATACTACCACCGTTCCAAATTTATAGTTCATTTGATTTTTTCTGACCCAAAGTCCGACCACTCGCTTTATTCAAAAAAATTTGTGCAAATATAATCAAATTTGAGTCATTCTTGAAGATCTTGTATCGATAAAACAAGCCACAAGAAAAAAAGTGATATTTGCTTAAATTTTTGAATAAAATGAGTGGTCAAACTTGAAATTCAAAAAATCAAACGAACTATAATTTGAAACGGAGTAGAAAATTGACCGTATGTGTAGTAGCCGTGCAAAGATCCGAAATGGGATGGAATCACACCTTCTTGGGCAGCCCACCTCCAAAGTCCAAAAGGCCCAAACACGCAGCTAAGCGAAAGCAGCCCGCTCGCCGCCGGCCCATGCGGACTCGCCTGTCGTCTGACCGTTGGCCGCCGAAGTGGGGCGGAGTGGTCAAGAGCAGCCTGGCGGCGGCGGCGGCGGCTCGAGTCTTGGGCGCTTGACTCCTCATCGACTGCTCTCTCCCTGCAACGCGCGAGTTATTGGATCTCCGCGTGCGTCAGGTATTGATGAATCTCTCCCGGCGACGCGCGGGTATTTCTTCCCATTTCTTTCGAGGAAAGAGCTAGCTAGCTTTGCACTTAGGGCCGGGTTCCATTCGATCTGCAATTCAGCATTCGTAAAGGTTTTTAGGGTTCCCTATATGATTAATGTGGGGTAATTTTGTGGAATTTTATGTTTGGGTCTGGAGATAAATTGGGATGCTTTGTGTAACTAGTTACACTGGGAGCACTGTTATCGATAACTGACTCCTTTGAATTATACTAGTAGGTTAAACAACATGAGCTGACTGTAATAAAGTAATTAGGGAGCATAATTTTCCTACAAACCGAAGGTACACAAAGCAATGCTTTAGTGACCACTTCAATTTGCACCTTCAGAACCATGGTACAGTTTAAAATCACTGCAGGTTCATGGTGCCAACTGCCAAGGCCTTCTTCAACACAAAATCAAATCATCCATTTAGATTGGGCGATGTATTTTGTTATTCATATCTTTTATTTCCCTGTTGTGCTCCGTATTCTGATAGTGGACTATGAGCTCGTGATGTATTTTGGTACTCTGTTCAATGTGACAAGGTTAGAGTTGACAGGATTTAAAACAGAGGTATACCTTCTAGACGAGCTTCCCCTAATTCCTTCTTTACATTCAAGAAGATGCCCACTCGAACATTAATATTCACATGAGTGACGATCACTGCTGCTGGATGTCTGTTGATGCCTTTTGCGTATGAATGCATGCAAGTTCTTTCATCTGTGAAAGATAAAAGTTATTTCCAGACTTCCAGCTACTAGAAACTTACTAAATAAAAGTGCTTTCATCTGTGAAAGATAAAAGTTATTTCTGTGCATGACTGATGTATTTACTTAATCCTGATTTGATTTCTGTGTTTATTTCAGGTGATGCTCAGTGAGAAGCCTGACAAATTCCCAACATTTCGTTGCGAACCTTGGACCTTGATACTCCCTTGTTTTATTGGTGAATATGAACTGAACGACAAATTGAAGGCCTTAGGCAGCTTTCTTCAGAATCCTCCTTGTTTGGAGAAGCTTACTTTGGAGTGGTGCATGGTACTTACTCTCTTGTGTCTTGTCTCTTGTCATGTATCTTATAATCTGCTTAGATATCTTACACGGATATTGTATCAATTTCTGCCAAAAGCTTACATCATTTTCTGATTTGGAGTGGGAGGTCAAAAGGAAGAACAACATCAAAAGTTGATGGAAGTCATCGACGATCATGACCATGATCGCCGACTAATTGAACTTGTGTGGAGCCTCGAGAGGAGGCTACCAGATGTCAAACATTGAACTTGCCAAGAAGGACAACTAATCTGCGCAGTCCTTTTCTCTTTGCAGCCACTCCTGAGGCCCTTTAGAGGCATGACTAGGGCATGTGCCTTCCTTCTGCGTTAAACTCTATGGTTTCACGGGATACGGATTCTGCTTATGCTTATATGACATGTTTATGTTTATATGACATGGATCAAAACATTTCGTTCCTGGCACAGATGCCATGTGATGCATTTGCAATCTTATATCTCTGATAAAGTTTCTGAATTAGATGGGTCTCTGGTAGTCTGGTAGCACCATGGGCGAATAGCTAGGGGGCCCTACTCATTTTCTTTTCTCAGAACAAAAGATTAGGTTCATCATTCTGCGTGATAAAAAAGCAGATGGATTGTTCTGTTAGAAAGTTTGAACAGGAATAATTCGGTCAAATGTGTAGATCTTCCCATGATCAATTTGATATGCAGAGCTAGAAAACAGAAATGATAGTAACTTCGCACAAAAAATGGATGAGCTATCCTCAAAGTTGATGATCTGGTAGCTAGCCGTTCTAAGAAAAGGCAGCAGCCCACCCAGGCCTTCTTGAGCCCAGAATACTGAGGCTCACCAGAACGGCCTCGAGCACTGAACCCTCTGGCTCGCTTGGACAGTCTCCAGCGGCAGCCGGCGGCCGGCGACAGAGGGAACGGCGGAGCGAGCAGCGCCCGTCCAGGTCGCGAGCTGCCAGTGGGGGCGGCCGGGCGAGGCGGCTTCCAGGAGCGGCGTGGCGGCGCATGGGCATCTATGGAGGTGACTAATCCCACTACCCAAAATCACTCAAATTTCTAACCCTAAGTCACGGGCTCATGGCGCGAAGAGGGGGCGGAAGCTTCAAGCCATTGCGGCGCCGCTCGAATCTACCGTGACTCTATTGTTATCCTTAACGGGGACCCTTTGATCCGAGAGTTCACAATCCTGAACAGTAAATTCCATTTCCTCGAGTAGTCGGTTGTTATTGTTAGGGATACTTGCGACTGCACTGAGATTTGGATCACGAGTCCATATATCTCGTGAGGGAATTAGATCTTTAGAACTAAGTTTCATTCTCTAATTTCTTTAATTTCCTTGAGATGCTTCTATTATGGATTGCACTCTAATTTCTGCAGTTGGGACCCTCCCCCCCCCCCCCCCCATTTTGCAGTGAATAACTTCTGTCACATCAATTTGCCATCCAGCAAATCTTGGCCTTCAGGATCCAGGCAACCAGATCTCTGACTTCCCGGCGAAAGCAGTCAAGCGTCTGCGGAGGAACTGGAGATGGCGCAACCTGAGCCGATGGCGAAGCGCAGCATGGCATGTAGCCAGGGTGTAGTTGGTGCTGTGGACCGGCTTAGCGCACTGCCGGATGGGCTCATCCACACCGTGTTCTCATTCCTCCCAGCCCCGGAAGTCGTGCGGACATGTCTGCTGTCACGGCGGTGGAGAAGCCTTTGGCGCTCTGCGCCCTGCATCAACCTCGATATGCATGACTTTGGGATCCCCGTGGTGACCATCCGTGATGGTACCCTGGAGGAGAAGTGGGGGCCAGGTTTGAGGATTTCGCCACCAAACTGCTGCTGTTCCATGATAATACCTCGTCCTTGGGTGAATTCCGGCTTTCATCTCGCATCTATAACCAGCGTCATGTGGACCAGTGGATTCGCCGTGGCATTGAGTACTGCCCTTCTGTGCTCAAAATTCTGATACTGAACTTTCCTCGCTTCAAGTTCCCACCAATAGTGGGCTCAAATTTTTGTCATCTTAAGACGCTGCACCTTCGCAAAGTGGATTTGGGTAGCCATTTCGCGGGCCTGCTCTGTTCTAACTGCCCTGTCGTGGAAGATTTGGAGCTTACCAGCTGTGACTTTTCTGGCAATTCTTCTCAAGGCATTACATCATCCTCACTAAAAAATTTGGCATTAGTCTATTGTTTGAACAGCACAGATTATTCGTTGGTGATCACAGTTCCTAGCCTTGCAAACCTGCGTCTCATTTATGGATGCTACAAATCTGGTATTTCTTTATGCAAGATGGATTCCCTTGTCAAGGCAGAGATTGATGTTGCAGAATACGAAACAACGTTGCCTCAGCATTCCCAGCGTGAGCTTCTTTGTAACCTCTACAATGTGACTAGCTTAAAATTGGTGGGTTTTGAAGTGGAGGTATTTAGTCCTGACAAGCTTCCCTTGGTTCTCATTTACATTCCTTATTCCTCAAAGATGCCATGTGACCATTTAATATTGCACATAAGTTATCACTACTGCTGGGTGTCCTATGAGATTTGCCAGTTGCTCTTTCTAGATGAATCTATGATGACTTTATTACATCTAGGGTAAAATTACAACTTCTTTTCCGTCTAGCAGATAGTTACTACACATGGCTAGAAAGGGAACACTTGCTATCTCATCACTTGCTGCTAATGACCTATGCATTTACTCAATTTTGGTTTGGTTCTGTCTTTAATTCAGGGGATGCTGAACGAAGAATCTGATAAATTCCCAATATTTCATAATATGCGAACCTTGGACCTTCATAGCTGTTTTCTTGATGATTATGAACTGTACGAAAAATTACTGGCTTTAGGGAGCTTTCTTTGTAGTGTGCCTTGTTTGGAGAAGCTTATTTTGAAGTGTTGCATGGTACGTGCTTGTCTTATCTTATGTATTGCCTCATGTTTTAGATGATTCGCTTAGATATCTCACATGGATCTTTTTGTTTCTGTCAAAAGTTCTATCCTGTCTTCTGATTCAGACTGGGAGATAGAAAGGAAAAATATCACTCTGCGCCGCCAGGATGGAAAGACTTTCCAGTGTCCAAAGCTGAAGTTGATAGAAGTCATCTACAAGCACGATATTAATCACCAACTAATTGAACTTTTGTGGAGCCTCGGGAGGAGCCTACCAGACGCCAGCATCAAACTTAAGAAAATCTGAGTTGTTGATCACCAACTAATTGAACTTTTGTGGAGCCTCGGGAGGAGCCTACCAGATGCCAGCATCAAACTATAGAAAATCTGAGTTGTTGATCACCGACTAATTGAACTTTTGTGGAGCCTCACGAGGTGCCTACCAGACGCCAGCGTCAAACTTAAGAAAATCGAGTTGTTGATCACAAGCTACTTGAACTTTTGTGGAGCCTCGGGAGGAGCCTACCAGACGCCAGCACCAAACTTAAAATCGAGTTGTTTCATGCCTAGCACATTTCTTTGTGCAATCTTCTGTGAGGCATTTGTCTTTGCACATTTCTTAGCATATCGAGCGGATGTGCATGTGCGCTGCGAGGGCATGAATTGGCCACTGGTGTTCCATTATGTATTGAACTTGCGTGATGTAGGGTATGTTTATTCAGACATGAGTACTGAGTTTTAAAATTACATTTATGGTTCCTGGTTGGGTTCAATTTTTGTTTCGTTGTGGAAGAGGTCTCATATGATACCTTGTCGTTATATATTAGTATCAAGTCATACTGATACTATAGACATAATCGGCTACAGCTTCCACAAGCGAGCAATGTCACTTGAACCTAGAAAGTGGAAATCACAGGGATTGGAACACATCTATTTCACTATTGACAAAATTGGATGGTAGACACCGTTAAATATGTGGCTTGTCTAAGACCACTGAAAATTATTGTCCTTGCTAGAAGACACTAGCTTGACCTCTAATAATTATTGTCCTTAGTAAAAGACACTATTCATTCAATCGTGGTAATACGCTACATGGCAAGTTGCTAGTGGGGCGGGTGCGGGCTGCCCGCCAAGCATCCGCAAGAGCCGCGTCTATGTCATGGGTCATGCAACAGCCCGCATAGTGCGCACTTGCTTTTGCGGGCTTATACGGCAGCCCGCATGTACCCACTGGCGTTGACGATACTGTATAGCTGTAGTAGTTGGATTTTACCTTAGGTATATTTGATTTTAGGTATACATAGCTCATGTGTAGTTCAAGCTACACTACTTTGCACAAAATAGCCGTCAGTTATACTGAGTCATCTCCAACAAATTTCAATCAATTTCGATAAAATTTTATAGTATGAACACGAGATTTTATTTCCAGAGCCCGGCTCTTACGTGGGGCACACCTTTAATTCTAGCCACACTTCTTTGCGCAGACTAGCTGCTGGTCATATTGAGTCATCCCCAATAAATTTTAGTCAATTTCGATAAAAATTTATTGTGTGAACATGAGGTTTTATTTTCAGGGTTCGCCTCTTGATGTGGGGCCCACGTGTAGTTCTAGTCACACTGCTTTGCATATAGTAGCTGCCAGTCATACCGAGTCATCTCCAACAAATTTCAATCAATTTCGATAAAAAAAATTTAGTGTGAACGCGATGTTTTATTTTTAGGGTCTGGCTCTTGATGTGGGGCCCACATGTAGTTCTAGCCACACAGCTTTGTACAGAGTAGCTGCCAGTCATATTGAGTCATCTCCAACAAATTTCAATCAATTTTGATAAAATTTTATAGTGTGAACGTGAGATTTTGTTTCTAGAGTCCAGCTCTTGACATGGGTCGCACGTGTAGGTCTAGCCACATTATTTTGCATCTCTAACAAATTTCAATCAATTTCAATAAATTCATAGAGTGAACACGTAGTTTTTAAGCCTATCCCAAGCTATCCATGTGTATTCATGTGTGTAGCGCCGGAAGGGACATACTGCGACTACGTGGGTAAGCGGGCTTCGCGGGCTATTGCGGGTTATCCACTTAAACCCGCTTCAGCAAAGTAGTCTAGGGTGCTAGATTATGTAGGCTGGTGAGACTACCTAGCCCAACGAATTAGCAGAGTGGCCGGTGCCGCTTGCATCATGAGCTACATGACACCGGACCTATTATTATATTCAATTTTATTTAGAAGCTATAGTAATTGACTAGTCCGAGTTGTTTCTCATTTCGCTCCACCTTACTCCGCCAAACCGGACTCGTCGAATCTCGGCGGTGCCCACCACGCGGCCTCCGGTGACGTGGCACGTGGGCTAGGAGAACGGCCGGCTGCGACTCATGCGCAAGTTCAGCCGGCGGCAACAACACCCTCCTCTTATCCAAGTTCTGCGTGGAAAAATCAGATGGATTTTTCAGTTAGAAAGTTTTAACAGGAATAGTTCGGTTAATTGTGTGGATATTCCCGTGGTCAATTTGATAAGCAGAGCTAGAAAACAGAAATGATAGTAACTTCGCAAAGAAAATAGATGAGCTATCCCATCCTCAAAAGTGATAACATAAACTATGGCATTAGCGGGGGAACCCTAGTCGAAAGTGATAACATAAACTATGGCATTAGCGGGGGAACCCTAGTCGTCTTCCGAAAGTTGTAAACTCGTGTATCTTTAAACGACTAGCGGCCCACGAACCATAAACTGCTCAGAGTTGTGCCGTTTGCATATTTTCGGCTCAAAATAGGCAGCATACTAGGGCTAATCATGAATGGATTAGCAGCATAGAGCGTGATATGGTGTTTTTTTAATTATACAGTACAACTCAGAAAAAACAAATTATAATCACATCATCAAATGGGTATGGTATTAATTTTTTATTATCCTTTTATCTATTGCATCTAAAAGTGTTGATTTATCCGATCAGTAGTGATATTCAATATTATTGTTAAAAATGATATTCAAAATTTTCAAATAGTAGGTTTAGCATCTCTTAACAGTAAATTCAACATTTTTAATAAATTAGTTCAACATCTTAAATGTCAATGTTGAAATTGTATATCTACAATGTTGAAGTAGTATACATAAATTATCGGGCTACAATAATTAAAATGTTGAATTTGTTAGAAAAATAAAAATATAGCATGTCAGATCTCATTTTGCTAAGAAAATTCAAAGAAGTATTATGGTTTAAACATAATTGAAATTGGATGAAACAATCACTATCTATTTTTAAAGCAAGAATTGTTTCCTTAGTTCGTTTTGAGATTGAGCTGCATTTTGCTTCGTGGGCCGAACTACTCTCTATTTTGTCCGCGCCCGTTTCTCTCTTTTTTTTCCTCCCTAGCACACTATCTTCTCCTCCCCGATGTAATAAGCAGTGTGGCGCCTCACGCGCCTGCTCACCATCTTGGAATCTGCCGCCGCACCACCCCTTACGGGGGCTGCTTGGGATCACGCATGTGATTCCTAAGTGGACCTGTCGCACCCACTCTCACCCCATCAGGATATGTGTTTTGGGTCTAAAACCGGCCCAACAAATCAGGACACTTGTGTTTTATTGTTAGAATAATCTTATTTTGTTCTGAAACAATTTTTTTTGCTCGAACAATAACAATTATTTCAGTAATAAAAAATATTCTAAAACAAAAAATAGTTATTCAACATTGTCTGATAATTTGACCGAACATTTGCGCACCCCCACCCCTCCTCCCGCACCGCCCATGCCCGTGCCGTCTCAATGCAAATGCTCGTGCGGTCGTGCCTTCCCATCGCCGTCCATGGCAGCCTCTCCCGTTGGAACTTGTGCGCGGCAGCGGCAGTGGCCGCTCCTCACATGTTCATCCATGCATTAACCGTCTGTTTGCATGGTTGGAGTGCTGGGACCAACCCGGATGGGTTCGACCCATTTTTTTGTTGTTTGAATAGGGGTTGGGGGAGGGATGGAACCAACCCCAAGAGAATATACCTCCAAGATGCGGGTTGGGTTGGTCTGTCGAAATTTGGCGGACGGAGCCGCTCCGCTCGGGTTGGAAGCATCACGCACGAGTAAAGTCACCCTCAGCCTTATCCCGTCACGCTATCTCTCTCTCACCCTCCACTCTCGCTCGCACCAGTCGACCGCCGCCAGGACACGGCGGCTTCGCGCCCGCCCGCCGGCCCCGTACGCCGCCAGCCCCGGCCGCGGTCTCCTTTCCCGGCCACCCCGCCCGCGCTCCGCCCCTGCCTAGAAGGCGGTCTCCTGGCCGGCGGCCGCACCCGCCAGCCGGTCCCCTGCCCCGGCCGCCCCGCCAAGCCATCGGCCACAGGCTCCCGTCCTACCCTAGGCTCCCGTCCCGCGCCAGGCTCCCATCCCGCCAAGCCAGCGCGCCGCCCCACCGGTCCCCTCCCTCCACCGGTCCCCTCCATTATTCAAGGTAAATCCACTACTGTTTCATGTAGATCCATGCTGGATTGTTCATCCTTGTTCATGTGTCAAAGATGTTTGATGTAGATCCATGCTGGATATGTGTTAGTACATGGAAACCCTAGATGGTATTTTTGCTAGGTCTAAGTATTCACAATTTTAATCTGTGGTATGTAGATGGATAAGAGGACCAAGGTATTCATTTGTGCTGTTGCTTCATTTTGGTTCTTGTCGGTCATGGCAATTATTGGTCGGTCTAGGAAAAGAAAACGAGTTGCAAGAAGGGTTGGAATTACTTATGCCCCAATGTCTGAAAGGGATAGGAAGAGGATTGACTACCTGAATGATAAAAATTTGGAGGAATGACACAACTTGTGTAGACATGCTGAGAATGAACAAAGCACGTTTCTTTCGGTTTTGTCAGTTGTCTAGAGATCATGCTTTACTTGAAGATACCGTTCATATGTGTGTTGAGCAGCAAGTGGCAATATTTCTACATACTGTTGGACATAATGTTAGGAATAGAGTAATTGCAACCAATTTTGGTAGATCCGGAGAAACAGTATACTGTTGGACATAATGTTAGGAATAGAGTAATTGCAACCAATTTTGGTAGATCCGGAGAAACGGTCAATCGTTATTTTAACATAGTACTTCATGCTATTAGTGAGCTACGAGAGGATTATATTAGGCCCCCTTCATTGGACACTCCACCTCACATAGAAGGAAACCCAAGGTGGGATCCATATTTTAAGGTGAGCTATGAGCTGTACCTTATGTCATATTCTCAATTTATTTTTGAGAGAACCTATAATTGGCATAATCTTGATTTCTTTGAACATCATCTAGGATTGTATTGGAGCCATTGATGGTACACATGTACGAGCCACTGTTCCTAAGGAAATGCAGCATGCCTTTCGTGGTAGGAAGACCCACTGTACTCAAAATGTAATGGCAGCCGTAGATTTTGAAAAAAGGTTCACATATGTCTTGGCGGGATGGGAGGGGACAGCACATGATGCACTAGTTTTACGAGATGCTTTAGCACGTGAGAATGGCCTTCATGTGCCACAAGGTAACAGATTAATCATGTCCACTAATTTATTCATCAAAATTAATGGATCATTGAGATCTGACCAAATTGTCCATCATATGTTAGGCAAATACTACCTAGTTGATGCTGGATATGGAGCCAAACCAGGATTTTTACCCCCTTTTTGTGGTGTACACTACCACTTGAATGAATGGGGGAGTAATCCAGTGCAAAATGAGAAGGAATTGTTTAACCATAGGCACAATTAATTGAGAATCATCATAGAGCAAGCATTTGGAGCCCTAGAAAGGAGATTCAAACTTCTTGATGATGCCTCTCCTTTTTTTCCATTCCAAACTCAAGTAGACATTGTTGTTGCTTGTTGCATCATTCATAATTGGGTGATTGAAGATAGGAGGGATGAATTCAATGTACTAGATGACTCTAATGAGGAAGCAACAACATATGCTGGGACAGAAAGTGAGAATGCCATTATGGTCAGTTTTAGGCAAGGCTTGGCTGGCCAAATGTGGGCTGATCATCAAAATCGAGGAAACTAGTATTTGAGAATGTAATTCGTGTTGTATTTGATTTATAAGACCATTTTTGTAATTGATTTATAAGACCGTTTTTGTTCTAAGTCATGTGTGAGAACAATAATGCTTGCTGATTTGTTCTAAGTCGTGTTGTAATGCTTGCTGTGAGAACAATAATGCTTTCTGATTTATAAGATCAGTTTTATACCTTTCTGAAATTATGCCTTCATGTTGCCTGAAATTATAATTAGATGAAATATACTTTCTAATTACATTTTACTTGATCAATTTTGTAGGGAAATGGATCTAGCACTTTCGGGAGTTGCAGGGACTGGTTGACATGCTACTTGGACTTCGTCCTGGTTAGGCTTTATGCTCTCTTACCTTGCCAATCTAGTGGTTAATGGCACCAAGACTTCATCTACCTACAAGATGGTTCACTACAATGCTTGTGCAAAGGTTCTCCAAGAAAAGTATGGCATTGTGCGCACTGGTGACCAGATTAAGAATCATCTTAAGACATGGCAGAAGAAGTTTCATCGTATTTGTGACCTTCGAGGGTTGAGTGCTGCTAATTGGGATGAAGATACTTGCACTATTACTCTTGATGTTGAGCACTACAACAACCATGTTAACGTATGGATGTCGCCCACATTGCTCACATATTGGTTGCTGAATTGTACTCATGAAATCTAGGATTTGATGACATATTAGTTGCTGAATTGTAGGATCGCAAGGCGGATGCTGATTTTTCAAACAAGCCTCTTGAGCACTTTTGGGAGATGCACACAATATTTGGAAGTGCCATGGCTACAGGCAAGTTTGCAAAGGACTCAAGTGCACCTCTAGGTACAGAGGATGGAGGTTCAGAGGATTGGGAGACTGAGGAAACTGGAAAGGGTGATCGAGCTGCCATTGCCAATGAAGACAACAATGGGGCAATATCATCTGCAAGCAAGACCAGCAAGATTGTCAAGACCAACAACAGCAAGAAGACCAACAAGAGGTCGAGGACTGATTTTGATCCATTGGTTGCTGCAATTAATAGAGGAAGTAACAAGATAGCCAAGGAGATAAAGGAAGTGGTCAAATCAGACAATGATGTGCCCTCAAATTTGTTTGACAACTTGATGGCTCTGAATGGTAGTTTCAATGAGACTCACTTATCCTTCTATTATGCCCATTTGGTCTCCCAACCTCACATAGCTAGAGCTTTCAACAACTTGCCTTTTCACCATAAATTAAATTGGGTTGCAAAGCACATTGCTGACAACTACCCTGGATAGTAAGGGTAAGTTGTAATGGTAGGATTAATCTTTTGTTAGTACCACATACAACTATATATTTGTGGTCTAAGTAAGCTTGTTTGTTGCTATGTGGAAGCCTTGAACTTGCTATATATTGTGTAAGGCTTGAACTTGATGCATCGTGCAAGCATGAGACTTGGTAATGTGTGTAAGGCTTGACCTTGGTATTATGTATACTGTGGCCTAAGACTTGTATTTGGCTGTTAAGTTGTGATGTCTATCTATATATTGCTATAATATGTGTTGAAATGTTGCTGAAATACTTGAGAACATACATAGTTTGGCGGGGGAGGGGGGGGGGCTGGGGTAACATCACCATTTTAGTGGGAAGGTGATCAGATTAGTACCTCCATCCAAACAGGTGACGGGTTGGCTCTAACCCCTTGCAGTCCTCCAACCAAACAAAAAACTGGGACGACTCCACTATCGCAACCAAACATGATGAGGGTTGGAGCCACCCCCAAAATGAGGGTTGGAGCCAACCCAACCCACAGATCCCGCGACCAAATAGACGGTAAAGTGTCGAAAGAGCTGGTGGACGGAGGCCATCTTTTGCTGCGACTCTTGCTGGCCCGTCGCCGCATGGCCTCCTGGTCGAGCGGCCGTGAACCTGCCCAGCAGACCTTTCTTTATGCTCCTTCGTATTAGTCCCTCCATTCACTTTTGATAGTTATATTTTAAAAACTTAAATATTCAAAATGATAACTATATTTACTATTGTCTTGGGCTATGGCAATAAATAACACTAGTTACAAGAAGTTTCCAGTTAAAACATTAGAGGATAAAAAAAAGTCTGTTGCATTTATTAGATTGATAAGCATACTTATGGTGCTCTTGGTCATTGTGACATATGCAAATATATCAATCAAAACTGAATGAAGGGAGTATTGTGATATTGCACGCACTTTAATGGTTTAACGAAATGTCGCTTCAACCTTACTTCTATTTTTGGCCTTTTGCAATTGGGCTAGGACGTGCTTGCTGCACGGTGGTGTAATTAGATGCTGCGGCATTCTTGGAACAAACAAATTTTGTGATTTATTTTGTTGTTCGAACCATCTAAATTGTATGAATTTTGACGGTTAAAATAACAACCCTTCAAATATATAGACTATTGAAATATAACATATGGAATTGGAAAAGTGAACTTATAGTAGTGGGTCTAATTTGATGAGAGTTTGTACAAATATAGGCAGAGTCTTATGGAGCGGATAGACAAATAAATAAAGATATAGATAGCATGATTTGGTGAGTTTGCTAGAGATGATCTAAGGGAGCAAAGATGAAAACCGAACAAGCATTGAACTTGAGTGCCAAATAACTTTATGCCGCCTTTTTTCTTCTAACTTGCGTGCATTACAGATTTTTCTTTTTTGTTTGAAACTAACAGTAGAGCACTGGCAAGCATCACAAAATATCTATCACGTCAAATCGTTGCGAAAACAATCGAAAACTTTTTTCACTTAGATTGAGCCCACCGTATCTCTCATGGTGGACCCGTTTATCGGGGTTGAGGGGAATGGGAGGGAGAGTAGACTTATAAAAATTGCGAGTTGGAGGATGTTTTTGCTCAAAATCAATTGTTTTTCTCCCCCTCTGCGCACATACCCGCCTTATACCCGTATTTCGGACTGGTTGCCGCTTGGTGCTCGCCCACCTCTTCGCCCACCCCCGCGCCGTTCCGCTTGCACAGTCGCACCCGTGCGTCGTGCATGCTCGAGTGTCTGCTTGCCGAGGAGGTGGCTGCCGGCTTCAACGAGGACGGCACAACGCCGCAATAGGAGCCCGTGGTGAGGACTACCCGGCGGCGCAGCGGGAGCCCGCGACCTGGACCCTGGTCCGGCGCAATGGATCGGCCCGCACCCACCCCCGCACCTACGCCGTTCCGCTCGCACCCGTGCGTCGTGCGTGCTCGGGTGGAAGCTCGTTGAGGAAGTGGCTGCCGGCTCTGAAGAGGACGACCCAACGGCGCAGCAGGAGCCCGGGGGAGGACGGCCTCCACACGTGGCTTGCCACCGCGCGCTGCCTCTGCTCCAGTCGGCCCGCTCTGCCTCTGCGTGCTGCCGTCCCCCGCTCACCGCTCGCCGCCTCAGACAGGAGGAAGACGATGAGGCATGGGGTCGCGTTGATTTGGCAAATGAGAGATTGAAGATGATGATCGTGCTACTATTCAGGATGTGGAGCAAGAGATTCATGTTGGGGAGGACCAGATGGGGAGCCTCAGTGTTAAATTTCGAAAGACTTACCAACTGGATGTCAAGTTGTCAAATAATGAAACACGTGCGTACATAAATTTCACATGTTTACGGCTTTGGCATGTGACCCCTGTCCAGTGAGTAGGCTACCAGAATATTTAGCATGTTGAGTTTTGGAAGCAGTAACGTTGATAGTTCTGAGGTTTGGAGATTATTTTGGCAATCACTAACATTGCTATATTAAAAAGGTATGAATATCATGTCAGAATCGCAAACTTGACTGGGCCGTTCCATTTGATTTTGCATAACAATTGTATAATATAAATATGTACTATTTTTTTGCATTATGTTATTCGGCGGAGCTACTTGTTGATCTGCAACCATTGCGTGAGTAGAGGAACAAGAAAAGATCTACGTTGTCAATTGTCATGATAATCTAACATTACACCAAGTATTATCGATGAATGAAAAATTCAAAATGAAAAGGAACTAAAAATATAAGTTTATACAAATACTTCATCATCTAACAATATTTCTAAATTAAAATCCAAAATTTAAACACTCCGACACACATCGATGTATCACGACCGTCTTCGCTAGCACATGGGCCTTAAGTGGTTAAATTACGTATTTATTGTGTGTATATAATTACTATAAATAATATATTCTCTATTTAGCACCCAGGGTGCTGAATAAGTTATTCAACACGCTCCTCCAATCCCGAAATCGGAAAAATATGATCCCAAAACCAAAAAAAATCTTCTTTAAACCGGAAAAAGATAAGCATCCATTCCGCAACCGTAAAATTAAAAGGCTCAAACCGGAAATTATTCTGTGTGACCAGAAAATTTAACTCATCCATTCTGCAACCGAAAAATTAGGAGGTTCAAACCGAAAATTATTCTGTTTGACTGGAAAATTTAGCTGAGTTATGGCCATCCATTCTGCAACCGAAAAATAAAGCTCCTAAAGTCGACAGCCAAGTCCAAACAAACCTAAGAGAAATCAACGGAGGTATTAGAAGACATCAATAGGAACCTTGACAAATAATCATTCGTTTCCACCTTATTTTGTTTTTCTATTGCAAAAAAGTCAACGTTCTTCTACCCATGTTGTCAATTTGAATAACTTATTTAGCCTCAGTGTCATCCCACACCTAACGTGCTTGATATATTTATAATTTTCTTATTAGAAATTTTAATTTTCCGACCACGGTCGATACTCTTTCTGAGGCAAATGGATTTCTTATGTAGTCCAACATGCTTGATATATTCATAAATTTTTTGTTACAAATTTTGATTTTTTGGTTGCAATAACACATTTACAGTTATTGAATTTTTGTTTTCGTGTTTCAGCCTATTTCGGATAATTTTCCGGGCAAAACACAATTTTCCGGTTTGAGAAATACATTTTCTGGTTCCAGATCCCTGAATAGAGGTGTATCATGTTCTTTTTCGGTTAAGGTTAAAAGTTGCCGATTTCATGAATACTTTTTTTCGGTTTCGGATTGTTCTTTTCCGGTTGAGATAACAATTTTCCGGTTACAGAAATATCTTTTCCGGTTTCAAATCTCTATTCATGGGTTTTTTCGGTTGAACAAAGAATTTTCCAATTTGGGGATTCCATTTTCCGGTTTCAAATCTCTGTTCATGTTTTTTTCCGGTTGAACACAAAATTTTCCAGTTTCAAGATTCTATTTTCCGGTTTCAAATCCCTGTTTATGGGTTTTTCCGATTGAACAAAAAAATTTCTGGTTTCTGGTAGGGGGCTAGCGTGGGGGGGGGGGGGGCGCTGGATAACAATCCAGCACCCAACGCTCTAAATAGCACCCCCTCTATAAATAATATAAATTTTTCTTATAAAGATCTTAAGACACATGCGTGACTCATGTACACTTAGGCCGTGTGGCATGTGCGTGCCGTACATGCATCTAGTGACTAATAAGGGTGTTTTGCTTTAAAATACATTTGAAAAATATCCTTGGACTTGGGATCCTTTTGCAATTTAAAAAAAAGATAGAAAACACTCGGTGCCATCATGAATATGAATATAGGTAACATCAATTTGCAAAGGAAATGGCTCTATTTGGTACTTCTCTCGAATGGGTTAGAACACACTTTGACCGCTAATTAGAGGTATTAAATAAAGGTAGTTTACAAAACCAACTCCAAAACCCTGCGCTTGGAAACCTGAAAAATCTAATGAGACCTTTGACCACGTGATTAGAGGATTGTTATTGTAGCTAATCATTGATTAATTGCTGTCATTAAAAAGTTACACTCATCTCTGAAAAAGTTTTGCAAATAGATTTTATTTAGTACTTCATACATGCGAAATTTCTTTTCTCAAAAATAGTGTTATACTCCCACCGTTCCAAAATGTAGATCGTTTTGACTTTTCTAGATTCATATATTTTGCTATGTATTTAGACATATGTTATATCTAGATGCTTAGCAAACACTATCTCTACTACTAAAAAGAGGCTAAGGGTGACATTCTTTTCAGTCGTCTTTCGTCCCGTGGTCTATCGTGGTCTATTGTTGTCCGACCTCGCGGCACTCTTGTCCTTCGTCGTCCGGCGTCGAGCCAATTCGGGGTTTTTACATTTTTACCATTATAACGAATGACGCTCATCAGATTATCACTCTTAGAATGACATCTATAACTATACCAGCGGTGAGAAGTTTCACTTACATTTTTACCACATTTGCTGATGTGGCACGCCACGCCAGCCTCAAATGCTGGCGTCCGGTCAGCAGGCTCAGTGAAATGTCCTTTCTGTCCCTGATATGCTCCCCTCTCTCCCTCACTCCGACAGCTAGGTCCCGCAGCTCATCTCACTTCCATGTGGGCCCCACGCTTCAGCACCATCTCCTACCTCTAGCACCAAAGCTTTTTCCCACGGCGCGCACCCCCGTCAAGCCTCAGCTGCGGCCCCTCGCGCGCTCGCCGCCAGCCCACGGCCACGGCCACCGCCGCCACCGCGAACCAGTTCACCGGGGCGCAGCCAAGCCGCGCTGAGCGGCACGCGAGCACGACCTCCTTGACCGCCGCCAGGGCAGGGTCTTAGCGCGCGACGCCGACGCGGTGACGCGGTTACTTGCTGCTCGTACGGAGCACGGGCTTGCCGGTGCACTCATTTGCGGCGAGCGGGAGCTCGAGTTCTCTAGGAAGCCTTCTTCCCGGTCGTTGCTACCGCCGGTGAGCACAATCGCTCTTGGAATTTCATGATTGAGGATTCCGCTCCCCTCTGAGCACATCTGGGTGCAGATCTTGCTTCTCGTGATGACCAATTCCTTTGCAATCGAGACATCGCCGGAGGACATTGCTTACTCTGAAGAATGGGATCCACTGAGCATCGGTTGAGCTAGAGGGGGAGGAATGCGCACTTGCTAAGGGAATGAGGAAGAATTTGGGGCTCAGCTCCGGCCCTGCGCGGACGTTTGGTGACCTCCGGTGGCTGCTCCCCTTCCTCGCGAGCCTGCTCGTCACGGACACGCTCTTGCTCGCAACCGCCTGCGAGCTCTTCTCGCCGCCCTACCCCGCTCGGCCCCGGCGGCGTGGGTGGCCGTGGCCGTGGACTGCCGGCGAGGCGTGAAGGTCCGCGGCCGAGACCCGACGATGGTGCGCGCCACGGGCAAAATGCCATAACAAGGCCAGCCCCGTCCGTGCGACTACGGCAGTGGCTTTGGTGCTGGAGGTAGGAGATAGAGCTGACATGTGGGGTCCACGTGGAAGTGAGATAAGCTGTGGAACCCAGCTATCGGAGAGGGAGAGAGGAACAGGTCAGGGGCAAAGGACATTTCATCCAAGCCTGCTGACCGGGCGCTAGCGCATGGGGCTGGCGTGGCGTGCCACATCAGCAAATGTGGTAAAAATATAAGTCAAACTACTCTCCACTGATATAGTTGTAAGTGTCATTCTAAGAGTGATAATCTGATTAGCGTCATCCGTAATAATGATAAAAATGTAAAAACCCCGGCCAATTCCCATCGTCCGATGCTTCGCGCACGCCCCCCACAGGGCCGCGTCCGTCGCCGGTAATCCCATGCCCTTCCCCCATCCCCCATTCCATCGCGAGCCAGACGTGCGACTCAATCGCTAGCCCATCGCGCCGCCGCTCCGTCCCTCGAGGATCCGCCCGCCATCGCGCGCGTCCTCCACCTCCGCCCGCCCGCTCGCCCGCCGCAGCGTGTGTCCTCCTCCGCTCGGGCGTTTCCTTCCACGGCGTCGCCGCTGCTCCGCATGGGCTCGCTTCTTCCCTAGCGTCGTCGATCCAAGCGGTCCCCGCTGCGCTGCATCGGCCATCGCCACGCCACACCACGGGCCGTTGCGCACTTCCCGTCGTCTCCGTCCATCCTCCCCAACCTCACGTCGTGGGACGTCGTGGACCCTTGCGCCGTCGCGGGCCGTCACGCCGCGCCACCTTGCCGTCGCGGGCCGTCACGCCGCGCCGCCTTGCCTTCGCTGGCCCTCGCGCCGTCCCGCAGTTCCCGTCATCTCCGTCCGTCCTCCCCCGCCACATGTCGCAGACCCTCGCGCCGTTGCGGGCCGTCGCGCCGCCACGCCGCGCCATCGCGGGCCCTTGCGCCCCTGCCTCCTCCGCCCGCGCCATAGGGGCTGCACCCACTCCCAAGCATCAACCTTTGGGAATTGTGTTGCCTCTTCCTCAAGGACAAAGCTTGGGCATCGACAAGTGCGCCCGACCTCTGCTTCCTGGTAATTGCATCTGCAGCTCAAGTGCTCAACCCTACCCTATTTGTGCCGGCTGTTTCTTTCGTGAATGCATGGAGATGTTTTGATTTGAGCCTATTTGATTTGGTGGTGCTTGCAGTTCTACCTTGCCTCAATCACTCCAAGTGTTGCGCCAAGAGAATTTGTCCGGGCGAGTACCTGGGGTTGCTTGATTTGAATTGTTTTGAGGTGGAAGTTATCAGTGGTGGTGTATCATTTTCATGTGCAAAGCTGATTAACGGTGATTCCTTGTGGAGAATCAGATGATTCAGGTGGTACATTTTCATTTGACAGTCTCGGTACTACCTGATTTGTTTGGTAGTTTGTACGATCTGTTTGGTTATTTTCTTGAAATTTTGACATGTTTGTATTAATCACGGTTAGTGCTACATCTTGAATATAGTGCTGGGTAAAGTAAGGTGGAAGCTCCGACAGGTACTGGTAGTCCTGATCTGCTATGAGGCACACATGAAGCACCGCATCCTTGCTGGCCTAGAACACCACCGCCATGCATGCTCTGGCCGAACTTCCCATCGCTGCCAACTGCATCTGCATCCTGCTTCTGGTGAGCACACGCTTACGTTCCCCTTTTCACTGCTCTGATCTGTTAGAGTATGTTAATTGCCCTGGTTAGGTTAAGGTATCAATTGCCATATAATTTGAAGTAGCCAACCATGTCATCTTTATCTCGTGAGTGTCTCTGCTGATATACTCATATCTGGTAACTGATATGCAATGTGAACTATGAGGTTGGTTTTTATTTTCAAGTAGTGATTGTAATGCATATATTCCTTTGAAATCACGTGCACTTTACAGAATGCAGTTGTGATATGAATGGCAAATACCAGTGATCTAAATGACAGTTTACCAATGCAGTAAGTCGAGGCCTAACAAAACAAGATAATTTTTTTTAGAGTAGAACTCTTATGGTGCTAAGCATCTTAAGGTGCTAAGCATCTCTAATTGCAGCCAAATTGGCCTACAAAACTGAAAAGGAAAGGCTGCAAAGTTCCTATTGATAGGATAATGTGCCTTTTATTTAACTGTCACATCATCTAGGTTTCCAAGTTGAGTTTTGCAGTAAATACATTGTCATGCTTAGATCCTTGCTTATTCTTGAATGTTGTGAAACAATTGGTGCTTAATGTTTGGTCCAATATTTTGAAAAAAATGGTGCTTGATGTCTGATACAATTTTTTATCACCTAGATCTTGATGTCTGCAGATGTGACACCTCCTCATATCTATAAACGTTGACAAGGACATTAAGTTTTTGTTACAGCTGCGTGTAATTTTCAGTATTTGTTCCATTCAGTGCATTCTACTTCCAGTAGTTGTAATCCACTTTCAGTATTTTGATCCATGAAAATATCCATGGTATTTTTATGGAGTCAGGTGCCAGTTTCTTTTCTAACTTCACTTGGCATTGCTTCACGTTTCTTCATATTGAACTGTAGAGCTTTATCTGCATCTCACATTTTCTGGAAAATGTTTATGGAACCCACTTTACACATGATGGTTCCTATTCTAAACGAATATAGTTAAGCTTAGGTGACAATTTGTTTATGTAATTGAGGAAGATGAGTCTTAACCCAAAATGATTACCCAATATTTAGTTTAACAAACACATGATCTGATTAGCTAAGGTTACCTGAATTTGATCAAATTGAGATGTATGCCCTATACTGCAAGGCATTATGATCAGATTGGATTATCATTCTTTGATGAGCATGCTCTGGAGGCCTGGACTACAGTGAATAATGTACGTTAGAGTACATTAAATTTGTTTCTCTGAATGGCTGCAATATTTTGATATTCCTATGTAAGCACATTATTTTGTTGGATTCTCTAAATTACATGGACAATCTACTGCTGTCATCAGCCATACGTACTATTTAACTTTAACTGACAAATATTTTTGAGTACCTATGTGTTAATCCAGTGTTTGATTTTTTATGTATTGTTAACCAGATAATATACGTTGCTTTTTTGTGCAGACTGCATTCCAGTGTCAAACATTACTCGTAACCATTTTCCAATATATAAGTAGTCCAAATTATGTGTACGAAGTATGAGACTTTGGTGACTTCCGTTTTAAGTGTTGAAACAACGTACATAGTGTATATGATGCTCAGAAAATAGAATAAATTTGAGTAATGCTTGCACTTCAGTGCACTGGAAAAATGATGAGTTCAGTATAATTTTTACTCTTATCATTTTTACTTTCAGTCTAGCTTTTCATGGTTGTAGTACTATTCTATCGTGGTAGTGTCCTATGCATTTTATATTTTAGACAATTCCTTTTTATACTAAGATGCAGATCAAATAATTGGAAGGCAATGCTGAAGGCTGAATTTCAGTGAAGTGGTCTATGGTCTATTGCTTAATTGCTGATTGTATTCAGTGTCAACAAACCAGCTAATATGACTGGTTTGATTAGTTAATGTTCAATTACCAGGTTAGCATATTCGAGGACAGATTGTATGGATCTGACAAAAAAGAACAGTGATCACATTCCATTTGGAGACCTTCATAACACCACCAATGGAGGTAACTAATGAAGTTCGCTTCAACTTGCATCCTTGTGAAATATATAATTGGTCGCTCTAAATAGATTTATATACGAAAGTCCTGTTATTGCAGTTACCAGTCAAAATGAATAGTTCACTGCCACAAGCTGCGCTTCGCTGAATTGCACTACTGTAAGGATCGATGGACCAAGAGGGGGGGGGGTGAATTGGGCCTTTTTCAAAATTCTAAAGCAATAAAACAACCTTAACCTATGCAAGGCTAGTAAGGCTCAATTCACCAACCGGCTAAACAAAGCAAACTACACAAGCTAACAAAGATATGAAACTAAGCAAGGTAGAGCTAAGCTATGATCTCTAAGGTCAAGCACATGAAAGAAAGCATGAAAGTAAGTGCTTGAAATGAAAGAGAGTGCAAGAGACAACCGGATTTTTCCCGTGGTGTCGATGTGTTGGCACACACCCCTAATCCACGTTGTGACACTCACTAAGAGTCTTGTCACCTCCCATGTCACCGAGACTTGGGCGCTCACTAAGAGTCTCCGTTCACCATCCCGGCGTGGTGGAGCTCAAGCCACGTACAATCTTCTTCTCCGGGCTCCCACAATCCTTGGCAAGCTCCGCGAGAAACACTTCGATCACCAAGATCGTCTAGGTGCTGCCAAACACCAAGAGTAACAAGTTCCTAAGCCTTCACTTGACCTACACTCAGTTGGCCCTAACTCAAGCACACTTGCTACACTTGCAATGGATGAGTTCTTCAAGGTTAAAGCACAAACTAAGCACTAGATCTTCTCTCTTTTGCTCAAAGCTCTATCTCTTCTTCTCAAGGGTGGCCTCAGGTTTTCAAGGTGTCAAAGGCAACTGAAATGAACCAGGGAGTACCCTTATATAGAGTGGAGGAGGTCACATAGCCGTTGGAAGTTTTCTGCAGAGAAACCGTGACCACCGGAAGAACCGACGATATAGAAAATATAGGCATCGGTTCAACCGGTCTCTCTGTGTCAAAGAAGTAGCCGTTGAAGTTCTGACACAGTATCCACGCTTGCGTCATTGCACCGGTGCATGCTCCGTAGGGGCATCGGTTCAACCGGTGCTGAAGAGGTTCGCTGATCAACTCAAACAAGCGTTCTGGAACAAAGTACATCCAATGCACCGGTGCTTTGATTCTGAACCGTCGGTTCAACCGGTGCTGAAGAGAAGTTGGAGTCCACCAAACATGCTCTCTGGAACAAAAGACTTTCATTGCACCGGTGCTTTGATTCTGAACCGTCGGTTCAACCGGTGCTGAAGAGAGGTTGAAATCCATCAAAACATGCTCTCTGGAACAAAGGGCTTTCATTGCACCGGTGCTTATCTTCTTGACCATCGGTTCAACCGGTGCTTTACTTGATGTCTGCCTTCATCCAGAGAAGATAGACCGACAGGGCATCGGTCCTTCCGCCATGCATCGGATGCTCCGATGCTAGAGCACCGGTTCAACCGGTGCTACTGATTTTCTTTGTTTTCAGCTGTTTTGACTTGGATTCGAATGTGACTTTGATTGTTTCTTCTTCCAAGAGTTGTGTTGACTTCTATTGACCATCTTTTGCTGTTTTTGAGTGAGTGTGTAATATTTCTAGGGCCAACTCAAGATTGATCAAGCTACTAACTCATGAACCCCTCTTAATAGTGCGATCACTACAAAACTATAAAACCTATACTAACCTAAGTGTCCTTCTCAACCTTGTGACACTTAGGACTAGAAAGATCCTTAGCCTTGACATATAAGTTAAAAGCCGAGATCGCCTTTTTGAATGACCGAAATTGAGGGGCCTCTTTTGACATATGACCAAATGAGCGATAATGATCTTTTAAGCTGCACAAACTCATTAGTCACAATAACGGTTGTCATTAATCACCGAAACATACCTTGAGGGCCTAGATGCTTACAATCTCCCCCTTTTTGGTGATTGATGACAACACAAACATAAATAACGAGAGAGCAAGAAAGATAAAGCTAGATAAACACAAGCGAACTCGAAAAGAAGGACCAAAGAGCTCAACGGCTCAAACGAAATTCATAGATATGTCTCAAAGCACGGCATACTCAAGCGACAAAGTGTACATATCCATGAATTAACACCAAATGTGATACAAAGAATCAAAGTCCTGATAACTACGAGCTCTCTCTCTAGCTCTACCCTCCCCCTAACTCTACCCTCCCCCTTAACACCTCTCCCCCTTTGGCAACAAAGCACCAAAAAGGAAGGCGATCTAATCCTGAGCTGGAGAAGGCGGGGTCTTCCGGCTGGGTCCGGTGGAGAACTGAGCGGCGGAGTCGTCGGCGTCGTCGTCTGTCCAGTCGTCGTCGACCGAAGAAGACTTCTGCTCGACCGGAGTCGTCGGAGCAGCAGAAGTAGCTGGTGTAGCGGTAGAAGCTGGCACGGCGACGATCGTGGAGTCCGTCGGAGGAGCAGACGTGACGGGAGTCAGGTCTGGCTGAGTGGGGCGCACGACGGACGGACGGAGCACCTCGGGCTGAGAAGGAGAGTCGAACGTGAGTGACTGAGCCGAGGGGTGCTGGAGCTGGTGTAGGATCTGCTGCTGTCTATGAAACTCTGCACGCTGCTCGGCTGTCCAGACACTAGGCTGTGGAGCAGGAACCGGGGCAGCAGTAGGAACAGGACTGGCAAACAACCCGGTCGGTAGAAGTGGTGACACCGGGAAAGATGACAAGGGTGTCTGCATGAATCCGCCAGCAGGTGGAGGAGGAGCAGTGGGGTCGAACTGGAGCTGCTGGGGTGTAGGGAGCTGAGGCTCTGGCAGTCCAGTGTGTCGGTACAGCTGACCGAAGCATCCCGAGAAGAAGGTAAACATCTGCTGCTGGATCTGGGACTGCTGCTGAAGCTGTAACCTCATGGCCTCCTGCTGCTGTCGAATCCCCTCAAGCACCAGAGTCTGGGCCTCCTGCTGGCGAGCCTGCTCGGCCTGCATGCTCAGCTGAGCTGCTGCAAATCTGTCCTGCTGATCTGAGAGCCGAGTAAGAATAGCAGCGAGTGCATCTGGCTGAGTGACCTGAGCGGTGGAGACTGGAGGAGCGGGGGCTCGTGCTGCACCAGAAGATCCTGCCTCATCATCATGAGCTCCTCGAGGGACGGTAACAGTGGGAATGAAGTCCTCGTCATCCTCCGAGTCCTCTGAGTCAGTGATCAGGTAGTGTGGGAGCTGAGCCTCTGCAGCTGCTAGTGAAGCGTCCTCGGCTGCTGTCGGATCATCTGCAACTCTGCCCTCAGCCAAGAAACGCTCATCCAGAACCCGCTGTGCTCGGCGCTGGCCTCTCGAGCCACGACGACCGTCTCGAGGAGTAGCTGGTGAGTAAAAACTGAACTGTGTCCTCGAGTGCTCCAGCTCATCCATACGCTCATTCTGACTTAGCTGAGCCAGAATCCAACAGATCCAATGAGCAAACGGATGCCGACGGTGAACTGTCATGCCATCCAGAATCACATCCTCTAGCTCGCAGATAAAGAAGTCGACTAGGTCAAAGTCACGACCTGTCATGATATAAAGTAGAAGCCACTGCTGCAGAGCTGTGATCCCCTCGTTGTATCCAATCCGAAACAACAAGCTCTTCCTCAAGGCTAGATGGATAGTGTGTGCCATGGGAGTCAGCCTGTCCGGAGTCCTCGGTGTGCCAGGTAGGAAAGGCTGCTGAAACAGAACACTGATCTCCTCATCAGATGGAACGTGAGACTCGTGAGGACGTCGAGGAGGTACCGTGCTGCCATAAGCCTGATAGTGTATGAAGTGTGGCTCCTCGGCAATCTGAACTCCAAGATAGGTAGCCAGTCGTGCTCGGGTCAAGCGATAGTGCCTTTCCTGGAACATGAAGTCTATAAACTGCCGGTCCTCCTCAATAAACAGAGTGGCGTAGAAGACTCGAACCCACTCTCGAATATACCTGGACCTCTCACTGAGTAGAGCAGGCAATCCAACATATCTCTCAAAGAGAGGAAGCACTGGAGTCCCACCTGCTGCTACACGCATAGCTACCCAGTGGAGCATCTTGTGCTCACTAATCTTGATGTCCAACTGGCAGTAGGTGTGGTAAAAAGACTCCTGAAGCAGAGTGTAAAAACGACGATCAACTCCGACATCCCTCTGTTCGGGAAACCACTGCTCCGGGGTCACATAACGCAGTCTCTTGACCCTTGGTCCTGGTATGCCCCTGAGATCAAACAACTCAACCTCGGGCAGCTCCTCACCACTGTCCTGACCTCCTATCTGAGTGTCACTGCCGGTGTGCTGCTGCTGCTGTGCATGGCCTGCTCCCCTCTGAGTGCCACCACCTCGAGTCCGTGGACGTGAGCGGGACTCAGGTGTGGCCTGAGCTGTCTGAGTACGTCCTGAGCGACGTAACTGCTGCTGTGGCTCCCCCTGAGCCTGAGGCTCTCTGATCCTGAGTGAGCCCTGCCTGTCAGCTGCGTCTGCCACTGCCTCAGCCTGCTCTCGCTCGCGGTCCTCGCGGGTGCGCTTCTTCTTCTTCTGCACAACCACCTTGCTCTTGCCTTTCTTGTCTCCTGCCATCTGTCATAGAAGTAGTATGATGGGATATGAGCCTAAAACATGAATTCTAGTGGATAGCAGCCTTGATATCGATGACATGCTAAAAGATTTAACTATGTGAGCATGTGCAAAGATAGGTGACAAGATTCTTATGTGTGTGATCAAGGGAATGATATATGTAAACACATGTGCAAAGGATGATATACAAAGGAATTTCTCTTTGCAACAAGATGTAAAGGTCATACCCTTGCAAATCAGGGAAGAAATCGAAGAAAGAATCTAAGAGGAAATTCCTCGAGCACCTTGAGGGCGCCTAAGCAAAGGGTGGATGGATCAAATCAATCTTGAATGCTTGAGCGTGGGAGGCTTAATCGGAGCAGGGGAGGCTGCACGTGTGTTGGAGTGTGCGTGCTGGCGCTGCAGGCGGCGGCGCAGGACTTGGATGGCGGCGGCCTGGTGGTTAGCGGCGCACAGGTGGTGCAGGCACGGCGCGGGCGCGCGAGCGACTGCGGAGCAGCAGCGCAGGAGAGGTGGGGTCGCGCGCGGGCGGCGGCGTAGTGGAGAGCTTCGGGCGCGGCGGCGTCTTGGAGTGGTGAGCAGGCGGCGCGTGAGCGGCGGCGGCACGGTGTACGGGCGTGGGTGCAGGCGGCGGTTTTGCGAGGAGGAAGAGAAACAGGAGTGAGACTGACGAGTGGGCCCGTGGAAGGATTAAGTGAAAACAGAACGGACGGGCCCGCCAACCCTAAGCACCGGAAGGTCCGATGGTGCAGAGAAAAGACCGTCGGTGTAATCACCGGTGTAAGTTTGACCAGATCTGAACGAGATTGAAACGTGGTCAGAAGGGCACCGGAAGATCCGCCACTGAGGCACCGGAACATCCGATGGGCGTCGGTGTATCTGCAGGAGTAAGGTCCAGAGGCTATGCAAGGCCCATTTACTCTACGCAGTAGCACCGGTTGAACCGATGCTGAAGCGTCGGTTTATCCGCCATACATCGGAAGCACCGGTGATCCATCGGAGTAACGGCCGGAGGTTGTTCCAGAGGCGTTGCAGAAACCTTTTCACGAAGACTTAAGCACCGGTTGAACCGATGAGATGAAAAGCAAGGCGTCGGTTTAACCGGTGGTTAAAGAAATTTTCTGCTGAACTACAAACTCTACTTCTGATCCAAAAACTTAAAGCCAAAGCCATAAACACTCAGTTTTGGATCATTTTCGAGAGACAACCTCACCCTTCAAACACTCAAACTAAATGCTCGCAAGCTTTTATATTAACTTAGGCAAATTAAGATCCAAGCGAGGTTTAAACACAAAAACCAAATGTATGAGCCACTTTGCCTATGAACTTAGAGATAGAAACTTTAAGTTCGATAGAACGTGACTCAATAGGCATGAAAGCACAACATTGATCTTATCACCCTTGTAGAGATGATATATCATATTTAGCATGAATATCTTTCTCGAAGTGTGATTTGCTCCCTTGTGATGCTACTAACGAGATGCAATGCCAATGCAAAGCGTGAAATTAAACATGGATGCATTCTATATGACAAGCACATGCATTGCAAAATTTAAATCTATCTTGTCAAGTTTGAACCCTCGTCAAGCTTCTTCATGATGAACCTTTCTTCATGCCATGAGCAAAACCAAGACCACCGGCTCATGCAAGACCCATGTTCATCACTATCTTGACAAGGTTAGACAAGCCCCTAGCTCATGTACATATGAAATGCATCTATATGACAAGACAATTATATGACGTTAGAAGCATCTAGAACGTTAAGCTCACTCCTTAGCCTAACAAAAGTACTCTCGTCTAAAGGTTTTGTGAATATATCCGCCAATTGCTCCTCGGATCTCACACCTTGTAGTGATATATCTCCTTTGGCTTCGTGATCACGCAAGAAGTGATGGCGAATATCAATGTGCTTTGTGCGAGAGTGTTGAACCGGATTTTTGGCAATTTTTACGGCACTTTCATTATCACAAAGGAGCGGGATCCTAACTAGTTTCACACCGAAGTCCAAAAGGGTTTGCTTCATATATAGGATTTGGGCACAACATGCACCGGCCGCTATATATTCCGCTTCCGCCGTGGACAAAGCCACGGAATTTTGCTTCTTACTTGACCAAGAAACTAGAGAACGCCCAAGCAAGTGGCAACCCCCGGAGGTACTCTTGCGATCCACACGGCTTCCGGCAAAATCCGAATCCGAGTATCCCAAGAGATCTAAACTAGCGCCTTTGGGGTACCACAAGCCTATGCTAGGGGTGTGCTTGAGATACCGAAGGATCCTATTCACAGCCGAAAGGTGTGACTCCTTTGGGTTAGCTTGAAAGCGGGCACACAAGCACACACTAAACATTATATCGGGCCTAGATGCGGTAAGGTAAAGCAAAGACCCTATCATAGAACGATAGAGGGATTGATCAACCGGTTTACCGTCCACATCCAAGTCGAGATGCCCATTGGTTGCCATGGGTGTCTTGATTGGCTTGCACTCATCCATCTTGAACTTCTTCAAGATATCTTTAGTATATTTTTCTTGATGGATGAATGTCCCTTCCTTCATTTGTTTGACTTGAAAACCAAGGAAGAAGGTCAATTCTCCAATCATGGACATCTCGAATTCCCTAGACATCATGGTAGCAAACTCATGGCTTAGTAAATCATTAGTTGAGCCAAAGATAATATCGTCAACATAAATTTGACAAATGAAAAGATCCCCGTTGACGTCTTTTGTGAACAACGTGGTGTCCACCCTCCCGATCTTGAAGCCTTGCATGATTAGGAAGTCACGAAGCCTCTCATACCAAGCCCTTGGAGCTTGTTTGAGCCCATAGAGTGCCTTGTGCAACCTATAAACATGGTTAGGATTCCTCGGATCTTCAAACCCGGGAGGTTGCTCAACATAAACAAGTTTGTTAATAACACCATTTAAGAATGCACTTTTCACATCCATTTGATACAACTTAATGTTATGATGTGAAGAGTAAGCAAGAAGGATACGGATAGCTTCAAGTCTTGCGACCGGAGCAAAGGTTTCACCAAAATCCAAACCTTCGACTTGAGAAAACCCTTTTGCCACAAGTCTTGCTTTGTTGCGTATCACCACCCCATGTTCATCTTGCTTGTTTCGAAAGACCCACTTGGTGCCGATGATGTTCTTGTCTTTTGGAGGAGCTTCGAGGACCCAAACTTCATTGCGGGTGAAGTTGTTCAATTCTTCTTGCATGGCCATCACCCAATCCGAGTCCTCAAGCGCTTCCTCTATGCTAGTGGGTTCAATACAAGAAACAAACGAGTGATGTTCACAAAATGAAGCATGCTTAGAGCGAGTTCTTACTCCCTTGGAAGGACTACCAATGATTTGACCAATTGGATGATCCTTGGAGATGCGACCATGCTTCACTAGCGGTATTTGCGTGGATGGTTGTTGGGGTGGATCTTGTGTGACTTGTACTTGTTGTGGAACACTTTGCTCTTCTTGTTCTTGGACTTGGGGTGTTGGTGTTGGCACATCTTCTTGAGGTAGTGGATCATCTTTTTCTTGATCTTTATCCACTTGGGGTGCCTTGGAGGTGCTTGGTGTAGATGAGGAAGGTCCTCCCCCTTGATCATTGCCTTTATGCACCTCTTCCGGCTTGATATCCCCAATGGACATATTCTTCAAAGCTTCATCAATCTCTTCATCACCTACATTTTCATAGCCAACAACCTCCTCTTGGGAGCCATTAGATTCATCAAACTCCACATCACATGTTTCTTCAACTAACCCGGAGGTTTGATTGAATACTCTATATGCTTTGGAGTTTGATGCATAACCAAGAAAGAAACCTTCATCACATCTACTTTCAAACTTACCGAGCCTTTTCTTCTTGTAGATGAAGCATTTGCAACCAAAGACTCGAAAGTATGATATATTTGGTTTCTTCCCGGTGATGAGCTCATATGGAGTTTTCTTGAGGAGTCGGTGGGGATACACTCGGTTGGATGCATGACACGCCGTGTTGATTGCTTCCGCCCAAAACTTCTCGGACGTGCCATAATCATCCAACATTGCTCTTGCTAGGGTGATGAGTGTCTTGTTCTTTCTTTCCACCACTCCATTTTGTTGAGGCGTGTAGGTGGCGGAAAACTCATGCTTGATGCCCTCTTCATCGCACCATTCTTCAATCTTCATATTTTTAAACTCGGTGCCGTTGTCACTCCGGATCTTCACAATTGGGGAGTTATACTCCCTTTGAGCTCTTCTTGCAAAAGTCTTGAAGATTTCCGGAGTTTCACCCTTATCGCCTAGAAACATAACCCAAGTGTAACGTGAAAAATCATCAACAATTACTAGGCAATAGAGGTTACCACCAATGCTCTTGTATGTAGTTGGACCAAAGAGATCCATGTGAAGTAGCTCGAGCGGCTTGGAGGTAGACAACATCGTCTTGATGGGATGATGTGTTGCAACTTGCTTCCCGGCTTGACATGCTTTACATAGCTTGTTCTTGTCAAACGTGACATCCTTCAAGCCGGTGATCATCCCTCTCTTCTGAGCTTTCTTGAGGTTGCTCATGCCAATATGAGCAATTCTTCTATGCCAAAGCCACCCAAGAGAAGACTTGGTGAAGAGGCATGTCATGGTACTTGTTTGCTTTGAAGAGAAGTCCACTAAGTAGATGTTGCCATGCCTAAACCCCGTGAATACCATTGACTTGTCTTCTTCAAGAGTTACTACAACACCATTCTTGTCAAAGGTACACGTTAGTCCAAGATCACACAATTGAGCAATAGAAATAAGATTAAAACTAAGTGCTTCTACAAACAAGACATTAGAAATGGATAAATCTTTAGAGATAGCTATTCTACCCAAACCTAAAACTTTTCCCCTTGAGTTATCACCATAGGTGACATGTTCATGATCGCCGGGGTCTTCAAGAGAGGTGAACATGCTATCATTGCCGGTCATGTGTTGAGAGCAACCGCTATCAAGTACCCAATGTTTTCCACCGGCTTTGTAGTTCACCTACACACATGAGAATTCACTTTTGAGTTTTAGGAACCCAAACAAGCTTTGGGCCTTGCACATGTGTGACAAGAGCTTTTGGGACCCAAAGTTGCTTGGGGAGCTTCTTCTTTGACTCCTTAGTGAGTTTGCCAATGAATTTGGCCTTCACCTTGCCCTTCACTTTACTCAAGAGAAAATGGTTATTTTCAAACATTGAAGAGTAATTCTTGGGTAATTTAGGAAGAGGACGTGATGGTAAAGTGCACTCCCTAGTGTGGTGCCCGGTGACTTGGCAATGTTGGCAATATGATCCAACTTCCTTGATGAAGCTAATCTTGATCTCCGGAGAAGGAGTAGTAGCTATGTTTGGCTCCGGAAATGAACCAAGACCTCTCTTGCCATAGTCACGGGCATTGTTGAAGAGAATCTCCTTGTGGATGTATTCTCCTCTTGAGAGCTTCTCCACACTACTCTTGAGGCTTGCAACTTGATCCATCAATTCCTTTTCCCTAGAAGGTGCAAGCTTGGGCAAAGCATTAGTAGCATTTGCATTAATGAGTAGGTCATCACATGAAGTAGAAGCATTGACCTTCTCAATAGTTTCATGAGCAAAGTTCTCAAGACTTGGGTCAATTGCTTCATAGGCAAATTCAAGTTCTTGATATTTGTGAGCCAACTCCCTATGCTCTTGTTTAAGCTTTTTGTGGCTCTCTTCAACTTGCTTAGCAAGTACAAGTGACTCATTGTGCTTTTTGAGCAAGTCATTGTACTTGCCAAGCAAGTCGGAGTGGGCAAGCTCTAACTTGGCATGAGTGCTCTCAAGAATCTTGACTTTGCCCTTTTCCCTCTTGATGACGGATGTATACTCATTAATGAGGTTAGCAAACTCATTAGGGTCAAGCTCATCATCACTATCATTTTCACTCTCACATACCTTAGAGTTACCTTTGGCCATGAGGCACATAGGAGGTGGAGGTAGTGATGGTTCTTCATTTGTGAGGGCGATGGTGACTATGTCTTCTTCATCACTTGATTCTTCGCTTGATGAGACATCGGTCACCCACTCTTGCTTTTCCACCAAGAAGCTTCTCTTGGTGTGCCCTTTCTTCTTTGGGAAGAGCTTGGTCTTCTTGTCATGGCTCTTCTTCTTCCCAAGCTTCTTGTTCTTGTTCTTCTTCTCATCTTCTTCATCATCACTTGAATCATGGCGATGTTTGACTTTGTTGTCCTTCTTCCTTTTGTCCGGCTTGGGGCAATCGGGAGAGATGTGGCCTTTTTCTTCACAATTATAGCAAGTTTTGTTCTTGACATCTCCCCATGGCCGGAACATTCTTCTTTTGGGGTCAAAGTTGAAACCCTTCTTGTTGATCTTGTCATTCAAGCGTGTGAACTTTCTCATCATGAGAGCAAGTTCTCCATCATCTTCTTCATCGGATGAGCTCTCATGATTATCCTCTTCTTCATTGCTTGAGCTTGATTCTTGCTTGACCATCTTGAGCTTGCGGGATTTGTTAGCCTTGGTTTTGAGAGCAATTGACTTGCTTGTTGTTGGCTCTTCGGTCATACCAAGGATACTCATTTCATGAGCGCGAATTTCGCCCACAAGCTCTCCCACTTCCATTGTATCAAGATTCTCCTTTTGAAGCATAGCATTGATAATGTTGTACTTGGGCTTCGGAAGGAGCATGAGAATCTTGCGGTTGATGGAGCCACTGTCAATTTTGGAAACTTCAAGAGCATTAATGTCCTTGACAATGACATTCAAGCGGGAATACATATCATTGCAATTTTCATGAGCAAGCATTTTAAAAGAATCATATTTTGCTCTAAACAAGTGATATTTTTGTTCACGGACTTTTGTGGAGCCTTCATGAATTTCAATTAGCTCTTTCCATATATCACTTGCTAAGTCCATGCCATTTACTCTAGCAAAGACTTCCTCACTAATGGCTTCGAAAATTGCATTTCTAGCCTTTGCATTCCATTTTAATTGCTCCGTGGTGGGAGTTCCGGTGAACCCGGTCTTTGTTGCCAACCACACTTCGGGGGCAATCGCATCAAGGTATGCGGCCATACGAACTTTCCAATAGGCAAAGTTCTTGCCCTCGAAGTGAGGCGGCGAACCTCCCATCTTGGCCATAGCTCTAGGCGGTGAAGCCTAATGATCCAAATGAGCAACGAGGCTTTGATACCAATTGTAAGGATCGATGGACCAAGAGGGGGGGGTGAATTGGGCCTTTTTCAAAATTCTAAAGCAATAAAACAACCTTAACCTATGCAAGGCTAGTAAGGCTCAATTCACCAACCGGCTAAACAAAGCAAACTACACAAGCTAACAAAGATATGAAACTAAGCAAGGTAGAGCTAAGCTATGATCTCTAAGGTCAAGCACATGAAAGAAAGCATGAAAGTAAGTGCTTGAAATGAAAGAGAGTGCAAGAGACAACCGGATTTTTCCCGTGGTGTCGATGTGTTGGCACACACCCCTAATCCACGTTGTGACACTCACTAAGAGTCTTGTCACCTCCCATGTCACCGAGACTTGGGCGCTCACTAAGAGTCTCCGTTCACCATCCCGGCGTGGTGGAGCTCAAGCCACGTACAATCTTCTTCTCCGGGCTCCCACAATCCTTGGCAAGCTCCGCGAGAAACACTTCGATCACCAAGATCGTCTAGGTGCTGCCAAACACCAAGAGTAACAAGTTCCTAAGCCTTCACTTGACCTACACTCAGTTGGCCCTAGCTCAAGCACACTTGCTACACTTGCAATGGATGAGTTCTTCAAGGTTAAAGCACAAACTAAGCACTAGATCTTCTCTCTTTTGCTCAAAGCTCTATCTCTTCTTCTCAAGGGTGGCCTCAGGTTTTCAAGGTGTCAAAGGCAACTGAAATGAACCAGGGAGTACCCTTATATAGAGTGGAGGAGGTCACATAGCCGTTGGAAGTTTTCTGCAGAGAAACCGTGACCACCGGAAGAACCGACGATATAGAAAATATAGGCATCGGTTCAACCGGTCTCTCTGTGTCAAAGAAGTAGCCGTTGAAGTTCTGACACAGTATCCACGCTTGCGTCATTGCACCGGTGCATGCTCCGTAGGGGCATCGGTTCAACCGGTGCTGAAGAGGTTCGCTGATCAACTCAAACAAGCGTTCTGGAACAAAGTACATCCAATGCACCGGTGCTTTGATTCTGAACCGTCGGTTCAACCGGTGCTGAAGAGAAGTTGGAGTCCACCAAACATGCTCTCTGGAACAAAAGACTTTCATTGCACCGGTGCTTTGATTCTGAACCGTCGGTTCAACCGGTGCTGAAGAGAGGTTGAAATCCATCAAAACATGCTCTCTGGAACAAAGGGCTTTCATTGCACCGGTGCTTATCTTCTTGACCATCGGTTCAACCGGTGCTTTACTTGATGTCTGCCTTCATCCAGAGAAGATAGACCGACAGGGCATCGGTCCTTCCGCCATGCATCGGATGCTCCGATGCTAGAGCACCGGTTCAACCGGTGCTACTGATTTTCTTTGTTTTCAGCTGTTTTGACTTGGATTCGAATGTGACTTTGATTGTTTCTTCTTCCAAGAGTTGTGTTGACTTCTATTGACCATCTTTTGCTGTTTTTGAGTGAGTGTGTAATATTTCTAGGGCCAACTCAAGATTGATCAAGCTACTAACTCATGAACCCCTCTTAATAGTGCGATCACTACAAAACTATAAAACCTATACTAACCTAAGTGTCCTTCTCAACCTTGTGACACTTAGGACTAGAAAGATCCTTAGCCTTGACATATAAGTTAAAAGCCGAGATCGCCTTTTTGAATGACCGAAATTGAGGGGCCTCTTTTGACATATGACCAAATGAGCGATAATGATCTTTTAAGCTGCACAAACTCATTAGTCACAATAACGGTTGTCATTAATCACCGAAACATACCTTGAGGGCCTAGATGCTTACAACTACCCGTCCCTGGTACTATGGTGTTTATACAATTTGCAGGAGGCGATGTCACGTTAAACAAGGAAAACATAGACCCTAATGGCAGTATTGATTGGCTCCATAGAAACTCATCATACGAGCACCACAAATTTGATAATGACAGTATCAGTTCTAATACCAGCTATTTTTTACTGTGGTGGTCTCTCTAGGAGTTTGATGTTTACTATTAGATTTTTCAAGAAAAACTATGATGCCATTTTCTAAAAATTCAAATTTTATGTATATATTCAAGCAACAACAATATTATCAATTTCGTCTGTGTAGGTTTGTACTTCATCCATGTATTGGACTTATGTACAATTTTATAGTTTTGGATTCAGTGACGAAAAGTTGGGTCTCGGTATATAATCATGATGAAAAATTGATTATGCTGAGTCATTGGATTTGCAACCGATTATAGATAATTATTTGTCCTTGTACAATAATGTAATGACTAGGGTCCGAACAAGTGATGGTGACACAGATGACTTTCCAATTAAGATAGGACTACATTAAGGATCAGCTTTGAGCCCGTATCTTTTTGTCCTAGTGATGGATGAGGTCACAAGAGACATACAAGGTGATATTCCTTGGTGTATACTTTTCGCTGATGATGTCATGTTAGTTGATGAAAGCCGTGCGGGAGTGAATAGGAAGCTAGAGTTGTGGCGGCAAACGCTAGAGTCCAAATGTTTTAGACTTAGCAGGACTAAAACTGAGTATATGAGGTGTGACTTCGGCGCCACTCATGAGGAGGGAGATGTTAGTTTGGAAGGCCAAGTAGTGCCCAAGAGGGATACCTTTCGATATTTGGGATCGATACTACAGAGAGATGGAGATATTGATGAGGATGTTAGTCATAGAATCAAAGCAGGATGGATGAAGTGGCGCCAAGCATCTGGCGTCCTTTGTGACAAGAAGGTACCTCAGAAGTTAAAATGCAAGTTTTATAGAACGGTGATTAGACCGGCAATGTTGTATGGTGTGGAATGTTGGCCTACAAAAAGGCAGCACGTCCAACAATTAAGTGTTGCAGAAATGCGCATGTTGCGTTGGATTTGTGGGCATACAAGGATGGATCGAGTTCGAAATGATGATATACGGGATAGGCTAGGGATAGCACCAATCGAAGAAAAACTTATCCAACACCGGCTGAGAGGGTTTGGACATGTCCAATGGAGACCGCCAGAGGCACCAGTGCATAGTGGTATCCTAAAGCACGACGGTAACATGAGGAGAGGCAGGGCCGGCCGAAGTTGACATGGGAAGAAACAATTAGAAAAGACTTGAAAGATTGGAGTATACCTAGAGTTTTGTCCTTGGATAGGAGTGCTTGAAAAACCGCGATTCTCGTGCCAGAACCATGACTTACTTGGGATTAAAAGGCTTTGTTGTTGTTGTTCTTGTGTATTATTATAGTTTTAGGTTCAGTGAAAATGTGCAAACCATGACTTAGATTGCTTTCTTGAAGATTCAAATGATGATTTGATTTTCATTCCTTTTTTTGAACCATAGTTCTTTGGTAACATCTGATAAATATTTTGCCACCTGTGATTGGTCGGGTTGCTAATTGTTTTGCCCGTTGTATCGCATGGGCACGAACCTAGTGAATCTAAAAAAAGCTAAAACGACATACATTTTAACCATACACAGCCATTATAAGGGCCTTCTTCAGTCCAGAATATTGAGGCCCACCAGAACGACCTGAAGCCCTGAACCCTTTGGCAGCTCATATCCCACACACCCCTAAATCCCCTAAAAAAACACCCCCTAAATAATTAAAAAAAGGCTCAAATCCCACACCGGACAGTTTGCAGCGGCGGCCGGCGGCCGGCGGCAGAGAGAGCGGCGGACCGAGCAGTGTCCATCCAGGTCGCGAGCTGCCTGTGGGGGGCGACTGGGCGAGGCTGCGCATGCGGCTTCCAGGAGCGCCGGGGCGGCGGCCGGGCGTCTAGGGAGGTGACTAATCCCGCTACCCAAATCCATCAAATTTCTAACCCTAAGCCATGGCGCGAAGAGGGGGCGGAAGATTCAAGGCGTTTTTTGCGGCGCCTTAATGCTACCCACCGCTTGACTCTGCCGTGTCTCTATTGTTAGCCGTAAATAGAACATTTGATCTGAGAGTTCACAATCCTGAACAGTAAATTCCATTTCCTCGAGTGGTCAGTTGTTATTGTTAGCAGTGGCGGAGGACGACAAAAATTTTAGGTGTGGCGGCGTGTTGCCGGTCACACCTCGCCTCCAGCCGTTGGTCCTCCGCGCCCGCGCCGGCCACCGCTGCCACCCCGCGCCGCTGCGGTGCTCGTCTTCTTCGCGCTCGAATTGTGCAGACCCGCTCCACCTCCACCACCACAGCTTCCCGCTGCCCCGTCGCCGGCGTTGACCCTGCTACCTCGGCCGGCGGCCGCCGCCGGAGCCCGGAGAGAGAGAGAGACGGAGCTTGATGGCGCTCGACGCATCGCGGCGGAGCTCCCTGGCGCTCGAGTTCACCGCCGCGCCGCACCACTGACGGGATCTAGCGCCGCGCTCGCCGGCGGAGGAAGGGGCCGCGAGGTATCCGGCAACGGAAGGCCCCGCGCCGCCGCCGCCCACCGCCGCAGCAGCCCCACGCGACAGCCGGGGGATGGGAGCTGAGCAGCCGGGGGGGGGGGGTGCCGGGGCAGGGACGAGGGGCGACGCCGACGAGAGGAGGCCCTCCCTCCAGCCCGCTCCCTCGCCGAGCCGCGGTCCGCCCCCGGCACGCCGTGCTCTTCCCTCGCCCTCGCCCACGGTCCGTCCTCGCCGCGCCGTGCTCCACCTTCGCCCGCACCATGCTCCGCCCTCGCCGCGCCGTGCTCTGTCCGCGCTTCCGCCTCTCACTGCTTCGGGGGCGGCTTCTCTTGAGCCAGCCATGGATGCGCCGCCGTCACCAGCTCCTCCGCCCCTGGGCTTTAGGTATGGCGCGCGCCATACCGGGCCATAACAGGCCCTCCGCCCCTGATTGTTAGGGATATTTATGACTGCACTGAGATTTGGATCACAAGTCCATATATCTCGTCAAGGAATTAGTAGATCTTTGGACCTTCGTTTCATTCTCTAATTTCTTTAATTTACATCAGATGCATCTATTATGAATAATTTGCATTCTAATTTCCGCTGTTGGGAACTTTTTTTTTCATTTTGCAGTGCATAACTTCTGTAGCGTCAATTAGCCATCCAGCAAATCTTGGCCTTCAGGATCTAGGCAACCAGACCTCTGACTCCCCCGTGAAAGCAGTCAAGCGTCTGTGGAGGAACTGGAGATGGTGCAACTTGAGCCAATGGCGAAGCGCAGCATGGCATGTAGCCAGCGTCTGTGGACCGGCTTAGTGCGCTGCCGAATGAGCTCATCCACACCGTGTTGTCATTCCTCCCAGCCCCGGAAGTCGTGCAGACAAGTTTGCTGTCACGGTGGTGGAGAAGCCTTTGGCGCTCTGCGCCCCGCATCAACCTCGATATGCAGGACTTTGGGATCCCCATGATGAGCATCCATGATGGTGCCCTGGAGGAGAAGTGGGCCAGGTTTGAGAATTTCGCCACCAACCTGCTGCTGTTCCATGATAATACTTCGCCCTTGGGTGAATTCCGGATTTCATCTCGCATCTATAACCAGCGTCATGTGGACCGGTGGATTCGCCGTGGCATCGAGTACTGCCCTTCTGTGCTCAAAATTCAGATACTGATTTGTCCTCGCCTCAACTTCCCACCAATAATGGGCTCAAATTTTTGTCATCTTAAGACGCTGCATCTTCGCAATGTGGATTTGGGTAGCCATTTCACGGGCCTGCTTTGTTCTGCCTGCCCTGTCATGGAAGATTTGGAGCTTGGAAATTGCAGGTTTTTTGGCAATTCTTCTCAAGGCATTACATCACCCACACTGAAAAAGTTGGAATTAGACTGTTGTGTGTACAGCACAGGTTATCCGTTGGTGATCACCACTCCTAGCCTCGCAAATCTGTGTCTCATATATGGATGCTACCAATCTGGTATTTCTTTATGCAAGATGGATTCCCTTGTCAGGGCAGAGATTTATGTATTAAAATACCAAAAAGCTTTGTCTCAGCATTCCCAGCATGAGCTTCTTTGTAGCCTCAACAACGTGACAAGCTTAAAGTTGGTGGGTTTTGAAGTGGAGGTATTTAGTCCTGACAAGCTTCCCTTGGTCCTCCTTTACATTCCTTATTCCTAAATATGCCTTGTGACCATTTTATATTGCACATAAGTTATCACTACTGCTGGGTGTCATGAGATTTGCTAGTTGCTCCCGGTAGATGAATCTATGCAGTCTTTATTACATCTAGGGGAAAATTACAACTTATTTTCCAGGTAGCAGATAGTTACTACACATGGCTAGAAACGGAACAATTGTTATCTCATCACTTGCTGCTAATGACATGCGCATTTACTGATTTTTGGTTTGGTTTCTGACTCTGTCTTTATTTCAGGGGATGTTGAATGAGAAGTCTCATAAATTCCCAACATTTCACAATATGCGAACCTTGGACCTTCATACCTGTTTTCTTGATGATTATGAACTGTACGACAAATTAGTGGCTTTAGGGAGCTTTGTTGAGAGCGCACCTTGTTTAGAGAAGCTTATTTTGAAGTATTTCATGGTACGTGCTTGTCTTATCTTATGTATCGCCTCATGTTTCATATGATTCACTTAGATATCTCACATGGATCTTTTTGTTTCTGCCAAAAGTTCTATCTGCTTTCTGATTCAGAGTGGGAGATAGAAAGGAAAAATATCACTCTGCGCTGCCAGGATGGAAAGATTTTCCAGTGTCCAAAGCTGAAGTTGATTGAAGTCATCTACGATCACGATTATAATCACCAACTAATTGAACATTTGCGGAGCCTCGGGCGGAGCCTACCGGATGCCAGCATTTCTTTGCGCAAACTTCCGTGAGGCATTTGTCTTTGCACATTTCATAGCATGTCGAGTGGACGTGTATGTGCGCTGTGGGCATGAATTGGCTACAGTTGTTCAGATTGACTGAGTTTCAAAATGGATTTACATTTATTGTTCCTGGTTGGAATCAATTTTTTGTTTCGATGTGGAAGAGGTCTCATATGATACTCTGTTATTGTAGAGTTTAGTGTACAGACTTAATCGGCGACAGCTTCCACAGGCAAGAGCATCACCACGCACATACTTGTATCCGTAGCAATGTCTCTTGAACCTAGGAAGTGGAAATTGTTGCGATTGGAACACATCTGTTTCACTATTTGGTAGCAACGCAATCTTTTTTTTTTGCGTGGGAAAAAGTTTTCCATTGGCTCAGAGGCTCAGCACAATCGCTGGCCACCGCGTCCGCGATACAACTTCGGTCACCGTGTCCCATGACAGTACAGTACAGACTCATGAGGACTCCAACACCCCAATCAGGCAAGAGCAAAGGATCCACGGTTAGGAGCTTTTTGGCAAAACAATACCTCCAACCAAAAGCCTTGCATAATAAGAGTCGGCTAATTATATACCTCTAGCTGGATAAGTCTTGCTAACTATTAGTTGCTCAGGGTTGTTGCAACATTTGTTTCAAACCCCACGGATATAGATTTCTGCCATTGCTACGCTAAGTTCATCCGCCTTGATGCAGATGGTTGGGAAATTAGTGGACCAAACACTTAGTCTTTGCTTATTACTGAATCACACACCCGTGGGCTGAGTGTGTGATCTATCGCCACATTTCATGTATCATAGTTATCGGGGTTTCTCCTTATCAGGCTGTTATTTGAACTTTTTAAGTTATTTATGTATTTGAACCTGGTTTGTAAAATTTTATGTACCGTACTTTGGTATGTAAAAGTATTATAATGAAGTATATCATGTTTGTACTATGTCGGTTGAGAACATGTTGTCATATTAAACCATTAAACTAATACGCCTGATGTGTTCAAATAGTTTCGTGACAGGTAGGTAGTGAAGTCACACCTTGTTCTATAGATTTAGTTAACAGGGATATAAATCTGAAAATGGTTTCTGAATTAGATGCATATATAGTAATCTTGCCAAATTCCATGATTGCCAAACTTTTGGGGTCCAAAGCAAACAACAACAAATCTTTTTGAGTCCACCTACACTTTGGTTGGGCTCCCTTTGATAGTCACCCAAACTTTCTCATAGTCCTTCATATTATGTGATAATTACTCGATTGACTAATTAATACTCCCTCCATTTTTGTTTAATTGACAAAGCGTCTCTAGCACACAAACCAAGGCTAGGATTTTTTTACTCTCTTGGACCAAATTGCCCCTACTACTATACTATAGAGGGCATACATAACACGTGCCGCTGCAATCCAAATTTGTGGCCCAAGATATGCCGCCAGCGTGCGCTGGTAGTGCTATGGATTTGATCTTCAGGGGCAAATTTGGAATTTCTACAATAGGATGGAAGGAGTGACAACTATTTGCAAACAAAATAAAAGTCAAAGTTGTCAAGTAGTAAAAACTGAGGGAGTAGTAAAGCTCTCTTTGTCTGTTTTTAAGGAACCACCCTCACCAGCGTCAGGTCAGCTTCCACGCAGCCCCTCACCGTCTTGTACCACTCCCTGGACCCGCCCCTCCACATGCACACGTGAACCCACTCACCAACCGGTAGGTCCCACCAGCTTGCCCTACTTTTTTTTTTTTAGGGTAGCCCATTGCCCTACCTTAAACAGAGAACTAAACGTGTCATTCTGCACTTTTTTCTTATCTTAAGCATCTTTTTAAGTTGCATGTAACTATGTAAGTAAATGCATTCGATTCTAGCTAAATATTTTGTCTAGAAAAATGCAACAATGACTTTACTACAAGCTATAAGCAAAATATCAATGTCACTTCCACATATGTTCACACAATCTCATTACCAATCAATGTAGTTCATACAATTACAAGAAAATATAATATAAAATGTAAGAATAAATGAGTTCACAAGGTTATAATTATTATATTTCAGGTACCCAACGGGTATCCATAAGTAATAATTTTTACTTGTGCTCTATTCATATGTAAAATTCTATACTCGCATCCATACCCGCGAGTAAAATTTGATACTCATCTCCTTACCTATCGGATAAAATTAACATCCACCAGCCCACCCGTTGTAAGAAAAAAAAGCAGCCCACCCAAGCCTTCTCAGCCCACTACACTGAGGCCCACCAGAACGGCCTGAGGCACTATCAAAAAAAAAAAAAAAGAACGGCCTGAGGCCCCCCACCCCTGGCCTGCTCATATCTCACGCTGCTAGGTCATCCACGGATCCAACCGGTCCCACGCCTGACAGTCTCCGGCGGCGGCCGGCGGCAGAGGGAGCGGCGGAGCGGGCAGCGCCCGTCGAGGTCGCGAGCTGCCAGTGAGGGGCGACCGGGCGAGGCTGCGCATGCGGCTTCCAGGAGCGCCGGGGCGGCGGCCAGGCGTCTAGGGAGGTGATTGATCCCGCTACCCAAATCCCTCAAATTTCTAACCCTAAGCCATGGCGCGAAGAGGGGGCGGAAGCTTCAAGGCGTTTTTTGCGGTGCCTTCATGCTACCCACCGCTTGACTCTGCCGTGTCTCTATTGTTAGCCGTAAATGGAACCTTTGATCTGAGAGTTTGAACAGTTAATTCCATTTCCTCGAGTAGTCAGTTGTTATTGTTAGGGATACTTATGACTGCACTGAGATTTGGATCACGAGTCCATATATCTCGTGAGGGAATTAGATCTTTAGAACTTCGTTTCATTCTCTAAATTTTTTTAATTTCCTTGAGATGCGTCTATTATGCATAATTTGCACTCTAATTTATGCTATGGGACTTTTTTTTTCATTTTGCAGCGAATAACTTCTGTAACGTCAAATAGCCATCCAGCAAATTTTGGCCATCAGGATTCAGACAACCAGACCCCTGTCTTCCCTGTCAAAGCAGTCAAGAGTCTGCATAGGAACTGGAGATGGTGCAACCTGAGCCAATGGCGAAGCGCAGCATGGCATGTAGCCAGGGTGTAGGTGGCGCTGTGGACCGGCTTAGCGCGCTGCCGATTGAGCTCATCCACACCGTGTTGTCATTCCTCCCAGCCCCGGAAGTTGTGCGGACATGTCTTCTGTCACAGCAGTGGAGAAGTCTTTGGCGCTCTGCGCCCTGCATCGACCTCGATGATGAGGACTTTGGGATCTCCATGATGACCATCCATGATGGTACCTTGGAGGAGAAGTGGGCCAAGTTTGAGGATTTCGCCACCAACCTGCTGCTGTTCCATGATAATACCTCGTCCTTGGGAGAATTCCGGCTTTCATCTAGCATCTATAACCAGCATCATATTGACCGATGGATTCGCCGTGGCATCGAGTACTGCCCTTCTGTGCTCAAAATTCAGATACAGGTATATCCTCGCTTCAAGTTGCCACCAATAGTGGGCTCAAATTTTTGTCATCTTAAGACACTGTATCTTCAAAATGTGGATTTGGGTAGCCATTTTGCGGGCCTGTTCTGTTCGGCATGCCCTGTCCTGGAAGATTTGGAGCTTGATAACTGCGAGTTTTCTGGCAACCCTTCTCAAGGCATTACATCATCCTCACTGAAAAATTTGGTATTAGAATTTTGTGAGTACAACACAGATTATCCGTTGGTGATCACAGTTCCTAGCCTCGCAAATCTGCGTCTCATGTTTGGATGCTACGAATATGGTATTTCTTTATGCAAGATGGATTCCCTTATCAAGGCAGAGATTTATGTTGCAGAATACGAAACAACGTTGCCTCAGCATTCCCAGCGTGAGCTTCTTTGTAGCCTCTACAATGTGACATGCTTAAAATTGGTGGGTTTTGAAGTGGAGGTATTTAGTCCTGACAAGCTTCCCCTTGGTTCTCGTTTACATTCCTTATTCCTAAAAGATACCATTTGACAAATAATACTGCACATAAGTTATCACTACTGCTGGGTCTCCTATTAGATTTGCCGGTTGTTCTTTGTCAATGAATCTATGCAGTCTTTATTACATCTTCACTTGCTGCTAATGGCCTATGCATTTACTCAATTTTGGTTTGGTTTCTGATTTTCTGTCTTTAATTCAGGAAATACTGAATGAGGAGTCTGATAAATTCCCAAAATTTCATAATATGCGAACCTTGAACCTTCATAGCTGTTTTCATGATGATTATGAACTGTACAAAAAATTAGAGGTTTTGGGGAGCTTTCTTTGTAGTGCGCCTTGTTTGGAGAAACTTATTTTGAAGTATTGCATGGTATGTGCTTGTCTTATCTTATGTATCGCCTCATGTTTCTGATGATTCACTTAGATATCTCACATGGATCTTTTTGTTTCTGCCGAAAGTTCTCTCCGTCTTCTGATTCAGAGTGGGAGATAGGAAAGAAAAATATCACTCTGCGTTGCCAGGATGGAAAGACATTCCAGTGTCCAAAGCTGAAGTTGATTGAAGTCATCTACAATCACGACAATAATCACCAACTAATTGAACTTTTGTGGAGCCTCGGGAGGAGCCTACCAGACGCCAGGATTGAACTTAAGAAAATCGAGTTGTTTCTTGGCTAGTACATTTCTTTGTGCAATCTTCCGTGAGGCATTTGTCTTTGCACATTTCTTAGCATATTGAGTGGACGTGTATGTGCGCTGTGTGGGCATGAGTTGGGCACATGTGTTCCATTATGTATTGAACTTGCGTGATGTAGGATATGTTTATTCAGATATGAGTGTTTTGATTTAAAATGAATTTACATTTATGGTTCCTGGTTGGATTCAATTTTTGTTTCATTGTGGAAGAGGTTTACTCATATGTTATCTTGTTCTGTAGATTTTAGTTAACAGGGGCACAAATCTGCAAACGGTTTCTGAATTAGATGCATAACAGAATCTTGCCAAATTCTATGATTGCCATACTTTTAACTCCAAAGCAAACAACAGCAAAATCTTTCTGGTGCATCAACACTTTGGTTGGGCTCGCTTTGATAGTCATCCAAACTTGCTTATAGTCCTTCATTCCGGACGTCTTACGTGCATCTCCAAGAGTTCCCTGTTTCTCTTTTCCATCCTTGTTTTTTCGGGAAAAGTAAAAAAAAATCTCCAATGGTTCTCCATTCTAGCTCTCATCTCAAAAAATATGCATCCCTTCGCGACTCCCGGTTGCCTCTCCCTTGCGACTTTTTTTCGTCGCGCGTGCTTCTTCCCCGCGCCGCCTCTCCTTCGCGTCGTGGCTTGGCCCTGGCTTGCGCCGGGCCCCTCCGATCGGTCGGCACAGGGCTTGGCTGCCTGTTGCCCCTATTTTTTATATTTTTTGTCAATGCATGATGATGTTTTGGACAGTACTTATTCTGGCCGCCACGGTGCATCATCGATGCAAGTAAGAGGTAAACGGAACCCACTCGTCGTCCTCTTTTTTTTCCCCTAAATTTCAAGCTCTCTCGTGCCCTAGATCATCGGCAATCTGACTTGCAAGAAGCCCCTGTCTGCCAGCCATGTCCGCTAATAATGAAAGTTTCTTGTAGAATTAATCTTGTGGAACCACAACTTCTCATTTTTAGAAATAATAATAGAGAACTAGTGGAGATGGACTTTTTTTTTGCCTCCCCGTAACTATTTGGTGAGTAGAAAAACAATAAGTTTTGGAAAGAAAATATTGGGAACGGTTGGAGATGCTCTAATAGTAGAAGCCTAGGTGGCAAAAGAAGGTCCGGAACTGTTGTCTGAATGCGTCTATGACAAGGTCATCCTTGAAGTTGACTACAGTGGCGTGAAGACGATACTGGAGGCCAGCGAAGGCATGAGGTCTTCCATTGGCAGAATTTGCTTTGATATCACGGAATTGGGTAAGAGTTTTGTTGATTTTAGGGTGGTTTGTGTGAATAAGGAAGATAACTCAGCAGCTCACAACTGTGCTTGTATGGTGTCAGCTACCGATCGCTCCCATTTTTGGCTTGATGCTATCCCAAAGTTAGGATTAGCGGCCAAGGACTGTACTGTTTTGAGCTAATGAAATGCCTAAAAAGAAAAACTCTCTCTTGCTGTTTTTAAGGGGAAAAAACTCCAAACACAGAAGATCCCGGCCTCGCCAGTGCCAGGTCAGCCTAACCGTCGCGCCCGACCGTGCAGCCCTTCACCCTCCTGCCCCGCTCCCTGGACCCGCCCCTCCTTGTGAACACGTGAACCCGTTCACTGACCGCGGGCCCCACCGGCCGCTCCATCCGTGGATCACGCCCACCGCCTTGCCCTCGACTTAGGCCCTGTTAGTTCTCACCCCATAAATTCTATAAATGCAAAAAATCGTCACATCGAATGTTTTGACACATGCATGAAATATTAAATGAAGTGTATTTACAAATTTTTTTTGCATAGATGGATTATAAATCACGAGACGAATCTAATAAGCCTATTTAATCCATGATTTACAACAGTGATACTACAGTAACCATCCACTAATTATAAATTAATCATAGATTAATTAGTATCATTTGATTCGTCTCGCGATTTACAATCCATCTATGGAAAAAGTTTTATAAATAGACTTCATTTAGTACTTCAAATTAATAAGATTCTAACGCAAAAATATTTTGCGCTCGAACTAAACCGGACCTTAAATTCCTGGTGTCATAGCGTCAGCCTGTCTCGGAACCCCCCGCTGCACTACCCCACCGCCGCCGCCGCCGATGGAGGCGGCCGCCCCCCATCTCCAAGCTCTTCCATCTGTGAAAGATAAAAGTTATTTCCAGACTTGCAGCTACTAGAAACTTACTATGTATGCATGACTAAAAGGAACAATTTGTTCTCATGTTACCTTCCGCGGATGACTGATGCATTTACTTAATCCTGATTTGATTTCTGTGTTTATTTCAGGTGATGCTCATTTTAGAAGCCTGACAAATTCCCAATATTTCGTAGCATGTCTTTACTTAATTGAACTTGTGTGGATCCTTGGGAGGAGGCTGTCAGATGTCAACATTGAACTTGCCCAAGAAGGACAACTAATCTGCGTAGTTCTTTTTCTCTTTGCAGCCTCCCTTGGGGAGGACCTTTAAAGGCTTCGAGAGTCTGCATAATTTGTAGCATGGTGACTAGGGCATGTGCCCTCCTTTTTGCGTTGAACTGAAATGGTTTCATGAGATCCGGAGTCTGTTTAGGCTTATATGACATGTTTATGTTTATATGACATGGATCAGAATTATTCCGTTCCTGGCACGGATGCATATGATGAATGTGCAATCTTATATATCCGATAAAGTTTCTGAATTAGATGTGTGTCTGGTAGTATGGTAGCACCATTGGCGAATAGCTAGGGGCCCTACTCATTTTCTTCTCTCAGAACAAAAGGTTAGGTTCATCATTCTTGCGTGATAAAAGCAGATGGATGTTTGTTTTAGAATGTTTGTATAGGAATAATCCGGTCAAATTTGTAGATCTTCTCCATGATCAATTTGATACCCGGAGCCAGAAATGATAGTAACTTCGCATAGAAAATGGATGAGGTATCTTCAAAATTGATAACGTACTACTCCCTCCGTTTCAAATTATAAATCGTCTGATTTTTTGACCTCAAGTTTGACCATTCGTCTTATTAAAAATTTTGTGCAAAATATCACTCCTTTTGTTGTAGGTTTTTTTATTAATACAAGATCTTTAATAAATTAAATTTGATAATATTTGTATAATTTTTTTGAATAAGACGAGTTGTTAAATTAGAATAAAAAAATCAAACGTACGTTTCAGATGTTTTTTCAGGCCCTATTTAGTTCCTAAAAAATTTTCTACAGTATCCGTCACATCGAATGTTCGGACACATGCATGGAGCATTAAATATAGTTAAAAAATAACTAATTACATAGTCTAACTGATTAGTACAAGACGAATCTTTTAAGTCTAATTAGTCTATAATTAAACATTAATTGCCAAATAATAACGAAAGTACTACAATGTCAAAATTCAAAAAATTTCACGAACTAAACAGAGCCTTAGATGTTATTGCAGCAGCCCACCCAGGCCTTCTTGAGCCCAGAATACTGAGGCCCACCAGAACGGCCTCAAGCACTGAACCCCCACTGGCTTGCTCATATCTCACTCACGCTACCCCTGAAAAAAAAAATCTCACTCACGCTGCTAGGTCGCTCGCGGATCCACCGGTCCCATCCCAGGCCGGACAGTCTCCAGCGGCGGCCGGCGGCAGAGGGAGCGGCGGAGCTGGCAGCGCCCGTCCAGGTCGCGAGCTGCCACTGGGGAGCGACCGGGCGAGGCTGCGCATGCGGCTTCCAGGAGCGGCGTGGCGGCGTCCGGGCATCTAGTGAGGTGATTAATCCCGCTACCCAAATCCCTCAAATTTTCTAACCCTAAGCCATGGCGCGAAGTGCGGGCGGAAGCTTCAAGGCGTTGCGGTGCCGTCATGCTTCCCACTGGTTGACTCTTCCGTGACTCTATTGTTAGTCGTTAATGGAACCTTTGATCTGAGACTGAGAGGTTCACAATCCTGAACAGTAAATTCCGTTTCCTCGAGTAGTCAGTTGTTATTGTTATGGATACTTACGACTGCACTGAGATTCGGATCACAAGTCCATTTATCTCGTGAGGGAATTAGATCTTTAGACCTTCGTTTCATTCTCTAATTTCTTTAATTTCCTTAAGATGCGTCTATTATGCATATTTTGCACTGTAATTTATGCTAGTGGGACTTTTTTCCCCATTTTGCAGTGAATAACTTTTGTTACATCAAATAGCCATCCAGCTAATTTTGGCCATCAGGATCCAGACAAGCAGACCCTGACTTCCCCGTGAACGGGAGATGGTGCAACCTGAGCCAATGGTGAAGCGCAGCACGGCATGTAGCCAGGGTGTAGTTGGCGCTGTGGACCGGCTTAGCGCGCTGCCGAATGAGCTCATCCACACCGTGTTGTCATTCCTCCCAGCCCCAGAAGTTGTGCGAACATGTCTTCTGTCACGGCAGTGGAGAAGCCTTTGGCGCTCTGCGCCCCGCATCAACCTCGATGATGAGGACTTTGGGATCTCCATGATGACCATCCATGATGGTACCTTGGAGGAGAAGTGGGCCAAGTTTGAGGATTTCGCCACCAACCTGCTGCTGTTCCATGATAATACCTCGTCCTTGGGAGAATTCCGGCTTTCATCAAGCATCTATAACCAGCGTCATATGGACCGATGGATTCGCCGTGGCATCGAGTACTGCCCTTCTGTGCTCAAAATCCAGATAAAACCTCGCTTCAAGTTCCCACCAATAATGGGCTCAAATTTTTGTCATCTTAAGACGCTGCATCTTCGAAGTGTGGATTTTGGTAACCATTTCGCGGGCCTGCTCTGTCCTAACTGCCCTGTCATGGAAGATTTGGAGCTTACCAGCTGCGAGTTTTCTTGCAATTCTTCTCAACGCATTACATCATCCTCACTAAAATTTTTGGCATTAGTCTCTTGTGTGAACAGCACAGATTATCCGTTGGTGATCACAGTTCCTAGCCTTGTAAACCTACGTCTCATATATGGAAGCTACGAATCTGGCATTTCTTTATGCAAGATGGATTCCCTTGTCAAGGCAGAGATTGAAGTTGCAGAATACGAAACAACGTTGCCTCAGCATTCCCAGCGTGAGCTTCTTTGTAACCTCTACAATGTGACTAGCTTAAAATTGGTGGGTTTTGAAGTGGAGGTATTTAGTCCTGACAAGCTTCCCTTGGTTCTCATTTACATTCCTTATTCCTAAAAGATGCCATGTGACCATTTAATACTGCACATAAGTTATCATTACTGCTGGGTGTCCTATGAGATTTGCCGGTTGCTCTTTGTAGATGAATCTATGCAGTCTTTATTACATCTAGGGTAAAATTACAACTTCTTTTCCGGCTAGCAGATAGTTACTACAAATCTCTAGAAAGGGAACAATTGTTATCTCATCACTTGCTGCTAATGACCTATGCATTTATTCAATTTTGGTTTGGTGTCCGTCTTTTAATTCAGGGGATGCTGAATGAGGAGTCTGATAAATTCCCAATATTTCATAATATGCGAACCTTGGACCTTGATAGCTGTTTTCATGATGATTATGAACTGTACAAAAAATTAGAGGCTTTGGGGAGCTTTCTTTGTGGTGCGCCTTGTTTGGAGAAGCTTATTTTAAAGTATTGCATGGTAAGTGCTCGTCTTATCTTATGTATCGCCTCATGTTTCAGATGATTCATCTAGATATCTCACATGGATCTTTTTGTTTCTGCCGAAAGTTCTATCCGCCTTCTGATTCAGAGTGGGAGATAGAAAGGATAAATATCACTCTGCGCTGCCAGGATGGAAAGACATTTCAGTGTCCAAAGCTGAAGTTGATTGAAGTCATCTACAATGACGATAGCAATCACCAACTAATTGAACTTTTGTGGAGCCTTGGGAGGAGCCTACCTGACGCCAGCATCAAACTTAAGAAAATCTGAATTGTTGATCACAAACTAATTGAACTTTTGTGGAGCCTCGGGAGGAGCCTACCAGACGCCAGCATCAAACTTAAGAAAATCGAGTTGTTTTGTGCCTAGCACATTTCTTTGTGCAATCTTCCGTGAGGTATTTGTCTTTGCACATTTCTTGCATATCGAGTGGACGTGTATGTGCGCTGTGTGGGGCATGAATTGGCCACAGGTGTTCCAGTATGTATTGAATGAACTTGCGTGATGTAGGATATGTTTATTCAGATATGAGTATTGAGTTTTAAAATAAATTGCTCAGCACGTCATTGGTCCACGACATCAAAAAATATAGTCAATGCGATATCCATCGGACGGCCCCGCAGATTCTCCCGTGCTGATTGCCCCCCTTCGTCTGCTCGAACCTTCTCGCGTTATCCTTTCTTGCTTCCTCCCCTCTTCCTCCCGTCCTCTCCCTCCCACCTCCTCCTCCGACGAGCTCCTCCCACCACACCTTCAGCCTCCGCGTCCTCTGCTGCAGGTGCTCTTCCTTGGCCAGCTCCGCTCCTCCCGGTGTCCAGGAACGGCGACCCCCTCTTCTTTCCCTCGATCTGGTACGTTTAGTTCCTTCCCGTTCTTCAGTTTTACCCGTCATTCCGCCTCAGAATCTATAGCTTCCGCCATTGAGTTCTACGCCAGGCACTTTAGTTTCGCTTATGGTTGTCCATCTCCGTTCCTTCCTGTGCTGAAACTTTTTAGCTTTTGCAGATGTGCGCAGCCCAATCTTTGATATTATATAGCTACAGATCTATACAAACATGATTTAGTATTGTTTGTTAGGTGCCGCATTAGGTTCCCCGCTGCTGCTCCAATTTTCTTGGTGCCGCATTAGGTACTCCACTGCAGCCTAAAGCTTCAAAAAAAAAACACTGCTTCTCGTCCCTTGGAGTGTCAGCTACAAACCTACTGATGGCATATTGCCAAATGATCACCATTTCCTCATTTTAATTACTAATTGTATGCTATTTTTTATTTCAACTCTCACTACTGCACAGTTCGAAATCACCTGTTCCAATGAAAAGCTACAACTGATTTGGTCACACCTTCCACATCGACTTCAGTATTCCTGGTAACATACTAATTACATTCTTGCTCTCTTCCTGACATTTCCAAGTTCACCACCATTTTCCCATCTTAATTGCTAATTGTGTGCTACTTTTTATTTCTGCTCTCATTGCTACAGTGAAAATCACCTGTTGGAATGAAAAGCTGCAATTGAATTGGTCACACCTTCCACCTCGACTTCAGTATTCCTGGTAATATACTATTTACACTCTTACCTTCCTAATACTTCATGTTGCGTTCTTTACTTTTCCAAACCTCATGGCTTCAAATATAACTGTCGACGTCACTACAGACTGTTGTAGACTTACACCTTCCTAGATTCACTGCTAATTTAAATTAAAAGAAGAAGACTGTCATAGACCCTGCACTTATATGTGCACCATGACTACATAAAAACTTAAACCCGATTTTTAATAACAATAGGCATGCTGTCTCCTATTAATAGAATTCAAGGGAATATCTCACTTACTAAAATTATTATGACATATATACTATTATTTTTCTTACCTATGCCTTTCACACTGGAAACCCTGTGCCCATCGAGACTTGGAACTCCTTTTTCTTTCCCTTTGCTTACTCCGAACGCACCTCCTAAATTTGCATGTCTCCAGTTACTACTACTTAATTTAATTTCCTCTTCTAATTCCTTTTCTCAAATGCACATTTCTAACCTATGCCTTTCACACTGGAAACCCTGTGCCCATCGAGACTTGGAACTCCTTTTTCTTTCCCTTTGCTTACTCCGAACGCACCTCCTAAATTTGCATGTCTCCAGTTACTACTACTTAATTTAATTTCCTCTTCTAATTCCTTTTCTCAAATGCACATTTCTAACTTCTAGCTTTTTCCTTTTTTACTTTGGTTATATTTGTCTTTTTTTTATATACTTTTTGTATTACAGCTCCACAAACGAGAAGTGGAACATTTGGCACTGTTACAAGAACACCATGTTTGTAAACGGACCATCTCCAATTGCACTCCTCAATGCTGCAGTTTCCGAATGCCGTTTACAATATGCATCTCTTATCCCTGAGATTGCAGATGACTCGACAGTATTATGTGGTGTCGAACTGGAACTGCCGCAGTTGGAACTCATATAACACCCAGGGTTAACCAAACCGGTGGGAACCGGTCCGGTTTGACCGGTTACCTGTCAAGCCGGTCTGGGCCGGTTCCGGTTTAGGCTGGTACCCAATCGGTCTAAATTCAAAATTCAAATTTGAATTAAAAAAATGAAAAATTCCCAAAAAAATCCTAAAAATACTTCAAGGTGCGATGAATCTAATGGTGTCAAATTTTCTCAAAAATTCGTTCATTTAGTATAGTTTGCGGGGATTTCAAGTTAAACAAAAAAGCGTGCATTCAAAAGTATACAAATACAATGTAAAAGTAGTACAAAAGAGTGTTGGAGGGTTTATTTAGGCTAAAATATGTTATACAAATATTTATTTAGTATATTTTGCGGGTATTTGAATTTAAACTAAAAAAGAAAAAAAATTGAATTTGACCAGTTACCAGTCAAACCGATCGGTAAACCGGCCGGTAAGCCGGTCGGAACCGGTTGAACATGCGATTTTGAATTTAACCGGTTTCCACCGGTTTCCGGTCAAACCGGTCCGGTAAACTGTTATCGGACCGCGCCGGTTTGACCGGACCGGTCAGTTTATTTAACCACGCCGTGAACTTTTTTTTCTGGGAGGCGCTGCATATTTAGATCCTACCAAACGCATGTATCTATGTATATACCTATGTAGGTACTATGTATATGTACCAACGACTCACTTTCCGTAGTACTAAATCTTTCGGTAGCTTACTTTTATTGCTCAGGAAGTATTACATACATACACCTTAAAAGACTTATTTTTTTTTAGAAAAAATGCACTATCCTATATAACAAAAAAAATCAAGGGCGCGCAAGCGCGCGTAAAGTACTCGTTTACATTAATGGTTCCTGTTGGATTCATTTTTTGTTTCGTTGTGGGAAGAGGTCTCCCATGGTACCTTGCTCTGTAGATTAGTAGTTAACAGGGGCACAAATCTGCAAACGGTTTCTGAATTAGATGCACAGCACAATCTTGCCAAATTCCATGATTGCCAGACTTTTAACTCCAAAGCAAACAACAGCTAAATCTTTATAGTGCATCAACACTTTGGTTGGGCTCCCTTTGATAGTCACTCAAACTTGCTCATAGTCCTTCGATATGTCGTTAGGGTAGTCTCATGCACATAATTACTTAGACCGAGAACTACGTAAATGTACCAGATGAGTTTTATGGTAATAAAACTCTCTTCACATATGATGTAACCTTATTTTTATCTCTCATTATCATGTTAGTAAAATTGATGATATTTAATGTTATAAAATCGATTTACTAATTAATATAGCTCTCTCTTCCAATTTTTTATGAAATAAGACTCAACCATGACCCGACAGTCCGGCACAGAAGATCCCGACCACCCTCGCCCGCACCGCCAGGTTAGTCTAATCGCCCGGTGATCGAGGCTTATGTAGCCTGCAAGCAGGCAAGGGCAACGAGCGCGGGGAGCAGAACGGGTTGGGCGCCGGCGGCGCGTGCGAGCGTAGCAGCGAAGCAGAGCGCGGGGGAGGGAGCTTGGGGCAGGGTTGAGGGAGGCGGCGGAGGAGGGGAGCACAATGGATCCTGGATGAAACGAAATCGGGCTCAATGGCGTGTCGTGGTGATAAAACGCTCTCCCTCTCTTTTCTATTAATTTTCTTGTTAAGTCATTATTTTTGCTGATGTGTCGTAGATTAAAAGACGCGACCAACTGCCGGTCGTAAGTTGGACTGGTGGTACGGCCGCCTCCTCAGAGGTGTGTGCATGCACGTGAAGGATAAGAAGAGAGGAAAAAAAAATATATGCATGTAGTTTCAAAATAAAAAAGATCATAATTTCAAAACCGATCATCGAAATCAAAATTCGATTGCACAAATTTGTTTGTTTCTATAAAAGCTTCAAAACAAGATCTGACACCATTATATTTTGATGATATATTTTTTGAGAGAAAATATTTTTTCATATATTCTAATTTGTTTATGATATTTGTAAAAATTACTTATGGATTTACATAATGTTGTTTTTGCAAGTCCGAATTCAGTTAAGTGGATATTAATGTTCATATTGTGAAGATAGACTGTTTAGTGTCCATAGTGGATAAGTGTAAACAATTTTGTAAGGTAGCTTAATGTTGATTGCATAATCAATAATAGACAATTTTAGCAGCTCGGTTGAGCATTTTAACTAATTTATTTTGATATTTTTTTTATTGTGCATAAAGCATTTTATGAGTTTTAAAAAGTATTGTCAAAATATATTCAAGTGAGGTCTTGTTTTGAAGGTCTTCTCGAGATATAATTGTGCAATTGGAATTTGAATTTGATGGATGCTTTAAAAATTACAATTTTTTTAGTTTTAAAATTGCTTGTATGTGCCATCGTCTCGCGGTAGTGGAGGATGAATTTAGTATGCCATACAATAGTGTGACCGTACCGCTGGCCGTAATAAAGTCATTACCTAGATTAAATACTTACAAAATTTCGATAACCGTCGCGCCCCACCGGGCAGCCCCTCACCCTCCTGTACCGCTCCCTGGATCCACCTCTCCACGTCAACACGTGAACCCGGTCACTGACCGGCGGGCCCCACTAGCCGCTCCATCCGTGGACCGCGTCCACCGCCGTGCCCTCGCCTTAAATCCCGGCCCGGTGTCAGAGCGCCGGGCCTGACCCGGAACCGCCCCGCTCCCCAACCGCCGCCGCCGCCGACACCGCCCCGCCGCGCCGCCGCCGATGGAGGCGGCTGCCCCCGTCTCCTCCGCGCCCCGCAGCGTCGGGGAAATTTACAGGGACTACACCGCCCGCCGCGCCGGCCTCGTCCGCGCGCTCACCTCCGGTACGCCGAGGGCACGTGGCACGCCCCCCTCCCCCTCCCCCTCCCTGGCTCCCTCTCCCTCTCCCTCTCCCTCGGCCGTTCCCGCGCGCGGCCCGGCCTCTCCTCCGGATCCCGCGTCTCACCCCGTGCGGTTCCCGTTGCTTGGCTGTGCTTGCAGATGTGGACGAGTTCTACGGCTTGTGCGACCCAGGTACGACCGGATCGGATCTGGGGCTGGGAGCTTCGGCCGGGCTCCTGTATTGGCGGTGTCTCCGCCCATTGGTTGGGGTTTGGGGGGGATTGATTGGCTCAGCTGGCTGCCTGGTTGGGCTGCAGAGAAGGAGAACCTGTGCCTGTACGGGCTCCCGAACGGGGGCTGGGAGGTGGCGCTGCCGGCGGAGGAGGTGCCCCCGGAGATGCCCGAGCCCGCGCTGGGGATCAACTTCGCCAGGGACGGCATGAAGCGCCGCGACTGGCTCTCGCTCGTCGCCGTCCACTCCGACGCCTGGCTCGTCTCCGTCGCCTACTTCTACGCCGCCCGCCTCAACGGCAACGACAGGTACTTTGCTGCGCTACGCACCGCCCCCCTTTCGCTCTGTGTTAAATTGACTGTCTCGGTCTGAGGAATTTGGTTCTGGTAGGTAACCGTCGAATTCGATTCTTGTCTTGTCTGCTTGATGCTGCTCCTGTGCGCGTGGGGTTGATGGATTGCTTATTTTATTTCACCGCACCTGAGGCATGTGTGTGCCCACATGGTTCTTGTGCTTCCTTCGCTTCCCCCCACCTTTTCCCTTATCTTTCTGCTGTCTGTATTCCTTGGTTCTCTACTGTGGCTACAATGTACAAATGTTTCTTCGTTGATGAAAAAGGCATTTGGAAGTTTCTTGTGGAATGCTTCTGAAACTTAGATCTTTTAGATACATTATGGTTGCCATCCATTTCTGTTTTTCAGATTTGCGCTTTTGATTAGTATGAAGATAGCGATAGGCGATGCTACGCTACATTTTTTTAATTGGTATACTTGGAGTCTTTGGACGAATCATAGCCCAGTTGAGTGTTACAAGTTGGTCTGTAATCTTCAGCTTTCCATGTTGTTTGCGTTTGGAGTTTCACTGAGGGTGCATATTTTCAGTAGGCGGAATTTATGATCTCACCATTTCAAATGTCAGGTTAAATGAGTTTACACTTGGATGTGCCACTTTGATCAACTCTCATTTAAATTTTCCTTGTTTAAACTGAACTGTGTCAGAACAGACTGAACTTTCTGGGACCAAATTGGTTGGTACAACCAGGTCTTGGAAATCTGGACATCTTAATAACCATTAAAAGCATATCCAGTTTTCTTATACATACAACCAATTTGAATTTCTCAGACTAATTGGATATTGTGAAAGATATTAGAAATGTCCATTTTTATCTGTCTTCCCTTAATTGAGTCATATAGTTTCCCATGTCTCCTTCCTTAAATTTTATTAGTTCGGTGTACCATACAAATCCCTGCAAATGCAGTAACTTTTGGGTTGTTTACCTACTTGAATGGTTGACAGTCATGCCCATTGCAAGATTTATAATCTTTGTTCTCATGATCCTTTCACAAAATCTCTTTGTTCGTCATAGAGATATAGGTTTGGTTGGTTTGCTGAGCTTTGGCTGCTAATTTGCCAGTCAAGGTATCAATTTACTTAGGTGCTTTATGAATGAAGTCCTCGTACGATTTCTGCCTGTCAGCTTTGACTCTGTTCTTATTTTTCAAAACTGGTTTCTTTTGTTATTTGCTAGTTCCTTTTACCGTATAGGGCTAATTAATTGCCAGTGTGAAGTCATTCTATTTTCTTCATATTTTTGTTTTATTTTACTTAAGGCAAAACAATTTACTCATTATTTACTAAATGCCCTTGTTGTGCTTTAAGTGCACGTGATGCTTTCTTGGGCATTTGAAGTCTTATTGGCGATGCTTTGCTAAACTGTTTCTCAGAGTGTTTTCCCACGGATGCTGTCAGCATGCGTGCTATTGGGACTATTTCATTGTGTATTGCATACATGGTTTCTATACTTTTATCTATCAATTTATGGATGAAGGGGTACTTTTATATAGGATAATTTCCGGACTGTCTTGTGAAATGGGAATACAATCCTGCTAAATATTGTCCTTCCTACAATGTTCAAAAATCTTCTGTGGTAATTGCTTCATAAGGTCATTTCAGCTTTCACTTCTATATATTAGAATAGAAGCAATCTCTCTGTTTTCACAGTTCAGGTTAATTGTCATACAACAACAAAGCCACTGGAGATGAAATCCTACAGGTGTCACAAAATATAGGAAAGTGATAATAAAAGGTGGTAGCAATAGAGTGATTAAAAAAAATAAAAGTGGTGGCAATAGTAATAAAAGGAATAATAACAAATTTACTACTACAAGGGGACAGGTATTCTTAACAAACCCTTGTTAAGGTGACAATTAGAAATTATGGTTCACTCCGAATATGAAGAAGTTAGTGTTCTTGATTGTCTTTTTGTTTTGAAATTACTGCAACAGCATCATTTTCTAGAGAATGCAGTGAGCATGGTTTATGGAAATTGCTACCGGACATCTTGACTCATTTTTTTCTCTCGCATTCATTATACTATTCTTTGTTTGTTAGGAAGCGCTTATTTAACATGATCAATGATCATCCATCCGTGTGTGAAACAATGTTTGACCGGAAGCAAAGGGAGAATAAGCCTGGTGTTGATAACAGCGGCAAATCCAGGCACTCAACAAAGGTGCCATGTTGACACCCTATTAATCTGTTTGCTCTTTGTCAAATCATTATCCAACTGTCTGTTGACACCCTATTTTACTTTGTTATGCAGCGATCAAGTGATGGCAAGATCAAGAACTCAAGATCCGCAGCTGTTGAAGATGGGTATGAGGACGACGAAGAACACAGTGAAACCCTCTGTGGCACTTGCAGCAGTTTGTACAACTCGAATGAGTTCTGGATCGGATGTGACATTTGTGAGCAGTGGTTCCACGGCAAGTGTGTGAGAATAACACCGGCGAAAGCGGATCAGATAAAGCAGTACAAGTGCCCTGATTGCTCCAAGAAAAGCAGGTAATAAAACCTTGGAGCTGTGGCCTCCCATTGCTGACTCAGCTGATCAACCAAACAAAACTCTCCAATTTGGCTGTAGATGTGAATTGCCATAGGCATTGTGTTTGTTGTGTTAGATGCTGGAAAAGACACATACAGGATAGTTGGGTCTAATAGACTGGTGGTTTTGCTTTTGCTCTTGTTTCATTGACATGTGGATACTAGCCATTTAGTCTTGAGAAATCATCTGTTGATGCATCTTATCTTGGTTGGTGTAATATTTGCTTCCATTCGGTAATCTTTGAGTTGTGGATTCTAGCATCTTGATGGACGTGGCCAAAAATGAGATTTGTCACTCATTGGAGTGCTCATCTGAGTTTTGGCTTGTTTCCATCTGAGATTCTAGCATCTGAGTTTATTTTGCCATTCTGTCCCTTCTATTTTGTTTTCCTTAATGTTTCACGGTATAAGTCTGTATTTGGATGTCAACACTAGCACTCATAATTTACACCTAGAACCTGTTTAAATTTATTTCAATTTATTATCGAAATGCCTGCCGTTTAAAAATAGCAATCATCTCGCGCTGTGCTGTGCATACCTACTACACTAACTTTGTTTGATCACCCTCGCTGGAGAGTGATACATGGATGAAAACGGATCGGATATAGACGGATATCACTGATATTATATTTGTGTTCGAATACGGAGTTGGATATGAATAGTGTTATTTTTTGTCGGATAAGATTGTAATAGATATCGACATCATAAAAATATAACTTATGAGCATTCGGATACGGATCGGTTAAGTATATTGGGTACTCGGAATCGGATACGGATGGATAAAAATCTTTTCAGACTGGATCGAATTCGAATATGGTCGGAAATATCCGCCCCATTTACATCCTAGTGATACCCATGGTCACGGACACCCTCAATGCCTAACACGTGGCGCTCAACCTCAAGTTTTAGTAAAAAAAAGTTTTATATAGTCTTTAATCCAAAGTTTTTTTTTTTGCCAGGAGCAAAGAGGTAATTCCCGCAACCCAAAGCTCTCCCGTCTCAAAAGCTCTTCCGTCTCCAAAATCCAAATCAACAAGTTTGAACCGAAAAGGTTTCCGACGGTAGAACGAACACGATTCCAGTTCCGACTCGAGCCGACGCATTGTCCGATCCCGTCGAGGTCCGGCCAGCATTGAGCCTTCATAACCCAAGCCATGGTGAACAGATGCGCAAGCAGTTCTCGTTCTCGAACCTTGATCGATCGTCCGGCAGCCGGCATCCATGGGGTCCCCGAGGTCCCCCCTGCTGAAGCAAGTCACGTTCTCAGCTCCCACCAGCGGCGGCGGAACCCTGCAGGCGACCCGCAGCCGCCGGGCGGCGCCCCTCCTCGTCGCGGCGGTCTACGACGCCGCCGATCTCTCCCGCGTCGACGTCAGCCTCGTGGACGTGTCCTCCGGCGCCGTCGTCGCGCGGCTGGGCGGGCTGAGCAGCGGCGGCCTGGTCTGCCTCGTCGGCGACAAGGCCGCCGTCCGCGTGATCGACACGGCCACCGGCGCCTCGACCGACGCCGTCGGCGCCGCACCCGGGGACGCCGCGCCGGCGCACAACGACCAGCGGGCCCGCCCGCCGCCGTCGCACGTGTTCGGGCACGTCCCGGCGACAGGGGAATACAAGGTGCTCCGCATCTCCGCCGCCGCCGCCGACGCCGCGCCCGGCCAGTCCCAGTCGTGCGAGATTCTCACCGTCGGCGGCGGCGGCGAGCCGCAGTGCTAGCGGCCGGCGCAGGCTCCCCCGGCGCCCGTCGCGGCGGCGGCCTACCGGAGCAAGGCGGTGGCGCGGGGCGTCGCGCACTTCCTGCTGCTGCCGCATCACCATGGGGCCACCGAGTGCGACGCCGTCGCCTCGTTCGACCTCGACACGGAGGCGTGGAGGCCGTCCCTCCTCCGCGGCCCGCTCTCCTCCTCCGGCGCCGGCGCCGGCGGCCGCCACGCCTGCCGCGCGCACCTGAGCCTGGCGGAGCTCGGTGGCTGCCTGGCCGCGGCGCACCACGACTACCGCGGCGGCCGCGTCGACGTGTGGCTGCTGGCGGACCTGGAGCAGGGGGCGTGGCGCAGGACGCACTCCGTGCGCCTCGCGTCGGTGCTGCGCGGCTGGGGAGCGCCGCCGCCGGAGGAGCTCGGGCGGCTGGTCGCCGGCGGCCGGGAGTCGCTGGCGCAGCCGGTGGCGGTGCTGGACGACGGGAGGGTGGCGCTGTGGGTGGAAGGGAAGGGCTCGCTGCGGGTGTACGATCCGAGGACGGGCGCGTGCACGGAGGTGGCGGACATGGGGAGGTTTTCTACTGTCATTGGCATGTCCACGGCCGCCATCGAGTTACAATGGACGATGGAGGCACGGAAAGACTCCCTCAATACATCTCTCAATTTCTAAGCGGCAAATGGTATTTTTTTTCTGTCAGGCTGTTGCCAAAGACTAATATCGAGATGTAATTTTCTTCGCAAGACAAGATTTTTTTGTAGCATAAAAGATTGCAAACGTGACCTCGAGCATTGCAAAGGCAGACCAGTGACTCAATCACCGTGTTCGGCTGGTCTCCAGCCCTCCAGACCTACAGTATTTCTCTCTCACACCACTCCAGCTCCAGCCACCAGCCAGGTAATAATATTTTTCTTTCATATCACTCCAACTCCAGCTCCAGCCTCCAGCTCCAGCCTGCCGAACACTCCCCTACGGTTTGTTTAACCGGTAGCAGTAATTTCCAACTCCGTAAAACTTGAAGTTGGGATGCTTTTGGTCTTCTAGGAGGATGAAAATTTTTTTAACAAAAAATCCAGATGCAGATGTCTACATATAACGCAAATCTCGAGATATCAACTCGTGCGTCTAAAATGGAGTAATGTATTAGCATACATTTTGTTCTTGTACTTTATACATAATACAAAATAAAAAAAACCATTACATAACATGCTTATCAACTTATATACTGCCCTGAACGAAGGCATCGATACGTTTCAAATCCTCCTATAGCGTGCTCAATGGGGCCACCATATAGCCTCTCATTTTAGGCATCGACAGTATAAAACCACTTAGGAGATGCATATGATGTGCATCTTGGTACTATGTACCATCTGATAAAGTTCTTTAGTCGCTTAAACTATTCATAGATAAATTAGACAGAACGATAATGCAAAAAGATATATGGCTATATTTTTAGTTATTGCAAAAAAGGTAGTCAACACCGTAGAAAGTCGAAGTGTGAACAGCATCACGGGTGACGAATCGTATGGGGAAGTCACCAATTTACCATCTTCTCCCTCGCTTCGTCCCTCCAAACCAGCCTCCCTCCCGTGATCCCGTCCCTCCCCATAGGTCCATCTTCCCCTCTCCCTACCCCTGCGGCGGCGACGGCGACGGCGACGGAGAGGCAACCGGTGACGCCTCTCTCCCTCCTCCCCGCCGGCTTCGAGGCCTGTTCCTCCCAAGCTCCAACGCCTACTGCCTACATCGAGCCTTCCCTGCCCACGCTCCCAGCGCCCGGCGCGCGCGCCTACAGGGTCCAGGCCGCCTTCCGCAGAAGCGCGCGGCTCGCCTTCCCCTCCGCCCCTCTACTTGACTGCCGCCAAGTGGAGATCCGCAAGGAATCGGATCGGCTTTATTGGTACGGCGCCCTAACCTAGCTTGCTTGGATGCATTTCCCCCTTGCATATCTTCTCCCACGCGGACAATGAAATCAGAATCTAGTCCTGTTTGTTGCGAATTCCTTTGCTGGACGGTGGGGGTAATAGTATCTGTAACTTTCCCATGGGGAAAAAAAAGGCGTTAGCCTGAACAGTAATCGTCTCTTGCTGTTTGTCAGGCATTGCTATGCAACCGTGAATCCGTCCTGAATTTGGTTGGGGTTTCTGAAATCACCTAGTGTTTTACACATCCTGCCTTGTGAACATGAACCAGGGCATATTTGGAGTGTTGTTCGTAAGGCTCTGAGATGGCTGATGGCGATTCGTCTGACTTCACATTCTGCAAAGTAAGCGTGGTGATCGTTTGTGTCATGCTTTTATGTTTGTTGTTCTAGTGCTTTGTACCATTACATTACAAGTGCATAGGTTACATTTCTGAATACTATCTAAATAAGTGAAGCGGAGGAAATAAGAAACATGATGGGTGAGGGCTCTGATTGTTGTTGTCTTCTCTTTGCTGTATGGAAATGCATGCCTTGATGCTATTATCTTGGAGTCATGATGCATGCATCAAAACAGTTGCTCTTAGTTGTTCTTGTCTCAGTTGCTAATGTTGTAGGATTGGGTTAATTAGCTGCTTAGCTATTGTATCTTCATCGGCACTCACTTCATTACCCTTTTTTAGGTTAGTAGTTGGATATCGCTGAAGTATAGAAAAAACATATATATTATGAATTATTTATCGTCTTCACTTTCGCTGATTACACTTAATTGCATGATGACTTGTCAATTTGTTACCTTAGTGGTCTAAACCTCTTGTAATAAATATGTAACGGCTGTTTGTCCCTTGACCCGTTAAGTTGCTAAGAGCATCAATGGCTTGATTTAGAAACTTACAGGTGGTAAATTTTCTTGCTTCTGGTTTACTTTCTGATATGGCGTCTAAACTTTTGTGTTATATCTTTTCAGGTTAGTTCTGAAGAAAATGATGGACAATTAGGATCTCCCAAAGCCATTCCTGTGGCTAGTATGTCGCTCGAGGATGTTCATGTTGATAGTGCAAAAACTGCAAGGAAAGATGGCTTGAAAGCCAGTGGCTCAGATAAAGATAGATCTGGTAACAGTGCTAGTGTATCAATACAAGACAGCAACATGAAAGAACCAATTACACAAACCAGTGGTGCAGCAGAATCAAATGCGTCGTCGCAGGCAAAACCTTCATCGAAGAAACCTGCAGTACGGAAAAAGGTTCCTTTTGAGAAGGGCTATAGCCAAATGGATTGGCTAAAGCTGACACGAACACATCCTGATCTAGCTGGTAAGTTGTTACAGACTTTAGTGGGTGCTGTTTAATGATCTTTGGTACTTGGATTTATATGGTTGCTACAGAGTGTCATGATGCTGCCGCATAATTGATGCCTCTCAAAGGACCTGTCTTGGGGATCTGGGAGTGACAGTGAAGCGGTCATAACTATACTAGTTGAAAACCTTTCAACTTCTGCATTCTATAGCGATTTAAGTTACTATGCCATGTTTTTCTGGTGCGTATTTTTGTCTGAGGTAAAGGTTCTGAATATGTTTATCTGGTGTGCCATGCTGACTTGTTAGGTCCTGAGAGGGGTTCCATCAGTATAAAATATTGCCAGCTTGAGAAACTCAATGCTTACCTTGCTGAATAGTTCAAATTAACTAAGTTGAGAACCTTTTATATTAGCCATTTTCCTTCAAAGAAATTGCCTTTTCTAATTTAACACTTTGTCTACTGTAGCATGTATGCCTTGGTGACACTTTGCATCTGTCCTAGGACTATCGATAGTTTGGTTGGCTGATGGCTCTTCTGAATACTAGCTCCATCTTTATGCTTCCATTAATGTTTCAGTTTTGTAGCACAATAAGTCAACCAGGTTCATAAGGGATGAGGCTGTTGTTTTGCTTGAGGGCATGATCGATGATATGTTTCTTAATGATAATGCCTTTAGCTACAGATTAATAGGATTTTTTTCTTTTGTAATTGTATGTGGTCATAATAAGACTTACATGCCTTAACCTGATGATTTTTCTGATTGAAGTTGGCTGTTGAGTACTTATGTAAAGAACAAGATGCTGTGATGAGCATCAGAAGTGCCTTCATGATAGGCAGCTATTCAATGCTTACTCAATGATGCAAATCCTTTTAAAGATTAACTTGAGACATTTTGAGATCTTGTAAACCTCTGTATCTCAGTCTGAGATTGACTAGAACTATGTACTTACACTGAATTTCGAGTTCATGTTTTCTCATCTTTCCTCTGCTTAATGTGCATTTTGCTCCTCAATTAATCGTACGGATAATTGATGCAACAAAAATATGCTTTTCTTTCTTGTATAGGGCTCAAGGGGCAGTCAAATCGAAGGTTAATTTCTTTGGAAGAAGTTAAGCAGCATAAAACTGGAGATTGCATTTGGACAGTTCTCAAAGGCCGTGTTTATAATATTGCTCCATACATGAAATTTCATCCTGGAGGTAATCTTAGCTCATGCAGAGTTAATCTGTTGAGTTTCAGAACTGCTGCTTCCACTTTAAAGCCTTTTCAGTTGTTCCTTCAAATTGTCGTATCATGATAGATTTTGCTACCTTGCATCATATTTTGCATTTGTTTGTAGGAGTTGATATGCTTATGAAAGCTGCTGGAAAGGACTGCACTGCTTTGTTCAGTATCCTTCTATTATTATTATTTTTGCAATGTTGCTGAAAATATCTTGTTGCTTGTTGTGGACTCACACTGCAACACAATTCTTCTCATGCAAGCTGGTGTGTTAGTGTTACCAAAAGGCGTGTCATAGAAACGGCACATTATGTGTTGTCACACGATCACTATGATGCTTTTGCAGCCTTATCTCGTCAATCTCTTGGTGATTGACGTGCTGATGATTCTGATCGTTAGTTGTCTCATTATTGTGATTGTTGATTGTTCTGAGGTTTATAATTCTTGATGACTCCTTGACTTTGCTATAGATAAATACCATGCTTGGGTAAATGCAGAGTTCCTTTTGGAGAAGTGCCTTGTCGGATTCCTTGATCCCAATGAGTAGATCTCAAGGTTCATGCCAATGCGGCATTTTACCACTTCTGCACTAATGGACTATTTGTATTAGGCACACTAGTCGATGAATTAAAGAATGTAAATGTTCTATTGTATCACAATGAGAATACAATAATTCGTTTCACTCTAAAAGAAAGAGAGAGAAATAAGCTTAGTGTCTGTTCGTCCTTATAGATGTGAGAATCCAGGGATACACTAGTATGTCAATGAGATGCGAGGTAGATTGCAACAGTCAGAATGAGGCCAAGCCCTTGCTCCCGCAGAATTGAAGTTATTGTGGTTGCATGATCATGTCTATAAACAAGACAAGTGGTTTTCATATGCATGTGTTCTAACCTTTTTTAGCATTATAATATGCATGTGGAATTTTCAAATTCATGTTTCTCACATGGAAGTTGAATTTGTCAAAAAGTGCTCATGGTTTTTCTGATTTTTATTATTCTTTCTAATTGATTGATGTTTTTCTTGATTTTTTTCTTTGTATATTTTAAAAATTAATCTACAATTTTTAATGGTCAAACCGTATTGACTGGACAGCATTGAAAGGAGATTTGCATTGGCACAAAAGTGGCGAACAAAATGGACGGTAGAAGGGACTGCAATGAGCCGGAAAAGAAAGGTTTCTTTTTTAAAAGCCAGGGGGGGCCGTTGGGAAGTCTTCCTTGGTCTTTTTTTTTTTCTTTCTGAAAGAGACTTTCAATGTTTTCTCGTTCTTTATTAACATAACATTGGCAGTTCCTAAAAAAGTGCAAATCCCGGAGTTTTTTTATGACGGTAGAATACCATGTTCTTTATCACACTACAAAATTCAAATTTAAACTCAGATTGTATATGGTCCGTGAAATAATTCATACGAGTAGATTGAAATAAAATTTGATAAATGGATAGTGGACAAAGTGAATTATCGAGGATACTCCCTCTGTTTTTATTTACATGTCATATTAGATTTGTCTTAGGCGAAATTTAAAAAACTTTCACCAAACTTGTAGAATGAAATAATAACACTTACAATACCAAATTTGTTTTATTGAATCCACCATAAAGTATATGTTGATAGTGCACATGCTGGATAGTATAGTTGTTGCTATATTTTTTTAATAGACTTGGTCAAAATTAACCAAGTTGGACTTAGAACAAACCTAATTATGATATGTAATTGAAAATGGAGGGAGTAGTAAAGTAGCCTCTTTCAAGATCATAAACCACTTGGGCTCCAAACCCTACACCTTACACACGTGACACTTTCAAGTATGACTCATTAAGATGCCCCTATGGTCAAGATATTCAACATAAGAAAAATCAAGATATTCAACATAAGAAAAATCAGGCAACTCCCATATAATCTCTCTCTGTTCCTCGTCTATAGAGTTCAAGATGCCTTTGCCACCAAACACATAGATGTAACGCATGGAAATCTGACAATTATCCGTTAAGATACTGAAATGTACTTTTGCCAGTGCTCATCTATTATTTCACGTCTGGCGTGCGTAATACATTTGATCTCCTTGTCACGTTAGAGCTTTCAAACATGACTTCAAAGTGGAACCAGATGCTAAAAGCAAACAAAAAAAAGGTGAAAATGGCCGCAGAAACGCCATCGTTCATCGTTCTTTCATGCTTTTCCCCTGTTGCTGAGCCGCTGGTCCACTCGATCTTCTTTGCAAAAATCTAATCCATCCTAATCTCAAAAAAAATCTAATCCGTCCTAAGTGGCATCTAATCCGTATCTTTTGTTCTGTTAGCTTTCTGCTTTGTGGTCAATGGCGATGTTAAAGATGCTTCAGAATTCGGAGCGCTTGGGAGTCTGCGAAAGGCGTTGCTGGAAACAGAGGCCAATGCTTTGTGGCATCTTCAACCTTGGACGGTTGCTACTTCTTCAGTGCCTGCTTTAATTTAATTCCACCGCAGCAAGGAAAAGGCCGTCAACTTTTCCCCAACTAGCACAACAAATTGAACTTTTCAGCGGTAGATTGACAAATAAGACTAGTCTCAGTGGGAGTTTTATGGACACAGATATAGACTGAGAATTAGATAATCGTGTCAGATGAGTTTTATGGTGATAAAACTCTCATCACATCCCATGAAACTTCATCCTTCTCTCTCCTTGTCATGTCAGCAAAATTGATGATATTTAATGTCATGAAATTCTTTATGAAACTCCATTAAGACTGGCCTAAAATGCCATTAGCCTTTGACAGTTGATTGACGTATCATTGTTCATACTATTTTTTTTTCACTATGTGCCCTTTATTTCTAGGTTTTATGGTTCAACCAACAATTCCTTGAGAGATCCTACGTTTTGTTTCACTAGAAATAGTTTAATCCAACTATTTTCCTTTTCCAACATTTGTACGTACCAACTTTTGACAACTCAACATTTCCTCTATGCAATACTATTCTTACACGTTTATTCTACACCCAATAGTCAAATTACTGACCGAAGTGACCAGAAATTATTGAACCGAGTTGCCGAATTACCGAATCACGTTCAGTAAAATGATGTTCAGTAATTGCGCACAATGTTTATTACTGAAAATTTGTTAAGTAATTAGTTGGGTGCAGCTACACCTAGGGTGCAGAATAGCACGTGGATATATTATATATATATATATATATATATATATATATTCAATTTTTTATTTCAGTCCGGCTTTTATTTTATGGCAGGGCACGCAACAATTCTTTCAAAGATGTAACATTTTTTCCCACTATATTGTTCATCCCAACCATTTCTATTTTCTTAGCTTTTGATCGACATTTTTTTTCAAAGAAATATGTGCCCTCAACACTCCTCGACTCAATACTTCATTTTCTAATCTGACATTTTTAACATGATTCTACCACTAAAAATCACATCCAACTGACATCCCCAAATCGTTTTATTTACTTTTGCCACGCACAAGTCCTATGGAAAGAGAGAGAAAAAAGCCCCCCGAGAGGCCTTCACAATTGACTGGTAACATGGATGTGTTCTTCCTGCAATCCTGCATATGCTTCGGCCGAAAAAAGGACGCATGTGGTCAGACACAAGTGATGGAGTTGGATACGACCCATGGACTTGTGAAGGCCTCAGACACAAGTGTTGTCGTCCTGCAGGCGTTGACTAGACCCAAGTCGTCGGTCAAGTTTCGCTGCGTGCGCTTGCGGTTCTGCTTACACACACACAGCTTGCATTGGTGTCGTCTCTGAGCTGAGCTCGCGTCCTGCGGCAAGGACGTCGCTGCCAAACAGATCGCTAGCGCATCCGTGTATTTATATATATACAAATACTACTACCTCCGTCCCACGGTATAAATATTTTTAGGTTTGGTCAAATCAAAATTGTTCAATTTTAACTATAAATAATAAATAATTTATAAAGATCTATAAGATAAAAATAATATTATTAGATTCGTTATGAAAGCAATTAAAGTTGATGGTTAAAGTTAAAATAATTCGTTCATAAAAACATTGATGGTTAAAGTTAAACAAATTTAACTTTGACTAAATCTAGATCTAGAAATATTAATTTTGAGACAGAGATAGTACTAACCACTAGCACTACTACATTGATTTTTACTGAAAGTAACTTTGGGCAAAGGCTAGCTGCACCGTCGTCGGCGCCGCCGCCCGCGGCCTACACGCGTTGCCGTCTCCGCCGGCGAGGGGCGGTAGAAAGAAGTGTCGACACTCTGGCGACATGCCCCCCGGTCGCCGTCCGTCCGTCGGCGGAGCCAGCGACCCTGGCCTCCTCGCTCTCGCTCGCCGCCCTACAGCCTACCGGAGACTAACAGCGCCCTAAACTAGGTTAGAGTTTATTATTAATTAATATTGTCCTTGAAAAAAAAGAAGATGAAAAAAAGAAGGAAAAAAAACTTGGCAAAAGTACGGGGCAAGACTCGGCTCCATCGAGTCGTCTGAGGATGACGACGACGGGCGCCAAGAATATCTGATTGTTCTTTTCTGACAGATTCTGGGGCTGCAGGGGGGTTAGCGTCATCGCTACTCCATTCGGCCGGCTGCCGGTCACTAATTTTCTCTCACATCAAATCAGCATCAGTCATCAGCCATCAACCAGCCAGTAGTAATTTTTTCTCATAACAAACCATCACCAGCTACCAGCCGTAACCAGTAGAACAGAGAGACATGTGGAAAGCCTCATTGGTCTTGCTTCACGGCATGCCGCGTACTGGCTGTTCAGATGCGCAGGGACGGCAGTAGCAGAAGCGCTTGCCCATCTACTGTTGTCTTATTAAAACGGTGAAATCATTTGGCACTGAACTACGACCAAACATATAATTGCAACTCTAGGATTCATATTTTGCAAAACCCAATTGCATCTTATTATTATTAATGTATGTTAGACTTCTAGGATCGACTAGTGCACGGATCGAGTGGTTATTTCCTTTCTCTTTTGAGTACATGAGTACAAAGAAGTCCTATATCTAGAACATAGAGTACACAGGGAGGGAGAGGTAGAGACCATCACCACCGGCGGAGCTTGAAGCGGCCATCTCTGGTTCGTTGATGGAGATCCGCTCAAGGGCGGCGACGAACGGTGCAGAGGCGTCGTGGGCGTAGCGGCAGAGTCGAGGACGGTGGCAGCGACGCCGATGGATCAGCGTCGACAGCAGCGGCGGTGAGTCTTCCCGTTGCTCCAGCGCCCCCTCCAAATCGGTTAGGGTTTAGGAAATGTGGGTGAGGGTACTGGCGGCGCGGTGAACCTCGTACCGAGTGCCTGGCCCCTCACCCTCTTTTATTTGGCGCTGTACGGCGGGGGCCCACCAACAATTAAGGGTTGGACGCCCCCAATCAGGGCGCGGATCAAGGGCCTAATAGGCCGTTAGGCTTATTAAGTAGGAGATCAATCCAACATTCTCCCCCTTGATCTCACTTTGCACTTTAACTTTATACTTTAACTTGAACCTTTTTCCTTTAGTTGTTCCATCACAGATTAATGAATAGAGCGTGCTTTATCATCACGGTCAAAAAACGATAGACTCAACAGCTACCACACACATCACTGTTTTGAAACAAATTCTTTATCTTTTGGGCCTTTTTATCCTCCAGAAATCACAGGCTTTCCCTTAAACCCATGCCGGCTATGCGTTCCATGAACACATTGGGTGGTAAGCCTTTAGTGAGCGGATCTGCAAGCATTTTCTTTGTACTTATATGCTCGAGTGTAATGGAGTGATTCTGGATTTTCTCTTTCACAACATAAAACTTTATGTCAATGTGTTTGGCAGCACCACTTGACTTATTGTTGTGAGCATAAAACACTGCTGGTTCATTGTCGCAGTACATTCTGAGTGGTCTTTGAATGCCGTCTACCACTCTTAAACCGGGCATAAATTTCTTTAACCATTCAACCTGCCCCGAGGCCTCATAACATGCTACAAATTCAGCGTACATCGTCGATGATGCAGTGACACTTTGTTTGGAGCTTTTCCATGATATAGCTCCCCCTGCGAGTGTGAACACATAACCGGACGTGGACTTTCGGTCATCGATGCCCCCCGCAAAATCCGCATCTGAATACCCTTCTATCTCTAGGGAATCAGATTTTCTATATGTTAGCATGAGGCCTTTTGTGCCTTGCACATAACGTAAAACTTTCTTTACCATGATCTAGTGTGCCTATCCTGGATTACTTTGATATCTACCAAGTATCCCGGTAACAAATGCTAAGTCAGGGCGTGTACAAACTTGAGCATACTGTAGGCTTCTGACAGCTGAAGCATATGGAACTGCTTTCATTTGATCGATCTCATACTGGTTCCTGGGACATTGAAATTTTCCAAATCTATCGCCCTTGACTATTGGAGCAGGTGTAGGCTTGCATATATGCATACTGTACTTCTTTAGTACCTTTTCTAAGTATGCTTTTTGCGATAGTTCTAATACCCCCTTTGTTCTATCTCGGTGAATTTCAATTCCCAAAACAAATGAAGCTTCACTGAGATCTTTCATGTCAAAGTTTGAGGACAAGAATTTCTTTGTCTCTAGCAACAGACCGACATCGCTACGAGCAAGTAGAATGTCATCCACATACAGAATTAGGAGAATAAATTTTCCACTTCTGAACTTTGCATAAATGCAATTGTCCTCCTCATTTTCTTTAAACCCAAATTTCCTTATTGTTTCATCAAACTTTAGATACCACTGCCTAGAGGCTTGCTTTAATCCATAAATGGATTTCTTTAAGTGACATCCCATATATTCTTTTCCTTCCACAACCAAACCTTTCGGTTGTGCCATGTAAACGTTTTCATACAGATCCCCGTTAAGGAATGCCGTCTTCACATCCATCTGATGTAACTCTAAGTCATAATGTGCCACTAGTGCCATTATTATCCTGAAGGAATCTTTACACGAAACTGGAGAAAAAGTTTCGTTATAATCTATCCCTTCCCTTTGCGTGAAGCTTTTTGCCACGAGTCGTGCTTTGAACCTTTCTACATTCCCTTTGGAGTCATGTTTGATCTTATAGACCCATTTACAGCCTACTATTTTAGCTCATTTAGGAATTTCCTCTAAGTCCCAAACACTATTGGAACTCATTGATCTCATCTCATCCTTCATAGCTTCCAGCCATTTAGATGAGTGAACATTTCTCATGGCTTCTTCATATGAAGTGGGATCACCCTCCATATGAATCTCTTCAGTATTATATACTTCATAGTCGCTAGAAATAGCCGACCTTCTTTCTCTTTGTGACCTTCTAAGGGCCACTGCCTGTGGCACATTTTGTGCCTCAACTTCTGGCACATTTTCTATAGGGGGCTGTAGCTCCTCCTCCTCATGTCCAACCGCGGGTTCAGGCGGTTTCTGGATGATAGGTTCCGAACCTTCACTCACTGTTGGTATGGGTGGAGTTGCGACAGGTGTTGACACCGTAATATCTAGAATAGTTGGCTCAACAACAACCGAAGAAGGTGCTGGTGTCACTATCTCTAGAACTTTTGGTGCAGCATCAACATGTAGTGAGAAAAATGGCTCTTGAATCATAGGAGTCGGCACATACACCGCTTCTCCTCAAGGTCAATTTCTCTAGGTACCATGCTCCCCCTGATCATTTTGTCTTCTAGAAAGACAGCATGTCTCGTTTCTACAAACTTTGTATGTCTGTCTGGACAGTAGAAACGAAAACCTTTCGACTTTTCAGGATAGCCGATAAAATGACAGCTTACAGTTTTGGGATCTAGTTTTCCAATACTTGGATTAAACACTTTAGCCTCAGCTGGGCTCCCCAGACCCGTAGGTGAGTCAGTGAGGGTTCTCTTCCTGTCCATAGCTCATACGGTGTTTTGTGCACCAATTTGCTTGGCACTCTGTTGAGAATATAGATGGTGGTTTTTAACGCCTCCATCCACAGACGCAATGGCAGTGTGGAATAACTCATCATACTGCGCACCATATCCATCAGTGTACGGTTGCGCCTTTGTTGTCGGTCGAAACCCACCGGCGAGTAGCGACAGGCAACACGAAGAGCCGGGAGGTGACCAGAGCGCTGGCAGGCACTGCTCCCTCGTTGACGGCCCGCAATTCGATCACGCGCCCGAAGATTCCGGAGAATGTCGGGCGTGCCACCTGACCTATACCCGATCAGGAGGGTGTGAACGTGCTCCAAACAGTTTGCCTGCGTTCAAAGACACGTGTAAACATAAGTCCGAGCCGTGGTCGGCTCCCCGGGACGACTCTTGCATCGGCTTTAAAGAGCCGATCGAGTCCCGGTGTTAGATTGGATCTGCATCTATCCAGATATTGAAGAATAAAGAAAATAACTGTAAAGCTGCTTCAATTAAATCTAACTAATCTAATCCACGATGGTAAAAGCTTCACTGCCAGATCGGAACATCCTACACGTGATTGGTCCTAATGAACATGATAAATAACTAAACCATAACAAAAAACAGAGGCCTAAGAACTAGCAAGAGCCGATTCCCGGATCAATTCCCTGTTAAGACCAAAGCAAAGCATCTAACACGTCACCGGATCATCCAATCCGTTTGCAAGGCCTAACCTAGCAGATATTACACCAACTCTTAAGAATAAGAGCAAACCATAACAGATCAGATCTATTAAACATAAAAGAAGTAGGGTGTTGCCTTGGATGAAACCATAAGAGAAGCGATCAGGGCAGCATGGCGCTTACTTGGATGAAACCCTAGGATTAGGGGTGGCGATGCGCCGAGATTGTTGTTTGCGAGACGTGATGACGTTCTTCTCTTCATGAATAACATAGGGTACATATTTATAGTCCGGAGACTTGGGAAATAATCTAAACTAATCTTGTCCTGATCGGACTCTATCTCTAATCTTGATCTAAATCAAAAGATACATGGCCCATGTGGCCCAAATGCTCACGCAGGAGCCGATTTACAAGCCTTCTTAATCTTCTGCTTAAGCCCATCTTGCTTTCGGCCCTGTTAATTTATGGCGATAACACATGCCCCCTGGTTTTGGCAATGATAATTCCAAAACCACTCCGTCGCTTCATCTTCCCGTTAATGCTCATTAAAACACACTGCAACCACCAAGGAAGATGCAACGTCTCTGCAATTGGCTCCTCGTAGAATGTGAAACTGCCGATCCGTCTTCCATCTTTTCACTATTTAATCTCACCCCGAATCGGCTCTTCTTCACGGCAAACTCCTTCTTCCTCCCAAAGCCAAGTAGCGCAGAAAACCTCACCTTCAGTAACCAGTAGCCATGGCAATCTCTTCCTCCTCCGACTCCAACTCCTTCGGAGATTCTTCCTTTTCCTCTTCTCCTTCTTCTTCCCCCCTCCCAGCTTCTTCCATCGACTCCATCCCAGAGAGTCGGGAGCTGACGCCGGAGTGGGACCCGACAGCAGCGTATGAAGCGCTGGCTCCTCTGCACTGGGATGCAGAGGAGTTCGACTTCGGGACCGTCTCCGAGGAGGACGAGCCCGAAACCGAGGGAGAAGACCTCCAGCTCCTGTTCCAGGAGGAGTCGGAGAGCAGCGACGAGGAAGACCCATCTTCGGACGGAGTCGACTCCTCCTCGGAAGAGGATATTGATTCCTCCGACGACGACGACGAGCCGATGGGCGGAAAGCTCTTCTGGTTCCTCGGGTCCTCCAAGGAGGACAGCGAGGAAGAGAGCGGCGGCGGCAACGGCTGGAGCGACTTCGGGTCCGAAAGCGGCAGCAGTGCCTTCGGCAGCGACGACGATGACGACGACGACAGCGACGACGACGGAGATGCGCCGACCCGGAGCCCCAAACGCCGTAGGTACTAGGTACCTACGGGCAGTAGAAGTAGCACTGTAGGAGTAGGATTGCAAAGCCGAAGGATCAATTCCTTTGTAAAAATCGGCTTTTCCTTGTAATGACCTTTCTTTTAATGAAATCAATTTCCTTCAATTACTATGTACTTGTTCACTTTCCAAAAAGCCGATGGCAACGCATCAGGCTTCTTTAAATATCCAAGAGCCGACGAAATTCAAACTAGAAGCAACCCGCATAAGAGTAGAGTACCACTTCCACCTTGAACCGAACTCGAAACAAACTCCCAAATCTGAGCATAATTCGAAAACCCAGCTCTACAAATTCGAGCAAGAACTCTTCAAGCATCCGGAATTCGAATCAGATCCCATAGCAACCAAACCCCAAGTCAACGGATCTGAACCATGGCAGACTCTGCAGCTCAGACAACAAATCCCACTGTTGATGATGCGGCAGACTCTGCAGCTCAGACATGGTACAGCAGAGTAGCAAAAACTTATATGCCCTTGTGGCAGGATTTGAACATAGCCGATGCACTTAGCTTATCACTGTCCCCTCTCGACAAAGATGAAAATCTTTTGAAAACCATCGGCTATTTTTGGTCTGATGCCCTGAATTGTTTCTTCTTCGGTCATGGACCCATGACCATTACTCTGCTAGATGTCACCATGATAACTGGCCTAGACATTAGATCTCCCAATCCTGCTACCAACAAAATGGCAGAAGTTCCCTTTAAACTTTCATCCAAGGTTAACTACACAAACTGGGGCACTTACATGAGTCAGCACGTGAAAACAAAAGGCCCAGTGATTGAAAAGGAACACACAGCTTTCTTAAATCTTTGGCTAGAGCACTTCATCTTCTGTGGCCCTTCTTTAGCTCCAACTAAGAATTATCTCCCCTTGGCCTATCATCTGGCCCATGGCAACCACACCGGCCTAGGTAAACTTTTCCTTGGAGAAACCTACAGATATCTCCATTTGATGACATCTAACTTGCTTAACCAAAAGAAACTGAGAACTGGAGGCCCTTGGTGGTTTATTCAGTTGTGGGCACAACTGTACTTTCAGCACCATATCCCCAACTTCCAAGGCCTGACCAAGAATTCCTTTCCTGATGAGAGTGGCAAACCAGTTAGATGCACTAGTTATGGCCAAGCTTTATTCAGCCTTCCTGGCAGTAAACTGAACTCAACAGATGCAGCAAACTGGTTCAGAGTTTTCTACAAAGGACAGGATAACCCACTCTATTTCCCATTTACTTAATCTGAATCCTTTGAGAATCCAATTGCATTTAGACTGGATAGTTTTGCCGATGACAACAGCACTCGGCATCTGTATTCTTTAATGATTCGACCTGGCTTCCTTCCTGTTGGCATCAGCCCCTCCAATAGAATTATCAAGCCAGGTTACGAAGCTTACCAACTAGTCACAGCAGCTCGGCAATTCGGCCTAGGACAAGTCCCTCCCCACTTCCATATTCACCACTTGGTGGAGAGTAGAGCCGATCTGCCTGATGGTCTCACTAGATCAAGATGCTACAGCATGTTTGATGACCTCCATATTCCAATACCAGCCGATCTGTCCTTTGATCCTTCATCAATCGATTTTAGCACATGGTGGGGAATGTGGAAAACCCATGTTTTCAGAAAAGCTCTAGGTCCTCGACTGCAGCAAATTGATCCCGAATATGTAATCCCCGAGGAAGAGGTACTGAATCTGTGCACTTCATTCTTTCTAAATTCTCTATCCCTTTACTTGACTTAATCCTGCTCACCCTGTCAGCAGCAACAGGATGATCCAGAACCCGTGACCAGCAACGGGGAGCCATTCCACTTTCTTCCAACTGCCCCTGATGTACTCTTCTGCAAAGGATCACCATCAATGAAGAAAGTGATAATGAATATTCAGCCAGACTTACTTCAGTCGGCTTCCAAACGAAGACAAGCTTCTGCAGTTGTTGCCCCCCGAGTCTTAACCAAGAAAAGGAAGATGATCACGAGGCAAGTCATCAAGAAATCAGCACCAGCTTCCCCGAGTCCATCAGAGTCCAACACCAACCAGGTAACTCCTCATTCTAAAACTTCTCCTTTATTGTGTACACATGTACTCTGGTTGACTGTAATTTTATTTTCAAGATGCAGCTGAAGAAATCCCCAATACAGAAAGTCCAGTACAACATGAGATGACTGCAACTCCTAATGTACTGATGGAGACAAACGAGGAGCAAGATGATACAGTCGATGTTCTTGATGTCGACACAAGCTCTAACAGGACGATCATTCTTGAACCGCCCAACGCTTCTTCTTCAGAACAGGTAACATTACAAAAACCAATTCTGAATCAGCTGATAGCTTCATAAACGTACATTGCTCTAACTTCAGATATGTCCATAGGGCTTTGATATTTCAGGTTTGCTTTCCTTTGACCCGGCATCAATGGGTCTGACTGCCCCCGGAGTAAAAACACCATCTTTGCAGCAATCGGCTAACTTGGCAAATCAACTTCATCTCATCAAGGATCTACTATCTGCTCCGATCACTGTTTTGGTTGATGATTCCAGCAAAATAAAAGAAATTCTTGGGCAGATAGAAACCCAGCTTCCAGAATCACTTCAAGTCAAACTTTGGCCAGCCGGCCATCTTCTTTTCTTTCGGGCAGAGGTGAAGGCAGCTCAACAAAGAATAGAAGCACGTCGTTCTCAAGTCTCTCTGAAAACTGACATAGCTCAAAAGTGCAAAGCCCTCAACCAAAAGAAAGCAACTCTGGATGCTAAAGCTGATATCTGCGAGAACACAAGACGACTCAACCTCTTGGAAAAGGAACTGATGGAACTTGAAGAAAAGGTCCGCAATACCCAAAGACTAATCCAAGAGGAGAAAGCTTCGATCGCAAACTCCAAGCAGGAAGCCCAAGAAATAACTGAACAAATACAGGCAGAGTTTGCAGAGATAAACACCTTGAGTCGGCAGATAATATCAGGCGATGACAAGGATGACGAAGCAATCATAGCACGAGCAGATGTCGTACGTGCAGAAGCCATCCATGCCATAGAAGGATTCCTGAAGTAGTAGAACTATTCAGAAAACATTTGATGTTGCCTGTAAAACTTGAAACTTGTACTCATTTAAAACATCTTAAGTCGATGGTTACACATCGGTTATATTGCTTCTCATATGTATTTTACCAACCAACTCAACGTGTTGGCCTCTCATTCATTTTTTTACCGGCCAACTCAACGTGTTGGCCTATCTCTTTTTTTTTACCGGCCAACTCAACGTGTTGGCCTATCTCCTTTTTTTTACTGGCCAACTCAACATGTTGGCCTTTCTCGGTACAGCCGGATGGATGTCATCGGCTCTTGTTACTCGCTTTCCCACATACTTGTGAAATACTTCTTGAGGTGTTGGCCATTGACAGCAACAGGAAACTTGACACCATCCAGCTCCTCAAGCATGTATGCATTCCCAGGCAAAACCTGATCAATCTTGTACGGCCCGTGCCAAGTTGGAGACCACTTGCCATACTTTTTATCTTTAGTTCCCAATGGCAATACTGCCTCCCAAACCAAGTCTCCAACCTGAAAATTGTTTGGCTTGACCTTCTTGTTGTACGCACGAGCAACTTTAGCCTTGTTTTCCTTAATCTTCTCCAACGACCAAAGTCTTAGCTCTGTCAGGTCCTCCACATTGTCATTCATCAAGGCTGCATATTGTTCAGTTGTCAGATCGTTCTGAAACTCGACACGTCTTGAACCAGCCGTGATTTCCCATGGCAACACAGCATTTTGGCCGTAGACCAAATGGTACGGCGATGTCTTGGTGGACCCGTGACATGAAATACGATACGCCCACAACGCTTCTGACAACACCTCATGCCAGCGCCTAGGATATTCATCGATCTTTCTCTTTATGAGCTTGATGAAGCTCTGGTTGGATGCTTCAGCCTGTCCATTAGCTTGGTCATAGTATGGAGATGATCTGATCAGCTCAATTCCCATGTCATCGGCGAACTTCCTGAATTCCTCTGATATAAAGACCGATCCTCCATCGGTTGTAATAGTTTGAGGAATCCCAAATCTGTGAATGATGTGCTCTTTGACAAAGCTGATCACATCTCTTGACGCTACTGACCTCATGTGCACTGTCTCTACCCACTTTGTGAAATAATCTATAGCAGCTAAGACCCATTGGTGACCCTTGCTCGATGATGGGTTGATCTGACCAATCATATCCATTGCCCTACCTCTGAATGGCTACGGTTTGATGATAGTTTTTCATTACTGATGCTGGCACTATCTGAATTTTGCCAAACCTCTGACATGCCTGACATCCCTTGTAATATTTGAAGCAATCTTCAAGCATGGTGGGCCAGTAATAACCCGATCGCCTAATCAGCCACTTCATCTTATGAGCCGATTGATGAGTACCGCAGGTTCCCTCGTGAACCTCATGCAAGAGCCGATTTGACTCTGAAGGTCCCAGGCATTTAAGCAGTAGTCCTTCCAAGGTTGTGTAAAACATATCATCCCCTATCAGAACATACTTCATAACCTTGAATCTTATCCTCCTGGGTGCCCCCCGAGCCGAATCCTTCAAGTAATTGAAGATATCGGCTCTCCAGTCTCCAGGTTCTACAAACTGAATTTCTACGTCGACCCCATCGGCCGTTTCCTTGTATCCAGAAGCCATCTGTGCCAAATCATTGGCTTCATTGTTCAGAGTCCTGCGTATCCAGTGGAAATTGATATACCTGAATTGTGACATCAACTCACGGCACTGCATCCATATCGGAAAAAGAGCCTCGCTCTCGCATCTATATTCTTCCGTGAGCTGAGAAATCACCAGCTTCGAATCTTCAAATATTTCCACTGCTTCTGCACCAGCCTCGAGGAGCAATTCCATCCCTTTGCGAACGGCTTCATATTCCACCAAATTATTGGTGCATGGGGCAGTCATCCTGATGGAAAAGGAGTAAGTCGCCCCTTGAGGCGACACCAACAGAATTCCCACACCGCACCCATCATCACAAGCCAATCCGTCAAAGAACATAGCCCAAGCACGAATAAATAGTGCAGCTATATCAGTGCTGATTCTGTCTGCAACAAGATCCGCCAATGCCTGTCCTTTGACTACTTTTGTAGGCTGATATCGAATATCGAACTCTGACAATGCAAACATCCATTTTCCAAGTCGGCCCTTCAGAACAGGAGCCGACAACATGTGCTTTATGACATCCGATTTGCATAGGACAATTATTTCCGCCGAGAGCAAAATATGACGAAGCTTTGTACATGTAAAGAATAAGCAAAGGCAAAGCTTCTCGATTTTAGGATACCTGGTCTCGGCGTCTAACATGCGTCTGCTGAGGTAGAAAACCACCCTCTCCTGGCCATCGTGCTTCTGGATTAACACCGAAGCAATAGAAGTGTCACCTACGGATAGGTACACATAGAACGGCCTATCTTGCTGAGGAGGAACCAACACTAGAGGCTTTGATAAATATTCTTTGATTTCATCAAAAGCTTGCTGCTGTTCTGCCCCCCAGCGAAACTCATCATCATATTTGATCTTCACTAAATCCATGAACGGTTCAATGCGCCCAGACAGATTAGAAATAAATCGTCTGACAAAGTTAATTTTACCGATGAGCTTCTGCAATTCTTTCTTCGTAGTAGGTGGCTTCATCATCTTCACAGCTTCTTGACTCTTCAGGCCGATCTCGATTCCCCGTTCATGCACCAGGAATCCCAAAAATTGACCGGCCGATACGCCAAAGGCACACTTCTTTGGGTTCATTTTGAGCCCAAACCTTCGAGTCCACTCCAAGACTTGACGCAGATCTTCTAGATGCCCCCCAGCTGATTTGGACCTAACCACAACATCATCAATCACTGTGTTCGGCTGGTCATCTCCCCTCCAGGGCTACAGTATTTTCCTCTCACACCACTCCAGCCACCAGCTCCAGCTCCAGCCAGCCCAACAGTATTTTTCTCTCACACCATTCCAGCTCCAGTCTCCAGCTCCAGCCTGCCGAATGCAGTGAATATAAATCTCTACCAGTTTGCCGATGAGATCATGAAAAATATAATTCATGGCACGTTGGTATGTTGCACCGGCATTTTTCAATCCAAAGGTCATGACCAAGTACTCAAATAAGCCGACCGCGCCTGGTACTCTGAACGCGGTCTTGTTCATGTCTTCTGGGGCCATGAAGATCTGGTTGTAGCCGGCATTACCGTCCATAAAACTCATCATTTTGTGGCCGGCAGCTGCGTTGATCAATGTCTCTGCAACAGGCATCGGGTATTCGTCCTTTGGTGTCGCTCTGTTGAGATCTCTAAAATCGACGCAGACACGCCATCGGCCATCCTTCTTTTGTACCGGTACCACGCTAGAGATCCATTCTGCATACCGGCACGACCTGATGAACCCAGCATCCAACATCTTCTCCACCTCTTTCTTGACTTCTTCTAGGACTTCAGCCTTCATCTGACGTGCTCGTTGCTGAAACGGCCGAAACCCTTTCTTGAGCGGGAGCCGATGCTCGACGATGTTTCTGTCCAGATCGGGCATCTTAGTGTAGTCCCATGCGAAACAATCCCGGTACTCTTTCAACAGCACAATCATCTCCTCACGCAAGACCGGATCCAACTTCTTGCTGATAAATGTCGGCCGTGGCTTATCCCCAGGACCGATGTCAACCTCTTCCAAATCATCAGCTAACGTGAACCCGTATCCCAGCTTGCCGTCATCTGAAAAACCAGCTGTAAACGCAGGCGAGTCTTCGTTATGCACAAGATCAGCGGCAAACACAGGGAGATGACAAGAAAAATTATTTGGCCAACCGCACGGGCTGGCCATTTCTATACTTCCATTATCATTCGAAACCAAATAGTCAACGAGTGGCCAACTGCGAGAGCAGGCCATCGTATGTACATGATGTAACAATTCTGACCCTAAATCAGATTTTTCTATTTTTTGGGGCCGGTTGCTGGGACCGGCCTCTCTAACTTTATTACACCCCGTAGCATGCCAGGACATGTTTACTCTGTGAGGCCGGTGGATAAGACCAGCCTCAGTCCATTTTTTGTCGCCTCGATCCGATCACAGTCTTCCAGTGCAATCCCTGGGATTGGGTCTTGTCCTTCTGCGTCCCAGGCGTTCATATCTGCGAGCAAGACCTCGCTGGAATCGTCTGCATGGACCACTTCTACTTCATCGCCATCTCATTGGACTAGATACTGATGCATTGTGGAAGGGATACAGCAGTTGGTGTGAATCCAATCTCTCCCAAGCAGCACCATGTACGTACTCTTGCTGTTGACGATGAAGAGCGAAGTTGGGATTGTCTTGCGGCCCACTGTCAACTCCACATTAAGAACCCCCATTGCCTCTGATGGTTGCCCGTTGAAGTCGTTGAGCGTCACGTTGGTCTTGATGAGGTCGGCAGAAGAACGCCCCAACCGGCGCAGCACTGAATATGGCATCAGGTTGACTGCAGCACCGGTGTCAACTAACATCCTGTTAACGGGTTTACCGTTGATGAAGCCTTTGAGATATAACCCCTTCAAATGTTTGTAGCTTTTTTCCATTGGCTTCTCGAAGATGATCAGCTGGGGGCCAAGATCCAACTGTGCAATATGCAAATCCTCCGGCTGGGGTGCCCGGAACTCTGATGAGAGCACGAACACCATGTTCACATCAGCCGATGGCTTCTCATCGGATTTTGTCTGCATGGGGCGCCACTCTTTTCTTGGAGGGCGCCTTTCCACTCTTCGCGGATGTCTAACCTGTTCCACGAGATCTGGACGTGCCTTCCTCAGCACGTCAAGGTATCTTGCTTCTGCCTCTTCTAGATTGTGCAAGTGCTGCACTCTGCGCTTCTACGAGCGATTAAGCCCGTCAGGACACCACCGTGGGCGATGGTACCTGTCTTCTTCTTCTGGCTCGAGATCACCCTTGGTCGGCTGCTCAACGTGATCGCCGCGACGCACTTTGGGCCCCAGGCGCCGGAACACCGATGTCTCGACTGACTGGCGTGTCCGAGGCCTGCACTCCAAACAATCATCTATAGTGGGCAATCGGCTTATGCCGGAATTCCAACAGTACCTAAAGAACGGGCAATGCCAATGGTCGCGTATAGCTTGGCGCCTTCCCAGCGTCCTCCCTGTGCGGTGCTCATACTCCTCTTCTTCCGACTGATATCAGCAACGCAGCTTGTGCTGATATTCATATTTTTCCAGAAGCCGATCAGAAGCTGAAAGCTGATTACGAATGTGACGCACTTGTTCTTCAGTAATATGCTGTCGCTCTGGCTTATTTTGATCTTGGGGCCGTTTGCCAGAAACAACCTCTCTCCTTTGCTCGTCACGACGGCGTACAGGCCCCGCCATGTTGATCTGAAATGAAAAATTCTAACCCGTAGGAGTGAAGTCTGACAACTCTACCACATTGGCTTGCTAGAAGGGTTTCGTGTCGACCTTCATCGTGTGTTGAGCCAGGATTAATCGGCCTTGCTCGATAGCCGATTGAATCTAACGACGCAGCTCCTTGCATTCACCCATGGCATGAGTGAACGAGTGATGCCATTTACAGTATAGCCTCCCCTGCAATTCCTGTGCGGTTGGCAGCTTGTGATTCTCTGGGAGCTTCAGCTGCTTTTCTTTGAGCAGCAGATCAAATATCTGCTCTGCTTTGGCCACGTCGAAGTCGAAGCCCTTCACAAACCCCTGCTGTTTGACCCATTTGCACGGGACGGGGTTTGCCCCCCGAGTCCACTCTGCCACGGCCACTTCTTGTTCCTCGCCAGAGTCATCAGATTCATCCACTTGGGCCATGTTCACATGGCGCTTGAACTTGTTCTGATACAGCTCAGGATGGTAGTGTTCATATGCCGTAAGCTTCTGCACCATGTGTGCCAGAGAGGTGAATTCCAACTGTAAAGCCAGATCCTTGATCGGCTTAGCGAGTCCCAGGACAACCAAATCGACTGCCTCCTTCTCTGTGATGCGCGATGAGTAGCATCGGTTCTTGACTTCTCTGAAGCGCTGTACGTACTCTGAGACAGTTTCCCCTCGCTTCTGGCTGACTTGAGCGAGGTCGGCAATTCCAGCTTCAGCAGCCTCTGAATGATACTGGGTGTGAAACTGATCTTCCAGCTGCCTCCAAGTTCGAATCGAATCTGGAGCCAATGACACATACCATCCAAAAGCTGGGCCTGTAAGAGATTGGCCGAAGAACCGAACCCTCAGAGGATCCGATACTGAGATCATCCCAAGCTGCGTTAAGTATCGGCTCACATGCTCAATGGAGCTGGCTCCTTCTGACCCGCTGAACTTGGTGAACTCAGGGAGCCGATACTTGGGAGGCAACGGGATCAAGTCATAGTCACTTGGATATGGCTTGGAATAGTCGATCGCTTTTCTCTTGGGCAGGATGCCGAACTGGTCTCTCAGTATTGCACTGACCTGCTCCACACTAAGAACTCTTGGGGCCGATGGCTCAGCACTCGCCCCGGTAGCATACTTTGCTAGCCACGCTTGTTTCTTCGCGTCTGCTCAAAAAGCTCCTGGGTTTACCAACTGTACCGAGCGTGTTGGATTGACGCTGTCAGGGATGTATGCGCACGTGTAGCCGTGCGGGATCTCCTTGGGTGGCTCGGTGAGGAATTGGCCTTCTCCAGGATCACCGCCGATCTTGTGGACGACATAGATCGGCGAACTCTGCTGTCCTGCTGCCACGAGCGAGTAGGACACTGGCGGCCTAGATTGCAGTGCAGCTTCCCCCCTGTGACTCCCCAGAATTGGCCCCGATGGGGAGTACTGGTTCTTGATCACCTCCTGGACAACGCGATGTGCCATGTGCTCGAGCTCGTTCACCAGGCTTTCTGAGTGCCGATGGAGCGCGTGAGCCACCATGTAGTTCATCTCTTGGCGTAGGGCCCTGGTGCGCTCCTCCGACGGCATAGACAGATCAACGTTGTCGAGAGCGCCCTTCGGTGAGAACCCCTTCCACCTGATGCCATGGTTGCGGGTCCTCTCGAAGGAGCCGATGAGATCGGCTTCGAACTGAGCTTTGACCTCATCATATTTCTGTTTATGTTCCAGAGTCAGCTCTTCATACGTGACAGGTTTGGTGACCGGCGGACCCGATGCTTGGTCTTGAGCTCCTGTCATCTCTGCGGCGGGCATTGTTGTTGATGAAGGTCCCACCAGGCGTGCCAGAATGCGTTGTCGGTCGAAACCCACCGGCGAGCAGCGACAGGCAACACGAAGAGCCGGGAGGTCACCGGAGCGCTGGCAGGCACTGCTCCCTCGTCGACGGCCCGCAATTCCGTCACGCGCCCGGAGATTCCGGAGAATGTCGGGCGTGCCACCTGACCTATACCCGATCAGGAGGGTACGAACATGCTCCAAACAATTTGCCTGCGTTCAAAGACACGTGTAAACATAAGTCCGAGCCGTGGTCGGCTCACCGGGACGACTCTTGCATCGGCTTTAAAGAGACGATCGAGTCCCGGTGTCAGATTGGATCTGCATCTATCCAGATATTGATGAATAAAGCAAATAACTGTAAAGCTGCTTCAATTAAATCTAACTAATCTAATCCACGATGCTAAAAGCTTCACTGCCATATCGGAACATCCTACACGTGATTGGGCCTAATGAACGTGATAAATAACTAAACCATAATAAAAAACAGAGGCCTAAGAACTAGCAAGAGTCGATTCCCGGATTAATTCCCTGTTAAGATCAAAGCAAAGCATCTAACACGTCACCGGATCATCCAATCCATTTGCAAGGCCTAACCTAGCAGATATTACGCCAACTCTTAAGAATAAGAGCAAACCATAACAGATAAGATCTATTAAACATAAAAGAAGCAGGGTGTTGCCTTTACGCAGCTAACTGTATGCAACAAGAGCTAGTATAAGATGATGACATGATTGCATAAAGACAACATGATATTCGTAGACAATAAGCAACAAAAGCATGATAGATCTACTAAAGCTGTGCTACGAATATCAAGATAACTAGCATTACTCGCCATCAAAAACGCTTCAGTACGAGTAATACTAAGGTAAAAGCAAGAACAATGCTGCCCTGATCGCGAGAAGCGATCAGGGCAGCATGGCACTTACTTGGATAAAATCCTAGGATTAGGGGTGGCGATGCGCCGAGATTGTTATTTGCGAGACGTGATGACGTTCTTCTCTTCATGAATAACATAGGGTACATTTTCATAGTCTGGAGACTTGGGAAACAATCTAAACTAATCTTGTCCCGATCGGACTCTATCTCTAATCTTGAACTAAATCTAAAGATACATGGCCCATGTGGCCCAAATGTTCTCGCAGGAGCCGATTTACAAGCCTTCTTAATCTTCTGCTTTAAGCCCATCTTGCTTTCGGCTCATAAATTAACCCTGTTAATTTATGGCGATAACAGCCTTTCAGCTACTCCATTTTGCTGAGGCTCCCCCGGTGTGGAATATTGGGCAACTATATCATTTTCCTATAAAAACCTTGCAAAAGGTCCAGAAACTTGTCCATAAGGGGTATGTCGACCGTAGTACTCCCCTCCACGGTTTGACCTTACTATTTTAATTCTTTTATCAAGCTAATTTTCAACCTCAACTTTGAATATTTTAAATTTATCCAATGCCTCAGATCTTTCTTTAATTGGATAAATGTAACCATAGCGGGAGTAATCGTCTGTGAATGTTATGAATGAATCATAGCCATCCACACTTTTCACAAGAAACGGGCCACATATATCTGTCTGGATTATTTTTAATGTTCCTGCACTTCGTTTGGCACCCTTTTTAATTTGCTTTACAAATTTTCCTTTAATGCATTCAACACATTGTTCAAGATCAGAGAACTCTAGCTGAGGAAGAATTTCACTCTTCACTAATCTTTCAATTCTCCCCATCGAAATATGGCCTAAACGACAGTGCCATAATTTCGATGAAGTATCTTGAGTTCTCTTTCTTTTCTTTGTTTCTTTCTCTGACAAGGATTCATTCACATTCACATCATATACAGAATGCACTTTATCACATATAGATAATAAATAAAGATCATTGTAAAGGAAAGCATCACCAATACAATTATTATCATACTATAGTTCACATTTGCCATTCGTAAAATGACAACCAAAACCATCTGTGTCTAAGCGTGATACACTAATCAAGTTTCTCTGAAGCGAAGGAACAAATAAAACATCTTTTAATACAAGCATGAAACCATTAACTAGCTCGAGGGAGACATCGCCAATAGCTTCCACATCTGCTTGTACTCTGTTCGCGACTTTAATGTGTCTTTCGCTTCTTAGCGTAGTCCTTGTCGAACAGAACCCCTGTAAAGAATTTGTAACATGCACAGTTGCACCAGAGTCAATGCACCAAGTAGATTTAGAAAACTTTATATACAGGGATTCATTTACAAATGAAATAACATTCTCACCATTCTTTGCCATTATCATTTTCAGGTAGTTGGGACAATCTTGCTTATAATGTCCCTCCTTGTGACAGTAGTGGCACTCATTCTTGCCTGCTGGAGGACGCTGCTGTTGATGCTGATATGGCATGGGAGCTTTATCTTTTGCCTTAGGGGAAGAAGCAGCATGGAAGGGCCTTTTCTTGTTATTATGCACAAAATTGATAGACCCACCATTCTGTTTCTTGAGTCTATCTTCCTCTTGCGCACACATGCCAATTGCCTTTTCCATGTTCCACTTCTCTGGCTATGAGTTATAGTTTACAACGAATGTTGCAAACTCTTTTGGCAGAGAGGCGAACACCAGGTGCACCATAAACTCTTCCTTGAGATCCAAGTCCATTGGTTTGAGCTTGGAGTTCAAGGCGCACATCCCCATGATATGATCTCATATAGTACCAGCATTGCCATAATACTTTTTTGTGACCAACTGCTCTATGATCTGTGTGGTATAAGTCTTTGAAGAACCAGTAAACTGGTTCTTTATCTTTTCAAAGTACTCTGCAGCAGAATCACACTCTCCAATTGAACCCAAAATGTTAGGATCAATTGTGTTCTTTATCACTGCCACACATTTCTTGTTGGCATTATTCCACTTTGTCTTTTTGAGATCATAAGCCATCTTTAAGGGAGCATAGTCCCTTTTGTTTTTCTGCCACTCAGCATCAGTGTAAGATTCCCCTCTCACTGGAGCCGGTGGCTCAGTGGGCTTTGGAGTGGTGATTATCTCATCCACCTCTCCACAGACGAAAGCAAGATCAACCTTCTTGATCTATTCGCCATAGTTGTCTCCTTTTAGAGTTGGGATGTGATTGATGAATCCCATCAAGTTCATCCCCACTGAAAATTTCAAAAAATAGTGAGAATATAATAACAACAATTGCATGTAATAATTCCAACGTTGGTCAAAAATAAAACATACAACTGTTTATGCAATTAAATCTATATCACCGTTGGGCAGAAATAGAAATAAATACACAAGAACTATGAAATTACAGTATTGTAATTAACAACGTTGGTCAGAAAAATAACAATACCATAATCCTCAAAAATACTTTAAACATGCTCTGAGATTTAATTGTCTCGTTGGTTCGAATTAAATTAGAGAGCAAAAACTTTAAACTTTGCAGCGGAAACATGTAAAAATTCTATTTTCAGAAGCAATACTATGGACTTTTATCTCTAAACAATGTACACGTTGGTGCAAAATTGAATAGAGATCAAACTATAAAAAAATCATTCAAAAATACTATTGAAAATGCTTCTGGAAAATAGAAAAACAATTTAAAGCTTTCACTTTTGAGGCGGCCCAGGCGCAAAATCGGCCCAGCCCGCTCGGCGCGCGCGGCGCTCGGGCCTTCGGCCCAACAGCCGATGGCCAGGCCGCCAAACCAGCCCAGCGCCGCGCCCCTCTTGGGCCAAATCTGGCCCGCTCACCGTCGCGTCGCCTTCCGCCGTCGGATCCAGATCCGACGGCCGCCCGTGCGCCTCGCGCGATCAAAAACCGGCGATGGCCGGCGCTCCCCGAACCCTAGGGTTCATTCTCTCCCTCCCCGTCTTCTCTCTCCATGCAAAATGGTGGCGGCCACTGGTGGACGCCGGAGGAGGAAACGGCGGCGCCGCCGCCGGGCCCCTCGCCGGCGCGCGTGCTCCCCCGTGTGGGAGCACGCTGCCGTCGAGCGGCCTGGCGGTGGTGCCCTTTCCGAGCCCGCGCGTGGAGAAGGCGTCCCGAGTCCACGAGCGGTGGCTCCGATCTGTGTGCCGGTGAGCCGGCGCTCTATTGGGCTCCCGCACGGCCGATGGCCGGCGGTGGAGCCGGCGGTTGGACCCAGGTAAGGCCCCGCCGCCCTTTTTCCCTTAGGGTTAGGGTTTCGACTATTCTTTTCTTTTTCGATTTGCCTTTTCTTTCTTTGATTTCTTTCGATTCGCGACTTGAATCCTCCTTTCCCCTACTGGATCTATGCACTAGCAAGGCGATTGATACCATTGTTAGACTTCTAGGATCGACTAGTGCACGGATCGAGTGGGTATTTCCTTTCTCTTTTGAGTACATGAGTACAAAGGGGTCCTAGATCTAGAACATAGAGTACACAGGGAGGGAGAGGTAGAGACCATCACCACCGGCGGAGCTTGAAGCGGCCATCTCTGGTTCGTTGATGGAGATCCGCTCAAGGGCGGCGACGAGCGGTGCAGAGGTGTTGTTGGCGTAGCGGCGGAGTCGAGGACGGTGGCAGCGACGCCGATGGATCAGCGTCGATGGCGGCGGCGGTGAGTCTTCCCGCTGCTCCAGCGCCCCCTCTAGATCGGCTAGGGTTTAGGAAATGTGGGTGAGGGTACTGGCGGCGCGGTGAACCTCGTACCGAGTGTCTGGCCCCTCACCCCCTTTTATTTGGTGCTGTACAGCGGGGGCCCACCAACCATTAAGGGTTGGACGCCCCCGATCATGTCGCGGATCAAGGGCCTAATAGGCCGTTAGGCTTATTAAGTAGGAGATCAATCCAACATAATGTAATCCTAGAACTCGCTTTTGATGCTTCTGCTACTTCTGAAATAGCTCAATGGTTTGTAGAGGTTGGAGATGTTGAATAGTTTTATATCTCCTCGGAGGAGATCACCGCCATTGGAGTCCACCTTTGGTGTTGATTCCAATAAGAACCAACTGAATGGAAACCATACACTTGCTTGCTTATGGAACTATGATAGTGGAGACTCGAGAGTAATCAACAAGAGGATCAGAGTGACGAATGAGTAAGATAGAAGCAATTCGCTTAGAGCCGATCCAGCATGGGCAAGGGGACCCAAGGCCTCCTACCTCATGGGGGTGGGGTGGTGGTGCGTGACAAATAAGGTGAATCAAATTGAGTTTTCAAATGAAAAAGAATTTATGAGCTAGTAGAATGTACACTAAAATGGTGAGACAAGCTTTAACCATATGGTTGCATGGCATCTATCCTGAGCTATCTTACTATTACTAATTGGAGGCTCTTTTGAAGCCTCCATGTGAAGTCATCTAGGATCATACGTGGACACTCTAAAAATAAAGAAATTCTAGAAATTCTCACAAAAATCAGAAACATCCGGCCATCAATCCAACAACTCTAATCATACTACTCATTAGATCTGTTATCTTTCCTAATAAATTATCCACCTCTGTCATTATAAAAATAGACTAAAGTAACACCTTAAACATGTATCTAACTTACCCACCTCTGCCATTATAAGAAAATCTAAAGTAACCCCCTAATCTTCATGTAAATTAGCCACCTATGATATTAGAAAATAATGCAAATAACCCCCTAAATTTGCATATAAATATGCAATCATGTCATTATTAAGAGATAAAGTAACCCCTAAATCTGAATCTAAATTATATAATTATAACAAAGTATTAAAGTGCACTAATATAAAATTCTAAATTACTATTTCTAGCATTATTAATATATTATTTATGTTATTGTTTATATACAAATACTATACACGATATGTGCCACCATGTATTCATGTATGATAGAAAAGATAAGAATACCAATTCACAGACAAATGGTTCAATTAAATATATATCAAACACTCATAGAGGTGTAATGCAAAATGAAATCTATTGCAACTCGATGATGATAAATATGTATTTTAAAGTATGTGTTAGCATATTTAATAGATGCAAGAGGGGGTGAGATAGATAATTATAATTATTAGCTATAAATCTTATTTTTATCCTTATTCTAATTAGGCTGTGCGGGAGCACGAGTTGATAGGCTAGTTGAGATAATGATTTATCATGGATGAGTCTGTACTGAAATATAGCCCTATAGAATGATATGAGCATCTTCAACACTACTCCCTCCGTCCTGAAATGTAGGGTGTTTTTTAGACAGATTATGGAGATAGAGAAAAGATGCATGTACCTTTTATTAATGCACCATTCAGTTAATCAATTGTTTAATTTTAGGCCGGCTGTTGAGCTTCCACACCGAAATCAAGGAGAGTAGCATGCCTTTTTTACTTCCCCGGCCCAACACCTTTACAAAACTAGCACCAAAACCAAAGAGATTATCATGTCTTTTTGTCCAAAGAACCCTTTGATGCTTTATATTTGAGTACAAATTTTAAACCCTCCAATATCTTATATTCCAGGACAGAGGGAGTAATAACCATTCATGCATTCTTGTAGTAGGGGGCGATATTATCCAGCATGAACATATGTAATGGATTATTTCTAGCTCATTTTCCCCCTAACATACTCTCCTCGTTCCAAATTATAATTAGTTTGACTTTTTAATCTTAAATTTTACCACTCGTCTTATTTAAAAAATTTATACAAACACAAACACAGTCAAATTTAAGTTATTTTTAAAAAATATTTATTAATAAAGAAAACTACAATAAAAAATTATAAATTTTTGAATAAGATGATTAGTCAAACTTATGATAAAAAAATAAAATGAATTATAATTTAGAACGGAGGCAGGACATGCATACAAATCCAACTACAGAAAGTCAGCCGGCGGGGCCCGTTCGAGACACAACAGTATTCACACCGGAGAGGGGTCATGGATGAAATTTGCCCACGCCTACGGTATCCAAACCCTTCTTCTCTTCCTAGAGAGGGTGAAACAAAGTGTCGTCATCCCGGTAAATCACCTCCGAATTCCCCGAACAAACTACGGGGTCCCTGCGCTCGGCGGCACGGTCAATTCTCGCGCGTGTCGTCATCATGTCACAGTCGTTTTCCTACTCTAAATCCCCAAAATAACCCAGCAATTATAAACCCTAATAAATACATGGCGTCCGCCTCCTCCTCCCTATCCTATATACAGCCACGTTGCTCCGGCTTCGAGCTCTCTCTTCTTGTACCTCCTCGTGCTCGTCTTCATCGCCGTCGTCGATCCGCGGCAAGCAATGAGGCCGCCGCGCGCCATGCTCGTGCTCGCCGCCGCGGCGGCGCTGGTGCTGCTGCTGCTTCTCGCGCCCGGCGCGCGCGCCGACGACGACAGCGGGTGCGGGGCCGGCGGCGCGGCGGCGCCGGGCGACCGCGCGCGGGCCAAGGCGCTAAAGATCGCGGCCTTCTTCTCCATCCTCGTGTGCGGGGCGCTGGGGTGCTGCCTGCCCGTGCTGGGCCGCCGCGTGCCGGCGCTGCGGCCCGACGGCGACGTCTTCTTCCTCGTCAAGGCGTTCGCCGCGGGGGTCATCCTCGCCACGGGGTTCATCCACATCCTCCCCGACGCCTTCGAGAAGCTCACCTCCAAGTGCCTCCCTGCCGGCGAGCCGTGGCAGGACTTCCCGTTCGCGGGGTTCGGGGCCATGGTCGGCGCCATCGGCACGCTCGTCGTCGACACCGTCGCCACGGGCTACTTCACGCGCATCCACTTCAAGGACAGCGCCGCCGCCGCCGGCGTGAGCGCCGCCGGCGTCAGGGACGAGGAGAAGCAGCAGGCGACGGCCGCGGCGCCGCCGCACGCCGCCGGAGGGGGCGACGATCACGAGGGCCACGTGCACATGCACACGCACGCGACGCACGGCCACGCGCACGGCTCCACGGCGCTCGTGGCCGCCGTCGGCGGCGGCGAGGGCGACAAGGAGCACGCGCTGCGCCACCGTGTCATCGCCCAGGTAATTAATTCCTTCCAGCCAGTCGTGACGAGTTGCATACGCATACGGTCTCCTCTAAGCGTAACAGCTGTAGTGTTTTAACCATGCATTTATTTATTGAATTTATCGCAGTTGAAACAAACTTTCATACTAGAGATGAACACTAGAGGAGTTTCTATAAGAACAAGAGAGAGAAGAAAGTTATATATTCATTGAAAGCTACATATATATGTTTTCTAAAGTCTAAAATGTTGCACATATTCAGTGATGGTTAGAACTCAGTTTGATTTAAAAAGGTTCACATATCCTTGCAAATGAAATTAATTATCAAAAGGACACATAGCACGCAAGAATGACTTGAAACGTTGAAACAAACACTTTGCAACAAAAACAATCAACTGTTTGCTCATGGCTTTTGATCAACAATGATGGTTGATTGTTTAGGTCTTGGAGCTTGGGATTGTGGTGCACTCGGTGATCATCGGCATCTCCCTCGGCGCATCGGAGGAACCGAGCACCATCAAGCCCCTGGTGGTCGCCTTGAGCTTCCACCAAATGTTCGAGGGCATGGGCCTCGGCGGCTGCATCGTTCAGGTACCTTATCTCATATAAGAAAAATAAAAGATTAAAGACTTAATTACACCAAGTGATGGATGCATGAAAAAAAAAATATCACACCTAGATACAATTTTCCGTACTAGAAGTAGAATAACCCAACCAAATAAAGGGCAGTTGCTTTTCTTTTTTGTTCAAAAGTAGCTGAGTGAGCACTTCATTCTTGGCCGATATTGGAGTCCAAAATACCATCATGATTTGACTTGGCCATTTGAAACGAGAGGCGATGAAGTGGTCGATCGCATTAAAGCATGATATAATATCATCAACTGAGAAGAGAGTGTCTGATACCCCTTTTGTGAGAACAAAGTACAACAGCACATGTACAGCACTTCGGGTGGTTCCCAGACATGCACTGAACAAAGTTAGGGATGCCACTTGGACTGCCCTTTTTTCAAAACTTGGTTTTTTCCCTACTTACCTGCTAATGTAGTCAAACAGACATGACAGTTATGGTCTGCACTTTGCCCAAAAAAAAAGATTAGTTTCAGACTTTTTGTCCTGTCTTCACGCATTTGTTTGGAGAAGACTGAGTGGGCTTAGACTTGGATGGTGTTCAACAGCGCTATACAAATTCAATTGGATGAACCACGCAAAATATTTTTCCAAATAAATAAACTGAACTTATAAATGAGCTAACTTAAACAATCGGTTGCTAGGCGTACCTAGGGGGCCCATGCTCTCTCTTATTAATCGGAACTCTCTACATATATACATGTGTTTCTAAAACCTTAAATTTGGTATATAAAAAGTTAAAAAATTACTTTTTATAGTTAAGATATGTTTCCTAGCTAGCTCCAGCGACTGACTTATATCTTACACAGGCGAAGTTCAAGCTCCGGTCAATTGTGACCATGGTCCTCTTCTTCTGCCTGACGACGCCGGTGGGCATCCTCGTCGGCATTGGGATCTCGTCGGTCTACAATGAGGATAGCCCGACGGCGCTTGTCGTGGAGGGCATCCTCAACTCTGTCGCGGCGGGGATCCTCATCTACATGGCGCTCGTTGACCTCCTCGCCGAGGACTTCATGAACCCCAAGGTGCAGAGCAGGGGGAAGCTCCAGCTCGGCATCAACGTGTCCATGCTCGTCGGCGCCGGGCTCATGTCCATGCTGGCCAAGTGGGCCTAGTCATTACACCTGTTTTTGTTCTATGTACAACCGAGGAGCTAATTCTTGCAGCTAAGGAAAGACGACGAGGAGGGTTGCTTTTGCAGTTTCCTAGTAATCCCATCCTAAGTTAACTACCGTATTCCATCTATTCAGGGAGGGTTAGGACGGATTATTGGTTTGTCCCAATAATTATTGAGAAAAGAGAAAGATAAAGAGGACCTGCTCGAGCATAATCTCCAAATACGGTAGTTGGATTGGGGAATGGGGATCTGTTGCAGATGCTCTTACGTTATTTTTTTCCTTTCCAAATTTGTGTTGTTGTAACGGTTTCAAGCAGATTTGGACTAGACAAAATCATCGACAGGTGGTTATACTCATGCAGCACCTGGGATCTCCTCCTTGTTCCTCCATCGATCTTGATCTGAATTTTTTAAAGGAAATATCCTAGCCTCGAGCATTCACACGTGAATATATGTAGCCAAACAAGACACGGCCAGCAGCATCTTGGTCTGGATATGCACAGTTTCTTCCGTGGCCGGCCATGGCCCTTGCTTGCATGACCGTCAAAGGGGGATGTCGACACCCTTGGGTTTGCACGGTGCACACGGAGAGTCATGCCGATGGCGCCCGATCTTTTTTGGCAGAGTTTGTGAGTGCCGGAGTCGACGACGACCACCCTCGTGTTGCAATGCCTGAGACTGGGGCTTTGAGGCTTTCTGTCGTCAATTAGTGTCGACACCCTCCTACTGTCACCCTTTTCTTGTTAGGACACGGCACAGACAGGCCGTGATGCACATGGCCACCCAACTTGTTTGACGTACGTGTGTGATGCCAAACTCCACGGGCGTTGCTCAATCAATGAAACATGGCAGTTCATGGACAAAGACTCCTTGAGGCAGACTTGTGACTTTGTGAGGTACCGCTTGAGTTTGACTAAGGACCGGTGCGTTGAGCCAGCACCGAGTTATATTAATCATCATGGATTCTATGGCAAAATAGGCCTATGATAGTACACATTTGCGGCTAAGTAGATGTAAACAGGGAATATAAAACCAGATATTGGCTTACCATCCCCATCCATGTAGGGGGAAATTCTCTATCCCTGTCTTCATCACCAATGGGCCATGGCTCTAGTGGTCTCTTCACAATAAGTTGGCTCTTATATTTTCTTTTAGCTCAAAATTGTATAAGATCAGAACCCGGCCGCTCGGCCTTTAGATTCTCTGGACCAAATTCTAATACCCTTTACCACCCCACTATCAGGAGATATTTTCCCCATCCTCGCCCCTTCGTGGGGAATTATCCCGGTGGTTGAGGCTATGCTTATTGTTGCCGATGAGGTGTACTTATTTGTCCACCATGTGTATATATTTTGTCCGTGAGGTGGATGCATGTTTGTTCTTCGTGTACAAATATTTATTGGCATGTGAATCTATTTTGTTTTCTATTGTATGTAACAATAAGTTCACGGTGATAAATTATTTGTTCATTGCCTAAAATAATTTATTTGTGCATGCAATAAATTTTGATGACAGTCATTTTCTATCGTTTGTCCTATACAATCCAATGTTTACTATGTTTAACTTTTTTGTTCGCTGTATATTATTATTGTGTATTATGTTTAATATTTTGTTGTTACCAAATAATCACTTCATACATTTTTTCTAGCTTCGTAATATATTGTTACAAACATATTATCTAAAACATCCAATTGTATTCTGTCTGAGAACCTTGTTGTGTGGGGTGAAATTTCTCTTGTATGGATGCACATACATCTCTCTCTTTTCCATACTTGACAACACGGGGATCCAGTAGCAACAGTACATACCTGGTCAATAGACCTCGATGTGCAGGGTTTTAGGTCTCCTCCAGCGGGACGGGTGACGTCGCCAGCAACATGGAGGAGGGAGGGTGTCGGCACAGTAACAGTAGGTGCTCGGGCCGCATGCCTGTGAGGAGGAATGCTTCGTGTGCTAAACGATGCATGCAGCGCTAGCGAGGACAATTATACACTATTCACTGATTAGAATATTGATTAAGCCGACGACGTCGCCGGCCGTTGGAGAAGGCCTTATGGGCTCCGCCTTATCTGACACTTGCACTACGTAACACTAAGTTTTTTTTTTGGAAAAGTCTAGTTTACACCCTCAAATTATTACAAAAGTCTGATTTTCAACCTTCAACTACAAAACCGAATAACAAAGGTCATCCAACTATTGAAACCGGATAAATTTTGCCCCTTATGTGGTTTTGAAGGTGGTTTTTCCTTTTGTGAGAATTAAAAATATTTAATTTTAAATTAAAAAATTCATAAGTAATTCACTAAAAATGCGAAATGGTTATCAAAAGTTTTCTAAAAATGTAACATATTTATTGGCATGATACTTTTTAGTTATTCATATCTATTTTTTATTATCATAATATTTAGTTGCTTGTAGTTATGTCTATTATTTTTGAATAACCAATATTCAAATAGAGCAATAATAGATAGGTTACATTTTTAGAAAAAAATTGATACTAGTTTCAATTTTTCTAATTTAAAATAAATTAGTTTTAATTTTTTAGATCTAATTAGAATTTCTTTAATTTTTAAAAAATACAAAACCACCCAAGGGCCAAATTTGCCCAGTGTCGACATTTTGATGGCCTGTGTTGTCTGGTTTTGTAATTAAAGGTTGAAAATCGGACTTCTGCGATAGTTCGAGGGGTAATTCGGACTTTTCCCTTCTTTTTTTCTCTCCTGTTGCAATAAACGTTGGAAAGGAAGAAGCCGGTAAAGCTGAAAATTATAGCTCTTCCGGCTCCGGCTCCTACCTCTACAGTAGCTATAGTGCTAAAGCCAGAGCCGGCGGGAGCTGCACCAAAAAAATAGGGATGCTGCACCAAAAATATAGGGATGGGGCCAATTTCTCCCCTAAATAGGGATAATTTCTCCCCAAGCCCTCGTGCTCATTTTCTACCATTTGATTTAGGGGAAAAGTTGACCCATCCCTATTTTTTTTTAAAGTTCCATCCCTATCTTTTAGTAGGGGAATTCCTCACCACGAAGGCTTGGGGATGTGGACCATTAACATCGATCTCTCTACTTGCGGCGTGTGCCGAAATCTGTTGGCGTGTCAGCACGTTGTGCGTGTGAAATGCTTTGTTTGCACATGTCACCTTCTAACTGAAAACTGAACAGTAGCACATACTGTTTCATCAGTTCATGCAGAACAAGCCTGGCAATGAGAATCAACCAAGTCACCGACTGGCTCATCATAACTCTTCCCAAATCCCAACCGTGGCTGAGCTCAACGACATTTATATGAGCACTGTGTCCTGAGAACAACCTACTTTGTGTGTGTGTGTGTGTATATATATATATACACACACTATACATACATATATATATATACAACATATATACATATATCGTCCCAGCTGGCGATCCAAAAAGTGTCAGCAGACGAGGGTTGATGAGACGCTATCTTTCCTTCCCGCCGGAGCAACACACTGCAGCATCCTTGCAGCCGGCATCCTTGGGCGAGCCGCACCTACTCCTCGCCTTGCTACTACAGCAGGGCGTCCTCGCGCTGATGATGATGCACACCTCGTCCTCGCCGTTGCCGTGCGGCGCGCAGATCGCCGCCGGCGGCGCCGCCACGGACGAAGCGCCGCCGCAGCATCCGCCCTCCCCCTCCCCCGCCGCCATCGCGTGAGCACTCGCCGCCTCCTTCCTGTGCTCGGCGACGGCTTGCGCCGGTATGGTGATCACCACGGAGTGCTCCGGCGGCGGCTTGCATTGCTTCTGGCAGCCGTGGCAGTCGTGGTGGTCACCTGGTCTCTTGGCGCTCGGCGCTCCGGCGAGGTGGGACCTCGCCGCCGGCGACTTGGCCGCCGCGCAGCACGCCTTGGGCTCGGATGCCCCGCCGCAGCACGGCCGCCCCGCCGCGGCGGCGGCGTCCCTCAGCAGCAGCATGCTGTGCAGCACGACGAGCAGGCACGTCCCGACGTCGGCGAGCACGGCGACCCACAGCACGGGCCGCCACGCGACGGCGAGCGCGAGCACGGCGGCCTTGGCGCCGACGGAGAAGGCCACGTTCGCGGCGATGGTCCGGCGGGCGCGCCGCCCGAGCCGCACGGCCCTGGGGACTCGGAGGATGTCGCCGGACATGAGCGCGGCGTGGCTGATCTCCACGGCCGCGGCGGACCCGGACAGGCCCATGGCGAGCCCCACGTCCGCCGCGGCCAGCGCCGGGGCGTCGTTCATGCCGTCGCCGACCATCAGCGTCGCCCCGCCGCTCGCCCTGAGCTCCGCGACGAGCCGGACCTTGTCCTCCGGGAGGAGCTCCGAGTGGAGCTCCTCCAGGGCGCCGCCGAGCTGCTCCTGCGCGTGCTTGGCCGCGGCGGCGCTGTCCCCGGTCAGCATCACCGACTTGATCCCCATAGATCTCAGCTCCTGGATCGCCTTCGCCGCCCCGGTTCTGCAGTCGTCGGAGAGGGAGAACAGCCCGACGAGATCGCCGTCGCAGATCACGTGTCCGATGGACACACCTTTGTGATCATCCATCTCTTGGACAGCTTGTATACGGTTAAACAAATTTCATCATGTCAGAAGCCACTTCAAGTATGATATTATGATCAATGCTAATTCTTGGAAATCAAGTTCTTGGGGTTTGCTTACGTGCTTGACATGAGGACCTTGCCATGATCTTTCTGTTTCCAATGTAGATGTGTTTACCGCTGATCACGCCATAGATGCCCTCGCCATGATAGATGTGGAATTCAGTCACGTGTTCCGGCTCCGGTCGGATAGATTTGGTCCGAGAGTACTCAACAAGTGCAGCAGCCATTGGATGGCTTGATTTGCTCTCCATGCTGGATACCCTGAGGGAAGAAAAGATTATCTATACTAATACTACTCAGTATCTTCAGCAATACATAGTGTGCCCAAACACACTAGTAACATATAATCAACTATATTCTTTCAAACTAAATAGTCAAACAAATGACAACACGCCAGACTAGCATCACGTTTGTGTTCACTAAAAAGCAGTAAAATTGTCAGGTCATAGTGACTGAATTCAAAGAGGCCAAATTCTTGTACCAGTAAAGGAGCTGATCCATTTCAACCTTGTTCCCAACCACATGGAAGGCACTGATGCTGAACTCCCCCCTGGTGATCGTCCCGGTCTTGTCGAACGCCGCGACCCTGACCTCGCCCAGCGACTCGAGAACGTCGCCGCCCTTGATGAGCAGCCCCATCCTGGCCGCCCGGAGGAGCGCGCAGAAGGTGGCCACCGGCGTCGACAGCACCAGCGCGCACGGGCACGCGCTCACCAGCAGCACCAGCGACAGCTGGAGCCATGGCTTCAGGCCGTCACGAGCCCCCAGCAGCAGCAATGGCACGAGCACCACTCCTGCGGCGACGACGATCACGGCTGCAAAAGAGCACTGCTTCTGCTGAATTGCTGCCAATTCTGCGTCGTCAGACTAGGATCGTCTCGGGGAGGTGACCGTGCCGGCGTACCAGGGGTGTAGTACTTTGCGCACGCGTCGATGAGCCGCTGCGTCTTGGAACGGCTGCTCTGCGCCGCCTCCACCAGCCTCTCCATCCTGGCCACCGTGGAGTCCTCTGCCAGAGCTGTTGTCCTCACCGAAATGTAGCCTGCAACGTGACAGAGATTCATTCTGCTCACCACATGTATGAAGAAGTTTGTGTGCTGTTTGTCTGCTTTCGGCTTATTCCGACTTATTCTCTCTCACAGAAAACTATTAAATCAGCCGAGCAGAACAAGTGGAAACAGATGGTGTTCACAAGTGTAAAAGGTGTGTGCAAATATAATGTAGGTGTTTTTACCGTCGAGGTTGACGGTGCCGGCCCAGACCTCGGACGGCGGCTGCTTTGGCACGGGGAAGGACTCGCCGGTGAGGCTGCTCTCGTCGACCTCGCTGTGCCCGCCGACCACCACGCCGTCGACCGGGACGACCTCGCCGGCCCTGACCGCGACGACGGTGCCCACGCCGACGTCGCGCGCGCCGACGACCTGGCCGGTCTCGGCGAGCACGACGTGCTTGGGGACGGCGGCGGACATGAGCGAGCGCATCCCGGCGCTGGCCCTGGCGCACGCCAGGATCTCGAGCCACTCGGCGACGGTGAAGAGGAAGACGATGGCGCCGGCCTCCGTGTAGTTCCCGAGCGCGGCGGCGCCGGCCACCGCGATGAGCATGAGGATGTTGATGTCCACGGTGAGGTTGCCCGCCGCGGCGAGCGCCCGGAGCAGCATCGGCTGGGCGCCGACGCAGGCCGCCGCCAGCGCCAGCCACCGCAGCGGGGGCAGGAGCGGCGCGAACAAGGACGCGGCGAGCAGGGCGCCGCAGGCGACAATGAACGGGCTGGGCCACCGGCCGCCGCCGGTGCCGCCGTAGGCTCGGATCGAGGCCTCGAGGCCCGCCTTGTTGAGGACCTTCACTGATCCGGAAAGGGCAAGAAAGAATTGACTCCGATCCATCTGTGGAAGAAGAATTCGAGACGAGGAGACCGACAACAACAAGATGGTCCGGTTACCAATGTGGAGGTGGGAGACGGCGGCGGTGTCGTGCTCGACGATGACGGTGCGGGAGGGGACGACGACGGTGACCGCCCGCACGCCATCGATGGGCAAGAGGAGGCGCTCGACGAGCGCGACCTCGGCGGTGCAGCAGATGCCGAGGACGTCCAGGTAGGTCTTCTCCCACGCGGCCGCCTTCCTGCGGCCGCCGCCGTCGTGGTCTCCGCCCCCGGCCGCCGCCTCCACGGCCGGTCCCGGCATTTCGGGGCCAGGAGGAGAGGCAAGGCGAAGCGGAAACGCGAAACGACGTGCGCCCGCGGGGCCAGCCAAATATTTAGCTTAGCCGGCTGCTCCTTTATCCTAGGCGCGGGTGGGCCCCGCGATTTCAGCTTCTTTCCTTGTACTCCTATTTTGGGTTTGTTTCTCCTTTGATGCTGCATTTGTTTTTGTTTGGTCGTATTCAGAGAGGAACTTTCAAAAAAACAATTCAAATAAATCTGCACTACTGGAAAAAGATCTTCCATCCAATCCACCAAAAGGAACTTCTCTTTTGTTTTGTTTTGTTTCTCGCCTTGAGTCCACCGTCTTGGCTGACCTTGTACACTTGTCACTTCTTGATATTTGAGAAGAGTCAATTACATCCACCGTACAGCAATTTTGATAGGTGGGTAAAGATTGGAACAACAAATTGTAAATTACCCAATTCAGTACAATAACTTAACAAAATTGGTGCATCTATGGTCCGAATGTATTCAGCTTAACAAAATACATCTTGGGTAAAATACGCGTGAGGTTCGTGGTGGCTAGTTTAACACTACAAATACATGTTTCAGGCAAATGACACATGAGCAGCTGTTTACTTGAGCAATTTATGATGTTCAATTTATCATTCAATTCCCTATCATATCAAAATAATTGTAAAAAAACCATATTCTATATTTTAAACAAATCATGCTATCAATGTTTGGACTGTAGACCGATTTGCCAAATTGTTGCACCAAAGTGAGCAGTTTACAAGCTATTGGACTAATCTGCACCCACTTGCCAAGTTGTCGAACCCAATTGAGAAGTTTACACATTGTTGGATTAATGGGCACTCACTTGCTAAGTTGTTGCACGGTAGGTGCATTTTACCCATTTCAAAACATTTCTGAACAAAGAAGTATAATTTGTACGAATTGACTGCACAAAATGTGAGCTTTACTATGTTTCAGTAAACAAAAACAAAAAAAGCCAAGCTTCCTAGTCGAGTTGAACACACATGGTCGATGCACCCGGTTAGATTTTGCAGTTGTTGCAAGAACAGGCAAGTATTTCACTTGCAGTTCAGAGTTGAGACATCTCATGTACCACCAGAGCAACACCTGGCATCCCTGCTGCAACCTTGCCCGGCCTTCTTAGGAGAATCACGCGCGCCTCCTCCATTGCCGCAGCAGGCCGTCTTTACACTAACACGGCCGCTGTCTTCTTTACGGGGCGCCCGAGCTCCAGAAGCCACCGTGGAAGCCGCACCGCATCCTCCGCCGCCGCCGCCGCAACATCCACCGGCGTTGCCGTTCGCCGCCGCCGCGCGAGGAATCTTAAGTTCTTGGTGTCCGGCAGATGGTGCCGCCGGTATGTCGATCACAACCGAGTGCGCTTGCTCAGACGGCCTGCTTGCTGGCTTCTGGCAGCAACGGTAGCCACCAGTTCCGCCACCTGGTGCTCTGGCACCAGCGGCTGCCGCGTTCGGTGCTCCGGCGAGCTGGGACCTCATGGCCAGCGACCTCGCCGTGGCGCGGCACGCCCCGTCCTCCTTCCCGCCGCCCCTCGGCGCCGCCGTCCCGGGCTCCCTCAGCAGCGTCATGCTGTGGAGCACGACGAGCAGGCACGTCCCGACGTCGGCGAGCACGGCCGCCCACAGCACGGGGCGCCACGCGACGGCCAGCGCGGCGACGGCGGCCTTCGCGGCCACGGAGGCGGCCACGTTGGCGGCGATGGTCCGGCAGGCGCGCCGGCCGAGCCGGACGGCCGCGGGTACCCTGAGGATGTCGCTGGACATGAGCGTCGCGTGGCTGGTCTCCATGGCGGCCGCGGAGCCCGACAGGCCCATGGCGACGCCCACGTCCGCCGCGGCCAGAGCGGGGGCGTCGTTCAGGCCGTCGCCGACCATCAGCGCCGGCCCGTACCTCGCCTTGAGGTCACCGACGAGCCCGACCTTGTCCGCCGGGAGGAGCTCGGAGTGGAGCTCCTCCATGGCGCCTCCCAGCTGCTCCTGCGCGCGCATGGCCGCCGACCTGCTGTCCCCCGTTAGCATCACCGACTTGATCCCCATCGATCTGAGCTCCCGGATCGCCTCTGCCGCGCCCGTCCGGCAGTCGTCGGAGAGCGCAAACGCCCCCACGAGATCGCCGTCGCCGACCACATAGCCGATCGATGCGGCATTGACACCATCATCGATTCTTGAACCTGTATGTGAAGCAGAGTTGAGCAATTCAGGAAGTTCAGAATGTGTGGAGGAAGCTCGTTTTCTGAACCTGTTTGTGTGATGTCTCACCTTTTTGGCATGAGGACCTTGCCATGATCCTTCTGTTTCCAATGTAGACATGTCTGCCATCGATCTCGCCATAGATGCCCTCCCCGGGATAGATGCGAAATTCAGTGACGTTTTCCGGCTTCGGCTGGATGGATTTGGACTGAGCGTACTCAACAAGGGCAGCTGCCATTGGGTGGCTTGATTTGCTCTCAATGCTAGATACCCTGCAACAGAATGTGACATCCAAAAAAAATTCAGCATCAAACTTCACTTAAACTGAACTGAGCAGTGATCAATTCATCAGATTTATAAGAGTTGGGTCACACATGCTCTCATTGTCTCTGTTCCTCCAGTTGGAACCCTCTAATTCAATAATGCGTGCGATATGATTGTAAAATCAAATTTCTCATTAACATACCGAAAATGGAATTTTGAGAAGTAGATCAGGCATCAATCATACCAGTAAAGAAGCTGGCTCATTTCAACCATGTCCCCAACCACATGGAATCCATCGATGCTGAACTCGCCCTTGGTGATAGTTCCCGTCTTGTCGAATGCCGCAACCCTGATCCCGCCCAACGATTCGAGAATGTCCCCTCCCTTGATGAGCACCCCCATCCTCGCCGCCCTCAGGAGCGCGCAGAACGTGGCGACCGGCGTCGACAGGACCAACGCGCACGGGCACGCGCTCACCAGCAGCACCAAGGCCAGCTGAAACCATCTTCTCATGTCCTGTGCTCCCAGCAGCAGGGGCACAAGAGCCACACTTGCTGCAAGGGCAACCACGGCTGCAAAAAGAACAAAGTTTTTATACTGAATTTGTTGTGCATTGCATAGTTCTAAAGGCGTTGCCAAGGCGAGCTGGGTCCACCTGGACACCTAGGTGCCGCCCAGCCGTCCAGGCTTACCCAGCTCGCCTTGGGTCGCCTTTAAAACACTGGTGCATTGTATGTTTTCAGAAAGTGATCTGAGGTGGAAGGCGACGGTGTCGCGTACCGGGTGTGTAGTACTTTGAGCAAGAATCGATGAGCCGCTGCGTCTTGGACCGGCTGTTCTGCGCCGCCTCCACCAGCCTCTCCATCCTGGCCACCGTGGAGTTCTCGGCTAGAGCAGTTGTCCTCACGGCAATGTAACCTGCAACATCACATTCTCTGGACTATGATCACCACCTGAACATTTTTGCGATCGTTGTCTTCTGAATGTATAACTGAAAAAAAGATGCAGCCTTTTACCGTCCAGGTTCATGGTGCCGGCCCAGACCTCCGCCGGCGGTTGCTTCGGCACCGGGAATGACTCGCCGGTGAGGCTGCTCTCGTCGACCTCGCTCTGCCCGTCGACGACCACGCCGTCGACCGGCACCACCTCCCCTGCCCTGACCGCGACGACGGCGCCTACCTCGACGTCGCGCAGGCCGACGACCTCCCCCGTCGCGGCGAGCACGACCCTGGGCGGGATCGTGCTCATCAGCGAAGACATCCCGGAGCCGGCCTTGGCGCACGCCAGCGCCTCGAGCCACTCGGCGGCGGTGAAGAGGAAGACGATGGCGCCGGCCTCCGCGTAGTCCCCGAGCGCGGCGGCGCCGGCCACCGCGACGACCATGAGCACGTTGATGTCGAGGGCGAGCCCGGTGGCCGCGGCGAACGCCCGGAGCAGCATCGGCGGCGCGCCGGCGCAGGCCGCCGCCAGGGCCAGCCAGCGCAGCGGGGGCAGGAGCGGCGCGAGGAAGGAGGCGAGGAGGAGGGCGCCGCTAGCGAGGACGTACGGGCTGGGCCACCGGCCGGCGACCACCCCGCTGCTGCCGTACGCGCGCACCGAGGCCTCCAGGCCGGCCTTGTTCAGAGCCTTCACTGATTCCGGGCAGGGGGAGAGGCGGCGGGATCAGCTCGGGGACACGGCGATTTCTGAGGAGCGAGGAGTGAAGCGGCGGCGGCGGAGGAGGAGAGGTCGGTTACCGATGTGGGACGGGGAGACGGCGGCGGGGTCGTGCTCGACGATGACGGTGCGGGAGGGGACGACAACGGTGACGGCCCTCACGCCGTCGATCGGCGAGAGGAGGCGCTCGACGAGGGCCACCTCCGCGGAGCAGCACACGCCCAGCACGTCCAGGTAGGTCTTCTCCCACTTCCCCCTCCTCCTCCCGCCGCCGCCGCCGCCGCCGCCGTCAGCGTCTCCGCTCCCCGGCGACGGCAGCGGGAGCAGCCTCTCCTCGAGCTCGGCGGCTTCCGGCGCCCCCGCCGGCCTCCCTGCGCCACCCGTCATCTCCCTCCTGGCCGGAGCGAGGGGCGGAATCCAAGGACAGGAATAGCAGGAACAGCGAGAGCTCGCAGCTCGGCTGGAAGTCAACGACGACAGAGCTGAGCTCGAGGTAGTTATTCCGGAGGTGGAGTCGGGGAGCACGCAACAGGACCGCGGCGGCGGCAGCGACGACGACAGCGACGGCGGCAACAAAGATTGGAGCTTTCGCGGTCCCACCTGGGAATTCTGGTTGTGGGGTCCACCTGCCAACTCGCTGCCGCCGGATTGCTTTCCCAAACGGTAATAGTACCGTATCGTGAAGTCTAATGTTAATTAGCTAGCTTATCAACATGTTTCGGAAGACAGGTTTGCCTCCGCGCGTGGTGAGAAAAAAAAAACTTTGAGAAAAGCCATGAGTTGGAAAAAAGAGTATATTTTGAGAGGAAAAAAAAGAGAGTATCTTGAAAAAAAAGGAAAGATACTAAAAAAAAGAGATAGTATCTTGAGAGAGAAAAAAACCTATTAGTTGGAAAAGAAAAGAGAGTGAAAAAAGAAATATATTAAAAAAAGAGAGAGGTATCTTGAGAAAAAAAGAAAAAAATAGAGTATGTTGAAAAAAAAGAAAGATACTCAAAAAGGAAAAAAATATGAACGCTCATGGCAAGAAAAAAAATACTCAAAAGAAAATCACGGCGGAGGCTTGTGCTAGGGCATTAGCACTCAGCCTTTTATTTTTATGTTTTGTACAATGAAGTTAAGATTTTTCTGTGTGAAAACTATGCATTTTATGTGGTAACCAAATGCTCAGGAACCAATAGGTTATTAGTCTAGTTGGTTCATGGCCGGAAATAGCGGTAAGAACAACTATTTGTGCCATCCATTATAGCCATAAGATCGTCATCTATAATCGATGCAGTCAATCTTCAAAACTCATATTTACACCGTTTCAAATTGAAGGTCGTTTTGGCCGGAACAGAGGGGGTAGTTTTTTCACCACCAAAGTTCTAAAGCAAATATGCTTATGGGTTGCTCGTGGGTTTTTATAGTTAAATGCCATACTTATATACTATCACGATATGTTAAACGTGATTTGAATTGCACGGTTGGTTGTGCCACTGCCATGGCCATCCATCTCCAAAAGGAGAAGACCAGAGCATAGCGACTGTCGGGTGGGGCCTCCAATATAGGGGAGCACGAAATGGGGAATCGCTGGCTGGCTGACTGGCTGCGGCTTTGAGAGACCAAGACGAACTTTGGATCATCTCTTTCAACTCCAAGTTAAAGTGAGACAATGTTTCCCTAAACCTCAATCTAATCCAGTGAAGAATCATTTGGAATTGGATTGAGTTTTGCTTTGAGTACTGTGGTTCATGGGATATTTGGAGATGGAGGTGGGGATTGGAGATGGCCTCCCAATTTCACTCTGGACAATGTGCTGCTTCCATCTACCATGGTGGCGCCACTCTGGACAAGAGAGTAATAGAGTATGTTTAGGCCAAGGGCCCATACCAAGTTATTGGGAAAATAGTCATTTTTGTCCCTCAATTATACTGTAAGGATCAAATTTGTCCCTCAATTTTCAAATTGACCAATATAGTCTCTTGACTTTCATTTTAGGGTCATACCTATCCTTATGCTGATATTATACTCCATCATGACATGAGATAAATGCAAAATGTATTTTTTACCCTTGGCTTATTCTTTCCCTCCTTAATTTCCACACTTCATGTGCCCCGGAATACAATGTGATGCATGGATAAATAAAATTCTATGTTCCAAAATTAATACTTGTGATGTTCAGCTCCTAAAAGCATTGATGCTCATGCCACTATATTGATTTGCTTGCATTGATTAATTTTTTTTAATTAATAATAAACTGTTGAGGAATTTAGAAGGGGAGGAGACAAGGGTAAAGAGGGCTTTTTGCATAAATCTCATGTTATTATAGAGTATAATATAGCACAAGGATGAGTTTGATCCGAGAGACTATATTGGCCTATCTGAAAGTTGTGGGATAAATTTGACCTCATATCAAAATTGAGGGATCAAATCACCTATTTTGCCGATGTTATTTGGACGAACGTACACACACGCATATGATGCAATTGCTTGCAACAAAAAAAAAATCAAATGGAAAATCCGTTGCTTCCCAAACTGAGCATCCTAAATTCCAATTGTACCCTCCTGATTTTTAGGACAGAATGTTCAGAATGAGACGGCACTTTTTATTAGTATTCAAAAGGACGTCACGTCGTTTTCATTTTTGTTCCAGTCAGGAAGATGCTGATTTTCAATCAAGTTTCATTTGACGGCACTCCAAGTCTGCAACCAATCCTTCAGCTGGTAATTTCGTTTTTATCAGTCAACTAACCTAAAAAACAATCCTTTTTCCAATCTTTCAAAAAAAGAAGTCGTTTTTTCTCTTCAACTTCCAAACCTTACTGAAACCTTGACACATTCTTAGAGTTACATTTCAGAATTCAGATGCTAGAAATCACGGCCTAGACTACCATTACTGTTGTTTCCATCTCCTCCTTTGCTGATCGATCCAAACACAGCCGAATGGTTGGAATGTTTTGCCTACTCTGCTAGACTGCTACGGTGAGCTGCAGCAGCTCCCTGACCTCGACCATCCTCGTCTCCGTGTGCAGCGGCGTCGTCCTCTTCTTGCTGGGCCAGTACGCCACCCACCTGGTCAAAAAAAAAAAAAAAGTACGCCACCCACACCCTCGCCCGCACCTCCCACTCCACGGTCTTCCCGGCCGCCGCCGGGCGCATCCGCCAGCGCACGCCCTCGCCGTACTCGTCGCCGGCGACGATCACCCCGCCGCCCCGCGTGAAGGGCCGGCCAGGGCTGGTGTACCGGCCCCGCAACCACGGCCGCGGCCGCCCGCGCGGCTCGCCACCGCCGCCGCCGCCGTGGTGGAGGGACCAGCCCAGCGACGCCGTGTTCCCGTGCACCGCGTGCTCGAACTTCCAGGGCCTCAGGGTCACCGCCTCGTGGGCGGCGGAGACGCCGACGCCGATGGACGCCGGCACCACGCCCCGCGACGCGCCCAGATCCAGGCCGACCTCGTGCACCGGGTTGTCCGGCGACCGGCTCACGGAGACGGAGAGGATGTCCGGCTGCGCCATGGGGCTGAGCTGCAGGTGCACGCGCGAGGGGCAATGCTTCTCGTCGGAGCCGTACCCCTGCTTCGCCATCAGAGTCTCGGATACCAGCTGGACCAGGTCACACCTGCAGCAACACCCAGCAATCATGTGAAGTTTAAAGAGCCATTAAAGATGCACTGTACTTCATATGACAAAGAAACAATCTGCATCATTTTCATTTGACAAATCTTAATAACGTTTAATCGCAGGTGTTTGATTGTGTGACAGGATTGATTGTGAATTCAATTGAGCGAAGGAGAGACCTTATGGTGTCGACTTTGACGGTGACATCGATCCAGTTCTCCTTGATGGTGACTCTGCACGAACTGGATGACTCCCTCAAGCTGCTGGTAGTTCAGTGAGAACAGCAGCTTCTCATCTTTGGTCTGACGCGAGGGGCGCTCCATGACCATGGCCACAACAGGGCAGTACACGTGGACCTTCCACAGCCTGCTCGCAGAAAGAGCGTAGGAGAACACCGTGAAAGGCGACGGTGATCCGTCGCCTGACCGGAGACACTCCATGGCCCAGTTGGTGACGCCGAGGTTCACCGACCGCATCCACAGCTCCTCGACGTTTGACCCCAGCATGAGCATCAGCTTCTTGGCTGCATACTGCATCTCATCACGCATCAGTTGTGAACTGATCTTCTTGATGAACTCATGACGGAGGTTTGATGGAGCTTCGTAGATGGAGACCAGGATTGCTAGAGTGAAGGCGGCCAAGTTGAAGGTCTTGCCGGGGTCTTCAGATATCAGCACATTTGGCAGCCTGAAGATAGACTGGCTGTTAGAGTAAGGTCCATACCTGAGAACCCCACAGATGATATCATGCAAGAAACTGGCAGAAAGGTCCGTGGAATGAGCTGATCTCAGTGTAGAACAATTGGAGCTCCAGAGTGAGATCGGGTCATGCAACTCAGCGCAAATGGAGAAAGATAGGTTGAGTGGTTGGGTTCCTGAATGCTTGTTGATTACAAGATTCAGAGATTGATTCGTGGATGGAGAGTTGCAAATCTGAAGAGAGTATGACCCTCCTCTCCACTGCCCTGGGAGCCTTCTGATCCACTGCCAGATGTCAGGAACGAACCCGGAAGCCATGACTGAAGAAGAGCTCTGGCTCTCTGGACTCCCCATTGTCCGTCTGAGAACTACATATAGGCGCCAAAGTGAGAATAACATAACATCAAGTGCTGACGTCGATCTCTTTGGGATCAATAAAAGAAAGTTGAGAACAACTAAAACTCAAATTTTTCTAAGATTGCAGAGGCTTCCTCTAGATAATGTGTCGAATCAGTATACTCCGAATCAGTGTATGGCTGAGGACTGCAAAGGAAGCTTGCATGCAAATGGTGCCTATCCAAGATATGCTGTCAATTCTTTTCCCATAGCTAGTGCATGCTATAGTGTGAAAACATGACCCTTTTTGCAAGCGAAACCATGGTGATTATGTTTCTTTTCAGGTTATTGAAGGTATGTGTCAGAGTGCGCACGTCGCAGGGCGTAGTTGTGGTGGACGGGAGGCCGGGGACTTGGCTCCCGGCGGCGGCGAGGACGCGACGCCGTCCTGACGGCCGGCGTCGAGCAAGAGCAGAGGAGTGCGGTTACAGGGAAGGAGCGGGAGCCCTGAGATCCATATGATCTCCAAGCTTAACCTCTATTCATTCTCCCAGTACATTAGTTATAGGTTACATATTCAAACACAACACAAGCGCTAACTGGCACGACGTGCGTGGGCGCTTACAAATTCAAACACAACACAAATGCTAACTGACAAGTCGAGGACGCGTTCCTGGCTTCTCTTCTCAGCCACGATGGTGTCGTTCATACACGCTGCCGACCATAACATCTCTCCCTCCCTCGGCAAACAGCTCGTCCTCGAGCTGGAATTCAGGAGAGGCCGCGCGAAGTTCTGCGAGTGGCGCCCATGGAGCTGCGGCAGATGGTAAGCTTGACCACTGTACGAGAATGCACCACTGGCCACTATGCGGTTGGGAGCGTAGGGCGCGGTCTGGAGCTCTAATTTGATGGTACCCGGCACGCAGATCCAGTGTAGTGAAGAAGTATGCTGCATGGTGTTCATCAATTAACTCTTCCACAATAGGAATAGGGAACTTGTCCTTCACTGTGTGAATGTTGAGAGCTGTATAGTTGACATTGAAGCGCCAAGATCCATCCTGTTTGTTGACCAAGACTACAGGTGCTGAAAAGGGTGATGTGCTTGGCCTGATTATACCTTGCTCGAGCATGTCCAGTAGTGGTGTTTCATCTGTGCTTATGGAGTATAGCTGGCTTGTGGACGGAATATCCCATCTAGTAGACCCAATGCCTTTCCACAACACTCTCTTGCCAAGGTGCCAGAAAGCCATGCACAGATCATCAAAATCCCAAAGTATTGGTCCAAGTGTCTTCAGGAAGGAAACACCGAGAACTATGTCATAGCAATCTAGTGGAATTGTGTAGCAGTCTATTTGAAAATATTCATCACCAATTCTGATGCCCACATCTTTGGCAAGTCCAGTGCATGCAATTCTAGCACCATTGGCTACAGTGACAGTTGCTCCATAACTATTGTGAAAACGTAAGCCCACGTGATGAGCAGCCGGGCCACTGATAAAGTTGTGGGTCGAACCTGAATCAATCAAGGCTGTAAATTGATGGTTCCCAATACCCACTTTCACTTGCATAGTATCTGCTGTTCTGATTCCCGTGATGGCATGAAGTGATATCAATGGCGGCATGTCATTAGAATCTTGTGCTTCACTTTCTTTGAGTGGGTCATGATCATCAAGGTCAGAAACTTCCAGGTAGAAGAGTCTGTGGCATTTGTGTCCCCGAACATAAGGTTCATCACAATTATAACATAATCCTTGCTTACGGCGTTCATCCATTTGTACCGGGCTGAGGCGCCGAAGTGGCCTGGGAGGCACTGCTGCTGCTGGTGTTGACGTAGCTGGCATTGCCACTGGTGTTGCTGTATTGGCTGCAGAGCTAGATAGGGAGGGCAGCGCAGGGCGCTGCTGAAAACATGGTGTGCTGGTCTGGGAAATAGCTGAATGTGTGGTACTGCGGCGCTCATATGCACGGGCTAGAAGCATAGCACGCTGCAAGTCTGCTGGTGCTTGGAGTTCAACATCTATGCGAATGGGATCCGGAAGACCGCCTGTAAACAATTGCACTTGCTGTTCAGGTGTCAAATATCCTGCGTGAGCCATTCTTGTTTGGAATGCTTCTTGATACTCTTGCACTGAACCCCGAAATTGAAGTCGAGCTAGATCAGATAAATGGTTGGTTCCAAGAGGAGGCCCGAAGCGCTGCTGGCACAGTGTGCGAAATAGCGACCAACTGATAGCCTGAATGTCCCCAGAGTCTCGTTCCAACATATAAAACCAGTGCTGGGACACTCCTTGCATATGGAATGAAGCAAGCCAAACTTTGTCGCTGTCGCGAGTACGCTGTGCTCTGAAGAAATGCTCGCAGCGGTTCAACCAACCAAGGGGATCTTCCTTGCCATCATATGTTGGAAAGGACAGTTTATGGTAGCGAGGAACAGTAATGCCGTCATCGTGATCTTCAGCTGAGTCATGGTGGGCTGTATGGTGGCTGGGGAGTTGTGGGATGGATGGAATTGGGGATGGGGATGGAGGGAATGGGATCTGGGTTATAGGAACGGGGCGGCTTGTCAGCGGTGCTTGGGGCACGCCGCCGTAGCCCGGCAGGCCATATGGGGGGCTCGCGGGTGTCCGTGGGTGGGCAGGTGGCGGGGGCGGACTGAAGGAAGGTCCCGCGGAGTGGAGAGCGGAGGACGGCAGAGCCCCCTGGAGGAGCGGCAGGGGTGGGACACCGTGCCCCAAGGCGGGGTACGGCGCGGCGGCAGGTGCTCCTGCGGCGGGTGACGGCCGACTCTGCACATCTGCGAGCCGAGAGGGGATCGAATGCACCTGGCGTTGGAGGCCGTAGATGGCGGTTGTCGAAGGCGGCGGTTCCCCTGGTGGTGGCGCGGAGGAGCCGGGGCGGTGCTCCACATCGGCGAGGCGGGCGGCGAACTGGCCCATCTGTCGCTGGAGCCCGTAGACCGCCGTAGTAAGCGCGTCGAGGGCCGCGGCCGGAATCGAAGTTGCGGCGGCCGAATCGACATGCGGCGGCGCGGGATGGGGCGGCTCCAGAGTGGAATCGAACGGAGGACCGGCGTGGGCTGCTGCGGGTGGAGCGGTTGTGGTTGACGGCGGCGCGTTGGACGCGGGCGGAGGGACGGAGGCGGAGGCGGACTGGTTCCCAGCCATCGGAAAGGACGCTGATACCAGATTGTCAGAGTGCGCACGTCGCAGGGCGTAGTTGTGGTGGACGGGAGGCCGGGGACTTGGCTCCCGGCGGCGGCGAGGACGCGACGCCGTCCTGACGGCCGGCGTCGAGCAAGAGCAGAGGAGTGCGGTTACAGGGAAGGAGCGGGAGCCCTGAGATCCATATGATCTCCAAGCTTAACCTCTATTCATTCTCCCAGTACATTAGTTATAGGTTACAGATTCAAACACAACACAAGCGCTAACTGGCACGACGTGCGTGGGCGCTTACAAATTCAAACACAACACAAATGCTAACTGACAAGTCGAGGACGCGTTCCTGGCTTCTCTTCTCAGCCACGATGGTGTCGTTCATACACGCTGCCGACCATAACAGTATGTGTCTCCAAAGTGAAACTTATATTTCTGGCTGATGGAACTATAGAAATTTCATAAAACTTTTGGAAGAAAACAAAATGCTCTGCAAGATGACATTTTAGAGCATCTATAACCAGAAATTCAGTTTTGAACTATGCAATTAGGTGAAAGGTATCCTCTTATCTTTCCATGCATTGAGATCAGAATAAGATTCCTCCGTCAAAGCTTATCCATTTCCATGTTCCTTATGCCTCAGTTTAGAGCTTTTTGCTTAACTGATGGATGGATGCCTCAGAGACCATCACGCAAGCAAAACTCCTTGGTAGCCCCACCAAACATAGAATTTATCATGCCAAGTCGCCAACCTTCATTTCCATAGGTGGTTATGCCTTCACTAAACTATGATGATAAGGACATTATAGTAAAGTGGGTTGATGAATGCATCATGAGGTCAGACCAGGGAAATTCTAACTTGTTTGGTTTTCTACCACTCAACACCCAAATGCCCAATAGCAATTGCAAGCGTAAACAGTTGTAGTTTAAATTCAATGCCGTCCTTTTATTAATGGAAGGTATAATCTATAATCCCTTGTAAGGACAATTATACTCCCCTTAATTCTCTTTTTTTTTTAAGAAACAGGAAGGGCACGCCCCTTATTTCTCTTTACCTGTCATTTCAGGCATCGATGCTGTCTCTGATATATATGGGCCTTTGATCTGCAATTGTAATATTTATATGTTTGAAATTAACAACACAATGATGTAGAAGTACATTGAGTATAAAATTCACTAATATAATTTTGATGTGATAAATCTGGTTGTTTTCCATATTCTGATAAGCTACCATCGTGTATGTCGAACCAATAAGAAAACTGCAGGTGCAAGGACCAGACATCTATCCATCAGCATAGAACAAAAGGGGTATAATGTAGGGAAAAGTCCAATTTTCACCTTCGAACTATCGCAAAAGTCTGATTTTCAACCTTCAATTACGAAACCGGACAACATAGGCCATCCAACTGTCAAAACCGGGTAAATTTGGCCCTGGGGTGGTTTTGAAGGTGGTTTTGCTTTTTAAAAAAATTAAATAAATCTAATTAGATTTAAAAATCAAAACTAATTCACTTTAAATCAGAAAAATATGAAACTAGTACCAAAAATTTTCTAAAAATGTAACCTATCTATTATTGTTCCATTTAAATCTTAGTTATTAAAAATAATAGGCATAACTGCAATTAGCCAAATATTATGAACATAAAAAATTAGATCTGAATAGCTCACAAAGTCATATGACAATAGATAAGTTACATTTTTAGAAAAAAAAATTTATACCCATTTCATAATTTTTTTGACTTAAAATGAATTACTTATAAATTTTTTAGTGTAAAATTGAATATTTTTAATTCTCACAAAATGGAAAACCATCTTCAAAACCACCCCAGGGGCCAAATTTGCCCGGTTTTGACAGTTAGATGGCCTATGTTGTCCGGTTTCGTAGTTGAAGGTTGAAAATCAGACTTTTGCAATAATTGGAGGGTGTAAACCGGACTTTTCCCTATAATGTAATGATGGTTAGAAAGAGAGACAGAGAAGTTGCGGTTCATTAACAGGCCAGACAATTCATCAACAGGCCAGATCAATGACAAACAAACAATGATCAATCAAACAAGTCTTTTGTTATCATCATTTCAATAAAACACACTATCTGCACAAATTTCATATATTGATTGTGCTTGTTAAGTAGTTCCTAGATTGCCAAAAAAACAATCTGTGCAGGAAAAAGCATGATACACACTGTCTGAACTAGGAAAAACCTAAGTTAACCTGTTTGGGCTTGTTAGCCTGACTTGATCCAGAGCCCAAAAGCTAATATTGGAGCTTCTCAATGCCTTAAGCCTGTCTAAACTTCTACTGAGAATGAAGCCAGCTCTGTTTTTCCCTTTTGCCTGAGGAAATGTGATGTTCTTAATAACATCCCCTTCAATCACTTGACAGAATAGCACTTCTTCCATCTTTTTTTTTCCAAAAATATAAATATATAATTATAAGTTACTTTCATGTGATTTGTCATCAAAGGAACTTGCGTCGCGATTACGGTAAAACATCAAAAAGAAAAGGGGGGAAAAGATTGACACGGCTGGTAGACATTTGCTATGTAGGCAGTACGAAACAAACCAGCTATTAGGCATCCAAAGAAAACATGGGCAAAATACCTTATACTGCAACGTGTGGCCATTCTCCCACCTTGCTATGTTGGGCTTATAGGCTTATAGCAGGCAAAAGTCTTTTTTTGGTTAAAAAACAACGCCGCTGATGAAACTGCTAAACAACAATTATGCATGTCACATTTGCATAAGCTGAACAATCTAAGTAGAGGTAATAAGCTGAGCGTGCACAAACCCGAATCATTTGCGTGCTGGGAAGCTGCATCTCAGGACGGACGTCCCACCCTCCTTCAGACGTTTCTCATTGGGTTCATCTGGCTTGGCCATGGTTCGCAATGAACCAACTTGCACAGGGTCCGTCCCCGTCCAGGGGAGACGATCGTGACCCTTACACGCATTTCGTCGAGCAGTCTGGCTGCGCCCTGTGGGAGGGCGGGGAGAGGGGGTGCTGTGGCCTAGTGGCTGCGCGAGCGGGGCAAAGGGGTCATGTTGGAGTTCCCTGGAGGCACGCTCGGAGGGGCAGGCATCGGCCATGGAGGACGGTGGGGATCGGGCGCGGACCGCGGTGGACTCGCGGCAGAGGCGAGAGGCCAAGGTTTATATAACTGTTTCAGTTCGAAAACTTTACGGCGGAATTTAAGAATCATTTTGGTTTGAATTTGAATGGAGCTACGATGTTTAAAGTTCAAATTTGTTCGATTCTTGAAGCTGATATCTCTAGATCCATAGCTTTTTCTGCCAAAAAGATTCTTGAAGCTGATATCTCTAGATCCATAGCTTTTTCTGCCAAAAAAATTTGTTTGGGCTGATTTTTACCCAGAAGGATGGAGATGGGGAGTTGCAAGTGTAGAGATGGTCTTTGTTCAAGCAACATAATTTGCCATGGAAACAATTTTTAGTCGTTGTTTATAAGCGCTCCTTAGACAGCAGAAATCGTCCTTCAGCCAGGAACATTTGTTTGAAAAGAAGACATCAACAAGATTTTTTCTTCTCCACGGTCGCGAAAAAAGATTTTTTCTTCTCCTTGCCTTCTTGAAAAAAAAAAGGAGAGTTCACACAGGACCGAAGCAAAAACGTACAAATAAATGTAATCTCCAATTAGAGATATTACAAACCATTGGTAATGATCACACAAATGGGTTTCAACAAATAAATAAAATAATTGTAGATATAAATAAATTTAGTATTAAAAACATCTGTAATATATATATATATATAATACTATTTTAAAACAATCTACCATGTTAAATTTTTACGAACTATTTTACAACATGTATGTTTTAGAAGGTTGTTGTCGGCGTACAGAAAATGGGAATCCTCTTTGCAGACAATTTATGGAGATGCTCGACCGCCACTACTCATAAAGGGGGTGGCCCTTAGGAGTGGGGCCGCCTAACCCACAGGGCTTGGGAGCTCGAGGCACCCAGACTGGCTCTGGGCCGGTTTGGTTTCTTCCAGCGCAACTAGCGCAACGAGGGAATTTTGTATGCATGGAGTATTAAACGAAGTTTATTTGTAAAACCTCTTCACAGATGAGCATAATTTTTCGCGACGAATCTAATGATGATAATTAATTAATAATTAACTACAATAATAATATAGTAACCAACCTCTAATTATGCGGTCAAAGATATTATTAGATTCGTCTAGTAAAATAGCACAATACTGTGGAGTTAGTTTTATAAATTACATTTATTTAATACTATTAATTATTAATCAAAATTTATGCTACCTATGCTACCGAGACAACCAAACAGGACCCCTGTTGGAAGACCCCGGGGAGCAGCCTAGCACCCCGGGACGACCCCGAGCAGCACTATGCAGGACCCCGGGAAGCCTCAGGCACAGGCACCAAAGAAAGGTGGGCGCCTGGCACACGTGCCTACGGCTGAGACAAGAGGAAAGGAGGATGACTGACACACACATGCACATGTAAGTAGGTGCCAGTAGGGCCATCTCTAAGAATCGAAACCTGGGTCGATTCTCTGGGCTGGGAGCGCGCCACGTCGCTGGAAAAAGAATGGCCGTTGGATCGGGCCATCCAACGGCCATGGCAACGCCCTCCGTCGCCGTCCGAGCCCCGCCGCGCGCGCGCCGCTGCTACTGCCTCCACTCCGGTCGCCCGCCCGCCCGCCTGCCGCGCAGGGATAGCCTCCCGACGGCGAGATGGCCCACCGCTGCCTGCTCGTCCTCGCCCTCGTGGCCACCGCCGCCGCGCCCGAGCCTGGGGAGAGAGAGAATGGGGAGGGACCGAGGGAGGGGAGAGGCGCAAGGCACAACGACGGCGCGCGCAGCCCTCGCCCACGCCGGCCGCCGCCGCGCGGCCCGCCGACCCGCTCCGGCCGCCGACTGGCTAGCGGCGCCGTCCTCCTCCTCCTCCTCCTCTCTCTCTCCCACGCGCACGCGGCCGCGCGGCTAGCGGGCGGCGACTGGCTAACCGGGGCCGTTCCACGCCACCTCCGCTCCGGCCGTCAAGGGGCGCGGCGGCCTGGGCCTCCTCCTCTGCGACCTCCTCATCACCGCCGTCGCCGCGGAGCCCCCCGACAGCCACATCTGCGCCGCTCCCGTGCTCCGCACGTGGATCCGCACGCAGGGAGACCCCTCCGCGTCTGCCGCCGACCCGGACAGCTAGGCGGCCAAGTATGGTAGGTGGCGCAGCCTGTGGCCGAGCTCCCGCGTCCCGCCCACAGAGCTCGCTTCCGATCTCCGCTTTTGCAAGGTCAGCTACAGAGCTCCTCCCCCACCCTCTCTATCTCACCTGACATGCATCTGCTTTCTCTTCGCCCTTGTTTTTAGCGTGTGCCAAGATTTGATTATTTTGTTTCTTCCACGAAGTGGAGTCTGTGGAGGGGTGGTAGCAGGAGGCAGATCTTGATCTGTTCTTGGAGGGGAGAGAGGAGCCGGAGTTTGTTGAGAAGCGGTGCTCATCTCATCATCTTCCGCAGCAGGCGACCAGAAAAAAATCAAGCTCACTCGAGTCCACGGCTCACCACCTCTCCTGTCCATAGCAAGAAGCAATGAGTTTGCATCGGCCAACGATGAAGAAATGCTGCTAGGATTCGAAGCAAAAAATGTAAGTCAGCATTTCCTTCTCCACTATTCCTAATGCGCCTATTCTTACATTCCAAAATTCCTCCAGTCCGATTAGATTAGACCTACGCCACGCACAACTGTTTGATTAGCACAGATCCAGTACTTAGTATCATTTTGCAGGCACCAGAGGATGCTCATCTCATCACCATTCAAGAGGATAAAGTATTGCAGCCCATAGCAAAATGCACATACACTGATTTTGGTAGATCTTCAGATCTGATCAAACTTCCTGCTACACAATGGTTTTTACGAGCTAGAACCTTCTCAGATGACCGCAGGAAACTTCACAGAGGTAACATTAATACGACACTTGTAGTTTACCTGCACGTGTGCTACTTTGTTCATTTCCAAACCTGCCTCCAGTTCATGGACTTAAGAGTGATAATATATTGTTCATTCAGTTAAGTCACCTCTTTGAAAACAGAGAAGGCTCTCAAACTGATTGACTGATGCAGTAGATAATTGAATTACAAAAAAAAGAAACCAAATATTCTTACACATTTCAATGATGCAAGAAAAGTCCAACCCTTGTCTGTATGTTTTCATCTTATTATTAGTTAGTATAAATCTGTTAGACCTCTTTTGTGGTCTACATTTAATTACTGTGAAGCGAGCAAAAAAGAAGAAAACCCTTTTTGCATGCATTGTTATTTTAGTATTAATCACTGAGCCTCTTACACCTTCTCTGCCATCTGCATTTAGTTGCCATTTGGTCAGTCACTTCATACATGTTATCTCAGCTCTGAATCCCAATATTTGTTAGTTTCCCGGCCTAAATAACTGCTGCACATATCCAGTTCAAGCTGAACAAGAAAATGAAACGATGTCAGCTGCTAAAACAATTTTAATATTATACTTCCTACTGCTTTATACTTTATCAGTTCTCCAACCTGAACACCGTACCTTTGTATGTGATCACTACAGCTTGTCCTTAACATTTCTTCGGCTGCTGTATGTGGATAGTGCTTTGACGCTAAGATTCTACTTTATCAGCATTAGTTCTTACTTTTGTGTCCCTCAGAGCAAGCGCCTTCTGGGCTGGTCGGTTCCTTTATGTGGTCGGTTGCATGGACCGTGTCGTGGTAACCAATTGCAACAAGCGATGCTTGTCATCATGGGCAGTGGCGTGGTCAAGATCAACAATGGCTACGGTCCATGCAGGTGCAGTTCGCTTGGTACACAACTGATTGGCTGCAAACACCTGGTAATAACTAAACTACTAGAAACACAGCGCGGCGCTGCCGCGCCTTACCGATCGGGCCAATAGAATTCGGTGTTTGCCTCTCGGAGGAAGTGCAACACATGAAAGCTTGCAGCATTGACATTGAGGAAATATTAGTGCACGTACAAGCATTGCAATTGCTAATATGCATAAACAGGAATTTACAATTTAAAACTTTTGTATCAAAATATTATTGACCCTACTGATCTTGTTCATAGACATGTGCATTACACCGAATTGCATTTGGCAAGACAATGATAAAATTTTCAAGCGGACTGATTTGGATTATTTTTTTTAGCAACAATGATTTGGATTATGTTAGGCATATAAGATTGTGGCATATAAGTATGTGTTTTCAAACAAAGAGAATGCCAACTGATTTACCTCAGTGTAACTTATACATAGTTGGATAAATTTCAATGGTCTACAAAAAAACGCATCTATAGCTTATAGGAAATACAAAGCAAGTTTGAGCTGCACTTCATTACTTTAGATGCCATTAATTTAGTAGAAAACAAAGACAAGAACCTAAAATGTTGAGTTCCAGTTTGGATCTGTCCATGTATGAAGTGGTCACCATAAATACAACTGCTTAAAAAAACTGTCTTATGTGATCCTGCAGCAGAATAGAGGGTAGGCCACAATCTAAATTTATTTTGACTGAAGAAATAGTAATAATACAAATCAATGAAAGAAAGTTAGCAATTGAAAGCGCTGATGCACATGAGTGAGGCCTTGATGAGAAGCAGAAGATTGAATTGCAGCGGGAGCAACCACCATTGTCTCCACTGGACTGAACGCCGAGCCCATTCGTACAAATACTTACATGCGATCCATTGTACCTATGATTTGAACACCAAAACGACTTCAAATAAAAAGTATTTAAAATAAAAGCCGCTTAGAATTTCAAAATCTACACCTTTATTATATACTACAATTTCACATTCGTTCATCCGCATAAATATTTATGTAGGATCCATCCTATCAATAACTCGGACACTGAAACGTCTTTACGTCAATAAAAAATTGAATACAAACATATCTAAAAATTTCATAGCTTACATACTAAAACATCACATGCATTTAAAAAAAACTTAACATAATTTACTCTACGTTATTTATATACTGGTCCAATAACTTGTTGTGCAGCAATGCTGCGCATGGCTTTCTAGTCAATGCCTATTCTTGCTACACACATGCAAAGCTAGGTAGAGCTCTGCCACACGCATGGTGCAACTTGCAAGGCAAGTGAAGTGGCAGCTGCATGCGTGGTGCATGTACCCAACAAGCATTTAAGAGGCTTCGCCGACATGTCTGACACTTAGTAGCACTAAAGAATTTAGATCCTGTTTAACAGATCCGATTTAAATCCCGTAAACACAAAAACAACATCACATCGAATGTTTCGATACATGTATGGAGTACTAAATAAAGTCTATTTACAAAACTTTTTACATGGATGTGCTGTAAATCGCGAGACGAATTTAATGAACCTACTTAATCTATGATTTGCAACAGTGATGCTACAGTAATCATCCGATAATTATTAATTAATAATATATTAATTAGCATCATTATATTCGTCTCGCGATTTACAATCCATCTGTTAAAAAGTTTTATAAATAGACTTTATTTAGTACTTTAAATTAGTAAGATTTTTTTAAATTTTTTTGCAACGGAACTAAACACGGCGAGGAGGTGGCGCAGGCAGCAGTGCATGAAGGACACGTATCCTCAGTAGGGTCGCGTCACACGAAGGCAGCAGTGCAAGACGGGCACGTATCCTCACTTCCTCAGTAGGGACGCGTCACACGTTCCCTGGATACCGCCTTACGAAGAGATTGTATTATAAAAGGATAGACCGGGAAGGGAAGGGGAGGAGGTTTTCTTCCCCAAAAAAGACTAGAGAGCTGAGATACGAGCTCTGCCCATGTGCTCTCTGATTCGTTCTCTACCAAGAAATATATAGATAAGCAGGATGTAGGGCTATAATCCTTCGAGAGGCCTGAACCTAGGTAAAAACTCTATGTGTCCCTTTTATTCTTCACAATCTATTACAGGAGTTAGCAGCATGTTTATCCCCTGGCCGGATCTCAAAATGGGGGTTCCATGAATCCCTGCTCGCGGTACTCACCCACCGTCAGTTGGATTACCTACAACATGTCTATTGTACACTACAACAGAATTCTATTTTGCGAGGCACTTGTAATTAGCGTCGGAGGCGGGCAGGCTCCCGGCCCGCCTCGGTTAACAGGCGCCGGGCCGCCTGTAGCGAAAATGGCCTCTCATGCCATATTTCAATATAATGTTTTGGCGATTGATGACACACGCAACACTTGAACTAATGTGTTTGCTTAGATGATATACTCAGGCTTTTAGGTTCAAGTGATGACAAAGAGAAGAGAGGCGAAGCTAGGCCCGAAGGGCCGCCCCTACGGGGGTTCCGCTACCCGGTTAGCGGACGGGGGTCGAGGGGGAGCCGCCCCTCGCGGGTCTCAGGGCAGCGCCCTGAAACCTAAAAGAAATCAAGTCACCGGTTGAACCGACGCCAAGCAAATTACACACGTCGGTGCATTGACTTGAGCACGTCTGGGAGTTTTAGTATCACCGGATGAACCGACGTAAGGCAAAATGTACTCATCGGTGCAATGACAGAGATGGCCTGCGGGCTAGGGTTTGGCACCGGATGAACCGACGATAGGAAGTTTGAATACGTCGGTGCAATGGCAGAAGCAGACCAAGGAAAATGCATACATCGGATGAACCGATGATGCACCGGTTAATGGCGTCGGTGCAGTTGTCCAGAGAGTTTGTTTTTCAAGGATCAGAGGACAGTTGCACTCACCGGTTAAACCGACGCTAACATTACATACACCGGTCGATTGCGTCGGTTGATTGCCCGTACACGTAACGGCTAGTTTTCAGTGGGCAGTTTAGTATCACCGGTTAAACCGACGATGGCGATTTGGGGAGCATCGGATTAACCGGTGTTAAGCACATTTCTGGCAGCTTTTCTCCAACGGCTATATTTGCTTGTGCTGCCTATATATACCCCCAAGGCCGCACCATTTGAGTGTGCTGGAGTTCAAGGAAGTATACAAGAGCTAAAGATCATCTCCAACCACCATAGAGCTTCATTGTACATCATATAGGCTTAAGCACACTTGTTAGAGTGCTTAGTGCTTGATTAGGGATTAGTTCTTGCGAGAGCTCCCTTGAGAGAAGTCTTGCTGCGGCAAGCAAATACTTGTACTCGTCGTGTGACCCTCCGACTTGGTGTGGAGTGGCAACGACACTTTGTGCGGGGAAGGAGGCCCCTACTTGGTGTTAAAGCTCCAAGATAGTGAAGACGGTGCCGTGGTGACGCTTCGAGATAGACGGTGGCGGTGACCTCGTCTTTGTGACTTGGTGTCACTTAGCCTTTGCTTGTCGGGAGCCTTGGAGGCGTGGCAAGACGGTGATCAAGCGAAGAGACTCGGTATCACACTTGTTCTTTGTGAGCAAGTGGCCGTGGACGTAGGGAGGGACTTTGGTGTCCTAACCGAACCACGTTAAATCGTGTGTCTTGGTGTCTTCACGGGAGTTTGCATATCCTCTCCCTTACCGCTTTACTTACCGCATTACGTTTCCGCATTTACTCTTTCTTGCTTACCTTTACTTTCCTAGTTAGTTTGATTAGGATTGACTATAGGTTGCAAGTCTTTTGGGGTAAGTAGAGGGTAGCATAGATAAACCTTAGTCATAACTAGCATGTGTAGGACGTGTTAGGTTTATCTTATGCAATTAGATTGAGCCCTAGGATAGAAAAGCGATTAGCGACCCTATTCACCCCCTCCCCCTCTAGGGTCGGACACCCCGGTGATCCTTACACCGCCGACCGTATAACCGCCTCGGTTAATAGTTTAATCGAGGTGGTCACTTTAAGTAAGGATTTCGAATACTATCTGCGGTAGTAAGTGACGACACAATTCCTTATGCACTCAAAGTATATATCAAATTTGTTGTTGACACTAGTGGTTCGCATACAGTGCTTACAGGAAATACGTGGAAGACCCCGATTGCTATGATCGGAGGTCCGAGAGCAAGAAGCAGAAGTATGTCACAAAACTGCGCCTGAGGCGAGATTTTCCGGTACGTATGAAGAATCTTATGTGCTACTACATTGTGCATGCAATCTATGTGTCCTAATGATTGTCTTACATGAATGCAGTGCGCGAAGCAACCTGAAAACTCAGTATTGTGTGGATACTGTACTTGTTCGTACCTCAGGACTTGTGTAAGTTACAACGGAAGCTGGCGACAGCTCAAGAAATCCATAGGATGGTGGCGCAGGTCAAGGGTGGACAAGACAACCATCAACCAAATTATATCTAACATTTGCAAGTTTGTCACTGATGAATGTTGTCATGTTGGGGGTACCAGCTTCTATGACGAGAGCGATTTAGCAACGGACGATAAGTTCGTGAGGCTACGCAACTGGAGAACCCAACTCAACATGAAGGACTACAAGTTGCCGGAACTCGATTAGGTGCCCATAGCTTCTGTAATCATTTGAACATCTACGCTGTTTTGAATCGCTGTAATATATTTGTGAATGGATGTAATATATTTGTTGAACATGCATGTACTATGCAAATCGGAACGACATAAAAAGGATGTAATATGTGTGTTTACCCTTTCGTAAGCGTGTATTCTGATTTGGTTTACAAATTCAAAATCAAATATGCTTTTTTTTATTCTAAAAAATCTTAACGGAGGCGGTCACGTTAAATGTGTCCGCCTCAGTTGAAAACATTAACCGAGACGGTCATATTATAGTAAACGCCTCCGTTAATGGATATTAACCGAGGCGGTTGTCTTAACCCGACCACCTCGGTTAAACTATTAACCGAGGCAGTTGAGCGCCCGCCTCCGTAAACGCCTCCATTAACCGTGACGATAGCTCCGAGGCGGTTGGGCTGCCCGCCTCGGAAAAGCCTTTCTGCCCGCCTCGCAAAAGAATTCTGTAGTAGTGGTAGTAGATAGGTTTTGGCACACATACATGGTATGGTATCCGGCCAGTTTTGGGTTTTTCTTATAGAGCATTCGTGTTCTTACCTCTACTTTGATGTGTAAGTATGATTTTGCCCTTATTTTTTAAAACTTTGTGATTTTACCTTTTACTATTCACAAGTCAATACGGTTTTACCCCTAGCCAACGGTCAAAATAAGAATAAATATGCAAAGATCAAGGATAAAATCACAATAACTTCTAAAAAATAAAGGCAAAATCACACAGTTAAAAGAGAGAGGGGCAAAACCCCAATTGCACTTCAAAGAAAGGGGATATGAATTGATGAGCATATTATGCAATGATTTTTTATTATATATAATGTACAAGAACAAGATGTATGCTGAGATGCTACTTAATTATACACGCATAGGGTGACTTCATCAATATGAAGATCCGCATATGTGCACGAAACTGTCTGTGTCTGCATTTTGTTTCGTAAAGAAAAATCTAGCAAAGATGGTAGTTTTAACCTAATATAAACCTGATATTCTTTCTTAAATCTTAACTAGTTGAATGCCCGTGCGTTGCTACGAGAGTCAATTTTTTAAACTTTTTTAAACACAGTAAAAGAGTATATAGGATCAAAACGATGCAAATCAAACAACCAACTGGATAGCAACAGTCTGAGCCAAAAATTCAACTGGATGGCTCCGGCGTGGTGGCCATCGCGGCCGCGACGCTGGCGGGAGCGGACGATGCTGACACGGTCGTGTACGACGCCAACCAGATGTTCGTGGACGTGTCCGGACTGCCTCCGCGACGCGCTGCGTGTTGCTTGACGGTCGAGCTAGCATGCCTTTCGTGCGAATCAGATTCTCTACAGTCGGCAAAATCGAGTTCTCTGCAATCACGTATCAAGTGTAAAAAGATGTAAATCTGTCAAAAAATAACAATATTCATCATATATAACGTTGTTAGTGTAACAAGCCTAGTAGTATAATGCTCGTGCTAAAGCTACGGTGAAATTTTGCAGTGTAATTCAAACAACTAAAGCCTAAATAACATATGGTATGCAAAACAAACAATAAAAATTATTATATTAATTTCATCGCACATGTGGTGGTTACATGCTACGAGACCATCTGACAAAAGGTTTTATTGCAGTTTACATCATGTGTTGACTGAAGTGAATATTATTCCAACCCCTCCGCGCCGCCGCTCCGCGAGGCCATCACGTCGTATGAGGCCGCGCTCGACGACCTCTAGTGCTAGCTCCAGTGCAAGCAGGCGGAGGTGGGCAGCCTCAAGGGGAAGCTCGCCGCCGCTACCAGTCGCCGTAACTGGCGCCACCACCCGTGCAAGCTGAAAGGCCCCGCCGGTGAACATGAAACATGGAGAACTGAATGAAACATATCCTGACATAGAAGTTTTAGAACACAAAAGAAGGCATGAAGAGCAGAAATGAGACACCTCTCAAATTGAATGGAAACAAATAAACCTAACTGTAAGAACATTAATATTCTCATCTTGCTCCATGAATAAAAATAAATGTATTTCACCTTGTTATCAAGCTGTCATCTAGAAAAAATATTCAGAAATTAAATGCATAATACTACTAATAAGAAAGCTATATTCCATTAGATTCGAAGTGAGAAATAAAGCGGTCGAGAAGCTATAAATCTACAAATAAATCAGAAAACTTGCCTCATATCAGTGTGATTTCTGACGTGAGAATTGTAGATGCCAACAGATGAACAGATGCACTACTTCTAAATCAAAACCAATTTGCCGTGCTACTTTGATAATAGAACCAATCAGATAGAATTGGTGCTCAGACCCAAAACTCAATCAAGCTTGGATAACATCATGTGAGTGGCACGTAAACATATACAAATAGACATAAGGCAAAGATCTCACCATGAGTTGACCACCAGCGTGCTGTGGGCCACCAAGAGGATGGCCTACAAGCAGTCACCATGGCCAAATTTGACTGTGTGCACCAGATTGAACATCAAGATCTGATGAATGTATCAAACAGCTCCATGATTTAGTTAGTCACTTTTGTGAGCAGTGGGATTACAGGACAAGGAGTTTCAAGCTTTACTCACATTGATGCTGGCCGGCCTAGAGGAGCCTGAGCACACAGGCGATCCTGATTGACATGCATGGCCTCGAGCATGAACAAAAATAAGGCTATGACGAGACCCAACGCGAATTGTTATGAAATCAAGCAACTGAATAATTCGACCTGCATACTTGTGAATCAAAAGAAGGGTGAAACATATCATGTATTCTGAATAAAATAGACATTCCAGATCAATCGCCGCCGCAGACATGTAACCAAAACAAACAAAAAACTTCTTGACCATAATATAAAACATTTGGACATATCTTGGACATTTCATTTATAATGAACATAATTTCTGTGTTACTTATAAGTGTCTTGTCTCTTGCATGGCATATCTCATTTACCCCAAAACTTGTTTTGCTGCAAACATACAACAAGAAACTGATTTTTTTCATACAAGAAGTATGTCTTTAGCCAGAACTGCTTGAAATAAAACAAGCTAAAAAGATATCAATTGGTAGTTTTTTTTCATATCCAGTCCATGTTACTGTGACACAAATAAAATTCCCATAAAATCAAGAGTATGGAAATCATATACTTTTCAACAACAAACTGAACAGATTATAAAATCCTCAAGCAAAAGTACAGCTTGAAAGAGGACCTCATTTCCAAATCAATAGAAGGGTGCAGGACATAAGGTAGCACATTTACAGGGAAATTATGTCCCCGCTTGCAACTGGTACATGGAGAACTGCTACAGAGAAGAGCATCACACTGCCACTCAACAAAGATTATGGCATGAATGTCAACCATCAAATTCTCACCGCCTCATAATTGTAATGCAGAAAGTGAAACAACAATGAATGGCGCGCGCCTAGGGGTAAACTAACTTTACCTTCAAGAAGAATTGACGTCTGTGTTACGCCTGTTACATTTCATGTGGGAAATTGGGAGGATGCACTTCTTGAACATGCTTTCATGACAAACATGAATGAAGCAAGATGTCAGTATGCATAGGAGTGATGAACTACACAGATTGAGATGGTTGTGCAAATCTTGTTCTCAAGTGCACACTTTTAGTAAAGTCAAGAAACATATATACCTGAATTGACTTTCTTCTGAATAAAAAAAAGGCTTCGACTACGAGTTAAATGGAATCCATAATGCGAAAACTGGAAGCAGCAAGGCAAATAGAATTTTCTGTTTGCGCATTACCTAGTTATTACCTCTTCCAAAAATGTAAGCTGATGTGCACAGACTTGGTGGCTGAGGAGGCTGCGCAGAATGGTGAAGATGGCCATCCCGCGAGGATCGAATAAGCAAGAAACTCATAGTCTTGCATCCCATGGACATGGATCCTTGCCGAAACAAGGGAGCTGCTCAGGTGGTCAACGCCAGTCCTACTCCTTGGGGCAGCGCGGTCAAACGCCAAGCTTGAGCCACGGGCGTCCTCTAGGGCCGCGATCCTGTCACCGCTGAGCACACAGAGAGCGCGACCACTGCGAGCTCCTCAGCCGGCGGCGCGTCCCCGAGAGGAGAACGGTGAGGGGGCGCAGTGGAGGTGGAAGGGCGGGGAGCATGACGCGGTCAGCGGTCGCCAATAGAATCTGAGAGAGGGGGAGGGAGGGGAGAGCGGACTGAGGGAGACAAAGGGGGATGCCATGGTGGGGCAGAGGTCGAGGCGTCGAGCTATCTCTTGGCGGCGAGCTCACGGCACTGCTGCCGATAAAGGACCACCCTGCTGCCACATGCTTCGCCGCTCAAGCCTGCCCTCTGCGCCTCTCTATTGAGTGTTAGGATAAACCCAGCGCGTGTGTGCGCGCGAGCTGGTGGTGCGCGCGCGCGTCGCGCGTGCGCGCGCGCGGGCGGTGTGCTCCTTCGCGTGCGTGCGCGAGGCCGTGGCGTGTGTGTTCGTGTGATCGTGTGGCGATCACGTCGGGCGTAGGTGGTCGTGATCAGGGGGAGCTCGTCAGAGCGAGCAAGTCGGAGGTCGTTGTGTCTGTTAGAAGCTCCGCCTCGTGCGCGGCATCTGGAGGCCGCGCGGACCGCGTCGTGGGCGCCGTGGCGGAGCTAGCGGATGGCGGCCGTCGAAGTAGGGTAGCGCGTGGTGTAGTGCGCGTCCGCCCGGGGCTATAAAGCCCGTTGTAACCTCATTGAGCTCTAAGAGCGAGTAATTGAGGTGCGGCGTCCGGCGCCGTGCGTTCGTGCGCAAATCGCTCTCCGTGGTACTGTTCATCTTCCCCAACTCGCCAGCCCAAATTCGTTGCCTGTGTTGCCTAATCCGCGAGCTAATCGTGTCTGGGAGTGTGAGGGAGATGTAGAGCGTCTACGGCGCGCGAAGGTTTGGCCGGGGGATCGCCGGAGGTGCGAACTCGACGACGACCCCCCCGGCGGAGCTCTGTTCGCCGTCGTCGCGGCGCGAGGCGGAGCTCCAACATTGAGCAGCAAGCCGTCGCGGGCGGTCGGGCATCCAAGCCGTCGCCGTAGAGGAGCGGCGGCTGGGGTGGAGATTGGCCTCCGCCGTGGTGAAGCCAGGCCGCCGCCGCAGGTCGGCGCAATCGACCCGGCGCCGCAGGACGACGACGCGACCGGGGCGGAGCGAGCGGGCCGCCGACGCCACGGGTCGATGCGGCCGGGTGGAGCAGGGACACCGCGCCAGGTCAACGGAGCCAGGCCGGAGTGGCTGGGCTGCCGCCACGGATCAACGCGACCGGGGTGGAGCGGGGTGTTATAATTAATTAACCGTCAACAGGATTTTAGCTTAGTCTAATCATGATCACTAATTACTTAATGCGGAATTAATTAGATTAATACTGACCAGAACTTTTGAATCCATGAACGCCTCTGTAGTTGTAGTAATAGGGCTGATGTAGATGAAGTAGAGTTTAATCTTCACCAATTAGAGAGATTTAGATCTCTTGTTTATGAAGATCTTGATGTCGATGATGACCAGCAACTCCTGTCGGTGCCTGCCACGAAGTAGATGAGGAAGTCGCGCTTCCAGCCCCTGCAGTGCCCTAATTGATTGGTGTTTTGCTAATCGCGAGATTAACTGATTAGGGTTACAGAGGGTACCCCTCCGTCTCATATTTATAGACAGCACTGTGGGACCGGGGCCGACTTATAGATGGAAACATTAGGTGTACCTGCCAAACACAGTACATGAATATATTTGGTATGTTATCTCTAATTTGTGGAAATTATTGCCATGTAGATCTAGGTTGTTATCCTGAGATCATAAATTTCCAACACGGGGCCGCCACGACAGGGCGGAGCGGCCGGGCCGTCGCCTTCCTTGATGGAGCAGATCAGGGCGGGGGCAGATCAGGGTGGAGCATTTCAGGCGGGCGAGATCGGGGCGGAGCAGTTCGTGGCGGCGGGGGAGCGGCGCTACGGCAGGGGAGGCAGGGGCGCGCGGGGTGCCGGATCGGAGGAGTGGCACGGGAGCAGTTTTTGGCGCAACGGCGGAGGAGGCAGGGGTGTGGGGCGCGGAGGAGGAGGAGGAGTGGCGCGGCGGTGGGGGTGAGCAAGAGAGGGAGGCGAGGGAGGGCGGCGCGGAGTGGCAGCGACGGCTCGCGCGAGAGGGACGCAAAGCGGCGGCGGCGCCGCAGCGGCTCGTGCGAGAGAGAGGGGGGAGGCGAGAGAGCCGGCGCGAGGGACGGGGAAGGAGGGAGACGGGGATGCTGGCCGGAGGACGACGGCTCACCGGCGGAGCGCCGGGACGGCCTCGGCGCGCGGCTCGCGGGGTGAGGAAGGGCGTGGGCAGACTCACGGAGGGGAGCGGATTCATGCGAGAGGTAAACAGCACTTCGTTCTTTTTAGGTGGTAGGAGATCATTGTTACTCGATATCTTTCATACATTTGATAGTTATAAAATATATAGACGGAAACATAAGTCATGTCTAACTAATGAATAGGGAAATGTAGAGAATTCCAAAAAAAAGCTAATAAAACTTAAATTTGCATCATTTTAGTATCTCCACGAGTGAAGTTGTCGAAGTAGTGCAATTCTCACTTAGACAAGCCTTACTACTACTAGCCCATGGCCATTGTTACTCGATGGCGGCCGTAGACAAGCCAATGACAGTAGAAAACTGAGCGACTGAAAAGGCGACCAGAGAAAGGTGAATGGGAGCCAATTAAAAATTCTTCAATCAGAAGCTCAGCCTAAGATCCCAAATTCGCACCCAACCCTCAAGTCCTAGGTGAAGTGTAGAGTAGCTATGAGGAAGCTACACTAACACAAAACAGCCCTAGAAACAAGCGAAAAGTAATGCGGAAGCAAACAGCGAGAAGAAGCAGCTGAGGAACACACACGGTATACACACCGGTTGAACCGACGTGCATAGGGGCACCTCGTCGGTTTAACCGACGCACAGAGCCGGCAGCACGAGAAAGCAAGCACCGGTTGATCCGACGCAATGGTTTGAACTGCGTCAGTTCAACCGATGTTACACACCGGATGATCTGACAAAATCGAATTTAAACACCGGTGCAGTTGTCCAGAGAGGCAACAAAACTGAACCGAACACCCACCGGTTGAACCGACGTTCACTAAAGCCTATACGCCGGTCAAACGGGCAGAACGGCAGCAAAAAGACACTCGCTGGTTGAACCGATGCACTTGCGAGAGAAGGCACCGGTGCAACCAGACGACAAGCAGAAAACCTTAACGTGAGAAACACCTATACATCGGTTGATCCGACGCATACAATTTCAAAACGTTGGTTCATCCGGTGCTAGATGAAACAGAGTCCAGAAACGCTTGTCAGCCCGTGTTCTTTTGAAAACTTGATGATCGAGTGACCAAATCAAGTCTAAAACTCACCAAATTTTGTAGGCATGATCACAAGGGACTTGTGAATACGTCCACGGAAGGAATCGATGAATTACTCCATGGTTTGGGAGAAATCGACGAAATTCGAAGCAAGATTGGGGTTTTCTTAAGAACACAAAAACTTCGATTCGTGGTGACTCGTGATTCCGAGGGGTTTAGCACTGTGCTAGATGGTTTTGAATCACTACAAAGAGTCACGAAAACATCAAGAATCAAGCCATCAACTCGTGCTCATGAATCGACAAAAGAAAATTGAAATTTAATCAAACGAGGCACAAGATGAACAAGAACAAGATGAATTCAAAAACCCCGGAGGGCACAAAGAGGGATGGGCCTTCTTTCCCGAACAATCTCAGTACCAAATCCTCAAGTATCCATGGCTAAAAACCCTAGTCCTAGAGAGGAGAGGGAGAGGACCGGGAGGGAGAGAGGGGGGTGGCGCCAGGAGAAGGGAGAGGTGGTTCTGTTCTGGTTGGCTGGCGCACCAGAGAGAGAGGAGAGGGAGAGGGGTATTTAAGGTGCCCACGCAGGGGTCCAAAATACCCTCGACTCAAACTAGACACTAAAACGCCCGTAGGGGCAAAATCGGAAATATGTACACGATCTCATCCGACGGCGGAGTTTCTTTCTTTGACTCGAAGCCTTCTTCGCGATGCCGCCATGTCGATGAAGATTCGGTTCGCGGTTTTGGGGGGTCCGCGAAACCCGGGTAGGTGGCCGGTTTTGAGAAAACCGCCAAAACTCCACGCGCGGGAAGATTCCCGCCTCCACGCTGTGGCCCTAGACGCCGTTCCCGCCTCGGCCTTCTGACGGCCCTAGACGCCGCCCGACGCCCGTCACCTCCTCGCGCGTAGCGAGGCCCTAGAGGCCGTCGACGCCCGTCGCATACGTCAGTCCCGAGACCGATGGCAGTGCCTCCACGACTTGGCGTCTTCAACCGCCGTCCGCCTACTTGGTTTTGTGGCGCAAACCAAGAAACCCGCTTTCCGTCGCCGCTTGCGCCCTCGATCCAGGAGTGGACGCCACAGCTGCCGCCCGACCCGAGCTGCGGTCCCGGCTGCCCTTTGCCGCCGTCCACCGCACGGTCCATCGGCCACAGCACCTCCACGACAGCTTTACGTCGACACTTGACGCCCGTGTACCTGCAATCCAAAGACCAAGCGCACGATCACACCGCACGGTTGACAATTCAATCATCACAAGCAGGATAGAGTACTCAACATTCCTCAATCTCCCCCTTGATGAGTGCATTGTCAACACACCACAAACGAATCAAGACTGAAACAAAAACATTGAAGAACAAAGAATCAAGAGAGAACTTGAACAAGTGACAAAAGCTCGAAAGAAGCAAGAACAAGTCACTTGACCAAGCACAAATCGATTCCCTCAGACAAGGGCAACAACTCGACGCAATCGATCAAACACAAGCATGACTCCTCAAAGACAGAGGCAGGGCTCGACACAGTCATGCCAGAAGCGGAGGGAAAACCAGGAGCTAAACAAAGCAGAAACTCCCACTGAATGCATTTCCCCCTTACCAGTGCAACTCTCATCAAATGTATGCACCCTCAAGGCCCTGTGCTCAACAAGTTTTTGGTTCTCTCAAAAATCAAACTTCTCCCCCTTGTTGACACATGCACACATCAAGACTAAACAGACCTAAAGCTCCCCCTGAAACTGAGACTCCCCGTGAACATATGCTATGCAATGAATGCAATGCAGGAGGTGTAAGTGAAAGCATTCAGTGATACAATGATATGAGCAATAACTAGTCACAAGCACGTGTGCATCCATAAACAAGACCTGCATCTAGCTCAACAGGGTATATCAAATCAGTCTAGAGCTAGGCAAGTTCCAGTTTAGGGGAAATAAAAGCGTCACCCTTGATCTAGTACTAGCAAGTAGGGAATGAAGGACAGTGCTAATCAAACTCATACAGGTGAGCCAAAAACATTCAAAGCATGTTATAAACATTGATTTTGCAATCTCATTATATCAAGCAATTTAATGCCAGGGGTTGAAAACTTGTCATGCTTTACTTAGCAATGAGACCAAGCCTATGCCAAAGGCAATCAGAAGCTTAAGGCACTCGTTTCAGTCATGCATAGGCTTGCCCGGGTTCTCACAAGTGCAAAGTGAGCCGTCCCGAAAGCTCAATCAGTGCAACAAGCAATCCCACCTGGATCTTTCCATTCCATTTCAAGCACATTCAAGAAATTTTATTAATTTTATATCATGTCAAGTATGAATTGCTGAACGAAAGGCTACACTAGCATGAATGAGATAGCAAAGCATATCAACACGCCTTAACATGCTAGTAGCCAAGACAGGGTGACCAAGTTTTCAAATTTTCAAATCAAAATAGCTTAACTCAGATGATGTCATAAACACAGTGGAGCAAGCTATACATGATCACGATTATAAACTCACACTAGCAAGCACTAGGAGATCATAGCAATGTATACAAGAATGCTAGTGCAAGTGAAGCAATGCAAATTGCATAAATGTACAATGCATATGCACAATGCAACTACCAAACCTAAAAAACGAAGAGAAAAACAAACAAGACCTACAAAGCTAACCAGGGAAAAGTCAGTGATCAAAAGGGGTAACAAACCCCAAGCTCCCCTTGCAAGCGAGCAAAGGTGTCCTACTCAAGGGGTTTGGTTAGGATATCTGCGGTTTGCCTCTCTGAAGGGACATGGATCAAGTCTATGTGGCCTCTCTCATGATTGTCTCGCAGGAAGTGGAACCGGATATCTATGTGTTTGGTTCTGGAGTGTAGGACAGTGTTCTTTGCAATGCTAATAGCGGACATGTTGTCTACAAAGATGGGAACCCTATCAAAACTCAGTCCATAATCCTGCAAGGTTTGTTTCATCCAAAGTATATGGGAGCAACAGCTAGCAGCGGCAACATACTCAGCTTCTGTGGAAGAAAGCGCTACGCTAGCCTTCTTGCGAGAGGACCAAGACACCAAAGATGTACCGAGAAATTGACAGGTGCCGGATGTCGACTTGCGATCCAACCGACACCCACCGAAATCGGCATCAGAAAAGCCCACCAAAACCAGAGAAGAATCCGCAGAGTATCAAAGACCAAATTCAGGGGTGAATTTCAAATACCTGAAGATGCGTTTCACCACCTGCCTGTGGGAGGTACGCGGAGAGGCCTGGTATCACGCAAAAAGGTCGACGCCGAACTGAATGTCCGGCTGCATCGCCGTCAGGTACAGGAAGGAGCCGATCATGCTCCTGTACTTCTTCTGGTCCACCGCCTCACCGTCCAAGTCCTCATCAAGCGCCGTCGATGTGTTGATCGGAGTCGGCTGAGGAGACAAGTCACTCATGTCGAACTTCCGGAGCAAGTCCCTGGTGTACTTGGCTTGATGGACGAACGTGCCCTGAGGAGTTTGCTTGATCTGCAGCCCAAGGAAGAACTGCAGCTCACCCATCATACTCATCTCGAACTCCCTGGACATCTGCTCAGAAAACTTGGAGACAAGAGCGTGAGAAGAGCCACCAAAGATAATATCATCCACGTATATCTGAACCAATAGAAAATCAGTGCCAGACCGCATGAGGAATAAAGTTTTATCCACACATCCCATTTTAAAACCTTGAGCTAGCAAAAATGTTTTCAGTCTATCATACCAAGCTCTAGGTGTCTGTTTCAAACCATAAAGTGCTTTCTGAAGTTTATAAACACGGTTTGGAAACTTGGGATTTTTTAAACCAGGGGGTTGTTTTACATAAACCTCTTCTTCGATAAAACCATCTAAGAAGGCAGATTTAACGTCCATTTGGAAAACTTTAAAACCCTTAGAAGCAGCAAATGCAAGAAAAATCCGAATCGCTTCCAAACGAGCAACAGGGGCAAAAGTTTCCTCAAAATCAATCTCTTATTTTTGGCAAAACCCCTGGGCAACAAGACGAGCCTTGTTTCGAACAACCAACCCATCCTCACACTGCTTGTTTTTGAAAACCCACTTCGTTCCGATGGGATTACAAGCAGGTGGAGGCTCGACTAAAACCCAAACTTGGTTTCTTTCAAAATTTTCGAGTTCCTCATGTATGGCATTGACCCAATTAGAATCAGAAAGAGCATGTCCAATATCTTTGGGCTCAAAAGAGGCAACAAATGCTGAATGAGCAAAGCCAGCGATACTTGTTATCTTGGACCGTGTGACTCTCTCGTTGAGGTCACCTAGCATCTGTTGAGGTGGATGACGACGCTGAATGTGTCGCGGTGCTTCCCTTGTCGAAGTCGCCTCCTCCTCTACCAAAGCTGGTGCCTCCTCAGGTGCAGTTGGTGAAGGCTGAGTCACCTGCTCAACGGCCCCCCGGGAAGTAGACGTAGTAGGATCGGGTCCGTCATCATCATCCGAGCTCGTGGCAGAGGTGACTGGGTCCACAGCACGCGTGGTAGCCTCAGCATCACCCTCCGCAGCTTCTTCCTCATCATCTTCAAAGATGGAGGTTCCGAACTCATCCTCTCCTGCAACTTCAAAGATAGAAGCATTGCACGGTGCAGTCTCATCGAAAGTGACTTCACAAGTCTCTATGACGATGTTAGAATCAATAAGCAACAGACGGTATGCTCTGGAATGAGATGCATAACCGAGAAAAATGCCGTCAGACGAGTGAGACTCAAACTTATCAAGATTTCCTTCTTTCAACACAAAACACCGGCAAACGAAAACTCTGAGATGGTCAACACTGGGCTGGCTTCCAAATCGCAACTCATAAGAGGTCTTGTGCATGAAAGCACGCAGAAAATGAGGTTGGACACATAACAAGCGGTATTGACCGCCTCAGCCCAGTACTTTTTAGGAGTCATATGCTCATCGAGCATCGTCTTAGTCATCTCCTCCAGCGTCCGATTCTTTCGCTCTACAACCCCATTCTGCTGTGGAGTGTCGGGAGAAGAATACTGGTGTTCAAGACCTTGATCGCTGCAAAAGGTGTCAAAACGAGCGTTTTTTAATTCTGTGCCATTATCACTGCGAATCGCTCTCATGGCCTGGGGTAGCTTATTTTTCAACCTCAAGATCAAGTCTCGAACAAACTCGAAAGCCTCATCCTTGGTTCTCATGAAAAAGACCCAAGAATAGCGAGAAAAGTCATCCATGATCACAAGAACGTACCACTTCCCACCGACAGACATCACCCGAGAAGTACCAACAGTGTCCATGTGTAGCAACTCTCCAGGGTGAGTGGTCATCACCTGATTAACAGGCGAATGAGAAGTAGCAATCATCTTTCCGTGGCGACACGAATGGCATATAAGGTCCTTTTCAAATTTCAATTTGGGCAATCCTCGGATTAGGCCTAGTGAGCTAAGTCTAGACAACAAGTCGAAACTCAAATGTCCAAGTCTCCTATGCCACTTCCACAGATCGGAAGAAGGACCAGCCAACAAGCAACGAGAAGGGCCAAGAGAGGTTCCAGAGAAGTCAACCAAGAAAACCCGATCGCGAGGTAAAATCCGGCAAACCAAATCTCCTCTGGAATCCAAAACACGAGAATAACACTCCTTGAAGCGAACTTCAAGCCCCTCATCAAGAAGTTGCGAAACAGAGAGCAAGTTAAAGCCAAGATTCGAAACCAAAGCAACCTCTCTCAGGGTGAAGCGATCAGAAACTCTAACAGCGCCAACACCACTTACCTTGCCCTTACCATTATCCCCAAATATGATGTATTCTTTGTGGCACGTTGGGGTGAGGCTGGAGAACCATTTGTCATTCCCGGTCATATGGCACGAACAACCAGAGTCCATGATCCACCTGTTCTCCAAGCCTCCAACCTGCACATCAGTAGTGAGACAAAGGGTGAGCAAATGTCTCAACACTGGGGTTACCAAAGTGTGAAGCAAACCAGTGTCGAGCCATTTGCTCTACAGAGGGGTTAGCAAGATCAGGCAAAGCGTATCCCATGTCCCGTCTACCGCGAGGCTAATGACCACCACCGCGAGGAAAGCGTGGTGCATCGTAACCTCCTCCAAAGCCTCGGTCCCGTGGTCCATAGCCATACTGAGGACGACCAGGAGCACGACCGGCAAAATGACCACCCGCTGGAGCACGGTAACCACCACCGTCTCCCTGTCCTCCACCTACACGGCGCGCCCTAGCATCCTGCCTAACATCACACCAAGGAGGACCATGCACCCGAGCAGAGTACATGTCCGGGTTGCGTCTCTCCTGCTCATGCCTCACAGCTCGCTTCCTTCCTTCTGAAGCAAAACTCCTCCAGGTGACCCTCTCTGTCATAGTACTCGCAGTGGTACCTCACCTCTCTCTTGGGAGGTGGAGGCCTCGCCTGCAGATGGGGAGGAGCAAACCCCTTCTTCTGGGCAACCTGGGCTGTGGCAATAGGGAGCGTATCGAGGAGATTCTTCAGCTCATTGGGCTTTGGAACCCAAACCTGCTTCTGTGGAGGTGCTTTCGATGGTTCTTTAAGCACACCATCCACGGGGTCAACAAGCGAAGGCTGCGTGCTCGTGCTAACAGTGTTTAGAGCACTTGGAGCTCCAGCAGCCTTGCTCATCTTACCATACAGCTTGTCAAAGTCTGACTTCGTGTATGTGTAACCGACCCCAAAACCATCACCACGCTTAAACTGCTTGATCATCATGCCCAACTGCGGCTCACTGCTAGAAACCCAACTCAGAATCGCCCTAAGATAGGTATTCTCATTCTCCAAGTTGGCTTTCTCTACTGCAAGATTATCCAAATCAGAAATCAAACCGGGGCAAACATGACAATCAATAGGTGGGCTAGACTCCCCGACCTTAGTCTTCCCTAAAGACTTAATCAAGGCGTTCTTCTCATCTAGCTCCGACCTAAGCGTGGGACAAAACTTACATGCACCAAGCAAAACTGGCCTAGACTTCATCTCCTCTAGCTCGCACACAAGAGTAGCAAATTTAGATTGCAAAGCGGCTAGATCAGACTTAAAGATGGGACACTCATCACATTCAAGCACATCACTAACTATAGGAGCATCCTTGACCAGTTCAAGCTCATGCTAGGCCTTGGCTAGCTCGTGAGACACGTCAGCAAGCGAAGTCTTAGCAACATCTAAGTTCGCAACGTTCTCATCATGCTTTGCACAGAGAGCAACAAGATCATTCATGTAAGATATGCAGCCAGTGCACTCATCCTCACCAGATTTCTCTCTAGCGCAAGCAAGCTCTGCCCTAAGCTTTCTACGCTCTCTAGCTGCATCCTTAAGCAGTCTCTTCTGATTGTCGAGAGCGGCATACAACTCCCTAACCTCTGTATCAAGCAGGTCAATCGTAGAGTTTACCTCTGAATCACTCTCGGATCCAGGAGAAGAGTTGTCGTGCGTCAGTGTAGCATGTCCACCTGGAGACGCACGAGCACCATTGGCCTCACCCGCCATGGTGCAGAAACCCTTGCGCCGACCGGCCGCCAAGCAAAGGCCGATGAAGCCGGTGGCATCCTTGTCCCGCTTCTTCTTCTTCTTGTCGTCGTCGTCAGAGATCGGTGAAGAAGAGCGGTCGGTGTCGGAGATCTTGTCGAGGTTGCTAAGCTGCGCCAGGAAAGCCTTCTCCCGCTTTTTGGCCTTGTACTGGATGCGCTTCTTGAGCGACTCCTTGTCGAAGCGTGCTCCCCGGTCACGACTGCGGTGCTTGTGACGCCGACGCTCCTTGTTGGAGCCTCCCTCGTCTCGGTCGCGATGGCGGTAGTAGTCGAAGTTGTTGTTCTGGCCACTTCCGGACTTCTTGGGACAGTCGGCGATGAAGTGGTTCAAATCGCCGCAGTGATAGCACTCGGGGTTCTTCTTCCTCTGCCTATTGTGGTAGACACGCTGGAACTTGTTGATGAGGAGGCACAAGTCGTCGTCGCCCAGCGTCTCTAGCTGCTCATCTGAAACAGAAGGCAAAGTGGCAAGAGAAAAGCCAAGAGCAGAGTTAACGTTAGAGCTCGATCCACCCGGGCCAGTCACAAGAGCGATGCTCTTGGAAGGAGGGGCACCATTGAGCTTGGCTCGTGTCTGGTTATCCACCTCCGTGGCCTTAAGCTTGCTGAAAAGCTCATTCACGGTCAGAGTCTCATAGCCTGCAGACTCGATGATCATGTTCACCTTGAGATCCCAAACAGAGCGGTTAAGTGCATAGAGCAACTTGAGGGCCTTCTCATGCTCTGTGTAGTCAAGGGCATCAGCAGGTCTGTTCGCACTGACTTTGTTCACGATTGATTGAAACCGACTGAACATGTCGCCAATGCTCTCACCCGGCCCCTGTGTGAAATTCTCGTATTCACGCCGGTGAGTCTCGAACAACATAGCCTTAACCTAAGGTGTGCCCTCGTGGTAGTTCTCATGGCACGTCCAAACCTTGTGGGCTTCCTGAAAACCCTGGACGCGTGAGAACTCCGCACGAGAAATGCCAGCGAACAAGGCATGGCATTAGTCTCGTGCTCAGACACCTGAAGAGGAGAGGTCCGAACGGCAAGCACCTCGTACGCCTGGTTCTTGGTAATATCCCATACCTCGGCTCCCATGCTTTGCAAGAAGGCACGCATGCGAACCTTCCAATAAACATAGTCCTCGCCGAAAAACACTGGGATCTTACCAAGACTCGTCATGGTCGCCAAGTGGTTTTCGAACCGATTAAGGTACTGAAAACCTCAACCAAGCTCTAATACCAATTGAGGGACTGAAAAGTCGACCAGAGGGGGGGGGTGAATGGGAGCCGATTAAAAATTCTTGCAATCGGAAGCTCAGCCTAAGATCCCAAGTTCGCACCCAACCCTCAAGTCCTAGGTGAAGTGTAGAGTAGCTATGAAGAAGCTACACTAACACAAAACAGTTCTAGGAACAAGCGAAAAATAACACGAAAGCAAACAGCAAGAACAAGCAGCTGAGGAACACACATGATATACACACCGGTTGAACCGACGTGCACAGGGGCACCTCGTCGGTTTAACCGACGCACAGATGTAGGGTCGAGATGGCGGACTAGAGGGGGGGTGAATAGTCCTTTCTAAAATTAATTACGCCGGCTAACCGAAACTTATGCGGAATTGAAACTATTCGCTTAGCCAAGACTTCACCCCTCTAACTATGACTCTAAGGCACCTCCAAAAAGGATCCTACACAAAGCAAATGGAGTGCCAATCTAGTAAGAGCTCTCCTAACAATTCTAATGCCAAGTCATACAAGCCTAAGCACTAGTACTTCACAAACCGGGGAGCTCCTACACAATTCTAATGAGCAAAAGCACAAAGCCAAACCTAAGCTCACTAGATGCTCAAGGACAAGGATACACAATCCAAATCCAAGAGCTCAACTTGCTTAGCTACACAATCTAAGCAAGAGCAACTAATTAAGCTACACAAGTTAACTAGTTACACTAGGATCTCTACTTCTAGCTACACAAGCAAGAAGATGATTAGCAAGCTACACAAGCTAACTAATCACTAGAGAGCAACTACACAAGCACAAGATATATATGAATGTAAATACAATGCTTGTGATTTGGAGAATGCAAACCACCGAGAAGAGTAGACAAAGTTGACACGGTGATTTTTATCCCGAGGTTCACTTGGTTGCCACCAAGCTAATCCCCGTTGAGACAAGCTCCAAGGTTGCCGCCGATCCTCTTGCTAGTGGTGACTCTCAAGTCACACTCTCCCACGTGGAGTGCTCACACCGAGCTCTAGCACATGATCCGGCCGAACCACTTGTTGCTCTTCACGTCTCGCTCAACTAGAGTTGCTCTTCGCGGCTCCCGCGGGGTGAGCACAATACCCCTCACAATCTCTTCTCCGGAGCACCGCACAATCTTCTTGCGGGCTTCAACGGAGCCTCTTGCCACCAAGCCGTCTAGGAGGTGGCAACCTCCAAGAGTAACAAGCACACCGGCTTGCAACACGATCACCTAGTGCCACTCGATGCAATCTCTCAAAGCAATCGCACTAGAATCGCTCTCTCACTCGATCGGATGATTACTATCAAGTTAGAGTGAGTAGAGGGCTCTCAAGCACTCTCACACATGGACACCAAGTCCCCAAGGTGCTAAGCCATCTCAAATGGCCGGCCACACCCTCTATTTATAGAGGGAGGCCCCAAACTAGCCGTTACACTCAAATCCCGTGAAAACTGAGTTTTCGCGGACTGTCCGCCTCACAAAAACCGGACCGTCCGCCATTTAAAACCAACGGCTAGAACTGCAATGATTATGTGTCAGAGTCGACCGTTAGAGCCCCGGGCGGACTGTCCGCGCCCCTGGGGCGGACTGTCCGCGGTTCAAAACTTCGAACCAACCGATTTGCAAACGTCTCTGACTAAATCTGGAAGTTACCGGCGGACTGTCCGCTCCCCAGGGGCAGACTGTCCGCAGTTCAAAACATGAGCACACACAGAAACCGCAGTGTTTCTGTCCCAGAAATTTCAGTAGGAGGCGGACCGTCCGCCCCCAAGGACCGGACGGTCCGCAGGTCATTTTGGGCACCCAAGACAGAACAACCAAGTTTCTGCGCCCGTTTCAGCTTTTAAAGGCGGACCGTCCTCCCCCATGGACCGGACGGTCCGCAGGTCATTTTGGACCACCCACAGAGCCAAAAACGGTTCTGTTTGAGCTCAACCGAGATAACGGCGGACCGTCCGCCACTCAAGGGCGGACCGTCCGCAGGTCTAGCGGACCGTCCGCAGGTCTATTTCCAGCAGAAATGTACCTCGGTAAAACGACCATAACTCTTAGCTCCGATGTCCAAATTAGGTGATCTTGGACTCTATGGAAAGCTAATTCAGAGGGCTACACAACCCAACTGAATACTTGATCCAAAACACAATGGATCAAAGCAGTATTCCACTCCAAGAGCCACCTAATTTCCGGAGAACACCGAAAAACCTTTCTTACTTCCCAATGTTGATCAACATCAACTCCAACTCTTTCTCCTTTGCACATGTGCCAACACCACCACGTGAACAACACCATGTGCATGTGTGTTAGCATTTCACAATCATTTTCAAAGGATTTTCACTTGATCTCACCACGCCACTCGATCCTAGCAACATCGCAATGTTAGATCGCTCAAGTGGCACTAGATGACCGATATGCAAACAAGTTTGCCCCTCTTGATAGTACGGCCATCTATCCTAAATCCGGTCATGCACTTCTCTACACAACCTTTGACCGGTGAAATGAAATGCCCTACAAGTCATACCTTTGCCTTGCGCATTCCATTTCATCTTCCCAAATGTTGATGCCACACAAGCACCAAACTCCATCAAGCCTTTTGATCATCATTATGAGTCAACACTTCGCTTGATCTTTCTTAAATGATATGATCCACTCCATATCATCACATGACCTCTTTGGTCCATCGATCTTGACCTTGCTCGCTCTTCACCGTTGCCTCGGTCCATCGGCGCCAAATCTTGCCCAAGCTTCACCGCCTCGCGGTCCCTCGCTTCAAAGCCTTGACTTGCCCTTCTCCATTGCAACCGGTCCATCAAGCCAAGCCTTGTCTTGATCTTCTCCACTTTGGTCACATAACTCCATGTCATGTCTCATATGCAATGAGCTCTTCGATTACACTATATGAGCATAGCATCAACCCTTAGCCATTTCTCCTCCATGGCACATGTTGCTCATACTAGTGTCTTTGTGTGGACTAATCTCCTGTGTATCTCAATCATAAACACTTATTAGTCCACCTAAATTGTCACTCAATTACCAAAACCAAACAAGGGCCTTTCAATCTCCCCCTTTTTGGTAATTGATGACAACTCTACAAAGATATGGAAATTAAACATATTCCAAGCTAGCACTTCACACATGTGTAAATAGCTAATTTGGTTTGGATTTTATGTTTCTTATCCACTATTGAGACCACTTGTAAAAGATTGGATAAGCACCATAAAAAATCCAACTTGGTAGTGATAACTCCCCCTACATGTGTGCTCAAGAGATTTGGTTTTAAACTCACACACATGCATAAATATGAAATTTGTGGGATTGTTATCACTACTAAGTGATGCTAAGGTATATAGGATAAACCTTTGAAGCGTGATACCAACTTGATTTGCATCCTTGAAGTTCATTCCTTAGCATCAATGAGTAACTAGACATTCATCAAAAACTCAAGATGCTTCATGAGATCAACAATATTAGCAAGGCTCTTGATCCATTTGTAAAAAAAAATGTCTAGCTACAATCTATGCATGCTAGTTATCAAATCATCAATTAAGTTCTATGACTAGCATACATCACACACAAGCAATGCATATAAAAATTTTAAAACTTATGCAAATGCAAGCAAGCACATGAATATGCACATATCAAATGCAAACAACTAAGTTCATGAGCTTGCTCCCCCTACTTGTGTGCTCCTCTTGTCCAAGAATATTGATCCTCCTCAATATTGCCCCTCTTGATCCATGTCCATGATCGCACTCTCATCTCATCTCTCCCTTTGTCATCCAAGGATAATTCATATCTTTGTTCATTTCTCTCCCCCTTTGTCATCAATGACCATAAAAAGGGCCGAAGCCACATGAAATTGGCCATGTGAAGATCAATGGCTACCACTTGAGGTTGTACCTCTTGTACTTATAGGGTTACCACTTGAATACCCCTTGTAGGCAATCATATGAAGCGTTTGTGGTTTGATACAAAGAGTTGGACTTGGGTAGATGGTTGAGTCTTGAATCTTCATTTTTGATGGACACTTTCAATTTGATTGGAATTGACACCACTTGTAACAACATGTGGAAGCATGAAGATCACCTTGAAATGCCACATGTAGGATACTAGTAGGATCCTTGACCTTGATACTTTGTAGTGGGGCTCCTCCCCCTATGTCAAAGAGTTTTGTCAATCTACTTGAATCTTGAGCTCTTCTTGATGAGGATAGCTTTCTTGATTTGAATTGATCACTTAAAGTTGAGGATCACTTGTGGAACCACCATTGTTGTACTAGATCTACTTGAATGAGTACCACTTGTATGACCATGTATATCACTTGTAGAGATACAATGATATACCTTTTGTTGAATCTAGTATCATTTGTAAAATTATGATGGATCACCTTGTGGAATTTGACATTGATAACCAATTCTTAAACTAGATTGTTTCCATGAGCTTCTTTCTCTTTGACTTGATCTAGACTACTTGCCCAAATAATTCAACTCGGTTTGAACCAATGACAAGCTTCTTCACACCTCATTCAAAGAGTTATCTTGACAATGTTGAGTTAAACACTTGAAAACTGATTTTCTAGATCAACTACTTGGGTTACTAGCTCATGAACATGTCATATGTTACCACTAGATCATATCAACTATACAAGCAATAGTGGCATCATAAAACATTTAAAAATATTTTATTTTTCATGAATGATCACTATATATGACTATATGCACTAATCATGTCCTTAGCATATAATGAATGCATATGTCAAGCAATTTCACCTTGCTATGTTGGAGTAGAGGATAGTCACTAGATTCCAATTTAGTTCTCCAACTAGCATCATGAAGTCCAATTATAATAGCTTGGTGAAGACAATGAATACCAATATGAAAACCATCCTTCACCCATATGAATTGAGAAATATTTATAATCAAGTGCACTATCTTGTTGTGGTTGGCTTGCTTCTTTTTTTTTTTATCTTTGCTTGTTTGAGAGAATACCACTTGAATATACTTGAACTATCATGAAACTCTCTTATGTTAGGTGTTGCTTGCTTTTCTTGATCAACCCATTTGATAGCTTCAACTAAGCATCTCCAATGACTCTAGATTACCACTTCCATGTCGGCCTTCCAAGCACCTTGCTTGTCCATCCCACTCTTGGGCGGCCCGGCCCCTCTCCAGGGAGAAGTGATCTCTCCAAGAACCATTCTTGACACTCACTTGAATAACTTTGATTGATTGATCAAACTATGGACTTGTCATGATGAAAAATCTTCACATCTTTCTTTAAGTCCTTTTCTTTCTTCTTGAGCTTGGTCTTGATCTTTCAATTAAGTGCCAAGAGTGTGACCCAATACTTGTCATGCTTCTAGATCATTTCAAAACCAAACCTAGGTTCCTCAATCACTTGTAAAGATGATTTCAACTTGAGGACCTTTCAATATAAGTGACTCAAGATCAATCCAATATTTGTCACTTTTCTTTGTAGCTGATGATAAGTCAGGATCCTTCTTTCTGTCCATTCGCGGACCGTCCGCGGTCTTTTGGCGGACTGTCCGCAGTGTATTTTTGCGGTTGAGAACTTTTCTGCAGAGCCTCTGGAGAACAAGTCTCATGAACGGCGGACTGTCCGCCCCTTACCCGCGGACTGTCCGCAGTACCAAATTTCAGACTGTCCAGAATTGTGCCAACTTTCTCAATTCCAACCTCAATTTGGGATCATTGCTCATATAAAAATCCAAAAATCTCAAATATTGCATGAAAACCTTCAAAAGACTCATATGAGCAAGTTTCAACAAGAATTCAAAAATAAATCAAGTAGAATCATGAAAACTCATAAATGGCTCAAAAATTCAGAAAAATGAAACAAGAAGTGCATATATGAACCAAATGCCATAAGTATTAGTTTTCAAATCATTTTTGAGAAGTCAATGACATTTAACTCATTTTCCAATATTCAAAATGATTTTTCATCCAAAACAAGATTCAACTCAAATAAATTTGCAAGCCATCAAATATTTCCAATAAATCATTGCAACTAGAAAAAGATACTTGTATGTTGTAGTACTTGGACTTCATTGTTTTGACTTGACATTGGGATGAGAATAGCACTAGGTTTCAATTACTTGACTCAATCACATGATGAACAAGATAGAACCAATTGAGTCAAGCCTCCAATGTCATTGGTACCTACACACATTTATCCACGTTTTGATGGTGCCCAAACTAGGTTGGGTCCTCTCAAGTTAGGAGCAACATACTTTGGTAAAGCCTTAGTATGAATAGCGGGATGTTTTGCAATAGTAACAAATGAGGTACCATCACCATCCTTTCTAAGCATAATATTTGCATCAATTGAAATAAGCTTAGAATTGTTACCTAAGGGACATGAATAAGCCATGTGTCCCCTTTCCCGGCATAAGTAGCATCTTCTCTTTTGTTGAGCCTTTTCTTTCTTACTCATTTGATGCTTCTCATTGCCTTGCTTCTCATAGTTTGCTTGAGCCTTCTTCTCAAGCTTGTTTGGGCAACCCGAAGCTAGGTGACCCAATATTGCACAACTATAGCACTTGATGTGAGCATGTGGATTCTTCTCTTGAATCTTGTTCTTGCTTAACATCTTGGCATCTTGAATATGAGTTGGATGCCTTGCTCTTGCTTTGCCACCCCTTCTTGTTCTCTTTTTCATCATCTTCAAGTCATCAACTTGATCATCATGGTTGCTCTTGACTTGAGGTTGGGATGCCTTCTCTTGCTCAACTTGTGGCTTTGATTGATGTTCTTGTTGCTTCCCCAATTGCTTGGTTGGGCACATTGAGGTGAGGTGACCCCAAGTGCGGCACTTGAAGCATTTGATATGTTTAAGCTTCTCTTCTTTCTTCTTCAACTTGAGCTTTTCTTTGTTGGGGCAACCATTTGCTAGATGTCCCATCTCATGGCATTGAAAGCACATGAAATGAGATAGCTTCATTTCTTCTTGCTTCTTCATCTTCCTATTATATTTATTCTTGCCCCATTTCTTGCCTTTGGCTTTGCTCTTGTTGGAACCAATGCCACTCATGTCACCGAAGCTTCTTTGATTTTTGATTATGCTTTCAAGGGTGACTTTTGATTTTGTCCATCTCTCTATCTTGTTGCTCAAATACTTCACTTGACTTTGGAGCTCTTTGTTTTCTTCTACAAGGTTAGTCTCATATTGCATAGTAGAAGAAGAACAAGCATCTATATGTGAAGTACATGGCATAGACAATAAATCATCACATGAGGTGGATACATGTTTCTTGCCTACATCACAAGAGTTAGCAACATTTTGCAATTGATCATTTGACCCATGTGATGAGCTCTCACTAGTTTTAATTCCTTTATTACAAAGCTTGCTAGTGAGTAAAGCATGGTTTAGTACCAAGTTCTCATGAGCAACACTAAGCTCCTCATGAGTCAATTTTAACTCCTCATGTGAACAACTCATGACATAAAGTAGATGCTTTTGTTGTTCACATGTGTCTTTGAGAAAAGAGTTTTCCTTTTCAAATTTGATTGTTTTGGCTAACACTTCCTCAAATAATTTGGTCATGCTAGCATATCTATTCAAGAGCTCATCATATGAATTAGGATCAATCACATTGCAATTTGATACCTTTGTGTCACCTTGTGACATGAAGCAATGTGATGATGGAGATGAGCTTGACGTAGCAATATCATCCCTGCATGAGCCAACTTGATCATCAAGTATGCTTGGAGTAGAATCATAATTTGCAAAACTTGAATCATCATCAATCATGTCAAGTGAACTTGTTGTAGATTGATTATCATCGTCATCACTTGACCATGAGGTGGAGCAATCTTCCACAACCACCATGTCATGGATGTGCTCATCATCCTCATGCACTTCCTCCTTGGTCTTATAATCATCATGATCATCGGAGGCCGCCCCATATTTCTCATTTAGATAACTCCAAATATCATGGGCGGTTTTCATATCCATGATCTCACGAAGTATACAATTATGCAAAGATCTAAATAAAATGTTAGTAGCTTGGATGTCTAGATCTAGGCATTTCTCTTGTGTTGGAGTTAGATTTCCTTCATCTAACACATGAGAAAAACCTACATCCACCATCCACCACATTTGAGGGCAAATAAATTTAAAATTGCATATCATCCAATTTTTCCACAGTGCAAAGTGTGTGCCATCAAAAATGTGTGGACACTCAACATCTAGCCCATAAGTCGCCATCCTCTCGGGTCGGTAAGGACCACAAATGAGAGACCTCGGCTTTGATACCACTTGTAGGGTCGAGATGGCGGACTAGAGGGGGGGTGAATAGTCCTTTCTAAAATTAATTACGCCGGCTAACCGAAACTTATGCGGAATTGAAACTATTCGCTTAGCCAAGACTTCACCCCTCTAACTATGACTCTAAGGCACCTCCAAAAAGGATCCTACACAAAGCAAATGGAGTGCCAATCTAGTAAGAGCTCTCCTAACAATTCTAATGCCAAGTCATACAAGCCTAAGCACTAGTACTTCACAAACCGGGGAGCTCCTACACAATTCTAATGAGCAAAAGCACAAAGCCAAACCTAAGCTCACTAGATGCTCAAGGACAAGGATACACAATCCAAATCCAAGAGCTCAACTTGCTTAGCTACACAATCTAAGCAAGAGCAACTAATTAAGCTACACAAGTTAACTAGTTACACTAGGATCTCTACTTCTAGCTACACAAGCAAGAAGATGATTAGCAAGCTACACAAGCTAACTAATCACTAGAGAGCAACTACACAAGCACAAGATATATATGAATGTAAATACAATGCTTGTGATTTGGAGAATGCAAACCACCGAGAAGAGTAGACAAAGTTGACACGGTGATTTTTATCCCGAGGTTCACTTGGTTGCCACCAAGCTAATCCCCGTTGAGACAAGCTCCATGGTTGCCGCCGATCCTCTTGCTAGTGGTGACTCTCAAGTCACACTCTCCCACGTGGAGTGCTCACACCGAGCTCTAGCACATGATCCGGCCGAACCACTTGTTGCTCTTCACGTCTCGCTCAACTAGAGTTGCTCTTCGCGGCTCCCGCGGGGTGAGCACAATACCCCTCACAATCTCTTCTCCGGAGCACCGCACAATCTTCTTGCGGGCTTCAACGGAGCCTCTTGCCACCAAGCCGTCTAGGAGGTGGCAACCTCCAAGAGTAACAAGCACACCGGCTTGCAACACGATCACCTAGTGCCACTCGATGCAATCTCTCAAAGCAATCGCACTAGAATCGCTCTCTCACTCGATCGGATGATTACTATCAAGTTAGAGTGAGTAGAGGGCTCTCAAGCACTCTCACACATGGACACCAAGTCCCCAAGGTGCTAAGCCATCTCAAATGGCCGGCCACACCCTCTATTTATAGAGGGAGGCCCCAAACTAGCCGTTACACTCAAATCCCGTGAAAACTGAGTTTTCGCGGACTGTCCGCCTCACAAAAACCGGACCGTCCGCCATTTAAAACCAACGGCTAGAACTGCAATGATTATGTGTCAGAGTCGACCGTTAGAGCCCCGGGCGGACTGTCCGCGCCCCTGGGGCGGACTGTCCGCGGTTCAAAACTTCGAACCAACCGATTTGCAAACGTCTCTGACTAAATCTGGAAGTTACCGGCGGACTGTCCGCTCCCCAGGGGCGGACTGTCCGCAGTTCAAAACATGAGCACACACAGAAACCGCAGTGTTTCTGTCCCAGAAATTTCAGTAGGAGGCGGACCGTCCGCCCCCAAGGACCGGACGGTCCGCAGGTCATTTTGGGCACCCAAGACAGAACAACCAAGTTTCTGCGCCCGTTTCAGCTTTTAAAGGCGGACCGTCCTCCCCCATGGACCGGACGGTCCGCAGGTCATTTTGGACCACCCACAGAGCCAAAAACGGTTCTGTTTGAGCTCAACCGAGATAACGGCGGACCGTCCGCCACTCAAGGGCGGACCGTCCGCAGGTCTAGCGGACCGTCCGCAGGTCTATTTCCAGCAGAAATGTACCTCGGTAAAACGACCATAACTCTTAGCTCCGATGTCCAAATTAGGTGATCTTGGACTCTATGGAAAGCTAATTCAGAGGGCTACACAACCCAACTGAATACTTGATCCAAAACACAATGGATCAAAGCAGTATTCCACTCCAAGAGCCACCTAATTTCCGGAGAACACCGAAAAACCTTTCTTACTTCCCAATGTTGATCAACATCAACTCCAACTCTTTCTCCTTTGCACATGTGCCAACACCACCACGTGAACAACACCATGTGCATGTGTGTTAGCATTTCACAATCATTTTCAAAGGATTTTCACTTGATCTCACCACGCCACTCGATCCTAGCAACATCGCAATGTTAGATCGCTCAAGTGGCACTAGATGACCGATATGCAAACAAGTTTGCCCCTCTTGATAGTACGGCCATCTATCCTAAATCCGGTCATGCACTTCTCTACACAACCTTTGACCGGTGAAATGAAATGCCCTACAAGTCATACCTTTGCCTTGCGCATTCCATTTCATCTTCCCAAATGTTGATGCCACACAAGCACCAAACTCCATCAAGCCTTTTGATCATCATTATGAGTCAACACTTCGCTTGATCTTTCTTAAATGATATGATCCACTCCATATCATCACATGACCTCTTTGGTCCATCGATCTTGACCTTGCTCGCTCTTCACCGTTGCCTCGGTCCATCGGCGCCAAATCTTGCCCAAGCTTCACCGCCTCGCGGTCCCTCGCTTCAAAGCCTTGACTTGCCCTTCTCCATTGCAACCGGTCCATCAAGCCAAGCCTTGTCTTGATCTTCTCCACTTTGGTCACATAACTCCATGTCATGTCTCATATGCAATGAGCTCTTCGATTACACTATATGAGCATAGCATCAACCCTTAGCCATTTCTCCTCCATGGCACATGTTGCTCATACTAGTGTCTTTGTGTGGACTAATCTCCTGTGTATCTCAATCATAAACACTTATTAGTCCACCTAAATTGTCACTCAATTACCAAAACCAAACAAGGGCCTTTCAACAGAGCCGGCAGCACGAGAAAGCAAGCACCGGTTGATCCGACACAATGGTTTGAACTGCGTCGGTTCAACCGATGTTATACACTGCATGATCCGACAAAATCGAATTTAAACACCGGTGCAGTTGTCCAGAGAGGCAACAAAACTGAACCGAACACCCACCGGTTGAACCGACGTTCACCGAAGCCTATACGACGGTCAAACGGGCAGAACAGCAGCAAAAAGACACTCGCCGGTTGAACCGATGCACTTGCGAGAGAAAGCACCGGTGCAACCACACGACAAGCAGAAAACCCTAACGTGAGAAACACCTATACATCGGATGATCCGACGCATACAATTTCAAAGCGTCGGATCATCCGGTGCTAGATGAAACAGAGTCCAAAAACGCTTTTCAGCCCGTGTTCTTTTGAAAACTTGATGATCGAGTGACCAAATCAAGTCCAAAACTCACCAAATTTCGTAGGCATGATCACAAGGGACTTGTCAATACGTCCACGGAAGGAATCGACGAATTACTCCATGGTTTGGAAGAAATCGACGAAATTCGAAGCAAGATTGGGGTTTTCTTAAGAACGCAAAAACTTCGATTCGTGGAGACTCGTGATTCCGGGGGGTTTAGCACTAGGCTAGATGGTTTTGAATAACTACAAAGAGTCACTTAAACATCAAGAATCAAGCCATCAACTCGTGCTCATGAATCGACAAAAGAACATCGAAATTCAATCAAACGAGACACAAGATGAACAAGAACAAGATGAATTCAAAAACCCCGGAGGGCACAAGGAGGGATGGGTCTCCTTTCCCGAACAATCTCAGTACCAAATCCTCAAGTATCCATGGCTAAAAACCATAGTCCTAGAGAGGAGAGGGAGAGGACCGAGAGGGAGAGAGGGGGGTGGCGCCAGGAGAAGGGAGGGGCGGTTCTATTCTGGTTGGCTGGCGCACCAGAGAGAGGAGAGGGAGAGGGGTATTTAAGGTGCCCACGCAGGGGTCCAAAATACCCTCGACTCAAACTAGACACTAAAACGTCCGTAGGGGCAAAACCGGAAATATGTACACGATCTCATCCGACGGCGGAGTTTCTTTCTTCGACTCGAAGCCTTCTCCGTGATGCCGCCATGTCGATGAAGATCCGGTTCGCGGTTTTGGGGGCTCCGCGAAATCCGGGTAGGTGGCCGGTTTTGAGAAAACCGCCAAAACTCCACGCGCGGGAAGATTCCCGCCTCCACGCCGTGGCCCTAGACGCCGTTCCCGCCTCGGCCTTCTGACGGCCCTAGACGCCACCCGACGCCCGTCACCTCCTCGCCCGCAGCGAGGCCGTCGACGCCCGTCGCCTCCACGACTTGGCATCTTCAACCGTCGTCCGCCTCCTTGGTTTTGTGGCGCAAACCAAGAAACCCGTTTTCCGTCGCCGCTTGCGCCCTCGATCCAGGAGTGGACGTCACAGCTGCCGCCCGACCCGAGCTCCGGTCCCGGCAGCCCTTCACCGCCGTCCACCGCACGGTCCATCGACCACAGCACCTCCATGGCAGCTCTCCGTCGACATGCACGGTTGACAATTCATTATCCACGAAGAGGATAGAGTCCGCAGTATTCCTCAGAAACCTGCGCATGCCCGCCACCTCCGTGCAAGCGCCCGTCCTCGGATCGTACACCCGCAGCGAGCCCTTCCCTTCCACCCACAGCGCGACCCTCCCGTCGTGCAGCACCGCCAGCGGCTGCGCCAGCGACTCCCAGCCGCCGGCGACCAGCCGCCCGGGCTCCTCCGGCGGCGGCGCTCCGCCCCAGCCGCGCAGCACCGACGCGAGGCGCACTGAGTGCGTCCTGCGCCACGCCCCCTGCTCCAGGTCCGCTAGCAGCCACACGTCGACGCAGCCGTGGCCAGGCAGCCGCCGAGCTCCGCCAGGCTCAGGTGCGCGCGGCAGGCGTGGCGGCCGCCGGCGCCGGCGCCGGAGGAGGAGAGCGGCCGGGCCGCGGAGGAGGGACGGCTTCCACGCCTCCGCGCCGAGGTCGAACGAGGCGACGGCGTCGCACTCGGTGGCCCCGTGGTGGTGCGGCAGCAGCAGGAAGTGCGCGACGCCCCGCGCGACTGCCTTACTCCGGTAGGCCGCCACCGCAACGGGCGCCGGCCGCCAGAGCTGCGGCTCGCGGCCGCCGACGGTGAGGATCTCGCACGACTGGGGCTGGGGCTGGGACTGGCCGGGCGCTGCGGCGGCGACGGCGGCGGAGATGCGGAGCACCTTGTACTCCCCTGTCGCCGGGACGTGTCCGAACACGTGCGACGGCGGCGGGCGGGCGCGCGGGCCGTTGTGCGCCGGCGCGGCGTCCCCGGGTGCGGCGCCGACGACGTCGGTCGCGGCGCCGGTGGCTGGTTTGATCACGCGGACGGCGGCCTTGTCGCCGACGAGGCAGACCAGGCCGCCGGCCGCGCCCAAGTGGCCGCCGCTGCTCAGCCCGCCCAGCCGCGCGACGACGTCGCCGGAGGACACGTCGACGAGCCTGACGTCGGCGCGGGAGAGGTCGGCGGCGTCGTAGACCGCCGCGACGAGGAGGGGCACCGCCCGGGGGCTGCGGGTCGCCGTCGCTGCCGGGAGCTAAGAACGTGACTCGCTTCAGCAGCGGGGACCCCATGGATGCCGGGCGATGGAACCAGGCTGGAGAACGAGAGCTACCTGCACAGCTATCTGTTCACCATGGCTTTGCTTATGAAGGCTCAATGCCGGCCGGAACTCGACCGGATCGGACACTGCTTGTACTCGACTCGGAACTGGAATCTTGTTTGTTCTACACTTCTGTCGGAAACCTTTTCGGTTCATTGATTTGGAGACGGAAGAGCTCGAAGACGGCGAAGCCCTCCGGCCACGAGGTGGAGGTAGTCCCGCCGGTTCCTGTCGCCCTGGGGATGGCGGCAGCCCCACATCCTGGTGGCGACGTTGGCCGTCCCCGGTGGCGCGTCCACGACGTCGAGCACGTCGAGCGTCGCGGCGTCGAACACGGCCGTGCTGCCGGTGACGTCCAGCGCGAAGATCCTGCCGCCGAGGCAGGCGAAGTCGGCGAAGCTGAACATGGACGCGTCCTCGACGACGGCGTTGTCCAGCTTCGTCAAGGCGGCGTCGCCCGGCCGGCAGAACACCAGCCCGTCTGCCCATGCACCGGGTGGTACATCAGGATCAGCGTGCCCTCGGCGGCGGCGCCCCCCGCCGGCCAGCGGGAACAAGAGCGCGTAGCCGGAGCGGCGGCCGGGAGCAGGAGCCGCGGCGCGTCGCGGGCGGCGGCGCGCCACGCCCGGCACACCGAGCGGAACAGGGTGACGCCGGCGGTCACGTCGTCGCGGGGCGATCCGGTCCAGGAGCTCCGGGGGGAGCTGCGTCCAGTTGGGCTCGCCGCCGGCGGCCGCCATCATCGTGCACCTCGCGTCAGGGATCGACATTCCTGAGCACGCCGGCGAGGTTTCGGTCGGTGGGGGGAGCTGGGAACAACGACGAGGAGGCAGGTCGAACGGTCGACCGCACAGAATTTATTGTGCGCTTGCGTGGTGGTGAAGGGCTGAGTGAGGGCATCCGATCCGTGGATTCGCCGGACGGAGGGCTCGATATCACGAATCCGTTCCTCAAAGATAGCATTTCAGTTTGATCAAAGACGCTCTGGAATGCCAAGTTTGCTGTGTTCAGGGTTTCTGTCAGAATTTTGTGACCTTTGGCTCATCACCTGAACGCATTCGCACGCACATCGCGTTGCTAGGCTCCGCCATGGCGCCGCTCCTCTAGAGGAGCTCCCAGCTCCCACCATGGTGACCACTCCAGAGTACCTAAATTTAGTATGAAGATATATTACACGACTCCTTGGAAATTTAATATAAATTTGGTCAAATTCAAAATTATTTGACTTCTCGGGAAGCGAATTCAAAATTATTTGACTTCTCGGGAAGCGGGAGTTGCATTCTTTTACGGATGGTTTAGAGTATGTGCAAGTATAGCTATGTTTTGCATATATTTATTATCTTTTTTTAAGGAATCAACAAAACTTAAATCCTCTATATCTAGGATCGGCCTAAGTTAGCCCAATGTTGTTACTATAGTTGGCCGGACGCAACAGAATTTGCGGTCGACCCGACCACACGCTCTCCATCATTAACAGAAACCATCAACACGGGTTCTCTTTTCCTTTTCGGCACCGGCGCGTCTTGCTTCCGCGCTCCCAGTCCCAGGCTGACACGCCCGGCGCGCCAGGAGGCCCACCCCCTGCCCGCCCCCCACCAGCCATACTTTTTGACCACGAATTTTATTTTTGAAATGTTTTTCGGCCGCTTAGTTTGCTAGCTACAATTTTTTTTACATTTCAATATTCTGCTAAACAAATTTTATGCGGATCGAATTTTTTTAAGCTCAAAATTTTTTAATAAGCCATGCAAAAATCTGGAAAGTTTGTTAGTAAAAAAGTTTTGTAAAAACATTTAGTACAAAAGTTTTCTTTTTTTATTTTTTCTATAGTTTGAAACTTTTTTTCAATTGGCCTGCCCAAAATTTTTTACATCATTTTTTTGCTAATTTTTTATTTACGTACAAAATTTCCAAAAAACAATGCACAAATCTATAAAGTTCGGTACCTATAATTTTTTAGTAAAAAATATTGTTTTAAATATTTTTGGCGCTATCAGATAGTTTGAAGTTTACTTTTATTTCATTCATCCAACCAAAATTTACACCCAAATTGCACTCTCTGCGCCTCATTAATCTGCCCAGCCATCTCTTCTACCCATCAACGTAGAGCTGCCGCTGAGGCCGCAATGGCACGGTCAGAAGCTTTGACCCGAATCATCCGGAAAGTGAATGCACGGAACCCACCTAGATGCCGAGAAAAAAAATGATTAGATTGTCGGAACTCGACCGTACGTCCAGGAAAAAACGGGCGACTGTAAATTAGAAAACCCCCTAAGTTACAGAGTTGTCCCAACAAACCCGGTCAAAAACACCAGAATTGTAGCAGATCAAGTCGAAATCAATTCAAATATGCTCTTGTTTATAAACCATTTACAACCCATGTGCACGTGCCAGTTAAACATATGGAGATTGGCTTAAGGGGGCCACATGCAGAAAAGACATTAGATACATCTAAGCTATACAACCCATCTTAGCCTTGATCCCAGCATCATCTGTATATTATATAAAATGCTATGAATATCAGAGTGATCTCCATTTGCCTCATGCCATCCCAAGATCCAGATTTGTCAGTTGCACTGTCAGGCTGATGACTCCTTAGTGTCTAGGGTTCAAATCCTGATCTGCACATCTTGGCCATTTGGGCCATTGTCTAATGTGAGGACAGAGCAGAGACAAGACCGTATCCGGCAAAACCCAGACCAAAGAGAAGGATGGCATAGTCCAGCACCCGCCTCCATAAGGACATTGACGAGCCTACAATGTTCAGATGGAAGACAGCAGGCAGCACGAAGGAGAGAAGCGCGCACATCGTGCTCCCGACGAATGAGATGAACGAACCAAAAGCAGGGATGAAGGATGCCACCACAGTCAGGATGGCCACCACGAGGACGCGGCTTGAGTGCAGGCCTAGCCACTCAGCGCCAGGTACATTGTGGGAGAGCTTCTGAAAGCATCCACTTGATCTGAATCTTGTCTCGACAATCTCATGGATCGGGTGCATCATAACTGGGAACGTGAACGCCAGCGCGATGCATAGGCCAACCTGCCAATTGATTTCAGATTGTTAAGAAAAAAATGTGATTCAAATATCAATTTTCATCTAATTCTCATGCGAAAAGATTACTCTAGTTGATGGAAAATATGAATGCTACTTCAATGCAAAGCCAATGGGTCATGAAATTTCAAGACAGTCCAAATTACTACGAGTGTGACAGTGTCCAGTGTGACAGTGACTCCTTTCACATTTTGTCAATAGGAGATCATGTGCATAATTGATGACTTACGAGATCAGATCTTATATATACCTTGCATTTTTCAAATCAAACTGCATTCATAAGTAAGCAACAAGAAGAACTGAAGCAGCAAACTAATGAAAACTGCACTAACCTTAACTGCAACTGATGTCCAATTGTTTGGAAGATTAAGTGTTATGATGTCTTTGGTGGCATCACCATAGGCCAAGTACCCACACACTCCAAAACACACATACACGGTTATAATGGCAGCAACTGCTTGAGAAAGTACCCGGCGGAACTTTCTCCGCTCCGCCATTGAAGCTTCCAGTGCAAGGGTCATGCTGAATCCTTCAAAACAGAAGACTGCAACCCCAAAAGTGAATGGCACTGCCCAAAGTCCATTAAAAGCACTTCTACTTGCAAAGGGATGATCAAAAAGTTGAAGATCCTCTTTGATCACAATTGCCATGGCAAGGACGTTGCACACATCTGCAAATATACTGAATGGAGAAAGAGAAGGCAGTGAACGGATTAAGGAAAGTGCGATCTGCACAGGCAGAAGGATGGCAAAGATGAAGCCAGCTGGGGACATCAACTGGCTGAATATGGAATGAAGATTTTGGCCAATGAATATTAGGTACGCTACAGAACCACCCGCCTGTGAAACAAGGATGAGGATTTCTGTCAAGCATCGACCTACAGTTCCAAAGCACCTTTCACCCAAATCCCCATATGTATAGTAACCCTGACAGCACTCTTCGGGTTCGTCCTCTTCGAGTTTATCCCTGCAGTCCACCTTCAAATTGGAAATGACACCATGTAAATTAAACAGAAAACAATTAATGAATCCAAAGTTGTTCGACTCACAAAGAAATCTTCTTTGATTTAGGTAAGTCACAATCATAATTATACTGTCAAATGTGGAGTAGCACCAACAAAATTCTCAAGTGAAGTCCAATTAAAATCTAAACAGAAGAAAGTAAAAGGAACTATTATTTTTGGCTTTGTCGAAAATCGTTGGATTTTGGCAGTCAAATTTAAAATGGAGCCAATAACTGGTCAACTGCAAAACCATTTCCTTTTTGCTAATACTCGGCAAAGTCTTAGTAATCTGTTGACTTTCAGTAGATTCTTCTTTCTTCTGTAGCACGCAGAATCCTAGTATGGTGGAAAATAAGAAACAATAATGTAAGCTTGTCCTCTGCATTCAGTTTCTTTAAAAATCATAGGCAATCACAAATTGCCAATTTGCCGGTATACAAGTACTTCCACAGCATTTGTTACTGTACCTACCACCCGTAAACCAGAGTCTGGCATTTGTAATGCTACGCAAACACTCATATTTCAGAGTCTGAAATTTCTATTGCAGCATTGAGGAGAAATTTACACTGACAGAGTAGCAACAGCAGTGCTGTCTCGACCTTAGCCAAATTTTATTTTTACGCGCGATTCGGATCTGAAAGAAGACGAACGAACTGCAGACAAAAGCAGACTCTGCCACTCTGCACTGTACTGCACTGTGCTCGGGAGCAGAAAGCAGAGTGAGGAGAGGAGGGAGAGATCAGAGATGGGAGGGAGCACTGACGAGTCGGAGCATGCAGTAGAGCGTGGCGGAGCCGGCGGCGGCGACGCCGACGGAGCCCGCGAGCCACCCCGCGGCGCGGAAGGCGTAGGGGAGGCCGAGCACGCCGGTGCCGACGATGGAGACCACCACGTTCCCCAGCGTCTGCGCCGACGTCGCGCCGACGCGTCTCGGGCTCCCGTCCTCCCGCGCCAGCAGCAGCGGCGCCGCCGCCGAAGCCGAGCCGTCCGCCGCCGCCGCCGCCGCCGCTTTCGCCCCCGCCATCCCCGGCGCGGCCCGGGGGGACACGCGGCGGGCACGGGAGGGAGGCCGGCGAGGCGAGGCGAGCACTGAGCTGCGAGCACTGGGCTTCACGTAGCGAAATTGGATTCTTGATTGGTGCCAGCCTTGGGCGCGCGAGGGAGGGAGGGAGCCAGGGAGGGAGTTGGTGGGGGGCAAAGAAGAGGTAGCTGGCGCCGGGAAAGAAACGGACAGCCCCGCCGCCGTGGCAGTGCGTGTGCTGTCTGGATTGGTCGGCGCTCCAGATTTGCCAGCCTTTTTCCTTTTTTTCTTTCAGTTTTTTTTTTTTGAAAACTTAGGCAAACTTTATTGATTCACGAATACTGTTACATCGTTTACAAGCAAATGAAGGATAAAAGAAGGGGGCTCCTTAATCCAAACAAAAGAGCTCTTCTGTAGTAAAGCTTGCCTAGCTAATTCATGGGCGACAGTATTACAAGATCTATTGCAGTGATTAATAGAGATCTCACTAAACTCCTTCCAAAGGTCAGCAATCTCATCAAAGATGGTCACTGCCGCAGTAGCCGAGAAACCACCATTATGCATTGTTTGGACCACTTCCATACAGTCTGATTGGATCTCAACTCGGGTACATCCAATCTGTTGGGCCAAAAGAAGACTAGCTGCAGCCTCCGACGACACTGCATCCAGAACATGGGGTATGAAACTATGTGACACAGCTATGAAGCCGCCCCCTGCGTCCCTTATAACAGCACCCGAACTTCCCGTTCCTCTTATCTCATCAAAAGCACCATCAGTGTTAATCATCAAGTATCCCTCATGGGGTTTTCTCCACTCTTGATTGATTACAGTCTCCTTTTTCGAAGCAACATAATAGTTTGATGTAATTGCTGCAATTGACATTGCCGATCTGGATGGATTTTGAATTTCTTCCCCATGCACTAGTTGTCTCCTTTGCCACCATATATACCAACAGCCAGTAAGTATGAGTTCTGCCCGCCCAACCTTAAGATCACTTTCCTCTCCGCCATTCCTGATAATCTCTTGTATGAGCACCGAACCCGATCTGTCCATCATCAATAATCTCTCAATATACTGCCAGACACCTAGCGAACTCCATATCTCCTGTGCTCGGCTACACGAAAAAAGGATATGTCTTATGTCTTCCGCCTCATCGTTAACCTCATGGACCTCAGATTGGAAAAGATGGGAGAAATATTCATACACCATTGATCGCATAGTATTACCATCTTCATGCCTTGTGCCATGGTCATCAACTAAACCCTTAATAATATTTTTTTCTCCTCCTGGTGGATGCAAAATGATGGAAAAAGCTAGTGTTACGGTCACCATGCTTTAGCCAGTTAGCACGTGCCCTTTGGATCCATGTCAATTCTTATTGCTCCATCAGCAGTTCCAACCGAACTAGAATATCTTTTTGGGTAGCGACACTGTCCTCCGTGAGGGGACCTCGCCGCACCCTTTCCAGTTCCTTTTGTAGTTTCTTTATTCGATAAGTTGGCCCCTTCAACACCTTCTGGTCCCAAGTATGAAGTTCCTCGTGAACTTCACAGGTCTTTTGCATGAACGAGCGCCCCTCGCCATTGGCCACTGCCTGCGCCCAGGCAGTTTTAATCATCTCCTCCACCGTTTCTTCCTTCAACCAACGGGCCTCAAATCTCCGGACGCCCCGCTGGGCATGATCAATCGGAGCAGGCGGTCTGTCAGTTTCAACAATTAACGGCCTATGATCAGATTTAGTCATCTCTCCATTGACTAGTCGAGCGTCGGGGAAGAGATCATTCCACAAAGCATTAGTTACCCCCCGATCGCGTCGCTCCCGAATTTTTCCTCTTTGCCATGTAAACAGATCACCACTATAACCCATATCCGATAGGCCGCAATCATTCAGCGCTTCACTAAAAGCTTGGAGGTAACGTTGAGCTCTCGGTCGCCCTCCCTCCTTTTCATGGTGAAATAAGATTTCATTAAAGTCTCCTAGGACCATCCACGGTTTATGCATTTTACCATGGAGAGTCCTCAGTGCCTCCCAAGTTTTTCCCTTTTCCTCCCATCGTGGTTCACCATAGATACCGGTGAGTCTCCACTCTCTGCCATCATCCACTAGCACATCAATGAAATATTCCGACACCTCTTGCATTTTAATTGAGACATCATTTCTCCATAACATGAACAGCCCTCCACTGCGGCCGTAACTCTCAACAATGATGCAATGAACACATAATAGCTTCCTTCGTAGCTCTTCTGCCTTCACTTTATCCAGGTGTGTTTCAGACAGAAATAACACATCTGGTCGTTCTCGCTTCTGGATGTCTCGAAGCGCTCGCACTGCCCGGGCACTCGCTAGCCCGCGGCAGTTCCATGCTAAGATTTTCATTGTGCCCGGTCACTCTCCTCAAAGGAGAGCGCCGATCTAATAGAACTGTTTAAACCCTCCTCACCTCCCCCAGAAGTCCTTGCCCTTTTTTCTCCTGCTCCTTCACCGGGCTAATTACAGGGTTTGCCACCGGTGAGTTTTGAAGCAAATTGACTTGTGCTACTCGCCCCCTTCCATCAACATCAGACGCATCTCTCTTCCTTGCAGCCATGTTATTTTGATCATCATCTTCCCCATGGGCAGTTTCCATCTCCTCAACATCTTCCTCCCACCAAGCACCACGTCCTCCACTATGGCCTCTGCCTCTCCCACGGCTCTGACCTCTTCCTCCCCTGGAGTCAACTCTCACATCCACCAGCGGCGTAAAACTGACGCGCAACCAATCACCCCACTCCCAATTAGATTTAATGTGTACCCCATCTCCACATTCAGTGACCTCATGACCCATCTTTCCACAATGGAAACAAAAGCCTGGAAGCTTTTCATACTGCACCAAGTACACCATTCTTTCCTTTAGCGTTATTGGAACCACTCACACCAGCGGTTTATCTAGCTGCAACCAAACCCTAGCCCGGAGATACGGAGTAGGATTGATCTTCCCTTCATTGACAACCATTGTGATTAACTCGCCCACTTTCTTTGCTACTTTCTCTGCCAGCTCCTTCTTCTTCATTAGCCCCTCTGGAACACCTTGGATACGAATCCAAGATGGAATTCTATCCAACTTATATGTGTGTATGTTAGAAAATCCATCATATTCTTCAAACACCACTGTGGCTCCTCTGAATAGCCAAGGACCGCCTTCCATCACCCGCGTCAAATCACCAAGACAGTGTAATTGGAGGAGGAAAAGATTTGGAGCCAATACCTTGAACGTGACCTCCTTTGCCGCTGCCCATGCGTTCCTCATTGCGGTGAACAAGGCTGCATGGCTAAACGGCTTTGTCGTATGAACCCTAAACAGGGCCAGCCAACGTACATCTTTGATTAGCTCCTCGAACTCCTTTGAGAAATCTAGGTCTTCATCTTCTTCCCCTTGCAGCTTCAGCCCCTCCAATCTCTCCTCCAGACTCGGCTCAGCTGGGTCTCCCGTCTTCCCGTCATCCATCTTCTCCTTGTTTGAAGTGGACGCCATGCGTCCTCCTACGCTTCTACCCTTGCTGCTTGGTTCGTAGATCACGAGAAAAAAGTGTCGACCTCGTACAGATCGGCAAAATATCGGGGACTCTGGCGGCATTGCCAGAGGATGGGTAAAACCCTAGGTTAGGGGATTCAGGTTTTCTCTTCTTCATTTACTTCTACTCGTCTCCCGCTCTACCTAGGCAGGCCACAACAAAATAATTAATATTTTATATAAATTTTTAATAAAATAAATTGTCAAATTTATTTAAAGTTAAAAAACTAAAATAAATTATAATTTAGAATGGAGAAAATATCAAGTATTTATATTAGTTCTATTGGTAAGTACCCCTGTTTTTAAACAAAGTGTCAACTTGAATATTGGATCTTTGGGGAATGTATGTTGGAATCTTATTTGAAAGGTTGGTTAATTGAGTTGTTTTAAATAAGTTATGTACACAAAACTTAAATGAATGATTTGTACTATTTTTTTATTGTCTTTTCTCCGAGAACTTGAACCGCGACAGAATTATACGTGTTCTTAAAATGTTCAAAATCTAATAAAAAATCACCCCCATATATTCTTATGACAAAAATCTCGTAAAAGCTGTGTTAATTACAGTAATCATGAAAAGTTATCCTTAGAAGTTGTACTTCTACGTACTCCCTTCGTTCCAAATTATTGTTCTTTTGATTTTTTTAACCTCAAGTTTAACCACTCGTTTTATTCAAAAATTTGTACAAAATATTACCTCTTTTGTTATAGCTTGTTTTATCAATACAAGTTTTCTAAAATAATTTATATTTAACTATATTTTTATAATTTTTTGAATAAGACGAGCGATAAAATTTAAGATGAAAAAATTAAACAAAATATAATTTAGAATGGGTGGATAAGAAACTGGAGCTTGACTTCACCAGGACGTCATCCACACGGCCTATGGCCACTGCCGGATGTGGGACTCGTGGATGGCGAAGGCTCGCTCCCTTGAAGTGACCGGTGGCGAGACGAGGACCATGGGCTGGCGAGGCACCATCCGCCGTTGGAGCGGCACGCAGCAGTGGCATGGCAATCATATGGGTCAGGACGGGATGGGATAGAGATACTCTAATCTTGTAGATGTTCTAATAGGGGCTTTTGTCCCTTGCCATGCTGTCGTATTACCAAGAAGGCACGAAGCTCCTCGCAATCGCAACTCTCGCAGACAAGGCTAGATACGAGACAAGGACAAAGCAAAATAAACGGGGGGTCTACTTGTCGCGCGCGTGGCTGCACGACACGTTGTGGCACAGCTGCTATTTCATTCATTTTGGCCTAGCAGCTAGCTGCAGACCGTCCCCGTAAATATGAAAAGCCATCCTTCCCTACAGATGGTAACTTTGTGCTGATTTTTTTGAACTAACGGCATTCGACGAGTGCGTTTCTATTAATATAGCAGAAAATACAAGACTACGGCACTGGGAGGCCATAGGCAGGGAAACAAAAAAGAAAAGAAAAAAAAAGAAAACAACTATACTCACCCGGTTGGATTGGAACATCAACGCTGGGTCGTACACACGAGGATGATAGCGGAGAAAAACCAAAACTGCAGCTCCCATCCTCATGCCGCACCCTAGTAGACATCAGAACTCCAGCGTGAACCGGCGCTGATAGAGAAAACAAAGGAGGTAGACGCCTTCGTTGGACGTTGCAACCATGCAGGACCTATCCAACGGAATGAAAAGCGCCGAATCTGAGCAAAACAACGCGCAGGGGCCTCGCCTCATCCGCCGTTGGACGCCTCCTCTCGTGCGCGGGGGCCTCGCCACATCCGCCACCACTCCAAGCTCCGTACTCGTTCCTTGTGTTGCCGACAGGACAGCGAGCATGATGCCCCACCTCCAAAGCACCTCACCAAACACCCAGGCCGACGCCGAACGTCCGATACACCGCGTTGCTTCCCCCCACACGAACCGCTGCCTTCAAACAGCACATCAAGGTTGTCGCCTGTGCCGTCATACGACGTTGTACCGCACCAGACAGGCTCAGCCAAGCTGAAAACCAACCGCCGCAGTCCGCTACAAGCCGAGTCGTCTCTCATTGCCGTTGCCGCAAGCGCCGTCTTCCGACGCCGTCCCACACCGCACCGATGGTTGCAATGCAACATCGGCCGCCGTGGTCCGCTGCGAGCAGACAAACGACAACCAAGCGAATACCCCTGGCCACCAACAAGAAGGTATATGCTTCGACGTGAGGAAGAATCAACACCCTTGAGCATGTCCCATGACGGGATAGCCAACACCGGTCGTCGGAGCAAGCAGTGCCAGAACCGAGCAGGGTCTCTAAAGACGACGCCTCCAACAAGGGAACGACGCAAGATGCGCCGTCGTCGCTCGTCCATTACTGGACAGGGTTTTCACCCAGAGAACCTCGCGCAGTAGGGTGATTGCTCCACAATGACGCCCTCAACAGGGGAAGCGACACCCTAAGACGCCGCCGTCATCTGCACCGGCACAACGCCGGCGAGGGCTTTCGCCCGGAGCATCAACCCATGCTGCACGTGCCCGGCTTGACACTCCGAGTCAAGACCAGGGTGGCGCCTCTGCCGCGCTGCCACACACCATGCTGCCGCTGGAACACCTCCGCTGCCTCCACCTGGCCACAGCCTCCTGCCCACACGCGCCGGCCACCCGGCATCGGCGCTCAGGAGGCGCGTTCAGCCTCCGCCCGCGCCTTGGGCGCCGCCGGACGCCGCCAGCCACTGCCACAGACTCCCGCCGTCCTCGCGTGCCGCCCCAGGCCGCCATCACGCATCGCCTCCGCGCGCCCGCGCAACGCCCACACCTCAGCAGGCCCACGCGCCAACACTGGCCGCCGCACGCGCAAGCGCCGCACCCGCGCTGGCCGCCCACGCGCAGCCCTCGCAGCGACCTCCATGCTGACCAGCATTGCCGCCACACGCCATGGCCGGCCCCGAGCGCCGCAGGTCCCCGCCGCGCCGCGCCGATGAATCCAGCGCGGCCCGGGATCCGCAGGCTCCGGCCACCGGCGCCGCCACAGCCCGCAGCTTCCGCCGACGAGCCACAAAGAGACGCCTCTTCCGCCCGCGCACAGCCACCGGATCCGGCCGCCGCCATGCCGGATCTGTGGTCCCACGGGCTCCATCGCTGCGGAGAGCAGCCCCTGCCGGCGAGCCACCTCGGAAGGCCCCGACGGCCGCGCCCGCCCGGATCTGCCGAAGGAAGAGGAAAGGGCCCGCCGCCACCCTCCTCACAGGCCGCACGGGCTTCCGCGCGGCCTGCTCTGGCGGCGGCGCGATGGGACGACTCGACGGTGGGGGCGGCGACGAGGGAGCTTGAATCGCCCGAGTTGCCCGCGCGGGGGCGACCGAGCCTTGATATTGATGTACTATTGAAGAATTGTATTTTGTGCTGATTTGTTGTGAGAGAAAAACACTACTAGCTGACTGGTGCTGATTTGATGTGAGAGAAGAATACTGTCGGTTGATTAAAGCGAACATAATGAAAACTTTTTTTTGTAAACTTTTGAAAGGCTTTCAAAACTTCTTCTCTTGTTCCGTAAAAAGTCACAAAAACATTTCACAGTTTTGTAAACTTTTCAAAAAGTTCTGGCATTCTCAAACTCAGGAATTTGTTCCACAAAATATTTTTTTCTACGTAGCTAGAAATTTTGAAAAAGTATGAAAAAAAGTTTTAAAATGTTCCAAATTGTGAGAAAAGTCCTGTCATTCCAAATTTAGGAAAATGATGCACAAAGTATTTTTTGTTACATAGCTGGAACTTTTAAAAAGTATGAAAAGATTAAAATGTTCCAAACTGGATGAAAACTTCTGTCATTTCAAATTAAGAAAAAATATTCCAAAACTTCTTCTCTTGTTACACAAATGTACCCAGAACTTCGCATTGTGTTTCACAAGAAATTTCAGGAGTCCAAAAAAAAAAATCGGAATGAACAACGAGCGGAACACACGATTGGAGAAACGGGCCTCCGTCTGGTTTCAGCCCACGAAGGGTCCAGGCCGCGCGCGCATCTTCGTGGGCTGCCTGGACCCTCGGCAGGCAAGTAGCAGCCAAGATAGCTAGCGATCCCCACGAGCTGGAGTAGCATCGATCTAAATACTATTTATTTTCTAGAAATATAATTATGTAGCGCACAATACACTTTCATGATTTTGAATTTGTTTCTTAATGAAATACATGCCTGGACACGTTTGGGGAAAAAATTGCGTGTAGGAGACTAAAAAAAAATTTACCCAAAGGAATTGAACGGTAACTTAGTACCTTAGTGACAGATAATAGATTTATTTATTTACTAGGTATAATTATGTCCATGCGTTGCCACGGAGAAAATATCAGATATGTATTGGTACACGTGCGTTAATTTATAAGGATCCATGTGATTAAATCGTGGATAGAAAAGGTTGGTCCGACTCGTATATGGGATGAACTAAAGTCCACTATTAATAATATGAGACAGATCAAACAAAATATTTAAGTGAACATTTTACTCGGGCCGTGTTTAGTTCCCGGGAGTGTAAACGCAAATTTTTTTCGAAGGAATCTTCCTAATTTGAAGTACTAAATGAAGTCTATTTATAAAACTTTTTGCACATGTGTGTTGTAAACCGCGAGACGAATCTAATGATGCTAATTAATCTATGCTCGTTAAGTAGGCTCGTTACTGTAGCATCACTGTTGCAAATCATGGATTAAGTAGGCTCGTTAGATTCGTCTCGCGATTTACAGCCCATCTATACAAAAAATTTTGTAAATAGACTTCATTTAGTACTTCAAATTAGCAAGATTCCTTAGCAAAATTTTGCGTTTTTGCGTTTACGGGATGGGACTAAACAGAGCCTCGCTTTAGTAACAGGTATAGATTTAGCAGTATCCTGTCCTGAACGCAAATTGCTCGTAGCTCAAGCATTTGCATTTCCGCTTTAGAGATAAACGTTATCTGTGAAGCATTTGCGTTTGCATTGCTTATGAAGCGCGGAAGAAAACTTGCTCATCTACTTGGGCTTGGGCTTGGGCTTGGGCTTATATATACCGTGCTTTAGCCTACGGAAGAAGCAGGCCCAGTTGAGCTCATGTAGCGTGGATCCGATCCAAATGAGTGGCTCGCTGCTTGCTTGAATTGCTTGCCATCATCCCGTATTTGTTTGCCTAATAGATTATAGGGTTACAATCATACTTATATATGGTTCAAGAACTAACATGGTAAAAACACATCATGGATCATAAAATAATCTAATAAGTTGGGCCAAAGGTAGCTTATTTCAAATTATTTATTAGGTGGTTCATCATCACATGTCATGATGATCAATCAAAAACTAAACTTATTAGATTATTAGGTGGTTCCTCATCATGTCATGTTTTTTATGAAAACAAACATGCTGGTCTCTGATGGTAGAGTTGGTCAAAGACGGAATGGAGCAGTCAACAGGGAACTTAGCGATATCCCCATTATTGCAACAACAACAATAGTAGTCAATTCTCAATTGTACGCAATAATTTTGGTAGCTGCTGCCCGGGCAGATCCTATCGAAATGTACTCAGTTGCTACGTGTCAAAGTTGATGGATGTTGGATAACTTCATTAATTCCGTTCCAGTACATAAAAAAACATAAAGGTTAATCACACGTGTATTTATTTATTACGCGTGAGGATATGATTAAGAAGCGAACGAACTACACCAAATCCACTACCGTAAGTCCTCATAGCTGGTAAAGGAGATTTACGTAGAAAAGTTGCAGCTAGATAGTAACAGTGATACACGATATTCCTTGGCATTACTGAACAAAGTTCCACTAATACAATCTAATAAATTGACCTCTCATAAAAATAACATAGCTACACCGACATCTGGGCACCACCACCTTGGCACCTATTCGCAAAGTTAGTAGTAGTGCTGCTGCTGCCTATGCTGTCATGAGCCGGCAAGTCGTCTCACGGTTATAAACTAAGCATAGGTGAAAACACCCCCATTGATTATTAGAAACACGGATTTGACTAAGAGTTAACCTATTTGGTTGATCCAGCAACAGAACATGAACATGGTTCCTTTTTATACCGCAGGCCACACGAAAGTTCCGTACCGCGTGCTCGAGCGTGTAGTTCTATCTTGTCTATAAATTGAGATCCTCCAGACACCAACCGCGCAACGGCCAGCTGAAGCTGCCACCTCTGCTGCTACTGCTAGGTCACAGCGAGAGTGTGTGCACTGCAAGCTGCTGCACAGGGCAGGGCACCAAGGCGATTGAGCATTCGATCGAGCTAGCAGCGATCGATCCCAATGGCGGCGCCCTACGACGGAGCTCCGCCGCCCCAGGCGCCGGCGGCGGCCCCGGTGGCGGTGGTGTCCCCGCAGTTCTGCGCGCCGTACGCGGTGCCGCTGACGGTGGTGAAGAAGGCCATCAGCCTCTCCGGCGGGGACTTCGTCGTCACCGACGCCAACGGCGCCGAGATGCTCCGGGTCAAGGGCGCCGTCTTCAGCATCCACGACCGCCGCGTCCTCCGCGACGCCGCCGGCCAGCCCCTCGTCTCCATGCGGGAGAAGGTAATGACAAGCACACGGATCGGTCGCCGGCTCGCCGCCGTTGATGGTTTTCTTTCTCTCATTTGTGGGCTCGTCTATCAGCTCGTGTTCATCAGTATAGGATCGATCGTTGACTTCGTCATCTTCTAGTCTGAATTCTCTGACAAAAAATACTGTCAGACATAACATGGTGCAATACTAATATTACAAATGGTAGTTTGAATTAATTTGGAATACAAAACAAGTCAATAAGATGTTAGTTGTTGAATGTGGACAGCTTGAAAAGGTTATTTAAATTCTATTGTCAACCCATCCAGTTTCCACCCATTTTACATCTCAAACACTACTTTTTAGCGGGTGTATCAAAACAAAAACTTCTGAATTCCAGTACACATAAGGAAGACTGTCAGCATTCAATTTCTTCAGTAAGCAGAGTGTGGATACGGTACATGCCAAGTTCAGCAGCATCACCTAATTAATCAGCAACGTTTTGCATTTTGTTATGCCAGGTATTTAGCATGCACAACAGATGGGAAGTTTTCAGGGGGGGACAGCACCAACGCAAGCGATCTGCTCTTCACAGTGAAGAAAGCTTCAGTGTTCCAGCTGAAGACAGAAGTGGATGTCTTCCTGGCCGGGAACACCGCGCAGCAAGCCTCCGACTTCAAGATCAGGGGCAGCTACTTCGAGAGATCATGCGGCTTCTACCTCGGCAACTCCGACACCATGATCGCTCAAGTGAGTGCAAAAATTAAATTTTTGCTCGGTTGACTTGTAATCTTCTCTGTACATATGGAACTTTGCAAATATTCAGCGATTTTGTTTGGCGTTTGGCCGTGATGCAGATCAACCGCAAGTACACGGCCTCGAACGTGGTGCTCGGGAAGGACACCTTCGTTGTCACCGTGTTCCCCCATGTCGACTACGTGTTCATCGCGGCTCTTGTTGTGATCCTTGATGAGATTCATAGGGAGCGATTCGACTGACGGTCGACCGCACCGATCGCAAGCTTTCATCGAGTTCGATCAAGCAACCAATGGCCTTGATGCTGATATTGTCAGTTCGTCACAACGTTCTCTTGTTACCAGTGTTTCGTGTTTCATTGTTGCATGTACGATTGTGTCACGGAGATCAATTGTCGAACACTTGAACTGTGTTAACAATGGGTGTGTGATTCTTGTGGGGTGCCATGCAATTAATGTTCTTAATTATTTTCCTCCAAAATACTCTTACCATTTTAATCAAATTGTTTTTTTTTTCAAAAAAAAAACGACGGCGTACTACCATTTTCATACAGAATTGTTCTTTTACTTTTTAGAAAACAAATAAATATCACCATTTTAATACAAATTAAATTGTAATGCTAAACCCAAAAATATCTGAGCATCAATTCGATGGGCCCCACAGACGCCGCCGCGCTTCCTTTGCTATCTCCACCACCTTTTGTCGGCGGCGTAGGCAAGATAGCCCGCGGACTCCGACAAGTCAACACGCGCAAGCCAGCTGCTCTGCTCACCGGCGCCGAGCGAATCCACCGCCGCAGGAGAGGAGCGCGCGCGCGGCGACCTCGATCCGATGGCGGCGCCCTACGGAGCCCCTCCTCCTCCTTCGGCCCCGGCGGCCGCGGCGGTGACGGCCCCGGTGGCGGTGGTGTCCCCGCAGTTCTGCGCGCCGTACGTGGTGCCGCTGACGGTGACCAAGAAGGCCATCAGCCTCTCCGACGGCGACTTCACCGTCACCGACGCCAACGGCGCCGTCGTGCTGCGGGTCAAGGGCGCCATCTTCAGCGTGCGCCACCGCCGCGTGCTGCTCGACGCCGCCGGCCAGCCCATCCTCTCCATGCAGGAGAAGGTAATGAATATTAATTGTATACGCGGATCGGCCATCCGTTTCTTTGTCTCTTTCTTTCGATTGGCTTGATCTGAGTTCAGAAGGATCGATTTTTGACTGCTATAAAGAATCAAAGATCCAAGAAACCATAACAAAGAAAAAGGAAACATCACTCGATACATTCTCTGTTTTTTCCCCTTGTTTGTTCTTCAAAGCTTCTCGCTATGACTCGAGGGTCGATTTGGAGAGAGAGGATATGAGCAGATAGGATCGATTTGAGCAAAAGAAAAAAAGGTTGTGCTTCGAACCCTGATAGAGAAATAGTATATTCCACTGTTTGATTAGTATAGAAGTATTAAAAAAATGCACTGTGAGGTTTCAGTCTGGAATGAGGGAGTCAAATTAAGGTGACCTGCAATTTTTTAACGGAATCAGTTTTACTATAATCTGAGCGTCAATTCCTGGTATGAAAACGCGTTCTGCATCGTCTACCCTGCCTCAGGTTGACCACAGGGTATTCCGTAACGATGGCAATAACTTGCAATCTCTGCCACAACCTTTCTGATTGAAAAGAAAATTTTACGATTCGTTGGACTTCAGGCTTGGGATGCTTCCACAACTGAGCTTTCTGACGTCCTTTGAGACGTCCTTCCTTCACATAGCAAAAGTGGAATGATGAAAGTTAGACAGCTCAATTTATGTTTCGTGATAAAAAGATCTCATCAATTTCTGAACTTTACTGTAAAAGCAACCTATTTTAACCGTTTGTACTAACTTGTACTGTAACAAACGGGGTCTCGTCCAAAGATTTGCAGGACTTCACTCTGTTACAAACACATCAAACTTCCATGCATTTTTTTCTTCTTCCAAATAGATTCTCCTTCCATTGCAGTAATTTTTATTTAGGAGGCGCTATTTCAGCAGGCCGATCGTACCATTCCATCCTCTTCTCACCCTTGTGCATCATCAGGTATTTAGCATGCACCACAGATGGGAAGTGTTCAGAGGGGACAGCACGAGCTCGAGCGACCTGCTCTTCACGGCCAAGAAATCCTCCATCATCCAGCTGAGGACGGAGCTGGACGTCTTCCTGGCCTCGAACAGCGCAGAGCAGGCCTGCGACTTCAAGATCAAGGGCAGCTACTTCGAGAGGTCCTGCGCCTTCTACCTCGGCAGCTCCAACACCATGATTGCTCAGGTGAGTACAAAAGAAGATCTGTTCTGTGCTCTGATCATGTTTTGGAGTCTACCAAATGTCTAGCTGATGATGATGTGCTTGCCGTTTGGCGATCGATCGATGCAGATGAACCGGAAGTTCACCGTCTCGAATGTGCTGCTGGGGAAGGACACGTTCGGCGTCACCGTGTTCCCGCACGTCGACTACGTGTTCGTCGCGGCGCTCGTGGTGATCCTGGATGAGATTCACAGGGAGCGATCCGACTGATGATGAGCAGGCCAACTCCATCGAGTTGGACACAAAAGTTGCTGTTGCGACCGGTACAGGGTTTAGAAATTATATATATTCCAGCAAGGATCAACTACTGTTTGATGGTTTGTTCATATTTATTTCGTACTGAATTATTATGCCGACGTTCGATTATGTGTAATACTTTTTTAGAACAATTATTATTATGTGTACTATTAATATTAATATTATTGATGACTTGTGTGGCTCTCGCTCGAAGCCTCTCGTTCCCTGCGACTTCGAGACGATTCTCGCTCCCACTGTCGGATTCGCCGCCTATCCTCGCTACAGGCGCCGTTCGGCTTTGAGAGTCGCAAATCCGGTGGCTGGTGTATTCTCCTCTTCTACTAGAGTATTTCTAGATAGGTTAGGATTAGTGTCTTCTCTTGCTCCGGCTGGCCGTGGCGCTGTTGTCGTTATCGTCGCCGTCGTCTCCGCCATGCTCATTGCCGGCGACTTGGGTAGGGATGGCAACGGGTACGAAATATCCGCGTATCCGCGGATAGCAAACCCGACAGGCGCGGATACGGGTTTGAGTTTGTGCCCGCGGGCACGGGCGCGGGTACAACTCTAAACCCAACGGATATCTTCTAACATGTTTGAAAAATTGATATCCGAATTCACAAACCCGCAAATAATGACTCTTGTGATGTATTATATATGAGACTAGTTCATTTATTTGCTAAGATTTATTTGTTTCCTTAAATAAATAGTTTTGATATGTTGCTTGTTGGATTATATATAGTTTATTAGTGTTGAGATATAGAGGTGCATTTATTGGTATATATTAATATTTACATGCTATTAAAATGTGCTTGTGTGCTTGATTTTCTAAAACTTGCGGGTATACGGGCATGCCCGCGGGTTTGCGGGTATCCGCAGATAGCGCGTACAGGTACTGTTTCCTACCCGTTGCGGGTTGCGGGCGCAGATTTGGGCATGCGGGTACGGGTTTACGAAGTTGATATCTGCATGGATTTTACCCATTGCCATCTATAGACTTGGGAGCTAAGGTGAGTCAAAATAATCTAGTACCCTGCTTGCTATCGTCTCCGGCCACCATCGGTCTGGTCGTGAGCGTCTGTGCATCTTCCTGCTATGCCATGGCCGTGTCGCGCGCTACTGGTCCAGTTGCTCCCTATGCGTAGCCTGTGGTGCCTGGCAGGGGTTCTTTTGTCCCTCCTCTATCTTCGTCGGCGAAGCTCGTCTTCTCAGCGTCGATCTTGCGAGGTTTGTGTACCAACAAGAGGTGAAATCGGGTTGGTTATCAGCGCCCGCCTGTTTGGGTGGTTCAGTTCCCCTTTGAGGTTCTTCATTGTTCCGACAAGATGGAGCCTCTGACAGTCCTTGAGGCGTCGGATCGGAGTTCCTGTTGCCTAGCGATGTGATGGTCAATGGCCATCTTTTCCGACCGAATCGTTCAACGTCAACAAAGCATGTCAGTTTCGATATGCTGCTCAAAACGGCGTCAAAAAACTACGTTCCTTCGCCAGAGAGGAAGTCGGCTTCAAGTTGCGGGCTCCGGCTGCCGGCAGCATGGACGACCGGGAGGTGCTTTCAAGGATGAGATTTTATTTCATTTTATTTCAGGGATGACTTTGTAAGTTTTCAGCTGTAACCATCAAAATATGAATGAAATATAAACCCGTTTTTTCAAAAAATGATTCTCACTTTGGCACTGATATTTTCCCTTCATTTTTCTTTTGAGATTTTTCTAAAAGAGTTTATTTATGTTTAGAGCCATATGGAAAGCAACAACTCATATAGCAAACGCGGCGAGCAAGAGTGCCCAGAGAAAATAATCGAGTGCTGCCCGGGCAGAGAGAAGGCCAGCCGGCGACTTCACTGTTGCCGACGTCCGACGGCTTAGTGACCAGCTAGCGTCCACCACACCTGATGTTTGAGGAAGGAAAGGTTGTATGCGATCGAGATTATTGGATCGTTGATTGTGGAAAGACGTACCGTCATCCGTGTGGTGATGTTTCAACTTCTTCTGTGGTTCGCACATTATTTGCCACTGTCTCCGCGTGTGCGTACGAGTCTTGACTATATAGATTTCTCCGCTTTGCCGGGCGGGGCCGTATCCCGCGTCGTAGGATTATAGTTGCGAATTTTAGTTGAGGCATTTAGTGGTTTTTTAAACAACGTTGTTAAGATAAATCTGTCGCTTCATTATTTCCGCATAGGTGCCGCGGTCTGCAGCCCTCTGTTGCACTTGATAATTGGTATATATTTTGGGCATTCTATTATCATAACACTATTTTTTTAGTAGTATATTAATTTGGGTATTGAAATGGAGCTATGGCTTTTCCTGCCGTATTTATTGTGGTGAAAGAAGGGTAAAATAATTTATTAGGGAAGGCGGAGCACAATTAGTCGGAAATTTAATGTATTTGGCAATTAATATGTGTTATTTTTTTTAAAAAAATATTGGTTATATTAAAATATGACGCGTTATTGTGTAGATAGCATGAGAGATCACAGAAGAATGATGGTACAATATTATTATTTTTAGCAAAACAAGATGTTATGTTGAATGAATTACGAAAATGATTTGAATTTACAAAACCTTGTTATATAGTAAAGTTGAAATCCTAGGCAACTTTTCTATTGATCATTTTTTGATTTGAAGATGTTTTAGTGTCCAAATTGTAGGTACAAAACGAGTCGTATGTAAGCGTTTGTGCAAATGAATTGAGAAAGCATTTTGAATTTTGAAATTTACTCTATAATAAAGTTGTAGTTTTTACTCTCGATTAAATTCTATGCTGAGCAACTTTTGATTCTAACGTGTTTTGGTGTTCAAATTGCATGCATAATGTTGCTCGTGTAGGAGAACGGATGGAACAGGTTGTGGTTTGATTTAATTAAAATTTGAGAATTTTTTCAAAAATTCTAAGAGAGGATCAGGACGGAGGGTTGATTTTACGAACTTAAGGTTTTTTTTTTGCAAATTTCCTTGAACCTGGACTGTTGGACTTTGGATTGATTTTGAGAAAAGTTGGGGCTTTTTCGCAAAATTTCCTGAGAGAGGTGGCCGGGCTGCAGTTTGATTATTTCTCAAAGTCCGAGGATGTTTTTGCAAAATGGCCGAGAAAACGCACAATCCAGACCATCCGCCTGGCCAATCTGACGACTGAAAATTGCCCGCGACGTGATCACACTGGTTGGCTCCTTTTGGTGCGTGAATCATATATAGAGATTGCGTGACCGCACTGTCCATAGTGACTCTAGGCTGTTCATCTCGCTCACATTATATGATTTTCTCACATACTCATGATTCCCCCCAGGGGCGGATCCAACGTGGGGGCAGGGGGGCTAGAGCCCCCTACCCCCATGGATCCAATGGAGCCCCCCAAAGCTCCCCCAAGAATTTTCAACCATGAATGAAGCCAAGAATTTTCAACCATGAATGAAGAGGAGGAAGAAGAAAAAGGAGGAGGAAGAAGAAAAAATGAGGAGGAAAGAAAAAGAAGGGAAAATTAGCCCCCTAGATTGAGATTCTAGATCCGCTACTGCCCCCACACACACGCTCAATTGTTGACTTACGAGCATAGAAAAGGAGAAACAGAACCAGCGTGGAGGCTGGGGGCTTACGCGCCCCCCCTAACCCAGGAACTCCATGAAAAGAAGAGAAAAGGAGGAGGGAGAAGAAGAGGAAAGAAGGAAGACCAAAGAAGAAAATGAGGGATGAAGGAAGGAGTAGTGTGATCCGCCATTGATCACAAGTGCACGTGGGAACATCTTTTCCGACGTTGGACATATGGTGGTGAATATTAAGGCTGTCCGCACTCGTCATAATCCAAATTTACTTTTTTAAAAAAATATTCTATTTTGATCATCGAGATTCTATACTTTTTTCGCACCCATCTATTCTCTATATCTCATCTCTGTACCAACTACCAGTCACAGACCCACCTATCAGAATTTTTACCCCCAACCGACACCTTCTCTCCCCCTCCAGCTGCTTCTTCCCCGCGGCGGCCCCTTCCTGCTCCCTCGAGCCCCGGCCTCCTCGCTACCCCCGCCGGCGAGCCACCCGCCGCGCCGCCCTTCCGTGCTCCCACCAGCGGCGCACTCCTCTCTCCTCTCGCGCCGCCCCCTTCCTGTTTCCAGCGCCGGCGGCGGCCATGCCCTCCCGGCTCCTCCCGCCCCGCCGTGTTCCTCCGGGCCGCCCCTTCACTCGCCGGCCAGGGCAAGCGCGCGGGACGGCGGCCTGCTCGTGGGGCGGCGGCAAGCGAGTGGCGCGGCCGCGCCGAGCGCGTGTCGCAGCAATTCGGCGAACGCGCGCGACGGCGGTCGGCGGCAGCACTCCAGCCGGCGGCCATCCCCCTCCCCGGCGGCTATCCGTCCCCAGCAGCGCCCCAGCTTGGATCCGGCGGCAGCTTGGGCGGGCGAGCTCCGCACCGCCATGGGCGGCCGAGCTCCGTGCCGCCGCGGCCTGCCTCGCCTCCCTCCCCCTCCTCCTTCCTCGAGCCCCGGCGGGCGGCGAGCTTGGCTCGGCTCCAGTGCGCCCGCCCCGCACCTCCACGGGGAGCTGGCGGCACGGCGTGGGGGGGGGGGGGGGGCGAAGCGGCGCCCGGGGCAGTGGGCGTGCACGGAGACGGGGCGGGGCGGGCGCGACACAAGCTACAAGCAGGGTGGGGGTGCGCGCGGCGGCCGCGGCCTCGGCTCCCTCGGCTCGCGCCGGCCGCGGCGGCCTCGTGGGACGGCGGCGTGGCAGCGCGGTCCTCCTCCGGCTACGGCATGCCCGGGCGAGTCCACAGCGGCGGCGGCACCGTTGGCCCCCTCTTCCCTGCCGCGCCCCTCCTTCCTCCCCCTTCCTAGCTGGCGGGGAGGGCGCCGCACGGCGTCCATGCGGCTAGCGGCTCTGGCTCCTCGGCTGGCTCCGCCGCGGCCGGTTGGAGGAGCAGGGGCGAGCTCGCTGGGGCGGAGGTGGCCGGCGGACGACGCGGGCTTGCGGCGGCGGCGGACGGGCTGCTGGCACCCCATCAAGCTCCTCCTCCCTCCTTCTCCATTCTCCTCCGGCGGCGGCGAGCCACGCGGCCATGGTGCGCTCTCCCCTGCTCCATCCCATTGTTGAACTAATCCCGTGCACGATCATGCATTGCATTGTTTAGTTACCTGTTTTAGTGATGCATATTTGTGTTCCACAATTAGATAGCTGCATGTGTGGTGTTCCGCCAGAACCGTGCTGCGTTCACGGTGCGGCGAGAGTGGTCACCGCCATGTCGTGCATGAAGAGCGTTCCCGCGCGTTAGGCGGGCGCGTCGCAGCGCGAGCGCGCGTGGCGGGGTGATCGTGGGTCACAGACCGTGTAAGCACCGAGAATAAATAGTAAAGAGCATAACCGAAAAGGCTGCAACGTTTGGCAGCGCCACTCTCTCGTGTTCTGTTGAGATCCACAAAGTTCGCGCGTGAGAGACCGAGTGCAACGTCGTGCGTTCCTGAGCGCGTCGTGTTCGTTGCCGATCGCCACCGAGCTGCATCACCGGCAGCCGGCGGCAACAATTGGCATCAGAGCCGTTAGTGTATGTTCTATAGCGGTTCCGTCAGTCCACCGAGGGAGCCAGCTAAGAAGAAGTACATCATCCCCAAGAGAAGGCAGCCGGAGAAGAAGATGGGCGACGACGACGCATCGTCAAGTGCTGGGAAGACCGCCGTCCCGGTTGGGTCGCTCATGTGGCCGATGCTCGATCGGTCTAATTACTCCGAGTGGGCTATGTTGATGCAGTGCAATCTCGAGGCGATGGAGGTTTGGGACGTCGTCGAGCAGGGCGGCAAGGGAGTGAAGCGCGCCCATGATCGTCTGGCTATGAGCGCACTCCTGCGTTCGGTGCCGAAGGAGATGTGGACGACGTTGGGGGCGAAGAAGACGGTGAAGGAGGCGTGGGATGCAGTCAAGAGCATGCGGCAGGGTGCAGATCGTGTCAAAGAATCACATGCACAGAAGCTGCTGCAAGAATTCGAGAACATTCCGTTCAAGAATGGCGAGCTCATTGACGAGTTCGGCCTGCGAATCAACTCGCTGGCTGAGAAGCTGCGTGGTCTCGGCGAGGTCGTGGGCGAAACGCGCGTCGTCAAGAAAATCCTCCGTGTCCTCCCGAAGCAGTACAACCAAATCGCCGTGTCGATCGAGACGTTGCTGAACATCAACACTCTGACGGTGGAAGAATTGGTGGGGCGTCTGCGCGCCGCTGAAGATCGTCTCGACGTCGACACTGTCGCCGAGAAGATAGAGAAGCTGTACCTGTCCGAGGATCAGTGGCTCGCCAAGTACCGCCACCGCCTCACTCCGGAGGGATCCTCATCCGGGAGTGGAGGAGATCGACAAGGCGGGTTCTCCCCGGCCAAGCCGAAGAACACGTCGCAAGGTGACAAGAAGGAGCCCGTCGTCAAACTGACATCGGAGGGCACACCGCGACGCAAGGGAAGGTGCCGTAACTGTGGAATCTACGGGCACTAGAAGCAGGACTGCAAGCGTCCCAGGAAGGAGCGGCGTGTGGAGGCACATCATGTGCGGGCTGACGAGGAACAGCCGGCGCTCATGCTCGCCACGGTCGACACGGTGCGCACTGTCGCGCCATTGCGCGAGGCTGAACCAGTTGGGGTGCACGTTCCACATCATGTGGTGCATCTCAACGAGGAGGAGGTGTTTCCAGCGGATCGCGATGACGACACGTGGGTGCTCGACACGGGTGCGAGCAATCACATGACGGGGTGCCGTGCGGTGCTCGCGTCACTGGACACATCTGTGGGAGGTACAGTCCGTTTTGGTGATGGATCATTGGTCGAGATCAAGGGCATGGGATCGGTGCTGCTCCAGACCAGGAACAAGGGTCACAAGGTACTCACATCTGTCTATTTCATACCCAAGTTGAAAAGTAATATAGTTAGCCTTGGTCAATTAGAGGAGGGAGGCTGTAAAATTGTGATAGAGAATGGTTTCTGCAATCTGTATGATGTTGATCGGTGTCTACTAGCTAGAGCACCTAGGGCCAAGAACCGTCTCTATTTGTTGAAGATGCAGCTTGCCACTCCTGTTTGTCTGGTGGCAATGAAGGAAGACAAGGCATGGCTATGGCATGGGAGGTATGGCCATCTGAATTTCAGAGCATTGCGTGACCTTGGGTCCAAGAATATGGTGGAGGGCATGCCAGTAATTGACCGAGTTGAGGAATTCTGTGATGGTTGTGCATTGGGAAAACAGCATCGTCATGCATTTCCAAAGGTAGCAAACTATCGAGGTGAGAAGCCACTCGACTTGGTGCATACTGATCTGTGTGGTCAGATCCGGCCAAGCACACCTGGAGGCAAGAATTATTTTCTGCTTGTGGTGGATGATTTCAGTCGGTACATGTGGCTGGAGCTCCTGGTGACAAAAGCTGAGGCATTCAAGTGTTTCAAGCGAGTGAAGACATTGGCAGAAGTAGAGAGTGGGTGCAGACTTCGGGCGTTTCGTTCTGACAGAGGTGGTGAGTTCAACTCAATTCAGTTTACTGAGTTCTGCAATGAGCAAGGCCTGAAGCACTTTACCACCGCTCCCTACTCACCACAGCAAAATGGTGTTGTGGAACGGCGTAACCAAACCATAGTTGAGATGGCCAGATGTATGCTCAAGAGCAAGAAAATGCCGAGTGAGTTCTGGGGAGAAGCAGTTCACACAGCAGTGTACCTATTGAATAGAGCTCCTACCAGAAGTCTCGAAGGGAAGACACCTTATGAAGCTTGGAACAAGAAGAAACCGAGTGTAGGTCATTTGAGAACATTTGGTTGCGTGGCCCATGTCAAGAAAACAGGACCAGGAGTGACTAAGCTGTCTGACAGATCCACACCAATGGTATTTGTTGGTTATGAAACAGGTACAAAGGGTTATCGGGTTTATGATCCGGTGACTAAGAAACTGCAAGTGTCACGCGATGTGGTGTTTGAAGAACATCGTGGATGGAGCTGGGGTGAGAAAAACCAAGACAGAAGCACTGAAATAGGAGTGGAAGTGGAGTTCTACTCTATTGCCGGACGAACAATAGTGTCTGACAGTGTGCAAGCTGATTCAGTGGATACAGCTGGGCAGTCAGCAGAAGCACCGGGATTTTCAGTGATGGATCCAGGGTCTCCCACTCAGAACAATGGCTCAGGCAGTCCATGGACATTTAATGAGCAGAACACGCAGTCACCAGAGCCGTCGACACCACCTGTAACTCTGAATGCACCGAATGTGCAGTTTGCAACACCTCCAACTGAAGGAGCAGCGGACTCTGAGGGAAATGCCTTGAGATATCGCACATTGCAAGATCTCAATGATTCAACAGAAGAAGTTCATGGGTTTGAATACAGTGGAGTGTGTTTTGTAGCTGCAGAAGAGCCAGGGAGTGTTGATGAGGCACTGACAGAGGAGTGTTGGAGAAAAGCCATGACTGCAGAAATGGAGTCGATACAGTCCAACCGAACTTGGGAACTAGCAACTTTGCCAGCAGGTCACCGTGCTATTGGTCTTAAATGGGTTTTCAAGGTGAAGAAGGACCCTGAAGGCAACATTGTCAAGCACAAAGCAAGGCTGGTGGCCAAGGGATACGCCCAACGTGAGGGGGTGGACTTTGAGGAAGTTTTTGCTCCAGTGGCTAGAATTGAGACAGTAAGGTTGATCATAGCACTGGCAGCTAAGAGTGGATGGAAAGTGCATCACATGGATGTTAAATTAGCCTTTTTAAATGGAGATTTGATTGAAGAAGTATATGTACAGCAACCTCCAGGCTTTGTAGTTGAGAATGGAAGTGGCAAGGTCCTAAAACTGAGAAAGGCCTTGTATGGGTTGCGTCAGGCACCCAGGGCATGGAATGCACGGCTTGATAAAGAGTTACTGAGGCTTGGCTTTGAGAAGAATCCTCATGAGCATGCTGTATACAGAAGAGGTGATAGCAGTGGCAACTTTCTGATTGTGGGAGTTTATGTGGATGATCTTGTGATAACAGGGCCAAGGCAAGAGAGCATTGATGCATTCAAAAGGCAAATGATGGAGAGTTTCAGTATGAGTGACCTTGGGTTACTTACATATTATCTGGGCATTCAGGTGGTTCAGAAGGAAGGGTTCACAACTTTGTGCCAAAGTGCTTATGCACTCAAAATTCTCGAGCAAGCTGGAATGAAAGGGTGCAACCCCTGTCAGGTTCCCATGGAGAATAAGCTGAAGTTGAGCAAAGAAGACAAGTCACCACCTGCTGATGCTACAAAGTACAGGAGCATTATTGGGAGCTTGAGGTACCTAGTAAATACAAGGCCAGATCTTGCATATTCTGTGGGTATTGTGAGCAGGTACATGGAAATGCCAAGAGCAACTCATTGGGCAGCAGTAAAGCAGATCTTGAGGTATGTTGCAGGGACACTGAATTATGGCTGCAAGTACACAAGGTCGGGCAATTCAGAACCATTACTGATTGGCTTCAGTGATAGTGATCTAGCTGGTGATGTTGATGATAGGAAGAGCACCAGTGGGTCAGCTTTCTTTGTTGGCATGAATTTAGTGACCTGGACTTCACAGAAACAAAGGGTCGTGGCACTCTCCTCTTGTGAGGCCGAGTACATTGCAAGTGCAGGGGCTGCCTGTCAGGGTGTATGGCTCAGCCGGTTGCTTGGAGAACTGCTAGGGATCAAAGCTCCAAAGGTGAATCTCCTAGTTGATAACAAGTCTGCTATAGCCTTGAGTAAGAATCCGGTTCACCATGAACGAAGCAAACATATAGACACAAGGTATCACTTTGTTAGAGACTGTGTTGAAGAAGGGAGCATCGACATTGATCATGTGAGCACGCAGAACCAACTTGCTGATATCCTGACGAAGGCGCTCGGGAAGGTCAGGTTCATTGAGCTGAGGCAGCAGCTGGGAGTGGTGGCGGTGCAGCGGGATTAAGGGGGTGAAATGTTGAACTAATCCCGTGCACGATCATGCATTGCATTGTTTAGTTACCTGTTTTAGTGATGCATATTTGTGTTCCACAATTAGATAGCTGCATGTGTGGTGTTCCGCCAGAACCGTGCTGCGTTCACGGTGCGGCGAGAGTGGTCACCGCCACGTCGTGCATGAAGAGCGTTCCCGCGCGTTAGGCGGGCGCGTCGCAGCGCGAGCGCGCGTGGCGGGGTGATCGTGGGTCACAGACCGTGTAAGCACCGAGAATAAATAGTAAAGAGCATAACCGAAAAGGCTGCAACGTTTGGCAGCGCCACTCTCTCGTGTTCTGTTGAGATCCACAAAGTTCGCGCGTGAGAGACCGAGTGCAACGTCGTGCGTTCCTGAGCGCGTCGTGTTCGTTGCCGATCGCCACCGAGCTGCATCACCGGCAGCCGGCGGCAACACCCATCTCACTCCCGCGCCTCCCCTCCCCTGCTCTCTCTCCCATCTCCCCGGCAGCCTCCCTCCGCGGCGGCCAGGCTCGAGCTCGAGCTTCCTCGCCAGCGCGCCCCTCCTCCGGGCTCCCTCGACGGCGGCGCAGATCCAGGGAGGGCGGCGCGGATCCAGGGAGGGCGGCGCGGATCCAGGCTCTGCCGGCATCCCTGCTCCCCTGCTCGTTCGACTTGTCAAGCACGACGGCCTCCTCTGTCCCTCCCTCCTCTCCGATCGTGGTGTCGAGGGGCGCTGCTCCGAGCTCGAGGAGGGAGCACTGGAGGGAGACGGAGGTGCCACGGCGGGAGCGCGAGCTGCGGCCACGGCGGGAGCGCGGAGGTGCCGCGGCGGCTCGACGGGGCGGAGGTAGTGGGCTCGGCGGCGGGCGGCGGGCGGGCGCATCCACCCTCGTCCTCCTCCCTCCGCCGGCCGGTGGTGGACTCCGGCTCCTCCCTCCCATCCCTCCCTCCTGTCCCTCCCTCGCGGCGGCTCCTCGCGGCGGAGCAGAGGCAGCGAGGCCTCTCTCCCTCGAGCTCCTCCGCCGCGCGGGTCGTTGGGATGGTGCGCCGGTGCGTGGGCCTCGTGCCACGTCGATGTGTGGCGTTGCTCCTTGACCCGCTGCAGATTTGGCGCGGAGATGTTGATACTGAACAATACCGTCCCTTTTACAGATCCCCGCTGCGGGGGTTTTTGCGCTAAAAACCAACTGTAAAAGGGGTTGCGTTCCTTTTACAGTTACCACTGCGGACAGCCCATCGATCGCCAGTAACATTAACATAGTTGATCGTTCTGAATATTATAGCCTATAAAATAACATTTGGGTGTTCGTTTTATACTTTTATAGTAGGCTCAAACTAGAAAGACTCACATTACATCTATAACTACAATAGTCTAATAATTTACCACTTGCTTGTAAATTACCTGTTCTGAGAAGCCATTGCCAAAATGCTTTCACATTCTAACTAGCTAAAAGATGATAGAGACCAACCCAAGTTGGAGAAATATCGTCTCTCTCTCTCTCTCTCTCTCTCTATCTATCTATCTATCTATCTATCTATCTATCTATCTATCTATCTATCTATCTATCTATCTATCTATCTATCTATCTATCTATCTATCTATCTATCTCTAGTCTCTCAATTCTTACTCAATTCCTGGTTATTTTCCTATGGACCATTCATGCATCTTCTCTCTGCTATTCATATGCTTGAAATATTTTCCTCGCAAAAAAATGCTTGGAATCCAAACGAGACGTTTATTTTATATTATGGAGTTAGTTTCTTGTTCCACATTTTATATTCTAGGAGGCCTCAGCATTGATGATGGTGGCCACCCTATCAAAGCGCTTCCAATCCGCCACCAACTATTTGAAACATTCAATAGGAAAATCGATAAGATCAAAACCGGGCTACTTTTCTTGGTTTAAATATGACTACTTAAATTATTGTTTTTTTATGAGAGTTTACAAGTCCATTACACAATATTCATAATACAAACAGAAAAAAACTTCAAAATTCCCATTCGTCATTCAACTTCCAATGCCACTCATATTTAATCAAAATTGTTAATTTTACAGAAAAAATCCCCCTAAATAAATACAGATTTCTGTACTCCAACGACACACAACACAAGGAAATATCAAGGACACTAAGAATGCACAGTGTTGCCTAAGAAAATGGCTTTGTTCAAAATTCTTATCCATCATTCAACAGTTGATGTTGCCCATATTAAATTATAAGCATTAATTTATCAAGAGAAAAAAAATCTCCAAAATACTCATTTGTGGTGGTAGATAGATTATGCCTTGACCTATTCTTTTTTTTGAACAAAAATGCCTTGACCTATTCTGCACCCCAATTATTTGAGTTTCTTGGGCCCCGCCACAGGTGATCTTTCCAGTCAACGCGGTCCACTACCAGTACGCGCCTACTGCCTCTCTACTGTTATATAAACTCCAACGACAGCAGGTCGGTCAGCAGCAAAAGGAACTGCAACTGCAAGCACAGCAACAACCAGTGCCCCCGATCATCAAGTCCGATCCATCGAGCAAGTGATCAGCTCTCAGGCGATCCATGGCGGCGTCACCCTCCGGCTACGAACCCCTCCTGCCGCAGGCGCCGCCGCCGGTGGTGGTGGTGTCGCCGCAGTTCTGCGCGCCGGACGTGGTGCCGCTGACGGTGACCAAGAAGGTCGCGAGCCTCAGCGGCGGCGACTTCACCGTCACCGACCCCAGCGGCGCCGTCGTGCTGCAGTTCAAGGGCAGCGTCTGGAGCGTCCGCAACCGCCGCGTGCTCCTCGACGCCGCCCGGCAGCCCATCCTCACCATGCACGAGAAGGTAAGCACACCGACGCGACCGAGATCGATCGGCCATCCATTTCAGCAGCAATGATCCAAGAAACCGGAATACAAAATACAGACGTCAGTCTTGATCTGCTGTTCTCTGTTCTTTATGTTGATTTTTTTGTCAAAATTTGCCCATTAATTGAAAAAAAAATCGAAGTTTGTACTTGGGGCATTCTCGGATGCTTACGAAGTAGAATTTCTCAACAAATCCAACATCACCTGACTACAGATCATCATCATTACCAGATACTTAGTATGCACAACACATGGGAGGTGTTCAGAGGTGAGAGCTCGAGCGCGAGCGACCTGCTCTTCACCGTGAAAAGGTCGACGCTCCTGCAGCTGAGGACGGAGATGGATGTCTTCTTGGCTGCTGGGAACACCGCGAAGCAGAAGCAGGCCTGCGACTTCAAGATGAAGGGCAGCTACTTCGACAGGAACTGCGCCTTCTACCTCGGCGACTCTGACACCATGATCGCTCAGGTGAGTTCTACTTCTAACAAGACAACCATGCTTTGATTTGGGAGTTTGCAGAATATTCAGACAGCAATTAGCATAGTAATATTGTATTGTAAGCTAACGTGTTGGGCGTTTGGTGCTGCTGCAGATAAGCCGGAAGTACACTGCCTCCAATGTGCTGCTGGGAAAGGACACGTTCAATGTCACCGTGTTCCCGGGCGTTGACCATGTGTTCGTCACGGCGCTTGTGGTGGTTCTGGATGAGGTCCACAGCAGGGATCGAAACTACTGATTGCCTATACCAGCAAGCTTTCCATCGAGTTCAACGCCTGTCATGTTATCACAAGCTGTTATGAATTTATGATCAACGGTGTCAAATCATGCTAGCGAGATCATCAGCTACTGAAGTTCGCTTCGTTTACGCTGATGCACAGTATTGTATAAGGATTTGCTTTTCAATAGAGCACTGTTTTGTGATTGCTTTCTACAGTGCTTGTCTGTTTGCTTTAATTAATGCTTTAAATAAAGATGAATATTACTAACCAAAATGAAGTGCCAACAAATCAGTCTTTGATGTATTTGCGGCATCCCTTTAGTACATTATAGATTTTTTTTTTCTCGAAACACAATGGAAACGTAGACGCTCGCCTCTGCTACAAATGCCTGAGATTGAGCTAGTAGATCTTGTGAAAAAGAGCACTTTCAATCCCCCCCCCCCCCCCAAGCTATCAAATTAGTTCCAGATGCCTTTTACCAAACCGACCAATTAGTTTCGAAATCGGTTAATTCAAGCCAGCATGAAAAGTGCGAAAAAAAAACTAAGCACAGTGCACACACATCACGTTAGATTAATGTATGCATCAGAAAAAGTTAAAACTGTGGATCAGCTCACTTGGCGGTGAGCCACCAATGCAAAAGGCCCTATATTTGGATAACGAATATAAGAGAAGACCCCAGCGATTGCTGTCGCACAAAGCTCGCCGTTCACGTACGGCGAGAACGAGCCAGCGACCAACCGAGGCCTGCCTGCTTTGCACCGGCCGGAGAGATCTTGATGGCGGCACCGCCGCCGCTCCCGGCGCCCCCGCCGCCGCAGCCCAGCGGAGGCATCGTCGAACCATTGCCGGTGGTGGCGCCGCATTTCTGCGCGCCCTACGTGGTGCAGCTGAACGTGCAAGAACAGTTCGGCCTCCGAGAGGGGAGCTTCCTCATCACCGACACCAACGGCGCCGTCGTGATCACGGTCAAGGGCGCCTTCATCAGCATCCACAACCGCCGCATCCTCTTCGACGCCGGTGGCAATCCCCTCCTCTGCTTGCGCGAGAAGGTAAACATCAATTAATCAGAAGGCCATCCATGTGTCTCTACTCTTCCGATCACTTCGTAGATTCACTTGATGGGAGTAGATCCGTGGAGATGGATCAGATAGAAAATAAGAGTAAAATGCGCCTTAGGTCTCCAAATTTGTACCGTTGTGTCAGTTAGATCATCAAATTCTTACAATGCACATTTGGATCCCCTAACTATTTGAACAGATCAATCACGCGTTCTAAACGCACCATGCACATTTGGCTCCCCAAACTGTTTGAAGAGATTTATCACGCATTCCAAACGCACCATGTGAGCTACCAGCGTTGACGTGGCATGTCACGTGGCATCTTGTTGACAAATATATGCAAAAATACAGCGTAGGAAAGTAAAAAACCATTGCTGAGGTCCTAGCTCGATCATTTCAGATAGATCTTATTCGTTTTTCCATTTCAAAATATTTCAAATTCTGAATTAATTTGTCAGCACAACACTATATTTCAATTGTTCATATTTAATTGCCACTAAGACAAACAATACACTACTACAAAACAGATTTTAGGGGAAGTAAAAGCATATTTTTAGGAACGGGTGTGGTACCCGTCCCTAGTTCTCGCAGCTAAAAATTAATTTATAGGGACGGTTCATGGTGTCACACACCCTTATAAATCAATTTGTAGGGACATGTGAGAAAATAATAAAAAATTTAAAACAAAAAAGGAAAAAATATTCTAGGTAACGGACCACCACCGTATGCCCTTCTACTATCGAGGAACTATGTTTTTGACAAAACATGCACACTTGCATAAATCAGGGTTTGAATCGCTTACCTCAAGCCTCTAGGATACCCTCATCTCCACCACACTACGCAATCACATTCTGTTATATTTACTATGAAATCCATTTGCAGGGACAGATGACCCCATCCCCTGCTCCTAAAAATACATTTTCAAGGGAGGGTCAATTGCTACGATAGCTCCGAGCTACGATAGCTCCGAGCGGGTTACGTTTTGACCCGCCCTGGAAGAAAAAAATGGAGCATTTCTATGAATCGTTTTGTAGTAGCGATAAGTTAAGCTTTTGATGATAGATAATACCAATTATGTTATTCCACTAAATTATGGTGCATTAATTAACAGGTAATTAGTATGCACAACAGATGGGAAGCGTACAGAGGGGACGGCACAAAATCAAGTGATTTGCTCTTCACCGTCAAGAAATCTTCAATCATTCAACTGTTTAAAACAGAGATGTACATCTACTTGGCTTCGAACACTTCACATGACGTCTGCGACTTCAAGATGAATGGTAGCTTCAATGAGAGAGCTTGTTCTTTCTACCTTGGTAATACCAACACCTTGATTGCTCAAGTGAGTACAGAAATACTTCTGATATCATGCTTCAAGAAGACTTATTAAAAAAGCTAAGTTTGTTTATTAAAGTGTACCATCTGGTTCTGCAGATGCACCGTCAGCATTCTGCCACAAGCGTGGTGTTGGGAACAGACCACTACAGTCTTACCGTATTTCCAAATGTTGACTACGTGTTCATCTCAGCTCTTGTTGTGATTCTACAGGAGCTTCACACGGATAAAAATGATTGATGAGCACAGGGATCTAAGCTTCCATGCAATGAGTTGCGTGGGCGTGTCATATATATGATCTTGCTGTTTTTTTTTACTATCCTCTCATTTTGGAGGAATTGAAATCTACTTAATGAACTAGACTATTTGCTTAGAATTGCTGATTTATCTGGATGCATATTTTAGATTTTGTTGGTCATATTCAGTAATTGCTCGCTCCAATGCAGATTTGCTTACCGCTTGAATAGGCATAGCCGCATAGGCAGATGATTTGCTGCCTATGTGATCAAACTTGATTTTTTTTTAATTTTCATAAAATTGAAAACAGCTTTGAAACCAGCTAATATGGGACCAAATTTGTGTGGCTGTTATCTGGTTTTGTAATTGAAGGATGAAAAATTAGTTTTTTTACCGTTAAAGGTAAACTGGACTTTTTCCCAAAAGGAAAAAGGAAAATAAACTCAAAACATTTTTTTTTGTCTCAACCCTAGCGTTCGAGATTGATGTTACCATAATAATCCACTAAATAAGATACAGTGGCATCACAGAGCTCGACCTTTGACCAAATTGGTTACGATTTTGTTCCTACAAACATTGAAGTCTAAGAGGAATCAAGAGCCAAAAAAGGCTTGGTTTTTAAGAGCGTAATACCGAGTCAGGACTCAGGAGGCCACATCTTATCTTATATATTTTAAGGCAGAGAGAGTAATTAGGGAGGACTCGGAACTCTTGAAGAAAATTGGTTCCCTAAGGGCACTCCCAACCCAGAAACCATATGGTAGTTTCTATAGATGCCACCTCATCAAGAAACCACTCTTGGAAACTATGAGCTCCAATGCATAGTTTCTATGCTAGTTTCTATGAGGAGAGAAATTTAATGACTGCATCCATTAATTATAAACACAGGTTGGTTGATTGTGGCAAGTATCCATGTGGCCTTGTTGCTGCCACACTACATCCTCCACAATGCACCCAAACAAATGTTCAAACAAAGCATAGATATTTAAATAATAATTCAAACAAAGATTTCACCTCCGTAACCAGCATGAGACTGACAAGGTGCAACCACAGCAATACAATCCCAACAGGCAATATTTAGGCAGCAGTACGATAAAATTGTAAGCAATATTCAGGTAGCAATACAATAAGAATGCATAGCGACATATAGATAATATTTATATGGACAACTCCAGCCTCCAGGTAAGCATCCATTTGCAAGAACAACACTCCAGTGTCTAGGTGCACAACATCTCGCCATCATTTGGAGCCTCCAGTGCACGACAACCTCACATCAATTCCGCATGCTGTTGCAGTGAAAAAATATATACAATTATCAGAAATACGTAAAGGTCATTCATGTACACAAAATGAATCTGGTAGGCTCGAGGGTGTCATCGTCATCAATGTCAATTGTTTCTTCTTGTGACCCATTTTGTGCATCTGCAGCCCCCATTGCTAAGCCACTTGCGTTTGGTGATGGGGTCCCTCTACTTGAAGCTCCAATAAAATGGAGATTCTCTGGAAGATTACTTGCATTGGGATAACTAGCTGAATATGTATGGGGAAACATATGACTAGTTTGCGGCATCTGTAATGCGTTTTGTAAAGAATTGACAAATCCACCTTTTGGATATAGCCTGAAAAAAACATATGTTCACCAACCAAGGTTCAGAATTTTCTTGATTGCTACTTTTAATGTTTTCAAAATAGCAAATAAACGCTTGTTACTTGTACTGGCAGCTTGTTCTAATTTCCTGAATTATAACAGTAAGCTAGTATACTAGCAGATCTCATATTGCAAACATATGGTCAAGATCACATAAACATTCATTACTTCTAGTATAGTAGTTGATGAGCACAAGCAGATACAAAATCATAGCGAATCATACCATTCAGAGCTGATGGGAGATGCATCAATCATGAAAGAGCCGCCAAGAGATGTTGCAGGCCCAAGAGAAGGACCTGGATGCGGGCTGGTTCCACCACCAATGCCTAGGCTGCCGGCAGGAGCCCCAGTGCTTGCAGAAGCACTGCCTGATCCATCAACGGGAATCGCCATGCCAAGAGAAGCAGAAACACCAGTGCCTCTCCTAGAAGTCAAATTCGATGAGCTCTTCCTCAATTTCTTTTGGAGCCTGCCTTGCTTCTCAGATTGATCCATCCTCGACCTGGCTCTCTTGGAGATGGATTCGGGATTGATTTGGCTAAACTAGGCCAGACTGGAACTTGGCAGCGCTATGAGATGGGGGGAAGATGGATTTGTAGAGGAGAGCATCAATCCGGCCAGGATATTGGCTGCAGGGCGCGCGCGGCGGTGCGCGGGAGGGTCAGCAGGGGCGCGCGGGAAGGCTGCGGGCTGCCGCAGGGCGCGCGCGGGAGGGGGCCGCAGGGCGCGCGCGGTTTGGCGCAGGGACCGTGCGAGAGGAGGCTGCAGGGCGCGCGCGGCGGTGCGGCGAAGCGGAGGCGGCGGCGGCGCGCGAAGTGGAGGAGGCGCGCGCGGGAGGAGGCTGCAGGGCGCGCGCGGCGGTGGGGCGAAGCGGAGGAGGCGACGGCGCAGCAGATGCAGAAGGGAAGGGAGAGAAACAGGGAAGAAACAATGGTGCTGGCGCAACGGGGTTTCAGCCGTTTCTACGGGTATTGGAGTACGAGTCGACGTCATTTCTCATATGAGAAACCGTTTCTTTTTTTTTCTCCTCTTTTCTCATTAATTTGGCTGCCACATCAGATTTTTGATGACATGGCACATCATTAAATACTATAGAAACTACCTCATGTTTTGGATTGGAAGTGCCCTAACATTGTCATTATAATAATAAAACTGACACGTATAGTCCAAAATGAAAAGTCGGCTATTTTTAACAAGAAGAAGTCAGAAACTTTGCCGCATGAGGTACAAAAATTAGAACTTCAAACTCTGAAACCTTATTCACCTACATTTTTTGTTGTTGCGGGCAATCTAACAATTTCCTCTACGTGTCTCCCAAGAAAAAACCTCTCCCAGGACGCCCAACATCGCCGGACGATCTCGGCTGATCCCAACAATGGCAGCGGCGCCATTGGCGGTGGTGGACCCACGGTTCTGCGCGCCGCGCGCGCTGCCGCTGACCCTTGCCATGAACCTCACGCGCGGCGGCACCGTCACCGACGCCGGCGGCGCCGTCGTGCTGCGAGTGGACGCCCCCCTCCTCCGGCTCCTCCGCCGCTTCGTCCTCGCCGACGCCGCCGGCCGGCCCCTCCTCACCGTCCAGAGAAAGGCAAGGTATCGCATCGCCACTCAAACAATCAGCCTCGAATTCTTTAGCTGATTCAGGTACTTGTCAGGCAGGCATTCAGCTTGCTGAACGGATGGGAAGCGTTCAGAGGGGACAGCACGGACGCGAGGGACCTGCTCTTCACCGCCAGGAGGTCTCCGGGCTTCCTGGTGTGGACGCAGGTGGGCGTGTTCCTGGCCCCAAACACGGCAGGGATGGCCTGTGATCTCAAGATGAAGTGCAGCTACAACAACAGATCTTGCGACGTTTATCTTGGCGACTCCAACACCAAAATTGCTCAGGTGAAGACGACAGTGCCTTCTAATTTCTCCAGTTTATGATCATGGTTTTGTGAAGATTTTTTTTTGTCGATGACGATGAATGCATCGTCTGGTGATGCGTGTCGTGTGCAGATGCGCCGTCAGATTTCTGCCGCGGGCGTACTGCTCGGGAAGTACAGCTACAGTGTCACCGTGTCCCCGAACGTCGACTACGTGTTCGTCGCGGCTCTTGTTGTGATGCTACACGAGATTCACAGGCGTGAAAGAGGCTGATCGACGACCATAGCATGAGCAAGTACACAGCGATAATCAAGGCTGATGGAATGAGTGGTATTTAATTACTTTGAAAATTGGAAGATTAAATGAGTGATAGCAATGTTTCCTCTAGATGGTATTCCAAACACCTTTTTTTCAGAAACATACATGACACTCATTGAGTACCTATACTAAAGTGCCAAGAATTGGCGAGCTCTTAGGGGCGGTGCAAACTGTTTGCGGGCCCGACGTGGGTCCCGGGATACTGTAGCATGGGGGGTCCACAATTCTGTTCAAAGTGGGGCCTGCATACTATTCGAAGCGGGCCCGTAACTGTTCAAGCTGGGGCCACAAAAGACTGTTTGTAGGTGGGGCCCACAAGGCTCATACTGTTCAAGGTGGGCCCACAAAGACTGTTCACAGGTGGGCCACAAAGGCTGTTTCACAGGTGGGCCCACAAGGCTGTTCACAAGTGGGTCTATTTTTTTTCTCCTTTTTCCTTCCTATGCTAACCTCCGCCTCTTTCTTTTTTTTAACGTAACAAATCTTTCTTTTATTTTCCTTCTAATATTTCCAATGAACCATTTTAACGTAACATATACAAATCCATTTTCCCTAACAAACAAAATACATACACTAAACACTTTAAACTCAAACAATTTTCAAACAAACATCCTATTATACAGCCCAAAAAAAACAACATAACAATCTGTCAACTATTTTTACTAACACCTAAAAGTCAACGGATTTATAAGAAAAAAGTTATACTATGCTTAGACGACCATTATGATAACATAAAATACCTAAATTTAATATTTGATTTAGTACAACCAAATAATAAATTTATGTTTTATCATTTTTTTAAAGTTAACATCTTTTGGATAGACGCGCATCGCGCATCAACCTGCCTAGTTTTAGACCAAGCCGTGATGGAATCTTAAACTGCAAGTACCGACTCAAACTCATCTAATTCAGCCTTCTTCAGGGCTTCCCAAAATACAATTATCATATTAACAGAAACCATCATTATCATATTCAGGGGACTACAAGAGAATTTGCAAATAATTAATTGATATTCACGTCTTTGCTTATGAATTTGACACGTAGAAAAGACATGATTTTTATCGTGCTTATGATTTTCTATATTGTGCATCAGCAAGCTCAATACAACCATCATAGAGCAATCATGCACACACAAAACACCCTGGTACTGTAACATTTTAAAACTTTAAAAATCCAGCACATACAAACGCCACTCAAAACCTGGTACTGTAACGTTTTAACAACATTAAAAATGTACACTTGCGATGCTAAAACTACACACACAAAAAAAGTGTGGTCTTCGACATTTACTCTAAACAAAAGTAGAATATATATAGATGACTGATAACAATGTTTCTTCCCGTGTGCTAACACATATAAATTGTTTTTTCTTCAGGTAAACACAACGCTTGTTTGAGCCTAAAGTCTCCTCAACCTGAAACTCTAATATCCAAAGTACCTTTTCAAATTAGTTAATATCTAGTCAAACTAGTTAATATATATAACCATCTTCAGGGCTTCCCAAAAAATATACAGTTCCTTGAAAATTTCCAAATATATCCATCTTCGATATAGTTATGCACATATACCAGTAGGTTCCAAATATATGCTTATGGTTACAGGGGCGGAGACAAGGGGGGGCGGGCAGGGGCCATGCCCCCCTAACGTTGGTGTAACTACACATAAACCCCCCTAATTTCATTGCTAATGTTGTTCATTAATAAGGTGTGACCCCTCCTAATTATCAGCATTAGTAAATTAGCCCCCTCTATGTTTCAATCCTGGCTCCGCCCCTGTATGGTTACAGGCAAGAGGCAAGATAAAAGTATTCTTAAATCTCAGCCACCAAACTTGCCAATAAATTGCGAAACACTAATTTGCTCTTGATTTTGCTGCAAGTCGCCGATGTCAGCTGATAACAATGGTTGCACCTAGCTCCGCCCCTATCATAGAGAAAGGTCAAGCACCCCGGCCGATTTATGTGGGTCTGCTCTGTTTTTTTTTTCTTTTCATTAACAAAAGCCAACATCAGCATATTCACGAGATCATTTCTCCAAGTGAAGGTAAAACGTGTTTTGCAGAAATTAAGTCATGTTGACATTAAAATTTAACTTAATATTTTCTTAGTGCATTTTTGGATATAAGTAGATCTTTAAAAAACACAAATATGTACTATTAATTTTCTATACAATGTGCATATAGACGCACACAACACAGGACAGCAATCATGCAGGCCCAATTATTCATACTCCAAACAACCAAACACTGTAAGAGATGTCTATGCAAAGCTGAGCACCGGAAAAGGGAAAAGAGTCCAACCTAAAAATTTAAAGAAATCCAGCACGTACGAACACCAACCAGATCATGTCACTGTAATATCTAACAGAACTCCATTAACACCGCACATAGGACAAGACAACTAATTCACCAATCAATTGAGACCAGCTGATCAGAAGCACAAGGTGGAACGCCATGACCGCCGCTCGTCGCCGGCGCCGTGGTCCTGGGCAAGCCAACGTTGCTGGTGATCCGTCGGCGATGACGGTGGTGACCGCCTCCTGATGTTCAGGATCAGCCAGCTGACCCAACCTCCGGCAGGCCAAGAAGCTGACCTCCTCCTGCAATTTCTGGCCTTGGATTGAGACATGGATTGGTACGACGGTGGCGGTGAGATCGGCGGCATGGCGGTGGCGGCCGAGGCCGGTGTGACGGAGCTCTTGGGCGTGCCGGGCTTGGACTCCCACAAGAAAGGCACGGTCCCGGTGCCGAGGCTGTAGTACACCCTGAAGGATGCGTTGGCCACGTTTGAGCGATCCCTTGAGAGGATCCTCGAGCTGAACAGCTTGGGCCCTTCTTGCTTACCGGAGCTCATCATCTGCTCATACGAGAGAGAGAGAGAGAGAGAGAGAGAGAGAGAGAGAGAGAGAGAGAGAGAGAGAGAGAGAGAGAGAGAGAGAGAGAGAGAGATGCTTGCTCTTTGCGAAGATGCTTACAAGGTGTGTGGCACAACTCGTACACAACTGAATGAGGGATGTGAATGCGAGGGTGGGGTTTGGTTATATATGAGAATCCGTTGGTTTCGATTGGGATGGCTTTTTTGGTTGGCTTGGTGCTGAAGACAATACGTACTGGGACAAAAAGTTATTTGTTGTGGTGCCTAGCAAAAGGAAAATGTGTTGAGGCAGAGGTGGCAATTATGTTGAGATTAGGTGATAATGACCATGATTAATGGTTCATTATTGTTAGGCCAAAAATGGTGTATAGTTGTTTATGGTTGTGCAATGAAGATGGTGGACTCATGTTGGATCCAAAAGGAAATTAGGGGAGAGATTAAAGGTTGAAGAGGTGACCTCATGATGGGAAGAAAAAACTTCACAAGTGCTACCTTGTCTATTGAGATACATCTTATTCACAGAGAATTGGTAAAAAAAAAGATAGTTCATCCTCGACCACCATTTTGTTGAGATAATTTTGTGACCCCTCTTCTTATTTACTTGACATACCAAAGTGCATGCCAATCTTTTAAAAATTGTTGATACCATTAGCATATAAATATTTTTTTCCAAATGGAAAATAGTAACAGTATATTTGCCATTGAAAAGTGGTACTATATTATAATATAAATGCATTATAATCCAGGAATTAATGTAATTAAATTAAAGATCATATGGTGAAACTCCTTTTTCAGAAACCCAAACCGAGCCACAAAAAAAAACAGAGTAAGTACGAGGCAGCAAACAAAAGGACTGTACTTACATCAGCTACCTTAACCAATCCCTACGTGATGGTATCATCTTACCTATCTATACTGCGAATTAGCGCGCAAAAGGATAAAAAAAACAGGAGGGTTAGTGACAAATGTCCACCTAAAGGTCCAATGTTCATATAAACTTATCCGACCGATGTTTCCCCGCGAAGAAAAGAATTTTCGAATCTTTCAAAGATCAGAAAGGTACATACGCGAATTGAGCTTGCAACTACTTACCCTCTCAACATGCACCCATTAAGTACTAGGACAGGGTACTTTAATTTATGTTCTTAAAGACCTTTTACAAAAGCAGGTCTTTTGCAGCAAGATTAGACGATACCTTTGTTTTGCTTTATTGCTTTGTTGTCTGATTCCATGATTTTTGCTACGTACTGCTTCACCAGAAACAGTAGTATGGAGAGAGAGAGAGAGAGAGAGAGAGAGAGAGAGAGAGAGAGAGAGAGAGTAGTTCAACCGAGTGGCTCCTAGCGGCTTGTCCATAACCGGGAGACTTTGAACTAATGGTGGTCTAAGATTGTGAACTGGTTCCTCGCAAAAAAAAAATTGTGAACTGGTGATGCCGTAAGGTACTATGGTCGGTACAAGTTCAACTTCTTTTTGATATCTTCCAGCAGATTGAAATCTTCTAAAAAAAAATGGGAAAAATGTTACACACATATTTAAGCATCATTGGAACTGGCGAAGAATCAGAAGAGTGTAGAATTGATAAGTAGTTTGAGAGACGATGGAAGAGTTGTAGCTAGGTCCAAAGGATCTGGCCACGTGATTGTCCACTGTCTATCAATGATTGTCTCCCTGTGGTACAGAGGCCCTACGAACTTTCAAAAGTTATTCCCCCACTCTAATTAATTCACCGTATTCTTTAGTAGTCGAATAGGAGATGACTTTCAAAACAAGATCATCGGTATTGTAGCCATCAATTCATCAGTTCATCAGTTGTCCTCGTACACACATCAAATTGCAATGATGAATTTCAGATATTATACCGTGTATGTTGACGCTGGCGTCTGTCGGAATTAATAAGTGAAAAGGGAAAACAATATTGATTTTCAGTAATTCACTACGGTTCATGTTCCTCTACATCTAAGCAAAAAATCAGTATGTGTTACTAATTATTATTTTTGTTACACTTATTTGGTTAATAACATATTCTCTTGCAACTTTAATCACTACTTCAACTAATATATAATAATAATAATAATAACTTTCTAAAGAGCATTATATTATGGAAGTATGTTTTGCTAATCTAATCATATAGTGCTCATGAAATTAATGTATTTTCTTTCTTAACTAATCGCCAATTTTGCGAACTGAGCGTAGCTCAGCTATTAAGGTGGTTCCTTGTGGTGAACCTACCCACTAGGGTTCAAGTCCTTGACTCGAATTTTTGTTACACTTATTTGGTTAATAACATATTCTCTTGCAACTTTAATCACTACTTCAACTAATATATAATAATAATAATAATAATAATAATTTTCTAAAGAGCATTATATTATGGAAGTATGTTTGCTAATCCAATCATATAGTGCTCATGTAATTAGTGGATTTTCTTTCTTAACATAATCACCAATTTTGCGAACTGAGCGTAGCTAAGCTATTAAAGTTTCTTGTGGTGGAACCTAACCACTAGGGTTCAAGTCTTTGTCTCGGCACCGGTGCTCTCATTTTCCCTAGATTTCTTACATGATTTAATTAACTAGCATTTTTCTTTCAAAATGGTAGGCGACGTGCACGTCGATAGCGAGGCGCCAGTGACGACTTCATCAATCTCGAGGATATGCCAGCTTAGCCTCTCGGAGGTGCTCATAGGGGTGGAGTTGCATGCGTGTATTCATAGGGGTGAGCGTGCGTGTGTTTATGAGGGTCACCGTCTTTACTGCGTTTCGCAAAAAGAACATAATTGCCAATTTTGAGAGCTTAGCCAGCAGCCCAGCACGACTTATAGAACATCTTCCGTTTATATATGAACAGAGATAGTTTTTTTATAAACGCGTGTGCGAAATTGCTTTTAGACCAAGTGTGCGTGGGTAATTGGCCAGCAAATAGTTAACTTAAGGTGGACGACGGTGGGGAATACACAAATAATCCAAGAAAAACGTTGTGGAGCACACAAATAGCCCACTAACTGGAGGTCGGTAGACGCCCACATGTTGTTCTAATCAAGCTAGTAGAACAGTGCCGAAAGCTGCCTCGAACAACAGTGGCGAAAAACACTCGCTACCAGAACCGTGGAAACACAGTTTGCACGAAAGGGATGAGCTGCAACTGCAAGCTTGTAATTCATATACAGTTTACGGTTTCAAGTGACCAGCTTTTCATAAGTCTGCCGGGTCACACCAAATCTGTCAAGAATTTTGGGAGCCGGCCGGTCCGTTCATAAAAGCGATGGATGCTAGCTTGCACTGACAGGCCTGTGTAAGCTGCAAGTGCAGAGCCATTTCGTGAGACTCTTTCGGACAGTGAGGTCATTGATTAGATCTAATTTGTCCAGATCAACCTACTAATGACACAAGAATACACGTTAACGACTAGCATGGTTTGTCTCTACGTGCTGTGGCAGCATTGCACACTTAGCTCTTCTACGAGATCTTACCAAGGGATCGGAAGAGACACTGTCGTTGCACCAAAGATAACGAGAGTATTGTAGGCACATTTGATTGACCAGATCATGTTATCGGTCAACCGGCCCGAAATTGTCGTGGATTAGTTCAGCTAACTTTACAACTTGTTGCTTCCAAGTTGCTGGCCCTGGATAAGTTTAGAGGGTGTTTTGGAACAGAGACTTAAAAAAAGTCCCAGGGACTTTTTAGTATTTAGAAGTATTAAATAAAGGTTAATTATAAAACTAACTGCAGAACCCTGGGGCTAAACTGCGAGACGAATCTAATGATGTATCTTAATCTATGATTAGCTTATGGTTACTGTAGCATCACTGTAGCATATTATAAATTAGTTAGGCTCATTAGATTCGTCTCGCGAAAAAGCACTCAGCTATCAAAAAACATTTATAAACAGATTTTATTTAATAATATAAAATAGTAAGATTTCTTTTCATGTGATAGGGATTTCTGAAAAAAGTTTGGAACCAGCCTTAGTACGAGTTACTACTGCAGTTGGTAATAGCTGGCTATACTTCAAGTGCACGTGCCTTGTAGGGCAGTGCCAGAGCTAGAGGTCCAGTCCATCACCTAGATGTGAACAAAGCAACTTTTTTAGTTGTAAAAAAATAATTATTCTGTTCGGCTGGCTGTGGCTGGTGCTGATTTACTGTGAGAGAAAAGTACTACTTGTGGCTGGTGCTGATACTTTGTTCTCAAATATATTCATTTTTTATTAGATATATGCAACTCCAATTATTCTCTAAAATAAATCTATTAAAAACAAAAGGTGGTGTGGACTCTAGACAATTATGCACTACAGACCTAGGGTATTGATTGCATAGACATGACAAAGCCCAATCAGTCCTTATACATACAGCTGAGTTGATCAGTTGAGATAGACAAGAGATTAGTGTACTGTTCATATACCGAAGCTAATCACACGACGTCAAGCTAACAATCGTCAGATTGCTTCGCCTATAATCATCCAAGTCATCTCCAGTTGTGTCCCCAATCTGCAAATCCACTCACTGAACGCCTCCAAGTCGAGCGTCATCAGCTTTGCCGACGGATGAGACTGACATCGGTATGGCCCTCCTTCAGCCATGCTAATTCCTCTCTCAATGCAGCTTCTGTTAGAACGTCCCTGGAACTCTTTCCGTAACTTACTTTTTTTTTCTTTTGGCGAAACTTAGCTTCCATTTCCAAACTTCAACATAACAAACATGTTCAGAGCTGCAAGATTTTGCAGAGATTTGGATGGATTTCTTTTCCCCTTCTGTTCAGTTTCGCTCCTGCTCAACTCTGAAACTTCGATTGTTTCAGAAGATCACCGCGTGTAAATAAACCTCAAATCGACCACCAGTTCAGCTAGTAAATTGGCGATTCTTACGTACCGGTTCATCTTCATACCGGTACTTTTGGGGTGGATTTTTGGCGTATTTTCTAGTAGTGTACAGAGACGATATAGCGAAAGACTCAATCAAGTAGTGTGTGGGTCGTTAGCGCGTCGTCGTGGCTGTCGCCGGGAACAAACGTGATGCCAACGTGCAGGCAACGGGCAGCTGCAGAAAGCAGGCCGGCCGCCACCACCGGCGGCGTCGCTGTGCCGTAAAACACGTACGCGGTGGTGGACGCGACGCATGACATGCCTTCCTCTTCAATTCTAAAGACGTGGATATGCGTAGCAACGCATGTAGCTTGACACACGAGCCACTGACCGAGTCCCCTAGATTTTGGCATGGTCGCACTTCTTCTCTTCGTCTCTTTTTTTCTTTTTCTTTTTACGATCAAGGAAATTTTCCTTCATTAGGAGGGTTTATATTTGAAGTGATACAAAAAAACTTTATTAACTTTCAGTTACATCTTGTTAACCATTGGCATACTTATTTTTCTTCTTTTATGTGATCAGTGTTTATGCCGAGAATGATGTAAGAACCGAAAATCGATCGGTTCGATCTAACCATTGAGCCACTGATGTGTGGGACCCATATCAGCGACTCAATGTCACGGGAATGTCACCGTGACTATGTCACTGAATCTACGTCCGTAGTAGACACATGCATGCTTGGTATGTGTTAAATGCTTGCATCTCCGAAATGTTCTGGTAAAACGTCTTGTTTAGTTTCTCTGTTTTCAATCTAAAAACAGTGAGCTTGCCAAAAAAACAATTAAAAAAGGGACTTTCAAAAAGCTTCATGTCAACGGCAACATAACTTATGGAGAGGTTCAATTTAAAGCCATCTAGTCGAAGTTGTAGCTTACATTGGACAAAATAAATCTTCAGACGACTAAAAACTGGGGAAGCATGTAGCCTTTTTTCCCTTTTCTATTCTACTGTTTGGGGGTACGAGTCGTCAGCGTCTCCGGCATCGTCCAACTAGTGTAGTTTTGGTGGTGTGTGTGTGTGGTGGGGGGGGGGGGGGGGGGGCGTCTTTTGCCTCCATTCCTCTCGGCAAACCGTGGTAGGTACGTTGGATCTGATTTCGTCGCCTTCGCCGTGCCAAGTCACTCGCTGCTTTAATTTGTTGCCGGAATCTAGATTGCTGTGCAGCTTTAATGTGCAAGAAGAAATCGGTTGCAAGGGGCACGTGGAGAACCGCTCAACGTTGAGACCTTTTTACGTGCAAATCTTGGTCGACTGTCTTCATCTAATCATCTCTTCATCCTTGTGTTGTGTCTCAAATAAAGATTAATAACGGCCTAGAATAGTGATCGCCTGTCAGATACTTTTGTTAATAACACCCTCCATCCAAAACTATATTTTTTTTTACTTTTCTACGTAGTTTTGCTATGCACCTAAATATACTACATGTCTCATAAATAAGTAGCAAAAAACATGTAATTTGGAACGAAGGGAGTCTATCGCTCATGAGCATCTTTAAATTCGACTATTAATAATCTAAGTAACTATATATGTTGGCAATATATGATAGGAATGACCACATACTCAGGAGAAAAGTGTTTCTTACATATGTTTAATTATAATATCTCTGTTCGAAATTGTCATAGTTTCAGATAAATTGTTTGTAAACCATGAATATGTACTAAATTTCATATATTTGAATTGGAGGAGGTGTCTGATTCTAATTGTTTTTAAAAATGCAAAAAAAATCAACAAGAGGGGACGGACGACGGAGGGACTAGCCAGCGGCAAACAATTATTCGAGTCTAGCTAGCCGACGACAAAACAAATAGGAAAAAAAAAAGAAGCAAAAGACGATGAAGCTACGTACTGGGCCGATTTCCTGATGGACACCCCGCTCCGTGTTTCCGTCCCGCTCTTGTTTCCTTCCCCTTATTGCAAGGCCAGGGGCCAGGGCCTTTTTTCCATCGCACACAGTTAAAAAAAAAAAGCGGTGCACTCATTCAGTTCAACCATATAATTTTACCCAAAATTTAACTGGACACTACCATCAAGTTGCATAGAACTATAGCTTGATCAATAGAACCAAGTCACTAACTGAAATGAATACGAACAGGTTGGTGGTTCAAGTCGCTCATCACATTAGGAAATAGACCATCTTCTTTTCTACCAGCCAAGTCCTGTCCTAACCAAAAAGAAAAACAAAAGGAAAGGAAATTTCTGTACAAGCTGCTACTGGACCAACAGAATACCATTCAGGATTCACAGCAAGTCTGAGTCTCTCAGGGGATCGATCTGGCTCTGCACTCTAAGCTGGCTACCACCAAGGAATACCTACAGTACAAAATGCAATGCCCTTCTACCCAACTCTAGTACTCTACCACAACCAATCCCCAAATCCATCCCACCCCGTTCCTCCGATTCTCGATTCGCTGTGTTCTCATCAGGAGTTAGGGTTGAAACCTCGCGGACAGTCCCGACTCTCTTTGATCACTGCTTATCTCGAACTCGCTTGAGCTTGCCTTGGACTCGCTGTCCGCGTTGCTGCTGTGGCCCCTCCGGCACCGACGGTCCTTCACAGAATGAAAACACAAGATTCAGACTTATTGCACAACAATGGTTGTATCAGGGGGGTCAAAGGAGAAGTACAACCTCCCGTGAAGGGACACCTTCTGCCTCAAGCATCCGGACAACCTGACCCATAGTGGGCCTTTTCTCAGCATCTGGATCGACACACCGCAATGCCACTAGAAGAGCACGCTTCAGAGCACGAATGGTTGGTTTCAACTCCATGTCAGGATCCACTACTTCCTCAGCTCTTCTTGTGCCAACCATCATTTTGAGCCACTCCACCAGATGCACCTGTCATCCATGTTATAGCTTATTAAGATTCAGAGGTGACAAGACTTTGTTGCTTAAATTTTTTAAAAAAAATACACTTACCATAGAAGGGCTACTAGGCATAAATGTTACACCTGAACAAACGGTTACTAGTATGGGCAACTTTACCACGCATGATATGATAGTAGATGCTCACCTCATTAGCAGGGCGACCATAGTCAACTGGATCCCTCCCAGTTACTGCTTCCAGTAGTAGCACCCCGAAACTATAGACATCGCTCCTCTCATTTAACAGACCTGTGTTGGCATATTCAGGGGCCACATACCTGAAACAATAATTACAAAATAAAAGATGAGTAGTTGTTTCCATGTCAAGCTCCACAAATCTAATTGCTCCTAAAACATGAAAAACAAAGTTCTCAACAAGTCAACATGTAAAATTTCCTACTGTAAAAGTGAATACCATATGTTCCACATAGAAAAGCAAAGTACTATAAAATGAAAGAAAAACAACATACCCGAAAGTTCCCATAACTCGAGTTGTGATATGGCTCTTCCCTGCACCCAGGAGCTTGGCCAATCCAAAATCAGAAAGCTTGCCATTGAATTCTTCATCAATTAGGATATTACTTGATTTGATATCACGGTGCACAACCTTTGGTTCTATGGCTTCATGTAAATAAGCAAGCCTGCATATCGTTAATTATAAAAAAAATGTCTTACATAACTAAGCATATGCATCAAAGAAGAAGCAAAATGATGAGTTGTTCATTTCTTACGCCTTAGCAATTCCAAGAACAACTTTCATCCGGGCTTCCCAAGTAAGAACACCATGTTGCCGCATGGCACCATGAAGCCACTGTTCTAAGTTCCCATTATTCACATACTCATACACAAGCATCCTGGAACAAGAGGATACAAAACCAGAAATGACGTACGAAACAGATGGATTTTCATGGTTTACATTCAACACTTGAAGTGTTCAACAAAACTGAATCTAGATGGTGAATGCAAAAACAAAAGTTAGCATGATCAAGTTTTTTTTTTTTCAGTACTCAGACTAAAATCAAGCTCATAAAAAATGTCTAACTACCAAGAATCACATGCCACCATTAGCAACTAAATCCAAGGACAGGAGCATGATTCTTCTGTCTTCAATTCACATAAACTGGATTTAAAAAATACTGTTGTTTACAACAGTTCTCAGATCACTGCCACAAATATACATTTTCTTTTTTTTTTGAGAGGTGGAAAAAGCATGTGTTGTTAGAATGCACAGCAACTTTATTCATTTATTTAGTTAGATGTGTTATGGTAGTGGGCCTGGCCCTGGGCCCTGGATCACTAGTTCAGCAGCAGCAGGAGCATGTCATTTAGAGGAGATAGGATCAGTCTGTTAGTTTGTTGGCTACCCTTTGTTAGTTGGGTGCCTGGATTTAGCTTAGCCATTCAGTTAGCAGGTTGCTCAAATTGATTTGTTAGGACTGGCTCTATAAGAGGAATCTAGTAGATCATTTGGATTAAGCAGGAATGGATCAAAGAAAGGAACTCAGAGCCTCCTGCATGAGGGTGAGTTAGCCGATCTATCCTATCGTCCAACCAAATACATATCAGCTAGCGACGCTAAGATAAAAGAGTAAAAATGTTGCCAAATAAGGATTTCTTTAGAAAAACAGAAATCAGGATTATGTTTAGTTATAAAAAAATCCATGTGCATCAAGTAGTACTGTAGAATGCAACAATATGTATGATTAACTGGACAGCCTGGGTCGTGTGGATTTGACACTACCAATATGCATAACCCCTATCACCCTCACAAGGCAGAGTTCAGTTCATCGATTCAATGCCTTCAATTGTGTAACACCAACACTGGCCGGCGAACAAAATCATCAGTGCTGGACGCATCAATTGGGCTAGCTTGTGTAGATAGTGCCTATAAAGCAGTACAGACAGGATGTTGTGGGTTACCATCTTACATCATCTGAAATGACTGACAGCAAGTTATATAGGGCATCACTCCACCTTTCCTTTAGATTTTCTACTTTTCTTATCTACCATATTAGTTTCCTTGGAGCAAGTTCTCATGGATTTGCTCTGAGATTCATCGAGTTTTGTTGTGTCCAAGAGCACATTACTATAGAAGCATATGTGGTTCAATTTATACTTCCATTTCAAAATATTTGGATAGCACAAAAGCATCAGCAGGCACGAACAAATTCAGTGAAGGATACAGCTGTTGGTGCTTTGTATGTACGTGCATGCTTTTCTATGGTGTAATTAGAGCTAATCTTCTGAGCAAAGCCCTGTCATACTTAGAGCCCTGGGGTACGATAAACGATGGGATATGGACAGTGTATGAAAGAGGCACATAACACTACAGTATTACAAGCACTGAGTTGTTGACAGGGAGGTATGACAGAGCAAAAGGGGGAAAGTAGACAGTGTAAACTATTAATCAGGACCCACATAGTCGTATATTTGCAAACAGTTTGCCAGTAGTGCTATAGAGGCAATATCGCCTAATCATTATGATCTGATGGATAAAAGTCTCAAGAGTTTAACGAATTTACTAGAGCACATGCAGTCTGAAAATTGATGAAGTGTTAGATTTCCTAAAGGTTTAAAAAGATTTTATCATGAACATAATGCGCAGTTATATATGTACCAGCAGTCATCTATTCAAGTACATTATATAGTAACTGAGACGAAAGCTAGCCATAAGTCAGTGCAACTAATCAGAAATTAGTTTCACCTGTGGATTCCCTCAACGCAATATCCTAGAAGGCGGACAAGATTCTTATGCCTGACATGTCCAATTGCCTCAACTTCAACCCTGAATTCCTTTTCTGCTTGACCCCTGCAGTGACACATCAAACACTATGAATAGGCCGAGACCATGAAAAGAGGGCAGAGCAATATTTCAAGTTCTATATGGAAGGTGTCCTTTTTAGGAAAAAATAAGATTCAGAGGTTCATACATGTTATTAAGAAGCTTTTTTATTGCAACGTCTGATCCATTTATGAGTCGGCCACGGTAAACTACTCCATATCCACCTTCTCCAATGACATTCTCCTTAGAAAACCGATTTGTTGCATGCTCCAAATCCCTCAAAGTAAACCAGTGACCCCAACCCAGATGTGAAAACTCCGGGAGGCCAACCAGCGGAGATGCAGTGACAGTTGCATACTGAGAGTACTGCCTCCTAGCATTGCCCGAGCTAGCCTCATCTCCAGAATACGAACTACCAGCTCTTTCGCACTGGTATGCGGAGCTGCATTGGCTCAGATTATCAGCATCGCTTGACTTGCTCCTAACCAAGTGCGCCAACATTTTCCCCGAATCCTTTTCGTAGTGCTTCTCCTGCACGGCCAGCGCTTGGCTTTCTTGCACTTGGAAGTTTTCAACAACAGCATGCTCACGCACTTCGTCTACCGCAATCTCCTTGGAGACATCCGGAATCTGAGACACCGGAATCTTATCGACTGACTTGCTCGGCTTCCTCCGGTATACAGCCCAGAAGCACATCAAACCTAGGATAAATAAGATTACCACCCAGATACAGATGCCAATCACAATCCATAGCCTCAGGCCGAAAGGCGGCGTCCTGGAAGATAGCTCTGCCCTCAGGACTTCGCCAGTGGACATCTTTATTCCTCAGCAACCTGCACACCAGCATCAGTAATGGCGATATTAGCTTACCACTTCACCAAATAAGGCACTGAAGAAAAATGCTCCAAGTATGGTAAGGACAAGGGTAATTTCTGAAGCAAAAAAAATCGAAGCTTGCAGGTACCCGAAATCGGGTCAGATCCGAATACAAATAGCTCAGCATTAAGGTTTGAGGCGCTCGATTTCGCAGAGAACGAAGCGAAGGGAGGTCGCCCGCATACCTGGTGGATGCTCGTCGCCGGCGAAGGGCGCGACGAAGACCTGGACGAAGGGTGGCGCGCTCGCCCAGTCCGCCGCCGCCAGGAAAGGAAGCCTACTAGAGAAGAGAGTGAGAGTGAACGGAAGAAAGGAAAAAAAAAAAGGGAGAGGAGGGGTGAACGAGGACAGAACAGACAGAAGCCCACTATCCTCTGCCGTTACCAGGTGATAGCAGGTGTGACGTTCTCCCTAAAGGCAAAATTAGGTCCACGAGACGAGACAGTCAAAAAAATAAAGTTATATTTGCTACAACACATTAAAAAAATATATCATGTGCAAATCAATCTCTTCGTACAAATCGTGCAAACTACAATCTCCCATACCCTTTAGATGTTGATCCAGTGATCCAAATTGAAATTTGCATAATTTGCATAAAGAGATTGTTTTGCACTTGACAGTTTCCTTAAAAAATATGTCTTGGCCGCCTCTCGGGGCAGGTCGGCACCGCCTGCTCGGGTAGGATGCGCAGGGGTGCGAGCTCGAGGCTGGCTGACGGCGTCCACTCAGGTAGGAGATGGAGGAAACTCTATGATTCTGGATCTGCTGAATCATTTCTTGTTGCTAAACTATGTCATTAGGGTCTATATTGTAGTTAAATATAGCTGAACGTGCTATTTGTATTTGTTTACAGCTTGTTGAATGGTGAAGAACATGCTATTATCATGGTCTTTTGTCTATCTAAAATGTTCATTTGAAGGGGCATGGTATACTTGTCTTTTATAAATGTTTGCATACCTCTTTTGTGAAGATATGTTATAACATGTGTTACAGTGTCCAACATCCAATTATTATGAAAATTTCCTGTGTTCGGCTAAAGACATATTTTCTAAATATGTTGCGGCAAATGCCACCTTTTTCAGTGTTCTGAACCTAAATCAATGGCTACAGATAGGACCCCAGACTTATTGAGCTTTTTCTTCAAACCTCCTGCAATCCAGGCGACTGAAAATGAGATGCTTTCTCATATGATCAAACTTAATTGAGCTTTTTTTTTCAGGTTTTTCTATAAGGCACAGTCCATATGTGATTGAAATTGGAACGTTTTTGAGGTCGATAGATATGATTGTGCATAGTTTTTCTTCTTTAGTGATATTATTTTTTTCCCCCAAGTTTAGAAGAGGTTATTAGGTGCCAAGCCGGCTTAATGGTACTATGGTAGGGCAGCGAGGCAGCCAATACGTCGCTAGCCACAGATTGCCGGGTGGGAGGATTTGAGGAGGGCATGGCAATGCAATAATGTATGTGCGCGCTAGCAAAAAGACAATAAGAGAAAGAAAGCTCCAATCCAACCTATCTTGAAGGAAAAGAAACGATTTTGGTTAAAAAAAATCTACCAATAAGTCATAATATTCCACCTTATGATTTATTGTGAACAAAACAAAATGAAGTGTGAGATGTTTTTGGCTCATCAGTCCTCTATTTTATTTCATCAACATGAATAGGGATGAGATGGAAAGAAGAGGTTAGCCATCCAAAAGAGAGAGGTAGTGTGGGGATGGACGGGCGGAAGGAAAAGGAAAATAATGTAGAAATAGGCAAAGATATATCACTGAATAGAGAGTGGAAATGGAACAAAACAGTTATGAAGAAATTTCTTATCGCCATATCAGTTAGCGACTATTCGCAAAAGCCCATTGATTGCACGTGTTGGTCTCTATTTGTGACATATAATTTTTATATTTTTGACCCTCCAACTCATCACGAAGTCCGAATTCCACCCTCCAACTCCAAAACAAGACACCTAAGGTCCCCCAATTATCCAACCCGTCTGTTTTTCACCCTCGCTGGTTTTGTTAGTGGTTTTAGCCTAGTCAACCAGTGGGCCCCGCATGTCAGACTGCCACGTCAGCAGGGTGGGGCCTATATGGCAGCGGCTCAGGTCGCGGGGCGATGGCCGGGGCGGCGGGCTTGCGACGGCGGCGAGCCGGTGGCCCGCCGAAGATCGTCCGGGGATGCGCGAGCAGCGCAGAGGGGGCGACGCGACGCCGGGAAGCCGACTGGGCGGTTGACGGCGACGGGCTGAGGCCAGGGCGGCGGCTATGCGCGACAGCGTTGAGCTCGACGGGGGCGCGGGCGGGCAGCACGCGGCAGCGGGCGAGAGCTCGGTCGGAGGGGTGCGTGAGCTGGGCGCGAGTGAAGAGAAGCTGGGCGGCATGGTCTGCCGGCCAGGCTCTCCGCGGTGGCGGCCGGCGACGATGGCCCGTGGCGGCGCGGGGCGGCGCCAGGTGCGCGCGGGGCTCCAGTGCCGGAGCTCTTTGCGGAAAGTTGCCCGGAAGTTTCGCCTTGGTGAGGGGCAGCTAGCTGTGTGGTTGAATTGGGAGATTAGAGTTCACCAGCGACGAATCGACGGCGACTGTTGTTGGAGAAGAAAGGGTGGAGCTCGAGCCCTGCTGCTCCACCTTACGGCCCGTCGCCACGACAGTGACGGCACCTCCGCGGTCGCCCGTTTTCCCCTTCTAGTTCATTTATGAACTGAACACAAAGGTATTTAACTCTAGATTAGCCTCAGCTAGAAATTGAACCGAATCCACACCTTGGTTTATTGACTCCCCCTGCCCACTATAAGTGCAGCTGATGGATTCAGCATGAAGAACAGCCATTGGTACGCGCTTCAGTGGGGAAGACAAATATTTCAGATTAGGTATTTCTTGTTTAAAGCATAGATGTATAAATACACCTCTGCACACACACACCTCGTATCAAACCAAATCAAAAAGGCATCCAACCAAATCCTCTGAGCTAAGAACACAGCCTGAGAGAATAAGGAAGAAGAAATCATCAGCAGTTGCACTCGCGCACACGAACAACGGCAGCAGCTTAGCAAGCAGTAGCGAACGGAGATGAGGACGATGTTGTTCGGCTGCTTCGGCCTCGGCGGCGGTGAGGCAGCGGAGGCCGGCAGCGGCAGCAAGTGCGGCGCGGAGAACAAGAACGGGAATGTGACGGAACCGCCAAATTAAAACTCTAATTAAGCGTAATGTCCGTCATTTGAACACATCGGGCTCATTAGCTTAATGGCTTAATTTGGCGATCCTTTCTCAACCCGCGGCCCGATCGAAACAACACCGATAGTCCCACGCGAAAGTGGGCGCAGATGGTACAAGCACAACATAATACTTGAAATTACAAACACTATAGGGGGACGAAACGTTAGGTTTTACAACCGAGTTCAAATATACACATAATTTTACAAAAGTTGCATAATTTACAAGCTTTACATCCGAGGTACTGAAATTCAAATAGTCTAGATCCTATAACTACTCTAGCCTTCAAAAGCCTTACTAACCATGACCGGTCAGACCGGCCCGCACATCAACAGAAAGGCTGAACACTCCGCCCTCAAGTGTGCAACCCGACCAACCCCTATCCTAAAGGTCTCGCTCCACGACCTGCCACCCCTCTGCATCCCGGCGAATGAACTTGACGCAACAGGGGCAGAAGTCGACATCCTGGGGTCCTGAAATAATAATGGTGGCAACAAACTCTGAGTATTCTAATACTCAGCAAGGCTTACCCGAACAGTGGGTATAACTTAGCCCACATATCTAGACATGCACAGCCTTTGGCTGGTGGTTTGTTTTGCAGAAAAAGAAACTAGAGGTGTATCCTTACTTCCCATGTTTTAGCCCCAGATTTTAGATAGATAGACTCTTACTAATGTTTGCCTATCTAAATACCCAAGTTGGGGCATACAAAATTAAGATTTCAGAATAGTATCCATTTTTATGTTTCTAATATTCTATCTCATTTGCTACAGTGTGACAAAGAGATCAAGGCCCTCATAACCGCGAGACACGGCGAATCGATCCGATTTAACCTTGCAAGGTGGACCTAACCAACACGGCACGTATTTGCCCCGTCGGACTATACACGCCAACCATTCCCCTCCCCGCCTCGAACTACAGAACCACCCCACCTTCATATAGTCAGCCGAGCTCAACGTGAGACCACCAAAAGTAAACATATGCATCCCATTTCTCCGCGACTACTCGACTCGCCCTACGGGGTGGTGATGCAGTTCTGTACTTTCGAAGTGAGGCAGTACTAGGCTTACCGGTTTCGACTACCTCCTACTCCCGGCATGCGGTTAGTACAATTCAATCCCCGATCAGCACTGCCACAACGACCGGTCCTTAATCGACACGGACGGGGCTAAGACACCCATGAACCCTGTCCTGTTGCCATCTAACATCATCATCCCCGCCCGGTCTCACATTTCCATATCCATTCCATTCCAAGTCAAATACTGAAGTGCAAAGATAATAATGTATCTCGCGAGTAACCGGCAATTACTCGGCTTCTAAAGCTTTCCTATATCTCGCGAGTGACAAGAGTCACTCGACTTCTATCGCGACTATTAAGCATAGCACTTCTATCGTCCTATACATACTAGTATAACTCAGGGAATCCTAGGGGATCATGCAACTAAGGTTCCAAATAATACCAACACCTAATGCACAAGTAATAGAACATATACATAGGCGTCATAATTTAAAATAGAAGGATGTGCACCGGGGCTTGCCTTGCGCCTGCTGCTCAACACTAGGGTGAGTGGGGCCTTGGGCCGACTCCCCACGATCCTCCTGCCGCGGGGCTTGCCCCTGGGGCTCCTGTAGCTCCGCAACCACTGCATATACGGCTCCCTCGGCGGCAGCGTCTACACGTATGCAATGACATGAGAATGCATGCAAATACGATATGCAACAACAACCCTTGAAATGCCCAAGTAGAAACACTACAAATCTACCCCAAATTTACCCAATTCTACACCCAACAGTTCTATTAAAACCCGGAATATCCGGATTCATACCCGGAGTATCCGGATTCCGAAATCCGGAGTTTCCGGGCCTATACCCGGAGTTTCGCCCGGAGTGTCCCAAACCCGGAGTATCCGGGCCTATACCCGGAGTTTCGCCCGGAGTTTTCAAAACCCGGAGTCTCCGGGCTTGACAGCATTTTCGCCCCAAAATCTGAAATCTTGATTTTTGGCAAAACCACCCCCACCAAAATCAAAACCCTTTTAGATCCTAGTTGAGGGATGCATATAGAGTTGATTGACCAAAGAAAATCACCTAGAACATCCTAAAACAACCAAATCGACGAGCCCTAGCTTCTAGTACCTTGAGCTAGTTTCTCTTGCAAGAAAACTCGAAACGATGTCGTCCCAAGGTGGAATACTTGTAGAAGATGATCCCCCATGTCGAGTGAAGCTCCCTCGGCCTTGGAATCAAGTTGAAATGAGAGATTTCGGAATCTAGAGCTTGGGGAGAGGGAGAGTTCGTGAGGGAGGTGAGGGAGAGAGAGGTCACGGGAGAGAGTGGGAGTGAGTGAGAGAGAGAGAGAGTGATATTTTCTATTTAAATGGTTGTGGGGTCCAGATGACCAAATTATGGAAATAGAAACTCCACGCCCGGAGTCTCCGGGCCAATGGCCGGAGTATCCGGGTGTTACAATCCTTCCCCCTAAAAGAAATCTCGTCCCGAGATTTAATGGAGGTGCTAAATTATGAAAAATGGAAATTGGTGAGTACCTTGATATGTTTGTAGTAATTCCGGATATTTAGACCGAACAAAGTCCTCCGTCTCCCAAGTAGCTTCTCGCTCGGAGTGATTACTCCATTGCACCTTATAGAATTTGCTAGTTTGATTCCAAGTGACTCTGGTCTTGTAATCAACAATTTTCACCGGGTGCTCCGGATAAACAAGATCGGGTTCCAGTTGCAATTTCTCTACGTCAATCACCTTTTCTGGAACGCGGAGACATTTCCGGAGCTGGGAGACATGGAAAATATTATGAACTGCGGATAATCGGGCAGGAAGTTCCAGGCGATACGCTACCGGCTCACATTGCTCAATGATAAGAAAAGGCCCAACGTAGCGAGGTGCAAGTTTTCCTTTTACGCCGAATCGCTGAACCCCTTTCATTGGAGAGACCCGTAAGTAAACATGATCTCCCACTTGCAATAGGACAGATCGGTGTTTCTTATCCGCGTAACTCTTCTGTCGGGATTTCGCAACCTTTAAATTTTCTTGAATAACCCGAACTTGTAATTCAGCCTCAAAAACAATATCGGGTCCGAAAAAGTTCCTTTCCCCGGCTTCAGACCAGTTCAATGGGGTTCTACACCTTCGCCCATATAATGCCTCGAAAGGAGCCATTCTGATGCTCTCTTGATAGCTATTGTTATAAGCAAACTCGGCTAAGGGTAGATATTCATCCCATTTCTGGCTATAGGCGAGTGCACACGCTCTGAGCATATCCTCTAGAATCTGATTAACCCTTTCTGTCTAGCCATTTGTCTGAGGATGATAGGCTGAACTGCGGATCAGTTGTGTACCAAGAGCGGCATGGAAATGTTCCCAAAACCGGGCTATGAATTGAGAACCCCGGTCCGAAATGATTGTCTTTGGAATTCCATGGAGACTCACAATACGGTCCATATACAATTGCGCATATTGTTTTGCCGTATGTGTTGTCTTTACCGGCAGAAAATGAGCCGACTTGGTAAGGCGATCCACAATAACCCATATGGAATCATATCCCTTGGAAGTTTTGGGTAAGCCGACAATGAAATCCATGCTGATGTCTTCCCACTTCCAGGATGGAATACTTAAGGGATGTAAAGGGCCGGCTGATCTCAAATGGCTCGCTTTAACCCTCTGACAAGTGTCACATTCTGACACATATCTGGCAATTTCCCGCTTCATTCTGGTCCACCAGAAACGCTGCTTCAAATCTTGGTACATTTTATTACTGCCTGGATGGATGGAATACCTAGAGAGATGGGCTTCATCAAGAATCTGCTTCCGTAACTCCAAGTCTTTAGGTACCACCAGGAGACTATTAAACCATAACACACCCTCACCATCCGGATGAAAACATGCAGCCTTAGGATCATTTTCCATAAGCCTCTGCCTAATCTTCTCCATGCCAGCATTATTTTTTTGAGCCTCCACAATTCGATCCCGGAGTGTAGGTGTGAGAGTGATATTAGCAAGTGTGCCTTCAGATACAATGGCCAGATTTAATTTCTCCATTTCTTGACATAAAGTGTCATGCACCGCTGTGGCTGAGGTGCAACTGCAACTTGCCTTGCGACTCAATGCATCGGCCACCACATTTGCCTTGCCTGGATGGTAATGGATCTCCAGATCATAATCTTTAACCAGCTCTAACCACCGTCTCTGGCGCAAGTTCAATTCACTCTAGGTAAAAATATACTTGAGACTCTTGTGGTCTGAGTATATATGCACTGGATTGCCCAAAAGATAATGACGCCAGATCTTCAATGCATGCACCACTGCTGCTAATTCCAGATCATGTGTGGCATAATTCTCTTCATGCCGCTTGAGGGCTCTGGAGGCATAAGCAATCACACGTTGATCCTGCATAAGGACGCAGCCTAGGCCCGTACCTGATGCATCACAATACACATCAAAAGGCCGGGTAATATCTGGCTGAGCAAGGACAGGGGCAGATGTCAGAAGTTTCCTCAAAGTCTGGAAGGCCTGCTCACATTTGTCATCCCAACTAAATCTCACCCCTTTCTTAAGTAACTCGGTCATGGGCCTAGCAATTTTAGAGAACTCCGGTACAAACCGGCGATAATAGCCTGCTAGCCCAAGGAAACTCCGGATCTCTGAAACAGTCTCTGGAGTCTTCCAATTTAGGACATCCTGAATTTTGCTAGGATCAACAGAAATCCCCTTGTCCGAGATGATGTGGCCCAAGAACTGGACTTCTTTGAGCCAAAAATCACATTTACTGAATTTGACATACAGCTTGTGCTCCCGCAGGTGCTGAAGCACGATGTGGAGATGCTCTGCATGCTCTTCTTCATTCTTGGAAAATATCAGGATGTCGTCAATGAAAATCACAACGAATTTATCCAGCTCATGCATGAACACCGAGTTCATGAGATACATGAAATGCGCAGGGGCATTGGTTAGCCCGAAAGACATCACCAGATATTCAAAAAGTCCATATCTGGTGGAGAAGGCGGTCTTGGGAATATCCTCAGCTCTGATCTTTATCTGGTAATAACCCGAGCGGAGATCAATTTTTGAAAATACTTTAGCCCCGAATAGCTGATCAAACAGAATATCAATCCGGGGAAGGGGATATTTATTTTTGATTGTGACGGCATTCAGAAGTCTATAGTCCACACACAACCTGAGGCTTTCATCTTTATTTTTCACGAAGAGTGCAGGACAGCCCCACGGTGAAGTGCTAGGACGAATGTAACCCTTATCAAACAACTCTTGCAATTGTTTCTTTAGCTCGGCTAACTCATTGGGTGGCATCCGATAGGGTCTTCTAGAGATGGGTGCCGTGCCTGGTTGCAACTCAATAGCAAACTCCACATCACGGTCAGGTGGCATGCCTGGCAGATCATCCGGAAAAACATCCGGATATTCACACACCACTGGTATATCGGCTAGGCTTTTGCCCTCAGTGTGGTGCACAGTAGGGGTCACTGACTTATGGTTCATCAGAGATAATGCCATGGTACTATGAAGAGGAGAGTTTACATGCACCACGTACGATGTCGTATCTAGGAGAACCCCATGAAATTTCATCCAATTCATCCCCAGTATAATGTCCACTTTCTGAGTCGGTAACACAATCAGATGAGTGCCAAAGATTTTTCCTTGGATCTTCAGAGGCACTTGCTTAACAGTTTGATTAGTTATTAATTGCCCTCCAGGTGAATGGATATTGTACGGAATCGACATATTTCCTATTTCCAATCCAAGTCTAGTAGCACAATACTTGCTAATGAACGTGTGAGATGCCCCAGAATCAAATAATACCGTAACGGGTTGATCGTTTATGGAAAACGTACCCGCCATCACTGGAGCTCCCTCTGGAATGCCCTCGAGGGTGGTGTAGTGCACTTGCCCCGGCTTGAAATGAGCCACGTTCTGCTTCTGGCTCTGCTGACCGGACTGTTGGCCCTGCTTTGGTGGCATCGGGCAGTTCCGTGCAAAGTGTCCCGGCTGCCCGCAGTTGTAACACGGAAACAGATTGGGGCGTACCCCCGGCTGCTGCACCCAGACCTTCTGCTCGCTCTGCTGAGGAACAGGAGGCCTGACCGCCCCCTGAGGCTGTGTATACTGGGGTGGCCGATACCCCCACTGCTGTTGTGGCTGGTGCTGAAAGGGGGCTCTCTGCGGGCCCGACTGGACAAGGCGAAACCGCTACGGGGCGCTGCTCGAAGAGCCCCCTGCCAGTGCCTTTCTCTTCTTCTCTGCCTTGTGAGCCAGGTGGGCGTCCTCTTGAATGATAGCCCCATTCACAGGCGATCCTGGAGCTTGCTGCTAAGCCCCTGCCTGAAGCACGCCTGTTTCTTCTCATCAGTGTCTACAAGATAACCAGCATATTGGGATAGGGTGTTGAACGTCTGGGCATACTGCATCACACTGTTGTTGCCCTGCTTTAGGGCCAAGAACTCAGTCCATTTTCTTCTAATTACCCCTGCTGGAACATGATGTGCCCTGAAGGCCTCCTTGAACTCTGCCCACGTGAATTGAGTGCCAGCAGGAAACATAGCCATGTGGTTGTCCCACCACGTACGTGCGGGACCTCGGAGCTGCTGTGCTGCAAAGGCGGCTTTGTCCCCATCATTGTATGGGTATAGCGTGAATTTGGACTCGATGGTCTTAAGCCAACTGTCGGCTTCCAATGGCTCGTCCGCTTTGTGAAAAAGCGGCGGCTGGGTCCCCAGGAACTCTTGGTACCCAGGAACAGGTGGTGGGTGGTGTCCTGGCCGTGGCGCTGCCCCTTGCTCCACGAGCCGACGAAGGAGTGCCGTCTGCTCATCGCGCCCAGTCAACATGGCCGCAATGGCCTGAGCCAAATCCGGAGGGTTCGGTGGTTCCCCCATTCTGCATCCAGCCATGGTTGGATAAGTACCATAACTTTAATTATAAAACAATCCACCATGGAAGAACGCAGGAAGCGTAAAGTAAATAAAAAAGCCAGGAATCTTTTGCAACCAAATCCGGAATATCCGGATCTTCACCCAGAATATCCGGGTACCCCCACCCGGACTATCCGGAACTATATCCGGAGTATCCGGGTATTCATGTCACGTTTACATTATTCCCACCCACCAAATGCAAGAATCCTTTTAAATCAATGAATGGCATGATGCACAATGCATGATCGTCCTACGGTAACCTCTCAGCCCAAACCCACCATTTACACGCGACCCTAATACTAACCCTATAGGGCTTAGTACGAATAACCCCACCAAATTTTACTTTAAATCAGAAACTCATTTTTAACTTAAGAAAATTTTTTTTAACCAAAATAGTCGTACTCGTACCACCCCCAGTGCGTTTCGGCTCTGATACCAGCTGTGACGGAACCGCCAAATTAAAACTCTAATTAAGCGTAATGTCCGTCATTTGAACACATCGGGCTCATTAGCTTAACGGCTTAATTTGACGATCCTTTCTCAACCCGCGGCCCGATCGAAACAACACCGGTAGTCCCACGCGAAGGTGGGCGCAGATGGTACAAGCACAACATAATACTTGAAATTACAAACACTATAGGGGGACAAAACGTTAGGTTTTACAACCGAGTTCAAATATACACATAATTTACAAAAGTTGCATAATTTACAAGCTTTACATCCGAGGTACTGAAATTCAAATAGTCTAGATCCTATAACTACTCTAGCCTTCAAAAGCCCTGACTAACCATGACCGGTCAGACCGGCCCGCACATCAACAGAAAGGCTGAACACTCCGCCCTCAAGTGTGCAACCCGACCAACCCCTATCCTAAAGGTCTCGCTCCACGACCTGCCACCCCTCTGCATCCCGGCGAATGAACTTGACGCAACAGGGGCAGAAGTCGACATCCTGGGGTCCTGAAATAATAATGGTGGCAACAAATCATGAGTATTCTAATACTCAGCAAGGCTTACCCGACCAGTGGGTATAACTTAGCCCACATATCTAGACATGCACGGCCTTTGGCTGGTGGTTTGTTTTGCAGAAAAAGCAACTAGAGGTGTATCCTTACTTCCCATGTTTTAGCCCCAGATTTTAGATAGATAGACTCTTACTAATGTTTGCCTATCTAAACACCCAAGTTGGGGCATACAAAATTAAGATTTCATAATAGTATCCATTTTTATGTTTCTAATATTCTATCTCATTTGCTACGGTGTGACAAAGAGATCAAGGCCCTCATAACCGCGAGACACGGCGAATCGATCCGATTTAACCTTGCAAGGTGGACCTAACCAACACGGCACGTATTTGCCCCGTCGGACTATACACGCCAACCATTCCCCTCCCCGCCTCGAACTACAGAACCACCCCACCTTCATATAGTCAGCCGAGCTCAACGTGAGACCACCAAAAGTAAACATATGCATCCCATTTCTCCGCGACTACTCGACTCGCCCTACGGGGTGGTGATGCAGTTCTGTACTTTCGAAGCGAGGCAGTACTAGGCTTACCGGTTTCGACTACCTCCTACTCCCGGCATGCGGTTAGTACAATTCAATCCCTGATCAGCACTGCCACAACGACCGGTCCTTAATCGACACGGACGGGGCTAAGACACCCAGGAACCCTGTCCTGTTGCCATCTAACATCATCATCCCCGCCCGGTCTCACATTTCCATATCCATTCCATTCCAAGTCAAATACTGAAGTGCAAAGATAATAATGTATCTCGCGAGTAACCGGCAATTACTCGGCTTCTAAAGCTTTCCTATATCTCGCGAGTGACAAGAGTCACTCGACTTCTATCGCGACTATTAAGCATAACACTTCTATCGTCCTATACATACTAGTATAACTCAGGGAATCCTAGGGGATCATGCAACTAAGGTTCCAAATAATACCAACACCTAATGCACAAGTAATAGAACATATACATAGGCGTCATAATTTAAAATAGAAGGATGTGCACCGGGGCTTGCCTTGCGCCTGCTGCTCAACACTAGGGTGAGTGGGGCCTTGGGCCGACTCCCCACGATCCTCCTGCCGCGGGGCTTGCCCCTGGGGCTCCTGTGGCTCCGCAACCACTGCGTATACGGCTCCCTCGGCGGCAGCGTCTACACGTATGCAATGACATGAGAATGCATGCAAATACGATATGCAACAACAACCCTTGAAATGCCCAAGTAGAAACACTACAAATCTACCCCAAATTTACCCAATTCTACACCCAACAGTTCTATTAAAACCCGGAATATCCGGATTCATACCCGGAGTATCCGGTTTCCGAAATCTGGAGTTTCCGGGCCTATACCCGGAGTTTCGCCCGGAGTGTCCCAAACCCGGAGTATCCGGGCCTATGCCCGGAGTTTCGCCCGGAGTTTTCAAAACCCGGAGTTTCCGGGCTTGACAGCATTTTCGCCTCTCACCACCTGTTCCTGGGTACCAAGAGTTCTTCTGCTGCTACCTGCTCCGGTCGCGGGCCGCGGCGGCGGCGGGTTCTTCTGCTGCTACCTGCTCCGGTCCCTGTGCCCGCGCAGCAGGAGCCGCACCTACATCGGGTTCACGGTGAACCCGCGGCGGCGGATCCGCCAGCACAACGGCGAGATCGCCAGCGGCGCGTGGCGGACCCGCCGCGGCCGGCCCTGGGAGATGGTTCTCTGCATCCACGGCTTCCCCTCCAACGTCGCCGCGCTCCAGGTACTGCGCGACCGCCCTCCGCCCTGCTCCGGTCCCTGCTCGCGCTTGCGCCTCCTCCTGCTCCTGCATCGCAGCCTTGAACCGATCGATTGGGGGCTCGAAAGATTTCTCTTTTTTTTTTTTGCTGATTCGTGGATGCAGGTGCTCTGTTCTTGCTGATCTTTCCCGCTTGTGCAGTTCGAGTGGGCGTGGCAACATCCCATAGAATCCCTCGCCGTGCGCAAGGCCGCCGCCGAGTTCAAGTCGCTCGGCGGCATCGGCAACAAGGTCAAGCTCGCCTACACCATGCTCAACCTCCCCTCATGGGAGAAGTAAGAAAAGACACTTCCTTTATTAATTATTTCCCCATCCTTGAACTTGAACAATGAACATCCGTCTTGCCTATACATTTCCTGCTCGTTCTAGTCTGATGTGGAGTGCGGTGTTTCTGTGTGATCCATCAGCTTGAACCTGACGGTGAATTTCTTCTCCTCGAAGAACATCAAGTTCACCGCTGGCTGCCTGTCGCTGCCGACCCAGATGAAGACGGTCGTCTGCGCGATGGAGGATCTGCAGTGCAGCACCGATGGTCCCTCGTCTGAGGAGGACGACTTAAGCCAGGAGCCTCATGACCGGCAAGAGGAGGAGGATGGCTTCAGCCCTGATCCTCAGGAAAGGCAAGAGGAGGACAGCTTCAGCCATGACCCTCAAGACCAGCTAAAACTGTCTGATTGGCCTCAAGACCGGCAAGAACTGTCTGATTCGCCTCTCCAAGACGAACGCTCTGAACATTATTGGCAGCGAATGTCCACTGCTGATCAAGATGAACACTGTTGGCAGCAGCCATTCCCCGATCCAGATGGACACTCTGGACATTGTTGGCAGCAACTGCTCTCTGATCAAGATGAACACTCTGGACACTGTTGGCAGGAACCATCCTTTGATCTAGCACAGCCAATGGGTGCGCAAGCCGGGATTGTAGAACATGATGCTGGGGACTCCATTGATGAGTTTGCTCCGATGGAATGGAGCAAAATCCCTGACACAAGAAGAGAATTCAATGGACTAAGAACATCGCCTCGATGTTCCTTGAGCCTCAGCGGTGATGATTGCAAAACAGCCGTGGAAGATGAGCCAGGAGACTTATCCCCGTTGTTTATGTCCAATGCTGCTGGTTCAGATGATAGTGATGGCCATATCATAGATGGAAGTGATGTGGTAGACCTGGTTACCCCAACCCCAGTAGGCAGGCTGCGGAGAAGAGGTTGCGTCGACAGCATTTGCCCAAAGATCATTGATCTGACATCATCGCCTGTTGTCATTCAGTTGTAGCGCCGTGTTGCATTCCATTGTGCCTGATGTCATTGAGTTGTAGCGCCGTGCTGCATTCCATTGTTCTGAATTTATTGTGTAATAGTTACTCTTGTATCATCATCTGATGAATAAGTTAAAGAGTGTACGATACATAAACAAAGGGGAAAGGACATTCTTTTCGGAGACACTTACAAAAATGTTTTACTCAGCTAGACATATGAATGGAAGTATCGGACATATGTATAATTTTCTTGAAAAGGAATTGTACCAAATGTACCCACATAAATAGATTAGGGACATCCATGTGCAATTTCGTAGTATGGAGACGTGGATGAGAATGCTCCAGTTTAAGGAACAGCCGTGAAATTTACTCTTCATATCATGCTCTCATACTTTCATGTCATGTTCTCATACAGAATTGCAACAAAAGCTCACCACTCGCTGCAGAGTGGAGGAACTTCTCAAAACAAACCCCGATCAAATTAGAGCTATAAAACAAGAAAGAATAGGACTTGAACCAGGTCTCTTCAACCTGAAATTGAAGTCTTTTATGGTCAGCTGGTATGAATACATTACAGACGTAGCCCATGGTGCGATCCAAAAAGCTTTGTTCTTCTGAAGGACTTGCCCCCCTTTCTTTGTGGAACATTCCTTCCCAAGTAGAACATTTTGTTCTATAACATTCTTTTCATATATGATTTTAGCTTGGAGAACATCCACTGTCTACGACATGTTGCCAGTGGGTGCTACAACTTTGGGCCTGTGTACCATCAGGAAGCAGAGGCTGCTGTCAAGGAGTCACTTAAGGATAATCCTAACCATCCCTCCCTCGAATGGTTCTTTTGAACAGAGGCTTCTGAGACTACTGAAGATGTAGCTACAAGTATATGATTTGGCGATTGTAGTCAAATTCTAGAAAAAAAAATGGTTAAAAAAGGCCCGCCTCAGATCTCCCTTGGATTTTGAAAATACACTCATACGACGTTTGTAATTGCAAATGTCCACCCTTCCATTGCAAAGTTTACCCCACTGCACATTTGCTTTAGCTGATTCTACCCATTTTAGCCGATTGTAGCCCTTACAAGCCATGCTAGCTGAATCAAGTTTGCCCTGGTGTTTGGATTATGCTTATTCAGTATGTTGTTAAGAAGAATTCCAGTGTGACCGCTTTTCATCCGTGATTATTTTTACCCTATATGTTTGGAATATCGACATGATTGGTTGGTCGTATGACCCCCCATCCAGGCTTCCGTGGTGCAACCTTAGGCTGACTCCAACAAGCGGAGGCAAAATGGACATGCATTCCCTTCATTTGCATCGTGTACAGTAGATGCGCTCTCCACGCATTTTTTACCGTCTCCAACAGCTGACGCAGAAGGAAGCCGGCGGTCTTGGCCCTCCGGTGGAGGACCGTCCGCGCCGACGGTCCGACGGTGCGCCTCGCCCCCTCCGCCAGAGGAGAGGGAGCTCCGCCGCCGTCGCAGGAGCAGAGGGAGGCCTGCCGCGCACCTCCTCGCCCGCCGGTGCTGCTCCACGCCGCTCGCCGCCCGCTGGTGCTGGCCCCGCCCGCGCCGCCCACCGCGGAGGTGGCGCCGGAGTTGTGGAAGGGGAGGAGGTGACGGGAAGCTCGATTCGACGCCGGCGGAGCTCGATTGACCGGCGGAGGAGTCGATTCGACACCGCTGCGCTCTTCTTCGCCTCCTCCCCACCCCATCTCCACCCAAGAACGGCAGCTCAAGCTCCAGCGCCGCCGGCCACCTTCGCTTCCGGCCTCGGCCTCCTCGTCGTGCCTCCTCCTCTGTCCTCCGCCATCGGCCACCTCCCTCCGCAGCCACCGCGGGCTGGCCGAGCTCCGCGCCACCACGGGCGGGCGGGTGGCCGAGCTCCGCGCCACCGCGGCCTCTGTTTCGTCCACGCGCGCCGGCAGCGGGCCTCCCTCCCCGGCGCGGATCCGCGTCTCCTCGAGCTGATCTGGGGCGACGGGAGCGAGGCGGCGTGCGCGCGGCGGCGGCGTGCGTCAACGACGGAGCAAGGGCGCGCGCGCGCGGAGTGGTGCAAGGACACGGCGCCGCGGCGGCGAAGCAGGAGCAGGGGCGGCCAAGCTTCGGTGCCTCCTCCTCCCCGCTCGCGCGCGCCGGGGCCTCTGCGACGCGTTCCTCCCCGGCGGCGGCCATGGCGGGTGCCGGGGCCTCTGCAGCGCGTTCCTCCCCTCCTCTGTTCCCTCCGCCCGCGAGCCCCGCCGCGCCAGGAGCTCGCGGTCGCGACCTCCAGCCTCGCGAGCTGCGCCGCGTGCCGGTCCAGCAGTGCGGCCTCGGTCACGGCAGCTGCCTCCACCGGCGGAGCGGCCACTGCCGCAGCTTCCTCCGACGCGGCGGCGAGCGGGAGCAGCAGGAGGATTTGCGTAGGAGGAGAGAGGGAATCCATTTTTAGCTCACCTCTCTCCTCACGATGCAAATTGCATCCCGCGATGCCTCGTCTGTTGGAGTTCGAATCGGTGATGCACAGTGCCGCGTCGGAGGCATATATGCGTTTGCCTATGATTGTTGAAGTCAGTCTTAGGGTGATTGGTTGCCTGGTCTAGGTACTGGGCCTGGCCGTCGTGTGCAAAACGGGACCCCGAGCCTTGCTCTTGGGATGCGTAAAAAATCCTCATTTCCCCGGAGCCAGGCGAGCTCGGTGAGGCGGCGCACACACGGGCAACAAAACAGGCCCGCTGGCTGTGCATTCATGCAAACAAACATCATCTCTCGTTGGCTTGTTTGGGATGAAGCATGCAACCGAATAAACTCCTATTGCATGCAGCAACCTAGCTACTGGGGCCCTAGCTCTTTCATGCGAGCCAGGCCGCTCTCTGATGCGAGCCACACCCGCCGGAGAAGACAACCAATCCCTAATTAGTTAAAGTTGCATATGTGGCTCCATGTTGGATAAAAAATAACAAAACGATTTGACCCAAGTGTGGCGGGTTGTTTTTTTTGCAACAAAACCAAGTGGTGGATAAGAATTTCTGAATTCGTAGTACATCTTATGAGTAGAATCTCAAATCAATTGACATATTAAGCATTTTTCATAAACTTTTATTAAAAATATGGCATGACAATGACTGGATGGTATTGGAGATTTTGTCTTGTCTAGAACCGTAGATGTGCAGGCACTGAAATATGGCATGATAATAATGTGTGCCTGGCGCCTTGGCAGCAGCGTGCTTTAGAATCCTGTCATCCGCAAAAGATCCATCCTTTCCTCACCAACTGCTCACCCCTGCGGCCCTGCCCTCTTGACTCGAGGTCTTCGTCGACGTCAACCAAAGCACCTTATCTAGACGCTCTCCGCCGGCCGCCGCTGCTCCATTCCAGTCCAGGGCATCAGATAATTCAGATCCTACGCCACCGGCATCTGCTCGCAACACGGCCAGCGATCCACCGGCGAGATGGCTCCACAGGACGGCAGCTAGGCTTCAAAGTTCAAAGTAGAAGGTGCCGACAGGTATGCGCGAATCCACCAGCTTTCCCTTTGGATCTGAGCTTTCTTTTTCCACATACTACTTCAAAAGTGGAGATCCGTGCCTTACAATTGTTTTGTTACTGAACGTGCCTTCGTTCCAGACACGTGTGCCTTCGTCCGTGTCTGGCGTCCCAATGCGAAGTTGAAGGTCTTCGACAGTAGCGTTGAACTCGACGGCGACGGCGACGGCGTGGCTTCCTTGAATCGATTGGGTGAGGTAAGTCTCGGTACCAGCTTCAGTGTGACATGCTCGACGAGAAATTCAGATTTCAGAGCGCTTGCCCTTCCCCCTGTTCAGCATCTACTTCATTCAGGTCTTGTGTGTGGGTTCTGTTTCCTTCATTCAGGTCCTTTTTTTTTGGCGAGGGTTCATTCAGGTCTCTTGTGACTGCGTCGGGTATTGTCGAGTGGATACTTGATTAGATGGTCGACCATTCTTGGGTGTCTGCTTAAGCAGAACCGATACCTCCCTGCTGCAAAAGACACACAAGCAAGTGCTGCCTCCAAAAGAAGATCAGCCAAGATGGACATCGCCACTGGGGCGATGAACACCCTGCTCCCTAAGCTTGGTGAGCTGGTGGTGGGCGAATACAAGTTGCAGAAGGGTGTCAAGGGAGAGATTCAGGAACTTGAGAAGGAGCTGAGAAGCATGACCGCTGCCCTCCGCAAGGTGGCTGAGGTGCCAGTGGACCAGCTTGACGAGCTGGTCAGGATCTGGGCCCGTGATGTGAGGGAACTATCCTATGACATTGAAGATGCTGTCGACACCATCATGTTGCAGGGAATCAGGCATGAACCTACCATGCCGTTCAGCATCAAGGGATTCATTGATAGGACCATCAATTTGTTCCAGATGGCTGCGACCAACCATCAGATCCACAATGTTACCAAGGACATCATGGATCAGGTCAAGATGGTCAATGAGCGTCGTAAAAGGTACAAGATTGATGAGGTATCTAATAGGCCAATTGTGGAGACAATTGATCCTCGCCTAGAAGGTATGTACACAAGGGCAGCACAGCTGGTTGGCATTGACGGTCCAAAGAATGAGCTGGCTAAGCGACTGTTGGAACAGGAGGGCTTATCGAGAAAGCAATCAAATATAATTTCTATCGTTGGATTTGGAGGCTTGGGAAAGACAACTCTTGCCAATTCATTGTTGCAGGACCTTAAGGAACAATTTGATTGTCACTTTTTTGTCTCCATATCCTTTAGTCCTGATATAAAGAAGATTTTTAAGAATATTCTTGTCCAACTTGATGAGAATAAGTATGGCCACATAGATGAATCATGGGAAATAAAGTTGCTCATTGACAAAATTATAGAATTCCTCAAGAATAGAAGGTACAATTCTATGTTATACTGACTTTTGATTGTCACAAGTAACTCTTTTTTCCTTTTGATTAAATGACAAATTATGCACTAACAGTTTTTTCAACTTTGATGTAGTTTTCTCTAGCCTACGGTAATATTTCCTTCGTTCCAAACTACATGTCATTTTTGCATTTATAGATACATAGATTTTGCTATGTATTTAGATATACAATTTGTTTATTTAGATACATTGTTGGGGGTGCGCCTTGATAGAAGAAGTCTGGGTGTTATGTTATAACATATTCACTAGAATATGCTTGTATCGGTGTCCTAAGGTGTTAACAGTCTATTATTGTGTCTTAAGAGTCTAGTAGCATATTGTCTAGAATATGCCGTCTTGGAGTGTATATATGTATCAAGACTGCCCATTAGGCCTTGTTGAATGAAACTAGATCCATTTGAGCCAACACGCCTTAGGTTTCCAAAGGCTAAGGACCCCCTTTGTGTACAAAAGAGGCCCAAAATAGGGGTCTGGGGACCTATTTGTAAGTTTTAGGGACTCCTTTGTAAATTATGAGGACCTTGTTTAATATTCGGCCCCACCAATGGAATAAATATGAACAACCTTCTCCTTCTCCCTATAAATTGAGCCCCAGGGCTTGGGGGAGAGGACTTTTGGCAATTTGCTCTCATGCTTGTTTGAATTGCTCTCCCTCACGTTCTATCTCATCTCTCGTCTGTTCGGGGGTCCAACCCCAACATACATAGTAATGATTATGTATTTAGAAACATTGAAATAATTTATAATTTGAAATGGATGGAGTAAGTGCTTATATTTCTTTATAAGAAAAGTAAACCAAAACTATTTGAAGTTGTTCTAACAGAGGAAGCTCGCCCCTGCGCCCCATGCCACCAACAGGCACAGTGCGGTTGACACCGTGGTTGAGCTCTAACTAGGGCAGGTCGCCGCACTACTCGCATCCAACTACAATGGCCGTTCGTCACACCACGGCTTTCCCCACGCCGACAGCCGATGCTTACTCGTCCTGCACAGCACACATGGTGACGGTGCCAAGGATGAGCTCTGCCATTCCGGCCCAGCTTGGTACTGGAATCGATGGGACTTGCGTGGAATGGAGATGCATGCTAGTGCGCCCCCGTGGAAGTGGACCCGTTGGTTGTGCGCCTCGGAACTAGAGTATCTCCTAGTATATAGTACAGAGCTAGCGGTGTCTTCGAAAACGATCTCATTTTGCATGTTTTGTAGCAAATTTACATTACATTTTTAAAATTAAATATAATTTCCTTCAATTTAGGTGCTAGGACTCAAACCATCGTCTCCGAAAGTAAAGAAAAATGTTAATTCTCTTATGAGAGAAGGGGTTTGTGTGTTTTGGGCTAGGTGTATATTCACTCCCTTCGCTTGATTACCAAATAAACATGTACTTTCTCTCATTCATATTTTGCACTAAATATTAAATCTTCCACCCTTCTGAGTCTAGGATTTATTCATGCATCTTGCGGCCCCCTGCTATTTATTCCATCGCAAGTTTTTCAGTACTTTACGTGTAAGATTTATTTTGTCAATTTTTTAGTTTAGGCTTTCACATAATTACATCTTGGTTCACTAACATGCATGTGCATGCTATTACTTTAGCAGGTGCTTGTGCGTTATTGATGATTTATGGAAAGAATTGCCATGGGATACAATCAAACTTGCTTTGCAGGATGGTAATCATGGAAGCAAGATAATCATAACCACTCGCAATAAGGCTGTCGCAGAATATGTTGGTGGTGGTATTTATGAACTAAAGCCTCTTTCTACTGATAACTCGAGAGAGTTATTCTACAAACGGATATTTGAATCTGCGGATGATTGTCCTCCTGATTTGAGCAAAGTTACTGGAAAAATCTTGAAGAAATGTGGTGGCGTACCATTAGCCATTATTACTACAGCAAGCTTACTAGCTAATAAACCAAGGTGTTCAGTTGAATGGGAGAAGGTGAATAGTTCTATCCGTTCTGGATCTGAAAATAGCCACCCTATGGAAACGATGAACACGATATTAAGATTCAGTTACAATGATCTGCCTTTCCATTTGAAAACTTGCTTGTTGTCTCTGAGCAAATATCCCGAGGACCAGATGATTAGAAAGGATGTTTTGGTATGGAGCTGGATAGCAGAGGGTTTTATTACACCTTCAGGGTCAAGCTTGCAGGAGACAGGGGATGGTTACTTCAATGAGCTTATTAATAGAAGCTTGATACAGCCCGTCAACCGCAAGGATCCGTTTTATGTGCTTGGAGAGATGGAGGTGTATGCTTGCCAATTACATGACATGGTGCTTGAGCTTATTATCAAGTTGTCAGCTGAAGAAGGCTTTGTTACCGCTTCGTTGTCAGATGGTGACCAAGCAGGTGCATCTTCATTGCATCAGAGGGAGATCATCCGGCGGCTGTCCCTCCACAATAGTAGTAACACCGATGCCTCAATAAATGAAAGAAAACTGCTATCCAAAGTGAGGTCACTTTATGTCTTCGGCCATGCAGATTTGATGATGCCGTCCCTGTCAGAATTTTGCGTTCTACGTGTACTGCAGCTAGAGAATTGTTCTGGACTTGATAACAATCATCTTAAGGATATCTGCAAATTGTACCTCCTGAAGTTTCTACGGCTACAGGGTTTGAAAGTCACAGAGCTCCCCGAGAGTATTGGCAAGCTGGAGTCTCTAGAAACATTAGACATCAGAGGCGCCGATGATGAGTCAGTGATAATGTTACCGCTGTCTTTTGGTAAACTAGGAAAACTGGTCCGGCTTCATGCCGAAAGAGTGGAGCTGCCAGATGGTGTGAGTCTGGAGAATATGAAATCTCTACGAGAGCTTGTAGGCATATGCCCTACCTTGCACGCCGTGACAGAGATTGGTAAACTAGGAGGGCTAAAGGCCCTTGAGATTGCCATCAAGGAAGAACCCGAGAGCAGTACTGGCAATTGGAAGGAATTGATTGGCACGTGCCTTCAAATGTGCTCCAGTTCGTTACAAGTATTGGTGCTGAGAGTTCCACTACGTTATTTGTATTTCCAGAATTTTATGGCACATGTTCCTACTGGTCTGCGGACCTACATGTGTAGTGGCTACTTTGATGAATTCCCAAGGTGGATTGATCCGTCGTTCTCCTATCTCACAGTCTTGTCCATCAGGCTACTCAATGTGCATGTACAGCCTGAGCACCTTGATAAGCTTGCTGAGCTGCCATCCCTTCGCTTTCTTAGGATACAGGTACTAGGTTTATCACCACGGCAAGAAAAGCTCGTTATTCACAGCAGTCCATCTGCATTCCCGTGTCTAACGGATCTTCGGATTTTGTGCCAGTTGATGTTCCTTAAGTTTGAACCTGGGGCTATGCCAAAGCTTGGAAGACTCTGCCTTCGCTTTGACGCTAGAAGGACCAATGAGCATTTTCGGACTAATAACTTTGATTATGGATTCGAGAACCTCCCTTCTCTCCGACATGTCGTTATTGTGTTAAACATCCTTGCATTAAATTGGGCGGAGCACACTGAAGCCCAAGATGCTATTAGGAAGACAATTAACAATCATCCCAACCATCCTTCGCTCCATTTTTCCTATTAGTAAGAATTAAAGGTAAGAGCTGAATCATCTCTGTGCGGTATTTTGTTTTTGATTAAAACTGTTCTTTGCCACTTCAATTTTGCGCTAAGAAAGCATACTGTCGAGCCAACTGCAGATCTTTTTCTTTGTGTTACCATTGTTTAACATAGTGGAAGTTTGAAACTATTACTACATTATTAAGGTTTCATTCTAATTCTTGTTTCTTTATTTGTAGGATGGAACAGCTTATGAGATTTGTTGTTCGTAATGTACTTGTTACGGGGTTAGAGGCTAAGTGTGTTACATTTTCCATTAAATCTACTGTCACATTCATGTCAAACACAAATACTTTTATGACTATTCATTACATGTTTCCAATAATTACATCATGTACGTTTTTTTTTGTAATTGAGCATGGATTATGGGTGTGACCTATTTTGAACATTTCATCCACATACTGTATCTTAAGTTATCAAATTTGGAGGATGGAGTCTGAGTCAATCATTTTTTTGTAAGGAATTAATAATGTTCGATACATGACTACCGATTGTGATCCAATACACGTTTTTTTTTTTGGCAAAGTGATCCAATACCCGTGGCCAACGCGTTTTGAGATAGCTTGGATAATGCAAGGAACAAAATTTATCCTAGTTTGCATTTCCTAGATTCCACGACTTGGGCTGGGAGGGGTGGGCCTTTCCTGCTATGCCGGGCTACGCCTACACCTAGGGCCCGCCAATTCTATCCATCTTCTGCAAGATTTTTTTCTTCTCCATCTTTTAGTGTTTAAAATTCATGTATACAACCATAACCCTTAAATCCATCTCAAATCCTACCTTTGTTCTCTCCCCGCCGCCGCCTGCCGCGGCGCACCGCCGGCCGCCCACGGCTACAAGCCCCTACGCGCGTCCGCCCACCCTGTGCCGCGCCGTTGTGGCCGCATGCTGCGCCATCGTCCGTGCGCCAGCAGCTTGCTTTTGAGCCTTGCCATTGCCCGCAGCTAGCTTCTGCCTCGCGTGGTTGCGACTGCCAGCGCGGGCTTAGTAGATGCGCAGAGCTGCATATGCAAGCGATATCTCCGGCTCTCCGCCAGCGGTGGCTGCACGCTGCGCCGTTGCCGGAGAAGAAGCTTGCCTGCTCACCGTTCAACAATTCGAATTCAACATTTCAAAATTTCGTGTTTCTAATTTCAATATTTCATTTTAACATTTTGATCGTCAAATGTTGAACTAGTTTATAAAATGCTGAATTAAGCATATCAAAATATTGAATATGTTTGCATAAATTTATATAGAATAATTGGATCAAATAATCTTTAAAAATAGATGACTTATCTAACTTGCACAAGATATATATAGGAAGGCCCCTAGGGCCAGTCCAGTCTCCAGCGGAGACACTCACGGCACCCCTAGCTGCTGTGCACCTTGCGAAGTCGAAGTGCTCATGACGGGCTGTGAAGGGTCTTCGTGCTCTTGGCTCTGCCGCCAGTCACCTCCGCGGCGGCGCCGCTGCGAGTCGTCGGCTACACAGTCGCCATCCGCAGTGCCCCTTGCTTTGTGGTCACTGGCTTTCCTCCGTGAACACACGGCCCACTCTTGCTAGTTCGCCTGTCCAGCCCGGCGTCCCGGCCCGCATCGCCACCGCTTTCGAAGACTCCCTGACTTGCTAAAATGTAAAGTAGTATCCTTATGCTATGAAAATATAATACCCTCGAATATTATGGGAATGTAGCAGTTAAGTAGGAAAATCTGAAAATGTATTCGGCGTTTGGTTCCCCTTTCTTCAATTCATTAGTAACCCATTTGCTCTTAGGTCCAACTTATTACGGTATCTATTATATTATTAAAGGAGTGTTAAAAGAAGCCACCACGTTCACCGAGAGGGTCTACAAATTCCCACATTAATCTAAAAAAGAGAAGAATTTGCACCGTTGGATTTTATGAAGATCTAACGGTTCAAACTAACTCAAGAGTTCATATCAAATACAATTAATAAATAGCTAATTTCGGATTTAAAAAATTAAGGAAAATTAAGACATGGCAAAGAGTACATGCTGAATACTATTAGTAAATAGTTTAATTCGGAATTAAAAAAATAAGGAAATTAGGGCTTAATCAAAGAGTCCATGTTGAATACAATTACTAAATAGGAAAATTCTGAATTATCAAATTAAAAAAAATAGCATTACCACTAGATAAAAATTAATATTAGCTGAATAGCTAAATTTAAAATTAAAAGTATAAATTCTATTATATTATTAAGGGAGTGTTAAAACAAGCCACCACGTTCGTCGAGAGGGTCTAGAAATTCCTACGTTATTCTATGACTGTCCAACTGTTGTCAGTTGACTATTTTTTTAGTATGTCATATTGTTAGTACCTGTTAAAAGTTTTGCAAACGGATTATGCGTTCTGTACGATTGAAGAAGAGGGGGGCATGGGTAATACGTGAGCTTGATGGAAAAACATATATTTTAGAATTAATCTGGACTGTTAATACCTCTTTGCAAAGAGATAATGTTGACTTGAATTCCTAGCAACTACTGGTAGCTAGCAGCACGGTGGTCGCAGGCAACAGGCTGGCAGAGGGAGCCTCCGACGCGATGTGCCCCCGGTGTCGTGGCACTGCCCCGACGTGAAGGGATGTCGAAGATGGATGTACGGACGATTTCGTGATGATGATGGAGTACAGAAACGCGATGAGATGTCAAATACGATTAATAAATAGCTAATTTCGAATTTAAAAAATTAAAAAAAAAGACATGACAAAGAGTACATACCAAATACGATTAGTAAATATAGCTTAATTTGGAATTAAAAAAAATAAGAAAATTAGGAGTTAACCAAAGAGTCCATGTTGAATACAATTACTAAATAGGCAAATTCGGAATTATAAAATTAAAAAAATTAGCATTGGCACACGACAAAAAAATTATTATTAGCCAAATAGCTAAATTAAAAATTAAAAGTATAAAAAATTGGCATCAAATATGATTAATAAATAGATAAATGCAAGAACTAGAATAAAAAATTATTGTTGATGTGTGTAGTGATTATGAATCATATTAAGAAGAAAAATAGCTAAATAAATAGTATCAAATGCAATAATAAAAATCCAAGTTTGAGTTTCATGGCAAATAAAGTTAATAAATACTCCAAATTAACGAAGATCTAAATAGTATTTGTGTATAGGATTTACACCATTCGATTTAATGAAGATCTAACGATCTAAATTGGACAAAAGAGTCCATGTCCAATTTAATGAGATGCAATATTTTAAACTACCAAAAAGTGTCTGTATCCAATTAAAGTTAAATACAAGGTCCGCATGACATAAAAACTCATGTTACCATCTATGTCTCGCATTAACCTTTCTTAAAGATGCAAAAAAAAAAAAAATGGCAGCAGCATAAGCGTGACAACACGACCATAGTTGTATTGTATTGGTACTATTGAAAGAGATAATTGCTTTGAAAAATCTTTGGAACGCCCTGCACTACGACGCGACCATAGTCTTTGTCCGAGATTCCGAATCACAACTTTTTGAGTCTCAAGAACGTCCTGCAGTACATGCAGCTGCATGAAGCACACTGGATTCTACTCAAAATCATTGCCGAACTCAATCAATCCATTTCTTCTTGAGCAACCAAACGTCAAGATAGGGACGAAAAAATAATGATGATGCGCATAGTTTCACATATTGCAATCTATTGCAAGACCATTGGCACCTTATGATTGTAAGTGTGGGCCAATGAATACGCAGACGAATTAATGTGAGAGAAATATCCGTTAAAGAACCAATGCTTTCTCCAAACAAGAATTATCATCATAAATATTGTATATTCTTGACCAACTTTATTTATACAAACTAATTTGATGGTGGTCAATAAAGAATTATGATTATATGGGCATATAAATAGTTCCATACAAGTAATAATCACTGGGATAAAGGGTAAAACACCGAAACCTACAAATAAATGTGACTATTATTAGCTCAATCTAAATAGATGCATGGGAAAAATCAGGGAGTTAGTCATGTGAGGAATCAAATAGCATAGATAATTATTAACATTATTATCCCCATCTAATCTTCTATAAGTACACACTAGGCATGGAACACAAATGTGATCGATACCTCTAAAGAAGTATAGAGAAAGAGAAGAGAAAAAGATAAAGAAGCACCAAGATTGAACGGGTAAGGAAAGTCGAAAAAAGAGAATAGAAAAAGAAGGCAGGAAAAATGAGAAAATGAGGGCAAAAGAATAGGACAGAAGTGAATTTATTGGTTTAGTCTATAAATAATATCATTAGAATGAGAAAAATATTAAATTATAGCCATGTCATGTTGGACATTTGACATCTTTCATATATTCATGAAAAAATAGAAGAAGCGCGAACGGTTTTCAAAACAGTTCTATATCCATAAAAAAGCTGCTCCATCAAAGAAGCCACAACTGAAATTATTTTAGCCACAGATATAGGCCTGAAGCCCTGCTAATCTATCTCAAAGTTGATTGCCTACAGTACAAAATCAAATGATTCAAACAAATGTACGTTGTCGATGCTCCTCTTCGCTCAGAAAAAAAAAACCCTGAGGCACAATACTAAACAGGAAACTTCTCCATTAGATGCATCGGATGCGATACACACTAATCGATTTCAAACATACCGAGAAACAAAATAGAAGACAGAGAAATCAATAAAAATTGCTAGAGAAAATGAAAAATAAAGAAAAGAGTTAGAAACAACAACAAAGATATATATGGAACTATCTATCACCGAGATGACAAAACTCTAAAGTAGACCAATATATGTAGACATATGGGCTAAAAACAAATAAATTGTGCAGTAACCAAAGTGGGAAAAATAATAATAGGTTCGGTTAAATAAAAAATTTAAAACATATATGCATTAACATAGCACACATATATATAAGTTTTGCATAACATTTATTTACCAAAGCCAGCAGGAGGCCTCAACTTATTTTTTAACATAACTTTTTTTTTGTCTAATCCATGATCATTTTTATTTCGCTCCGATGATGAGTCAGGTCTAGATCTGCTAGATGCTACTTAAGTGCTCTAACAACTATACTAGATATATTTTCGCTAAATATTAATCAAAATATTGCAAGATACAAATCGAACTCTAACATCTAAATTACAGATTGTTGGCAAACATAACTATCAAATACATATAAATATATTTCATAATTATAATAAACTTTATATGAATACAATTATGTACAATTTGCTCCGTATTCAAGGTGATCCAAAATTGAATTCAATCCTCAAATTTAGATTTTGCAGGTTTAAGTACTAAAATATGCAACTATAATATAGAATAAAGCAACATAAAAAGTGATGATTGATATGAACTCATGTGCATAGAAAGCTGCAAGTAGTATAATATTCAACAAGAGCAAACGAGAGGTAAATAAATTACAAAATACATCTCTTCTATCAATGTAAATATTTTTAAAGAATTAAATAAAAAACTAGCTACCTGCGCTATTAGCGCGGGCCACCTTGCTAGTTACCTATATATAGTCGTATACCTGCGAGCTGTGATATCAACGACAAGGAGGGTCAGTACAGTAGTAGAGCCCACAGCCAAACAATGTGTGTCTTGACCCAAACTTAGTCTACTAGATTAGCACTACTAGAAAACACAGGAGTTCGCCGTGTGCCACGCTAATCGCTGTTTGCAAATTCACAGGCACACGGTGAAAGAAGACTTCGCCATGCGCCACACGTAAAGCATAGGGCGAAATCATGGCACATGGCGAAAGGTGCCTTTGCCGTGTGCCTAGCCTGAGACACGGCAAACTCTCACCTTTGCTATGTGCCAACGGACGGCACACGGCAAAGCAGGGGCGGGCCCAGGGCCCGGCGACCCTGGGCACGTGCCTGGGCTCCTGTCGCCATACCTGAGTTGCGGCAAGAGTTAGTGTGCACATCACATGTGTTAGTTGCATGCATATATGTGTTCTTTTGCTTGCACGTATACAAGCTTGTTCGTGCATGTAAACTTGGCCTACGCTCCGCTCGGTTTCTGGGTCCGCCACTGCGGCAAAGCCTGCGCCACGGGCGCTGTCCACCCGCGACACTCACGGATGCTCGACGCCGTCCACTTTGTTGTGTGCCGTGGATCTGGCGCACGATGAATGTGGTTGTTTGCCGTGTGTTGTAGATCGGGCACACGACGAACTCGGGGGCTTAGCCGTTAAAACCCTGGCCTCGGACACACTCACACCACCACCACTCCACATGCACACCGCCGCCACCGTCTGCCGCCTCCCGCCCCAGCCCTGTGCCTTGCCCTCTGCCGGTGCAGGCCCCCCGCCGCCCCTAGCCTGCGCCATGCCCACCGCTGCTGCGCGCCGCGCCTGCCCAACTGCCGCCGCACGCCGTGCTTGCCTAACCGCCCATGCACGCCGGGCCGAGGAGGAGGAGGAGGGGACCGAGGAGGCGCCGCCACCCCAAGCTGAGCCGCGAACGTACGCCGCACCGCCACCATCGTTGACTTCACCCGCACCCAGTCGCCTCCCCACGCCGCACCGCCACCCCAAGCCGAGCCGCGACCGTACGCCGGCCTCACGTCGTTGCCTCCACCCACTCCGCGACGCCACCCCATGCCGTGCCAGCACCCCACGCCGCCACCCTAGCCCTAGGTGACCAACTGATGACGCATTTCACACGTGAAAACCTCATAATCTTTGACGATCATGAGGTCAACTCCCATAGTCATACTTCTGTAGGCCACTTAATACTTGTCAAGTATCCTCCTTGTCCTCTGACGCCTCCAGATGTCCCCTATTACAGCGATCGCACAGTGCTACAAAACACAATACGGAACCAGACTGAGGTAGATGTTCCGCTACTGAATATCTCACATTTCCTTCATGATTACGTGGTGCTAGCCCGATCAACCGAGCAAGCCAATCAAATCTTGAGTGTACCATTCATCCAAGTTGAGAACCATTTGCTTGCGATCATATCATGGACGCCCGATTATGGTGCCTCTACATTACCCTTGGATAACATTATACCACCCCCTTCCCTGACACCAGCTATACGCCCACGGTCACTAAGTAATTGTGAAGCACTCAGGCTTGTCATATCTGAAATGTCACCGCATCTTGCACTGCAGTCCAACATGATAATGCCTAGAATCTTCACGAACATATGTCAGATTCGTTCAGATTCGCGACGTCCTTGTGAATGTAAGTGATTACTCAATCAGGGCGAGGACATATGCTGCAGCGGAAGCTATACCTAGGGGGTTATATATAGGCATCTGCCGACGTGAGACGAATGGTGCGCCCTTCCTGAACATATGGCCACTTTGGATTCGTGTAGAAATACTTCCACCGGGTGGTCCACTTGCAATCCATCTCCACAGGAATGGTAACTACAATTACAATAGAACGCACCTCTGTTAATGTTACACTGTTACTATTCCCTCTAACAATTGCCACTCTTACCGCAGATCAGCGCAATTGTTGAATCCAATACACATTGTACCCGCAGCCTAGGTGCGGGACCTTCTGGACAAGGAGGTGCACATGGAGCACGTTGTCTGCAAATATGTATGGTTCAACCTATCTATACATTGCCCCTGACTACATACTTGAGCAAAAACACAATCCATAAATTACACTACCTCATGCGGATCTGTCGGTGTCCGGACCTTGCGGTCTAGCACCAACTAGTAATAATGCTGCGTGTCCCGATATCTAGATGGTTGATGCAAGAAAAGACACAGTGACACCAGATTTATCTTGGTTCCGGCCAATCGAGGCCGTACGTCCAGCAGAGGGGGGATACTGTATTATCTTGCACCGGGGTGCTGGTAGTAGGGAGTACAAGCTTGAACGAGAGAGGGAGAGAAGCTCCCAAGTCCTTGAGGGTGGTGTTGCTGATTGAGGCAAGTGCCAATATCGAGTGAAGTGAGTGCGAGAGTTCCTCTGTGTGTGTTGCTGTGTGTCTACGTGCGTGAACTTGTCTCTGTCGGTGTGCTCCTCCCCCCTTTTATAGGCTCAAGGTGGGACGAGTTACATGCGTGGGTGATCAGTGATGTCGTCTCCTTCCCCCGAATTGGGGAAGAGCAGTGGGCGGTCCCTGCCACCGAACAGTGTGGAGCATGGAGCCGAGCATGTTCGCAGTCCTTGAAAGTCCATTGGCCGTGCCCGGAGCGTGTCCTTGTCCTGTGGCGCCAGTCGGCGGTGTGGCGATAACTGTGGAGATGCGTAGTGCTCTGTGTTGACGAGGCAGAGCGTCGTGGGTGCCGTCCGAGGGTGGCTTTACCCCGGTCAAAGGTCGTACCACGTTCGAGGGTGGCTGCCTATGCCTGCCGAGGGTCCTGCAGAGGAGAAAGTACGAGGGGTAGGCGGCACAGTGGTGGTGATGGTGTCAGACTTGTCCGCGCAGTGTTCCGCAGAGCCACTCCGCGTCGGGAATTGAGGTACAGTGGTTGGAGTAGGCGGACGAGATGCCGGTCACGTCTGCTGTGCGGCGTGGTGGCCGACGCCAGCTGACGCCGTCTGACTCCCTTCCCATGCCGCAGAGTGGTTGGTCAATAAATGCGCCTGTCCCGTCGAGCGGTTGAGCTGCAGCTCTAGTCTGCCGAGAGGGGTCTCGAGCGAGGCGGAGTTTTCCCCCGTGCCGAGGCCCCGCTGAGGGCTCGGCTGAGGGGGCCTCGAGCGAGGCAGAGATTGCCTGCGCTTCGAGGGGCCTTGGCGGGGAGCCCTCGAGCGAGGCGGAGTTGACCCCTCGGCTGGTGAGGCCTCAGAAGGGTCGTACCGTGGTGCTGGGCCATGGGCCGAGTGCGTACTTGGGCTTCTCGCACCTTAAGAGGGTTTGGGCCAAGCATTTGGTTGTGTTGCGCGTTATTTGGGGGTGTTTCAATCTCTAGTTAGGGTGCCCATAATTATGGTGCCCGACATGATCCTCATGCAGGTTACTTGATTGAAGCAATCACAGATTCAGAAGAAGAAGAATCGCCTGGAGACGAACGGGGAACAGGTTCCACCGTTGTAGAGGAAACACCACTGGGCACACCACCGGATGCCACCCAACATGTTTCCACAGAAGGGTACGTTTGTTTGAACTACAATTCTTATGTATACAACTATGTAACTAAAACAAAAAACTTGTCCAGCGGTCTGTTTGCTAACACAACTGCTTTACAGCCGGGAAGAATAATAATTCTAAAGATGAGGAGACACTGAAAGCGACAAGCACTTAAGAAAGCTGTGCCTGATGCCACAACTACGTGCTCATCCTCAGTCTTGCCCATGGATCCTAAATGCGCAACGCCGGCGTACCGATCCCTTCAGCCCATGGATCCTCATACTTGTGAATTAGCGGCTTTGTGTTGTGATGCTATTATGTTTGTTGTGATATATATAATGCATGTGATGTTTTATATAATGTTTTATATATAATGCATGTGATGTTAGTTGTGATATATGTTGGAGTGAGTCCATTATACATAAAAAAAACAAAAAAATGGTTTTTTTTGAGTCACTTTGCTGTGTGCCGGGACCATGTCACACGGCAAAGTGACCCTATGGCCAGCCTGGAAAAGTACTTTTGCCGTGTGCCAAGTCTTTGGCACACGGCGAAGCGTAGGTGTTTGCCGTGTGCCATGGCGTTGGCACACGGCGAACTTCCTCCAACACCGTCAGTTGAAGGCCATGCCATTTGTTCACTTTTTGTTTTTAGTGTGCTTGGGAAAACACATGGTGAAGATTTTTGCTGTGTGCCCAAGAAATGGCACACGGCAAACTCGGCGTTCACCGTCCCCGTGGCTGCCGTCTACGGTTTGCCGGTGGCCACCGTCAGCGAAGACTTCGCCGTGTGCCAAAGACACACGGGCACACAACGATGTCTTGATTCCCCGTAGTGTAGATTGATGGGTGAGAGTTATCTCCGCCTTAACTTATTACATCATCCTAGCAGATCTCCATTCCCTACTCAGCTATTATATGCAACCGTTTGTGCAACAATAGTGTTCCAGACTTCCAGTAGATCTCTTTTTTTTTTCTTTTTCCAATAATTATTGTGATAAATTAATAAGATAAAATTAGCTACCGGATACCGTTTAATGACTTTTGCTCTAGACCATAAGAAAACTTGATTTTGCTACATGATCTAAATCTGTTTTTATATTTATTTTCCTATAGCTGTTGGATGCTGGACCTATTATTAATTTGATTTTAGTGAGAAGCAACTCAAATGGACTATACTACCCCCACTTAATTCTGAGAACCAGCTGAGCCATTTGCATCCGCAAGAAACAGGTCACGTTCTGATTAGAGAAGGCACGTCTCACGAACTCCCCGTGGCTACTTGCGTCAACTCCCTTCTGGCGGAGGCCCCTTCTCGCAAGCCGCTCACTGCGGCGCCTGCTCCCCGCGGCACGCGATGTCCATTCGAAGCTGCCGCGCAGCACGCTCGACCCCGGCGGCGGGTTCCGCTAGCGCTTCAGGCCGTCGCCAGCTAGGCTCGGTCCGGGCAGCAAGGGCCACTCCATGATTGGCAGGGCTCGATTCCCAGCGGGGGAACCGTAGAGAAAATGAAAGAAGGCTAAACAAACATATCTGTTTTTAAGAATTTGACAATTTTATTGGAGGCTTCTTCACGTGAAGCCACCTAATATCTTAGGTGGACGTTCTATAAAAATAAAGAAATTCTAAAAAATTTCACAAAAATAAAAAATATCCAGCCATCAATCAGACAATTCTAATCTAATAGTCATTGGATCTGTTATTTTTCCTAATAAATTATCCACCTATGCCATTATAAAATAGATTAAAGTAACTCCCTAAACATGTACCTAAATTACCCACGTCTACCATTATAAAAAATAAAGTAACTCTCTAATCTTTGTGTAAATTACCCACCTATGCAATTATAAAAACAATACAAATAACCCTCTAAGTTTGCATATAATTATTCAATTAATTTTTATTAAAAATTAAAGTAACCCTTAAATCTGAATCTAAATTATAATATATTATAACAAAATATAAAAGTACAACAATATAAAATTCTAAATTACTATTGCTATCATTATTATTATATTTTTTATGTTATTGTTTATACAAAAATACTACCCACAATATGTGTCACCGTACCATGTATTCATGTACGATGAAAGAGACAAGCATAACTATTCTCAAACAAATGGTTCAATTAAATATATCAAACATACATGATGTGTGATGCAAAATGAAATTTATTGTAACTAGATAATGATAAATGTATTTTATAGTATGTGTTAGAATATTTAATAGATGAAAGAGGATATGAGATAGATAATTATTAGTCATAAGCCTTATTTTTATATTGATTCTAATTAGCCCGTGCGGGAGCACGGATTTATAGGCTAGTTTACCCCAATTCACTAAATCTGTATTAATTATCTATTGGACGCTGGACCTATTATTAATTTGATTTTAGTGAGAAGCTACTCAAATGGACTAAACTACCCCACTTACTTCTGAGAACCAGCAGAGCCATTTGCATCCGCAAGAAACAGGTCACGTTCGCCAAAAAAAAGAAGGTCGCGTTCTGATTAGAAAAGGCACATCTCACGAACTCCCCGTGGCTACTTGTGTCAACTCCCTTCTGCCGGAGGCCCCTTCTCGCACGCCGCTCATTGTGGCGCCTGCTCGCCGCGGCACGCGATGTCCATTCGAAGCTGCCGCGCAGCACGCTCGACCCCGGCGGCGGGTTCCGCTAGCGCTTCAGGCCGTCGCGAGCTAGGCTAGCTTGGTCCCGGCAGCAAGGGCCACTCCATGACTGGCAGCGCTCGATTCCGGTGGCCAGCCGTGGAAGTGGAACCGGAGAGAAAATGAAAGAAGGCTAAACAAACATATATGTGGTTCAAGAATTTGACAATTTACCCTAATTCACTAAATCTGTAGTAATTAGTTGTTGGATGCTGGACCTATTATTAATTTGATTTTAGTAAGAAGCTACTCAAATGGACTAAACTACCCCACTTAATTCTGAGAACCAGCTGAGCCATTTGCATCCGCAGGAAACTGTCATGACTGGATAGTCAAGCCAACAGTGAAGGCGTCAAGTATAGAGTACGTGACTGGGTGATTAGTCTGACCAGTGGGTCCCATTTGCAATGTAAGCCTTGAGGCATATGTGTGGTGTGGTGGACACCGGAAACAGCATGGTAAATCTGAAAACTGAAATAGAACTCTGTTCTTCCATGGCCAGGGTCCTCGCCCTGCCTCGAACCCTATCCAATCTGTGATTTGCTTGTTGATTCTCACGTTACTGGATCTCCAGTAGCCACGGGTGCTACAAGTGGCATCAGATTCCGCGATTCTCGGCGCGCCACCACCCGATTCGTCGCCACGATCCCGCTATCGGCCGGATTCGCATCCAAGGCGATCCGACTGCTCCGCCAGTTTCTGTCCAGATTCCAGCGTCCACGCCCCGCCTTCGACTTCCAGTCGCCGGCGGCCACTGCCACTCGCCGGTTAGCCGCTCCGGCGTCGCCGTCCACAAATTTTCGCCGCGCCGCTTAGGTTAGTTGCGGGATTGGGTTCCTCGATCTCGGAATCCCTGCGACGATTGGGTACTATAGGATCTACATCACGGGCGCGGTGTCGAGCAATTCGGCACAAGTTCGTCGGCTCCGATGTCAGATTACTGCATCCCATCGGTTCAGCGACGCTTCTCGGGCCTCTTGAGGTAATATCAAATCGAGTTATCATTGCTTTACTTCCGGTGTAATCAACACGGTGCCGCCTATGCCCTCTGCGCAGACCCAGATTTTCATCACCCGGTGCCGCCTATGCCCTCCGCGCAGACCCAGATTCTCCTCACCCAGACGGAGGAGCGTGCATGAGTAGAGGATGAGAATTGGGAGAGTGTGATGGAAAGCCTAGATTTGTTGTTTGCCAAGGTTGGTGCTGTTGAAGATCGTCAAGAGAAGATGGAGGGCAAGTTAGAACAAATGTTGCTCGACCAACAAACATTAGCCAAGCAGATAGAAGCCACTGGCAATGCAGTTGCCCAGTTAACCCTCAATCAGATGAGAACTCAGCAGGAATGACCACCAAGCCCGCAATCCAGTGATAGCAATGAGGATGTGGGATTCCAACAACACCATCAGCATGCTCCTACAGGTGCAAGTTCAGGTCGTGCAGGAATGCCACCACATCGAGCTCCTCACAGGGACAGGGGAGGTTACATGGACAAAGGGCATCCTAAGACTTTTGTGCCTAAGATGCAGTTTCCTACTTTTGTTGCTGACAATCCATGCATTTGGAAGGATAAATGTGAGGATTACTTCAAGATCTTTGATTTACCAAAGACTATGTGGCCCAATATTGCATCTATGCATATGGATGACAAGGCAGCAAAGTGGCTTAAGGTGTATAAGCTGAAACATGGTTTAGAAGATTGGGCAACTTTCATTGCTGCAATAGAACAAAAGTTTTGCACCAATGATTATTGGGAATCCTTGACACAACTCTTGGAACTCCAACAACTGACTACAGTGGATCAGTATATTTCCACCTTTGAAGACCTCCAGTATCAACTAACTATGCACAACAGTGAGCTGTGTGAATTGTTCTTTGTTACACAGTTTTTAAGAGGGTTGAAGCCATAAATAGGGAATGTGGTGCAATCTCAAATACCTGATACACTAGAAAGAGCCATGTTACTGGCTAGAATCCAACAGCAAGTGCTAGAGAATAGCAAAGCCAAGTGGACAAAACCAGGAACCAGCTACAAAACAACTGTTCCATCTCTCAAGAATGATTCCAAAGGCAATGGGCAACTCAGTCCTTTGTGGAAAGAAAGACAAACTAGATACTACTTAAAAGCCAATGGGCTCTGTTTCTACTGTAGAGAGCCATTTGATGCTAACCACCTTAAATCTTGCACAAAAAGGCCACAACAGCAAGTGAATGCACTGGCACTTAATGGGTTGGATGCAGTGTTGACAGATGAAGTGCTTCAACAATTAGAGGTAGAGGACAATCTATCTTCTAACTTCTGCCAACTATCCCTTAATGCTCTAGCTGGTATTGCACAAGGAGAGGCACTAGTAGTGAGAGCACTCCTGCAGAACAAAGTCATGTTGATTTTAGTGGATAGTGGTAGTTCTCACAGTTTCATCAGCAAGTCATTGGTGCAAGTCTGAAAATACCAACAGTACCTATGTCACCACAGCAAGTTAGGTTGGCAAATGGTGACATCTTGATCACAGATCAGTGGGTTCCTCAGTTAGCATGGTAGTGTGAGGATTACACTGTGTGTACTGACATGAAAGTGCTTGACATGCCTGCATATGATGCAATCCTTGGATATGACTGGCTGAAAGCTAATATTCCCATGCAATATAACTGGGCTGACAAGACTCTGGAGTTTCACCATAAAGGCCAGCATTTGCTCTTGCAGGGAGTACAACCCAATGTGTCCACAATACTAGAGGTATCTGTCACTCAGCTGAACAAGTGGGTTCAAGGAAATGATTTATGGGCCATAGCAGTGGTAGAGAGTGTTCCTCAAGAAGGGCTTACACAACATTCTGCAAAAATACAACAGTTGCTACAACAATATCAGGATGTGTTCACTGAACCACAACAACTACGTCCACACAGATTCTATGACCATCAGATTCCCCTCATTCCTGGGTCAGTTCCTGTAAATTCTAGACCATATAAATATTCCCCACACCATAAGGATGAAATTGAGAAGCAAGTCAAACAGTTGTTGGCTGCAGGGTTCATTACTCCAAGTTGTAGCCCGTTTGCCAACCCTGTGTTACTAGTCCTAAAGAAAGATGGATCTTGGAGATTTTGTGTAGATTATAGAAAGTTGAATGACATAACAGTAAAGAACAGATTTTCTATGCCATTGATTGATGAGATCTTGGATGAGCTAGCTAGCACCAAATTCTTCACCAAATTAGACATGAGGTCAGGCTACCATCAAGTTAGGATGAAACCAGAAGATGAATTCAAAACAGCCTTCAAAACACATCAGGGGCACTATCAATTTAGGGTAATGCCTTTTGGATTAAGCAATGCACCAGCAACTTTCCAATGCATTATAAATGAAGTTTTGGCTCCCTTATTGAGAAAGTTTGTTATGGTATTCCTGGATGACATTTTGATCTACAGCCCTGACCTGAAAACTCATCTCCATCATCTTTCCTTGGTATTGGACAAGCAAAGAGAACATCACTTATACATGAAGCCTATTAAGTGTTCCTTTGCTCAGACTACATTAGAGTACTTGGGACACATTATATCTGATCAAGGGGTATCCACTGATCCCACTAATATAGAGGCAATGCTCAAATGGACAACACCGACTACGGTCACTGCATTAAGAGGATTTCTAGGTTTGACTGGGTACTATAGGAAGTTTGTTCCTCACTATGGATTAATAGCTCAACCCCTCACGCAACTCTTGCGAAAGAAGCAGTTTCTCAGGTCTGAGGCAGCACAACAAGCTTTTGACAAGCTCAAACATGCCATGTCCCATACTCCAGTGCTTGCCCTACCTGACTTCAAGGAGCAATTTGTAGTAGAGACAGATGCTTCAGATATTGGCATTGGAGCAGTATTCATGCAAAAGGTCAACCAGTAGCCTATCTGAGCAAAGCATTAGCTCAACACCACAAGCATCTTTTCATCTATGAGAAATAATTTTTTGCACTGATAATGGCAGTGGATAAATGGAGGCAATACTTACAGCATCAACAGTTTGTAATCAGGACAGACCAGAAAAGCCTAACTTACCTCACAGAGCAAAATCTACACTCTGACATGCAAAGGAGGGCAATGCATAGACTGATGGGACTCCAATTTTAGGTGGTTTACAGAAAAGGCAAAGAAAATGTAGCAGCTAATGCTCTATCACGAGTGGGTCACCTGTTGGCAATCCAAGCAGTGTCTTCTGTTCAACCATTGTGGGTCCAAGAATTACTGAATTCGTACACCACTGATCCTCGAGCACAGCAGTTGTTAGCACAACTAGCTATTCACAGTCCTGATGAACATGGCTACAGCCTAGACAAGGGTCTGATCAAATTCAAGAACAAGATATGGGTAGCCCAAAATTCTGCATTACAGATCAAACTCATTACTGCTTTCCATTCTAGTGCCATAGGGGGTCATTCTGGGATTCAGGCTACACATCAAAGGATACACAGACTATTTCATTGGAAAGGGCTCAAATTAGCAGTTGAAGATTTTGTGAAGCAGTGTCAAATTTGTCAACTGGCCAAACACATGAACACACACCCTGCTGGTCTATTGCAACCACTGCCAATTCCAGAAGGAGCATGGCAGGATTTATCTATGGACTTCATAGAAGGATTGCCAAAATCTGAAGGGTATGATGTCATTCTGGTCATAGTGGATCGATTTACTAAATATGCTCACTTTATACCTATTAAGCATCCTTTCACAGCACCTACAATAGCTAGAGCAGTGTTTGACAATGTGGTTAAGTTGCATGGTTTACCAAAAACTATAGTTTCTGATAGAGATAAGATTTTCACAAGTGCATTCTGGAAAGAACTGTTTGCTCTATTGGGGACATGTCTCATTTTCAGTTCAGCTTACCACCCACAAACGGATGGACAGACTGAGAGAGTTAATCAGTGTCTAGAAATGTACTTAAGATGTGTGGTATATGACACTCCAAGGAAATGGAAGTCCCTGTTGGCACAAGCAGAGTTTTGGTACAATTCTTCTTTCCACTCCTCATTAGGGTGCTCTCCATTCCATGCATTGTATGGCTATGACCCCAGCTTTGGTGCTATACCAGCAATGGCCACAACAACAACTAGCACAGTGGCACAAACAATTCAAGAACTGAAGAACCAGAACATGTGGCTAAAGGAACACTTGTCAAAAGCACAAAACAAAATGAAACTGACGGCTGATAAGCAGAGGATGGACAGAGAATTTCATGAAGGGAAGCAAGTTCTGTTGAAGCTGCAACCTTATGCTCAATCCTCCTTGGTCAACAGACCATACCCAAAGTTAGCCTTTAAATACTTTGGGCCCTTCATAGTGCTGGAATGCATTGGGCGTCTGGCTTACCGCTTGGATTTACCAGACCATAGTCAGATACATCCAGTGTTCCATGTTTCACAATTGAAACCTTTTTTTGCCTAACTATACTCCTGTGTTTTCTGAATTACCCAAAGTTGCAGACCTCGATGCCCAGAATCTTCAGCCAGAGGCGGTGTTGGATCGTAGACTGGTCAAGAAGGGAGGGAAAGCTGTCCCTCAGGCCCTGATCAAGTCGAGTACGCTACCACCAACTATGGATACCTAGGAAGACTGGTATGCTGGTATGTACTATAGAGTCGGTTCCCTGGAGCTCTTGCTGGAGGACCAGCGTCAAGCCAATAGTGAAGGCATCAAGTATAGAGTACGTGTCTGGGTGATTAGTCTGACCAGTAGGTCCCCGTTTGCAGTGTAAGCCTTGAGGCATATATGTGTGGTGTGGTGGACACTAGAAACAGGATGGTAAATCTAAAAATTGAAATAGAACTATGTTCTTCGGTGGCCAGTGTGACACTTTAGGTGTCTAGCTATTAGAACATAGAATACTATGAGAATTTTGTGTGTTTATCCTTGTTTGATAGTTAAAAAATTTCAGTGCAAAGCAGGGGTATATTTGTAATTATACAAAATTATTAGTCCCTTTTTGCAAAAAGTTTTAATTTAGGGAGTATTTTCAAATTTGTGAAGGGCTTTCTTACAAATGTGCTAGTAATCATTACTTGGCAGCTTTATTGCAATTAAGTCCAAAAATTGAGTGAATTTGCTATCAAAAAGTACTTTTCCTTTATTAAATAAAGTTCACTTGAACTTTTGAAAATATTTCAAAATCTTTTGATCTAGTGAAAATTTGCACAACATGAAAGTTGTAGATCTTGAAAAACTGAACAACTTTCATTTTGGCCACTTTTTCATTTGAATCCTAGATCAATGGCAAATTTTAGTTTACAATGAAGCCCCTGAAGTTTCACAATTTCCACTTTAGCCCCTGGAACCCTTCTTCAACCTCCCACCTCACCGGAGCTGCGCAGGCCGCCGCCGCCGCGGGTTTTCCCCGCCCACCGGCCGCCCGCGCCGCCGTTGGAGTGCCACCAGGCCTCCTGGGGTTCTCCCTGACCCCACCAACCCCTCGCTGGCACCCTCTCCGTTCTCCACGCCGCACCGCAACTCGCCACCGCCGCATTCCAATTCCGGCGAGCTCGAGCGCCGCCGAAACCGCTTCCCCGGGCCACCTCGCCGCCTCCACGTGTCGAGCGCATGCTCTGCCACCCCGAACCACCTTTGCTGGCTTGGTCGCCTTGCGCCACGCCGCCCCGAGCGCTCCCCTGCATCGCCACCTCATCGGCTCCCGCAAAACAATGCCGCAGCCGCTTGTTTCACCCCTTTTCCCAGACGAGCTCATCCCCAAAGTCCCTCTCGCGCTTATCCTTCTCCCTGCGGACTATAAAAGGCCCGACCGGGCTTCTTTGCCGGCGTACAACACCGCCGCCCTTCCTTCCCACCTCCAGCGAGCCCTGCCACCGTCGATCTGCCGCCACAAACTCACCCCGGCCGCCCTGACTTCCTTGATAGCTTCGCCGTGATCCAGTGAAGCTCACCAGCCCCTCAATCCCACCCATCCCTCACCGGAGCACTGCCATCGCCGTTCACCTCAGCCGCTGTGCCCTGCTCCCCGTCGACGAGCCTCCTCCGGCTGTCCTGCATCCCACCAAAGCTCACCAACAGGTGTGCCATGACCTGTTCATGCTCCCTGGCCCCTTGGCCCTCGCCGCCGGCGATCCCCCTCGCCGGAATCGGCCGGTCAAGCCGCCTCCTCCCCTTTGACCCTGGCCAAGGACCCGATTGCAAGGATTGCAATCTTTCCTGGGGTCTTTTCTGCAAAAAGATATTTCCCCTTTTGATCTTTTTCAAGTGAACTTTAAAGAATCCTAGTAAAATGTAGAAAAATCAGAAAAATGTCAAATTAATTTTGTTTTATTTCGTGTAATTAGCTCTACAAATTTGATGTTGTGAAGTTTAGCTGTAATTTTGTGTAGTTAATTCTAAAAATAGGATTAGTTAATAGACCTTTTTATTTGTATCTAATGTTCAAAAATTATTTTGCTTGTGAGCTTTTGAACATATGCTCTTTAGAATATGTCAAGCTTTACAAAATTTTTCTAAACCCATTAGTGGACTTTAATTTATACTTTTAACATTTTCTTTCTCTATGTATTGTTTGTGTTTTAAGAAATTAATTAAATCTTCCATTTATTGAAATAAAAACCTCTTTTCCATGTTATTTTATGGAGTCTATTGTAATTACTTCTACTCTATAAACAATTGCCCAGTAAAGAAAAATTTTAAGTTTAGACTTAAATGTTTACTTTATTGGTTTACAATCTTATAGTGAAGGAATGCTATACTCAAGCACCTCACTATATTTCCAACTTTTGCATTCCATATAGAAGTCACCCCGTTAGCAGACGGAACCTACGAGCTTATTCAGGAACCAGATGGGGATATTTCTGAAGCCCAAGTCGACACTATAGAGTTAACTGAAGCCCCGAACTTTGATTCGGAAGAGCCAAAGCCCACTGACTTTATTGACACTACTGAAGGCAAGTCCCGATACATAATCCTATTATTTCAAATTATGCAACTTATTGTTATTATTTACTTGTGCATATAAGTTATTGGAGTCAAATGAAAACCTTAGATGCATACTTCTAGGTACCCATTGATTGGACACTAGAACTGAGTCCGGAATAGATGCTATGCTAATAGGACCGGTAAAAGTTGAGTGATTGTCTGTCACTCGCGAGCTTTATAGGAGTTGATTGTTTACATTCTTGCAATCACTATAAGGATCATGGATGGATTTGGTTATGAGATTCATGTTGAAATCTGTCTGTGTCGATAAATTTGATAAGGTCGCAGTGTGTGGTAGCGGTGGTTAAGTGTTTGAAAATACTAGCCACATGACGTAAATATGGTACGCAGTAAGCCTAGTAACTGATCGGCACGGCAAGTGGACATACCTCCCACTCTCTCGTAGAGATAGGAAGTTAAATTTATGTTGCAATACTACGGGTACAGAGATGTGGTTGTTCTCTGTAGTTGGAGAGAGTGGCACTGATCCACGAACTGGAATGAGAAGCCAACAGTTGCTTGGGAATGACTCGACAGTACTACAAGCGTGTGTGTGAGGTTTACCCTTGCAAGGTTGAAAACTTCGATTCAGAATCGTCCGTTTCTCGCGGATATATTGAGACTACTTGATCCCTTTGCCATGTTTGTATAGATAGGCGCTTACATAGACTGGTTAATCCAACTAGAATCTGAAAGCTAAAACTTAAAATTAAGGATCTACTCTTTGTTACTTTTCAGCAAAAGAAACTCCAGAATCTTCACAAGCTTTGCATGTCTAGTTAAAGGGCTATGTTATACCTTTAGGCGGGTCAGTCTTGCTGAGTATTAGTATACTCAGTCTTGCTTGTGACATTAGTCTTGCTTGTGACATTATTTTCAGGAATGACTTCTGATGAGCCAAACACTAGTTTGACTTGGCCTAGTGTTTTTACCTCCTGACTGGTCCATGGAATGGGATCCATCTTCGAACAGCAATGAATCGACCGAGTGATGTCATATTCAGGCTTACCATGGTATCTACCCTACGACGTTTGTATGTAGTTGTGTTTTAAGTTTCCGCTGCAGAACTTCTGAAGTAAGCGTAGCTTACTTTTAAACTCTTTTAGTTTCTTTGAATAAACTTGTAAAAGCTAGAACTTCAGCTTTCTAGCTTCAACACTTTGATGTAAATTATACCTCTTATCTATATGATGTAAAATATTGTGGAATGTTGTATCTCCGACTCGCCTTCGTGCGTGATGTATACTTGTGGTTCGATCAGATATTCAATGGTTACATGGGGATGTTACCCGACAGACCAATGATTATACCGGGAAAGGTGTGCTTAGATGTGTAGTGCACTCGAACTGGTATAATTCAAAGTGGTTCTGCCACAGTCAAGGTCCTCGCCCTGCCTCGAACCCTATCCAATCTGTGATTTGCTTGTTGATTCTCACGTTACTGGATCTCCTGTAGCCACGGGTGCTACAGGAACAGGTCACGTTCTAATTAGAAAAGGCACGTCTCACGAATTCCCCATGGCTACTTGCGTCAATCAACTCCCATCCGGCGGAGGCCCCTTCTCGCATGCCGCTCACTGTGGCGCCTGCTCCCCGCGGCATGCGATGTCCATTCGAAGCTGCCGCGCAGCCCGCTCGACCCCGGCGGCGGGTTCCGCTAGCACTTCAGGCTGAGCTAGGCTCGGTCCCGGCAACAAGGGCCACTCCATGACTGGCAGTGCTCGATTCCGACCACTACTACAGCCACTCTTATCACCGCCGGTTCTTAAACCCCATCACCAACGGTTTTGGGTACCGTTGGATTTAAGTCGTTGGTGATAGCAGGGCCATCACCGCTGGTTCCAGAACCGTTGGTGATGGGACATCAACACCGCCGGTTCGTATTTGGAACCGTTGGTGATGGGTACATCAACACCGCCGGTTGAATACACGAACCGGCGGTGAAGACCTTTTTCCCATAAAAAAAATATTTTCAGATACATGATATGAGGAACCAGTGATAGTTTTCATATCACTTTTTGATATTTGAGTGTCACATGACTGATAAACACCCAAACTATGAATTTCTTGCATGTCACTGCTTTCAGGGGACTCTGGAGTATCCAGTTGCATATGATCCAGTAGAATAGAAACAAATAAGAACCAGTTGCATGTCACAGCTATTCATATCTTGGATGTAAATACTACTAAAGAAGAATTGACATGCACAGATGGTAGCCATCACACATTCGCAATAAGAATATACAAAAAGTAGATGATGCGATTGTAACAAATAAATGAGGATGCTTAACTATACAGTTATACAACTGCAGGAAAAGGTTCAGATTAATGGAAGAGATAAGTAAAATCAAAGCCTGGCTCAATCACAGTTCTATCTATAAGCTTCTGATACTCACGTTTCCTTTTGGAACCTGATTTTGATTCTTTTGAATCATTCTCCTTCAGAAAGGAAGAAATCTCATGCAATCTCGACCTCAGTTCCACTTGAACATCAGGAATGGAATTAGTCTGGCGATCCCAGTAAATACACTTCAACCAATCAAATGCCTGAAAGTAATTTTATCTTAGAAAGTAAAATATCATGACTAGAAACAACGGAACAAATCAAAATTCTCAGAACTAACAAAATTATATGAGAACCACCAAATAGCACTTGGTAGCAAAGTGAAAGAACTATATGATGATTGCAGTGAGAATTTCCTCACCTCATGATTGCCATACTGTACAGCATCGCGAGCATTTCCTCCGACTCCATGGCATCATCACCAGCCAATCCGCTCCTAGGGGAATGAGCATTGGACACACAGCACCTGAAGCTATCAGTATTCTCAGTGGCTATTTATCTGGACACATAGATTTGGAACACCAACCTCATCTACATGGTGTATTTGTGTTGATGAAAACACTAGATCAAAGTTAGTCCACCTCAGTGCCAAATCACGCGCGGTCTACATATGCGCTTCAAAACAGGGAGCCGGCCCGCGCGCAAACAGGGAGCAAGGCCTGTTTTTATCACTTGGAAGCCTGTATAATCCCTCAATAAATAAGATTATCTTCTCTAAACTCTAAATAAGATTATCTGCTCTAAATAAGACAAATGAACAAGGACCATGTTCGCACCTTAACTCTAAACAAATCAATTTCCAACTGCATACCATACCATAAGCTAACTAAATCTGTTCTATTTTTTTTTCACGACAAGATTATCTGCTCCATTCAAGTAAATTAGCATCAGAACGTGCAATTAGGCCGACGATCCAAACTTTTGTGAACGAACAGTTGCGAATCGAATCCCAACAAATATAAAATCAAATGTGAGGTTGACGGTGGAGCTTGGAGTCGCTGGATTTCTCACCAAGTCGTGCGGTGGAGGAGCTTGGAGGCGCCGCGGTCTCGGAAGTGTCGGGCCGTGGGGTCTCGCGCCGGAGGCAGCGTCGAGTGGCGCACGGGAGGCGCGAGGGGTCCGAGCTTCAGGTGGGGGAGTGAGGCGCGGCAAGCCCGCGTCGGGTAGGGGGAAGGTGATGCGAGGGGGACGGCCTTCCTCTCCGCCAGCGTGGAGGGCGGCAGCAGCCTTGAAGAGAGGAGGGGCGCCCCGGCCGCAGAGGCCGCCTCGCTGCGAGCTCGCCGCTTCCGCTGCCGCCGCCGCCACCGCGCTCGCTGCGAGCTCGCCGCTCCCGCCGCCGCACAGCTCCCTCTCCGGGCCGCCGCCGCGCCCCCGCTGCTCCCGCTCCGGGCAGCCGCAGTGTCCCACTCCGGGCCGCCGCCGCGCCCCCACTCCACCGCCGAATCCGCCCACGCCGGGGCAGGATCCGGCCTCCACGAGCGCCGGCCGAGCTTGAGTGGCCGCGCTGGCACCGGATCTGGAGCGGACGCGCCCCGTGCGGCGGCCGGAGCAGGAGGTGGTGGGGGGGAGGGCGGCACAGCGAGGCCTGCAGAGCAGAGGAGAGTGGAGCGGGCGCGCCCCGTGCGGCGGCCGGAGCAGGAGGGTGGGGAGCGCCCCGTGCGGCGGAGCAGGAGGGGGGAGCGGCCCGTGCGGCGGAGCAGGAGGGGAAGGTCCGAGAGAGATGAAAAAAATGTAAGGGAGATGAGTGAAAGAGAGGGTGAGAAAAATTAAAATAGGTGGAGAACACATCACCGCTGGGTCGTAATACAACCCGGCGGTGATGCCCTCATATCACCGCCGGTTCGTAATACGACCCGGCGGTGATGCCCTCGAGAGCATCACCGCCGGGTCGTATTACGAACCGGCGGTGATATATTAGCATCACCGCCAGGTCCATTTGGAACCGGCAGTGATAGACTATCACCGCCGGTTCGAAACGAACCGGCGGTGATGGGGCGTTTGCGATGATGTATTTTGTAGTAGTGGACGGCCAGCGGTGGAGCCGGAGAGAAAATGAAAGAAGCCTAAACAAACATATCTGTGGTTCAAGAATTTGACAATTTACCCTAATTCTTCATTGTCACACAAGCATACACCAGACATGACTATATATAGTAATAAATTACATAATAGCAATACAAAACAGCGAATAATTTGCTAAAGTGGTTAATTATAGCTTACTTGTTCATTTAACTTTCACTGCGCAATTCCTCACCGTATTGAAATCATCAATAACCGAATTTGTCGTGACATTCATTGCAATCTCTCTCTCAATATAGGTATCAAGTATTCTCTTAAAAATCCATCTTCCATTTTATTTTGTAGCCTAGTCTTATGAAGTTCCATTGTAGAAAATGCACGCTTTGTACCAATAATATAAAATAAGAATATATCAGTGAATCAAATGATAATCATCTTCCTTTTTATTTTCTATAAACTTCGATGATATCAGCTACACTCTCCCCAAATAGAGTAGGAGTTGAGCTCTCCCAATCCCAATACGATAGTTGGACTGGGATGAGATTATTGAGGAACAAGAAAACAACTACCACCCCAATAACCATGAAGAAAATATTGGGACATTGACATTAGATGGTTATTAGAGCATCTCCAATAGTTCCACATCTCACTTCCCCATCCTTGTTTTTTTGAAAAAAAAGAGAAAAAACAATCTCCAATAGTTACCCATCCAAGTTTCTCATCTACTAACAATTGGCAAATTGGCTTCCCTTGTGCGCAAATATACACACCCGATCGCCCCTCCCCGCGGGTTTTTTCGTCACGGACTTCTTCTCCACCCGCAGGTACCGCTTGCGCTGATCCCCTTGCAACGTAAGCACTGATCCTCTAAGACACCATGCTGTCCCCATCTCCATGCACACCCACATCGCCCCTTCCTTGTCCTTCCGCCCAGCACTGGCTGTTGGAAGTACCAAGCACTAGCCACCCCTAGCTCGCCTATTTCGCCACGGTGCATCATCACCGGCTCAAGTAAGAGGTAAAATGGAACCCCATCGTATCATTCTCTTTTTTTCCCCCAAATTCTAAGCCCTCTCATGCCCTAAATCGCTGGTAATCTGACTTGCAAGAAGCTTCTATCTGCCAACCATGTAAGTTTCCCGCATAATTAATCTTGTGGGGCCACAACTTTTCATTTTCTGGGAGTAAAAATGGGGAATTCTTGGAGATGGACTCTTTTTTTTCCTCCTCGTATCGATTTGGGGAGTTAACAAACAACAAGATTTGAGGAGAATTGGAAACTATTGGAGATGCTCAGGAAAGATTTATTGGGGAACTGCTAAGATACTCTTATATCTTGGTACTCCCATGATGTCAGCCAATAAGTAAATTGTTTGCTGAAATATTTGTGAATCATCAAAGTAAAATACATGAAAGCATATGGGCACCATGTGATCTTTGTCCGCCACGGCAGTTGCGGTACGTGCTGGTTTTCTTTTTAACTTCCACATTGTGTTTAGGTGCTAACGTTCTTATGATTTCCCTTGTTTGTACGTATGCTTCTTCTCCCCTCTGACAATTAATCATCTCAGCCAGATTGGACAGGTTCACATGGGCATGATCTGTCACTCTTTCGTCTTAGCCAGTTTCTTAGACTAGGTACAACAACTCGTACGAGTACTAGGTACAACAACTCCGTGTGGGATCTTAATTCTTATCGTCGCATCATCCATGTGAACATGTGTACGAACCAACTCATCATGCAATTCTCGGTGCAAAATATATCGACATTAAAATAAAACAACCCCAAGTCGACCATCTTGTGGTAGTGCTTTAATTTGAGTTCCCTAGCTATATATATCACAAGAGCGAATCAAGCACAGTGTGTTCTACCCTGCACACCACTGCAACCCCACAAAACACAAGTTTTATCACCAAAAGAAGCAGATCTGCCAAAGATGGACATCAGGCAAGAACGTTCAGACTAAACGCTGAGGAAATTAATCAGGTGCGATACTTGACCAAACATGTTGTGTTTTAACCCTGTTATTTATACTGAGATGTGTTAGATTGGCTATACTTGCATTAGAGATCTGCTATAAGGGTAGTACACTGTACAACAGAATCTAGTGTGCATCAAGCCTATGCCTATCTGTACTGTGGGAACTTTCAAAGTTCATCCAAAAGTATTGAATTAAGGTAATAAATTATTTCAAATAGGGACTTTTAAACCTATCACTTAGAGTATCAAAAATATGTTGTGGAAACATATGAATAAATTCTGTTCAGGTTCCAAATCAACGCCACCGTTTCACCTCAAAACCATTGCAATTACGGGCTAAAGGTGTTCTTCGACCAGAACTAATGGTTGTTGGATCTAAAAAACTGCTACTAATTGTTGGAAATCCTTTTTTTTTCCAACTAGTTTGACTCATGTTTCTAGGAACACCGTATACGTATATACTGGCAGACAGGCACCTCGTTGTCCAGCGGGCAGCGGCTAATGATTTGTCGACCACGGCCCCTGCAGTATCTGCTTGGGTTTCTTTTCCCCTTGGTCATCTTCAAGCGTTCATATTGTTGCCCTTCTTACCCAGGCGGTGGCATGTTGATGGTCTTCCGTCTTCGGCGGCCGTGGCGGCGTTGAGGATCCTTGGAGACAGAGGCCACTGCACTGCTCGCACTTGATGCGAGCCTTGATAGCAATTTGCAAGCTTGCTTGGATTGATTACTAGGTGAGACACGACTACTACCATTTACCTCGATCGAGTTATGGATTGCGCGCTATAGATGAGTGATGGAGCTCTGTCTCGCTTATCCAGAATCCAGATGTTAATCTTCCCAATGCTTTCGTGTTGCTTGTTGCATAATTGGACGATGGTCCACCATTCTTTGGGTTGCTTCGTGGTTCCAGATACATCAGACACAGGGGCTCATTGAATAAGCCCAAGCATCTGTCTTCCTGAGCAGACTACAGCCCCAGATTTTCCAACTGCAAAACATACACAAGCAAGTATTGCCACGAAATGACCAAAAGAATATCGGCCCCTGCACGCCACACGGCCTCGCACGCAAAGCCCACTTGGCATCTCCCCTTGCCGGCCGCTCGCCCATCGCCGTCCGGCCGCCAGACAGGAAGCTGGCCGGCTCCACTCCCTGCTATGATCGATCCTAGAGGGAAACTAGGACAGGCAGGGTGATCTCAATTATTTTTGAGATTACACAGTACAACTCAGACATTACACAATTTAAGGATGGGAAATGGATAGCAAATATCCGAATTATCCGACATCCGTATCTGCTTAAACATTAATATGGATATCCGTATCCGTATTCGAATTTAATGTGATAGTAAAGTGGATACATCCGAATCCGATTTTCATCGATTTTCTCTATCCGATTCCACATTCGTATTCGACAATATCCGACACTATCCGTATCCGTTTTCGTTCAAAAACTATTTAAAAAGTTATATTCATTTCTCATAGGCCATATTATTAATTTTTATAATAAAGATATAAGAAGATTAAATTACCTTTAAATATTCTTGTTTTATCTTGAAATTACTTTTATAATTCTTATTTATATACTAATAAAAATATTTATATATTTATTGCAATATATTTTTATTTCTAATTTTAATTTTATGTATTTATTTATTAACATATTTGTTGATAAATAAACTATTTTTAACTAGCTATCTTTATTATATTGTTATACTTTAGTTTGTACATGTATAACGATTTTATAATCTAAAACTATCAATAAAGAAAATAGATAAAAGTTATCTTCTACATCAAGTAAATATCCGAATTAGAATCCATATTCGAGGTATCCGTTTTGCATTCGTGTAAGAGAATATCCGAATCCGTATTCGATTTAAAATGTGGTAAAAGATGCTATCCAAATATAATTCCATGCGAATCCGATCTGTTTCCATCCTTATACACAACACACGTATATTTACTCTTATGAACGCACATACACAAACCCACTCATGAGTATCTTCGAAGAATGAGCTGGCAAATCTTCGAGATTGATGAAGTCACCACAAACGTCTCGCTGTCAACGAGAACATCACCTACCACTAAAAAAACAAAACGCCGTTAACTCATAATAATTCGATCCCACGGGGGAGTCAGAATCCAGGACCTGAAATGCTACCGAAGCTCTTGTAATAACCATTAGGCTGCATGTCCTTTCTAGGGTGATCTCAACTTGTCTAGCAAGTATTGTAATTTGAAATGGTGGTGATTAGCTGAATATATGACCCAGCACTAAGGGTAAGTTTGGTATATGTGATGGCTCGGTTCGGTACGGAGCGGCTCCATTTCTTGCACCGTTTGATTCAAGAACAGGTGATGGCCCCTGAGAGAATATTCCTCAGATTCGGGATGGAGCCATCCAAAAAATTTCCGGGACGCGCTCATCCCACATCAACGTCAACACGCTTTAATTCTATCCTTTCTCTCCATTTCTGGCATCTCTATTGCACTATTACAAAAATAATTGCACTACTACAAAAATAATTTGTAGCACCACTCTATTTTTTAAAGGGCGGATCAAAATGTAACCCATTGCTATAAACGGAGCGGAGCTACTATAGCAACCGACCCGCCCTTGAAAATGAATTAGTGAGGGATCACCCACCCCTGAAAATTGATTTTTAGGGGCGGGTGAGGGGTCACCCGATCACCCGCCCCTAAAAATACATTTTTAGGGGCCGGTGATGGTATGGTCCGCCCTTACAAACGGTCGCACGAAAAAAAATCATAACATTTTCATATGATCTCGGATGAAGTCAACATTTATATCAAAATTGTAGAAAATGATAAGATTTAAAACTTTATAATTTATAATTTTTCATTTAAGGTCATTTAATTCTCCAACAAATTATTATAAGTTCTCTAATAGCTATAAGTATATAATATCTCATATAAGGTTTCCACAATCTTAACCTTTATATACACTAAAATATACTTAGTATATATTTTGTTTCTATAGTTCATAATATAGTATAGAAGTTTCACTTTTTTTATTTATTTTGCTTTATGTAAAGATTTAATAATTTTTTGGCTAAAAATTTCACCCGCCTCTAGAAATGGATTTATTTGTAGGTGCACGTTATGGCATTACTGTCACACCCGGTTTTAAGAACAAAACCGAATGCATAACTATATGTATGTCCGTCGGGTCCGTCTCCCTCCCCCGACCGAGCCGGACTCGAGCTCAAGTCCGACCCGGCCGCGCGCGCCGCCGCGTTCCTGGGCTGAAAAGAGATGGGGAGAGGGAGAAAGGTTTTGCATTTTCTTTTGAAATAGATTCAAACATATTCAATTCAAATTTAAATTCAGGAGAATTCAAACTTGAGTTGAACAACAAGCAATGGAATAATGCATTGCGGTATGCATGCAACACAAAAGAACAACCTTATTTAATTTTTGGAAACAACCAATTATATTTTATTTTACACTAAATTCCCCGTAAAGAAAATAAGTGTTGGATAAATTTTAAAATTACAAGAAAATTGTTGTTTTATTTTTAATTTTAATCACATCCTGAAATCCAAAAATTTCAGGGTGTGACAATTACGCACCCCTACAAATCAATTTTAGAGTTAATATAAAACAATTGCATATCCCATAGAGTTACGAGTGACTATGCAGTATGGTGGCAAGGAAGGTATGTGCGAGGCATGAGGTAGGCGGTTCGAATCCCAGATGATGCAAGTGTGCATATTTAGCTTGAAACTACAGAGCTAGTGGTAGTGGCTGGTTGGCTGCAATATTATGACCCGCCCTTAAAAATCACAACACCGGGAAGCCGCAAATTGTGAGCGGCTAGTTGCACGGCGCATGGAGGCGGTGAGCGATGGTCCGTGCGCGGAGGCAAGCAGTGGCAGCGAGCGACCGGCAAGCGAGAGTGGCGTAGAGGGTCAGCGAGGGGCCAGCAGAGGGTGCAGAGGGTGTTGATTGTCTGACAGACAGCCCAAAAAAACGGTGGCCCCATTCATCTAACCAAACACATAAAGAGCCGTTCTATCCCTCGAACCAAACCTTAACATGGAACCATTCCATTTCTAAAATTAGAATGAAGAGCCATCCCATCCTTCCTCACTCTCTAACCAGACGTACCTTAAATTGTAGTACACTACTGCAGAAATAGCCTTTGATCCTTAACATTTGTCCCAGTCATAGTTGGGCCCAGGACTAATATAGTCCCGGGTCCAAAGGCTAGGGGACGAAAGGGGTCTTTAGTCCCGCTAGTCCCGGTTGGTGGCTCCAATCAGGACTAAAGAGCCCAAACCTGTCCCGGTTGGTGTTACCAACTTGGACTAAAGGCCCCTGCCCGTGCTAGTTCAAAAGGAAGACATTCTATATTAAGTCACATGTGCTATGTAGGTGGGGTGGCAAGGAGACTACGTGCGAGGCAAGAGATCTTGGGTTCGAATTGGATGGAGTCCAAATTTTTTAAGCATCACATACTTTTTTGTCCCGGTTGTAGCAACCGGGACTAAAGCCAAGGATCAAGGCAATTTTGTAGTAGTGGTAGCTACTAGCTGAAAGCTCGTCTTAATTATTTTATTTATTGCAAGAAAGTATATGATATCCGGTAATGCATGGCAACTTTTTTTAGATCTGCTGAATGATGACTTGAATAATGTTGTGGCTCTTTCCTCTGAAAATATATGGTTTTCCGGTGGAGTGGTTCTTGCTGATTTGCTCCCTCAAATGGTTCCAAATATTCGGAGGTGCACCAAGTTATGGAAATATAAAGTTTGGACCCACCCGGTATTTTATTCTCTAGACTTCAAATGGGTAGAGATATGCACGTTCACAATTGGGTTTTTGATTTTTGGGACACATTGGTGTGTGGACATAACAAAATTTTCAGATTAGAGCAAAGTTGAGGGCATGATGTGTTCGCACTTGATCTAGCGCTAGTTAAACACGTTCACGGAATCATTTTGGGTCATCCAAGGATAAACCATGTGGTACCTCGTGATGCTTGTCCATATTCAAAGTCAACCAGTACATGTAGATCTGAAGAGTAGCTTAACCCAACTGGTATTAAAAGATGAACCCACTTTACTAACCCCACGGTGTTACGAAAGGACGGGTGGGCAAACTCTCAATTGTATATCTACTATCTTACTATGACCAGCAAGTTGTACTAGTTTACACGTGGTGACAAACTCAATTGTATATTGTAGGGCGCACTTGTACTAGTTGATACAAACTAATAATAAGGCGTGGCCAAGTCGATCTTATCTTCATCTCGCGCATGTTGGATCCAGTTGGTCTTCTTCGGTGTTGAGGTTCGCTGGAGCCAGTGTTACGGTGCGCGTGGTGATATTATGCAGGGCTTGACAGCAAAGTCCTGTGTTGCATATTCCTGCAAGATACGCTGAACTCATGGACTGATTAAGGGCATATGTCTACCCGTGCAGATCTACAGCCCCAGATCTCCTAGCTCCAAGTCCAACCTGCAAGACATACACTAGCTATCAAGTCTGTCACTTAAAGATAGGCCAAGATGAACATCGCTACAGGGGCAATGAACACCCTCCTCCCCAAGCTTGCAGAGCTGGTGGTGGGCGAATACAAGCTGCAGAAGGGTGTCAAGGGAGAGATCAAGGAACTCGAGAAAGAGCTGACATACATAAGTGCAGCCCTCGAAAAGGTGTCTGAGGTGCCTGCAGACCAGCTTGATAAGCAGGTCAAGATCTGGGCCCGTGACGCGAGGGAGCTATCCTATGACATCGAAGATGCTGTTGACACCTTCATGTTGCGTAGCAAGGGCCGCCAGCAAGAGGGCCAAGACACTTCCCGCCTCAAGGGGCTCATTGGTAAGGCTGCCAATTTGTACAAGAAGGCCAAGAATAACCATCAGATCCACAACGTTGTCAAAGACATCATGGACCAGGTCAAGAAGGTCAGTGAGCGACGAGAGAGATGGAAGGTTGACAACAATGCTGCCGGACCAAGTTTGGTGCCTGATGGTCCTCGCCTAGAAGCTTTGTACATGAAGGCAACAGAGATAGTTGGAATTGATGAGCCAAAGAATGAGCTAGTCAAGAGGCTTATGAATGACGCCAGCACATCGTTGCAGCAACCAAATATAATTTCTATCGTTGGATTCGGAGGCTTGGGGAAGACAACACTTGCAAATGCATTGCTTGAGGACCATAAATCAAACTTTGATTGCCACTTTATTGTCTCGGTATCCTTTAATCCTAATATGAAGAACATTTTCAAGAACATTCTTGTCCAACTCGATAAGAATAAGTACGGCCACATAGATGAAGCATGGGAAATAAATCTTCTCATCAATGAAATAATAGATTTCCTCAAGAATAGAAGGTACGTTTCTATGTTATACCTACTCTTTGTCGTCGTAAATAAATACTTCTTAAGTTTCATTGAGCAATAAAATTATGAAGCACCAGGTCTTTTCAACTTCATGTATTTAGCCTATGGTTATTAGATGGCATTTTTTGTAAACATATTAATGATTATTTTGTGAAACTTTCAATAACCATACACTTGCTGACAGTTTATCCAACAAAATTACCTTACATGTAGGCTGTAGGACTCGAATCAAGGTCATTGCCCAAAAGTTATGGGTGCTATGCCAGCTAGGATAACCATAATTAGAAATAATGATCAGATTTTATTAAGGAAATTGCAAAAGTAAAAAAAAATATTGACACTGACTTCTGTGATAGGAGGGATACCTGCCTTTTGCTTTGTATTAGCTACAGATAAGACAGTTTGTTTTTTTAGGATAAACCTTGACCAGAAGTTACCAAGTAAGTGCATATTTTTTTTTCAACTAATGTTGCTAGACTCGTATTCAAAAGTACGAACAAATGATTATGGATCTGCATCATACAAATGATATTAGTGGAGTAATGTAGGTCAAAGCACTTTCCTAATGAAACAAACTAAGCCTTATATTTGGGATGGAGCACGAGGATACCTATTTTATGGTGCACAATACCACCACTTAGAGCAAGTACATTGTTATACGTCAGCAGTCTTATATGTTGTCTCATGCAAAGTCCACATAGGATTCTTGATTAGGTGGCGGAGAGCGAGAGGGTGGAGAGAGAACAAGGTGGTTGTTTTGCGAGACAACCGCCTTCTAGGCTAAAATTTAGGACTATGAGACCGCTTTCTCACAATTGTACGAGTTGTTGTTGCCATGCAACTCATAATATTTTTTCTATGCATAAATTATGGAATTATGTATTTACTATGAGAAACTTATAAGACAACAGATTGTATGTATTAGCTTATAAGACAACACATTGTATGTATTGCCTGTTACATCGTCTTAAGATGACATGGCAATGGATAACCGTCTATTAGACAAGACCAATTTACTTGCCCGTGGTATATTGCATAGAGGAGATCTAACCCATCATTAGTGCGGATAATTTTGTAATTATTTCCAGTTATAAATGAAAATAAAGAGATGGAATTATAAAGATATATAGTCCAAATGAAATGGATCCTGATATGATTAATATTTTTTTCCCATAGTACTATTATACTACCTATACTACTCACGCACACTACTATTGAACTTTTCAGTAGTATATAATTAATCCAAACTGTCGGATATATATTTCTATACTAATCCTTTTCAAACACTGTGCACTATAAAATATCTCTTTCTGAATTCATGTTTTGTGTTAATCTTTCACCTTTCTGATGAATTGTAAGGTGATTATTGTTCACCTTGCTACTAATTGCATCAAAACTTTTACACTATGTGACATGTTAGATTTCTTATTTTGATAATCTTTTAGACAGGCTTTCACACAATTAAACTAACATGACTGTGAATACTGTTGACCATTATCAGGTGCTTGTGTGTGATTGATGATTTATGGGAAGAAAAGCCGTGGGATACAATCAAACTTGCTTTGCAGGATGGTAACCATGGAAGCAAGATAATCATAACCACTCGCAATAAGGCTGTTGCGGAATATGTTCGTGGTGGTATTTATGAACTAAAGCCTCTTTCTAATGATGACTCGAGAGAGTTGTTCTACAAACGGATATTTAAATCTGCCGATGATTGTCCTCCTGATTTGAGCAAAGTTACTGGAAAAATCTTGAAGAAATGTGGTGGCGTACCATTAGCCATTATTACTACAGCAAGCTTACTAGCTAATAAACCAAGGTGTTCAGTTGAATGGGAGAAGGTGAATAGTTCTATCCGTTCTGGATCTGAAAATAGCCACCCTATGGAAACGATGAACACGATATTAAGATTCAGTTACAATGATCTGCCTTTCCATTTGAAAACTTGCTTGTTGTCTCTGAGCAAATATCCCGAGGACCAGATGATTAGAAAGGATGTTTTGGTATGGAGCTGGATAGCAGAGGGTTTTATTACACCTTCAGGGTCAAGCTTGCAGGAGACAGGGGATGGTTACTTCAATGAGCTTATTAATAGAGGCTTGATACAGCCCATCAACCACAAGCCCATTGGCTTGTATGAAGAGATGGATGTGTATGCTTTCCAATTACATGACATGGTGCTTGAGCTTATTATCAAGTTGTCAGCTGAAGAAGGCTTTGGTACCACTTTGTTGTTAGATGGTGAGCAAGAAGGTGCATCTTCGTTGCATCAGAGGGAGATCACCCGGCGGCTGTCCCTCCACAATAGCAGTACCACCAAGGCCTCAATAAATGAAAGAAAAGAGCTGTTCAAAGTGAGGTCACTTGATGTCTTTGGCCATGCAGATTTAATGATGCTGGCCCTTTCAAGATTTCGTGTTCTACGTGTACTGCAGCTGGAGGACTGTTCTGGACTGGATAAGAATCATCTGAAGGATCTCTGCAAGTTGGACCTTCTGAAGTTTCTGCGGCTACAGGGTTTGAAAGTCACCGAGCTCCCCGAAAGTATTGGCATGCTGGAGTCACTAGAGACATTGGACATCAGAGGTAGCCAGCCAATGACAATAATGTTGCCACTGTCTTTTGGTAAACTAGGAAAACTGGTCCGGCTACTTGCTGATAGGGGGGAACTGCCGGATAGTGTAGCTTTGAAGAATATGAAATCTCTACAAGAGCTAGTAGGGGTACACCCTACCTTGCATGTCATGACAGAGATCGGTAAACTGAGAGAGCTGAAGGTCCTCAAACTTGTCATCAAGAGTGAACCCGAGAGAAATACTGGCAACTTGGACGAATTGATACCCATGTGCCTCCAGATGTTACCCAGTTTGCAAGTATTGGTGCTTGAAAGCCGGACGAATTATTCCTTGGATTTCATGGCACAGGTTCCTCCAGGTCTCCGAACTATCATGTGTTCGCCCTTCGCGACATTCCCCAGATGGATTGATCCGTCGCTCTCCTGTCTCACTGTATTGTCCATCATGCTTATTTGTGTGGCTGTCCAGCCTGAGCACCTTGATAAGCTTGCTGAGTTGCCATCTCTTCGCTTTCTCAGGATACAAACAATGTTCCCACACGGTGAGCAGAAAAAGCTCGTTATTCCCAGCAGTCCATCTTCATTCCGGTGTCTAACAGATCTTCAGATTGGGAGCTGCGTCATGTTTCTTAAGTTTCAACCTGGGGCTATGCAAAAGCTCCAAAAACTCTGCCTTGACTTTAACGCGAGCTGGACCAATTCGCATTTTCGAACTTATAACTTCGATTATGGATTCGAGAAACTCCCTTCTCTCCAACATGTCTTCATTCGGTTATCGAGGGGGGCGACATTCCGCTGCTTCGCAGCCGAGGATGCTATTCGAAGGACACTTGATGATCATCCCAACCATCCGTTGCTCGATATTTCCCCATAAGAATTAAAGGTAAGAGCTTAAATCTCTGCATCAAGATAGTTCGATGTGCATGACCTGTCTGTTATCCCCGTGCGGTACTTCATTTGTGATTGAAACCGTTGTTTTGTCACTTCTTTTTTGCGCTAAGAAAACATGTTGTCAAGGCACCCGCAAATATTTTCTTTGTGCCGTTGTTTAACATAGTGGAAGTATGAAACTATTACTACATTATCAAGGCTTTATTCTAATTCTTGTTGTTTCTTTGTAGGATGGATCGGAAGCAGCGTATGGGATTTGTCGCTTCGCATATACTTGTTACGGGGTTAGAGGCTAAGTGGGTTACATTTTCCATGAAATCTATTGATACATTCACGTCACATTCAAACTCTTTTATGACCATTCATTGTGTGTTTCCAATAATTGCATCATGTACGTTTTTATTTTGTTACGGAGGATGGATTATCAGCGCGGCCTATTTTGAACATTTCATCCACAATATTGTATCTTATCAAATTTGAAGGATTGAGTCTGAGTTAATAATATTTGCAAGGAATTAATGTTTGATACATAACTACTACCCATTGTGACCCAACAAAAGTTTCTGACGTCTGTGCATCTTGAGGTTACTTGAAAAGATTTGCTCTGGAATCTGGATTGATTATCCCAGAGACCAAGATCACGCCCTGGGTCTGGATGCATCCAGACCAGGCAGCGTATCTGCAGCCCGGTGACCCCGTTTTTCTGAGCTCATTTGTTTTTTTTTGGAAACCAAACTCTTTTAGTACAAACGGTTAGGGTGGCCTCACGGGTGATCTCACCCTGTTTTTTTTTATCAAAGGAAGAATTGTATTATATCAAAGCTGAGTACATCATCAAGTTACACACAGCACTCTCAAAGTACTCACGCACTAAGCTGCTTCAAATCTCAATCCCAAATCTGTGTAAAAAATTAAATAGAAGGCCACACAGGCAAACACTCAGCAAGCAAGTTGAGATCAAGCGCCCAAAGAACGGCGACCACCATCCCTGTAGGCTGGAACGAGTACAATCTTTTTCTTCCTTCTTGCGTCTTTCTTCTTCCTCTTTCTGCCACCGATGAAGAAGAGAGACAGATCCCAATCTATCCAATCCAAGACTGATCGACATCAGCTTGGGAGACAGACTTATTCTCACAAGCCTTTCACCGTGGTTGGACCTAACCACGACAAAACGAAGAAGTTGCCGGAGAAAATTATTCTACGACGACGGCACCATCCCCGTCTCAATGATGCCATCTGGAAACCTAATTCTCCATGTCATCGCCCCAAGAAAGTTGCCGACACCATAGATGCCGCCACCTCATTCATCGGAGCCGCCATGGAGAGACCCAATCCACCCTATCTCTTCATGGTTGCCGGAGAGGAGGAAACAAATCTCCCGTAACACGAAACGCGGCATGGAGAAATTCTAACCCTAACCTAAACTGATTGATCTATTAGAGACTATTGGACGAGATGGATCCCCAGAAGTGGGAAGGGAGGGGGACCAAACGGTGGAGGAGGTGAGAGCCGGTGGATCGGTTGGAGGGGACGGGACGCGCTGCCCGTGTCACTGGGCAGAGCGGTATGTGGTTTAATGGCCGGCCGATCTCAGCCTAGTTAGTATTCTAGAAAGTTGGCAGCAACATGTTACATGGATCAAGAAAGTGCTAGCTTAAAATTCTTTTTGGTTTATTTTATCTATTATAAGAAAGAAATTATAATTTACATAAGTACTAATTGATCGACAACTTATATGGAAGGAAGAAATGAAATAAGCCCGGAGAAACATTAGGCCCACGAAGGACTGGAATGGCCTGCCTCAGAGAGCCTTAATACGACAAAACATGTCCCCCGCCACACGGCCCGTCTCCTCTCCTCGCCAAAAAACCCTAGCAGCATCTCAGCCCTCCTTCCCCTGCAACCAGGTGGCAGTGCGCTCCCATGACTTCTTCCTCTATCTCACTAATCCCTACGAGCGGAAGATGGCATGAGTTCCTCATCAAAATCTCTGTACCTGCCCATTTCTTTTTTTAGGGTCAACGGGAGGGGAGAGAACCCCCCACCTGATTCATTTCATTGTGGCCCCTAACGGCAAGCATGATAATCAAAGTTTTACACCATTTGTCTAGCATAAGATGAAATGTAGCATAACACATAGCAACATGTCATAGCTCAAGGACTCAACCGTGACATAACCACTGATAAAAGAACTACAACTCACACCAGTAGGCGTTGCATTTAGAAAATGGCAAGCATGTAGTAACATGATGTGCAGAGGTGGGCACCTTCCCGCCCCACGCACCGGGTGTGACGCTTTTGCTGCACATCGGTCATTACTTACAGGCCATGTGTGGGAGGGGAACCGTAGCGACGACGCCTCTAAGGAGGTGAACGGCGCCAAGGGTGTTGTCGTCATCGAGGCTGGCTAGATTTCGGCAAGGCTTTTGCCAGCGATTCTACTAACCATTTACCTCATTGCTTGAGCCCTCAGCGGCTCGAGCGTTGCAGCAAGGTACTCCACCATTGCTCTCATTACCATACTCCGGCCGCACCCCGCTGTTTGAATAATTGGTGATTCGCACAAGCAGCAAGGCGCAACATCGTGAGTTGTAGCCATGGTGCCACCCGACCGCTTCATTCAGAGGGCATTGATGCGCCAGCTGCACGCAGCAGCTTCACAGCTGTGTCGGCCACCGCCTCTGGCCAGACAGCACAAGAGGCCATTGCCGACCACAGCTGCCGGCACTGGCACCCGCTAGCGTTTGTGGCCCCACCTCCGCGTCCATTGCCTCGCTCAACCTTGATGTCAACCTAGCTTTTTTCTCTCGATTTTCAAATCTCAATTTCATCTTCGAGGGCAGCAATCTTGGCTTGCGCTTTTGCAAGCATCTTGCTCTTCTCATACAAATCATCACCCATTTGATGCATGTGCTTCCTCATGAACTCTAGTTTGTCGAAGGAGTCGGATGAGTCATCGTCGCCGGAGGCAGGCCTCGAGCCCCCGGATGCCGCCTTCTTCGGTGGCCTCCCGCGGGGCCGTTTAGCCGGCGGCGAGGCCATCGACGGAGCTCCGCTGGGTCGCTTTCTCGGTGATGAGGCCACACAGGGTGCCAAGGCTGAGGAGGTCGCCGCATCCTTTCGCGTGCGCCCACGGGGGCCCTTGTCTGCCGGCGATGCCGCGGAGAGCGACGCAGCCTTTCGCGGGCGCCCACGGGGGTGCTTGATCACCGGCAAGGCCGAGGACAACGATTTAGCCTTCCGCGGGCGACCATAGGGGCGCTTGGCCGCCGGCGAGGCCGAGGAGGACGACACAGCCTTTCGCGGGCGCCCACGAGGGCTCTTGACCACCGGCAAGGCCGAGGATGGCGACTTAGCCTTCCGCGGGCGACCACGGGGGGGCTTGGCCGCCAGCGAGGCCGTGGAGATCTCCTTCGACGTCGGTGCGAGACCATGGGGCTGGTTGGCCGGCTCCAACAGTTGCAAGGCCGCCGTCAGATCGGCCGCCGACACGGGGAAACCCATGCTGGAATCGGAGTCGGAGTCGCTGTTTACCTCGATGAGAACCATACCGCTCGCCAGGCTGGTGGCTGGTGGCTGGTGCTGGTGCTGGATACAGATCCATTCAGGGAGATTGGGGAAAAAAGGGAAGAATGGAGAGATGCTCAGGGGCATGTAAGTAATTTCCATCCATTCAGATTAGGCGTGACCATGCGTTCAAGACTAGGTTGTTGACGCGTCTTGCCACATCCCATGACAAAGAACCTTTTTGTCCTTGCCTTATCCTTTAGGACAACCCGAGAGCACGGACCCGAGCCAGACGCGCCTCACTGCGCATCTCTGCTTGCCGCTAGAATCTGCCCCTACTCACCACCCGCAATTGCCGCTGGCACAAAAGGATGTCGCGTGTTGTAGATTCCTCATCTGGATGGAGGCAGTGTAGGGAAATGGGCACCGAAAAACAAAATTTTTCTACCCATACCCAGGAATTACTACTGTTATAGATCACGAGATTACCACTAGACGCGCGGCTTCGGAACTTTTGCAGCGCATCGGTGTAGTGCAGATGGAAGCCGGCAGTGCAGTTGCGAGAACCTCCTCACGTTCGGCTCGTCCTTGTGCAGCAGATGCGACACCTCCAAGGTATCCACACGTACGGAAAGAAGCGTCATGCTCCGGACTACTAGATCCACAAGAGCGACCTAGGGCTTCAGAGCGCAGGAGGGGCGGCAAGCAAGAGGGAGCGACTGCCAAGGAGAGAGGCTAGGGTTAGACCTCTTGGGTGCCCCCTTGTTTTTATAGCCCCTAGGGGTGCCCCCTAGGTGGGCTCCCCTTGGACCCCACCTTAGGCGCACCTTTTGGGCCTGACGAGGCCCATTAGTGCACCAAATCCCAGTTTAACTTGGATCTCATCCTTATCAGGCTTCTTTCCCTTAAGTGTGTGACCCTATGGGCACACATGCGAATAGACATGGCCCAAGTACTCTTACACGGTCCAATAGTAGACAGTGGCCTCTAGCAAGACATGTCAACTCCTATACGCATGCAAAGATCATATCAGACGAGCCGTCACAATGTCATATACATGTTGTTCCTTTTGCCTCACGATATTTGGTCTTGCTCTAAGCTGACATCTCTTTCTCGATGCTGTGATTCAGATCCTTGGTTAACACTTAACCTTCGCATGGCCATGCACTTCTTGATCTGAATCACTCGAGGAGCCCAGAGATATCTCTCTCAGGTAGAGAGGGGCAAATCCCATCACGACTGTCCATGTCTCACAACATGCTTCTTGACTAACTCGAAAACCACCTTTATAACTATCCAGTTACGGAGTAGCGTTTGATGGCTCCTAAGTAAGTCAATTCACATCTTGAGTACATACGACAATCTCAGATCTAAGGACACAACGTACATGTTGTGTAATGAGAAATCACCATATCTTGTGTTAGGTCAGTTCGAACTCATGTCCTACATGAGTTCACACTATTAGTTTGACATCTCCATGTCTATGACTTGTGAAATATAGCCATCAACTAATACATGTGCTAGTCTAATATTCATGTGTGTCTATGCATGAACTCCGACTAGGAACATCTTTGGAATATCCATACAAGTAAAGAGTTTCACAAACAATTCACATAATCGTTAATCAATACAAGTCGCCTTTCATGGATATTCAATGAACACTTTATTAATCATGAATACAAGAAAATATGATCATCTCTATGATTGCCTCTAGGGCATATTTCCTACAGTCTCCCACTTGAACTAGAGTCAATCTAGAATGTATCTAATACCCATAGCTCTTATGTGAGCCTCATGCTTAGGCTGCGGGAATGGTTTTGTCAACGGATCTAAAACATTCAGATCTGTGTGTATTTTGCATATCTTGATCTCACCCCGTTCGATGAACTCTCGAAGAAGATGGAATCACCGCATAACGTGTTTGCTCTTCTGGTGATTCCGTGGCTCCTTTGCTTGCGCAATAGCCCCACTATTGTCACACTAAAGATCCAGTGGACTGGATGCATTTGGAAACACACCAAGCTGAATAAGGAACTTCCTTATCCAAACACCTTCCTTCGCAGCTTCCGAAGCTGTGATGTATTCGGCTTCTATCGTAGAATCGGCCACCGTCTCCTGCTTGGAACTCTTCCAGCTAACATCACCACCATTTATTGTGAACACGTAACCTGATTGGGACTTTGAATCATCTTTGTCAGTTTGGAAGCTAGAGTCGGTCTAACCCATTACAACGAGCTCTTCCTCACCTCCATAGACCAAAAACACATTCTTAGTTCATCTTAAGTACTTAAGAATGTTCTTCACAGCTGTCCAGTGACTCTCACCCGGATCGGACTGGTACCTGCTTGTAACGCTTAGAGCATAAGAAACATCTGGACGGATACTTATCATTGCATACATAATAGATCCAATTGTCGAAGCATATGGAACTTTGCTCATGCGATCCCGCTCATCAGTTGTCGTAGGGCACTGACTCTTGCTAAGATGTATGTCATGTGACATAGGCAAGAACCCTTTCTTCGCTTCTTCCATGTTGAACCGTTTCAACACTTTGTCGATATAAGTATCCTGGCTTAATCCTGTAAGCCTCCTTGATCTATCTCTATAGATCTTGATGCCCAGAATGTATGCTACCTCCCCTAAATATTTCATTGAAAAACTATTTTTCAGTGAAGTTTTTACGGACTCAAGCATAGGAATATCATTTCCAATCAGCAACATGTCATCTACATACAGGATTAGAAATGCAATAGATCTCTCACTTTCCTTCTTGTAAACACAAGCCTCTTCTTCGTTTTTAATGAAGTCAAACCCTTTGACTACTTCATCAAAATGAATGTTCCAACTCCAAGATGCTTACTTCAATCCATAAATGGATTTACGAAGTTTGCATATCTCTCCAGTATTGCTTGGATCGACAAAACCCTCGGGTTGCATCATATATACGTCCTCGGTCAGATTTCCATTAAGGAAAGCTATTTTGACATCCATCTGCCATATCTCGTAATCAAAATATGCAGTAATAGCTAGAATAATCCGAACAGATTTAAGCATCGCTACGGGCGAGAAGGTCTCATCGTAGTCAACTCCTTGAACTTGTCGAAAACCTTTTGCAACAAGTTGAGCTTTGTGGCTGTGAACATTTCCATCCATATCTTTCTTCTTTTTATAGATCCACTTGCACTCTATGGTTTTGACACCATCAGGTGGGTCAATTAAGTTCCAAACTTGATTTTCCCTCATGGATTCTATTTCGGATTCCATGGCTTCTTTCCACTTCACGGAGTCAGGGTCTACCATCGCTTCTGCATATGTTGCAGGCTCATCGTTGTCTAATAATAATAATTCCTACGCTTGGCGGAGCCTTGCCGACCTTCGTGGTTGTGGCGGTGCATCCCTTGCCATAGGCGCCTCAACTTGTTCAGCTACATTAGCATCACTTGTAGAGTCTAAACCTATTGGCTCATCTCGAACTTCTTTGAGTTGCACCGTTCTTCCACTTTTCTCTCCTTTGAGAAACTCTTTCTCTAGAAAAACACCGTTTTGAGCGACAAACACTTTCCCTCAGATCGGTTGTATAAATAGTACCCTAAAGTTTCCTTTGGGTATCCCACGAAAATGCACTTATCCGATTTGGGTGCAAGCTTGTCAGACGGCAGACGTTTGACAAATGCTTCACAGCCCCAAATTTTCAGAAAAGACAAACTGGGACTCTTCCCAGTCCACATCTCATATGGTGTCTTAACAACGAATTTAGACGGTACCCTGTTTAATGTGAAAGCTGTTGTTTCTAGAGCGTAACCCCAAAACGATAACGGTAGGTCCGACTGGCTCATCATCGATCGAACCATGTCCAACAGAGTTCGATTACATCGCTCAGACACACTGTTTCTCTGAGATATTCCAGGCGGCGTAAGTTGTGGAACAATTCCGCAACTCTTTAGATGACTGCTAAACTCGTGGCTCAGATATTCGCCTCCACGATCAATCGTAAAGCTTTAATTTTCTTGTCACACTGATTTTCAACTTCATTCTGAAATTCTTTGAACTTCTTAAAGGTTTCAGACTTATGCTTCATCAAGTAGACATAGCCATATCTACTCAAGTCATCAGTGAAAGTTATGAAGTATTGGAATCCACCTCTAGCAGTCGAGCTCATTGGTCCACACACATCAGTATGTATGAGTTCCAGTAAGTCCGATGCTCTCTCTGAAAAATCTGTGAATGGCGTCTTGGTCATCTTGCCTAGCAAACAAGCTTCGCATGTCTCGTATGACTCAAAATCAAACGAAGTTAGAAGTCCATCCGAATGGAGATTCTTCATGCATTTCTTGCTTATATGACCGAGACGACAATGCCACATGTAGGTAGGATTCAAATCAGCAAGCCGAGGCCTTTTAGCATTTATATTACAGACAGGTGAATCATCAAGATTTAAAACAAATAGCCCATTCACAATGAACGTAAAAGCCACAAACATATTATTCTTAGAGATAGAACAACCATTGTTTTCACTCACAAAAGAATATCCATCCTTCATCAAACATGAAGGAGATAGAATGTTTTGACTCAAACTAGGAACAAAATACCAATTACTAAGCTCCAAGATAAATCCTGACGGTAGGTGAAGTTGCATCATCCCGACGGCCACAGCAGCAACTCTTACATTATTGCCAACGCGGAAGTCAACTTCTCCTCTTCCAACGCTTCTACTCTTTGTTAGTCCCTGCATCGAATTGTATATGTGAGCAACCGATCCGGTATCAAATACCCAAGAATTAACATAAGAATCAGCGAGAAATATTTCTATAATATGAATAACAAATGTACCTGAGGTGGAAGAACGATTCTTCAACGAGGCGAGGTACAACTTGCAATTCCTCTTCTAGTGTCCCTTCTCGTGACAATGAAAGCACTTATTTTCTGCAGCTGGTCCAGGTTTAGCCTTGGATGCAGAGTTTGGCTTAGGGTTCGCAACCTTAGCCTTACCCTTCTTCTTCCAAGAAGAACCTTTCTTCTTGAAAGCAGGTTTGTTCTGGATAGCCATCACATGGCCGCCGCTTGTGCACTTCTTGATGTCACTCTCTGCTGTCTTGAGCGTGCCACATAGTTCAGTTAGGCTCTTTTCAGCCCCATGCATATGGTAGTTCAAGATGAAGTTCCCATAGCTTGGCGGTAAAGAGGCGAGAATGAAATCAGTGGCCAACTCTTGGCCAAGTGGGAAGCCCAGCTTCTCTAACCTCTGTGTGTAACCAACCATCTTGATTACATGCAGACCCACTGTTGCACCTTCTGCCAGCTTGCTCTCGACAAAGGCCTTGGACACATTGAACCTTTTCGTCATGGCCTGAGTTTGAAACATGTCCTGAAGCGCCACGATCATATCATGTGCCTCATGGTTTGTCTCGAACTGCATCTGTATGTCAGGTTCCATGCAAGCGAGCATAAGGCAGCTTACTTCAAGGTTGTTGTCACAAGCCTTTCTGTAAGCAGTCTTTTTCTCAGCAGGTGCATTATCAGCAGGCTCTTCTGGTAATGGGGTATCCAGAACATCTTCCTTTTTCTCTGCCTTGAGAACAATTTTCAGGTTGCAGATTCAATCCGCATAGTTAGTCCCATTCAGTTTGTCCTTCTCAAGGACCGAATGCAATGGAAATGATTGGGTGTTGTTGCAGACCATGATCTACAATAAAATAATAATGCAAAATACTAAGACAAACGTATTCATGATGGAGTAAACGACATTAAGTAATTAATAGAATTTACTCCTACTAAAACCAATATCCCTCTATTGATTCTTAGCGATTCAAGACCCACAACTATCAAGTTGACTAGTGAGCTTTAGCATCACCGCTAGAAGACTAGATAGATCGGTAAGCAGCTCTTTGCTAATCATATCACATATGACTCTTATTGTTGGGTGACATCTCTATATCTCGGCTCCCAACCTTTATGCCCCAAGGTCCTTAACCATTAAGATAACCTTGTCAAGCTAACCAATCTTTATGCGTGTAAATATCCGATACAAACATGTCTAGCCAAGGAAAACTGGTGGCGCCCTAATTTCATAGACCCACCACCAATCGTACCTGATATGGGACAGTGCAAAGTTTAGTTGGTAGGGGATGATAACTTAAAATTTGTGAGGGATCGATCATTCTACTTCTACCGTATGCATAAAACTCTTTATTGCATATTGAAGTAAAACGACAAGAACGGCAAGCACATGGTTGTGAATCAGTATAGCACATGTTCTTTTGGTGATCTCCATCTCCATAGAACCTATTCACCATGTTGATCTCCATCTCCATGACTTATGTGCATCATCCTCCATGTGATGAAGCCTCCAAGAACTATAACTACCTTAATCTAGTTACATTGTTGGTACGGATCAACACAAGTTGGCACGCAGGCCATTACATCAAATGTAACAACTCATATGGCTCCTGCCGAATTGTCATACTCATGACACATAGGTCATGAAACAATTACACACATGCATCTCATACACATACGGGCCATACCGATCACAAAATCCTGCAAAACCGAGTTAATCGCTTCCGACGTCCAAACTAAAATCGCCGAAAACTCGCTCTTCTTGGCTGAATTTCACAAATCTAAATTTGGTAAAACTCCCATTGGTAGTCGGCATCATGTGTAAAATTTTCTGTAGATGAATTTTCATATAAAAATCGCCTCAATCCGAGTTCGTATGCAAAAGTTATGGCTGTTTTACCGAACAGCGTGTTTTTGCCTCTCTATCACAACTCGGTGAGCAGATCCAATCTGCCTTGTGCATCTCATGCATCTGGCGAACCATCCAAAGTTTCAATATGATCAATCTCCTTGATCTCCTCATGCTATGACTGGGTTTACGTGCGTCACTTAACTCAGATGGCGGATACCCGACCGGTATGAGTAATTCGTCACATGACCATTGTAGCGACGACATGAAACAAGGATTAGGGTTTCATCTACGCCATGCATATCTCCATATGCATGCACCACGAACCTATAACAAGCAGCATCAGCTCTGATACCACTATAGGGAAACGGGCACCGAAAAACAAAAAATTTCTACCCATACCCAGGATCTACTACTATTATAGATCATGAGATTACCATTAGACGCGCGGGTGCGAAATTTCTATAGTGCGTCGGTGTAGTGTAGATGGAAGCCGGCAGTGCAGTTGCGAGAACCTCCTCATGTGCGGCTTGTCCTTGTGCAACAGATGCGGCACCTCCAAGGTATCCACACATACGTGAAGAAGCGTCGCACTCCGGACTACTAGATCCGCGAGAGCGACCTAGGGCTTCGGCGCGCAGAAGGGGTGGCAAGCAAGAGGGGGCGGTAGCCAAGGAGATATGCTAGGGTGTTGACGGTCACTAACAGCCTATTTTGACTATCAACTCCTACACAAAAATGAACCATAATGTGAAATAAATGCTAGGATAGATTTATTTACTAATGAATTCCACAGATGATGTTCTAGAATGTGTGCAGGTGATTTCTAGCTAATTTTGCAGCATAATGGTGTGGTTTGATCCAAGACACGATGTTCCAGTGAATCAGGACGCGACACGTGTCAGAATATGGAGTAGAGGGCCCACTAGAGCAAGAAACCGACATGACAAAAGCCAATACCCGTGCCAATGACAAGTGGGCCCAGGAAGGAACTCATGGACCAAAAGGGAAGGTTGGTGGGCCCACTGGGAGGCCGGCCGACCTGCCCGTGGGCCCCACCGACTTAAACTGGACACGTGGGGGAAGCTAATTGGATGAATACATCGGTTTGCCAAGGATCAGCTGCAGAAGATGCCTCTCTTGGCCGTGGCTCCCTCCTATAAATATAGAGGGAGGGGGGGTGAAGAAATGAAACACAACACACCACACCCAACTCAACTCACCCTTCTCCCTTGGAGCTTGTGTCCTTCATCCTAGATGCTTAGGTAGACTAGGAGGTGTAGAAGAAGAGGAGGAGAGTGAGGAGGAGTCGGGGAAGTGCCGGGTCTATCGGCACTCTTCTCCGCTTGTACCTCGACGGATGCTTATTCGGTTGTAAGTGTTCGAGACTTTCTTTGCTTATTTAGAATTAGAGTTTAGATCGCAAGTTATCATCTCTGCCTTATATTAGTTGATGTGTATGCTAGCGAGTAGCATTTGATCTTAGCTTAAGACCCCGGATAGAAAAGGGTAGTCTTGGCCAGGGCTAAGGTTAGTAGTGAAAGGCGTAGACATGGTGTCTAGGCTGGACTATACCACTCAGTTGTCTGATAGTCCCATAATTTGTAGAGGTAGCCGGTAGGTGGTGACAGCCCTGTTCGAGCCCTAGTAATCCCCCACGTTCGGATATTGGATAGAGCACTATTACTAGAACTATCGGCTTGTATAAGCCGGTCGAAACCGGTAGCTCGAAGTATAACGGCGACGTGATCTCTTCTTCTAGGCATAGATTCTAGATCTAGAAAGTCCTCTCCTTTGTGTTCTCCACACCGGCATGTGTGTCCTTGGATGAACCTGAACCCGTAGATAGCGTACTCACGTTCCTCAGTGGATACATTACCATGAAATACTCTTGGGTGAAAGCTACAGCGGTATCCGTGCGCTTGTGGATTTTATTCGTGACGTTGCAAAGTACCAACATAGGGTTAGACCCCTTGGGCACCCCACTTGCTTTTATAGCCCCTAGGGGCACCCCCTAGGTGGGCTCCCCTTGGGCCCCACCTTAGGCGCCCCTTTTTGGCCTGACGAGGCCCATTAGTGCAACAAAGCCCAGTCTAACTTGGATCTCATTCTTATCAGGCTTCTTTCCCTTAAGTGTGTGACCCTATAAGCTCACATGAGAATAGACATGGCCCGAGTACTCTTACACGGCCAATAGTAGACAACGGCCTCTAGCAAGACATGTCAACTCCAACACGCACGCAAAGATCATATCAGACGAGCCGTCACAATGTCATATACATATTGTTCTTTTTGCCTCACGATATTTGGTCTTGTTCTAAGCTGACCTCTCTTTCTGGAAGCCGTGATTCAGATCCTTGGTTAACTATTAACCTACGCATGGCCATGCACTTCTTGATCTGAATCACTCGAGGGGTCCAGAGATATCTCTCTCAGGTAGAGAGGGGCAAATCCCATCTCGACTGTTCATGTCTCACAGCATGCTTCTTGGCAAACCCGAAAACCACCTTTATAACTATCCAGTTATGGAGTAGTGTTTGATGGCTCCTAAGTAAGTCAATTCACATCTTGAGTACATGCGACAATCTCAGGTCTAAGGACACAACGTACATATTGTGTAATGAGAAATCACCATCTCTTGTGTTAGGACAGTTCGGACTCATATCCTACATGAGTTCACACTATTAGTTTTACATATCAATATCCATGACCTGTGAAACATAGTCATCAACTAATACATGTGCTAGTCTAATATTCATGTGTGTCCATGCATGAACTCCGACTAGGAACATCTTTGGAATATCCATACAAGTAAAGAGTTTCACAAACAATTCACATAATCGTTAATCAATACAAGTCGCCTTTCATGGATATTCAATGAACACTTTATTAATCATGAATACAAGGAATTATGATCATCTCTATGATTACCTCTAGGGCATATTTCCTACAGGAAGATGGCAGAGCTTCTTGGTGAGGAAATTGGGTTGCCCATGGTAATTTGCCTGAAGTGCTCGAGGGCAAGCATGCGTGAGGCTCGGTCGAAGAAGGAGAATTTGAACATCGGTCGGGTGTATATGAAATGCCCGGTCAGTGAATTGAGTTTTGATTTGGTTTTTGTGCTTTCAGATCTCTGATAGGGTGTAACCAAGGGTTTCTTGTTCATGCAGTCTTGTGGTGACTTCAAATGGCAGAGGCGTTACTTGGACGATTTGATTAAAGCAAAGAAGGTCCAACTACGTTTAGATGATCAAGATGGGATTCAAGAAGTCTATTCCATGGAGCAGATCCATGCTGCTGGGAGCTCTGTTCCCATGGGACCCCTCAGTGACGGTTTCATGAAGAGCAACGAATTGGAAGCAAAGGTTGTGAGATTAACCCAAGCTATGATTTTCTGTGGTGTGTTTGCTGTAGCCCTTGTTGCCATGGGAGTTGGTTATTTGTTAAAGTAGAATGTAACGATTAGGTGTTGATTTCCACATTCCTAGCATCAGCTTTTGCTTGACTAGAAGAACAATGGCAATTTCAAAAAAATAAATAAATAAAGTGTGTTTCCATAGTAAAAGACTTTGATTTTATATGCAGTTTACAAAAGAATCAAGTAATTTTGAGGTTTTACAAGGGAGAAAGGCTAATCCAAACTTCGAATCGGATATAATAAAGAGAAACAGTCATGTTCCCAACAAATGGTCGCAACATTCATAAAGGGTTTCCACTAACACCGACGTGTGGGGTCCATTGGTCAGTGCGACATGCGCGCCGCGGTTTCAAATTTTACCGGGCGTCAATTCTGCCGCCGAAGCCGAAAGCAATTGTGCGAAATGTCCCTCCTACCCCTCGGGCAAAAGGCCCACCGGCACCTGCTACCCCATCTCTCCACGATATTTGTGAGAATCTCCCCCAGCTCCCCATATCCATGGCCCCTTCTCTAGCGCTTGGAACCATTGCGCATTTCCCCTCCAGTCCACCTCTTGCCTTTCCTCTCTGCCCCTCACCTCCCCCGAAGGCCACGGACCCAAAGCTGCCACCTCGTCGACGACACTGTGCGCATCGGAGCTGCTTCCCCTTCGACGACGCTCGTCGCACCGGATCTGCTACAACATCGACGACGGGCGGTGCACCAGATCTGCTACCCCTTCGATGAATCCCGTCCCATTGGATCTGCTACAACGTCGGTGATGGCCGACTCACCGGATTTGCCACCCCTTCGACGAATCCTGTCGCACCGGCTTTGCTACAACGTCGACGATGGCAGGCTCACCAGATCTGCTACCCCTTCGACGAATCACGTAGCACCAGATCTGCTACACTCTCGTCAGCCAGTACCTCCTCACCGGATCTGATACAAGTACAAGTAATATGTTTGCAATGCTTGTGAATTCTCCCTTTCGAAGTGTACAGATTCCTAGTAAGGTCTGTGGAACGAGGACAAGAGGTGCAGCCATGGCGCCAGGAGGTAGGCAATCGGAGAGGATGAGGTCAATCGTTCCTGCAGCTTCAGCACGGGTACTGCGGTCATCATCAGCACGTCAACACCTTGTGCCTGAACAATTTTCACCCAATTCAGAAAACAGTAGTGGAGGTGAAAATGTTGTGCAGGAAGAATTGACAACAACTGCGGACAACAGTAGCTGTCATGAGAACTTGAAAAATCCAGATGGTGCTAATGGCATCAACAAAACCGAGACTGGATGGAATACCGACTCTGGGCAGACTAGTTCCCGCTCTGAAGGTTGGTTGTTGTGTTTCACTCAAGAGTTTTAGAGCTGTTAGTTTTTAATTTGATGAATAGTGTGAATTTGAATGAAATCACTGCATTACCTCCACAAAGAGGTGGCCGGAGGAAGGCAACCAGGGGAGTTTTGCTTGACAAGATGACCAAAGCTATGGGGAGAAGGATGCCCATCTCTGTTGCTGAGGGGAACCTAAGGCCGCATGAACCGGTGCAAGCTGCCAAGTTTGCATCAGAGGCTGGTGTTATCGTTAGGTCTCAAGTTCCTACCTTGACCCATTGGAATCAATACATGGAACGGACTGAGCATTTTGATGGCTTCATGGGAAGGCTATCTGTGAGTGCCTACATACTAGTTCTTTTACATTCAACTCTTTTTCCTATGGCAGTTGTGCATCTCGAATTTCATTTCTGGTAACCAGGGGAGGTTAGCAATGGACACAAGCCACAAGGCAATGGCACATGCTTGTGCTAGCATATTCAAGGCAGCCATACGGCAGAATAGGTATAGGTTGAAGCAAGATTACTTTGTTGGCATCCCTGCTAATGAGATCCCTACAACCTCTCCTCTCCCCATCATGAATGATGGACAGTGGCGTCAACTTGTTCACATGTGGTCATCTCCAGAGAGCAAGGTATTCTCTCTTAGTGTGCTTTCAAACATGTACTTATGATGTATACCAACACTTGCATCTCTTGCTGGGAGTTTTAGACCAGAACAAGTAAAACCGTGCTAGAGTCAAGTGGCCTACAGCAACAGGATCTCGCTGCTATGTTGCTCAGTTGTATTCATATGTAAGTGTCAACAGTCTTGTGATGTAATCTCTCCACTCTTCTGCTTCCTTAAATGAGTACACACATGCACCTCAGATGTCTCTCGAAGCAAGTCCCATTATCAGCTATTCCTGGTTTTGCTGCTTGTTTGACCACCATTTTGGTGCATCCATCAGAACAAGAACAAGAAAAACTCTATAAATGTCACTGAATTCAATGAGGAGGAACCCCAGGAGCAAGTTGGTGAAGCTGACAAAGAAATCGATGCCGTGGAAGCCTTCAAGGTCTGCCATACCAGCTGCAAGAAGGGTATGAGCGACGCGGCTAGGGAATCAATTGTAAGTCTTAGCACATGCTTATTTTCCCTTCTAGGATTTATCTAAATTGATTGAAGTTTGTACATGTAATTTCTATTTGTTGCCATGCTCAACAAGTCAGTACGACCAAGCCTTACATGATTCTTAAACTATTCATCAATTCTTTTCTACTTTGTCCAACACTCTCTTTACATGCTGCATCATAATCATATATTTTACACTCTTTTTACATTACCACTATTTAATAGCAGTTATCCAATATACTTTTGTTCCGAGTCTCTTTAATAGTTCATTTTTTTTCCATTTTGTAGTTGTCAATGAAAACTTTGCGGGCACAAACTGTTGATGATGGGCAGGCACCAATGCCTAGTGCTCAGGTTGTTTTCAAGGTCTTGTCGCAGAACAGCTCCAACAACATATTCTTGAAAAATGCTGGTCTACCCACTCCTTCCTCAAAGTCTTCTCCATCTCGTGAAGCGGCGCTACGTCAAGAACTTAATGCTCAAAAATAAAGTTCAACTGTTCTCCATGATCACCTGGAAGAACTAAGGAAAAAGACTGCAGCAGCAGAGGAAGTGTTGGAAAGAACTGCAAGCCTATTTGATGAGCTCCAGAAGCAAGAACAGGAGAGCCATCTCATGCTTTAGAAATTCGGGCACGTCATCACCTCTGGCTCACTTGGTTGTGTCATGAACTTATTTGGTTGTAACATTATCGATTGTGGTTTGCTTTCTCAGAATAATAACGCTAATTTCTTGGAATAATAATGCCGTTTCATTGGTTCTGTGATGAAATGGATCTGTATTGGTTCTGTGATGAAATTGATCTGTATGAACGTCGACATGTGATGGTCATAAAGGACAGGTTTAACATCCAGGTTTCGGACATGTGGCGGTCCGAAACGGGCATTCTCGAGAATGAGAAACGGATGCATGGTCCAATAAGAAACTGCAAGTGGTCCAATAGGAATATGGCTCCTGTCGGAACCTCGAGGCGACACGAGGCCGCATAGAAACTTGCCACGTCGACGCCACGTGTCGCTACCAGAAAGGCACATGTGGCAGAATGAAAAAAATGACACGTTGATAAACGGGAAGACGACACGTGGCACAATAACAAAGCGGCACGTCGAAGCATACGGAGACACCGCACATCCAAACTCGGTGCCGACACGTGTCACAACAAGATGGTGACATATGAATAAGTACGGAAGCGGCACGTGTCACAGACCAGGCGGCGACATGTGGTGAAACTTAGTAGGGCCAAGTGGACAAGTGTGACAATGCCACATGTCAGAACCTGGTGGTGACACATGGCCACACTATTTAGTGCCATGTGTGCAAGTAACCAGAAGACACATGTCACAAATCTGGAGGGGACAGGTGGCCGAACCATCAAGTGACAAGTGGACAAGCAGGAAAGTGACAAGTGTCCGAACAAGGAGGCTCCTAATAGGTGGACACGTGTCGTTCTGCTAGCCCGCCTCGTGTCTGTCCGTTGGCGAAACGGGCTGCCAGCGCGGCACCTAACGGCGCTGACTGCGTTGACGGCATTGATGGGGACACGTGGATCCGGATGTCCGGTGACGTTCTTGAGGCACGTTGCCAAAGAAAAAATGGTTAGGTGACGTAAGTTCCTTTGTCATCGAAAAAATCAGTTTCGTGACGTTTTTTCGGGTTCCATCATTGTGGAACAAACTTGACGCGGCTTTCACGACATATTAAATTTCTTCATTAATTCGTCACCAAACTTTCTTTATGATGAATTTTGGCCCTGCAGTCAAGAAGAGGGAATCCCATCTTGTGACGTTTCGTAGTAGACAACACTCGAGCCAGATCGACTTTATTCTTGCTAGGAGGGAGGACAGACGTGATTGCTTAGATTGTAAGATGATACCTGGGGAGTGTGTTGTCCCTCAACACAAGCTTGTGGTGGCGGACTTTCACCTTCGGGTACGTGTCCACCGGGACAAACGTGCCAAGATTGCGAGAACAAAGTGGTGGAAGCTTAGAGGGGAAGTGGCACAAGCGTTTAAGGAGAGGATGCTAGGTGAGGGGCCTTGGGAAGAAGGAGAAGATGCAGATGACATATGGCTAAAGATGGCAACATGTGTTCAGAAGGTGGCCTCAGAGGTGTTTGGCGTGAGTAGGGGAGGCAAACAGGAGGGGAAAGACACCTGATGGTGGAACGACGAGGTGCAAAGGGCTATTAAGGAGAAGGAGTGTTTCAAGCGCCTTCACCTTGACAAGAGTGTAGCCAATATCAAGGGCTATAAATTAGCGAAGAGGGTTGCAAAGCGAGATGTGAGTGTAGCAAAGGGTAAGGCGTATGATGACCTGTATCATCGGCTAGGCACGAAAGAAGGGGAGAACGACATTTATAGGATGGCTAGGATCCGCGAGTGGAAGACAAGGGACATCAACCAAATCAAATGCATCAAGGATGGGACAGATCGACTGCTAGTGAAGGATGAGGAGATCAGGGATAGATGGAGAGAGTACTTCGATAAGTTGTTTAATGGGGAGAGTGAGGGCCCTATCCTTGAGTTAGATGACTCTTTTGATGATACCAACATACGCTTTGTGAGGAGAATTCAGGAGGTAGAGATCGGGGAGGCTTTGAAGAGGATGAAGGGAGGTAAAGCGATGGGCCCTGATGGTATCCCCGTTGAGGTGTGGAGATGACTAGTTGACACAGCAATAGTATGGTTAACTAAGCTTTTTAACCTCTTTTTTCGGTCAAACAAGATCCTGGAAGAATGGAGCAGAAGTATATTAGTACCTATCTTCAAAAACAAGGGCGATGTTCAAAGTTGTACTAACTACCATGGGATTAAGCTGATGAGCCATACGATGAAGCTCTAGGAGAGGGTTATCGAGCATCGCCTAAGAAGAGTGACAAGTGTGACCCAAAACCAGTTTGGGTTCATGCCTGGAAGGTCAATCATGGAGGCAATTTTCTTAATATGACAATTGATGGAGAGATATAGGGAGCAGAAGAAGGACTTGCACATGGTCTTTATTGACCTCGAGAAGGCGTATGACAAAGTACCGAGAAATGTTATGCAGTGGGCCTTGGAGAAGCACAAAGTCCCAACTAAGTACATTACCCTCATCAAGGATATGTACAAGGATGTGACGACGTTTGTTCGGACATGTGATAGCGACACCACTGACTTTCCTATTAACATAGGCCTACACCAGGGGTCAGCATTGAGCCCTTATTTATTTGCTTTAGTGACGGATGAGGTCACAAGGGATACATAAGGTGAGATCCCTTTGTGTATGCTCTTTGCTGATGATGTGGTGCTAGTTGACGAGAGTAGGGCATGAGTTAATAGGAAGTTAGAGTTGTGGAGACGCACGTTAGAGTCGAAAGGGTTCATACTTAGTAGGACCAAGACCGAGTACATGATGTGTGATTTCAGCGCGACTAGGCATAAGGGGGGAGATGTTACTCTAGATGGGCAAGTGGTGGTCCAGAAGGATACTTTTCGGTATCTAGGATCGGTGCTACAAAAGGATGGCGACATTTATGAAGATGTTAGGCATAGAATTTCAGCTGGCTGGTTGAAATGGCGTCAAGCTTCTGGCATCCTTTGTGACAAAAGGGTGCCATAAAAGCTAAAAGGCAAATTCTATAGAACAGCAATTCGCCCGGCGATGTTATACGGTGCTGAATGTTGGCCTACAAAAAGGCGACATGTCCAGCAACTGAGTGTAGCAGAGATGCAGATGTTGCGGTGGTTTTGCGGGCACACAAGGAGAGATAGAGTCCGAAACAAAGCTATTTGGAATAGGGTCGGGTGGCACCAATTGAGGAGAAACTTACCCAACATCGACTGAGATGGTTTGGACATGTCCAACGGAGGCCTCCTGAGGCGCCGGTGCATAGTGGGGTTCTTGAGCGGGTCGATAATGTAAAGAGGGATAGATGTAGACCTAAACTGACTTGGGATGAGTCGGTTAAGAGAGACCTTAAGGATTGGAATATCTCTAAAGAGATAGCTTTGGACAGGAGCGCTTGGAGACTAGCTATCAATGTGCCTGAATCATGCCCTTTATTTCTTTTGGGTTTCATCTCTATCCTACCCCAACTTGCTTAGGAAAAAAGGCTATGTTGTTGTTGTTGTTGTTGTTGTTGTTGTTGTTGTTGTTGTTGTTGTTGTTGTTGTGACGAATGTCGTTTGTCACCGATGCATCAATTTTCACTAGCCGCCGGAGTCGCCTGAGTCGCGCGGCACAGGCCGGGGGACGCCGCCACCACGAGCCACGAGCCCACTCCTCTTGCCACGAGTCACAGCCGCCGCAGCAGCTTTAACGTGCTGCAATACGGGGGGTGGAGGGAACCACCACCGCTGCGTCGCGTAGGACCAGCCCCGGGGTCAACGGATCTAGTCCCAGGACGCTGGACCCGGAGACCTAGGCCGCCATCGCCGCCATGCCTGCCTCCGGCTTGTTGTGACCGCCGACGGTCCATGCGCTGAAGCAGAGGGGGAAGCCGCTACCACCGCAACGCGCAGGACAAGCCCCGGGGTCGCCGGATCCAGTCCCCAGGACGCCGGCTCTGCAGCCTTGGGCCGCCGGCGCCGCCTCCATGCCCCGGCGCCTCCATGCCCAGCGGTGGGAGATGTCGAAGGGAGTCGAGGAAGACCCCGTCGCCGCCTTCCCAGCAGGCACACGGGCTTCCGGTGCCCTGCTCCAGTGGCGGTGAGGGTGAAATGAGGTCGGGAGGGGTGGTGGCGGCGGCGGAGGGTGGGACGCTGCCCGAGTTGCCTTCGGAAGGAGACGACCACCTGCCCGTTTCTTCATCTTGGTTTCCCGAGTGGCGAAAGGAGTGATAGCCCCTGATTGCTTCGGTGGTAGACCATTGTAAATGTTTTGCCCTGAACTATTGCCGGTGTTTTGGGAAGTACCTGCGTTATTTGAGAGTTTCGTTTCGTGGTAGTTGCGCCAACTGTACTGCTTGGGATGAAAATATTTTGTTCGGTCTCCGCTCCGACCCGTGAATGATTGAATTTGTCAGAGAGCAATGTGTTCTTGAGAGAGTGTGAGAGCAAGACATGCTGGCGATGTCGTCGACACAAGTGCTTAGTGATCAAATTTTTAGTCCTTAGCACATTTTTGAGAGTGTTAGTGCTAAGACTTGGAATTTAGGGTTTAGTGGTCCATCAGTGGCCGGCCGGCACGCCAAGTACGTGGACGTGGCTGACTCAATTACCTCCTCCCCTGGCCCTAGCCACTGGTTCGCGCGTCGCCGTCCATCAGCGGCCGGCACGCTGCACGGCCTACGTCCTCCCCGGGCCGCCGGCTCGCACGTCGCTGTCCATCAGTAGGTAGAGAAATGCTAGACGGCGGCACCCACTTGCTGCCATGATCGTAGATGGAAAGCAACCAAGCAGGACGGCCGGCCAGGGTGATCTCAGCATGTTTACTGTTATTCTGACTACAAAATATTCTCATTAAAGCACTGCGTCAACACTAAGTTGCACTATCTCATATTCTCATTAAAGCACAAATTAATTAGTTTACTTGTTGAATTATCATACATGTATTAATTAGCTTTTCCAGATCAATTGAGTGTTGACTTGAATCTAGCTATTTCCTCTTGAAACATTATTCTTCCGCAAATTGACCGTTCCTGCTTGCTCCCTCAAATTTATTGAATCTCTATGTGGTATGCTCCTTGGAATGTATATTTGATATATATATATTAATTGAACTATTTGTTTGTGAATTGGTATTCTTATCTTTTTCATCGTACATGAATCGATAGTGACACATATTGTGGGTAGTGTTCTATATAAATAATATATTAATAATGATAGAAATAGCAATTTAGGATTTTATATTGGTGCACTTCAATATTTTACTATAATTATATAATTTAGATTCATATTTAGGGGTTACTTTAACCTTTAATAATGATACAATTGGATAATTTATGTGCAAATATTTGGGGAATTATTTGCATTATTTTTATAACAGCATAGTGGGTAATTTACATGAAGATTACGGGGTTCTTTAGATTTTTTTTTACAATGACAGAGTTGGATAATTTAGATACGGGTTACTTTAGTCTATTTTCATAATAACAGAGGTGGATAATTTATGTCACACCCGGTTTTAAGGACAAAACCGAATGCATAACTATATGTATGTCAGGATCAAGTTTCATACATATAGAGACATAAGTGAATAATCAGTAACAATATCACGAAAAAGAGAACTAAAATAAATAAAAAACTATCAGAGTTATACAGCTTATCCTGGAAACGAAGGCTCCAAACTTCACAGGCAATCGACTGGGGGTTGCGTACGCCTAGAACTCAGCAACATCTTCAATAGACTCCACCATAACTTTCTCCTTCTGAGCAGCAGTAAGCAAGGGTGAGTACACTTATGATTGGTACTCAGCAAGACCACAAGAAATAAACAGAAAGTGATTTAAATCCATCTTTAAGTTTATTAATCATATGAGGGTCCAAACCGCTCTTGACCGTGAGCACGGCTGATATATCAGTTTTACACTCTGCAGAGGTTGTACACTTTCACCACAATTCGCGTAAAAGTTCTGAAGAACTTTGAACCCAACCACGCATGTGCTAGCTAGTCACAATACCACACTTCCAAGGTGTGATTGCATAGGGACTCTACGAGACCTTTACAAAGATTCCCTAACTCGTGACAATCCGCTAAGGTTTCAAGCCAAAGCGGTCATAACACTGTCCAAATGAGGTGGTACCTTGCCAAAGGACCATTAAACAATACCAATTGCCCCAAGAGGACCGAGCTATACCCCGTCGATGCATCCCCTCTTGCCCTTTTGGTAAGATTGTCACAAGCTAGAGTCTCTAATTAATCAGCCAAGACCAGAGCCATATAGTATTGTGGTTGTACTGTTTTCTTGGGTGGTTCTCCATGTTCCAATTAAACATATAATCTTATAAATAAAGCATAGACAGAAATATGGTTAGGGTCACTTGCCTTTCTCCAATGAAAAGCTACTCTTACTTCTCTTCAGCTTTTGCTCACTTGGAACTCTTGATCTTCAATCTTCAAACAGCGATCCTTCTACTCGGAGCAATCAACGAGCAACCATACAAAGCAAATAAAAAGATACATCTAAGAACAATACACCAAAACAAAGAAAGACTTTAAAAGAATGCACTAAAGGATAGGGCTCGTTGCTATGGTTACGAGAGCTCAAGAAACGCAGAAAACGGAACTAAAACGGAGATTCTATAGACTAAACGGTGCTTCAGGGATCTAGTCGCGATTAACTATAGAGTTAAGAGCTAGCGGAAAAAGTTTGCAAGATACATAAAACTGTGCTCACAGAGGATAACAAGGTCATAAAACTATTGCACACGTTGCAAGGATCACGTGAGCGCAAGAATCGATGAAAACGGAGTTAAAACGTGAAAGATATGGCTAAAACAATGCACCAGGGACTTGTTAGTGACAGTTTTGAACTTCCAGGGGCTAGCATCAAAAAACTGAGGGTCTAAACATAATTAAACATTAAATGCAGGGGCTAACATGCAAAAACTCGAGCTCTGGACGGTGGGTTCAAATTTATAAAAGCGTAGGGGCTAAAACAGAAATAAAAGGACTTAAACAGAATTATTTTTGAACAGAACAGGACGGCGGGTTGATTTTGAGAAAACCGAGGGGTCTTTTTGCAAAACATCTAGGGTTGACCGGTATCCAGGACATTGACTCAGTTTTAGATCTAATCTCGCCCGTCGATTTTAGATCGGACGGCCTGGCTACAAAAGAGGTGATGGGTGGCGGCGCCGACGACGGCTGGCGGCGGCGAGCGGCGGCGAGCTCGCCGGAGTTCACCGAAACGGTGACTCAGGGCTCGATTTCAACTCGGGTTTGGGTCAGGAGCGAGCTAGGGCCACGCGGAACGTGTCTAGGGGATCGTTTGGTCGAGTGGGAGGCCGGACAGGGGCTTGCGACGGCGAGAGGCGGAGCGGCGATGACGACGTGCGATTACCGTAGTGAGGAGGCACAAGAGAGTGGGAAAAGAGGCCGGCGAAGGTTCTCACCATGACGTGAAGCTCCGGAGGCGGTTTGTGGAGGCGACGGAGCGGCGAGTTGGCGGCGGAACCGAGCTCAACAAACTTCAATGGCGGCGGCGGCTAGGGTTTCGCACGGGGGGAAAAAAGGCGGCGGCCTGGGCGTGCGGATCAAGGGTGTGGGGGGGCGATGCTATTTATAGGGCCCGAGGGACCTCGGCGTGCGGGCCCGGGCTTGGGATACAGCGGGGCGCGTACAACGGCCGGACTCGGACTAGCGTCCGGTTCGGTTGCGAGCTCGTGGGGAAGAGGGTCCGGGTCGGCGCGCGCGCGGGGCAGAGCTGGAGAGGACCTCGGGTCGGCCAGCTTGGACGGAGGCCCACGGGCAGTGACGGAGCACGGCGTGGGGCCAAAAACAGAGGCACGGTGCGGGCGGGAGAAGGAAGACGACCCTGACAGGTGGGCCCCACCTATCAGCGGCAGATCGGGTGATGAAGCGGCGTCGGGCTGGAGAAGGAGGCGGGCCGCAGAGCTGGGCCGCTCGTGAGGAAATGGCCCGCGGCGTTGGCCTTTGGCCCGTGGGGAGAGAAAGAGAAAGGGAGAGGGAAAAGGAAAATGAGAGTGGGTTGGGCTGAAAGGAGATAGGGTGAGGGAGAGGTTTTCTTTTTTTTCAACAAAAGATTCAAACAATTCAATTCAAATTTAAATTCAAGAGGATTTAAACTCGAGTTGAATGCAACACAAAAGAACAATTTTATTTAATTTATTTAGAAGACAATCAATTATTATTATTTTTGTACAAAATTCCCTGAAAAGAAAATAAATGTTGGCAATTTTTTAAAAAATTATGAGAAAATTGTTGTTTTATTTCTAATTTTAATCACATCCTGAAATCCAAAAAATTCAGGGTGTGACAATTTATTAGGAAATATAACAGTTCCAATATTTATTATAATTAAAGTTATCGAATTGATGACATTATTTTTTTGATTTTTAAGAGAATTTTTGGAATATCTCTATTTTTGTAAAGTATTATAGGTGACTCCACGTAGAGCTTTAAAATGAGCCTCCCCACTCCCCACTACGTCCAGTGCTGTTCACACGAACACTAGATCAGGTCGACGGAATCTTTTCAGGCCATCCGAGGAACTGCAAGCATGCGGCCCATGTGATTCTTGTCCAGATTCAAATTCAGTTCAGGCAAAGACCGGTGCTGGAGGCAGCGCCGCATGCGCATGGAGGGGCGCCGGCCGGCTAGGCCGCCGGTGGGCAGCAGGCAAGGTGCGTGCAGGGCATGTGGGGCCACGAGCCCTACACGCCTGACCACCGGGGCGTGGAGGCGCAGGGGCAGTGGCGACCGGGGCGCCAGCGCGGCGGCACAGGACGCGGGAGGCGACAGCGCATACGTGTGCGAGGCGACAGCCGGGGTCATGCACGGCGGTGAGTGTGCAGGTGCGCGCACGAGGTACGGGGTGTGCACGGCGGCCGGAGCTGTATGTCACGACACAAGCTACTCCGGCTGTGGAGGAAGAGCTGGGCCGAGGAAAGCGCATCAAGAAGCCCGTCAAGAAGCTAAACCTGTGAAAGTCGTTTTGGGCTTGGCCCATTCTGCTATGTAATATAAAGTGAGGGAGAGCTGAAGAGAGGGTCCATCGAACATGTAAAACCCAGACATCGACTCCTTCCCCAACCTGTTCTCTGTTCTTCTTCTTCCCCTCCTCCAAGACTTCTCCAAGACCTCTGAATTCTACTAGATACTACCCCATATTATCCTGTGTTGCGTGATCCACATCACTCTCGTGACATTTGGCATCAGATTCGGTCGATCCCTTGGTTCTCAGCGTCGATCTATCGAAGGGCAAGCAAGCGGCGGCTCTGAATTCGCGGATCGCCATGGCGGAGTCGGATCTGAAGACCATCAGCCAGAAGCTCGACATCATTCTCGACATGATCGACGGCATCAACAAGTGGCGCCCATCGGTGGACACGGCAGTCGAAACCTTGTCCCACTCTGTCACCACTCTCACGTCGTGCATCGAGGTGTTGGAGAACACTCATCTCCAGCATTCCAAGGTCCCGCTGCGCGAGGAAGAGGGACGGGCCAGCATTCCAAGGTTACCAGGGGTCTGATAGGGCTCTGATCCCTAAACAGCCCCTGGTCAAGGGTGAGTTCTCATTGCCACATATCACCAGTCGTGTTTACCATGAGTTTGGAGATGCTATAGGTCGTCCTTACAATTCATATGGAGGTCATGGTAGTGGATCTTACTTTCGGATGCCTAAGACTGATTTCCCTAGTTTTGATGGTGATAATCCTAAATGGTGGAAGGATAAGTGTGAGAAATACTTTGAGATGTATCAAATTCCATATCATGCTTGGGCTAGTTTTGCTTCTATGCATTTTGTTAAGGGTGCTGAGCGTTGGTTCCAAACTTATGAGGCTATGCACAAAATAGAGTCCTGGCCTGAACTAGTTGTGGCTGTTTTTGATAAGTTTGGTAGGGATCAGTATCAGAAATTCATGGATGAATTGCTCAACATTAAACAATCAGGTTCAGTAGAGGATTATCACCAAAAATTTGATGAGCTTAAGCATAGAGTTTTAGTGCGTAATGGCAATCTAGATGAAAGTTTCTTTGTTAGTAGATTTATGCAAGGAGTTCATGATGATATCAGTTCTGTCATTAAGTTGCATAAACCAAAAAATGTTGATATTGCTCTAGCCCTTGCTATCACACAGGAAGAAGTACTGAGTTGCAAAGAACTTCTTAAGAAGAAGAATTATTACAAGCCTGATTCCAGGGACTCTTACAAGAAAGAAGTTCGGCAGCCCAATACTGCTAAAGGATTATTAGGGTCTTCACCTGATCAGGCTGGTCCATCTGGTACAAAAGTTGAGCCTAAGAAGAGTGAGGGCAGATTTGACTCCTTGAGAGCCCAGCTGCGAGCCCAGGGGCTTTGCTTCAAATGCAGAGAAAAATATGTCCCCAATCATAAATGTCCTACCAATGTCTCACTGCATATTGTGGAAGAATTGTGGGAAGCTTTACAGCTTGATCAAGAGGGCCAACTGGAGGTTGATTCTGGTGGTTCATCGGATTCAGAGGAGATTTTGTTGAGTTCATCAGTGGCTGCACAGGAGGGAACATGCCATAAGAAGACCATGAAGTTGATGGGCACAGTGGCCGGCCAACAAGTGTTAATTCTTGTTGACTCAGGGAGTTCTGGGACTTTCATCAGTGAGAAGTTGGTGCAAAACCTTGGATGTACTTTGACTGAAGTGACTCCTGCTAATGTGGCCATTGCTGATGGTAAAACTTTATTGTCTACATCTATGGTGGCTCATCTGGATTGGTATACTCAAGGCCAGAGCTTCACCTCTAACATGAGAGTGTTGCCCACACACTGTTATGACATTATTCTTGGCATGGACTGGCTTGAGCAATTCAGCCCAATGTGGATCCATTGGAGAAAGAAACTAATGAAATTCACCTTCCAAGGAAAGACAGTCACTCTGAAGGGTATCCGTGACAAGGTCAAGAGTTGTAAAATGATTTCTGCTCACCAACTACAGCACATCATTCAGAAGGAGTTGGCTCAACTCATCCATCTTTGCAGGGTGTCCCAGTCTGCATCTTCTGCAGAACACCCAATGGAAATCTCCCAGCTTCTAGAGCAGTATGGTCATATCTTCCAAGAGCCACAAGAGTTACCACCTGAAAGACCATGCTCCCACACCATTCCCTTACTGCCAGGCTTACCACCCGTTCAGTTGAAACCATATAGATACTCTCCTCAGCTGAAAGATGAAATATAGAAACAAGTCAAAGAGATGTTGCAGAGAGGCATCATACAACACAGCACCAGTCCATTTTCATCACCTGTGCTTCTTGTCAAGAAAAAGGATGGCACGTGGAGATTTTGTGTGGATTATCGAAAATTGAATGCAGTCACAGTGAAAAATAAATACCACATGCCTGTGGTAGATGAACTCCTAGATGAGTTGAGTGCGGCCAAATGGTTCACCAAACTGGATTTTCGCTCAAGCTACCATCAGATATGTTGGCCAAAGAAGATGTCCACAAGACAGCATTTAAAACCTATGAAGATCATTATGAGTTCAAGGTCATGCCCTTTGGGCTGACTAATGCACCTGCCACCTTTCAGGATGTGATGAACCAGGTGTTTGCTGCCCTCAACAGAAAGTTTGTGCTCATTTTTGTGGATGACATCCTGATATACAGTAAATCCTATGCAGACCATGTGTAGCACCTGCAGGAAGTGTTTGAGATCATATCACAGCACAATTTCTTTTTGAAGCCCAGCAAATGTTCCTTTGCTCAACAACAGTTAGAATATTTGGGACACATTATTTCAGCTCAGGGTGTTTCTACTGATCCTCAGAAAATTCAGGTGATCAAAGAATGGCCAGTCCCTGTTAATGCTAAATAGCGCAGGGGGTTTCTTGGCTTAGCTGGTTACTACAGGAAGTTCATCAAGCATTATGGGGTCATTAGCAAATCTCTCACTGAACTACTCAAGAAGAATGTGATCTACCAATGGACTGACACACAACAAAAAGCATTTGATGCTCTCAAGCAGGCTCTCATCTCTGCACTTGTGCTGAAACTGCCTGATTTTTCTCAGGAATTTGTCATTGAAACCGATGCTTCTGAGCAAGGCTTTGGTGCTGTACTCATGCAAGGAGGACACCCACTAGCATTTCTGAGCAAAGCACTAAGTCCCAAAAATAGAGGCCTCTCTACATATGAGAAGGAGTGTCTGGCTGTTCTCATGGCAATTGATAAGTGGCGCCAGTACCTACACCATGCTGAGTTCACTATTCGAACTGATCAAAAGGCACTCATACATTTGGAGGACCAGCACTTGAACACTCCAATGCAACAGAAGGCATTCATCAAGCTATTGGGCCTGTCTTTCAAAATCCAGTATAAGCAAGGCACCACTAATAGAGCAGCAGATGCATTATCTAGATATCCACATGCTGCTGAGGCCATGGCTTTGTCTGTCAGTCATCCTACATGGATTACTGAGGTGATGAATGGATACTTTCAAGATGAACATGCTCAAAAATTACTCACTGAGTTAGCAGTTGACCCCTCTCAGAATCACCATTATTCTCTGCAAGATGGCCTTATCAGATACAAGGGCTGACTCTGGATTGGTCACAACACAAAGGTACAAAACTCTATTCTTACTGCTCTGCAGAGTAGTGGATTGGGTGGCCACTCTGGCATCACAGCGACATACAACAGAATCAAATCCCTGTTTGTTTGGCCCAATATGAAGAATCAAATTGAGGCATTTGTCCAACAATGCACTGTGCGCCAACAAGCCAAAGTGGAACATGTTAAATTGCCTGGATTATTGCAGCCTCTGCCTGTCCCAGAGCAAGCTTGGTCTGTGGTGAGTCTTGACTTTATTGAGGGTCTTCCCAAGTCTCAACAATATGACACTATACTAGTAGTCATTGACAAGTTTTCCAAATATGGTCACTTTATTCCATTAGCTCATCCTTTCACTGCTCCACAAATTGCCCATCTTTTCCTGACCAATGTGTATAAATTGCATGGTATGCCCATAGTCATCATCTCTGACCGGGATCACATTTTCACTAGCACGTTTTGGCAAGAGCTTTTCAAAGCCACTGACACCACATTATCCATGAGCTCCTCCTACCACCCACAAACTGATGGTCAAACGGAACGTTTGAATCAGTGTCTTGAGACATATCTGAGATGTTTCATACACTCCTGTACTTCTAAATGGTCTCAGTGGTTACCCTTAGCGGAATTCTGGTACAATACATCATACCACTCAACTGTGGGCAAGACTCCGTTTATGGTTCTGTATGGTCAAGAACCACGACAGCTGGGCATCAGGACAGTTACTTCCACACCAACCTCTGATGTTGATGAGTGGCTTTCCCAAAGGAATCTGATGACTCAACTCATTCAACAGCAGCTGCAACGAGCACAGCAGAGGATGAAACATCAGGCTGACAAAGGCCGATCCGAACGGGAATTTCAAATTGGTGATTGGGTGTTTCTCAAGCTCCAACCATATGTGCATATGTCTGTTGCCAACCGTACTAACCAGACACTGTCCTTCAAGTACTTTGGGCCTTATTTGATCACTGACATGATTGGTGCTGTTGCATATAAGCTACAACTTCCTGCTAGCAGCCGTATTCACCCTGTGATCCATGTCTCCATGTTAAAGAAGGTAGTTCCACAGGAGGCTCAGGTAAGCATCGACATTCCACCAGCTTGTAACCCTGAGACTGATATGATTGCTCAGCCTGAACAGTTTCTGGAGCGCCGTCTCGTGCGCACTGGTGACAAGGTGATCATGCGTGTTCTGGTCAAGTGGAAGGGCTTAGCAAAATCACTGGCTACCTGGGAAGATTTATCACTCATGCATGAAAGGTTTCCCTGATACTCTGGCTTGGGGTCAAGCCATTTCTTATGGAGGGGGAGATGTCACGACACAAGCTACTCCGGCTGTGGAGGAAGAGCTGGACCGAGGAAAGCGCATCAAGAAGCCCGTCAAGAAGCTAAACCTGTGAAAGTCATTTTGGGCTTGGCCCATTCTGCTATGTAATATAAAGTGAGGGAGAGCTGGAGAGAGGGTCCATCGAACATGTAAAACCCAGACATCGACTCCTTCCCCAACCTGTTCTCTGTTCTTCTTCTTCCCCTCCTCCAAGACTTCTCCAAGACCTCTGAATTCTACCAGATACTACCCCATATTATCCTGTGTTGCGTGATCCACATCACTCTCGTGACACTGCAGCGGATCGGCGCTGCTACGATGGATACTGGCCGGAAGGGGGGTGATGAGCTGGCGGCGGAGGTGTGGCGTGGAGGGGCGGCGGTGGATCGGAATAAGGGCGGCGTCGCGCCGCGCCGAGCTGGCAGTGTCCGCTTGAGTACTGTCCGAGAGCGGACAATATTATTGGAGACGGACCAGCGAGCTACGGATCGCTCATTGAAGACGCGGCCACGCAAGCAGCATGTCACCGATGTGGAGTTCCTCATCGGAGACGCGCACAGTTAAATTCGTGTCGCACTTTACGAACACTATGGATGACGCTGGTTTTTAAGACGCGTCACCGATTGTCCAAGTCCATTTTTGGCGTTTGTTTCATATGTGTCTCCGATTCTCCGATATAGGTGACGCATTTTGAATTTCATCGGCTGTAGCTGGTATATAAGTGACACGGCTAGTTATTAAGCACCACTAAAATAGTTTTGGTGACACAGTTCCATTCCGCGTCACCTAATATGGTGTCTCCTTTGTTATATTCTGACACAGTGGTCCATCATCAGTGTGCCCGGCTGGCACGCCTAGCACGTGGACGTGGCTGACTCGATTACCTCCTCCCCTGGCCACCGGTTCGCGCGTCGCCGTCCATCAGCGGCCGCCACGCCGCACGGCCTACCTCCTCCCCGGGCCGCAGGCTCGCACGTCGCCGTCCATCAGTAGGTAGAGAAATGCTAGACGGCGGCACCCACCTTGCTGCCATGATCGTAGATGGAAAGCAACCAAGCAGGACGGCCGGCAGCTTTTTTTTTTTGCGAGAATCTCAGCTTGTTTACTGCTATTTTGACTACAAAATGTTGGTACGCTCTACGTCGTCGTCTAGCTGAATATATATGCCATGCGTCAACACTACGTTGCAAATTGGTGTGGCCACTAAAATCACCAACGACCCCTTTTTTAAAATTGTTAGACAAATAATAATCAAACTAAAAATGGTCTACAGAGATCCTTGGGACACCAATATAATCTACACTCTGCATTCAACATGTTCAGATGGGATGAAACAGCGCTGACAGGGGTTCGCAATTCACAGAAAAGTTTACGTCCATTTGCAAGGGGTTTTTTTCGTGAGCACTCCTATCTAATAAACACTTTTATTAAACCATGCACAAGTAATAAGGTATCATCCCACTACGTACTACCCGGCCCAGCGCATGCTGTTCGCACTAGATCTAGCAATAGTAAAGCAAGTCGACGGAATCTTTTAGGCCATACGAGGAACAAGCATGTGGCGCCATGTGATGCTTGTCCAGAATCAAATTCAGATCGTGCATGGAGATCTTCTCATCCTCGAGATTAGCTTAACACTTGCATTAAAGATGAACCGCCCAATGCAAAGGATCAGAACAAAGCGCGCTTTTCTAACCCCCGCAGTCTACACCACTGAAGTTGTACAGTAGTTTAAACAAGAATAATACCATTCGTACGATTGCCGTGTGCAGCCGCAGGGCATGGTGACCGGTACGGCCCGTGCCTCTTTTGACGCCGTGACCCTGACGATGCCAGTCGGATGCTGGAGTAGGACGTATAGCAGTGCTAGCTGTTTAAACAAGTGACAGAATCAGCTGTATCTTCAGGCCTACACTTGAAACAAGCAGGTCCCCATATCCATCATCTTATCTCTGGTCACACTTGTGTGAGAAATGGCCGTCTTCGCGTTGATCTTCGCCTGCAGCTTTGAGGCCACTTGAAGCTGCTCGCGATGATAGTGATGAGCAAGCTTGATTCGCTCGATTAGGTGAGGTTGGGTGAGATAGCACCCAGATTTTTTACTATCTTTTACATGCTCGATAGGTAATGGAGTCTGTTGCGCCTATTCAGACGATGTTTATGCTTTGTTTATTTGCTACTTGCAGTTGGATCAGAAAGATTTTGTCCACAAATTCTTATGTTGCATATTCCTGCAAGATGCACTGAATTCATGGACTGATGAAGGGCATCTGTCTACTGGTGCAGATCTAAAGCCCCAGATCTCCTAGCTCCAACCTACAAGACATACACTAGCTAGCAAGTCTGTCACTTAAAGATAAGCCAAGATGAACATCGCTACAGGGGCAATGGACACACTCCTTCCCAAGCTTGCAGAGTTGGTGGTGGGCGAGTACAAGCTGCAGAAGGGTGTCAAGGGAGAGATTCAGGAACTCGAGAAAGAGCTGAAATGCATAACTGCCGCCCTCCGAAAGGTGTCTGAGGTGCCGGCAGACCGGCTTGATGAGCAGGTCAAGATCTGGGCCTGTGACGCGAGGGAACTATCCTATGACATCGAAGATGCTGTTGACACCTTCATGTTGCGCAGCAAGGGCCGCCAGCAAGAAGGCCAAGACACTTCCAGCCTCAAGGGTCTCATTGGTAAGGCCGCCAATTTGTACAAGAAGGCCAAAAATAACCATCAGATCCACAATGTTGTCAAAAACATCATGGACAAGGTCAAGAAGGTCAGTGAGCGCCGTGATAGGTGCAAGGTTGACAACTTTGCAGCCGGACCAAGTTTGGTGTCTGTTGATCCACGCCTAGAAGCTATGTACAGGAAGGCAACAGAGATAGTTGGAATTGATGGGCCAAAGAAGGAGCTAGTCATGAGGCTTATGAATGAGGACAGCTCATTGTTGAAGCAACCAAAGATAATTTCTATAGTAGGATTCGGAGGCTTGGGGAAGACAACTCTTGCAAATGCATTGCTTCAGGACCTTAAATCAAAATTTGATTGCCACTTTTTTGTCTCTGTATCCTTTAATCCTGATATAAAGAAGATTTTCAAGAACATTCTTCTCCAACTTGATGAGAAGGCGTACGGCAACATAGATGAAGCATGTGAAATAAATCTTCTCATCAACAAAATTATAGAGTTCCTCAAGAATAGAAGGTATGTTTCCATTTTATACCTGCTCTTCATCGTCGAAAATAAATACTTTTCCCATTTCATTGAGCAATAAATTTATGGAGCAGCGGGTCTTTTTCAACTTCATGTATTTTCTCTAGCCTGTGGTTATTAGATGGTATTTTTTGTAAACTAACGATTATTTCGTGAAACTTTCAATAGTCATACACTTGTTAACAATTTATCCAACAAAATTGCCTTACATGTAGGCTGTAGGATAACCATCATTAGAAAATAATGTTCAGGTTTTATTTAATGACACTGCAAAAGTAAAAATAATTGCATTTTCGTCTAAGATAGGAGGGATACTTGGCTTGTGCTTTGTTTTTGTTAGGACAAACCTTGACCTAAAGTTACCCGGTAAATGCATAAACTTTTTAACAACCAATGTTGCAAGATCCGTATTATTCAAAAATACGTACTTATAATTATGGATCTGAAATTATACAAATCATATTAGTGGATCGGAGTAATGTAGGTCAAGCCCTTTCCTAATGAAATAAACGAAACCGTACATTTTGGGATGAAGGATGAGGAAGCCTACTGTTGGTCAAAGCCTTTCCCAATTCATGTTTTGTATTGATCTTCCACCTTTCTGAATCTTAAGGTGATTATTCAGGCATCTTGCAGTTCACTTTGCTACTCATCATAACTTTTTCATTATGTGACATGTCAGACTTTTTATTTCTATATTCAGATAGGCTTTCAACCAATTACGTCTTGGTTTCATAACATGACTGTGAACACTATTAACCATTACCAGGTGCTTATGCTTGATTGATGACTTTTGGAAAGAATGGCCGTGGGATACTATCAAACTTGCGTTGCAGGATGGTAATCGTGGAAGCAGGATAATCATAACCACTCGCAATAAGGCTGTCGCGGAACACGTTGGTGGTGGTATTTATGAACTAAAACCTCTTTCTACTGATAACTCAAGAGAGTTATTCTACAAGCGGATATTTAAATCTGCAGATGATTGTCCTCCTGATTTGAGCAAAGTTACTGGGAAAATTTTAAAGAAATGTGGTGGCGTACCATTAGCCATTATTACCACAGCAAGCTTACTGGCTAATAAACCGAGGTGTTCGGTGGAATGGGAGAAGGTGAATAATTCTATTGGTTCTGGATCTGAAAATAGCCCCCATATGGGCAAGATGAACTCAATATTAAGGCTCAGTTACAATGATCTACCTTTCCATTTGAAGATTTGCTTGTTGTCTCTGAGCAAATATCCCGAGGACCATGTGATTAGAAAGGATGTTTTGATATGGAGCTGGATAGCAGAGGGTTTCATTACCCCTACAGGGTCAAGCTTGCTGGAGACAGGGGAGGGTTACTTCAATGAGCTTATTAATAGAAGCTTGATACAGCCCGTGGACAAACCTCCCTTTTCCATGCTTGGTGAGAGTGAGGTGTATGCTTGTCAATTACATGACATGGTACTTGAACTTATTATCAAGTTGTCAGCTGAAGAAGGCTTTGCTACCACTTTGTTGTCAGATGATGAACAAGCAGGTGCGTCTTGGTTGCATCAGAGGAAGATTATCCGGCGGCTGTCGATCCACAACCGCAGAAACACCATTGCCTCAATAAATGAAAGAAAAGGACTGTTCAAAGTGAGGTCACTTGATGTCTTTGGTCATGCTGATTTAATGATGTGTTCCCTGTCAAGATTTCGTGTTCTACGCGTATTGCAAGTAGAGGACTGTTCTAGACTGGATAACAATCAGCTGAAGGATCTCTGCAAGTTGTACCTTCTGAAGTTTTTGCGGCTACGGTGTTTGACGGTCACTGAGCTCCCCGAGAGTATTGGCAAGCTAGAGTCTCTAGAAACATTGGACATAAGAGGAAACATAGCGATAAAGTTACCACTATCTTTTGGTAAACTTGGAAAACTGGTACGGCTTCACGCTGATATAGTGGAGCTGCCCCATTGTGTGAGTCTGGAGAATATGAAATCTCTGCAAGAGCTAATAGGCATACGCAGTACCTTGCACGCCATGATAGAGATTGGTAAACTGAGAGAGTTAAAGGTCCTCGAACTTGTCATCATGGAATCAGATATCGGTATTAGTAATGCGGAGGAATTTGTTCGCACCTACCTCAAAATGTGCCCCAATTTATTACAAGTATTGGTGCTAAGAAGTTCAATATGTTTTCCCCTGGATTTCGGATCCCAGGTTCCTTCTGGTCTCCGAACCTTCATGTGCGATATCTACTTTTGGGCATTCCCCAGGTGGATTAATTATCAGTCGCTCTCCTCACTCACTGAATTGTCCATCATGCTGTGGCGTGTGCGTGTACAACCTGAGCACCTTGACAAGCTTGCTGAGCTACCATCTCTTCGCTTCCTCAGGATACAGGCACCGCTTCCACCGCCAGAGCAAGAAAAACTCGTTATTCACAGCAGTCCATCTGCATTCCCATGTCTAACAGATCTTCGAATTTCCAGTGGTTTGATGTTCCTTAAGATTCAACCTGGGGCTATGCAAAAGCTCCAAAAACTCTACCTTAGCTTTGATGCCACAAAGACCGCTGAGCGTTATCAGACTAATAACTTCGATTATGGACTCCAAAACCTCACTTCTCTCCAACATGTCGTCCTTACCTTTCTGGGGGGCGAGCACCCCGAAGCATATGATGCTATTAGGAAGACAATTAATGATCATCCCAACCATCCTTCGCTCAATCATGCTATTAGGAGGACAATTGATGATCATCCCAACCATTCTTCGCTCAATCATGCTCTTAGGAAGGCAATTAATGATCATCCCAACCATCCTTCGCTCGATTTTTCCTATATTTGAGAATTAAAGGTAATAGCTGACTCCTCTGCATCAAGATATATAGCTCAATTTTTATGTGGCCTATCTGTTATCCCCATGCGGTATTTCATTTGTGATTGAAACTGTTGTTTTGTTACTTCTATTTCACGCTTAGAAAACACATGTTGTCAAGGCAATCGCAAAACTTTTCTTTGAGTTACCGTGGTTTAACCATCAAGGTTTCATTCTAATTTTTGTTGTTTCCTTTGTAGGACGGAAGCAGCCTATATGGGAATTATTGCTCGTCATACATTGACACGGGGTTAGAGGCTACGAGTGTTGCATTTGCCATGATGAAGTCTATTGATATGTTTATGCAAAACTCAAATGCTTTTTACCATCCGTCGTCATGTGTTTTGAGTAATTGTTCTTATCATGTACTTTGTTGTAATAACTATGAATCCATTATCAGTGTGGCCTATTTTGGATATCCCATCCACATATTGTATGTATCAAGTTATTCAATTAGGAGGATTGAGTCTGAGTTAATGTTTTTTATTAGGGATTAATGTTTGACACATAGCTACCGGTTGTGGCCCAAGACGCGTCTTCATGTCACCGGGCTATGAGTCTTGAGGTTGCTTGAATAATGGAAGGGAACAAAATTTGCTCCGGTTTGGTATCCCAGAGACCCAGACCATGGCGCCTGTTGGGTGGATGCATCAACGTACGTATCTGCTGTGCCTATAGGATCAGATGCCTGGTGGGTGGCCGACTGGACTACAGACTAAAGCTACCCAACAAAGCATCAGGCCGACTAAGGTCCAGAAAGCTCAGCGAAGCATCTCACTACCGGAACAAACTGTCAACATAAACTATTTTAATTGGTACCTTTTCTTTTCCCATTATTCGTCTTCCTGGAATACAGAGAGCATTGAGAAGAGGGGGTCACACGTCCACACTGTAGCACCCCTCTTTTTCTTTTTCATAAAGCAGCATCCACTAAGCAAAAGGCACAACTTCCACTAAAGCAGCACCCACTAATTGATACCTCTTCTTTTCCCATTATATTCGTCTTCGCACTATATTGTTTAAACAAATGCTGAGAAGAGGAGGTCACCAGCTAGCTAGCAGCAGCGCGCCGGAGCAGGCGTTCACAGCTACGCGCGGTGGCGTCCGCGCACCTCCATATATCACAACTGCATGCTTGTTGGATTGATTTGGTGAGAAAGAAAGATTGATCTTCTTGCTTATTATTAGTATCAGTTGACAAAAGGAGATTTTGCTTATCGACAATAATAATTGGCATACTAGATGAGAAATTTAGTGCTTATTATCTTGCCTCTAGCAACATGATTTAGTATTTCGCATGGCGTTCTAGCTTCCATCAGATGTCTCACGATGTTACTAGGTTAACTGAGTGCTCCTTGTGTTCTTGATTATATTCCTAACAAAAGGGCTTATTAACCACACCTTTCCGTTGGCCAGCGTAATCCAACCGCATAATATATACATGTATATGCAGAGTGCGCCGTCACCAAACGAAGATCTGGTAACATGGACCTTGCCACTGGGGCGATGAACACCCTGCTCCCCAAGCTTGCGGAGCTGGTGGTGGGCGAATATAAGCTGCACAAGGGTGTCAAGGGAGAGATCAAGGAACTCGAGAAAGAGCTGACATATATAAGTGCAGCCCTCCGCAAGGTATCTGAGGTGCCAGTACACCAGCTTGATGAGCAGGTCAAGATCTGGGCACGTGACGCGAGGGAGCTATCCTATGACATTGAAGATGTTGTTGACACCTTCATGCTTCGTGGCAAGGGCCGCGAGCAAGAAGGCCAAGGCGCTTTCAGCCTCAAGAGGCTCTTTGGTAAGGCCACTGATTTGTACAAGGAGGCCAAGACTAACCATCAGATCCACAATGTTATCAAAGACATCATGGACCAGGTCAAGAAGGTCAGCGAGCGCCGTGATAGGTACAAGGTTGACAACATTGCTGCCGGACCAAGTTTGGTGTCTGATGTTGATCCTCGCCTAGAAGCTATGTACAGGAAGGCAACAGAGATTGTTGGAATTGATGGGCAAAAGAATGAGCTAATCAGAACGCTTATGAATGAGGACAGCTCATCGTCGCCGCAACAAAAGATAATTTCTATTGTTGGATTTGGAGGCCTCGGGAAGACAACTCTTGCAAATGCATTGCTTCAGGACCTTAAGGCAAAATTTGATTGCCACTTTTTTGTCTCCGTATCCTTTAATCCTGATATAAAGAAGATTTTCAAGAACATTCTTGTCCAACTAGATGAGAATAAGTATGGCCACATAGATGAAGCATGGGAAATAAATCTTCTCATCAACAAAATTATAGATTTCCTCAAGAATAGAAGGTACATTTCTATGTTATACCTACTCTTCATGGTCGTAAATAAAATAACTTTTCCCATTTCATTGAGCGACGATGTATGAAGCAACGGGTCTTTTCACTTTCATGTATTTTTTCTGACCTATGGATATTTATGGCATTTTTGGTAAACAAATTAATGATTATTTTGCGAAACTTTCAATAGGCATACACTTGCTGACAGTTTATCCAACAAAATTACCTTATAGTTTATCCAACTAGTGTTGCTAGATTCATATTCAAAAGTATGTACTTATGATTATGGATCTGAATCATACAATTGATATTAGTGGCGTAAAGTAGGTCAAGCCCTTTCCTATTGAAATAAACTAAGCCTTACATTTTGGGATGAAGGACGAGGATACCTAGTGTTGGTCAAATTAGCCTTTCCCCAATTTATGTTTTGTATTAGTCCTCCACCTTTCTGAACTATAAGGTGATTATTCATGCATCTTGCAGTTCACCTTGCTACTAATTTCGTAACATCTTTTTCATTATGTGACATGTCAAATTTGTTTTATTTCTATACTTTTTAGATAGGCTTTCACACAATTACCTCTTGGTTTACTAACATGACTGCGAATCTGTTGACCATTATCAGGTGCTTGTGTGTGATTGATGATTTATGGAAAGAATTGCCGTGGGATACAATCAAACTTGCTTTGCAGGATGGTAATCGTGGAAGCAAGATAATCGTAACCACTCGCAATAAGTCTGTCGCAGAATATGTTGGCGGTGGTATTTATGAACTAAACCCTCTTTCTAATGGTGACTCGAGAGAGCTGTTCTACAAACGGATATTTAAATCTGCCGATGATTGTCCTCCTGATTTGAGCAAAGTTACTGGAAAAATCTTAAAGAAATGTGGTTGTGTACCATTAGCCATTATTACTATAGCAAGCTTACTAGCTACTAAACCGAGGTGTTTAGTTGAATGGGAGAAGGTGAATAATTCTATTGGTTCTAGATCTGAAAATAGCCCCTATATGGATAAGTTGAACACGATATTAAGCCTCAGTTACAATGATCTGCCTTTCCATTTGAAGACTTGCTTGTTGTCTCTAAGCAAATATCCCGAGGACCAGGTGATTAGAAAGGATGTTTTGGTATGGAGCTGGATAGCAGAGGGCTTCATTATACCTGCAGGGTCAAGCTTGCAGGAGACAGGAGAGGGTTACTTCAATGAGCTTATTAATAGAGGCTTGATACAGCCCGTGAACCTCTGGAGTCCCTTTGATGTGTTTGGAGAGACGGAGGTGTATGCTTGCCAATTACATGACATGGTGCTTGAGTTTATTATCAAGTTGTCAGCTGAAGAAGGCTTTGGTACCACTTTGTTGTCAGATGGTGAACAAGCAGGTGCATCTTCGTTGCATCAGAGGGAGATCACCCGGCGGTTGTCCCTCCACAATAGCAGTACCACCAATGCCCCAATAAATGAAAGAAAAGAGCTGTTCAAAGTGAGGTCACTTGATGTCTTTGGCCATGCAGATTTAATGATGTTGGCCCTGTCAAGATTTCGCGTTCTACGTGTACTGCAGCTAGAGGACTGTTCTCGACTGGATAACAATCATCTGAAGGATCTCTGCAAGTTGTACCTTCTGAAGTTTCTGCGGCTACAGGATTTGAATGTCACCGAGCTCCCCGAGAGTATTGGCAAATGGCAAGCTAGAGTCACTGGAGACATTGGACATTAGAGGTAGTGAGCCAGAGACAATAATGTTACCACTGTCTTTTGGTAAACTAGGAAAACTGGTCCGGCTACTTGCTGATGGGGTGGAACTGCCGGATGGTGTAGCTTTGGAGAATATGAAATCTCTACAAGAGCTAGTAGGCGTGAGGAATGAGCAGTACTCACTCCTTACTGTGATGAGTGAATTGTCAACCGTGCGGTTTGATCGTGTGCTTGGTCATTGGTTGCAGTTACACGGGCGTCGAGTGTCGACGGAGAGCTGCCGTGGAGGTGTTGTGGCCGATGTACCGTGCGGTGGACGGCGGTGAAGGGCAGCCGGGACTGGTGCTCGGGCCGGGCGGCAGCTGTGGCGTCCACTCCTGGATCGAGGGCGCAAGCACCGGTGGAAGGCAGGTTTCTTGGTTTGCGCCACAAAACCAAGCTGGCGGACGGCGGTTGAAGACGCCAAGTCGTGGAGGCACGGGCGTCGGTCTCGGGACTGGCGGAGGAACGGGCGTCGACGGCGTCCAGGGCCATGGCGTGGAGGCGGGAATCTTCCCGCGCGTGGAGTTTTGGCGGTTTTCTCAAAACCGGCCACCTACCCGGGTTTCGCGGACCCTCAAAAACCGCGGACCAGAGCTTCATCGACGTGGCGGCATCGCGGAGAAGGCTTCGAGTCGAAGAAAGAAACTCCGCCGTCGGATGAGATCTTGTACCCTTTCCGGTTTTGCCCCTACGGCCTTTTTAGTGTATGAGTCAAGGTGGAGGTCAAATCTGGGAGGGACCGGTCTGACCGGTCGCCCCCGAGGATGTATAAATACATCTCACCTGCCCCCTTGGACAGGGGAGCCTCTAAGCCACGAGTCCTTTTCTGATTTTCCTTGCTCCTCTCTCTGTTCTAGGGTTAGGCCGAGGTCTCCATGGCAATAGTGGTCTAGATTATAGCTAGGTCCAAAAATTTGAGTGGGTGGATGAATGGGTGGAGATCTAGCTCTTGTATAGGTGAATTCCTCTGTAAATCACGATGAACTTGAATGAAATTGAGGACCCTTATGAGCAGCTCTCTTGTGTTTCCGTTCATCTTTTGTTCATAGATTGATTTTCTCTATTTTGGTGGTTTTTGGTATCAAAGCTTTCTCTTGGTGGATTTAGGGACTCCGTAAATTGCTTCTCAACCATCTAGCATAGAGCTAAACTCCCGAGAATCACGAGTCCCTCGGATTGAGGTTTTTGGAGTTTTTGGAAAACCCTCTTTTGCCTTTCCCCCCACGAAATTCTTGTGATCCTTTGTGTTTTGGGTTGATTCTTTTTGTGGAGAGGTTTGTCTCTATCCCAGGAACCTCCCTGCAAATTTTGAGATCATTTGGTGATGATTTGAATGAGTAATCTATGAAATCACCTCGAGTTCACGGGCTGGAACTCTGCTCTGGGCAGAGGCGGTCTGACCGGTCAGAGCAACCGGTCTGACCGGTCAGGAATTTCAAATCCGCCCCAACCGGTCTGACCGGCCAGAGAAAACGGTCAGACCGGTCTGGTCCAGTGACCCTGCTGTTTGTGATTTTCTCGCTGTTATTTCCGCTTAGTTTCCTAGGGCGTTTTGCAAAGAGATAGCTAGTCCATAGCTATTCTCTCATATCCTAGATTTGAGGGCTTGTGGTGATTTTCGGGATATAGGTCGATGGATCGATTTCGAAAGAAATTTTGATCGGCTCCCATTCACCCCCCCTCTGGTCGCCAGTCTCGATCCCTCAATTGGTATCAGAGCTTGGTTAAGGTTTTCAATACCCTAACCGGTTCGAAAACCACTTGGCGACCATGGCGAGTCTTGGTAAGATCTCTGTATTTGCTGGCGAGGACTATGCTTACTGGAAGGTTCGTATGCGTGCCTTCTTGCAGAGCATGGGAGCCGAGATTTGGGATAAAACCAAGAACCAGGCTTACGAGGTGCTTGCCGTTCGGACCACTCCTCTTCAAGTGACTGAGCACGAGGCTAACGCAAGGCTATCAATGCCTTGTTCGCTGGCATTTCTCGTGCGGAGTTCTCACGCGTCCAGGGTTTTCAGGAAGCCCACAAAGTTTGGACGTGCCTTGAGAACTACCACGAGGGCACACCTCAGGTTAATGCTAGGCTTTTCGAGACTCACCGGCGTGAATATGAGAACTTCACACAGGGGCCGGGTGAGAGCATTGGCGACATGTTCAGTCGGTTTCAATCGATTGTGAACAAAGTCAGTGCGAACAGATCTGCTGATGCCCTTGACTACACAGAGCATGAGAAGGCTCTCAAGTTGCTCTACGCACTTGACCGCTCTGTGTGGGATCTCAAGGTGAACACGATCATCGAATCTGCAGGCTATGAGATTCTGACCGTGAATGAGCTCTTCAGCAAGCTCAAGGCCACTGAGGTGGATAACCAAACACGAGCTAAGCTCAATGTTGCCCCTCCTTCCAAGAGCATCGCTCTTGTGACTGGCCCAGGTGGATCGAGCTCTAACGCTAACTCTGCTCTTGGCTTTTCTCTTGCCTCTTTGCCTTCTGTTACAGATGAGCAGTTGGAGACGCTGGGCGACGACGACTTGTGTCTCCTCATCAGTAAGTTCTAGCGTATCTACCACAACAGGCAGAGGCAAAAGAACCCCGGGTGCTACCACTGTGGCAATCCGAACCACTTCGTTGCCGACTGCCCCAAGAAGTCCGGCGGTGGCCAGAACAACAACTTCGACTACTATAGCCACCGCGACCGCGACGAGGGAGGCTCCAACAAGGAGCGTCGGTGCCACAAGCACCGCAGTCGTGACCGGGACAAGGGAGGGCGCTTCGACATGGAGTCGCTCAAGAAGCGCTTCCAGTACAAGGCCAAGAAGCGGGAGAAGGCTTTCTTGGCGCAGCTCAGCGACCTCGATAAGAGCTCCGACACCGACCGCTCTTCTTCACCGACCTCCGACGACGATGACAAGAAGAAGAAGAAGAAGCAGGACAAGGAAGCCACTGGCTTCATCGGCCTTTGCTTGGCGGCCGGTCGGCGCAAGAGTTTCTGCACCATGGCGGGCGAGGCCAATGGTGCTCGTGCGTCTCCAAGTGGACATGCTACACCGACGCACGACGACTCTTCTCCTAGATCCGAGAGTGATTCAGAGGTTGGAGGCTTGGAGAACAGGTGGATCATGGACTCCGGTTGTTCGCGCCATATGACCGGGAATGACAGATGGTTCTCCAGCCTCACCCCAACGCGCCACAAAGAATACATCATATTTGGGTATAATGGTAAGGGCAAGTTACGTGGTGTTGGCACTGTTAGAGTTTCTGATCGCTTCACCCTGAGAGAGGTTGCTTTGGTTTCGAATCTTGGCTTTAATTTGCTCTCTGTTTCGCAACTTCTTGATGAGGGGTTTGAAGTTCGCTTCAAGGAGGGTTGTTCTCGAGTTTTGGATTCCAGAGGAGACCTGGTTTGCCGGATCATTCTTCGTAACCGAGTTTTCTTGGTCGATTTCTCTGGAACTCCTTTTGGCCCTTCTTGCTATTTGGTGGCGACTCCTTCTGATCTTTGGAAATGGCATAGGAGACTCGGTCATTTGAGCTTCGATTTGCTTTCTAGACTCAGCTCTCTTGACCTGATCCAAGGATTGCCTAAATTGAAGTTTGAGAAGGATCTTGTTTGCCACCCGTGTCGCCACGGGAAGATGGTTGCCACCTCTCATTCGCCTGTTAATCAGGTGATGACCACTGTAAGGATCACCGAGGTGTCCGACCCTAGAGGGGGAGGGAGTGAATAGGGTCGCTAATCGCTTTTTGTCCTAGGGCTCAAATTACTTGCATAAGATAAACCTAACACGTCCTACACATGCTAGTTATGACTAAGGTTTATCTATGCTACTCTCTACATACCCCTAAAAACTTGCAACCTATAGCCAATCCTAATCAAACTAACTAGGAAAGTAAAGGCATGCAAGATAGAGTAAATGCGGAAGCGTAATACGATAAGTAAAGAGGTAAGTGCAAGAGGGATGCAAACTCCTGAGTATACACGGTCATGTAACGTGGTTCGGCACAAACGCCTACGTCCACGGGTCACCGAGGCTCTTCCGATCACGTCTTGCACTACGCCACTAAGGCGATGCCGGCAAGCAAAGGCAAGTGCCCACAAGGCACTAAGTCTCGTGCACCGCCACCGTCTCTCTCGGTCACTCGGCCGAAATCCACTACGGAGCTTCTCCACCAAGGAGGGGGCCTCCTCTTCCCCCGCACAAAGTGTCGTTGCCACTCCACACCAAGACGGAGGGTCACACGACGGATCACAAGTTGCTTGCCGTAGCAAGACTTCTCTCAAGGGAGCTCTCGCAAGAACTAATCCCTATTACAAGCACTAAGCACTCTCACAAGTGTGCTTAAGCCTATATGATGTACAATGAAGCTCTATGGTGGTTGGAGATGATCTTTGGCTCTTGTATACTTCCTTGGTCCCCAGCACTCTCAAATGAGCCATGGGGTGGCATATATATAGCCCACACATCCCAAACTAGTCGTTGGAAAAAGGCTGACAAAAAGTGCTATCACCGGTTAAAACCGATGCTCCCATTTTTGTCATCACCGGTTTAACCGGTGAGTGCAATTTCCAACTAGCCGTTATACTTCAACGGCTACCTCAATCGACCGACGTAATCAACCGGTGAATGTAATTGCTGAAAAACTAACTCTCTGGACAACTGCACCGACGTTCACCAATATCTAATCGTCGGTTTAACCGGTGTATAGAATTTCCTCTGTCTTCATCTGTCAATGCACCGACGTATGCAATTTCTTTAGCGTCGGTTAATCCGGTGTAAAACCCTAGCCCGCAAACCTTCTCTGTGATTGCACCGGTGAGTTCATTTTGCCCTACGTCAGTTTAACTGATGATAGCAAAATGCCTCAATCCTTGTCCCTTCGACCGAAGAGCTTTCAGGGGCGGCCCTTCGGGCCTTGCTACGCCTCTCTTCTCTTTGTCATCACTTGAACCTAAAAGCCTGAGAATAGTCATCGTAACAATCACATTAGTCCAAGTGGTGTGTGTCATCAATCGCCAAAACATTATATTGAAATATGGCACGAGAGGCCATTTTCGCTACAACCACTCACCCTGGAGAGTTGCTACATATGGACACAGTCGGTACTTCTCGGGTGATGTCGGTTGGTGGGAAGTGGTACGTTCTTGTGATTGTGGATGACTTCTCTCGCTATTCTTGGGTCTTTTTCATGAGAACCAAGGATGAGGCTTTCGAGTTTGTTCGAGACTTGATCTTGAGGTTGAAAAACGAGCTACCCCAGGCCATGAGAGCGATTCGCAGTGACAATGGCACAGAATTCAAAAAAGCTCATTTTGACACTTTTTGCAGTGATCAAGGTCTTGAACACCAGTACTCTTCCCCCTTGTAGCAGCACCGTCCAAATTAAACCGGCTTAAATGCACTAACCATCATCTTAATACTTAATCAAGTTACTGTGCACTTAAAACGGTGTAACCTGACAGGCTGTCGGGTAAAATCCCGATTAAACTACTGTACTCCAGGATTACAATTGCACTTAGACCCGTACGAAGACAAGCACAGGTGATACCAGCACACAGAAAACTTCAAATTAATTTACAACACAGGTTTTACATAAAAGGTTTAAATACAAACGACAGAGTTTAAAACACAGCGGAAGTTTAAAACTGAGTTCGAAATACAATACGATAACTACGACGATGATAAAAGGTGAGCTCCACATCCTGCCCACCGATATGATGCCAACCTGCCCGGTCTTCACGAGGAAGACAGGGCCCACTCGACAGTCCAACCAGGAGGAAGCGGCTGTCCAATCCAGGACGCGCAGATCTCCTCGAAGTCAGCGGGGACACAACCTGCTTAAAAGGGGTACAACAACAACCCTGAGTATACTAATACTCAGCAAGGCTTACCCGACTCTAGGTATACTTAGCCCATTACCTAGACATGCAAGGCTTTTTGGTTCTGGAGTTCTTTTGCTGAAATGCTACTAGGAGTGAATCCTTACTTTCAATATTTTAGCTCCATTTAGTACAGCGAGTATTAACTAAATTCGCCTAAACATCTAGAGCACACATGGTGGAGAAGATTATTCTTCAGAACAACAGATACAACATTCCATCGCTACCTTCAATACTTATTCCACTTCTTACTACGATGTGACGCAGTGACCAAGGTTCTCTTAACCGATAGAGACGGCGAATCGATCCGATTTAACCTTGCAAGGTGGACCTAACTCACACGACGCATGTAAACCCCGTCGGGTCACGCGCGTCAACTGTTTCCATCATTACCACGGCATCTGAACTACGCCTGCTAAAACCCAGGTGATGGGCCCTTCGCGGTGAACTCCCGGAGAACCCGGAGGCGGCATCCTATCCAACACCCGCCAACTCCCACGCCCAGCGTAGCATGACGGAATTCAAATCACCGCTGTAAAGTGGTACACAGCTCACCGGTTTCGACTACCTCCTACTTCCGGTATGTGGTTAGTACTGTTCAAACTTGGTCATCAGGGCCAACAACGGTACGGTCCTCAATCGACACAGGCGGAAATTCATTTTCTCATCTAATCCAACTCATTCCCGCCCGGTCTCCAATTCTTTTTACTCATCAACGTATTTCCAAGCCAAAGCTAAGGGATCAAGATCCTAAACTCGCGAGTGACAGTAATCACTCGACTTCTACCGAAATCCTATTTAGCAAAGCATTTCTATCGACACCTGCACTAGTATAGGCCCACGGTACCTAGGGAAAACATGCATACTATGGTTCCATTCAACTCCTAGAACATAAATGCACAATACTTAAATAAACATTGAATAATTTAAATTATGGTTATGCTCCGGGGCTTGCCTTGCAGGTCAGCGGGGTTAACAAAAACCTCTGGAGCGGGCTCAACGGCGACCTCCTGCTGCTCTCCTGCCCGTGGCTCCTGGACCGGCTCAGCAACTAGCTCGTGGACAGCTTCGTTCGCGGCGTCTACACGAATAAAATATGACATGCAACCATTAGGACACAGAGCAATGCATAAGTGCTTACAATGCGAAACCAAAGTTCAACATTTAGCCTGAAGTGCTTCCTTCCGAAACAACTATTACTAACTTGCTTAGAGCAGCAAGGAGTGAGACAGAACTAGCTTTGCTAAAGTTTCAAGCAAGAAACAATTAACTAACTCATTAATAGGAAAAAGCATAGCTAGGGCAAAAATAAAAGCAAAACCTAACTTGCATACACGATCTATCAACAAAAATAAACAGCGTAACGTGAAGACAGTAAAGCATGCCACAGAAATTTTGCCAACAAATAACAACGATAGAAAAACATTTCTTTTAGCCCTAGAAAGGAAAACAACACTATCAGATCCACAACCAAGAACATAGGCCATGCATCTGAAAACTTTACAGTGGACAACACATACCAAGAGTAAGCCACTGCAAATTTTACACAATTTTTAGAGTTATAGAACAAGTGGTACAAAATAAACTAGGTTAAACACAAATTGAATTTTCATCAGAGAAAAAGTGATAAAATGCATGCTTAAGTATTTTTCCTCTGAAGATCATGATTTTATAAACCTAACAAAATTTGTTTGGTATTTTTCACATTTTTTTGTGAATTATTACACAATCATGAACTTTCAGCCGAAAATAGAATAAAAACACAAATTGGAAAACATAAAAGAGGGGGGGCTGACAGCCGGGCCCACTTGCCAGTGGCCCAGCCCGCCCCCACTCCTCTGCTTTGTGCCACACAGGTGGCCGGCGCGGCGACCAGGCAGCCGCGGCGGCGCTCCCCGCCGGCGGGGCCGACCGGCGGCGGTGCGGCGGGGCTGCAGGCGAGGCCCAGGGCGGCCGGGGGTGCGGGGTGGCAGGCGGCTCGGGGGGAGGCGCAGGGCCAAGGGCGGCGGCGGCGCAAGGCCACGGCGGCGGCGGCGCGTGGTGTTCCGACCCGGATAGGGCCGGCCGATGGCGAAGGCGGGCGGCACCGCGTGCAGCGGGTCCCGGCGGCCCTAGGGCGCGCGAGAGCGGCGCGCGGGCTGGAGCAGGGAGAGCCGGCGGCGTGCGCGCGCGGCGGGCGGCGCGTTCCGCGGCGGCGCGACGGCGATTCAGCGGCGGCGGCCGCAGATTAGGGTAGGAAGAGGGTCGGGGAGCGAGAGCAGGTTGCGGGGAAGCTCACCGGGGATTCGTTTTGCGCGAAGGAAGGCCGGAAGGGGGTCGTCGACGGGAGGGGCGAAGCTCGGGGCGGAGCTTGATGAAGACAGCAATGGCGGACGGCGTTTGGGGCTTGACTTCGGCCGGGGTAGGGGCTCGGCCGAGCACGTGGAGGGTCGGAGTGGGTGGACGGCGAGTCTACGCGGCTCCGGGCGCGACGAATCGAGGCGGGGTGGCGAGCAGTGGCCGGCGCGGCGGACGGCGGCGACTTTGCTCGCCCTAGCTCCGCTCGAGCTCGAGGATGGGAATGGAAGGGAAGGACGGGAAGGTTCGAGACATCCGCGTGGCTAAGAGCAGCGCTCAGACACCGAGGTTGAGCGCGATTGCCGACGCGTGGACGCACTCGCCGGCGACCAGCGGCGGTATGGGCGTCGGGAGCTTCACAGTAGAAGCACTGGAGACTACTGTTTACTCGCAGAATGATTTTGACTCTAGTTTGACCAGCTAAAACTCCAAATTTCATATAACAACTTGAAATTTGGCCAAAATAAAAGTTGTAGAGGATTAAAAGATCTACAACTTTCATTTTGGGCGGAAGTTGATTTGGAGCTCAGATCAAGGACAAAAACGAGATCGAACATCGTTAAAACAAAGATTTCTATGCGAATCCGATTAATGCTAACGATGAACTGAGTCCACAATTAGCGAGATAAATCATGATTAGCGAGCATGATTAACACAGGGGTGTTACAGCCTTCCCCCCTTAAAAGAATCTCGTCCCGAGATTCACGCACAAGAGAAATCAAACATGCGGAAAGGTTCAAAGATGTAGTACCTGGATGAGTGTTTAAAAACTCCGGATACTTGGATTTCAGAAATTCCTCCTTCTCCCAAGTAGCTTCATCTTCGGAGTGATTACTCCATTGAACTTTGTAGAATCGGTTGGTTGTGCGACGAGTAACTCGATCCTTGCAATCAATAATCTTGATAGGATGCTCTGGATAAGTGAGATCGGACTCTAATTGAATCGAGTCACTTTCCACAACTTCCGTCAGAACTCTAAGGCACAATCTGAGTTGTGACACATGGAAGATGTTATGAACTGTAGAAAGATTTGCCGGAAGATCCAACCGATAAGCCACAGGACCGCATCGTTCCACAATTGGATATGGACCGATGTAGCGGGGAGCTAGCTTTCCTTTTATTCCAAACCTTTGCACGCCTTTCCAAGGTGAGACTTTCAGATAGACGTGGTCACCGACCTTAAAGACGAGTGAATCTCTTCTTTTATCCGCATAGCTCTTCTGCCGAGACTGTGCAATCTTTAAGTTGGCTTGGATAAGGCGGACTTGTTCTTCGGCCTCTTGAACCATGTCGGGCCCAAAGATTGTTCTTTCTCCAGTTTCAGACCAATTGAGAGGTGTACGACATCGACGACCATACAACGCTTCGAATGGTGCCATTTTGATGCTCTCTTGATAACTATTGTTATAAGAGAATTCAGCTAACGGCAAGCATTGATCCCATTTCTGTGGATAGGTTAAGACGCAAGCACGGAGCATATCTTCCAAAATTTGATTTATCCTCTCCGTTTGGCCGTCTGTTTGAGGGTGATATGCAGAGCTGCGAATAAGATGCGTTCCCAAACAAGCATGTAATTGAGAGGTTAAGAAATTGCTCGATCGGAAATGATAGTCTTTGGCACACCATGTAAACATAGTATGCGATCCATGTACAATTCCGCATATTGCTTGGTCAAGTACGTCGTCTTAACTGGGAGGAAATGTGCCGCCTTGGTTAGCCTATCAACTACAACCCAAATAGAGTCGTAACCCTTTTGAGTTCGAGGTAAGCCGACGATAAAATCCATACTTATATCTTCCCATTTCCATTCTGGAATATTCAAGGGCTGGAGAGTTCCAGCTGGTCTGAGATGACTAGCCTTAACTCTTCTACAGATATCACACTCTGACACATACTTGGCAATTTCTCTTTTCATCCGAGTCCACCAGAATCGTTGCTTCAGGTCTTGGTACATCTTGTTGCTACCCGGATGAATTGATAACCGTGAAGTATGGGCTTCGTCAAGGATCTGTTTTCTGAGTTCAAAATTCTTAGGCACCACTAATCGGTTTTTGAACCATAATACATTCTCAGTATCCTGGTGGAAGCAATTCACTTTAGGGTCTCCTTCTGATAGTCTTCTCTGAATTTCCTTCACCCCTTTATCTTGCTTTTGTGCCGCTATGATGAGATCGCGAAGAGTAGGAGTAAGCTCTAGATAAGCCAATGTGCCATGTGGTACGATACTTAAGTTCAACCTTTCCATTTCATAGCAAAGAGACTCGCTTAATGGTATAGCTGAAATGCAATGACAGTGAGCTTTGCGACTTAGCGCATCGGCAACTACATTCGCCTTCCCAGGATGATAATGCACTTCGAGCTCATAATCTTTAATCAACTCAAGCCATCTTCTTTGACGCATGTTCAAATCAGCTTGAGTGAAAAGATATTTGAGACTCTTGTGATCAGTATAGATGTTGCACAATGAACCTAAAAGATAGTGTCGCCAGATCTTCAGAGCATGAACCACAGCTACTAATTCAAGGTCATGCGTGGGATAGTTTTCTTCATGACACTTGAGTGATCGTGATGCATAAGCAATCACTCGGTTCTCCTGCATCAAAACACAGCCAAGTCCTGTGCCCGAGGCATCACAGTAGACATCAAATGGTTTTGTAGTATCCGGCTGGGCCAAGATTGGAGCTGAAGTGAGAAGTGTTTTTAATTTTTGGAAAGCTTCCTCACATTGGGCACTCCAATAGAATTTGACACCCTTCTTAAGAAGTTCAATCATCGGCTTCGCAATTCTGGAGAATTCTGGGATGAATCGACGATAATACCCAGCTAAACCCAAGAAACTGCGGATTTCAGGAACTGATGTGGGGGCTTCCCAATCAAGTACATCCTGCACTTTACTGGGATCCACAGAGATGCCCTCAGCAGATATAACATGACCGAGGAATGGCACTTCCTTCAGCCAGAAGTCACACTTGCTGAATTTGGCATAAAGCTGGTGCTCTCTCAGACGCTGAAGTACTATGCGAAGATGATGAGCATGTTCTTCCTCATTCTTGGAGTAGATCAAGATGTCATCAATGAAGACCACGACGAACTTGTCTAACTCTGGCATGAATACCGAATTCATGAGGTACATAAAGTAAGCTGGAGCATTGGTTAATCCGAAGGACATCACTAAATACTCGTAAAGACCATAACGAGTAGAGAAAGCTGTTTTTGGTATATCCACCGGTCTGATTTTGATTTGATGATAACCAGATCGTAGATCTATTTTTGAGAATACCTTAGCTCCGGCTAGTTGATCAAAAAGAATATCAATACGAGGAAGTGGATATTTGTTTTTGATCGTGACTGCATTTAGAGGTCGATAATCCACACATAGCCTCAGTCCGTGATCTTTCTTCTTTACGAACAGAGCCGGGCAACCCCAAGGTGAGGTGCTCGGTCGAATATAGCCTTTATCCAGCAACTCTTGTAATTGGATTTTTAATTCTGCTAACTCGATTGGAGTCATTCTATATGGCCTTCGAGATATGGGCACTGTGCCAGGCTGTAACTCAATGACAAACTCGATATCCCGATCGGGAGGCATGCCTGGCAAGTCCTCCGGAAACACATCGGGGTATTCGCAAACCACCGGAATTACTTCTAGAATTTTTCCCTCAAGATGGTATATGACAGTGGCTGGAATTTCATGCTTGGAAAGATGAATATCCATAGAACCATACATGGAAGAGTTGAACTGAAGGATACGAGAAGAGGTATTGATGATAACGCCATGCTTCTTCATCCAATTCATTCCAAGTATGATATCTATCCCTTGACTTGGAAGAACAATGGGAGTGAGTGGAAAATTTTTCCCACCCAAGCTAAGGGGAACATTTCGAACTACTTGGCCAGCATTTAACCGGGTGCCAGGTGTCTGAATAATGTAGGGTCTCTCTAGGCATGTTACTTCTAATGAAGTCGTGCCACACATGCTTCACTGATAAAATTATGAGATGCTCCCGAATCAAATAACACAGTAACAGGGCATTGATCAACGGAGAACGTACCCGCCATCACTTGGGTGCCCTCCGGAACTTCTTCTAGAGCGGTGTAGTTCACGCGACCAGTCTTGGCAGGTACAACCTTCTTTTTCTGATCCTTCTGGCTGGAACCTTGACTCAGTGCTGGAGTCTTGTAGTTATTCTGCTGAGGTGGCAGACGGCAGTCACGTGCAAAGTGCCCCAGGTTACCACAATTGTAACATGGGTAGTTGTTGGGGCATGGAGCTTGTAGCATTAGGGGCCTCTGCGGCTGTGTCGGGAAACGGGGTGCCCACTGCTGCTGTTGCTGTGGTGGTCTAGCGACCCAACGGCCCTGCTGTGGAGGACGGATTGAAGCTTGCTGATTCCCTGTCTGAACCAGCTTGTATCTCTGGGGTGCATTGCTGGAGGATCCAGCAGGTGCCTTTCTCTTCTTGTCGGCTTTGTGTGCCAGTGTGGCATCTTCCTGCGTGATGGCCTTATTAACCAGATCAGTAAAGTTGTTGCAAGTAGTGAGAGCCAGTTTGTCCTGAAGTTTTGTGCTGAGTCCCCTCCAGAAGCAATACTGCTTCTTCTCGTCAGTATCCACATGAAAACCGCCATACTGGGACAACTGATTGAAAGTCTGAGCATACTGGAGCACAGTGTTGGTCCCTTGCTTCAGGGCTAGGAACTCTGCCATCTTTCTTCTCATCAAGCTTGTCGGGATGTGGAGGGCTTTAAAAGCTGCCACAAACTCATCCCAGGTGAGATGTGTACCAGCGGGAAGTAGAGCCTTGTGATTGACCCACCATATTTTTGCAGGTCCTCGCAGCTGTTGCGCTGCAAAAGCGGCTTTGTCCATCTCTGTGCAATTGAGGATGCTGAACTTATCCTCAATGGTGCGAATCCAGGCATCAGCCTCAAGGGGATCATCGGCCTTATGGAACAGAGGTGGTTGGGTGGCCAGAAAACCGACATAGTCAGTTTCTGCTGGTGCTAGTGGGGGAGCATGTCGACCTCTGCCGGCATTGACTTGGGCTTGCACCAGTTGCCTTATCAACTCTGTCTGCTCATTGCGGTCAGCGATAAGAGATGCAACAGCTTGAGCCAAAGAGGGAGGTTGCTGGGGCAGTGCTTCGTGATTGTCATTGTCATGATTATCACCCATCTGCAAAATAATCATTCCCCTAGTTTGCCATTTCGCTATCAAAACTAATCCATGCGATTAAAGAATGTGCATATATAATATGAACACATGGCATGAATCCTTCCCCTCGCGATATGGTTCACCAAGGGAAGATAACTAACTTACTTTGGTGGAAAGCGCATCAACTCGACAAGTTTCGTCCAAAGCAGCTCTAACGTATGCAACACTAAACATCGCTCAACAAAAATTTTCAGATTTGAAGACGGTCGAAGCGCAACTCATAGCTGAAATTCCACACACTGACAGAAAAGATCATCACGGGAGTAAAATTTACATTAAGCAGCCACGCTGCTTAAGCTGGAACAAGGTTCACTACAATACCAAAGTCCTGCTGCAAACCAACTAACATTAGAGAAGGGTTCACAAACGACCCGAGAACACACCACTACTAAAAAAAGGGTCTTGCACGACCCGGCTACACACCACACTACCAAGGGGTTATCCTACATGACTCGAACTACTGAGCCACAAAAGAATTCTCAACCCAAGGTTAGCCTAAAGCACTATGTTGGTTATCCTACCCAACTATCCTACAATTAGGCTACACTGCAAGGGGAGAATCAACACTATCCATCCACGTCCTCACGGAGTCCCAGGTCCCGACTCGACTCCAGACACTCCCTCGATCTCCTCAGGGTCCTCTTCTTCTTCCTCTTCTTCTGGCTCCTCTGCTGCATCAGCCTCCATCTCTGCTGCTGCCTGCACCTGAGCCTGGGCGTCCTCAATCCACTCCTGGGCCTGCTGAAGCTGCCCCTCAAGGTGCTGCACCATCTGAGTCCTGTTCTCCAACTCCTCCTGCAACTCCTGAATCCTGATCTTTCTCGCTCTGGACTTGGCCTTCAGGGTCTTGATCTTATCTTGAGTACCGATCATGTGCTGCTCATGGAGGTGAGCCTCTCGAGCCTTGCTCCTGCATATCGAATTTTCCTCGCACAGCTGTTCATACATGTTGCTCAAAGCTGAGGAGTAGCTGAACGAGAGTGCTGTCCTGACGTTGTAGTCGGGCATCATGTAGTTCAGGTTGCGGTTCACCCGATCTGCATAGGCCTGAGTAGTCTCATCCTTCAGAGGAAACACACTGTAAGGAGTATCTATCACCTCTGCATTATGCTTCTCTGAGAACTCCTCAATGGCCCTCCTAGCTGCAATCTCCCAGGAGTCAGCCAGCTTCCTACCATAGACAGTGAGCTGCCACGAGTCCCATTCCAAGCGAGCGGGGCAAGCAGGAATCTTCACGATCATCTGACAGCGCTCGTTGCCCAGCAAGCTAGACTCGTGTCCGGAGTACTGTGGGGGCTCAGTGTAGTCAAACGCCCTGAGCATCTGCCACAGCAGACGAGGAAAGTGGCCGGTGTGGAGGGCATTGGAGTGCGCCCAACCCTCAGCGTCCACGATCACGTGCGTGAAGCTAGCCATCTGTAAGAACACATAGCGCTAACGTAAGCCACAGTTTTCAAAAGAAACAGGTTTAAGTTTGGCAACGCAACATAAATAAATTTTTGAGAACGCATAGTAAAAACATAGCGATCCAATAAATTTTTATGAAGCGCAACCATAAGCAACAAAACAACAACAACTCAGGAATGCAAGATACAAGTTGCATGCACGTTCTAGCGTTTCTCACCCAAACAAGTACTAAAATATGGTATACGAGAACAATCGGTGGCACAATTACGTACTCTCCCTATATATAGACTAGTCGTTCCTACGATCAAGGATTTTATAACGCGCTTACGTGGTTAGTTTCCTGCAGAAGAACACAGAGACAGATATAATATCCATTTCTGGACCCTTCGTGCCAGCACACACGAACGGCCCCCATGTGTCCTACGCCACACGGGTAACGCATATGCAGTTTCCCACATATTCACACATATATTACCATCCACTATAGAGATGGCACCCAGACGTTCGACGCTGAATGGGCAGCGCTGCATACGTCATAACAACGTATTCACTTCCCGTACACTCGCCTTACGGGACATCCAAGGGTAGACGTGTCCCAAGGGTCACGGTCATGGCCAACCGCATGACAGGTTTACATCTCGTAACATTGCCTTACGAAATGGCCGTGATCACAATCACACGGCATGAAATCCGCACTCCATATCAGGCGGCAGATAGCGACAGGCTCGTTTGAATTGAGCCTTATCACCTCCTCGTATGCTCATCATACGGGACCCGCGCACGTATGAAACACGTGGGCTATTCTAAGGACTACCAGAATGCTTACCTTGCTTACCTCAACGTAGGTGCGTCGTTACAGAAGTAAGGTTTAACAAAAAGTAAAAGCTGGAAGTGCTGGAATAAAAATAGATACTTAGATGCCACCTAACTTACATAACATAATTAGGGCATACGAACTACCTATCCTATTCCTTAGCGCATCTAGCGTCAACTTTTCGAAAAACCCAAACTCGTTGCAAGGTCATCACCCCAGTGCAATTTAGAGATCTGATACCAGCTGTAGCAGCACCGTCCAAATTAAACCGGCTTAAATGCACTAACCATCATCTTAATACTGAATCAAGTTACTGTGCACTTAAAACGGTGTAACCTGACAGGCTGTCGGGTAAAATCCCGATTAAACTACTGTACTCCAGGATCACAATTGCACTTAGACCCGTACGAAGACGAGCACAGGTGATACCAGCACACAGAAAACTTCAAATTAATTTACAACACAGGTTTTACATAAAAGGTTTAAATACAAACGACAGAGTTTAAAACACAGCGGAAGTTTAAAACTGAGTTCGAAATACAATACGATAACTACGACGACGATAAAAGGTGAGCTCCACATCCTGCCCACCGATGTGATGCCAACCTGCCCGGTCTTCACGGGGAAGACGGGGCCCACTCGACAGTCCAACCCGGAGGAAGCGGCTGTCCAATCCAGGACGCGCAGATCTCCTCGAAGTCAGCGGGGACACAACTTGCTTAAAAGGGGTACAACAACAACCCTGAGTATACTAATACTCAGCAAGGCTTACCCGACTCTGGGTATACTTAGCCCATTACCTAGACATGCAAGGCTTTTTGGTTCTGGAGTTCTTTTGCTGAAATGCTACTAGGAGTGAATCCTTACTTTCAATATTTTAGCTCCATTTAGTACAGCGAGTATTAACTAAATTCGCCTAAACATCTAGAGCACACATGGTGGAGAAGATTATTCTTCAGAACAACAGATACAACATTCCATCGCTACCTTCAATACTTATTCCACTTCTTACTACGATGTGACGCAGTGACCAAGGTTCTCTTAACCGATAGAGACGGCGAATCGATCCGATTTAACCTTGCAAGGTGGACCTAACTCACACGACGCATGTAAACCCCGTCGGGTCACGCGCGTGAACTGTTTCCATCATTACCACGGCATCTGAACTACGCCTGCTAAAACCCAGGTGATGGGCCCCTCGCGGTGAACCCCCGGAGATCCCGGAGGCGGCATCCTATCCAACACCCGCCAACTCCCACGCCCAGCGTAGCATGACGGAATTCAAATTACCGCTGTAAAGTGGTACACAGCTCACCGGTTTCGACTACCTCCTACTTCCGGCATGTGGTTAGTACTGTTCAAACTCGGTCATCAGGGCCAACAACGGTACGGTCCTCAATCGACACAGGCGGAAATTCATTTTCTCATCTAATCCAACTCATTCCCGCCCGGTCTCCAATTCTTTTTACTCATCAACGTATTTCCAAGCCAAAGCTAAGGGATCAAGATCCTAAACTCGCGAGTGACAGTAATCACTCGACTTCTACCGAAATCCTATTTAGCAAAGCATTTCTATCGACACCTGCACTAGTATAGGCCCACGGTACCTAGGGAAAACATGCATACTATGGTTCCATTCAACTCCTAGAACATAAATGCACAATACTTAAATAAACATTGAATAATTTAAATTATGGTTATGCTCCGGGGCTTGCCTTGCAGGTCAGCGGGGTTAACGAAAACCTCTGGAGCGGGCTCAACGGCGACCTCCTGCTGCTCTCCTGCCCATGGCTCCTGGACCGGCTCAGCAACTAGCTCGTGGACAGCTTCGTTCGCGGCGTCTACACGAATAAAATATGACATGCAACCGTTAGGACACAGAGCAATGCATAAGTGCTTACGATGCGAAACCAAAGTTCAACATTTAGCCTGAAGTGCTTCCTTCCAAAACAACTATTACTAACTTGCTTAGAGCAGCAAGGAGTGAGACAGAACTAGCTTTGCTAAAGTTTCAAGCAAGAAACAATTAACTAACTCATTAATAGGAAAAAGCATAGCTAGGGCAAAAATAAAAGCAAAACCTAACTTGCATACACGATCTATCAACAAAAATAAACAGCGTAACGTGAAGACAGTAAAGCATGCCACAGAAATTTTGCCAACAAATAACAACGATAGAAAAACATTTCTTTTAGCCCTAGAAAGGAAAACAACACTAACAGATCCACAACCAAGCACATAGGCCATGCATCTGAAAACTTTACAGCGGACTACACATACCAGGAGTAAGCCACTGCAAATTTTACACAATTTTTAGAGTTATAGAACAAGTGGTACAAAATAAACTAGGTTAAACACAAATTGAATTTTCATCAGAGAAAAAGTGATAAAATGCATGCTTAAGTATTTTTCCTCTGAAGATCATGATTTTATAAACCTAACAAAATTTGTTTGGTATTTTTCGCATTTTTCTGTGAATTATTACACAATCATGAACTTTCAGCCGAAAATAGAATAAAAACACAAATTGGAAAACATAAAAGAGGGGGGGCTAACAGCCGGGCCCACTTGCCAGTGGCCCAGCCCGCCCCCCACTCCTCTGCTTTGTGCCGCACAGGCGGCCGGCGCGGCGGCCAGGCAGCCGCGGCGGCACTCCCCCCCGGCGGGGCCGACCGGCGGCGGTGCGGCGGGGCTGCAAGCGAGGCCCAGGGCGGCCGGGGGTGCGGGGTGGCAGGCGGCTCGGGGGGAGGCGCAGCGCCAAGGGCGGCGGCGGCTCGCGGCGGCGCAAGGCCACGGCGGCGGCGGCGCGTGGTGTTCCGGCCCGGATAGGGCCGGCCGATGGCGGAGGCGGGCGGCACCGCGTGCAGCGGGTCCCGGCGGCCCTAGGGCACGCGGGAGCGGCGCGCGGGCTGGAGTAGGGAGAGCCGGCGGCGTGCGCGCGCGGCGGGCGGCGCGTTCCGCGGCAGCGCGACGGCGATTCGGCGGCGGCGGCCGCAGATTAGGGTGGGAAGAGGGTCGGGGAGCGAGAGCAGATTGCGGGGAAGCTCACCGGGGATTTGTTTTGCACGAAGGAAGGCCGGAAGGGGGTCGTCGACGGGAGGGGCGAAGCTCGGGGCGGAGCTTGATGAAGACAGCAATGGCGGACGGCGTTTGGGGCTTGACTTCGGCCGGGATAGGGGCTCGGCCGACCACGTGGAGGGTCGGAGTGGGTGGACGGCGAGTCTGCGCGGCTCCGGGCGCGACGAATCGAGGCGGGGTGGCGAGCAGTGGCCGGTGCGGCGGACGGCGGCGACTCTACTCGCCCTAGCTCCGCTCGAGCTCGAGGATGGGAATGGAAGGGAAGGACGGGAAGGTTCGAGGCGTCCGCGTGGCTAAGAGCAGCGCTCAGACACCGAGGTCGAGCGTGATTGCCGACGTGTGGACGCACTCGCCGGCGACCAGCGGCGGTATGGGCGTCGGGAGCTTCACAGTAGAAGCACTGGAGACTACTGTTTACTCGCTGAACGATTTTGACTCTAGTTTGACCCGCTAAAACTCCAAATTTCATATAACAACTTGAAATTTGGCCAAAATAAAAGTTGTAGAGGATTAAAAGATCTACAACTTTCATTTTGGGCGGAAGTTGATTTGGAGCTCAGATCAAGGACAAAAACGAGATCGAACATCGTTAAAACAAAGATTTCTATGCGAATCCGATTAACGCTAACAACGAACTGAGTCCACGATTAGCGAGATAAATCGTGATTAGCGAGCATGATTAACACAGAGGTGTTACACCCCTACACTCCACAGCAGAATGGAGTTGTAGAACGGAAGAATCGGACGTTGGTTGAGATGCCTAGGACGATGCTCGATGAGCATAGGACTCCTAGAAAGTACTGGGCTGAGGCAGTTAACACCGCTTGTTATGTGTTCAATCGTAATTTCTTGCGTGCTTTCATGCACAAGACTTCTTATGAGTTGTGATTTGGACGCCAGCCCCATGTTGATCATCTCAGAGTTTTCGGTTGCCGGTGTTTTGTGCTAAAGGAAGGAAATCTTGATAAGTTTGAGTCTCGATCGTCTGACGGTATTTTTATCGATTATGCTTCTCACTCTAGAGCTTATCGTGTGCTGATTATTGATACTAACATCGTCAGAGAGACTTGTGAAGTCACTTTCGACGAGACTGCACAGTGCAATTCTTCTATCTTTGAGGTTGCAGAAGATGATGAGCTCGGCACCCCCATCTTTGAAGATGAGGAGGAAGAAGCTGCGGAGGGTGATGCTGAGGCTACCACGCGTGCTGTGGACCCAGCCGTCTCCGCCACGAGCTCGGACGATGATGATGGCCCCGACCTGACTACATCTACTTCCCGGGGGCCGATCGAGTAGGTGACTCAGCCTTCACCAGCTGCACCTGAGGAGACACCAGCTTTGATTGAGGAAGAGGCGACTTCGACAAGGGAAGCACCACGACACATTCAGCGTCATCATCCACCTCAACCAATGCTAGGTGACCTCAACGAGAGAGTCACACGGTCCAAGGTAACAAGTATCGCTGGCTTTGCTCATTCAGCGTTTGTTGCCTCTTTCGAGCCCAAAGATGTTGGACACGCACTTTCTTACTCCAATTGGGTCAATGCCATGCATGAGAAACTCAAAATTTTTGAAAGGAATCAGGTTTGGGTTTTGGTTGAGCCTCCGCCTGCTTGTAATCCCATTGGAACCAAGTGGGTTTTCAAGAACAAGCAAGGTGAAGATGGGTTGGTTGTGCGAAACAAGGCTCGACTTGTAGCCCAGGGGTTCTGCCAATAAGAAGAGATAGATTATGAGAAAACTTTTGCCCCGGTAGCACGCTTAGAAGCGATTCGAATTTTTCTTGCATTTGCTGCTTCCAAGGGTTTTAAAGTTTTCCAAATGGATGTGAAATCTGCCTTCTTGAATGGTTTTATTGAAGAGGAAGTGTATGTGAAACAACCCCCGGGTTTTGAAAATCCCAAGTTTCCAAACCGAATTTATAAACTACTGGAAGCTCTTTACGGTTTGAAACAGGCGCCTAGAGCTTGGTACGATATGCTTAAAAACTTCTTGCTTGCTCAAGGTTTTAAAATGGGATGTGTTGATAAAACCTTGTTCCTCATGCGCTCTGGCTCTGACTTTTTATTGGTTTAGATATACGTGGATGATATTATCTTTGGTGGCTCTTCTCATGCTCTTGTCTCCAAGTTTTTTGAGCAAATGTCCAGGGAGTTCGAGATGAGCATGATGAGTGAGCTGCAGTTCTTCCTCAGGCTGCAGATCAAGCAAACTCCTCAGGGCACATTCGTCCATCAAGCCAAGTATACCAAGGACTTGCTGCAGAAGTTCGACATGAGTGACTTGTCTCCTCAGCCGACTCCAATCAGCACATCGACGGCACTTGATGCGGACTTGGATGGTGAGGCGGTGGACCAGAAGGAGTACAGGAGCATGATTGGCTCTCTCCTATACCTGACGGCGACCCGACCGGACATTCAGTTCGGGGTCAGCCTCTGTGCGCGATATCAGGCTTCGCCGCGCACCTCCCACAAGCAAGTGGTGAAACGCATCTTCAGGCACCTCAAGTTCACTCCTGAATTTGGTCTTTGTTATTCTGCGGATTCATCTCTTGTTTTGGTTGGTTTTTCGAATGCCGATTTTGGTGGGTGTCGGCTGGATCACAAGTCGACTCCCGGCACCTGTAACTTTCTCGGTACATCGTTGGTTTCGTGGTCCTCTCGCAAGCAAGATAGTGTAGCACTTTCTTCCACAGAAGCCGAATACGTTGCCGCTGCTAGCTGCTGCTCTCAGATTCTTTGGATGAAACAAACCTTGTAGAATTATGGGTTGAGTTTTGGTAGGGTTCCCATCTTTGTAGACAACATGTCTGCCATTAGCATTGCAAAGAACCCTGTCCTACACTCCAGAACCAAATATATAGATATCCGGTTCCACTTCCTGCGAGATAACCATGAGAGGCCACATAGACATGATCCATGTCCCTTCAGAGAGGCAAACCGCAGATATCCTTACCAAACCACTTGAGCAGGACACCTTTGCTCGCTTGCGAGGGAAGCTTGGGGTTTGTTACCCCTTTTGATCGCTGACTTCTCTTTGGTTAGTTTTTTGTAGGTCTTTGTTTTTGTTTCTCTTCGCTTTCTAGCTTCTGATAGATGCATTTGCATTGTACATGTTTGCATTTCGCATTGCTTCACTACACTGGCATTCTTGCATACACTGTTATGATCCTCTAGTGCTTGCTAGTGTAGTTTCTTAGACTTGATCATGTATAGCTTGCTCTTCAGTATAGGTCATATCAACTGAGTTAAGCTATTTTGATTTGAAAATCTGAAAACATGATCACCCTGTCTTGGCTACTGGTATGTTAGGTTGTATTGATACGCTTTGCTATCCTATTCATGCTAGTGTGGCTTTTAATCTTTGACATGAGCTAAAATTGTTAAAATTATTTAATATATGTCTGAAATGGAATGAAAAGATCCAGATGGGATTGCTTGTCACACTGATCGAGCTTTCGGGACGGCTCACATAGAACTAGTGAGAACCAGGGCAAGGCTGTGCATGACTGAAGCGAGTGTCTTAAGCTTCTGACTGCCCTTGGCATAGGTTTGGTCTCGCTGCTAAGTAAAGCATGACAAGCTTTCAACCCCTGACAGAATCACTTGCTTGATATAACCTGTTAACTTTTCGTTCAAATGCAAGTTTTGAGATGCAGAATTGATTCATGATAAAATATATTGGCTGCTTTGGATCACCCTGTATGAGTTTGGTAAGCACTGCTTTTGAAGCGTCCCCTCATAAGAGAAGACTTAAATGTGATACAAAACACCAGTCCCAGGAGGCTGATGCCACATTTATTACATCAGATGGTTCAAAACCGTACAAACCTTGGAGGACACTCGATACAGATAATGATAATTATTAACCAAGCTACAACATAACACCAGACTGCAAACCACATGGGGTCTACTACGGGCTCAGAGTACTGCGACAGCGGAGGCATCTCGACAGGGCCGGTACCACAGGCAAGGTTGGGTGTAGAACGGTAACCCTACTCGGCGTCGTCTGGCACGAAGTCTGGATCTTCTTCTGTAAAAAGTAAGAGTGGGGTGAGTACAAACGTACTCAGCAAGTCCAACCACACCCACGGAGGGGTTAAATCAGAATAACATGCCTTGGTAAATCAAGGATAAGGTTATGGTTTAATTTGCAGAAAAACTATATTTTATGCAAGGGTTTGTTTTAAAGAAAACCTTTATGAAAATCAATTCCAGAAGTAACACGGAATTTCCAATTTTTAAACTGCTACCGGACTCCCCGTCCGTCGTAGCACACGGCACATCTGCCGGACACAATTCCAAAACAACTCACACCAGCCCATCCCAAAGAAACACTAGTTATGTGACCACACCGTAACTCGCCCAATACCGTGGGCACGGACTATTCGAATAGATTCTTAACTCTGCAGAGGTGTGCAACTTTACCCACAAGTAGGATACCACAACTCGTGCACCGTCGTGTCGGTGTAGATCCCATCATAGCCATTACCCACCATAGCTAAGCCTGACTAGCCATCACGGGCTGCACCAAGGGGTCATTGACCGTTCACTTAGGTATAACCGGCATAAGTCACTCGGGGCTTATCCCTTTTCCTTAGTCACCCGTTGCTCTCAGCTCTCCTGATGGCTACCACACCAACTAGTGGGATTTATGCTACGCCGTTGCCCATTCAACGGTCGAGTGGTTTGCACGATAGTGGAGTTAGGTGAGATGACACACCAACTCGGTCCTTAGACGCGACGAGATGGATATCTCCCTTCTTTGCCCTGCCACTCAGGCATAAGCACACCAATCGGCAAATCGCACAGAAATGCCGTCCATCTCGCCCATACTCATCTTTTCGAAAATCCACATTTTATCCCTTCCCACACGCACACATTTTCTTTATAAATCAAATAGTATTATGAGTAAAGTCCTAAACATTCTAATATCGATTAACGTCCAAACAAAATCAGACATTAATCTAGGTGGTCAAGGAATGGTCACCACAAATCAAGGGGTGGCTATCCAACCGTGTTTTCATGCAAGTAAAACATATGCAGTTTATAAAACAGGCCATTGGGTTGTGTTTATAAAAACTAGGACAGAAACATGCATCAAAGGATGGGATTGAACTTGCCGTCTTCAAAGCCTTCGGGGAAGTCCTGTCCTTCGGGCTCGGGGTCGCGGAACTGATCCTCGCTCTCCTGCTCACAGAACTGCTCGTTGACGGGCTCTCCCGCGTTCACTCCGTGGTCTACAGCACACACAAACAAGCATTCAATCAATTCAAAGTTCTATCGTTGAGCTCGAATCGGAATCGCATAAAATATGGAGATATAAGTGGCATTTTTTAGTGTCTCCCTAATGGCATGGCCAAGACTTGGTTATGAGTGGCGTGGTAAAAGTTTCGGGTTAATCAGAGGTTGTTTGCTACATGAAATGATAGGTTTAGCAAAGGTTCGGGATCGGGTAAAAGGTCAGGGGCCTAGTTGTAAATGAATCGGGAAAACTCGGGGCCTGTTTACGATTTCTAAAAGTATTTGGGCCTAAAAGGGAAATGCAGGGACCTAACTATTATTAGGTTTAAATTGGAATAGGGTTTATTTGCAAATATACTAATGGTGGGGGTATTTCTGCAAAAAGGCAAAAATGATGAAAGGTTTCTTTAAGAAATAAAGGAAAGGGGGAGGGGTTTTTGGCAAAATCGCCATCCCCTTCCTCCCTCCCACGCTGGGAAAACAGGGGAGGCGCCGGGGTCGCCGGCGGCGGCCAATCCGGCCGTCCAGGGCCAGGGCGGCGGCCGGGGGTGAGGGGAAAGGGGAAGGGTGGCGCCTTGGAGGGGATCCCGGCCTCACCTCGGGCTGGGATGGCGCGCAGAGGCGGGGCGGCGTGGGTCGGCGGCGGCGGGCGGGAATGGCTGCGGCGGCGGTGCTGCAGGTTAGGAGAGGGGGCTAGGGCCGGCGGGTGGGGTTGTGGAGCTGGCCGGGGAGCTCGGGGGCTCTTTTATAGCCGAGCTAAGGCGGTGGAGGTGGGTGGCCGGCTCGGCGAGGTTCGCGGGCGGGTTTAATGGCGGGCGGCCGCGTCTGGTTGTCGCGAGGCGGCGTGCAGCGGCGAGGGCGTCGAGGCCGCCCACTGTGGCACGTGGAGGAGAAGGCGGGGCGCTGGCCTCGGCGCAGATGGCGAGGCGGCGGCCCTGCGGCGGCACTGCTGCTAGGCGACGCACGGCGCGGCGGCTGCACGCGGGCACAGGGCAAGCGGGACCGGAGCGAGGCACTGGCGGCGGGCGTCGCGGCGTGCGGCTGGGCGGTGATGGAGGGGCGCCAGTCGGGTGGCCGCGTCGTGGCGCGCCGGGGCGGGGCGGTGCGGCGCGTGCGCGTGAGCGGCGCCGAGCGGGGCAGCGCGGGCGGCGTGGCCGCGGCGAGCGCGCGTGCTGGCACTGCAGCGGGGAGGCGCAACGACGCGCGGCGCGCGTCGTGGCCGGGCACGCACGCGGGCTCAGCGAGCGGCTCGGCGCGCGGTGCGGTGCACGCGGTGCGCGTGCGCGCGTCGCGGCTCGACGCGCCGGGCGCCGTGCGTGTGCGCGAGCGCGGCGTTCGGGCCGGTCGGGGCGGTCAGGCTGCTCGGGCAGGTGGCATGGAAGGGGAAGGGCGGGGAGCGGCCCAGGCGCGCGAGCGGGGAATGGAGCTGGCCTCGGCGGGCTCGGGGCGAGCGGGAGCGAGGCAGAGGAGGAGGAGGAAGGAAGGAGAGAGGGAGAGAAAAGAAAAGAGAAAAGGGGAAGAGAAAAAGAAAATAGGAAAAAGAATTAAGGAGAAAGGAAATGGGAAAAAGGGAGGGAGAGAAAGGAAAAAGGAGGGGGAGGGGCGGTGCGCGCCAGCGGCGACCGCGGCCGCGGTCGGCCACGCGTGGCGTGCGGCCGCGGGAGGTGGGGTACGCGGTCGGAGGGGAAGAGGGAAAAGGAGAGAGGGGAAAAAGGGGCGGGATTCGCGGCGGCCGGTCACGACGCGTCGCATTGAAGGAGATGGGACGTGGATTGAAGTCGGGTGTCGGGTTGTTCGGGAAAGGCTCTGGGGATTAGGGTTCAGGGTTTGAGTCGAGCTCAACGACAAAAACAACTTTAGCGCATAATTTATTTTTGGTGAGTTTTCGGGATGTTACAAACCTACCCCACTTAAAATGAATCTCGTCCTCGAGATTCGGCTGGTTCCTAAACAGGTGGGGAAACTCCTTCTTTAGAGCGTCTTCGCGTTCCCAGGTAGCTTCTTCCACTCCGTGTCTGCTCCACTGAACTCTACATATCCGTACTTCGGAGTTTCTGGTCCTTCTGGTGACAGTGTCGAGAATCTTGACCGGTACTTCTTGATAACGTAGGTCTGGCTGTAGATCTATTGATTCTACTGGCACATGCTCTGCCTCGGGTACTCTCAAACATCTTCTTAGCTGCGAGACGTGGAACACTGGATGTATATCCGACATTTCTTCTGGCAGTTCCAAACGGTATGCTACTGCTCCAACTTTCTTCAGAACTCGGTATGGTCCAATGTACCGAGGGGCCAATTTTCCTTGTACCTGAAATCTTCGGGTTCCTCGAATGGGTGAAACCTTGAGATACACAAAATCCCCTGGACTGAAACTTATCTCCCGTCTTTTCTTGTCGGCGTAGCTTTTCTGTCGGGACTGGGCTGTTTTCAGCTTTTCTCTAATCTCGGCAACTCTTTCTTCTGCTTCCTTTATGAGTGCGGGTCCGACTAGAGCACGTTCTCCCACTTCTGACCACATCAGAGGGGTCCTGCATTTTCTTCCGTAGAGAGCTTCGAACGGCGACATGCCCAAACTTGCTTGATACCCGTTGTTGTATGAGAACTCGGCATAGGGTAAGCTTTGTTCCCAATCTTTGCCATAAGTGAGGACACACGCCCTCAGCATATCTTCCATAATCTGATTCACCCTTTCTGTCTGACCATCTGTCTGCGGGTGATAAGCGGAGCTAAAGTCTAGCTTGGTGCCCATAGCTTTATGCAAACTTTTCCAAAATCTAGAGGTGAACTGGGTCCCTCTGTCGGAAACAATACGACTGGGCACACCATGCAACTTCACTATATTCTCCACATAGAGCTTGGCTAGCTTCTCTCCGCCATAGTTGGTCCGTACGGGTATGAAATGAGCCGCTTTAGTGAGTCGGTCCACTATTACCCATATGGAATCGTGTCCTTTCTGGGTTCTGGGCAGTCCTACCACAAAATCCATCCCTATTTCATCCCATTTCCAAACCGGAATGGGTAGGGGCTGCAACAATCCTGCCGGCTTCTGGTGTTCAGCTTTGATTCTCTGACAAGTATCGCAATGGGCAACAAATCGTGCAATGTCTGCCTTCATCCCATTCCACCAATATTTCTGTTTTAAGTCCATATACATCTTGGTGGATCCTGGGTGAATAGAGTAGGCTGAGTTGTGGGCTTCATCCATGATTATTTGCCTGAAATCTCCCTTCTGGGGCACACAAATTCTATCTTTGTACCACAATGTTCCCCTATTATCCACTCTAAAGTCTGGTGCCTTATTTTCTCCGGTTTGCTTCCAGATTTCCATCAGTCCCTTGTCCGCTCTCTTGGCCTTCCTGATTCGTTCTTCTAGAGTGGATTGAACGTTCAGCACTTGGCCGGAACCTCGAGGGACAATGTGCACATTTAATCGTGCCATTTCCTCTCGTAAATGGTCATTCTTGGGCCCGTAGGATTTCCGACTTAGGGCATCGGCTACTACATTGGCTTTACCTGGGTGATAATGAATTTCCAAATTATAATCTTTGACTAATTCCAGCCATCTTCTCTGCCTCAGGTTTAGGTCTGGTTGGGTGAAGATATACTTTAGACTTTTATGATCGGTAAAGATTTCTCACTTATTTCCAATCAAATAGTGCCTCCAGATCTTAAGTGCGTGCACTACGGCTGCAAGCTCCAAATCATGAGTCGGGTAATTTTGCTCATGAGTCCTGAGCTGACGGGAAGCATATGCAACGACTTTCCCATCTTGCATCAGCACACAACCCAATCCTTGTCGGGACGCATCACAATAGATGACAAAATCCCGATGAATATCCGGCAGGGTTAGCACTGGGGCTGTCGTCAATCTTCGCTTCAACTCCTGGAAACTTCTTTCACACGACTCCGTCCAGGTGAACTTCTTCTCTTTCTTGAGCAGCTCTGTCATGGGCCGGGCTATCTTAGAAAATCCCTCAATAAATCTCCGATAGTACCCAGCTAATCCGAGAAAACTCCTGATCTCACTGACATTGGTTGGTTGCAGCCAGTTGGAGACTGCTTCGACCTTCTCGGGATCCACTGCTACTCCTTCTGCGGTCAGAATGTGACCAAGGAAAGCTACTTTCTCCAGCCAGAACTCACACTTGCTAAATTTGGCGTATAGCCTATGCACTCTCAATTTTTCCCAGAACTACCCTCAGGTGTTGCTCGTGCTCCTGAATACTCTTCGAGTAAATAAGTATGTCGTCAATGAAGACTACGACAAACTTATCTAACTCGTCCATAAACACTTTGTTCATGAGGTTCATGAAATAGGCAGGTGCATTTGTCAGTCCAAAAGACATCACCGTAAACTCAAACTGACCATACCGGGTGACAAAAGCTGTTTTCGGGATGTCGCTCTCCCTGATCTTGAGCTGAAAATAACCGGACCTCAGGTCAATCTTGGAAAAGTATTTGGCTCCTTTTAACTGGTCGAAAAGGTCATCGATCCTGGGGAGAGGATACTTGTTCTTGATAGTAACTTCGTTCAGTGCCCGGTAATCAACGCACAACCTCATACTTCCATCCTTCTTTTTGACAAACAGAACCGGGGCTCCCCAAGGCGACGAACTTGGCCTGATGAAGCCAATCCGTTGTAACTCCTCTAGTTGTTTCTTTAACTCTGCCAACTCAGAGGCTGCCATCCTATAAGGTCTCTTGGCTATGGGGGCGGTTCCAGGAACAAGATCAATGACAAATTCTATGTCCCTATCTGGTGGCATACCGGGAAGTTCTTCAGGAAAGACATCGGGGTACTCACTCACTACTGGGACTTCTTCCAAGGACTTGGCTTCCATGCTAAACACCATCGGGTTTGCTCCACTTTCCCGGGTGTGACAGGTCACTCGGACTCCCTCTGGGTTTGTTAGGTGGACTACCTTGTCCGTACAACCTATGAGGCCATTGTGTTTGCTCAGCCAATCCATTCCGAGGATCACATCTATCCCTTCTGACTTAAGTACTACTAGATCTGCTAGAAACTCTACCTCACTTAAATTAATCCTTACCCGTAGACAACCCAGTTGACACCTGATGTCTCCTCCGGGCGTCCGGGTTAATAGGGGCGTTTTTAGTAGTACTGTAGGTATTTTATGTTTCTCCACAAAACTCAAGGATATAAATGAGTGTGATGCTCCAGAATCGAACAGTACTGTTGCAAGAGTTGAGCTGACTAGGTACTCACCGAGTACTACGCCCTGAGCTCCTTGAGCTTCCTGCGCGTCGATGTGGTTGACGCGGGCTCGTCCGAAAGACTGCTGGGATTGCCTCTGCTGATTGTTGTTGTTGGTGGTGTTGCCACGGAGGGGCACTCGATTGGCACCGGTCAGAACTGGCTTAGGTCCGTTCACTGTATTGGAGAAAGCTGAAGTAGCAGGCTTGTTCTTGGCATAGGGACAGTCGGCGATGAAGTGACCTGTCTCACGGCAATTGAAACAGGCCCTCACGTTGCTGTTGTTGTTGGTGACTTGGCTCGCATTACTCTGTGGGGCCCTCATGGTGTTCTGGCTTCTGAGCTGGGTGTTAGGGGCCCGTGGTCCTGTTGCTTGCGACTGAGTTCTGTACTGCATTGGGGCTTGGGACCTTGGTGCATTGTAACTGAAGCTTCTGGCCTTCTGGGAACGATCCTGCTGGCGGGCCTTGCTCTCCAGGAACTTGCGCTTGTTATCCTTTCTTTCATCACTCTTGGCCTTCTCAGTGAGGATTGCCTTGTTCATCAGGGTGTTGAAGTCAGGATAGATTTGAGGGGTGAGCAGGGTCCTGAGTTCTGGATTTAGTCCTTTCTTGAACATATCCTGCTTCTTCTCGTCGTCGTTCACTTCTTCTGGTGCATAGCGAGCCAATTCCATAAACTGGTGTGTATACTCCTCTACCGTCATATTCCCCTGCTGAAGTGCGCGGAATTCATCTGCCTTGCGCTTCATGGTAGCTGAGGGGATGTGATAGCGGCGGAACTCTCTCACGAATTCATTCCAGGTGATGGTGGAGGCATCTCTGGCAGCAGCGCAGTAATTTTCCCACCAGGCTAAGGCAGTCCCGGTGAGTTGATGTGCTGCCAGGAGGACTTTATCCCGATCTTGGCACCCAAACGGCTCGAGCTTCCTCTGGATCACGCGGAGCCAGTCATCTGCGTCCAAGGGGTTGCTGGATCCGGCAAAAGTGGGTGGCTTGGCCCTCAGAAAAGCTGTTAGCTTGTCGTTGAAGGTCTGCTCTCGTGGCTGCCTGTTCATTAGAGCATTGGCCAGTGTCTCCAGTATGAGAGTCTGGTTATGGATCACTTGTGCCAGGTCCACGAAGGGTGGTGGTGGTGGTAGCTGTGCATCCTGATTTTCTCCTCTGCCCTGACTCACTTCTTGTTCTTCCTGAGGGTGGTTTTGCCCGTTAAGGCGCACTCCTGCGTCAGCAGCTGCAGGGTCCCTGACACGGGAGGCCCTCGTGACGCTTCGGGAAACCATCTGCAGATTTGGTAGGGTTTTTGTGAGATTGGGATTAGGTGATGTTTAAGTTATTTAATTCGTATTTTTGAAAAAAAGCAGAATTAACCTTCTGCCGAAAGGCACACACAACAAGCACACAACAAGGCAAACAAGCAACTTTTACTAAAGCGAGGTAGGGTACAACACGGAAACACGACTAGAACGCGTACTACAAGTCCGGGTACAGGTTCAAACTAAGGGTACAACTTAAACCGAAAGGGCTAGAAGGGTACAACAACAGGGTAGGGTTGGACACTCTACTCGCGGGGCGAGTCTTCTTCTGGGGTGATACGAGCTTCCGGGGAAACAAACGGCTCGTCGTCCTCCGGGTTCCCGTTCTCTTGGGGCTGAGCAGCAACTTCTCTTTCTCTGACAGCAGTAGACCCTTCGGGGTTCTCGGGTGGAGCTCGAGGGCTTCCAAAGAGCGTTCCCCATCCTATGACGGGTGTCCCAAGTAGGACATGGTCTTCTCCGATGGCCGGAACTGGGGTCCCACTCCTGGTCCATTCTTGCATGCGCCGGTCTCGGGCCTGTCTGAGGCTCTCCTGTGCCACTGCTTCACTGCTGATCGCGGCTGCGGCTCTTGCCTCGGCTTGGGCTGCTCGGACCTGTTGGAGTCTCACTGCGAGTTCAGCTTGCTCAGCACGAAGGGTCTGCTCCCTCAGCAGGTGGGCTTGTTCATCGAAGAGCTGATCCAAAGCGGCTAGGTAGTTAGCCACTTGGTACAGAGGGTCCTCTTCATGGCGGCGTCGTTCCAGACTCCTCATGCGAGCTTCCCAAACAGGGGTTCTGATGGCCGGCGGGAAGAACCTCATTGGTGTGGGTGCTAGGTGTTCTTCGAAAATCCGGCATAGGTACCGAAGTGCCTTTCTGACAGCCAAGGGATAGGTGTCTTGGTGCCTGAATCCCGTAGCGGTCACTCGCCACGACTGGATGTTGGGGTGGCGCTCACTTCTGGTGATGACAAGGATCACCCTGCAGCGGAGAGTGCCATGATGCTCGTACTCTCTGCTGTAGTACCTTGGGCGTTCCGTAACGCCAAGGCTTTCCAGGGCGTTGATCAACAGGCTGGGGAAGCCAGGTGCAGCTTGGCAGTCGCCCTGGGTCCATCCTTCCTCAGCCATCTAAAAATAAAGATAGAGTGAATACCTTGCGCGAATATTTGCGGTACACAAAAGGGGTGGATGGTTTTTATTTATGGCATCACGATGGGGTACAACTTCATGGGTACATGGTTATTAGAGCAGAGGTTCTAGCTTAGAGACTACTCCTATCATGGGGATTCTTCCTCAATTCTAAAGGAGCGCTTCTTCAGTGGAAGGTGCTGACCCATCACATCATCCTCGGTCTGAGTTCCTTTATCCCAGTGGGTTTCTTCGGGTTCTTCTTCTTCAGTCTGAGTGCCAACGTCCCAATGGGTTTCCATGGGTTCTTCCTCTTCTTCGTCTTCCTCTATCCATCCACCTATTCCCCAGCGAGCCTCGTACCTCCGCATCTGAGCTTGGAGAGCGGCCAGCGAGTTCTCGGCACGTGCGGCCCTTGTCCGCTGCTCCTCCAATTCTGCCTCTTTTTCATCCATTTGGACTTGGAGAGCAGCCAAGGAATACTCGGCGTGGAAAGTCCTCGACCGTTGTTCCTCCATCTCCTGGGTTGCTTTTTCTGCTCTGTGGACCTGCTGTTTCAGTTGCGCTGCTTGCTCGCGATAGAGCTCATCCAGGCCGGTGAGATAGATGGATAGATGAGAGACCGTATCTTCTAGGTCTTCTTCTTCTCTTCCAAGTCCTCTCATCCTGGCAATCCATGTGCGTCCTCTTCCTTCAGTCGGCGGGAAAAATCCCATAGGAGTCCGCTGAAGGTGATGCTTGTAGATCACTCGGAGCCGTCGCAGGGCTTTACGGGCGGCTTTCCGATAGGTATCTGGGAAACGGAATCCAGTGGTGGAGATGAACCAAGGGTCCACATCAGGATGGCGGGTGCTTCTTGCTATGAAGATCATCAGGTCACACCGAAGAGTACCCTTGGAGTCGTACTCCCGATAGAGAAACTCTGGTGGATCCACAACTCCGATGCGTTCCAGGCTGAGTATCAACAACTTGGGAAGGCCGGGCTCTGCGAAACAGATTCCGCCAATCCATCCATTGTCAGCCATCTGGAACAGGGCAAGAACCAAAGGTAAGTGTTTGTGTGAGGAAAGGATTAAGGATAGAAAAGTCCTAAGGTAAAGGGTCTAAAAACGGGTTTCGCTCCTAGGGTCACGTCCTACGGCCAACCTACGGCTCTGATACCACCTGAAGCGTCCCCTCATAAGAGAAGACTTAAATGTGATACAAAACACCAGTCCCAGGAGGCTGATGCCACATTTATTACATCAGATGGTTCAAAACCGTACAAACCTTGGAGGACACTCGATACAGATAATGATAATTATTAACCAAGCTACAACATAACACCAGACTGCAAACCACATGGGGTCTACTACGGGCTCAGAGTACTGCGACAGCGGAGGCATCTCGACAGGGCCGGTACCACAGGCAAAGGTTGGGTGTAGAACGGTAACCCTACTCGGCGTCGTCTGGCACGAAGTCTGGATCTTCTTCTGTAAAAAGTAAGAGTGGGGTGAGTACAAACGTACTCAGCAAGTCCAACCACACCCACGGAGGGGTTAAATCAGAATAACATGCCTTGGTAAATCAAGGATAAGGTTATGGTTTAATTTGCAGAAAAACTATATTTTATGCAAGGGTTTGTTTTAAAGAAAACCTTTATGAAAATCAATTCCAGAAGTAACACGGAATTTCCAATTTTTAAACTGCTACCGGACTCCCCGTCCGTCGTAGCACACGGCACATCTGCCGGACACAATTCCAAAACAACTCACACCAGCCCATCCCAAAGAAACACTAGTTATGTGACCACACCGTAACTCGCCCAATACCGTGGGCACGGACTATTCGAATAGATTCTTAACTCTGCAGAGGTGTGCAACTTTACCCACAAGTAGGATACCACAACTCGTGCACCGTCGTGTCGGTGTAGATCCCATCATAGCCATTACCCACCATAGCTAAGCCTGACTAGCCATCACGGGCTGCACCAAGGGGTCATTGACCGTTCACTTAGGTATAACCGGCATAAGTCACTCGGGGCTTATCCCTTTTCCTTAGTCACCCGTTGCTCTCAGCTCTCCTGATGGCTACCACACCAACTAGTGGGATTTATGCTACGCCATTGCCCATTCAACGGTCGAGTGGTTTGCACGATAGTGGAGTTAGGTGAGATGACACACCAACTCGGTCCTTAGACGCGACGAGATGGATATCTCCCTTCTTTGCCCTGCCACTCAGGCATAAGCACACCAATCGGCAAATCGCACAGAAATGCCGTCCATCTCGCCCATACTCATCTTTTCGAAAATCCACATTTTATCCCTTCCCACACGCACACATTTTCTTTATAAATCAAATAGTATTATGAGTAAAGTCCTAAACATTCTAATATCGATTAACGTCCAAACAAAATCAGACATTAATCTAGGTGGTCAAGGAATGGTCACCACAAATCAAGGGGTGGCTATCCAACCGTGTTTTCATGCAAGTAAAACATATGCAGTTTATAAAACAGGCCATTGGGTTGTGTTTATAAAAACTAGGACAGAAACATGCATCAAAGGATGGGATTGAACTTGCCGTCTTCAAAGCCTTCGGGGAAGTCCTGTCCTTCGGGCTCGGGGTCGCGGAACTGATCCTCGCTCTCCTGCTCACAGAACTGCTCGTTGACGGGCTCTCCCGCGTTCACTCCGTGGTCTACAGCACACACAAACAAGCATTCAATCAATTCAAAGTTCTATCGTTGAGCTCGAATCGGAATCGCATAAAATATGGAGATATAAGTGGCATTTTTTAGTGTCTCCCTAATGGCATGGCCAAGATTTGGTTATGAGTGGCGTGGTAAAAGTTTCGGGTTAATCAGAGGTTGTTTGCTACATGAAATGATAGGTTTAGCAAAGGTTCGGGATCGGGTAAAAGGTCAGGGGCCTAGTTGTAAATGAATCGGGAAAACTCGGGGCCTGTTTACGATTTCTAAAAGTATTTGGGCCTAAAAGGGAAATGCAGGGACCTAACTATTATTAGGTTTAAATTGGAATAGGGTTTATTTGTAAATATACTAATGGTGGGGGTATTTCTGCAAAAAGGCAAAAATGATGAAAGGTTTCTTTAAGAAATAAAGGAAAGGGGGAGGGGTTTTTGGCAAAATCGCCATCCCCTTCCTCCCTCCCACGCTGGGAAAACAGGGGAGGCGCCGGGGTCGCCGGCGGCGGCCAATCCGGCCGTCCAGGGCCAGGGCGGCGGCCGGGGGTGAGGGGAAAGGGGAAGGGTGGCGCCTTGGAGGGGATCCCGGCCTCACCTCGGGCTGGGATGGCGCGCAGAGGCGGGGCGGCGTGGGTCGGCGGCGGCGGGCGGGAATGGCTGCGGCGGCGGTGCTGCAGGTTAGGAGAGGGGGCTAGGGCCGGCGGGTGGGGTTGTGGAGCTGGCCGGGGAGCTCGGGGGCTCTTTTATAGCCGAGCTAAGGCGGTGGAGGTGGGTGGCCGGCTCGGCGAGGTTCGCGGGCGGGTTTAATGGCGGGCGGCCGCGTCTGGTTGTCGCGAGGCGGCGTGCAGCGGCGAGGGCGTCGAGGCCGCCCACTGTGGCACGTGGAGGAGAAGGCGGGGCGCTAGCCTCGGCGCGGGTGGCGAGGCGGCGGCTCTGCGGCGGCACTGCTGCTAGGCGACGCACGGCGCGGCGGCTGCACGCGGGCACAGGGCGAGCGGGACCGGAGCGAGGCGCTAGCGGCGGGCGTCGCGGCGTGCGGCTGGGCGGTGATGGAGGGGCGCCAGTCGGGTGGCCGCGTCGTGGCGCGCCGGGGCGGGGCGGTGCGGCGCGTGCGCGTGAGCGGCGCCGAGCGGGGCAGCGCGGGCGGCGTGGCCGCGGCGAGCGCGCGTGCTGGCACTGCAGCGGGGAGGCGCAGCGACGCGCGGCGCGCGTCGTGGCCGGGCACGCACGCGGGCTCAGCGAGCGGCTCGGCGCGCGGAGCGGTGCACGCGGTGCGCGTGCGCGCGTCGCGGCTCGACGCGCCGGGCGCCGTGCGCGTGCGCGAGCGCGGCGTTCGGGCCGGTCGGGGCGGTCAGGCTGCTCGGGCAGGTGGCATGGAAGGGGAAGGGCGGCACGGTCGGGCGGGGAGCGGCCCAGGCGCGCGAGCGGGGAATGGAGCTGGCCTCGGCGGGCTCGGGGCGAGCGGGAGCGAGGCAGAGGAGGAGGAGGAAGGAAGGAGAGAGGGAGAGAAAAGAAAAGAGAAAAGGGGAAGAGAAAAAGAAAATAGGAAAAAGAATTAAGGAGAAAGGAAATGGGAAAAAGGGAGGGAGAGAAAGGAAAAAGGAGGGGGAGGGGCGGTGCGCGCCAGCGGCGACCGCGGCCGCGGTCGGCCACGCGTGGCGTGCGGCCGCGGGAGGTGGGGTACGCGGTCGGAGGGGAAGAGGGAAAAGGAGAGAGGGGAAAAAGGGGCGGGATTCGCGGCGGCCGGTCACGACGCGTCGCATTGAAGGAGATGGGACGTGGATTGAAGTCGGGTGTCGGGTTGTTCGGGAGAGGCTCTGGGGATTAGGGTTCAGGGTTTGAGTCGAGCTCAACGACAAAAACAACTTTAGCGCATAATTTATTTTTGGTGAGTTTTCGGGATGTTACAGCTTTCTTTATCCTACTTGCTGTTGCTAGATCATGGGTGATGTTTTTATTTTTGCTGAACTGAACTTGCTAGCTTTAGACTTGATTGATATACTCTGTTGAGCTAGATTCAGTTCCTGTTTATGAAGCACACATGCCTGTCACTAGATGATCATATCTTTGTATGCCTGAATGTTTCACTTACACCCTCTGCACGACATTCATTGCATAGCATGATTTCAGGGGGAGGTTTAGACATATTTTAGGCTTGATGTGTGCATGTGCCAACAAGTGGGAGAATTTTTGGAGAAGTGATCGAACAAGGGGGAGACTGGAGACTTGTTTGAGTTTTGAAAAACTTGTTGTGCACAGGGCTTTGAGCGTGCATACATGTGGTGAGAGTTGCACTGGTAAGGGGGAAATGCATTTCAGTGGGAGTTTCTGCTTTGTTTAGCTCCTGGATTTCCCTTCGCTTCTTGCATGACTGCGTCGAGCTTTACCTCTATCTTCGAGGAGTCATGTTTTGGCTTTTGATCGATTGCGTCGAGCCGTTACCCTTGTCTTAGGGAATCGATCTTTGCTTGAGTAAGTGACTGTTCTTGCCTTTCTGAGCTTTTTGTCACTTGCTTGAGTTCTTCACTTTCTTTTTTGCCATTTTTTATTTTTTCCACATCTCTAGTTACAGGTGGTGTGTTGACAATGCACTCATCAAGGGGAGATTGAGGAATGAGCAGTACTCACTCCTGGCTGTGATGAGTGAATTGTGAACCGTGTGGTGTGATCGTGTGCTTAGTCATTGGTTGCAGGTACACGGGCGTCGAGTGTCGACGGAGAGCTGCAGTGGAGGTGCTGTGGCCGATGGACCGTGCGGTGGACGGCGGTGAAGGGCAGTCGGGACCGAAGCTCGGGCCGGGCGGCAGCTGTGGCGTCCACTCCTGGATCGAGGGCATAAGCACCGGTGGAAGGCGGGTTTCTTGGTTTGCACCACAAAACCAAGCTGGCGGACGGCGGTTGAAGACGCCAAGTCGTGGAGGCACGGGCGTCGGTCTCGGGACTGGCGGAGGAACGGGCGTCGACGGTGTCTAGGGCCTCGCTGTGGGCGAGGAGGTGACAGGCGTCGGGCGGCGTCTAGGGCCGTCAGGAGGCCGAGGCTGGAACGGCGTCCAGGGCCACGGCGTGGAGGCGGGAATCTTCCCGCGCGTGGAGTTTTGGCGGTGTTCTCAAAACCGGCCACCTACCCGGGTTTCGCGGACCCTCCAAAACCGCGGACCAGATCTTCATCGACGTGGCGGCATCGCGGAGAAGGCTTCGAGTCGAAGAAAGAAAGTCCGCCATCAGATGAGATCTTGTACCCTTTCCGGTTTTGCCCCTACGGGCGTTTTAGTGTATGAGTCAAGGTGGAGGTCAAATCTGGTAGGGACCGGTCTGACCGGTCGCCCCCGAGGATGTATAAATACATCTCACCTGCCCCCTTGGACAGGGGAGCCTCTAAGCCACGAGTCCTTTTCTGTTTTTCCTTGCTCCTCTCTGTTCTAGGGTTAGGCCGAGGTCTCCATGGCAATAGTGGTCTAGATTATAGCTAGGTCCACAAATTTGAGTGGGTGGATGAATGGGTGGAAGTCTAGCTCTTGTATAGGTGAATTCCTCTGTAAATCACGATGAACTTGAATGAAATGCAACTTCTTGATCTGAATCACTCGAGGGGCCCAGAGATATCTCTCTCAGGTAAAGAGGGGCAACTCCCATCTCGACTGCCCATGTCTCACAGCATGCTTCTTGGCAAACCCATAAATCACCTTTATAACTACCCAGTTACGGAGTAGCGTTTGATGACTCCTAAGTAAGTCAATTCACATCTTGAGTACATGCGACAATCTCCGGTCTAAAGACACAATGTACATATTGTGTAATGAGAAATTACCATCTCTTGTGTTAGGTCAGTTCAGACTCATGTCCTAGATGAGTTCATACTATTAGTTTGACATCTCCATGTCCATGACCTGTGAAACATAGTCATCAACTAATACATGTGCTAGTCTAATATTCATGTGTGTCCATGCATGAACTCCGACTAGGAACATCTTTAGAATATCCATACAAGTAAAGAGTTTCACAAACAATTCACATAATCGTTAATCAATACAAATTGTTTTTCATGGATATTCAATGAATATTTTATTAATCATGAATATAAGGAAATATGATCATCTCTATGATTGCCTCTAGGGCATATTTCCTACAAAGCCAACCGCGAATCTCTTATTTGAGTTACCGTTTTTTAACATAGTGGATCGGAAGTATGAAACTATTACATTAGTAAGGCTTCATTCTAATTCTTGTTGTTTCTTTTGTAGGATGGAAGCAGCTTATGAGATTTGTCGCTCGTCATGCACTTACTACATTTGTTACATTTTCCATGAAATCTATTGATACATTCATGTCGAACTCAGACACTTTTTTTGCGAGAAAACTCAGACACTTTTATGACTATTCATCACGTGTTTCCAGTAATTCCGACATCATGTGCGTTTCTTTTTTGTGATCGAGGATGGACTATCAGTGTGTCCTATTTTGAACGTTCCATCCACATATTGTATCTTAAGTTATCAAATTTGGAGGATCGAGTCTGATTGAGTTAATAAACTTTTGTAAGGAATTAATGTTTAATAAATTCAGAAGACGGTTACGTCCTTAGAGCATGTACAACGGGGAGTCGACACCCGTCGGCATGCAGTCCTTTTTTGCAAAGAGCCCCTTGGTCGGGCGAGCAGACGGGTGCCCCGTCGCCTCGCGAGGCGACGATGGAGGCTCGTGCTCCGAGAGCCTGAGGACAGCTCGGAGCGCGTTGTATGCCGCTGCTTCATCTCGGCGATGCCCTGCTCGGATCCACTGCTCCCGCTTCCGCGCGCTGGGCAGGAAGACCACGGCTACGGCGCCACTGACCGCTGGCCGCCACACCCTGGCAAGGAGCGTGAGGCCATGCTAGAGGAGAACCGCGACCCGCAGCTGGAGATGCCGCACGACCAGGCCCGGGCCGCCGCCGTCGTGGAGAAGAACCTGGACGGCGGCATCGAGGAGGAGAGCAACACGAGGTAGAGGCAGCGGGAGGACGAGCAGAGCGCGCTCGACGAGCAGGCCGCCGGCGGGGACCTGCGACGGGAGGCGCAAGAGGAACCCCAGATCGACGGCGACGAGCGGGCGAACCCGCAGCCGGGGGAGGAGGGTGAGCAGCAGCGTCAGCCGGAGGAGGAGCGTAGCAGCAACTAGCAGAATCCGTGGGAGGAGGAGCTCAGCAGCCACTAGCAGAATGGGGGCGGCGGCGACGGTGACAAGCTAGCCAGCAAGCAATAGATGCTTAGTAATACTTGGGTGTTCATGATTTTGTGAAATCCATAGCAAAATAAATATAGGTCTAAATAATCTCAAACTTATTTCTTTGGATCTATTTTGTTATGCTTTACATTTAAAAAATACGAATACCTATGCTACTATCCTATGTTTTTATCTATAGATTTATTTGTGTTAGGGTGTTTAAATGCATAATAATTATGTATTGATCCAACAAAATGTGAAACAAAGTTTGTTAGACTCCTTTTCAGATTTACATTTCAAAATTTTACTCTTGAGAAGTGTTTATTTTCTTCTTTTTAAATGTATTTCTTACTTACTACTTGAAAATGGCAAAATCCACTTTTTTCATCTTTTTTCTTTGTGTAGAATATGAGAAAAAAACAAGTTTGCTATGTTTTCTGTTAGTTTATAGGCTTTTTATGATTTAATGTATAGGTGGTTTAAAAATTACTACAAAGAGCCACGTGAATTAATATTTATATACATTTTATGATTTAATATATTATATATATAAGATTCATGCGAATTATTTGAATGTATTGTGCATTCTCTTGTCTATGCAACAAAATGGCTATAAAAATTAATTATGCACTAGATCATCATGAATTTGAGTGTCAAATGGTGAATTAATAATCATGCAGATAGCCAAACAGACAACTCATTGTATAAGCTGTCTATTCAGCTATCTATTTGTGACAAAAAACAACAGCTATATGCACTGTTGTACATGCACTTACGTATTATTCTGGAACTTGCCAGCAACATGTTACGTGGACCAAGAAAGTACTAGCTCAAAGTTCCAGTTGCCTTTTTTTATTTGCATCATTTCATAATATAAAGAAATTATAATTTATATAAGTATCAATTGAGCTAATACAACTTAATAATTGTAAAAATTGAATGAATCTATCTATACTTCTATATCTATACTATAAAGAATCTAAACAATTGAAACACATTTTACTAAAATTTTCTACCCACCCACCACACAACCTATCCCTTTGAGGTCCACGTTTAAGCTCAAAGTGATCGACAGAATGCCTGGTGAGCTAAAAAAAAACACCCTCCCACCAGTACAATCAGCGGCCGCGGTGTTTTTTTTTTTTTACACCCACGGCGTCTCTACCCCTCGTCCGTACCCGCGTATTGGCTCGTTTGAACACGCCTGCCGTCCAATCCCACCCCGGATTAGCGCACGTCCCGCACGTCCCTCGTCGATCCCTTTGCGCCGCCATCTTCCCCTCCCTCCTCGCTCGCCCGCGCCGCCCACCACGGCCGCCCTCACCCGCGCCAGCCGCCACCACGTGCTCCGGCGTACGTGCGGCGGGCGCCGACGCGCGCTCCGGCCAGCGCCGCTTGCTGGCTCCTCTCTCCGGCGAGGGGGCCAGGGACGGACAGGACACCTCAGCTCCGCCCCGGTGCAGAGGCTAGGGCCGCCGCCGCTGTCCTCCGGCACGGGGGTCAGGGTGGGGCCTCTTTGGCGCGGGACGCCGCCGCTCAAGGAGTCCGGGCCTCCGCCGCGGGCCCGTGGCATCCCAGTCGGCGCTCGATCTGCTAGGTGCGCGCTCCCCTCTCTCTCCCTCCCTCTCTCTTTCTCTTTCTCTGGCCGCCGCCGCCGCCGCTCCAGCTGCCGGCAGCTACACCCGACACCGGTCCCCCTGATCTGGCGCTCCTCCTTGCCGGCGGCCGGCGACAGCGAGCGGCGGCGCTCGGGCGGGAGTAGGACCCGCGGGCGCTCGGGCGGATCTGCCCCGTCGCGTGCGTCCTCTTCCTCCTCCCCCGCCCGCCCGCCGCCGCGCATCCTCCTCCGCCCACCGGTGTCGCGCGCGTCCTCCTCCGCCCGGCCGCCGGCGCACGCGTCCTCCGCTGGCCTGTCGGTGCTCCGGTGCCCCTACAAGATCACCCGCTCCACGCTCAAGGCCCCCCGACACCCTGCACTCGCGGCCGCCGCTCCTCTCCGTACTCCACTGGAATACTGGATCCACATATCAGTGCCTTTCCCATCCCAATTCTGCTCTTGAACTGTTCCACCTTCTGATTTGTCTTGCAACTGTGAGCAGATGGCAGGACTCCACGAGGAACTGATCCACCAGCAAACAGATGTGGACCGATGTCGGCAAAAAGGATCCAGCGGAGCATGACCCTCTTCGATCAAGCACCTACAGGTCTGACTCTCTCCCATCTCAGTTCTTGGCCGGAGGTCTCTCTCCCATCTCAGTTCTTGGCCGGTTCATCCAAGAATCCCGAAAATTGTTCTTGATTCTTTTGTTCCCCTAAACTGCAGAAATTTGTGGATTTGACTCTCCCCCTAATAAAGTATAAGCGGAGGATGACCCTAAATCCTTCAGCATCTACAGGTCTGACTCTCACTGGCCAAGCATTCCGTGGATTGTGCCATTTTTTCTTCTCTCATTTCTACATGTCTGACTCCCACTGGCCAAGCATTTCTAGGCAATGCTATCTTTTAAGTTGTAGGATTATCTTTGACATTATGCCTCCTGAGGCGCCGGTGCGTAATGGGGTTATTGAACGGGTCGATAATGTAAAGAGGGGTAGAGGTAGACCTAAACTGACGTGGGATGGGTCGGTTAAGAGAGACCTTAAGGATTGGAATATCTCTAAAGAGATAGCTTTGGATAGGAGCGCTTGGAGACTAGCTATCAATGTGCCTGAACCTTGAACTTATTTCTTTCGGGTTTCATCTCTAGCCTACCCCAACTTGCTTGGGAAAAAAAGGCTATGTTGTTGTTGTTGTTGTTGTTGTTGTTGTTGTTGTATTATGCATTTCATATGCTATATATTCACTACTCTTATTTTTGAGATTGTGATATGCTCTGAGCTCTTGATTGATGATGGCCTAAGGTTTCTACTGGTTATTTATTCTTGGGCGAAAGCCGATCTTGAGATCATTCAATGCTGCATGTCCTGATACATTTTGGGATACATGGAGATGTGTGAGTCAAGATAAACTGTGAGCATACACAAAATAACAGCTAAAAGTCAGCTAAAAAAGAACAGTACAAGAGAAAATAAAATATTGCACAAAATTATTTCCTTTGATTCTTGATGTATGTACACTAATACACCTTTTTACTTTTTCTTGGGGGCTTTTAATTGTATATGAGCTACCATCTGATACCACTAGATAAGCTGGTTTTGGGGTGCTCGAGATTGTTAGCTGGCCATGCTAGAAACAAATATGGCGCCTAGAGCTATGCCATGGTTTATATCCATATAGGATATTTTGCCATCGTACAAATTTGAAGGACCTAGGGTGTTGATTACTTGATTTGACCTTAATTATTAGATGGTACAGAATTTTAAAACTGAAGGATTGAGTCCAAAGGCTAAAAATCAAGTATGAGGCTGTATCCAGTGTCCAAATTATTTGGGTCACTCAAAGAACTAATGTAGCTCGTCTTCTTCTTTTTGTATCGTTTTCCTTTTTTTGTATTGTTTTCAATTATCACTAATTCTATATGGTATTCTAAAGAAAATTCAGATTCCCTATACTCTTATTATCTTGCTACATTTTACTTTTTTTATCTTTCTTCAATTTTGGGATATGAGCAGAGCATGTCAGCCTTAAGATGATTATATGTTATTGCTTTGGTTTTGCCCATGTCAAGATTGAAGAGAGTTGTATAATCTTGATCCAATTTGACTGAGCAAATGATTTTTTTCTTTACTATTGTTTTGTTGGGATTGGTCATCTTCCTATAGCTGTAGTAGTTGATCTGCCTATTATATTGGCAAATTCTTGGGTTTCTTTAAGGTTCTATCATAGAATTTACTTACTTTTCTATCCAAGATGTCTCACATAACTTGTCCTGGCAATTTTCAGGCTCAGTTTGGCTCTTGTCGTGAATGGATCACAGAAGGAGAAGTTTGCATCTGGTTTGCTGCAACAGTTCCTGGCATACCTAAAGTCCACGCAGTTCCACTTATGATTTCTGTTTGTTGTTTCAGCTTGACTTGGTATTCAACTTGGTGTCCAATTTAATTAATCTTTGTAATAGCCCTTTCCTATCTTCTTTTTTTCATTTCCTATCTTCTTTTTTATCAGGCAAACATCAAGGATACAAGGAGACAATGAAGGTATTAACAGATTAGGACATTGATGCGTTGGTGTGTTTTTGGCAAAGCAACAAAGAAAGTGATGGATACCTTCCACCTTTAAGTAAGATCCACCTCTGCTTTGCCTTTCCTCTCTCATGTGATTTAATTACCTGGTAATTATCATTGATTTGGTTCAAGTTTTGCGCATTTTGATGATCTGGAAACATAAGGAAATTAGGCTGATCTATTTAAATCGTAGTAAAAGAAATCTGAATCCGAGGCCTCTTGGTTTATGACATTAAATGGGATCCTAAGTTGATATATCATCTCATTTTTATGTCTGTGCAAATATAGGATGATATATATTTTTTTCCTGCAAGAAGGCATTAACTTTGGACTATTCCTGGATCATGACATATGGCACTGAATTACCAGTGCAAAATGACAAACTTTTTTTTTGCTTTAGTTCTCTGCTTGCTACTTTGGAAGAGAGAATGACGCCTCAGTTATTCTAATTACTCAAAAATTGGTAGGCTGGTAGCTCAATTGCAACCATGCATCACGCTGTTGGTTGAAATCTGTATGAGCAGCTATTTCCATGAAACCCATGATCACACGACTTAAAAATATCCTATCTCTTTGGTAATTGCTATGAAGCTGCATTATTCAACATCTAATAGAAAAGTATTTGATCCTTGTTCATGCGTGTGTTGCAGTTTATGTGCTATTTGAGTTTTGTGTGATGGGTTATTAAATTATTGTGATTTTCTATTTATGGGATATCTGAATAGAACTTCATAAAGTACATGTAGGTTGAACTCTGTGTTAAAGAAAACAGAGCTTAATAGTAAGAGGAGGAAAGCCTGCCATTAGAAAAATGCCAAGTGCAGTTCTAACAACAATATCAAACCACCAGGTACCTTGTCCTTCCAATAAATTCTCAAATATGTCAGATTATGAAGCTGCTGACTCAAATGTCTTTATTGTAGGTGTGACATCCTTGCTGAACCAAACAAATACAGAAAATGACGCCACAGGACAATGAGATTGTGAGCAATGGAAAACCAACGGATGATTTTGATGATAGTTGACTGCGTTGTAACAATCTTTTTGAAAGGGCACAAATAGTAGTTTGATATAATCTAATCACTTTTAAATAATTTGACTTCAAACACGTGCCTGTGTCACGTGCTAATATGGAGGTGGAGAGTCTACTCAGGGATTCAGGGATGGAAGGCAGTGGGAGAAAGGAGTGAGGGAGGGTCTGGTGCTCTCTGCCATAGTGCTATGCAGATGTTCATAAGAGCTATTCATTTATTTTTCGAGTCTTGGCAATTTTTTGGTGATATTGCAAAATACCAGTGAAATAATTGTATAGGCAGTTATCACTGTTTTAGTAACTGAAATTTGTTCTCCTGTAGATACATATATGTAAATATACATCGGCAATTAATTGTCAATTTCACAATTTATTTTGTGATCAAGATGTTTAATTTTATCCATGTATTCTATTTGTTTCTATGAAGGTTGCCTTTCCATGCCCCGTGTATATCTTTGCTATATAATCCGTATACACCTTTGCTACAAAAATAGAACTATCATTTATTTATAAAATTTTGTTTTCAAAATTTTCTTAGAACTTTTGCTGCGCGTTCACTCTACTATGATTATAAATAAAGATTGTTCTATTATATCAAAAATGTTGTTATTATTATTATCATAATCAAGATATAGCACGCGTGTGTCGTGCGGGCATCCATACTAGTTAGTGAAATAAGCTCAGAGAAACAATAGACCAGCAAGGACCATAATGGTGGCCCGCCTCATAGAGCCGCAATACGACAAAACATGTCCCCCACACCACCGTCTCCTCTCCTCGCCAAAACCTTAGCAGCAGCTCAGGCCTCCCTCCCCTCCCACCAGGTGGCGGCGCGCTCCTATCACTTCTTCCTCCCATTCCATCTATCTCGCTAATCACCACCAGGTGAACGCATGCTTTTGTGCTGCGTAGCAGGTTAAATTATGTTTGAACTTTGTTCCGGAGAATGGAGGTTGGAGACAGCAGGGGGAAACAATTAACGTTGTAAAAAGTTTGATCAGCTGCACAGCCAATTCAGGTGATCTGATGAAGTGGTTACAATCCGCCGGATCAAGGAAAGTTTGTGTAACAAAATTGGTACATGTCAAATGTTCCTTTCAGAATTTAAACCACTTGAACATGTATTTCTATCCACCGCTGACGCACAGCCAAGCAAAATCAAATCAGAATTACTGTAAACAGAGAACTAAATAAAAAATTCACCGAAACAAACGCGGCTTAATAAAGCTGAATACTAGCTCTAATTCGAAGCACAACCTTCCTAGCACCAGAGCATCTCCAAGAGCTCTTGTATATTTGATGAATTGGCTAAAAGAAAAAAAATCATCAAAACTCAGATCCGACAAATTTTGTATTTTATTTGGCTAGATCTTGTTTTCTATTTCCTATCGTCGGCAGGGGAAAAAAAAGACCAGTACCGCTAGCCATTTTCCGTAACCCGCTCCCCCGCGCAACTCCCGCGGCCTGCTCCCCCGTGCATACCCCGCGCCGCCCCCGCCGTCGAGCGCCGCCTCCGCCTTCTCGGGCCACCCCCAAGCGCCGCCCCGCCCCGCCGTCCCGGGCCGCCGGCGAGCGCCGCCCCGCCATCCCGGCCGCTGCTCCTCCCCTTCGGCGCGGCCTCCCCCATCTCGCGTATCCCCTGCCGGTGCGGCCCGCCGCCACGGCTCCTGTGCTCCGGCGCGACCTCCCTTCCGGTGAGGCATCCCTTCACCGGCGCCGCGTCCATCCACCACCGGGCCTCCACCGCCGGGGCCGCGTTCTGGAGAGCGGCGGGACACCTCGCCGGCAACGCGGCGTACGAGCTCCCCATGGAGACGGCCACCTTCACGGCCGCTGCCGTCGCCGTCTACGGTGGTGGCACCCAGGCCCCGCGCGAGGAGGAGGCCGCGGGGGACCCTGGCGCGGCTACGCCTGCTTCATCACCAGGACGAGACGAGGAGGCGGGGCAAGAAGCTGCTCAGGGATGACTCGCTCGCCATCTGTTGCGACGTCGGCGTCGAGCAGGTGCAGGCCATAGCCGTCACGCCCCAGCAGATAAGCGACGCCGTGGAGCCGAGGACGAGGGCCGGCGCAGCCAGCCGCCGCCTCCGGATGTCAATCCCAAAAAGAGAAACCACCAAAGATGCCGGCCGTGTTCTGGAGGGCGGGAGCAACAAGAACTCGATTGACTCGAAGATGCTTAGTGATGCTCGCCGGCGGTTTCGGGAATAGGTTCCTCTCACGGCGAAGATGCACACTGGTCTCTTCTCCCTCGCCGGTGGCGAGGAATCGGCGGGTCAAACTGCCGGCCGGCCGATTTTGACCTTGCCGCTGGGAGGCAGGGGAGGAAGATGAGTTGTGCTCGCAGTTGAATTTAGAGAACCTGTTGAATTTCATCACTGTTTTGCTAGCTATTTTATTTTACATAATAATTAAATTAGAATTTTAACTAATCATGAATACAAGAGCTTTTGGAGATGTTTTCATGAGGTAGAAAATACTCATATAATTTTGCAAATAAAAAGGACAAGAAAATGCTCATGTAATGTAATAAGGAAAGAGTAAATTTCACTGGCGGTCCCCAAACTTGTCCCGAGATTTCAAGTAGGTCCCGGTACTTTGAAAATGCACAAGCGCAACACTAAACTTGGTTTATTGTGTCAATCCAGTCCAAAGTTGATTCGTGAGCGCTAGAACGCCGATGTGGCATGTCCAGCTGGACTAGGCGTTACTGTAGCCACGTTCCCCCTCCTTAGGCGTTACTGTAGCCACGTTCCCCCCTCCTGGTCCCTTGGAAATATGCAGAAAACCCCCTCCTCTTCCCACTCTTGTTCACTCATTTTCTTACCGTCTCCTCTTGCTGGCTTTCTCTCAAATGTTACACAAAATTGACATGAAAATGTATTCACATAATTTCATAGATAATTTCATAGACAAAGATGTCATCTAGTAGACTAATATTACGACATAATGCAATCACAGTAGCTGAAACTGCATTTGAGACACTAGCAGCCATACAGTTTTTTGGGCTACACATATCTTACATCATTTAGTGAGGTGCTGAGCTGATTTCTAGTTCTGCCTACAGCTCAAAGCACAAAAGATGTATGCATCCATATTGTTTTTGGTGCAAATTACATCACAAAAGTTGCCTTTCTATCATTCACAAAAGAGGTCAGGCAGATCTTAAATTCACAAAAGTGGTCAGCCTACATCCAAAAGCTTCCTTTCACATCATCCATCAAGTCACTGTTTGTTCCCAGATGCCTTGGTCTTCTTTAATGTTTGTTCCTTGCTGTTCCTTGCAGCTGGTGTACGCTTGGCAGTAGCCTTGCCCTTCTTAGTTGCAGTTGTGAGAGGAGCAGGTCTTGGTACAGGTTGGTTGCTTGCAATGAAGGAGCAGTCAGGTAAAGGTCCATGATTGGTGTCACAAGGAGTACTAGCAATTGATGCCTACATGTTGGTGTTACAATTATTATTAAACACATAAACACATGTAAAAGAAATTGTTGATGCTATTAAATTGAGTTAAACATAAGTCACCTCATCAAGCATTTGTGACCACATAAGGTCCCCAAAATCTTCAGCCTGCATGCCTTCTGCTGCACCATGTTCCTGCATGACTATCCATTAGTAAATTGTAATACAAGACATAGTTTGCTTGTATTAGTGAAGATGGGATTCCACCTGGGTAATCACAGGTTCTTGTACTGGGCTATCATCGACATTGTAGACTTAAACAGGTGGAGCTGGATTGGTTCTGATACTTGGCCTCAAACCGAGCTTCCTAAATGGACAGCCTGCCCTATTGTGATTCTCACCCTTGCACCAACTGCAAGTGATTATGGTACCATGTCTGGAGAGTTTGGGCCCATGTTTCCCTTGCACTTCCTGAGGTTGCTTCCTCCTAGACTTAGGTGGCCTGCCAACCTTCTTCTCATAAATAGGTGGCAAAACAGTTGGCCCATTGGTCTTCTCCCACAAAGATTTGTCTTTGCAAGGCATAATATTGAAGCCATACACTTTGCTATATGTCTCAGCTGAATAGCATGATGGAAGCATTTCTTCAGCAGGTATTCTCTCATGCCTAAGACAAGCAACAGTATGGTTGCAAGGGATTCCAGTCAAGTCCCATTTCCTACAGTCACATGACTTAGTCAATATGTTGACTATATAATTCTTCTCACCAGATTGGACTTGGAAAACCCCCTTGCCAGCTGGAAGAACAAAGCACATATTGGAGAAATCTGAATTTTTCAATAGTTTTTTCCTGATTTTGGGGCACACATGACTTGTCCACTTCTCACTCAACTCCTTCTGCTTGCTGTAAAACCTAACCATCAACTGTCCCTTGATTTTGTCAACCATGCTCGGTATAGGTAGCTCTCTTGCTTCACGAATGTAATTGTTGAATACTTCACAGCTATTATTGAGTAGGATGTCACATTTTGGGAAACAACTAAAGTATGCTTTAACCCAAGTATTGGGTGGCATCTGCTCTAGCCATGCATGAGCTTTGGAGTCAAGTGTCTTCATCTTCTCCATGTTGGTGTTGAACTGAGTCACAGTAGTGGACCTAGCACAAGCCCATAACTGGTTCTTTAAATTTTCACCCTTGAAAATGCCACTGAAGTTCTGGTACAAGTGCCTAACACAAAACCTGTGTTCTGAGTCAAGGAACACTTCTTGTACAGCAGGTATCAAGCCCTTTTGCTTGTCAGTCATTATAGTCCAGGGATATGTGTTCTAGATGTTCAAGTCTTGTTTCAAAGTTTCTAAAAACCATTTCCAAGTAGCCTTGGACTCCACTTCAACAGCTGCATATGCTATTGGAAATATGCAATCATTTGGGTCAACACCTACAGCAGTTAGTAGTTGGCCTCCAAACTTGGTTTTTATGTGACATCCATCCAAGCATATCACATGTCTGCATCCAGTTAGGAACCCTCTCTTGCAAGCATCTAGAGAAATATAGAGATGGCTGAAATGTCCATCACCTAAACCAAGGTAGAATGTGCTGCCTGGATTTGATCTCCTTACCTCTTGTCCGTAGTCCCAGAGATGATTGTACTGGGCCACTTCATCACCATATATTTGTCGCAGTGCCACGCTTCTTGCCCTGCAAAGCTTGCTCCTAGATGGTATTAGATTCCACTCTTTCTGCACAATTCTACCAAAATTCCCTAATGTCATCTTTGGGTCAGCTCTGAAACTGTCCAAGTACTTCTGACCAAGCCAAGCTACAGTGCATCTCCTCAGAGCCCGCTCTCTCCTGCAATTATGTTCTGGAACATATCTCTTCACTACGAAATTCTTTGTTCTGCTGTCCTTTGAGACATAGAGATTCCAAGGGCATCCTTCTGCACAATGAGCACCAATCCTTCTCTGGTCATTCCTTGGCATTTTCAGATCCACCATATGTCTCAGGTTGCATTCTGTCACAGCATTCCTCACTATCTCAGCTGAAGGAAAAGTCATACCAAGCTTGAATATTGGATTGTTGAGATCTTCAGGCATAAAGCTCTTAAAATTTAGTCTAACTCCACCTTCTGCATCACTATCAGCAGGCAGTTCCAACTCTTCTTCTTCAACTGTATCAGCTTCTACTTCCTCAGGGGCATCATTCACCACTACCATGGAATTCTTTAACCTACTTCCTGCTGCCTTCTTGCTCTTCTTCACTATCCTAATAGCTGGCTCAACCACATTGTCCATGAACAGATCATCATCACCATCTTCTACCTCATTACCACTGTCCACAAAGTCTGGATCTTCTTCACTATCATCAGATCCACTGCCCCAGTAAAATTCTACTTCGGAGCCACCATCATCCAAATCCACTTCACATATTTTATCTGCCTTTGGAAGGTCGTTATAAATATCTGGGAGCCTCTCACCAGGAATCTTGTCCACATGCTGCACTTTCATTGGGCTTAAGACCTTCGGCAAATCAGACACTGGGTTCATAACTATGTCTTCAGGTGGCAGACCTTGATAGTGATGATCAATATACAAAACGAAGTTCTTCATCTTGCCAGCAAATTGCCTCATTACTTCTGTGTCCCCATCATTGGATATAATCTTTAAACCATCCCAAATATTCTTGCCAGGCAACAGCCAGTGCACTCTCAGGTTGGGAGAAGACACCTCATAGCCAAGTTTAGAAACAAAGTCCACAATCCAAAAGTAACACCATAAATCGACATCCATATGGTCAAACCAATCCACTTTCTCATTGACATATGTATGGTTGACTCCAATTCCACAAAAAAAACCCACCATGATGAATCTCTACTGAAATGTGACCACTGTCAGAACCTACAGATTGCCAAATCACCAACATCAAACCCTACCAACACATAAATTGCAGGTAAAACAGCAGAGCAACACTACTAATTCAATCTTGGAAGTAACCCTAAATACCAAATCACCTATATCAATATCTTGCAAAATAGTTGGGATCCCTAACCCTAACAGTATGTAGAGGGGAGGAACTCACCGTAATCGGGCAGGGGATCCCCTTCCTGTCGACGCCGTGGAGCCATTAGGGAGTAGGACGGGAAGAATCGCCACCCTGGTCCTCTTCTCCACCGTCGCCTCACTGGTCTGCCTCGCCGCCGTCGCCTCCCTGGTCTCTCGCCGCCGCCGTGGACTCGCGGACGGGAGTCGCGACGGGAGTACCCTGGTCCGCTTCGTCGTTGTCGCCTCACCGGTCCACCTCTCCGCCATCCCCTCGTTGGTCCGCCGCCCTCGCCTCGCGGCCTCGCGGACGGGAAGGAGGCGTGCGCGGACTCACGAATGCGAGTTCGCGACGGGAGTCTGTGCGAAGGGGCACAGAAGGGGGATATCAGGCGGGTCAGCTTCCTTGGGGTTTTTGTAGCAGCACCGTCCAAATTAAACCGGCTTAAATGCACTAACCATCATCTTAATACTTAATCAAGTTACTGTGCACTTAAAACGGTGTAACCTGACAGGCTGTCGGGTAAAATCTCGATTAAACTACTGTACTCCAGGATCACAATTGCACTTAGACCCGTACAAAGACGAGCACAGGTGATACCAGCACACAGAAGTCTTCAAATTAATTTACAACACCAGTTTTACATAAAAGTCTTAATACAAGCGACATAGTTTAAAACACAGCGGAAGTTTAAAACTGAGTTTGAAATACAATACGGTAACCACGACAATGATATAAGGTGAGCTCCACATCCTGCCCACCGATGTGATGCCAACCTGCCCAATCTTCACGGGGAAGACAGGGCCCACTCGACGGTCCAACCCGGAGGAAGCGGCTGTCCAATCCAGGACGCACAGACCTCCTCGAAGTCAGCGGGGACACAACCTGCTAAAAAGGGTACAACAACAACCCTGAGTATACTAATACTCAGCAAGGCTTACCCGACTTTGGGTATACTTAGCCCATTACCTAGACATGCAAAGCTTTTTGGCTCTGGAGTTCTTTTGCTGAAAGGCTACTAGAAGTGAATCCTTACTTTCAATATTTTAGCTCCATTTAGTACAGTGGTTATTAGCTAAATTCGCCTGATAAACTAGAACACACATGGTAAAGCAAATTATTCTTCACTAACTCACAAACCAACCTTTTCCAAACCGTTTTCATTCCACTTGCTTACTACGATGTGACAAAGTGACCAAGGCTCTCATATCCGCGAGTCACGGCGAATCGATCCGATTTAACCTTGCAAGGTGGACCTAACTCACACGACACATGTAAACCCCGTCGGGCCACGCGCGTCAACTGTTTCCATCATTACCACGGCATCTGAACTACGCCTGCTGAAACCCAGGTGATGGGCCCCTCGCGGTGAACTCCCGGAGAACCCGGAGACGGCATCCTATCCAACACCCGCCAACTCCCACGCCCAGCGTAGCATGACGGAATTCAAATCACCGTTGTAAAGTGGTACACAGCTTACCGGTTTCGACTACCTCCTACTTCCGGTATGTGGTTAGTACTGTTCAATCCTCGATCAACACTGCCAACAATGGAACGGTCCTCAATCGACACAGGCGGAGATTTCTTTTCATCCATTCTATACCATTAATCCAACTCATTTCCGCCCGGTCTCCATTTCTCTTTACTCAACAACTCATTTCAAAGCCAAAGCTAAGGGATTAAGATCCTAAACTCGCGAGTGACAGTAATCACTCGACTTCTACCAAAATCCTATTTAGCAGAGCATTTCTATCGGCACCTGCATACTAGTATAGGCCCACGGTACCTAGGGAAATCATGCATACTATGGTTCCATTCAACTCCTAGAACATAAATGCACAAATACTTAAATAAATATTAAATAATTTAAATTATGGTTATGCTCCGGGGCTTACCTTGCAGGTCAGCGGGGTTAACAAAAACCTCTGGAGTGGGCTCAACGGCATCCTTCTGCAGCTCTTCTGCTCGTGGCTCCTGGACCGGCTCAGCGATCAACTCGCAGGCGACTTCGTTCGCGGCGTCTACACGAATAAAAATATGCCATGCACAATTAGAACACAGTGCAATGCATGAGCACTTAATGCGATGATAAGACCAACTCAAATTAGCCTGAAGTGTTTCCTTCCAAAAACAACTACTAACTTACTTAGAGCAGCATGGATTAAAACCGAGACTTGCTTTGCTAAGGTTACACATGCATGAAACAATTAACTACCACATTAAATAAGGAAAAGAGCATAGCTAGGGCAATTTATAAGTAAAAACCCTAACTTGCATACAAGCTCTAGCACAAGAATTTACTAGCTAAACGTGATAACGATAAAGCATGCCACAGAATTTTTCCAACATTAATTGCTGCTAACAAAGCATTTAAATAACCCTAGCAATGTAAAAGGAACATAAATAGATCTACCCAAAAGTGCATAGCAACAGGTCATGAAACTTTTACAGTGGGCTACACATGAAAGGAGAAAGCCACTGCGAACTTTTCATAATTTTTAGAGCCATGGAACTACCGACAATAAATAAACTAGGTTTAACGCAAACCGAAATTTCAGCAGGGCAAAAGTGACAAAAAGCATGCTTAAGTATTTTTTCTCTGAAGATCATGATTTTAGAAACCTAACAAAATTTGTTTGGCATTTTTCGCATTTTTCTGTGAATTTCTATGCAATTATGAATTTACAGCCGAAATAGAATAAATAAACAATTTGAAAAACATAAAGAGAGGGGGGCTGACAGCCGGGCCCCACATGGCAGTGGGCGCCGGCCCAGCTGCTTTCCCCACCCCCCTCCCCTGCTTCGCGCGCATGGGCGGCGAGCAGTCGCGGCGGCGCGGCTCCGGCACGGCGGCGGCGCTTCCGCCGCCGGCAGCCGGCCAGCGGCGCGACGAGGCTAAGCCGCGGCCAATGCGGCTTGTAGAGCAGGGGCGCGGGCGGGGCGGCGCTGCAGCGTGCGCAGGGCGGGGCGTGCGGCAGCGCACTGCCGTTCCGGCCCGGCCACGGTCAACCGGCGGCGAAGGCGGGAGGCATCGCGGCCAGGGGGTCCCGGCGGCCCTAGGGCGCGCGGCGGCGGCCCGCGAGATGGCGCAGGGAGGGCGGGCGGCGTGCGCGCGCGCGGCGGGCGGCGTGTTCCACGGCGGCGCAGCGGCGATTCGACGGCGGCGGCCGCGGATTCGGGTGGAGAGAGGGTCGGGGAGGGCGAGTAGGGTGCGATTGAGCTCACCGTGGCTCGATTTTGAGCGGAGGAGGTCCGGAAGAGGGAGCTCGGCGTAGGGGGGCGGAGCTCGATAGAGATCGGCAATGGCGGCCGCGGTCTGGAGCTCAGTGCTAGGCCGATTCGGCCGGGAAACAACTCGAACTGGCTCGGGGAGGTGCGGAGGGGGTGCGAGGTGAGGTCGTGCGGCTCCGGGCGCAATGGATTGAGGCGGGGTGGTGAAGGTTGGCCGGCGGGATGACGAACGATGGCCGGTGCGACGAGCTAGGGTTCGCTCGGTCCGCTCGCGGTGCGAGGAAGGGGAACGAGGAACTGGAAGCTTCGAGGGCGCGCGCGACGATAAGAGCGGCGCTCGGACAACGAGGATCGCCGGGATGGACGACGCGTGGAGTCGCTCGCCGGCGTTCAGTCGCCGGTATGGGCGTGGGCGTGCACAGTACCGAGCAGGAGTTCCTCTGTTCACTCGTTTGACAATTTTTGACTCGATTTTTGGCCAGTTGAAACTCCAAATTTCATATGGAAACATGAAATTTGGCCAAAATAAAAGTTGTAGAGGAAGAAAAGATCTACAACTTTCGTTTTGAGCGAAATTTGATTTGAAGCTCGGATCGGTGACAAAAACGAGATCGAAAACGACTAAGACAAAGGTTAGAACGCGGACTCGGTTATCGCTAAAGACGCGCTTAAGCCAGGATTAGCGATTAAACATATGGTTAACGAGTACAATTACCACAGATGTGTTACAGCCTTCCCCCCTTAAAAAAATCTCGTCTCGAGATTCACGCACGAGAGAATTCAAACAGGCGGAAAGGGGTTCGAAGATGTAGTACCTGGATGAGCATTTAAAAAGTCTGGATACTTGGACCTTAGAAATTCCTCTTTCTCCCAAGTGGCTTCTTCTTCGGAGTGATTACTCCATTGAACTTTGTAGAATCGGTTGGTTGTGCGACGAGTAACTCGATCCTTTCGATCAATAATCTTGATAGGGTGCTCAGGATAAGTGAGATCGGACTCTAATTGAATCGAGTCACTTTCCACAACTTCAGTTGGAACTCTAAGGCACTTTTTGAGTTGTGATACATGGAAGATGTTATGAACTGCAGAAAGATTTGCTGGAAGATTCAAACGGTAAGCCACCGGACCGCATCGTTCCACAATTGGATATGGACCGATGTAGCGGGAAGCTAACTTCCCTTTTATTCCGAATCTTTGCACGCCTTTCCAAGGTGATACTTTTAAATAGACATGGTCACCGACCTTAAGACGAGTGGATCTTTTTTTTTTATCCGCATAGCTCTTCTGTCGAGACTGTGCAATCTTTAAGTTGTCTTGAATAAGGCGGACTTGTTCTTCGGCCTCTTGAACCATGTCGGGCCCAAAGATTGTCCTTTCTCCGGTTTCAGACCAATTGAGAGGTGTACGGCATCGACGACCGTATAAGGCTTCAAATGGTGCCATTTTGATGCTTTCTTGATAACTATTGTTATAAGAAAATTCAGCTAATGGCAAACATTGATCACATTTCTGTGGATAGGTTAAGACGCAGGCACGGAGCATATCCTCCAAAATTTGATTTATCCTCTCGGTTTGGCCGTCTGTCTGAGGGTGATATGCAGAGCTACGAATAAGATGTGTTCCCAAGCAAGCATGTAACTGCTCCCAAAAACGAGCAATGAATTGAGTTCCACGATCAGAAATGAGGGTCTTTGGCACACCATGCAAACATAGTATGCGATCCATGTACAATTCCGCATACTGCTTGGTTAAGTACATCGTCTTAACAGGGAGGAAATGTGCCGACTTGGTCAGTCGATCCATTACAACCCAAATAGAGTCGTAGCCCTTTTGAGTTCGAGGTAAGCCGACGATGAAATCCATACTTATATCTTCCCATTTCCATTCTGGAATATTCAAGGGTTGGAGAGTTCCAGCTGGTCTGAGATGACTAGCCTTAACTCTTCTACAGATATCACACTCTGACACATACTTGGCAATTTCTCTTTTCATCCGAGTCCACCAAAATCGTTGCTTCAGGTCTTGGTACATCTTGTTGCTACCCGGATGAATTGATAGTCGTGACGTATGGGCTTCATCAAGGATCTATTTTCTGAGTTCAAAATTCTTAGGCACCACTAATCGGTTCTTGAACCATAATACATTCTCAGTATCCTGGTGGAAGCAATTCACTTTAGGGTCTCCTTCTGATAGTCTTCTCTGAATTTCCTTCACACCTTTATCTTGCTTTTGTGCCGCTATGATGAGATCACGAAGAGTAGGAGTAAGCTCTAGATGAGCCAATGTGCCAGGTGGTACGATACTTAAGTTCAGCTTTTCCATTTCAAAGCAAAGGGATTCGCTTAATGGTATAGCTGAAATGCAATGACAGTGAACTTTGCGACTCAGCGCATCGGCAACCACATTTGCCTTGCCTGGATGATAATGCAATTCGAGCTCATAATCTTTAATCAACTCAAGCCATTTCTTTTGACGCATGTTCAAATCAGCTTGAGTGAAAAGGTATTTGAGACTCTTGTGATCAGTATAGATGTTGCACAATGAACCTAAAAGATAGTGTCGCCAGATCTTCGGAGCATGGACCACAGCTGCCAATTCAAGATCATGTGTGGGATAGTTTTCTTCATGCCTTTTGAGTGATCGAGAAGCATAAGCAATCACTCGGTTCTCCTGCATCAAGACACAACCGAGTCCTGTGCCTGAGGCATCACAATAAACATAGAAAGGTTTTGTAGTATCAGGCTGGGCCAAGATTGGAGCTGAAGTGAGAAGTGTTTTCAATTTCTGGAAAGCTTATTCACAATGACTACTCCAATAGAATTTGACACCCTTCTTAAGAAGTTCAGTCATCGGCTTCGCAATTCTGGAGAATTCTGGGATGAATCGACGAAAATACCCAGATAAGCCCAAGAAACTGCGGATTTCAGGAACTGAAGTTGGAGCTTCCCAATTGAGTACATCCTGTACTTTACTGGGATCCACAGAGATGCCCTCAGCAGATATGACATGACCGAGGAATGGCACTTCCTTCAGCCAGAAGTCACACTTGCTGAATTTGGCATAAAGCTGGTGCTCTCTCAGACGCTGAAGTACTATGTGAAGATGATGAGCATGTTCTTCCTCATTCTTGGAGTAGATCAAGATATCATCAATGAAGACCACGACGAACTTGTCTAACTCCGGCATGAATACCGAATTCATGAGGTACATGAAATAAGCGGGAGCATTAGTTAATCCGAAGGACATCACCAAATACTCGTATAAACCATAACGAGTAGAGAAAGCTATTTTTGGTATATCCACCGGTCTGATTTTGATTTGATGATAGCCAGATCGAAGATCTATTTTTGAGAATACCTTAGCTCCGGCTAGTTGATCAAAAAGAATATCAATACGAGGAAGTGGATATTTATTTTTGATCGTGACCGCATTCAGAGGTCGATAATCCACACATAGCCTCAACCCGTGATCCTTCTTCCTTACGAACAGAGCCGGGCAACCCCAAGGTGAGGTACTCGGTCGAATAAAGCCTTTATCCAGCAACTCTTGTAACTGGATTTTTAATTCCGCTAACTCACTCGGAGTCATTCTATATGACCTTCGAGATATGGGCGCTGTGCCAGGCTGTAACTCAATGACAAACTCAATATCCCGATCAGGAGGCATACCTGGCAAGTCCTCCGGAAACACATCGGGGTATTCACAAACCACCGGAATTACTTCTAGAATTTTCCCCTCAAGATGGTATATGACAGTGGCTGGAATTTCATGCTGGGAAAGATGAATATCCATAGAACCATACATGGAAGAGTTGAACTGAAGGATACGAGAAGAGGTATTGATGATAACGCCATGCTTCTTCATCCAATTCATTCCAAGTATGATATCTATCCCTTGACTTGGAAGAACAATGGGAGTGAGTGGAAAATTTTTCCCACCCAAGCTAAGGGGAACATTTCGAGCTACTTGGCCAGCATTTAACCGGGTGCCAGGTGTCTGAATGATGTAGGGTCTCTCTAGGCATGTTACTTGTAAGTGAAGTCGTGCCACACATGCTTCACTGATAAGGTTATGAGATGCTCCCGAATCAAATAGCACAGTAACAGGGCAGTGATTAACGGAGAACGTACCCGCCATCACTTGGGTGCCCTCCGGAACTTCTTCTAGAGCGGTGTAGTTCACGCGACCAGTCTTGGCAGGTACAATCTTCTTTTTCTGATCCTTCTGGCTGGAACCTTGACTCAGTGCTGGAGTCTTGTAGTTATTCTGCCAAGGTGGCAGACGACAGTCACGTGCAAAGTGCCCCAGGTTACCACAATTGTAACATGGGTAGTTGTTGGGCGTGGAGCTTGTAGCATTAGGGGCCTCTGCTGCTGTATCGGGAAACGGGGTGCCCACTGCTGCTGTTGCTGTGGTGGTCTAGCGACCCATCGGCCCTGCTGTGGAGGACGGTTTGAAGCCTGCTGATTCCCTGTCTGAACCAGCTTGTACCTCTGGGGTGCATTGCTGGAGGATCCAGCAGGTGCCTTTCTCTTCTTATCAGCTTTGTGCGCCAATGTGGCGTCTTCCTGCGTGATGGCCTTATTAACCAACTCAGTAAAGTTGTTGCATGTGGTGAGAGTTAGCTTGTCCTGAAGCTTTGTGCTAAGTCCCCTCCTGAAGCAATCCTGTTTCTTCTCATCAGTATCCACATGAAAACCGCCATACTGGGATAACTGATTGAAAGTCTGAGCATACTGGAGAACAGTGTTGTTCCCTTGCTTCAGGGCTAGGAACTCTGCCATCTTTCTCCTCATCAAACTTGTAGGGATGTGGTGTGCTTTAAAAGCTGCCACGAACTCATCCCAGGTGAGACGCGTATTGGCGGGAAGTAAAGCCTTGTGATTGACCCACCATATTTTTGCAGGTCCTCTCAGCTGTTGTGCTGCAAAGGCGGCTTTGTCCAATTCGGCACAATTGAGGATGCTGAACTTATCCTCAATGGTGCGAATCCAAGCATCAGCCTCAAGGGGATCATCGGCCTTATGGAACAGAGGTGGCTGGGTGGCCAGAAAACCGACATAGTCAGTTTCTGCTGGGGCTAGTGGGGGAGCGTGTCGACCTCTGCCGGCATTGACTTGGGATTGCACCAGTTGCCTTATTAACTCAGTCTGCTCGTTGCGGCCCGCGATAAGAGCCGCAACAGCTTGAGCCAAACATGGAGGTTGTTGGGGCAGTGCTTCATGATTCTCATTGTCATGATTATCACCCATCTGCAAAATAATCATTCCCCTGGTTAGCCATTTCGCTATCAGGACTAATTCATGCAATTTAAAGAATGTGCATATATAATATGAACACACAGCATGAATCCTTCTCCTCGCGATATGGTTCACCCAGGGAAGATAAACTAACTTGCTTTGGTTGAAACCGCCTCAACTCAACAAGTTTCGTCCAAAGTAGCTCTAACGTATGCAATACTAAACATCGCTCAACAAAATTTCAGATTTGAAGACGGTCAAAGCGCAACTCATAGCTGAAATTTCACACACTGACAGAAAAGGTCATCACGGGAGTAAAAATTACATTAAGCAGCCACGCTGCTTAAGCTGGAACAAGGGCTATTACATTACCAAAGCCCTGCTGCAAACCAACTAACATTAGAGAAGGGTTCACAAACGACCCGAGAACACACCACTACTAAAAGAAGGGTCTTGCACGACCCGGCTACACACCACACTAGCAAGGGGTTATCCTACATGACTCGAACTACCGAGCCACAAAAGAATTCTCAACCCAAGGTTAGCCTAGAGCACTATATTGGTCATCCTACCCAACTATCCTACAGTTAGGCTACACTGCAAGGGAAGAATCAACACTATCCATCCACGTCCTCACGGAGTCCCAGGTCCCGACTCGACTCCAGACACTCCCTCGATCTCCTCAGGGTCCTCTTCTTCTTATTCCTCTTCTTCTGGCTCCTCCTCGGCTGCCTCGGCCTCCATCTCTGCTGCTGCCTACACCTGAGCCTGGGCGTCCTCAATCCACTCCTGGGCCTGCTGAAGCTGCCCCTCAAGGTGCTGCACCATCTGAGTCCTGTTCTCCAGCTCCTCCTGCAACTCCTGAATCCTGATCTTCCTCGCTCTGGACTTGGCCTTCAGGGTCTTGATCTTGTCCTGGGTACCAATCATGTGCTGCTCATGGAGGTGAGCCTCTCGAGCCTTGCTCCTGCATACCATATTTTCCTCGCGAAGCTGCTCATACATGTTGACCAAAGCTGAAGAGTAGCTGAACGAGAGGGCTGTCCTAACATTGTAGTCGGGCATCATGTAGTTCATGTTGCGGTTCACCCGATCTACATAGGCCTGAGTGGTCTCATCCTTCAGAGGAAACACACTGTAAGGAGTATCTATGATCTCAGCACTATGCTTCTCTGAGAACTCCTCAATAGCCATCCTAGCTGCAATCTCCCAGGAGTCTGCCAGCTTCCTACCATAGACAGTGAGCTGCCACGAGTCCCATTCCAAGCGAGCGGGGCAAGCAGGAATCTTCACTATCATCTGACAGCGCTCAGTGCCCAGCAAGCTAGACTCGTGTCCTGAGTACTGTGGGGGCTCAGTGTAGTCAAACGCCCTGAGCATCTGCCACAGCAGACGAGGAAAGTGGCCGGTGTGGAGGGCATTGGAGTGCGCCCAACCCTCAGCGTCCACGATCACGTGCGTGAAGCTAGCCATCTGTAAGGACACATAGCGCTAACGTAAGCCATAGATTTTTAAAAGAACAGATTTAAACTTGGCAACACAACACAAATAAATTTTTAAGAACGCATAGTAAAAACATAGCGATCCAAATAAATTTTTGTGAAGCGCAACCATAAGCAACAAACAACAACAACTCAGGAATGCAAGATGCAAGATGCATGCCACGTCCTAGCGTTTCTCACCCAAACAAGTACCAAATATGGTATACGAGGACAATCGGTGGCACGTTTACGTACTCTCCCTATGTATATACTAGTCGTTCCTACGATCAAGGATTTTATAACGCGCTTAACGTGGTTAGCTTCCTGCAGAAGAACACAGAGACATATATAAATATCCACTTCTGGACCCTTCGTGCCAGCACTCACGAACGGCCCCCATGTGTCCTACGCCACACGGGTAACGCATATGCAGTTTCCCACATATTCACACATACATTACCATCCACTATAGAGATGGCACCCAGACGTTCGACGCTGAATGGGCAGCGCTGCATACGTCATAACAACGTATTCACTTCCCGTACACTCGCCTTACGGGACATCCAAGGGTAGATGTGTCCCAAGGGTCACGGTCATGGCCAACCGCATGACAGGTTTACATCTCGTAACATTGCCTTACGAAATGGCCGTGATCACAATCACACGGCATGAAATCCGCACTCCATATCAGGCGGCAGATAGCGACAGGCTCGTTTGAATTGAGCCTTATCACCTCCTCGTATGCTCAACATACGGGTCCCGCGCACGTATGAAACACGTGGGCTATTCTAAAGGACTACCAAGAATGCTTACCTTGCTTACCTCAGCGTAGGTGCGTCGTTACCGAAATAAGGTTTAACAAAAAGTAAAAGCTGGAAGTGCTGGAATAAATAGATACTCAGATGCCACCTAACTTATATAACATAATTAGGGCATACGAACTATCTATCCTATTCCTTAGCGCATCTAGCGTCAACTTTTCGAAAAACCCAAAATCGTTGCAAGGTAAGAGTTACTTAACGTAATTAAGCACGCCAGTACTCACCCCAGTGCAATTTAGAGCTCTGATGCCAGCTGTAGCAGCACTGTCCAAATTAAACCGGCTTAAATGTACTAACCATCATCTTAATACTTAATCAAGTTACTGTGCACTTAAAACGGTGTAACCTGACAGGCTGTCGGGTAAAATCCCGATTAAACTACTGTACTCCAGGATCACAATTGCACTTAGACCCGTACGAAGGCGAGCACAGGTGATACCAGCACACAGAAGTCTTCAAATTAATTTACAACACCAGTTTTACATAAAAGTCTTAATACAAGCGACATAGTTTAAAACACAGCGGAAGTTTAAAACTGAGTTCGAAATACAATACGGTAACCATGACAATGATATAAGGTGAGCTCCACATCCTGCCCACCGATGTGATGCCAACTTGCCCAATCTTCACGGGGAAGACAGGGCCCACTCGACGGTCCAACCCGGAGGAAGCGGCTGTCCAATCCAGGACGCACAGACCTCCTCGAAGTCAGCGGGGACACAACCTGCTAAAAAGGGTACAACAACAACCCTGAGTATACTAATACTCAGCAAGGCTTACCCGACTTTGGGTATACTTAGCCCATTACCTAGACATGCAAAGCTTTTTGGCTCTGGAGTTCTTTTGCTGAAAGGCTACTAGAAGTGAATCCTTACTTTCAATATTTTAGCTCCATTTAGTACAGCGGTTATTAGCTAAATTCGCCTGATAAACTAGAACACACATGGTAAAGCAAATTATTCTTCACTAACTCACAAACCAACCTTTTCCAAACCGTTTTCATTCCACTTGCTTACTACGATGTGACAAAGTGACCAAGGCTCTCATATCCGCGAGTCACGGCGAATCGATCCGATTTAACCTTGCAAGGTGGACCTAACTCACACGACACATGTAAACCCCGTCGGGCCACGCGCGTCAACTGTTTCCATCATTACCACGGCATCTGAACTACGCCTGCTGAAACCCAGGTGATGGGCCCCTCGCGGTGAACTCCCGGAGAACTCGGAGACGGCATCCTATCCAACACCCGCCAACTCCCACGCCCAGCGTAGCATGACGGAATTCAAATCACCGTTGTAAAGTGGTACACAGCTTACGGTTTCGACTACCTCCTACTTCCGGTATGTGGTTAGTACTGTTCAATCCTCGATCAACACTGCCAACAATGGAACGGTCCTCAATCGACACAGGCGGAGATTTCTTTTCATCCATTCTATACCATTAATCCAACTCATTTCCGCCCGGTCTCCATTTCTCTTTACTCAACAACTCATTTCAAAGCCAAAGCTAAGGGATTAAGATCCTAAACTCGCGAGTGACAGTAATCACTCGACTTCTACCGAAATCCTATTTAGCAGAGCATTTCTATCGGCACCTGCATACTAGTATAGGCCCACGGTACCTAGGGAAATCATGCATACTATGGTTCCATTCAACTCCTAGAACATAAATGCACAAATACTTAAATAAATATTAAATAATTTAAATTATGGTTATGCTCCGGGGCTTACCTTGCAGGTCAGCGGGGTTAACAAAAACCTCTGGAGTGGGCTCAACGGCGTCCTTCTGCGGCTCTTCTGCTCGTGGCTCCTGGACCGGCTCAGCGATCAACTCGCAGGCGACTTCGTTCGCGGCGTCTACACGAATAAAAATATGCCATGCACAATTAGAACACAGTGCAATGCATGAGCACTTAATGCGATGATAAGACCAACTCAAATTAGCCTGAAGTGTTTCCTTCCAAAAACAACTACTAACTTACTTAGAGCAGCATGGATTAAAACCGAGACTTGCTTTGCTAAGGTTACACATGCATGAAACAATTAACTACCACATTAAATAAGGAAAAGAGCATAGCTAGGGCAATTTATAAGTAAAAACCCTAACTTGCATACAAGCTCTAGCACAAGAATTTACTAGCTGAATGTGATAACGATAAAGCATGCCACAGAATTTTTCCAACATTAATTGCTGCTAACAAAGCATTTAAATAACCCTAGCAATGTAAAAGGAACATAAATAGATCTACCCAAAAGTGCATAGCAACAGGTCATGAAACTTTTACAGTGGGCTACACATGAAAGGAGAAAGCCACTGCGAACTTTTCATAATTTTTAGAGCCATGGAACTACCGACAATAAATAAACTAGGTTTAACGCAAACCGAAATTTCAGCAGGGCAAAAGTGACAAAAAGCATGCTTAAGTATTTTTCCTCTGAAGATCATGATTTTAGAAACCTAACAAAATTTGTTTGGCATTTTTCGCATTTTTCTGTGAATTTCTATGCAATTATGAATTTACAACCGAAATAGAATAAATAAACAATTTGAAAAACATAAAGAGAGGGGGGCTGACAGCCGGGCCCCACATGGCAGTGGGCGCCGGCCCAGCTGCTTTTCCCCCCTCCCCTGCTTTGCGCGCACGGGCGGCGAGCAGTCCAGGCGGCCTGCGTCGGCGCGGCTCCGGCATGGCGGCGGCGCTTCCGCCGGCGGCAGCCGGCCAGCGGCGCGGCGAGTCTAAGCCGTGGCCAGGGCAGCTTGCAGAGCAGCGGCGCGCGCGAGACGACCAGGGGCGCGGGCGGGGTGGCGATGCAGCGTGCGCAGGGCGGGGCGCGCGGCCGTTCCGGCCCGGCCACGGTCAACCGGCGGCGAAGGCGGGCGGCATCGCGGCCAGGGGGTCCCGGCGGCCCTAGGGCGCGCGGCGGCGGCCCGCGAGCTGGCGCAGGGAGGGCTGGCGGCGTGCCCGGGCGGCGGGCGGCGTGTTCTGCGGCGGCGCGGCGGCCGCGGATTCGGGTGGGGAGAGGGTCGGGGAGGGCGAGTAGGGTGCGATTGAGCTCACCGTGGCTCGATTTTGAGCGGAGGAGGTCCGGAAGAGGGAGCTTGGCGTAGGGGGCGGAGCTCGACGGAGATCGGCAATGGCGGCCGCGGTCTGGAGCTCGGTGCTAGGCCGATTCGGCCGGGAAACAACTCGAACTGGCTCGGGGAGGGGCGGAGGGGGTGCGTGGTGAGGTCGCGCGGCTCCGGGCGCAATGGATCGAGGCGGGGTGGTGAAGGTTGGCCGGCGGGATGACGAACGACGGCCGGCGCGATGAGCTAGGGTTCGCTCGGTCCGCTCGCGGTGCGAGGAAGGGGAACGGGGAACTGGAAGCTTCGAGGGCGCGCGCGACGATAAGAGCGGCGCTCGGACAATGAGGATCGCCGTGATGGACGACGCGTGGAGTCGCTCGCCGGCGTTCAGTCGCCGATATGGGCGCGGGCGTGCACAGTGCCGAGCAGGAGTTCCTCTGTTCACTCGTTTGATAATTTTTTACTCGATTTTTGGCCAGTTGAAACTCCAAATTTCATATGGAAACATGAAATTTGGCCAAAATAAAAGTTGTAGAGGAAGAAAAGATCTACAACTTTCGTTTTGGGCAAAATTTGATTTGAAGCTCGGATCGGTGACAAAAACGAGATCGAAAACGGCTAAGACAAAGATTAAAACGCGGACTCGGTTATCGCTAATGACGCGCTTAAGCCAGGATTAGCGATTAAACACGTTGTTAACGAGTACAATTACCACAGGGTTGTTACATTTTTTTCGCATATTTGCAACTGAGCTGGGATGGACACTGCCACATCCGAGTCCACATAGACATGCCACATTGGCCTCATGGCGCTTCCTAAGCTAATTGGGACCGGATTAACACATCGAACCAAATTTAGTGCTGCGCTTATGTATTTTCAAAGTACCGGGACCTATTTGAAATCTCGGGACAAGTTTGGGGACCGCCAGTGAAATTTACTAAAGAAAAAAGGTGAAGCTTTTTAATAAAAATTAAAAGGAGAAAAAAAAGAGAAGCGAAGTTGCAAAAGGCGGGAACGGATAAGATAGCAAAACGAGGCCCCGCAAAATCGCCCTTCGTTCTCCAATGGCCGCCGCCGCCCCCTTCCTCCCTCCAGTCCCGACTCCACGCCCCCGCCTCGCCGCTGCCGTCCGCCGCCCTCCTCCCATCTTCACGGGCGCCGCCAATGCCGTGCCCCCGCCGGAGGACGAGGACTCCAGCGACGACGACGACGGCGACGCCACCGCGCCGCGCAGGAGCGCCCGCAAGGACCGTCGCCGCGCGGTGCGCGTCGCGTGGGAGAAGCTGGTCCGCTGGTCCCGCTCCTGGCGCCGCCGCAACCGCAGCGACGTCCTGGAGACCACGCGCAAGGTAGGCCGGGACGCGTCGCTAGCTTCCTTGCGGTTGCGGGATCTCATCTGATGGGGGCGGCTGCGCGGGTGGGCTTCGCAGGTGGTGGTTCTCGGGGGAGGGTCGTTCGGGACGGCCATGGCGGCGCACGTGGCGGCTAAGAAGGCCGACCTCGAGGTGTCCATGCTGCTCAGGGATGACCTCGTCTGCCGGTCCATCAACAACAGCCATATCAATTGGTTCGTAACTATTGTTGCTTCCTTTAAACCTTTCTTGATCAGCGCAGGGAAGCAGTTTGCTACATTCTTGTTTTATTCTCGGAGCATCTGTTAGGAAGATCATATTTTTGTCCATCAAAATTTAGATTCTTGGTCAGCGCCCATGGCACAACAAGCATTTAGGATCAATTTCGACTGTGCATTCCCATCAATATTGCTCCTGAAAGTGCAATAGGCCTAGGTAAAATATCTGATGGAAATTGTTGCCGAGGGAGGAGAATGTGCAAAGGCACCACATGTGATCTAAACTGATTTGAATTCACGAGTACATATAACTGCGTGTCAACTCATTTGTAATTTTGTTCTAAGTGTCCATTTTTCTTGCAGCATCGTCAATCTGGATGTGAATTTTGCTTTATCAAGAATATGCTACATTGCAATGTCATGTAGATATACTGTTTGGCATCACACAGAAGAGAATAGGAAAAAAAAATTTGTTCATGTCTATAGATACCTGTTTTTGTTTCAATGGGGATTTTTTTTTTATGCAACATTCAATGGGGAAAATTATGAGTCATCTGCATTACAGCGTGTCATTTTACTGCAGCAAATACTTACCAGAACACAGATTGCCAGAAAATATTGTTGCAACAACAAGTGCTGCTGATGCTTTAGCAGGAGCTGATTTCTGCTTCCATGCTGTTCCGGTTCAGGTATTCACATTTCCTGTTCAAGCATTGCGTGTTCTGCAGGGATTTCATCCTTTTTGACTCTGCTATTTTTTGTGGCAGTTCAGTTCATCCTTTCTTGAAGGTATTTCAACACATGTTGATCCAAAGTTGCCATTCATATCACTTAGCAAAGGGCTGGAACTCAATACCCTTCGGACAATGTCTAAAATCATCCCACGAGCATTGGGAAATCGACGCCAACCATTTATTGTTCTATCAGGACCTTCTTTTGCAGTAGAACTAATGAACAAACTGCCTACAGGTTTGCTGATACTATTTTTCATATTGTTAATATCTTCTTCAGGCACTATTTTGATTGATGCTAAACTATTTCTACATGAATTCTTTTTAAATTTTCTTTTCACATATCTGTATGTAAAAATAAATTCAGTGGAATCCAAGGCACCATAATAATGCTAAGAATGATAAATTCTGGGGTGCTACTTACTATGTCGCATCAGATTGTACTGTAGATATAGTAAATGCAACTGCACCTCTACTACAGTGTTTTTAACAAATAACAAAGAGCTAGTACATCATAGCTGTCATAGTTGTATATCACCACTTTATTTTGAAATCTAGCCACACAATTAAACAAGCTATCCTGCTAGTATTTAATAATATATGGGTGACTAACCTTTTGGATTTCTTCCTTTCATAAGCACTTTGAATCTGCTAATTTGGATTGAAGATCACGGTTATTTAACTTTAAAATTGCAGCAATGGTGGTGGCATCTAAAGACAAAAAGTTGGCAAGTTCTGTTCAGCAGCTATTAGCTTCCCCAAATTTGAGGATAAGCACGTCAAGGTAAAAATGCCTATACCAAGGCTTCATCACCAATGATATGATAATCAACTTTGTACCATGGGAAATTGCATGCCGTAAAAAGGCTGATGAAGTAAAAAAAAAAGGATTTGCTTGAAAGCAGTTGAAGTTCCAGAGGTTTTCCATATAATGTTGAGTTCTCCAATTAGTTCCCCCATTTACATGGCTGTCTCTTTTCTTTTACAAAAAATTGGATTGTTTTTACAAAAAAAATGGTAGAGAAGATGAGATGGCTGTCCCTCTGTTTATAGTACTCTTTGATTTTTTATGTTCAGATAAACATAGAAAATGACCCATATGCTAAATCAGAGAAAAATAAACAATATATACATCTGTTCAAAAATGTTTTCCCTAAGAGGTACTTGCTGAGTTCCAGAACATCATTCAATAGTAAAAAGGAAAAGCTCAAGGATTTTTCCTCAGTTTTCATCTGAAAGTAAACTAGTAGTCTAAAATTTAGTATATGCCATGCATAAGAGGTATATTAGTAGAGATATTGTATTGTAACATTAGGTGAAGAAGAATATTTGAATGTGACCTATGATACTTCAGTGATGTTACAGGAGTGGAAATTGCAGGTGCGCTGAAGAATGTTCTTGCAATAGCAGCAGGTATTGTAGAAGGCATGAATCTTGGGAATAATTGTATGGCTGCCCTTGTTGCTCAAGGTTGTTCCGAAATACGATGGTTGGCAACAAAGGTCTGCAATATCTGTCATCTGCATTTCCATTGTTTATGAAGTCTGAAAACTTGCTGCATTCACTGACATGACATCAACTTCTTAAATTGAAGATGGGAGCGAAGCCAACAACTCTTTCTGGTTTGTCTGGGTCGGGTGACATCATGCTTACATGTTTTGTCAATCTTTCAAGGAATAGAAGTGTGGGACTGCGTCTTGGTTCAGGAGAAAAACTTGATGAAATTATGAGTTCTATGAATCAGGTGTGCAGCATTCTTTGTATGACATCAATTTATGCACAATATATGACCTGTATGATACAATTCAATAAATTCTTCTGTTTTTAGGTTGCTGAAGGTGTATCAACTGCTGGGGCTGTGATTGCATTAGCTCAGAAGTACAATGTCAAAATGCCAGTCCTGACTGCAGTGGCGCGGATAATTGATAATGAGTTGACTCCGAAGAAGGCGGTTATGGAGTTGATGAATCTTCCTCAGGTAAATCATTTGATGTAGTATACCTGATGTACTTTATTCCACAGACAACCTTCGAATTGTTGCCGTATTTCAAATTGTTCTGCAAACTTGTCCTCCTAAGGACTTCACAATTTTTAATTTAGTACATTGCAAATAGGCAAACATTAGTTTCTCCATTTGGCGAAGTGGTGGTTTGTGCTTGGCTAACAAACCTGAAACAATGGTTTACTAATTTGTCTAACCAACTAAGTTGTCTCAAAAACAAACAAACAAACCAAGTTCCTCTTGTAGTCTTCATTTGTTGGTCAGTGTCTTTTGTAATGTTCCGTCGACCTAGTTTGATCATGAGAATAGGTGGTTCCTTTGACTAAACAAACCTGTTGTGCATGTCAATTTGGTGTTGTAAGGATAATTTACCTGAAACACTGATGAATTTTTTTAGATTTATGCTGGCAGAAAGGTTCCTGACATGCTATCTGTGTATTTTAGCAGCTCTGCCTCTTGCCTCGTTCGCTTAAATAAAACATCTGTTTTACAGGTTGAGGAAGTCTGACAAGGATGGTAATGGAGTATGCTTCGTTTGTCTGGATTGGAAGTGTAGTTTGGGGACCGACCATACGAAAATCTGGTGAAGGCCACTATAGTTTTATATTTGATCTCTGTTGGGCAGGTTTAGTTTATTTCACTTCATAGGCTGTACTGACAAGTTATTTGATTATTAGTTCGGAAGTGATACCCAGCTTCCGGGGAACAATGGTGGCTTTTTGCAAGTTCCAAGTTTTTTTTTGTAGTTTTTCTATTTTTTAATTATTCTTCACACGGGTAAAATCTTAGTGTCGGTGTCCTGACCCGGCAGTCCGGACCCAACCAGTGATGATGCTCAATGTTTTCAAATCGGCTGGTCGGTCCTGGTCGCCTAGGGATCGACCAGGCGATTAATCGCGATTAGTGGACGACCAGGTCGACCTGGTCGAGCCTGGTCGAGCCTGGTCATTCCCTAATCGTACATATGTCTACATGTTCAGTATATACTATATAGTGTATATATAATTATATATATACAATATAGCATACAGCAAGCAATTCTGCAGGTTTTGGTGACTTACTTTTGATATTTGCTCTCCAGAACTCCAGCTTCTTGTCCAAAACTCCATATTCTTCTTGCTGAGTCCCTGCTGCTGAAACAAAAAAATGAAGTTGTTAGGAGAAAGTGAGAAACCTTCATGCTGCCCTGGTCGAGAAATGCCCTGGTCGACCGAGTAATCGCGATTAGTGGACGACTAATCGGACGACCAGGTTTCTGGTCGCTCTGGTCGGGTCGATGGTGCTGGTCGGACTTGGAGAACCGACCTGGGCGATTAATCGCGATTAATTGGACGACTTGAAAACATGGATGATGCTGCGTGTTCCTCGTCTCAGATGTTGATGCAAGAGGCAACATAGTAACGCACGGGTTTATCCTGGTTCCGGCCGTAGGGCCGTACGTCCAGCAAAGGGGTGTGCGAGAGCACTGTACTGTCCTGCACCGGGGGTGACTGTAGTAGGGGGTACAAGCGAGGCGAGAGAGGGAGGGAAGCTCCCAAGTCTCTACTAGAGGGGGAGTTGATTGAGGCGAGTGCTAATATCGGGGTTCAAGGAGTGTATGTGCTCTACTAGTAGTGTTGAGCGTTGTGTTCTACCGAAAGGTGGGCCGACCCCCTTTTATAGACACAAGGAGGGACGTTGTACATGCGCAAGGGATCGTAGAAGTCGTCGTCTTCTCCTCGAATCGCGGGGGTGCAGTGTTCGAGCACTGTGGGAAGTACACTGTGGGGTATGGCGCCGGTCGTGGCAGTCGTCCTGGGCATCGTCCTTGACTCCATCTCACCGAACCAACGGTCCCGGACCCGCTTCCCGCTCGGGGACGGGTCCGGTGTCACCACGTGTCCCAGAGGTGGAAATGCTCAGCACCTGTGGCCGCGGACCCGGACCCCCGCAGGTGGGTCCGAAACCTCCACGTGCTATCCGGACTCCCGCGGATGGGCCTGGAACCTCCACGTGCCTATTCGGACTCCCGCGAGCTCTCGGCTCAGCTAGCTGCTCGGGAGGGGTCCGGAGCCGCCACGTGTCACGCAGACGTGGGTGCGGGCGGAGATCGCGCCGGTGTCCTGGCGGCTCCAGCGGGGGGCGTGGTCGTTACTGTGGGAGGTACCGTCCTCCAGGCGTGGCGTGGCGGCGTCCTGAAGGTCCTATAGGCCAAGGTCTTGTCCAGGTCAAGGCCGGAGCCGCTTCCGAGGGTCGTGCCCATGCCGTTGGAGGGCTCCGCGGAAGGGAAAGTACGAAGGAGGTATGGGGAGTTGGCAGTATAGTAGCTGGAGCAGTGTCGAGCACGTCTTGCACTGCGTCGCAGGTTCCCACAGCGTCGCCACAGCGTCCGGAATGGCGGAGCAATGACCGGAGTTGGCGGACGAGACTCCGGTCACCGCCACTGTGGGGAATGGCGTCCTGACGCCGTCTGACCCGGGCGCTGTGGAGGAGTGGTTGGCATTAATGCCTCCGTACGGCGGACGGGTGAGCGGAATGGCCGTTTGTCCTTTCCGTCGAGGGGTGGCCTCGGCCGAGGCGGAGGCGTTCTGCTCGCTCGAGGGTAGGCTCGCTACCCTCGAGCGAGGCGGAGGCGCGGGGTGCGGTCGAGGGCTTCGGCGGGGAGCCCTCGAGCGAGGCGGAGATCACCCCGCCGGTCCGAGGGGGTGCGGATGGGCCGCACTGCGTACGTGGCCGCGTGATGGGTTTCTTTGACTCCTTTCCTTTCTTCCAGATTGGAAGGAGGCTGCAGGCCTTCGTGGGCCCGGTTGCCCAGCATGCGTTTGCGTTTTTAGGGCGATTTTAGTCCCCTGATTAGGGTGCCCCTAATCATGGTATCCGACACTTAGCCATGAAATTTTTCAAAGGAAAAAAACCGATTGGAAATGGCTTAGCTGAAGATGGGCACTATCCTGGCACTCACTGGAGATGAACCCATTGAGTTGCATTTTACTTGTAATGATGCTGCAACTGACCATTGATGCGATCAGGATTTTTTTTGAGAGAGAAGTCCTTTTCAACCCCCTCAACTATCAATAGAATCTGATTTACCCTCCTCAACTGAAAAACCGGATATTCAACACCCCTAACTATTGAAACCGGCCAATTTAACCCCCTTTGTGGTCGTAGTGTCACGTCAGCCAAAAGGGTAATTTCGACCATGTTAATAGTTTAAGGTAGTCAACTGGACTTTATCAAAAAATAGTTACAAAAATATTTTTTCCTTAGAAAACATATGCAATTAAAAACCCTAAAATCTGGGTTAGTTTCCAAAAATTTGACCACCTTAAACTATCAACACGATCCAATTTACCCCTATCTGATGTGGTGCTACGTAGGATCGCTAATATGATGCCACGTCGGCAAAACTGCCTTTCGAAATCATCAAGGGGGATAAATTGGATGGTTTTAATAGTTTGGGGTGTTGAATATCCGATTTTTCAATTGAGGGGGTAAATCAGATTGAGTTGATAGTTGAGGGGGTTGAATGAACTTTCTTTTTTTTTCTCTCGTTCACCAAGCCTTACCGTCCGTTAAAGAGCACTGTTTTTTTTTTGTGCGAGGGCACTGAACACGGTAAAAATCCGTGGCCGGTTTCGTGCCACAGAATGGTTACTGTTATTCGTGACTTCTTGCTCTCCAATTCCAGCGGAGATAATTTTGATTACGGGCAAATCATGGATCCATGGGACACGAGTGGCAGGAGCATTTCTGAATTTCTGACCAAAAAATCTCTCGCGGGCCGAACGGGCGAAGAATATCACACGCGACGCCGTTGGCCGGCGCGGAACGGGACGGAGGCGAGGCCGCCATCCGGCACACGTGTCGCCTCCTCCGCCGTTACAGCCCCCCGTGAACTGAACACCCGCGGGCGGGGCCACCAAAACCCCAAGCCCACCCCACACCCTTCACACTTCCCACGCGCACCCACGCCGCTGCCGCAGCCCCGTCGCCGGCGAGCCCCCACCGACCCTCTCACCGATGGCGGCGGCCGCGAGGGCCGCTTCCGCTGCGCGCTCCCCTCTCCTCGTCCACCACCACCGCCGCCGCCAGGTACGCCCTCCGCCTCTCCCGACCACCCCCTTCTCGCATCTCGCCATTTTCCGCGAGAAGCTAGTTCTCCGTGGCGTTCAGCTGCTCCGGGTTCCCTCGGCGCTGGAACGAGGTTGCCCTCGATTGGATTGCGCGGCGGGGGCGGCGGATTTGACCGGGGTGGGGGTCGTTGCAGGTGCCGTCCGGCGGGGGAGGCTCGCTCCGGGTGGGCGGGGCCGGGCGCGGGCGGGAGGAGGGGCGGAGGCGGGCCCGGGTCGGGGTCAGGGTCAGGGTCTTCGCGCGCTACTCCCAGGCCCAGGACTTCTCCACGGGCTTCCAAGGTAATCCACTCATTTCGATTTGATCTCCGTGGCTGTAGTTATTATCAACTGGCAAGCATATGTCGTCCACAGCTAAACCGATTCTGCAATTTCTGTATCCATGATGGCATCTGCTACAGTAGCTGGCTGGGAGGGAGAATGTCAGGATGATGTGACATGAAGATGTTTAGTACCGTATTTATGTGGCAGTTTCGGAATTTGTGGCGCTGTTGATAGATTAAATGGTGATCTGTTGGGTGGACGAATGGTTTTACCGCTATTTGACAGTGGAGTGGAGTGACCAAGATGAATGTGTGATCTCTAGTTTGTTTCTTCATTCTGAACTGATCATCTCGTTCTTCACTTTTTTTTAATTTATATGCAGATAGAGTTGGGGAGTTGCCTAAATTGGTGGAGGACCTTCTCCAGACGTCGATTAGCACAGGGCCCCGAGGTGCTTTCAGGATGGCACAAGGGATCCAAGCTGTGCTTGGGGTTGGTGGGGAGTGGCTGAATGACCTCTCAAAGGTTCGGCTTCTCCTGTTTTAAACTTTAATTTTGTCTTTGTGTATCTGGTGTGTTGAAAATTCTAGTGTTCTTGTAGTTGTAGCCCTCCAGAAAGAGAGATCATGCTTAAATGAAAGGTCTCTTGTAAAATAGTGAGAGTGCTGACTCAAGAAAATCACAATGCATTCATCCGTGGTGCACATTTGTGCAATCGCACCCATGCCCCACACTCCCATTGGATGCATGCTTGTATGCTGAAGGCTCAAAGAGTCATAGCTTATTGTGGAAGGATCAGCATAAAACTATTGACATACTGATTGCTTGAGTTGGGTAAGCTTTTAAGGGACATTAGTCTGGTCAAGATGGAAGGGAGGTTCCATTGTTGCAACTTGCAAGTTAGCCTGAGGCTGAGTTTTGAATAATTGCTATGCTTGACTGAGATAATTTTTATCAGTGATTTGAACTTTTATTTCAGCAGGAACATAATTTCATTTCATGCTCTTATCAATTGCAGACTGCTAACGCATCAGCAGGTATTCCAGCTCAGATGCAGCTTGGTTTGCTTTCTCCTCTTTACCTTAGGAGGCTTTTTGAGCGCATGGGTGCAACTTATATCAAGCTAGGCCAGGTAAGAGCATCTTCAAACTTTGTACTATGATTGATGGTAATCCGCAATCTATCAATACCAATAGAAATCTTTTAAATTTCTTAATTTTTAGTGATCAATGTGGTTGAGTTGAAGTCATGACATTCTTAGTTGTAGTACTTATTTGTACATGGTAAATTGAAAGAGGCTCCTAATGAACAAACCGATTATGCAAATAGCATCCTAAGATGATTCGCTATACCTGGGTTGAGCCAAGATGTTGCCTTTTCTTGGATGGTCTTTTGAGGTAGGTGTGGGGGTTATCTGAATAACTTTCTGATTCCATGATTATGTACCATTTCTGCTCCATTGAAAAAACCATGTACTATTTCTGATTATCTGGGTATTGATAGTCAACTGACTGTGTGATGGTGCGGTTCATAGCATCTGCACCAACTTTGTTTCCTGCAGAATACGTCGAGGAATTCCAGAACTGCTTTGACCGAGCACCAGCTGTACCTTATGATGTGATTCAGTCAATATTGCGTGAGGAGTTGCAGCGACCATTGTATAGTATATATGAATACATTGATCCGGTGCCAATAGCTTCTGCCTCAATAGCACAGGTTTCTCATGGGAGCTTTTGAATTACATTATGCAGTCTGATCTTGAAGCATTGAGATAATTCATTGTTATTCAGGTTCATGGGGCTAGACTGAAGAGTTCTCAGAAGGATGTGGTGATTAAAGTTCTAAAGCCCGGTATTGAAGACACTTTGGTTGCTGATCTGAATTTTATCTTTGTTGTTGCGCGAGTTTTGGAGTTCTTGAACCCTGAGCTACAGAGGACATCATTGGTAAATGCTCTCCTAATGATGAAGTTTATGTTTGGCGAGATACTTGACTGTTTCATGACATGATAATTTTTCTTTAAATCACATAGTCTTCCTTTGGTTTTCTTTCTTTAATTAAAGCAGAAAAAAATCATTATCAGCACTGAACCATACCTTATCGTACCAACCAATTTCTGGACGAAATGGTTCTTGGAGCATGTGGGGATTTGTATTCTCAAAAACAGTGTAGCTGAGTTATCTTCAAATCGGTCATCGTGCTAGAATTGGTGCATTTAAGTGCATTGCAATACACGGGAAGTTAACAGATCTTGAGTATAAACATTGAGTAGAATCGTTTAATTAGAGATGTTACATGAGGATAGTAATAGATATTGAGGCTTTATCAAGACAAGGCTAAATGGATTCTGAAGAAAGTTGCGGAATGGGAACAACTTCAGGCCTTGGCCTCTGATGTGGACGTGGTGGAAATTTAGTCTGGCGTGCAATAGGATAGTTTGCTCGGTTCATCCTTTTGTGTGGCTTCATAGTGTAACTGGTGTCCCCAGCAGTTTGTGGACTTTTGTAGACCTGTTATCGCTTTCAGTAAAAAGCAAAGTGAGTTCCTTACCAAAGAAGTTAGATATTGAGGCTGTGTCAGACAGAAATCTATCATGTGATAACTTGCACAAAATGTGCAACATAATCAGAAATCCAAGAGCAATTAGTTCTTGCATATTGAAGTGGGGACATCAAGCATTATGAAATTTTCTTTTATATTTTGCTAAGGTTTTTAAGAAAAAAAAATCAGCCTTTGTATTGTCATTCAATGAGTTAGACAAACTGCAAAGCATATAATTAATAAATGTAATCTTGACTAAGATGTTTTTAATTTTAGGTAGGCATTATCAAGGATATAAAGGAATCAATGCTTGAAGAAGTTGATTTTAGAAAAGAGGCTGCAAATATTCAGGCTTTTCAGGGATACATAGATGCTATGGGATTTGACAGGCAGGCAAAAGCCCCATTTGTGTATCAGCACTGTAGCACAAAACGTGTGTTGACTATGGAAAGATTGTATGGAGTTCCACTTACTGACCTTGATTCTATAAGATCTCTTGTTCCGGATCCTGAGTTGACTTTAGTCACTGCCCTTAATGTCTGGTAAGATATACAGCTGCTTCACTTTTCTTGTGATAGCATACACCATCAATTTTGAGATTTTTGTTTTCCTTTCTTGAACTTTGTAGTGCCTTGGTCTAGGCTTCTGAAATATGCAAAAATATTGCAGGTTTGGAAGCTTGATTTCATGTGAATCCTTCCATGCTGATGTGCATGCTGGGAACTTATGGTTGCTCCGTGATGGGCGAATCGGTTTCATTGATTTCGGTATGCTTTTGCATTTTCTCCCAGTAGTCCTTTTTTTATAGTGGCTCATAATCTACATTGTAAATGTAATGGAGCATGAACCATATTGCACAGTTGAGGGTGGACTTTTACCTTGCAATACGCTAAAACTCCTAGTACTCTAGGTTGATTGTTGTATCATTCTACTTTAGGATTGCAACTTTCTTCATTAGTTGTATAATTATATTAATGACTTTTCAGGTATTGTTGGTCGCATATCTCCAAGGACTTGGGCTGCTATGGAGGTCTTTTTGGCTTCTTTTGCAACTGAGGACTATGATGCTATGGCCTCTGCCCTTTCTGAAATGGGTGCTACAGGGAATGATATAAATATTGATGAATTTGCAAAGGACCTGCGAAAGATATTCTCATCCATACAGGTAATATTTCCGAATGATAGTAGGCTATTTGATATCCTGAAAACTTGATCAACCTTTTTGAGATGATAAGGGCTTGATGAAATGATGAACCATCTTTTGAGTGACCTAAATCAACTGTTACTCTGTTAGTGCCTTAGTGATGTGCTGTTTTGGAGAAACATCTTGCTAAAACTGTATTAACTTAATTCCTTAGCAAACATGATCTTATGGTTGTAACAGTTACAGCCCAGATTCTCAATTAAGATCCAAATCATGGGCAACTAATGCACATCAATTTATGTGACTAGTTTTATATTTATGAGGGGTACTTGCCTTCTTTAATTTCTGCTGTGCTTGATATCCCATTCTTAAGCTTATTTTGGCACAGAAAAATGCACTAATGTTCTTCATTTGTTAAGCAGGACTTGGATACTGAAATCATAGTCGCAACAGCAAGAGGTCCTGATGCTACAGAAGTATCTGCTAATGTTGTCCTTGACGAGAGACAGATGAATGCTCTATTTCTTGATCTGGTGAGTTACTTTCTTTTGTGATTCGGTCTAAAGCAGAAGAATGGTACTGCTACAAGCAAAAGATTACATGGGATAATAAGCTGTAAAAATGTTGTTCCTCCTACAGTTAGTATCTTTTTTTTTTACTACAGAAGTCCTTTTTTTGTTTTACCTTCCCTAGTTGGGCAATTATGTGGATACACTGAAATTTCTAAAGTTGATTTCACAAGTAGAGAGTTTATTGGCCTGGTGACAACTGTCACTTGGCTGTCATGATGGAGTGGATGATTAGCTTATATGCTGTTTATGTATTATTTTTCATGTTTGCAATAGTTGTCTTTATGTGCTGCATGAATTGAAAGGCACTGTTTTGATTTTAATTTATTCACCATGATTTCATGAATTTTCCCGAGCTATGCATAATGTTTTTCAGAAATGAAGGAATAGAAAATGAAAGCTGACATTTTTGTTACTGCATCTCCCAGGTGAGGGTCGGTGAGTCTTATGGGCTGAAATTTCCTCGGGAATTTGCTCTTCTCATGAAGCAGCTACTGTATTTTGATCGCTACACAAGGTTGTTGGCTCCCAGCATGAACATGCTTCGAGATGAGAGAATCAACATCTCGACCAATCGACAACCCAGAAGAACAGATCTGTTTCAATGAGGCCACTTCATTAATAATTAGCAATATAGTAGAGGGGTGATAATAGCAAGCTTATGTGACCAAAACACTGTATATAGTTTTGCCAGAGCAGCATAGAAATGAACCACACCCAAGAAATCTTGTACACTTGTTCTTGTATCCGGGGTTATGCCATAGTGACTAGGCAACATGTAAAATATGTTTGTTACGATCCACTAGACTGAACTCCCTTGTTCCTGGTCGAGGGGAGTCAGGTTAAGATGTGGCTGTACTGTACTGCTACTGTCAACAGAGTAAGTGATGATGTATCTTTGTAAAAGCCCAACGGTGCAGGTGTATCATGTGCTAAAGGGCACCGTGTTTTGTTGCATTTTCTCAGGGTCACAACGTTCTTTGGGGATTCAACTAGGATTGTACGGCGTAAAGTGACTTTCTGGTCCCTTCACTGCTGTGGCATGCGTAACAGGGTTCCGTGACATTGACTCGGAAAATATCAGCTCAGGTTCGAGCTTCGAATAAATACCAGAATTCACATTTTACATTCGTGTGGTTGCGTTTCTCAGTTTTAGATTTCAAGAACCAACCTGTCATTTTCGATTTTTCGTTGTGTCCCCAGCAGAACTCGTATGATGGCTTGTTTTACAGTGACTGTAGGATATCTGAATGCAGGTGACGACATGAAAATTATTTGACATCTTCATAAGAAAATAGTATAACCCTAATCCTAGAGGCAGAGCCAAGGTTGGAAGAGACTCCGGGCTTTGTTAGGTCCTACCGTCCTAGACAAATAAAATGGTGGTTGAAGCCTAGGCTTTGTAGGCAGATTGGTCACCGTGACTCCGTGAGTTCTTTTTTTCCCAATAATATTTTAATACTCGAGGTGTAGTGATCATCAAACTACTAACAATTAGAATCCATACTTCCTTGAGAAACAAGGTTGTTTTATTTGTCTTTAAGGAAGGTAATAAGGACGTGGTCACCCGTTTAATTTGAGAACCGGTGCGTATGCTACTTTTTTTTTTAAAAAAAAAGGACATGCTGATCACTAACATTTCAAGTATGAGCATGTGTTAGTTTTCACCCAATGCTTTTTCACATGTAAGAATGTAAATTCCGATTTTGCCCTCAGGAATTATATCCCACTCACAAACCCCTTTCAAGTTGAGGGGTCCATGTCCACAAATCATTTAAACGCCTAAATTTCCTTATTTATTTGAAGGGCATTTCGGCCATCTCAAATACTAGCATGTTATTAATTGCAACGGGTAACCCTACTTGTAACAGCCCAGATTTCAAATATAAATAAAATTAAGACAAATAAAAAAAATCAATGCTTGATTTGGTTTTTATTGGGCTCTTCTCATGTTTTATGCATTAATAACCCTCCTTGAGCATGTTTAAAAAAAATGTTGCTAAAAGTGCTAGGTTAACCTTGCCAAGCTTCTCAATGTTTTGAACAAAATTTTGTTTGAGTTTAAACTCTAGTTTGAATCCCTGAAATTCAAATCAATTCAAAAACAAATACAAAAGAGCTCCCTCTTTCTGGGCCGAAACCCAATCCAGCCGGCCCATCTTTTACCCTCTCCCCCTTCCTGTGCCGCGGTGGAACCCGCCCGGAGCCAGAGCACGCGCTGGACATGAGCATTCAAGCCCCAGCGGTGCGCGCCGACCGCCGCACTGCTTCCCGTCGCCCAGCTCGTCACCGCCGCCTTAATTTCCTGTCTCGGCTCCAGACCAAGCAACGTAGTACGCGCGCGCACACACGTGTGAGTAACAGCGACAATCACAGCCGCAGCTAGCATATTCTTCTCTCTCTGTCGGTCACTCTCTCTCTCGGTGGACAGAGCAGAGCAAGCACACAACAATCAGCACGCATTAATGCATGCACTGATGCATGCACAATCACACCCACTGCACACTCACAGCACAACCAGCACGCAAGCCAGCAGCAAGCCTTATCCTTGCATGCACACTCACGCACACGCACAGCACAGGCCCAGCAAGCGTGGCACCCTGCCGCTGCCATCCGTTCGGCCATAGTACGCTTAGCTGTCGAAAAGGAGTGATGGTAAAGACGACCGAGCCAAGCTGAGACCGTGGCCCGGTCTGTTCATCGCGTCCAGCTCACCTTCTCTCTCCCTCGTAACGCATACTTTCCATATTACTGCGGCTCAGCACAAGAACCAGGCGACCAGCTCTTCTTTAATCATGTAGCACCTTCGCTCTTTGTTGCAAGCAGCAGCATGCATCGTCTCTCTCCCAGTGCATATCCTTGCACATGCCCGAGCTAGCTGGTTGCATGGCATGGCAACATTTATGTACCACCATTGCCGAGCTTGTTGCTCCAGCTCAGTTCGCCGCATGTGGAGAGCCACGGTGCGCGCTCGAGTTTGCCGGCCTTGCTCACTGCTGCGATGTCAAGATGACGACGCCGAGCTGAAGCCGCTGCCGGGAGCGACGACGACGTCGACGGTCACAAGCACGAGGAAGCCGAGCTGGAGATCGACGCCGACGCCGCGAGCCGGGAACAACGCCGAAGCCCGTGACGGCGACGAGGACGTCCGACCGGAACCGCGAGCCCACACACCACCCCGACCACGCCTACACCGCCGACCCACGGTACGCACCGCCGCCGCGCCATAGCCCTGCCACGGTGTGGAGGGCTGGAGGCCACGTACTCGAACCACCCTGCCCAGCCGAGCACACCAGCACTCCAGAGCACAGCCGCCGGCCTCCGCGGACCGGGATGCCGGAGCCCGCGTGTATGCGAAGCCACCAGCTCGCTCACGCGAGCACCCTGACGTGCGCATGCGCGCTGCCGGAGGACGTCGCGCTTGCCGCTGTCCTCGCACGCCCCGGGCACAATCTAAGTCGCCGCGAACCAGCTGACGTTGGACACCGTGAGGCGTGAGCGCAAGGCTGCACACGCCCATACACCCTGACTCCCTGAGCAAAGAGCTCTAATTAAGGATGCAAGTGGCCGTTTTCCTTTAGAAAAATAAAAGAGAGAATACGGTGAGACCTCACGGCAACACGTGTCTTGCTTTCTTGCCGTTTTCCCTCATAAAAATAAAATGAGAAATACACACTTAATCTGTTTTAAGTTTCAAACCTCCCTAACTTGCCTAAAAGAACTCCAAATTAAATACTTCTATATAGGAATTTTTTTTATAAAATCATGCTATCATCTCATGGTGTTTATTTGGTTGTTCATTGCTGTTTATTTGGTTCTTTTGCATGTATTGTCGTTCGTCCGATTCGCGTAGACGACGAGACGTTCATAACTGCGCCAGACGTCGAGCAAGATGCTGAGCTAATATTCGAGAATATGAACGATCAGCAACAAGGCAAGCACACCCTTGATCATTCTTGCTCCTATTTAAATTCCTAAGCCTACAATTATTTGCATGCGATGATGATTTTATGAGTCCAAATGTCATTTTATGTCTGATTTTATGAGTCCAAATGTCATTTTATGTCGGATAGACATGCCCTACTTTAATGCATTTACTTTTCTTGTTATTCTATACCCCTTTTATACCTTGTAGCCCTAAGGTTATGGGTTATTCGCGTAATTCAGAGTCACATGCTTAGTTGGCTTAGTATTTACGCAATAGTTAAGTAGCATCACATAGGTTGGATTCTTTTAAAGAAAATATACATTTATATGATTGTTTTTAATGGATAAAAACTCTATGGTAGACGCGGGTGAATATATGGTCTAGCGGATATGATGGTATGAGGATGAAGGAAAGGAATATGGATGATAAAATGGATGGAAAATGGATGATGGATATGGATTGGTTCTGTATGCGTTTCCGGCGCATTTTAAGAACTTATCACCCGTGTCAAATTAAGCACCGGTAATTGGCAAGATTCAAGTCAAGTATTACAGTGCAACCATACGGCTAAATGGGCACTGACCTTAGCTTATTAAGTCAGTCGGCCCGAGAGAATGCTACCGCCCGAGTGCTCGAGGAGTTCGTCGGTGTCGGGGTAGCTAACCCGGTCAGATGTACGGAGCCGCGATACTCCTATAGTCTGTCGTGTAGCATTTATTGGGTCCGGCTGATGTAACGGCTCTGTCATGTTAGCTTGCCGACACATCTAAGGAATTGTGTAATTGCGCGCTAGCTACGCGCTGGCATCAAAGCGAAACATGTCGTATGAGGAAAGTGTGCAACCTCTGCAGGGTGTAAAACTATTCGAATAGCCGTGCTCACGGTCAAGAGCACTTGAACTAGACAGCCGATTTTAGAGCTTATGATTTGATAAACTTGGTATGTGAATTGTTTGATAACACTTGCACCGGTTCAAAGGTGGTGGACCGATATAGATGGTCAAAGGACCGCGAAATGGGGAATGGGGAGTCATGATTGGTGATGTCGGTCTATTTTGTATAAAACAAAATATTTTCAAAATTATGCGTATGATGATACACCCAAACAAAATGCAGCCTAGTGCTAGTAAACCTGTCAGCCTTCTTGATTAACTATGCATATATTATAGGATTTTTGATATACATCCGAAGTCTTGCGAGTACAAAATTGTACTCACCCTTGTTGCTAAAATTTTAAAATCCAGAGTTCGAAGAAGAGACGTCTCAGTTCAGCTCCTTGCTGAAGGATGCAGGTTTTCAATGTTGGTTCTTTCTAGGACTAACTCCCAGTCAGTTGCTTGTGGAAATGGTGATGCACACTACTGTAGGATGGAAGTCCTATATTTCTATTTGTTTCTGCTACAAATTATATATGCTCTGATTAAATTTTAATGTTACTAACAAATTTTGAGTGCAGTTGTGATACCGGTGCTGTTGTGCTGTGCGTATTTGCGGACTGATCATGGACAAGTACAGTAAAACACAACAGAAACCTGGGTATTTGCTAGCCCGGGAGCCCACACTACTCCTACATCCTTAATTAATTAAACTACCGAATCACATATAATCATGTCGCGGGGCTTCACATTATTATTATTTTTTTCTGTTCTTGAACGTTGCCAGTTCTTCTTGATGCGCAAGTTGAAACTGCCGGGGAGCCCGTCCGAGCCCAGCTCTATTTTAGCAGCTTCTAGAAACGGCTCCCCGTCCGAACTCTCTCTCTATCTCTCTCCCACACGCACCCCACCCGGTTTAACCCTCGTTTGAATTTCCGAATATTCGAGATCCGGCCCGAGGGGCACCCCCGTCATTCCGCCTTCCCCCGCCTCCCCTCCCCGAATATGCCCCGCACGGCGGCCGCCCCGCCACGTGGGCTCCCCCCTGCCCTGAGGCGGAGATTCCTTGCAAGGCACCGCCACCGCGGAATTACCGAAACGCCCCTGACCCCCTTTGCCCCTGCCCCTGCTCGGCTAAAAACGACTCTTCCCCTTCGCTTCTCGCCTCCTCGAGCCCGTCCGTCCCCAATTTCCCCTTCGCTTTCTCGCTTCCCGCTCGGCCCCCCCACCGGAACCCGCTGATTCGCCGCTCGCCGGAACCCTAGCCCTAGCTGAGGAGCCGCCCATGGCCGCCGCGATCGTGGGCTGAGGCGGTGCTGCTCCTCTTATGGGATGAGGAGACCGTGCGGAGGCGTGGGGATGGACCCTACTGGCCTGAAGGAGGAGGTGAGGGCGGCGGAGGAGGGGGAGGTGAGCGAGGTGGCGAGGGCGGCTGCGGCGGCGGCGATGGCGATGGCGGCGCCGAGGTGCCGGGTGGTGCGGATCATCGTGCACGACGAGGACGCCACCGACTCGTCCTCCAGCGAGGACGAGGATGAGGAGGAGGGGGAGGAGGAGGAGGCGGGGAGGAGCGTGAAGCGCAGCCGCGTGCTGCTCCAGATCGGCGGCGGCGGCGGGCAGGAGGAGGCGGAGGACGACGCCGCGGAGGGGGTGCGGTTCCGGGGCGTGCGGCGGCGGCCGTGGGGCCGGTTCGCGGCGGAGATCCGCGACCCGCAGCGCGGCCGCCGCCTGTGGCTCGGCACCTTCGACACCGCCGAGGAGGCCGCCGCGGCGTACGACGCCGCCCGCCTCCGCATCCGCGGGCCGGGCGCCCCCACCAACCCGCCGCCCGCCGCCGACAGCGACCCGCTCCCTCCGCCCGCCGCGCGCATCCGCATCCGCGGGCCGGGCGCCTCCACCAACCCGCTGCCCGCCGCCGACAGCGACCCGCTCCCTCCTCCGCCCGCGGCGGCTCCCCTGCCCCCGCGCCCTCCGCCGCCCGCGGCGCCCCTGCCCCCTCGCCCGCCGCCTCCGCCACGCCTACCTCAGCGGGAGGAGCAGCCGAAGCTACCGCCGCCACCTCTGCTCCCGCCGAAGAAGCAGTACCTGCCGCCGCCGCCGCCGCCTCTGCTCCCGCCGAAGAAGCGGCTGCCCTCCCCGCCTCCGCTTCCGGAGATCGGGAAGCAGGTCGGCGCGGCCTCCTCAGCCTCCCCGCCTGCGCCGCCGCCGTTCACGCCGCTGCCACTGTGGGCGCTTCTGTCCGGGAAGCGCAAGAAGCGGTCGGGCTGCGGCGGGCGCGTCCCCGCCCTCCGCACCCCACCTGCCGAGGAGGCCAGCCGCGCCTGAGCCGCCCACCTCTCCGGCCATCCCCCGCCGCTCTCTTCCTCCTCGGTACCAATCTGAATCTCTTACTAGTACCAGCTCCTCCTCGCGTCGTGATTGCAATCGATGCTAATGTCGACAATCTCTGTAACTCCTCTGATTCATGAACTGATGATGATGATGTACATATGCTGCTGCTGCTACTGCTGCTGAAGTTGCAGCTGATCTGATCTGTAAAATTTGCTGAACCCTTTGATGTGTTATAAATAATATGCGTTGACATTTTTTTCCTGATCCGGGCAAGGTTCTCTGGCCGTGGAGATTGCAAGATTGCTGCTGCTGATGTTGCAGCCGTTGTGGCCATTTCGTTGGATCCTCCTGCAGTTTTTGTGGCAGTGAAAGTCGTATGAGAGTTTTTTTTGTTTTCAGGGTGTGTTTAGATCTGCCAAAATCTGGTAGAAAATGTCACATATGACACTGAAGTATTTTGTAGCACTTTTTGTTTGTGGTAAATATTGTTTTATTATAGGCTAACTAGGCTCAAAGATTCGTCTCGCAACTACATTAAAACTATGCAATTAGTTTTATTATTTACCTACATTTAATACTTCATGCATGGATCATTTGCTATATTTAATATTTCGATGTGATGGAAAATTTAGAAAGTTTGGAGGAGTTTGGGGCCTTAAAAGAAGACTTGGTTCTGTACATGTATGTGATCCTTCATTGGACCCTGACGTGTGGTCAAGCGGTTAACCTGCGCACGTGCAGGCTTGCGCTTTCTGTCAGCGCACGCTCCTGACACCAGGATCTAACGTCCGTTGCCTCACTGCGTGGCAGCGCTCGGAGCGGGAAGAACTAGAGAGAGAGAGAGGAGAGAACAAAACAGTTACCAGTTGATGATGTAACTACTTCATCCGTTCTGAAATGTAGGTCGTTTTAACTTTTCTAGATTCATATATTTTGTTATGTATTTAGACATGTATTATATTTAAATACATAGTAAATACTATGGATCTAGAAAAGTCAAAACGAACTATATTTTGGAACGGAGGGAGTAACAGTTTTGACAAAAAATTGCTTGCAAATAAAAAATGCTCACTTTCTCACGAGTTTGTCCATGCTCTTCCCGCCCAGCGAGGCCATGCCACCATGACCAAACCCATCTTCTTGGCCTTTTTGGTGCGTGGGATGGCTTATTTGGTTTGAAGAAAATTAAGGGCATGGAAGGGGTTGGGAGGGATTAAATCCCCAACAAAAGTTCCATCAATCTCCTCCTATCACTCCCCCGCCCCCTCTTTGGAGACGATTAATCGATCAAGCCCTAAGAGTCTTCTGTTTCGACTAGTTCTCGATTCGAAATAAATTCTGGTATCTTGTTGTACCTATCATCCCTAATTCAGAATAAATTCCACCTAGCTGAATAAGACCTAAAGTGGAATAAATCCCATGAATTAAAATTTGAAAAAGTCCGTACAAGGATGAGCAAACATAAAAGGGATGAGTCTCCTCTGCAGTACTGTAGAGGGACTCGTCACACTGACGTGTGGAACCAGTGCGGTCGGACCCGCGTGTTAGTGGGAGCGAGTTCCTCTGCAGTATCGTAGAGGAACATTTCCATGTAAAAGTTTGTTTTCTAAACAAATTGATATGAGGCTGCGAAAGAAAAGTTTCAATTTGTTATAGGATAAATATAAAAATGGAAGAAATTTACAATAGAGTCTCTTGTTTTATCTTTATTTTTTCAATGACTAACAATGTTGTGAAACTCTTGAGTTCGTTTTTTTTCAAACTTTTCTATTGATAGCATCACGAGTGATCATTAGGAACGTGATAAAAGATGGGTTGGAGGGGATTTTTTTGGTTTCTCTCTCCTAAAACCAGAATAGGAGGTGGGAAGAGGGGTGGGTTGGAGATGCTCTAATCTTTGCTCGTGCATGCTTTGCGTCCATGTACCATTTGTGGGTAGGGGGCTTAGCCCCTCGTTTCTGTACTGATCGCGTTAGTTATACTAGGCGTCAATTATTGTGGTTTTTGTCATTAGCTGGTCTAGCCAATCTGGCAGGCTGCTTCAAAGTTCAAACTCTCTCATGTATCAACATGTCACTTAGATGATGATTGATCTATACGCAGCACTGCTGTTGCCCAGCCGAGATCTTGGATTCACAATTTCATATGCGAGCGATCACGAGAGTCTTGTCATGTAAAGCCAACCCCCCCCCCCCCCCCCCCCCCGTAAGCTATGAATATAAAATTTCACGGCGAAAATTGAAGAAAAATAAATCTGAATTTAACCCCTCTGATTATAGCAATTCGCTACACTTTACCCTCTTGCTCTCGCGTGGATTTTCTGACTTTCGCCCTTGATGGACCACAACATCTGGATGATAGACTTTTTGTATGCGGTCGATTGATTTGTAGTTATGTTCCACGCTTGTCCACGAGGTACGTTCTCGGTCGCATTCGCACCCGGCCAGCAAGAAAATAACAGTGTATAGCTAGCTCTGGCGGAGGACCAGCATGGCAAGGTACGTGGCCGTTGCGATACCTTGTCTTTTGATAAATACACTACATGCTAGTTTATCTATCCACCTTATTTTCTTATACTCTAATAGATAATATGAGCTCAAATTTGTTACCCGCCATATCTCAGATTTAATTCATCCTCCACTACTGTTTAACATGTTTTCTACTGATGATCTGGATCATGTCCCAGTGGTCACCAGGGTTTCATTTACCGACCGGACCGGCCAAACCGCCGGCGTCCGGTACCGGTATACCGGTCCGGTTTGGCCGGAAACCGGTCGGTACCGGTCGAATTCAAATTTGAATTCAGAAAACTCAGTTCAATCGGTTCGTAGCGGTATACCGGCCGGTTAGACCGATTTACCGGCCGGTTTGACCGGTTTACCGGCCGGTTTGACCGGTTCGAATTCAAATCCAAATTTAAAATCGCATGTGTAACCGGTTTGGAATGGTATACCGGCCGGTTTGAACGGTTTACCAAGTGGGCCTTAATGGGCCGTCTCATTTTTTTCCTTTTCTTTTTTGATTTAACTTTAAATGCCCGAAAAGTATGTTAAACGAATTAATTTTGAAGAAAATTTGACACCATTAGATTCGTCGCACCTTGAAGTATTTTTAGGAATTTTTTTTTGGGAATTTTTCATTTTTTTGAATTCAAATTTGAATTTTGAATTTGGGCAGGTTTGGTACCGGCCTAAACCGGAACCGACCGGACCGGTTTGACCGGTTCCCACCGGTTTTGTAAACCCTGGTGGTCACTCGTTTGCTGCGTACATGGTGGCATCATATTATATTCTCCCCGGCTACACTTGATTGCTCACCAAAAAGTCTCAAACATGGCTCGCACACATCTCTTTCCCTCTACAGCTCTACGTCCTTTCACCCTCACAAATAGATATACATTCTGTTCGGCTGGTACTAGTATATTACTGGTTGATTGCTAGTTGGCTGATAGCTGATGCTGATTTAGTATGAGAGAAAAATACTGCTGCTCGTTGCTAGCAGATCAGAGTGATATACTCACTCGAGGTACTAGTATATATCCTGGGACACGGCCGTATCGCAGCTAGCTAGGCGAGTGGCTCTTCTCCATCTCCGCAGCCTGCAGGTTGCAGCATCACCCGTCGGCCATCCCGTGGGCGGTGGGGCCATGCCTGAGCCTGGCACGAAATATCAAGGCAAATATCAAAGAGAGAGGCCGACTGGGATGGAAACCCACGGGCAGGTTGCCACAGCTTTCCGCGCAGACCGCGGTAAAGCCCCGACACGCCGACGGCCGCCGCGGCTGCCGCCGCCGTCGCTGGACGCGGGCATGGTAGTAGGAGTAGCTAGGTAGTAGGGCCTACCGCCGATAACCTTTTCCGGTGGGCGCTGCTGCCATCACGCATTCCGAGGACACGGCACTGCGGTGGGGTTGGGAGTCTTGGGACTCTTCCTTTTCTGTCCTGAGGTTACCTCGTCAGGCGACGACGTCACCATGGTCATCTGTACTACCCATGGCAGGATAATATATAGGCCATGTTTTGTTCTGTAAACGCAAAAAAGTCGTAAACACATTAAAGTGAAAAGAAATTTTGTTAATTTAAAGTACTAAATGAAGTCTATTTACAAAAATTTTTGCATGGATGAGCTGTAAATCGCGAGACGATTCTAATGAGTCTACTTAATCCATGATTTGCAATAGTGATGCTACAGTAACTATCCGCTAATTATTAATTAATCATGGATTAATTAGCATCATTAGATTTGTCTCGCGATTTACAACCCATCTATGCAAAAAGTTTTGCAAATAGACTTCATTTATTACTTCAAATGACCAAGATTCCTTTGCAAAATTATTTTGCAAAATGAACTAAACAGGCCCATAGTCACGGCAATCGAACTTTCCTTATTACCGGCATTCCAATTTACAAATCATTAGTCGTTTTAATTTTTGTAGATGTATATTTTTTACTATACATCTAGATATATGTTATGTATAGATTCATAGCAAGATCTTTATATATAAAAAAGATAAAATAACTAATAATTTGGAACGGAGAAAGCACTCGTCACTTTAAAGGAGCCGGAACTCACCATTAACTTGGTCATCAATGTTTTCTCGAAGTAATTGGTCATCAATGTTTGTTGAGCGAATTAGCGGGTGCCATCTTACCATCATTCAGAACGACCCAATCAGTTTTTACATTTTTTTACCGTGACTCATGACCCACGTCTAAAATACTTGTTCTGGATAAAAAAATTTATTTCAATATAAAAGTTAGATTTTCCTTGATTTAATATAATTTTTTCTATATTTTATAAACATACTACAACAAGAGAACATGTTAATCAAAGTGTGTTTTGCAAACCATATCAATGACCCAATCATCATTTATTTATTTCTCAAATACATCAAATCAATAAAAAGAAAAAGGTCAAATAAAAAGAGGTCATTTATTTATTTGTTCCCGAAGGGGGCACCAAATGGGCAAGTAAAGATGCACGCTAACCTTTTCTGGTCAAAAGATGTATGTCAACTCTAACAACTCAATTTGTAGAATGATACCTAGCCATTTGTTTGTTTTAAAAATCCACATTAATTGAATTCCCATGGATCCCCTTTGTACTGTAAGGGAAATATGGGAACCCCATACGAGTATATTGCACTTTGATCTCACATTTTTCATTCAAAGCTGCCACCATCAAACAATCACAGAGTGGAGTGGACCATGATCTTCTGTTTTTTTTTTCAACTCCATAATGTAACAGGGGACTAATACAACCTAATTAAACACCTAAACGAATAGATCACATTATCAGACTTACCTAGTCTTTCCCCTGAAACCACCTATCCTCAGCATCACAAGCTACTTAGGGTTAAACAGTCAATAACGAATAAAATGAATGTCCATGACCTTACAACAACACGCCTGGATCCACACAAGATCCAGACGGTTCAACAGCCATTGATTTCTCCTTATCCGAAGGAGAAAATGCGCTTGATACCAGACTAACCATCCAGCAAACGCATACCTTTTCTTACACAAGCACCCACGATATAAGCAGCGCAGGCTTAAGACTCAAGAGCCCCTGGTTGATGCTGCACCTTGTAGGACTGAAGGGTGGAGAAGCAGCATCCCTAGCTACTGACTTGGTTTCGCCCTTTTCATGCCCCCATTACTGAATGGAGAGACACTTCCAGGATGAGGACTATCTTCTCTCAGAGTTGAGTTTAGCATGGCCAGTTCCCTCAGTTGTTGCCTTTTGTAGAAATCCTGTGACTCGTCCTACATAAAAGGAAAACAAGTATTTATTTCGAAGATGTTTTGGATTTTCAAAAGAACTTAAGAGGAAAATATAAGGAAAATACAATATATGCAGATTAGGTTCATGGTAGGTGAAAACCAATTTACAGGAACATTGAGCGAAAGGGCAATAATTGCTATTAAAGAACAAACAGCATGTAGCTCACAATTAGCCAAACCTAGCTTATAAAATGATAAAAGTCAACAAAATCAGATTTTAGCATGCCATTTCTTCTTTGGCTCTCTCAAGTGAATAGCCATGTGTTCTCTACTGAACCTATTAATACCCCACAAGCCACAAACAGTGGCCTCTGCACCTTTGACACCATAATAACATAGTATCCTTTGAGGGAGATTTACACATATCAAATCTAAATAAACAAATATTAAATCTACCATAGGACGGGCACGGCAGGTGCACGGACGTCCACGCAACAGGCAGGGATGGGGGCAGCAGGTGCGGGACGGCTGCACGACAGGCAGGGACGGGGGCAGCAGGTGCGCACGGCCGCATGACGGGCGACGGCGATGCGCTGTGAAGGGGAAAAGGGATCTTGGGTGGCTAAAAAATTTGATTAGCTCTAACACTAATCCATGACTTTGATACCATGTTACCTTAAGATAATCTATGTCACACACAGGGATGGATATCATCAGTCTAGGTGTGTATATATGTAGACAGGGACAGCAGTATATGGACCAACATGGGCCTAGATAGTATATTGGCCTTAACAACCCCATCATGCCACTCATTTTTATTTTAGGGAATATTGTTATTTACAGGAAGGTTGAAACTTTTTCTGGCAAAAACAGAATTTTTTGTATTTTGAGAAACTTTCCACTAAATTTATGCACTATAACACCTTCAAGTTTTGGGACATACATTTCTTTTCATTGTAAAACAGAACTTCATTTTAGCTGCAACTAGTCACTTACTCACTTGATACAAAGTGATGCAGAGTTTGACACCACTAGCCTTTAACAGCAATTTACCAACTAAAGGAAGTTTGACAAGTATTTGAAGTGAAAAATATCCAAACTTCAAATTTCAAAATAAAGAAATGCACGGATCATCTATTCTTGCACGATTTCAAATAAGAGTACCCCTACAAAGTCCTATCTATCACAGAAGAGGACCCTGCACGCAGAATTTTATTATATACTAAAAGAACTTACCACTGGCTTTAGCAGTTCTTCCATGACTTCTTGTGCCTGTCTCAGTCTTGTATCAATGATATTCGCTGGTAACTCAGCCTCAATCAATATATGCAGTGGCTCATTTAAATGTTCATACCCAGGTTTTCCTTTAAGCTTCTCCTCCTAAAGCAATCAAAACAAAAATGCCTAACTGTATATTCTTGGGGAATAAAGAAGAAGAGAGAAAATGGAGCAGTAGGACCACATGAGTTGTAAATATGAAGAAATAAAGATTAATGTTGACTTCTTGATTATCATAATAATGGTTTAATGACAATAATAAGTTAAGGAGGTAAGACTGCCTTCCCAAAGGTAACCACGAGCCACTGCAAGCAGAAAACACGGAAATCCAAACAGGCTAATATATGATATCCAAATATATGTGATAACATTCATCAGTGAATATTATGAGTTCCTAAACCAAATATAACATTGCACTAATCCAACACATTTGACCATAATACATAACTAAATGCTAAGGCACCGAATTTCTAAGACATGGGAAAGTGACTAGTGAGGGAAAATAAAAGAAAATGGATCCGACTCTCAAGGCTTCTTCAAAAGTGGGCTCTAGTAAGGTTAATGGATATTCATAATACAGGTGGATCTAGGATTGAACATCGAAGATGTACAGTTTGGGAAAGGATATATTCACCCAAAACTAATGATGCTTCAATGGTACGAAGGAAAAACAAAGACTGCAAAATTGTGATGGCAGATGCAGAATAGGGTATTCTTTAGTGAAAAAAAACTCCCAGATACACCCTTAGTCACGTAGTGATGATCTTTCTCAGAACGCCATGGGAGGATTGGATCTTGAACAGGATATTCTGTCACTCAGTCTCAAGCCAACACCGAGGTCTATAAGCAAGGCAGCATGCATATGTGATCTGCCTTGAACAGTACCTAAGTGTTAACCCAAAACAAAGTTGTGCCTGTCTTTATATGTTTTAGTTTTGCTGGTCAAGTCAGGCAAGAATTTGAAGATCATGAATACCGGAGTTTAACCCATTGCAGTGATGGCAAAGGTCAGAGGCAAGCAAGACTAGTTGAACACCATTAGGGTTACAAGTCAGGAAAAAAAACTGAAGTGGCATGTAGTTTGTAGGGTTCTGTGACTACATTACACTAAATATGTTAGAGAAGCTCCTTGATCCAACAGGCAATAAAACCTTTCTAAACTTAAGATACCATAAATTACACAAGCACATAGGTGGGATATGATTACAAAATATAACATTTTGGTTACCTTTTCTGTATCTTTTATGGAACCCTTCCCTCTAATAAAAACACGGCAACCAGTTGATGCTTCCACCCGCTTTAGAGAATTACCTCTTGGACCTAGAATGCGCCCCACAAAATTGAACTGGAGAAATTTCAAAGTGGAACATATTAGAACTGAAACATTATTCAGTGCTGAAGGATAAATTGCACAAGTTGTGGGAGGCAATACATTTGGGTAGGAGTCGACAGGAACTTCCAAGCGTATAATCTTCTTCACAATATAAGAGCCAGGACTTGGTGGTGCTCCTTGCCAGTCCATACTTGTTCCAGGAGGAGGAAAGCCCAACCTCTGTTATATTAAAACCAATTATTATTTGTGAAATAGACAAATCCTGGGCTGAACTATGTTCACTACAGAACATGATAACATGTGATAGGTAATCATAGCCAACATGATTGTAAAGCTGTCACCAGAACGTAACAAGAGTTGAAAATCCAAAAAAATTAAAGAAGAAACACATTAAAAAGATGGTTATTGAAGAGGTCAAAACATGTTAAAATAGGAATTTAATTACATCGATTAACATATGCTTACCTCTTGGGGTATCCCATTCCAAGGACCAAATCCATTGCTATGTAGATTAGGCCGAACAATTGGTGAAGACATAGGACTAGGACTTCTAAACCGACGCCTGTCAAAATCGCTGAACCCATGGTCGTGAACCATGCTTGATACGCGCATGATTTCTATGTAACACAAATGATGAAACAAAAAGAATCAGCCATTACTAGTCAGAATCACGAAGGCTTCAATAATTTTCTACAAAATTTTACTGTTGATTATAATCAAAATCATAGTGCAGTATGGAACACATATACAGGAAAGAGTGGAAGCGAAAAAACATCTCCAATGTTACATAATGCAAAACCAGTTACTTGTGATCAGTAGATCGAGTTTCATATATACTTCTATGGTCAACTATAAATTTTATACTTCAATCTGGTCTATGCCTTCAACTTTCCTTTTTGATGGATAGTCTGATGGGTTTTGCCAAAAATCCATATATACAACACGAAGAGGAAAATACCAATCTAAAATAAGATATGATATTCATTTGTTAAGACCAAAAGACAAAAGGAGAAAACCCATTTTTCAGAAGTAGCACTCCATGAATTTAGCAGCTTTTATGCAGGCTGTTTTCAAGGGAACCTACTGGTTGCACCTGTGGGCGCACTTGCAGCATGAAGATATGACAAACATGCTCTTCCGAAGGGCGAGTCTCGCATTGCAGGCTGTCGCCTTGGAGATAGCCAGTCATGGGTGGAAACATAAGCTCAGGATTGGTTTAGATCATTTTTCCTTTTTTCACCCCCCACTTAGCCAATGGCCGGTATGTTTTGTGGTAATCAATGGCCGTATACACTTGGTAGAGGCCGGAACTCATTTCCATTATCTAAAAAAAATGAATTTAGCAGCTCTTTGAGGGGAGGCCAAGGGTTCAGTTTCTGTAAGAGGTGTCTATTCCTGCCGCCTAAATTCAGAAATCTTACAGTAAACTACAGTTCCCTTTGCATCTTTTAATCAGCATCCTTCAAAAGCCAGTTTGGCCTCGTATAAAGGCCTTTTAAAGGAAAAAAGTCACTTCCTGTTTTGAATATTGAAAAAGGTCAAAGTATCTACATGGTTAATCAGAACAGGACTTTCTACACATACGACTAGGATGTATGACCCACACGTGTGACCAACGGACCAAGTCATAGCCCACAGCTCAGTGCACAAACAGTAACAGCACCGGTGTTGGTTGTACACAGGGGCTGTGTGATCCAGCCATATGCACAGCATTTCCCAACAGAAAATTAGAAGTTATTCAGTCCATTTACTTAGGTAAAACTGTAGGCCAGGCTTGAAAAATAGGAAAGGAGATAAAGCCTCGTGCATGATAAAAAATGGATGTTTTAAACATTTATGGATAAGTATGAAAGCTCCAGCCTACATAAATAGAGAAAAGATGCATTAGGTGCTGTGAACAGCACCACAAAAAGGAAAAAGTGATTTCCACAAATGAAAATAGTGAATTATATTTTCTAAACAAGATGATCGAAACCCAATACAGTGCAATACATACAACCAACCTAATAACTCTGCACAATGCAAGTGATGAAGAAGCAACCAACAATGGATGTCCATCCCCTAAAAGAACCTTCCACATTCAATGGGTCATTGCTATTTACATCTACAGATGCTCTATGAACTAGTATCAAGTATCAACCAAGAAAAAATTACAGAAGTTACTAGCAAGTCAAAACAATTCGCTACATCACTTAAAGGCCAATCCATTGGCAATCCCAGCCGGGTTTCCATCAGCTCAATAAGACTAACAAGACTGTTTTGTGCTAGTTTCGAAAAACAAAGATGGTAGATTGCCACCTATCCAATCACCGCACAAACCATCCCCCCAAAACATAAGCTGCAGAAAAGATCAGCAGCCATCGGAGCATTGTGATCAGGCGATTCCCCAATCCCGGTACCAGAGAAACCCTCTCCGATAGTCTAGTACTCATCCGCAAAAGGATTTCTCACCAATCCGCAAGCAACAGTAAGCGAGGGATAAAAAAGATCTCACCTTGGTTGAGCAGCCGGCTGCATATCGGCAGCACCTGCATGAAGGGCCCCAGCTTCTGATGCTCGGCAAGAAGCTCGGCCAAGTACTGGCTGCAAAGAAGCCAAGCAAGAACCGCACCACCAATCAATCACAAGGGTAAGGGGGGAAAGAAGCAGCTGGAGGCGCAATCTTTGGATCAAGAATCAGTAAGGAGCAATCGGATAAGAAATCAGCAGTACCTGTCAGCATCGGGGTTGCTCCTAATCTGGGGGGAGAGGGTTCTTGCAGGGGAGAAGCCCTGGCTGTAGAGGCCTGACATGGTGGCGGCCGGGTCGGAGAGAGAGAGAGAGAGCGAGAGCTGGGGAAGAGGTTTTTTTCCTTCCAGAGGAAGGAGGGTGATGATAGAGAGAGGAGGGAGACTGGGAGAGGGACCCAGCCCAAAAGAGGAAAACAAATAAGAAAGGGATGTTGGTGTGAGGTGGTAGAAATGTCTTGCTGCTTTTGGTTGTAGCCTGCAGGTGTTGCTGCATAAAGTGAAGCTGCTCCGATGTAAAAGAGGAGAGGTGTTACTTGATCTAAAAATTAAAAATGATAAAGGCTGATCTAACAAAGTTTCCATCCATACATTTGAATTTTTTTAGAAGGTTACCTTTAAATTTTTTTTATCACATACAATTACTATAAAACTAGAGATACTTAGCACCTCTTTTTTAAAACCAATTAACATAGTTTGAGGCCTCTTTTTCTTATATAAAAAAAGAAAAGCTTGAGGGCTCTTAGCCTAGAAAATATTTGAAAGGCCAGAACCTTACTTTTGGGCTTTTGGCCCATCTAGCCTACATGTTCCCGTACAGCCCATACGAGCTCAAGGACACAACTGTCAGCACTTCGGGGCCCACGTTTATATTCACTCTTCCCAAAATAAAAACACAAAAAGGGAAAAAAATCAGATCTGAGAATGAATTCTGGTCTCGAAGGAATTGAACTCGATACTCTTTGCCAAAGGAGAATGATCAGAAAAAAAATTTGTTCTGAAGAAAATCTAGTTGCCCGATGCGAGTTGAGCAAGTTGGCGGGCTCATCATTAGAAATCAATTTGAAACCAATTTGAAACCGACGAAGCTTGAACAAATATCATGGGTACCCTAGATTTTGAAGCTGAATCAACCTCTTAAATCTGATATAGCCCAAACGTCTAGAGTAAGCCACATGTTGGGCATGATCCTCCGCTCTCTGCGATCGCTGTAGATCAGAAGCAGAATTTTGGTAGTAGCTCTATAGGCAGACCACGATGTAGTAGAGTGGCATAGCTTCCACAGTAGTGCGTAGGCACCACTCAATAGCAAGAGCCGGCACCGGCGCCACCCCTCTGGCGAAACTCATGGAGGATGCTGCTCGAGCAAAAGTTTCCCGAGCCGGATACTGGGCGAAGGCTTGGGCATGAGCTCCTGATGCCTCTTTTTCCTACTCGCAAGCTGATAAACCTTATAGAAATAAAAAACGAGATCTTTTGCACGCTATTTGTTTGAATAGAGGCAAAACAAGTTCTGTGTGAAATAACTAGCTAAGAAATGAACTTGGTGGTTGGGCTACATATACACGTACAAAGTGCTCCTGAGTTGTGAAAACAAGCATGGCTAGCGACCTTGTTGGTGTCTAATATATAGCATGCAGACCGTAGTAATGAGTATGTTTAAAAGGTTGGAATAAAGTGTTTGCCTAACTCATGTGCTTCGGAGGACAACATGCTTTTTTAGTTGCTCGAAAAAAATGTGCTTTATTTTGCTACGGAAAAATTGCTTGTCATAAGCATCTTAAAGGCTCGGTAGTAAAAAAGACAAATTATTAAACCATGGAGAATCACGCAACGAAATCACCAATATGCATTCAACATGCTTCAAGCCACATGTCGGCCATGTGATTGGGCAAAGTATTTTTGCTTGCTCAAAGATGAGAGAGACCAAAATGAATTGGGCCTTTTGGGCTTATTTTGCTCGACATATTGGGCTTGGGTGGTGTCTAGCTTCCTTCGTTAGTAGATAAAATACTATCCGTTCAAAATAAAATCACATATTAAACAAATAAAAATATTCAATTTAGAGACCTGATCATAATTAACGTCGAAACTCACATGCATCACCAACTCTATTTGCATTGTTGTATCATCACCTCTTTGACCGTCCTTAACTTTTCCACCATCCCCTTAACTTTTCCACCATCCCTCCTTTGGTTCCACAGTTGTTACATTATTGTCCATTCATGGAGAGGAGTTGTGAACTCTAATCTGTCTTTGAATAATGTGAGTCCTTTACCAAGGAATTGTATATCCACCATTGCAGTGCTTCTCAGCACCTCTACTTCACTAGTATGTTAGAAGTTCACGTTCTAATTATTAAAAATGACAAAGGATGACCTAATAAAGTTTTCATCCATACATTTGAATTTTTTAGAAGGTTACCTTTGAATTTTTTTATCACAAACAATTACTATAAAACTAGAGATACTTTTTTAGGGAAAAACTAGAGATACTTAGCACCCAAGAGCAAACTAATTAACTAAGCTTGAGGCCTCTCCTTATTATATATATAAAAATGAAAAGTTTGAGGCCTCTTCTTATATATATAAAAAAGAAAATCTTGAGGCCTCTTAACTTAGAAAATGTACGAAGGGCCAGAACCTTACTTTTGGGCTTTTGACCCATCTAGCCTATATGTGCTCATATCAGCCCATACGAGCATCACACGGACACAGCAGATGCTATAGCTGTGCCCAAATGAGAGGCATCAAAAAAAATATCAACACTAAGGGTTCACATTTATATTCACTCTTCCCAAATAAAAACACAAAAAGGGAAGGAAAGGGGAAAAAAATCAGATCTGAGAATGAATATTGGTCTCAAAAGAATTGAACTCGATACTCTTTGCCATAGGCAAGTTCACCAGGAGGTATTGGACAGTTGGAGAATGATCAGAAAAAAAAAATCTTAAGTAAATCGTGTTGCTCGATGCACGTTCATCATTACAAATAAAAAAGGTGGAGTCCAGGGAGCAATTTAAAAACGAGGAAGCTAGAGCAAGTATCCTGGTGGGTGCCTTAAATTTTGAAGCTGAATCGTGCTCTTCAATCTGATGAAGCCCAAATGGGAATGAGGAACTGAAACACATGAATGGTGTGTCACGTGCATACGTGTATTTGTCTCTGCCAAATCCGACGAAGTCCCACAAAAACAATAAGGAAGAAACACAGAAGCTGCAATTCACGAGACAGGCGGTATCTTCCGCTCTCTGGTTTGCTGTAGATCAGAAGAAGAAATCAGGCAGTTGCTCTATAGGCGGACCACGATATAGCAGAGTGCCATAGCTTAGCAAGAGCCGGCACCGGCGCCAGCGCACTGGCGAAGTTCTCGGAGGATGCTGCTGGACCAAAAGATACCCGCGCCGGGTCATAGGAAATGGCTTGGGCATGAGCTCCTGATGCCTCCTTTTCCTACTAGCAAGCTGATAAACCTTATAGAATAAAAAAAAATTGGATCTTGCATACTCTAGGTTTGAATAGAAGCAACAGCTTTGTGTTAAACTAGCTAAGAGAAATCAACTTGGTGGTTGGGCTACATATAGATGCAAGTAGAACGCACACAGGTGCTCCTGAAAACAACCATGGCCAGGGACCTTGTTGGTGTCTAATATATAGCATGTGTAGACTGTAGTTACGAGTATGTTTAAAAGGTTGAAATAAAGTGCTTGCCTAACTGATGTACTTGTGAGGACAACATGCTTTCTTTTATTTGCTATGGAAATATTGCTTGTCATAAACATCTTAATGGCTCGGCAGTAGACAAGACAGATTATTAAACCATGGAGAATCACATAACAAATTAAACTCACCAATATGCATTAAACATGCATGCTTCAAGCCACATGCTGTCGATGATGTGATTGGGCAAGCATTTGCTATATATGGTCTGCTTCCCTGTCTCCTTGATACTCTAGTTGTACAAAGTATATTTTTGCTTGCTCAAATTAATATGAGAGTAACCAAAATGAATTGGGCCTTTTGGACTTATTTTGCCTGACATATTGGGCTTCGATCGTGTCTAGCTAGCTTCCTCCCCTTGTTTAGTTTCACTGGTTAAAGTTTTTGAAATGGAATATTTTCACATTTGAAGTATTAAACATAGACTAATTACAAAACTAATTATAAAACTTGTCTGTAAATTATGAAATAAATTTATTAAGACTAATTAATCTATCATTAGCACATGTTTACTGTAATAATTTATTGTCTAATCACGGACAAATTAGGCTCAGAAGATTCGTCTCCCAATTTACAGGTAATCTGTGAAAACCGATTTCTTTTTTGTCTACATTTAATACGCCATGCATGCGTCCAAACACTGATCTCATTGATGTGTAAAGTTTTTTACAGGGAACTAAATAAGGCCTTAGTCTCTCCACCGTGCTCGTTTAAATGAACAATGTACCAGTATGCATATACATTTCTATTACGCCGGTGCAGTGCTGCAATGCAATTTAAATGAACAATTACTTTGGGGTAACATCTGCTATAATAATGTTGTTAGTAGATAAAATACTATCTGTTCAAAATAAAAGAATATATATTGAACAAACAAAAACATTTAATTTAGAGACCTGATCATATTGAGCTGGTCTAGATCGAATACAACTCCATTTTTCTAGTGAAAGGTTAGCCATTGAGAACCTAGAAGAAGACTTCCGAGGGCGGAGGGCCTAACCAACCTACGCGATGCGGTTGAATACAAAAACGACACAGTACAGAAGACTTTTCCCGGTCAAGATATCTCTAACATTTCTAGACGGAGGTCATCAATGAACATTCAGCCGGGCTTTAATCTCATGCTGCTGATAGCCACATGTCAAAGGATGTGACTGGTCTGCTCCCATGCATTTGATGAAGGCATATTTGGATGATTTAATTGGAGAATCAATAATCTACAAGTTTAGATGCACCTAGCTTTACAACACCACCCAAATGAAAAATAGTTCTTACAGAGAAACATGAAGCAATTGTTGTTGTTGACTATATGCTAGGTCAAAATATGAAAAAGTGTATAATAAAAATGATTTGAAGTTCCGTGTGCTTGTTTTGCTTCATGCCTTGAGTTTTTGTGCTACTACACTTTTCTATTTCGGTTTTCCTGTTGGATGCACAATTCAAGCTCAAGTACTTCTAACATAAGGTCGACGCATGGATCAAGAAGAAGAATCAAACTTAATCTTCTAATTTTTTTTATTTATCTTGGAATTTTCCTTCTTGTGTATCTGAGCTCCTGCGGAAGGGTCCTAGCCTGATTGGTTAGGTGGCCTCAGTAGCACTCCTCAGGTTCTGGGTTCGACTCCCAGTGGGAGCGAATTTCAGGCTTAGGTTAAAAAAAATTCTCTCGCCTGCCTACAAGCCAAAACACATGAAAATAGGTCCCGGCTCACCCCAGCCCGCTCTCACACAGGTTACGGTATGTTTTACGAGGTGGGGCAGGGGTTCGGGGATTTTCTCAACCTGCGTGAGAGGTCTTCTTTTTACATTATTAATGCTCGGGGGGCGGCTTGCCCCTCGCAGGCCGAGTTTTTTTCCTAAGCTCCTCATTGTTGAGGATTAGAGTTTAAGAACTCTTTGTAACATTTGGCTATATATGTCCACAATTGGGACATATAAGGCTGGATTTTGTCCTTAATCTAAAAAGAGCACTTCTATCATTGTTTAGTCCTAAGTTTCTGATGCCTCCTTTTCCAACCTAATTCTACAACAACCAAAATAGATCGTGGCATTTGTTGTTCAAATTCCCTATTTTGTTTTTCTCTTTCTCTCTAGCACTATATGGAAACAAATCAACTTGGTGGATGAGACCGCCACTGGATACAACATATACACAAACCCCGGCTAGTGATGCATCATATATAGTATCTATTTATAGAAATGCAATATGCTTGCAGGGTCTGATGCATCATATACAGGGACAGCGATATGAAGCGACTGACATATATTGGTTGGCATTCTGATTGCTGATCGCTCACTGATGCAACATGATGCCATGGCCCGGCTGGGCTCTGACCATCCCAGCGACCTTCAGCGCGATGGCAATGCTAGCGTAATATTAATACAAAGATACACAGTTCTCCGGCATTTTTGAGAAAAAAAATGACAATGCTGCTATCAAAGTAGATGTCCTGCACCACGACAGCATCACCCAAACAGGTTTTCGATGAACTAGATCTTGTCCATGACCTCACTCCCACAGTTTGTGATATGCTTGTTCAGTTGTTCGGTTCATGGGTACTGTGTCGTCTCAGTTGGGATATATATGAAACATAAATCCAAAACTTATCTACTGGTCTAGTATATATCGAGTTCTTCAATTGAATCTTGTTGACTGAATTTCATCTCATGTATCACGAGAACACATTCCAAGGTTTATAAGCGTGTGTACGTAGAAATAGAATAAAGTCAGAGCAATTGTCCTTGAGGGGGCTCGAAAGAATTGAACTCGATATTCTTTGCCAAAGGTAATTAAGTTCACCGGGAGATATTGGAGAATGATCGAAAAGAAGTTTTTCTGAAGAAAATCAAGTTTCCAAATGTGAGATCACCAGGATGGCGGGCTCTTATCATCAGAATTAGTGAAGAAGTCCAGGGAGAAAATTTTAAACGGGGAAGCTAGAACAAATGCCGTGGGTATCCTGAACCTTGAAGTTGATGCATGCAGGCTCTTCAGTTTGAACTGGGAATTGGAGCCAGCCGGTGTGGAGCCACCGGTGTCAGCTCCACAGGACACCAGTGTCAACTCCTTTGGTGAATAATGTAGAATAGTAATTCACTACTGTTTTTGTAACCAGCTGTCGATGTCAGCTGACACCGACGACTACACATAGCTCCGCCCCCCTGTGCACAAGACTCTTCCATCAGTCGGGTTTTCACCCACAGGGAAATCATGGTTCTGGATGCTCTTGTCTTGCTCGTGAGTTGAGCCCATTGGTACTACTTCTTCTTTTTCTGTGGTACTTAGTCATGCATTGTAGTTTCAGGAGGCAAAGCCACGTGCTTACAGGTGCCCACCATACATGTTTTTCAGTTCAATTATTAGGGTTTAGGATTAGGGATCAGGAGGAAACCTGTGACACAGTAGCTCTAGACATGCAGTCTATGATGTAGCACATACTGCCAAAGCTGCCTCAGTATCAGGTAAGCGCAGCTCAATAGCAAGAGCTGGCGGCAGCACTGGCGCCGGCAAGCACAAGTAGATTCTGCTCGGCCAAACGAAGTCAGGCGTTGTATCTGTAACATCCCGGATTTTTCCGGAATATTATAAAGTCAAAAAAATGTGAATTTCAAAAAAAATTCGTGGCAATACTGTAATTATCAACTTAAGTAGAATTTCTGCCTTCCAAAATTCCTAGTAAATTAAAACTTTGTTCCTAATTAAGGATGTTAATTGCTAGTGTGGGAGAAATTGGAGTTATTGGATTTATTTGGCTCTACCTTATTTAATTCGAAATCGATTTGGATTTATTGGATTTGCTGTGAGTTGGATCTCTTTTTAGCCCGCGTCGAAGGAGACTTGGATGACTTATATATATACTGCTTGCATTGGAAACCATAGCCTATCCTTGGCATTATCTTTATACTGTTTGCATCCACCAAAAGCTTGCATACGGATGGTGACGTGAACCTATCCCATCCTTGGGGATATGCTGATAGATGCAGGATCCGAGTGAAGGAGTCGACAGGACGATGAAGAAAGAAGATGTGAAGGACGGCCCGAGCTACACTCCAAGCTGCCTGTGGAGAGGATTCATGAAGATGAAGTTTGCCCAGAAAACTAGATATCGTTTCCGCTTTCTGTTTGTTTTCTTTTAGCCCAAGGGGCTTGTACTCTGAGATTCGTAATCCAATCCTTTGTATTATGTAATAAATAAATCCATGTGATGTTGTAAACGTGAGTTATGTCTGTGATATCCGATTGAAATGAGTTTTGTATGTGATAGCTACTGATCTAGGGACTATTACGATGATACAGAGAGTCGGGTTCACTTTTCGGGAATCCAGTTTGTTTCAGTTGGTATCAGAGCATACTCGGCCCATAGCTCGAGCCCTTAGCAATGGTCGCTAGAAATAGGACTCTCTAGACGCTTCTCTCTACTCGATATACTATCTTGAACTATATACTCTTAACTTTCTGCTTCGCTACCTCTTGCTTAACTTTTTCTCTTACCTACGCTAACGCCACTCTTACGTATGCGCAGATGGATGCTGCTGTGAAGACTGCGATGGAAAGCGTGACCCATGATCCGGAGGTGTACGCTCGTCACCATGGACTCGTGCGCTGGATGGAACACGTTCTTCGAGCAGCCGGCATCAGCCAAGCTTACGTCAAGCTGTCGGTCCAGGAGGCTCATGTCCCTCCATACTACCTCAGCTCGACCGCGATTCTCGTGGTCATGCCTGACCCCGCCGTGCCTGAGTTCCCGGGAGAGAAGGTGTCCAGCACCAGCTTCAATCTTGCTGCTGCCATCTAGTCTGTGGCCAGGAAGATGACCAAGAGGATAGTCGCCCGCTTTTGGAATGCCAAGTTCAAGGATAGAATCTTTAGGTTGATCCCGCGGGCCATCTTCGAGAAGGAAGACCGCTGGGATGCCCTTGCAGCAATGGCAGCTGCACCCGTCCAGGAGAGAAGAGGAGACCCGCACCTACTGCACAGCACTAGCTCCTACCTGTTCGACGTGGACAACCTTATGGTGGACCTGGAGATCGAGAACTCTCGTCTTCACCTGGGGCAGGACGCGAACGCCCGATGCATCCTCGACCTCGAGGCAGAAGTCAAGGGTTGGGCAACCACTTACGCCCAGGCAAATGAAGCTGCCCTCCGCGCCAACCAGGAGATCTACTCGACCCGGATGATGCTACAGGAGGAAGTAGCCCGAAGAGCTCGAAACTGAAGAGAAGCACACCGACGCCCAGGGGGACTTGGAAATGGCCGATTACCAGATCGCCCTCCTACAAGATGGGGGAAAAGGAGCACCTCGACAACATCAACAAGCTGCAGAAGAAGAACAAGGACCTCCAGACCCAGCTGGAAGACCAGCAGGACCAGAAGATTCTTCTAGGCCACCTCGAGAGCACCAACAAGCACATGATGCTAAGCCTGAAGGACCACCTGGAAGACAACATACAGAACCTCGCCAACTTGACACTAGTTGCTGAGTGCTACCGTGACCTGGCCAACCGCACCCTGAAGACTCGGTTGGAGTCCGATTCCCTTCGAGTCGACGAACTCCAAGAGTTGCTTGACCGCCTGCCAGAGAAGCACCAGTGCACTATTAGGAAGGAGGACTTCACGCTGATCCCCTCCGAGCTTCGCCCCGAGAAGTGTACCTTAGGGGACCTGCTACCCCCAGACGAGACAGAAGAAGTGATGGAAGCTCACGTCGCTATCAGCAGTCTGTACCCACCGTTCTACCCGGAGGAGTCTAAGGGAGTTCTCCAGTACAAGAGGCCCTGTAGTTCCGAGTAGTTGAGTTCCGAGTCGTCAGAATAAAGTAGAGTTGTATGATAATTAGGTGCCAATGTCCCATTCCGACAAGAGTCAGAGTTGCACCGAGCCTCCGATGACCCATTCCGGTGTAAGCCTCCGTGAGTCCAAGTCAAGAGCCGATGTCCCATGCCGGCTAAGTTCGTCTGAGCAGTCCTTAGTAGCATCAGTCAGAGTTGTCAAGCTGTTACGCTAAGAGTCACCCCCTTTTGTAAGATTTCACGATGTAATCTTAGTTCGGTAGATGTGTTGTCTGTAAGGTTTGATGTAACCTCGAGATGACAAGTGTGTAAGGATTGTAATAATGATTGAATGCTTGGATCTTTTGATGATTTAATGGTTCTCTATTTGCATCTTCTTATTGAGTGAACTTGTAATGATTGTCTTGTTAAATAGTCTCCTTGTGGTGAGAGACATTCTAAATTAGTTAAACTACCCCTATACGGTGCAGAACACCATGGAAAACCAAGATCTCACTCCGCACTCCAAGGAGTCTCAAGGAAGCTGCTCCAACAAGAAGGTCAAGCTAGGATCCGACCCTACTCAAGCACCAAGCATGGGAGGACAAGCCGATGAAGATAAAAGCACCACAAAGAAAAGCGAGATCAAGTGCTACAAGTGCAAGGAGTATGGACACAAGTGCTCCACTTGCCCGAACCGGAAGTTCAGAAAGCAACCGCCTACACCAGAGCCTTATCTTCCTTTCCTTCCAATCATCTGTCACGCCTATGGCAGATTGGGACACAAAGCGTCCTTGTGCCCTCAGAATAAGAAGAACAAGATGCGCTATCAAGCCCCAAGATCCGCAAGCAAGGCAATGCAAGGCCCGCCAGCAGCTTTCTACAACTACCCTGCCAGCTTACTCAGTGGGAACTACCACAACGTCCACCCCTACCGTACCGGTAAGTACCTCAAACCCTTCTACAGTAGAGATGCTTCTCCATCTGTATCTGTTCGTCTATCCTTTGCTTAGAATGACAAGTATAGATCCAAATCCCTGATAGCAGACCTAGTAGGAATGTCAGCCAGAAGGAGAATTGTTGTGCTCCGAGGTCATACCCACCAACGAAGCAAGGCAGAGGCGCAGCCCTGACTGCCGGAGCTCCATAAAGTCCTACCGGACAGGTGGACGAAGGAGAAGATGATGTAGAGAGGAGACAAAAAGAGAAGCAGCATATCAAGTTTCGAAGCAAGATGGAAAAGTACAGGGAACACTTCGACAAGGAAGCAGTCGACCGTAGGAGTCAAAGAGACTTCGCTAGACGAGGAAAGAGTCCTTGAAAGTACCTTAAGAGCTTTTTCCGAACCAAAGAAGAATCAAGATCGATGGTGACATGTTAGAAAGCCCTGATTGGAGGATCCCAACCAGGTAGCGAAAACAATCCCGAGGAGAAGCCAATAAGAAGCATACCGGCAAGAAGCCGATGAGGAATCAACGTTGATCTTTTGCCATCACCTAGTGATGCCACGAGGAAGCTATCAGAGATCATGGACGACCTCTAAGAGTTTCCAGCGGAAGTTTCGGTTGGAATTATGACGGAATCACAATTTCAAATGGTTGACTCCACTATTTAAGTTGGTATCTAAAAATAATCAAGGAGAGTCCAAGTAATACCCGGTGGATAGCCAACGACTTCGGAAAAGTGTAGAGGACAATAGTTGGAATACTTTCCAGGCCGAGAAACTAGGATAACCCTAGATATAGTGCAGACGGCGCTATCAACAGTTTCCCAAGGATGATTCCATACACCAAGGATGTACTCGCAGTGCAAAAACCCCGTGGGAAGTACCCCAAGGAAATACAACTACCTCAACGAAAGATTTCGAGCAAAGGGAATAAGGTTTTCAACAGAACTCAAGCCTTCAGTTACTTTGAGTTGTTTTCAGTTGGTATCTCAAGATATAATCAGAAATTCAGAAAGGTTATGCAAGAACCATGGCACTATCAACCAAGTTTCAGTTGGAAATTCAAGAAACCAAACCAACCCTGGCAATGAAAGATGCTACCAGATGATGTCAAATAGTGAGAATGATACACTCACGAAAGAATGGATGAGAGAATGTGAACACTCAGAAAAGTAGCTGACCAACCATGACCAAGCCAGAAGTCAGATTTCAGATATAAGAAATTCAACTGCTACGATGGATGAGAGCCTAACCTCAAAATCAACAAGGGAACCTTCGAGAAAGGCTACTCTGCAAAGTACTGGAGCGTATCGTGTACGCTCCCGAAGTTTCGTGGGAGAATGAAGTGCTTGACCCCAGAAAATCCTGAGGAGGTACAATACACAAAGATGGACGGAAGGAGGAAATCCATAATCAACACGCATGATCTGCGGAACCGACAGTGTCGGTGATCCTTACCCTACGAAACCCTAGGAAGCCTTTAATCTCGGGGACGAGATTCTTGTGAAAGGGGGGGGGGGGGGGGGGAGACTGTAACATCCCGGATTTTTCGGAATGTTATAAAGCAAAAAAATGTGAATTTTAAAAAATTTTCGTGGCAATGCTGTAATTATCAACTTAAGTAGAATTTCTGGTTTCCAAAATTCCTAGTAAATTAAAACTTTGTTCCTAATTAAGGATGTTAATTGCTAGTGTGGAAGAATTTGGAGTTATTGGATTTATTTGGCTCTACCTTATTTAATTCAAAATCGATTTGGATTTACTTTACTGTGTGAAATTGAGTGGAAATTAAATCGAAGTGTGCCCCTCAATTTAATTTCATCTTCTATCATCTGTGTGGGATTTAATTTGAATCGAGCCATTCAAATTAAATCCAAACTCTAACAACCCACTAACCATTTCCAACCCTAACCGCTAACCTATCCTAGCTCTAACCCTGACCCGCTACCCAGTCCAACCTGATCTAAACCCGTGACCAAACCCGAGCTCTACCCTAATCCCGGTCCAGCCCAAACCCAGCAGGTTCCAACCAAGCTGGCCCAGCTGCCCTCTTCCCTTTCGGCCTGACCCAAAGACCATCACCGGCCTGCTCCCTCAGCTCACCAGCAGCAGCCCAGACCACCGTCAGCCTGCACGCACAGCCCACGAAGCCACCCCGCAGGCCACAACCACCAGTCCGCGCAGCGCCTCAACTCCCGGCCCGATAATGTGCGCGCAGCCCAGCTCGCCGCAACCGCCCCGGCCTGTCTTCGCGCGACCGGCCCAAACCGCCCGCGTGGATGCGCTGGCGCCGCGTCGCCCGCCTGACTCCCTGCCATCCTGGGCTTGCCTGCCAGGGGACGCCGCCTGCCGCTGCCCCTCTGCTCTGCTCCGCGCGCCTCCGCTCTGCGACAGCGAGACGAAACGGCCGTGCCAGCTCGCCGCCTGCCCCTGCCCGCGCCAGCCCTGCCGTCCGCTCTGCTTTTTTGCTTTTGACCATCCCTACGCCTCTCTCAGCCTCTCACGCCGGCATCGCAGCCGCTCACGTCACCCGCGCCTGCGCCGCATCGCGACAACGTGCGGAGGAGGCCGCCGCGCCACCTTTACCTCGCCTCGCCTCGCTTTTGACCGCCGCGCGCACAAGCCCTAGTGCCGTGCCCCGCGGATGCCGCCATGTGTCCCTGCCGCCGCGCTCGCATCCCATCCGAGCCCTCGGCGTCTTGGCCTCTACGCGCCCTCCAAACCCTAGCCGGCCGCCTATAAAACTCCCACCGGCCGTCGTGAAACCCTAGCCACGTGTTCTTTTCCAATCCGCCGCCGCAATCCAAGAAGCAGATGAGGGAACAGGGGAAGAGAACACTAATCTCGACATAGCCGCTCTGCCTGCACTGCTCCGCCTTCTCACGGCTATGCCTCGACCTTGCCTCGCCACGTTCTTCCTCGAACCCGCCGATGAGCCCGCCTTCCACCGCCATCCTTGCTTCCCTATTCCTGTTGTCTGTGCTGCCGGCGTGCCGCCGTTGAACCATCCGATAGCTCGCCCTAGGAGACCGTTCCCCTTTGGGGCAGGAAGCCCGACGCGCTACCTTGAGCCCGCGTGCACGCGCCGATGCCACAGCAGGCCAAAGACTGAGCCTTTTTGGCCTCGCCATGGCTGTTGCACCACGAACGCACACGCACGCACGCCCGTGCACACACAAGCACGGTACTTGGCCCTCACGGCGCCCTAGACGCACCCACTCACGCGAAGCTCTGCCGCCATGCGCCCTTGCCCTGCTTCACCGTGACCTCGCCGCCACGCGCTCCTACGGGCCGAGCCTTTGCTCGTACATCACCCCGACCTCGCCGCTGCGACACAGCATGCCATGCCATGCTACGCCATGCCGCACCCATGACGTCGCGCACGCGCATGAACCTACAAGCCTGGCCCCTGGGCCCTGCCCGTGTCCTCACCGTTGCGCCTTTGCCACAACTGCTTCGCCTTGGCCACGCCATGGTCTTCGCCATGGCCAAGCCTCGCGAACGCCGGCTGAAAGGCCATGCCTTTGGCCGCCCTCATCGGACCGCCGCCGCGGGCCGAGGATGCTCAGACCCCACGCGCACAAGCTGCCTCGCCACCGACGTTTCACCTCTCGGCCTCGCCCTACCAATCGCCGCCGCGGACCTAGAATCCCAGGCCCCCCGCGCGCACGGCCAAGCCACCTCGCCACCGCGCATTCTCACCACGAAGACTCATCGCCGCCGGACTGCCATAGCCGCGCCACCGGGAAGCCATGCCGCCGTTGGAGCTTCGCCGAGCCCCAACCTCGGGATGACTGACAGCGCCGCCACCGCCGCGCCAGGAACCAAGGAAGGAAGCAAGGTGAGGAGGAAGGAAGAAGTGAAGATGAAGGGAGGGACGGGGGCTAACGCCGCCACCTGGAGGGGAAGGCCTCGTCGCAGCAAACCCCGCCATCGTCGCTGCCAGTTGCGCTGCCGTCGCCCCGGTCTACCCTGATCTGCTTCACACGGCCGCCCGCACCATCACAGCCGCACAGGATCTACGCCGAGCTGCACCTGATCCGGCCCTCTCACTGACGCGTGGGCTCCACTTGGCAGTGAGGGTGGAAGCCACTGCCACGGACCCCGGTTGCCAACGAGAGAGGGAGGAAGGAGTGAGCGCCGCCTAACGGGCCGCTTTTGGCCCAGAGACCCCGAGCCGACCCTTTTGAACCCCGCGCGAGCCGGCCTGCTTCCAGAGCCGTAGGCCGAGCCGGCCTACTAGCCAAAACCCGAGCCAACCCGTTTACGTGAGCCAAGCCGAGTGGGCCATGAGCCAGCTCAGCTCACCTTTGGAGCCCAGTAAGCCAGCCGCTCTCCCTTTTCTTTTTTCTTTTTCTGATTTAACCCTTACATGCAGGCCCCACCTATAAGTCTCTAATTAGAGGCTGACCAGTGGGACCCACTGACTTGCGGACCCACTGACCCGGTTGACCGGTCAATGGTCAATGTTGACTTAGTCAACGCTGACGTCATCAGGGCCCACTGCTGACATAAGCATAGCTGACCCCCAGGTGGCGTCATGATGATGTCTTGCTGACATCATCATGCCACGTGGCACGCTCTGGTGCTGCCACGTGTCACCTCTGTGTTTTTCCTTTTACGATAATCGTTTATTGATAATGCTTTAATCTTAGAAAATTCATAATAATTCACCCGGAGTTCCGAAAAATATGAAACCAGTTTCATAATTCTTCTAAAATCTTGATCTATGCATTAGAATTGGATTTGCTGTGAACTGGATCTCTTTTGATCTTGTTTTGTGCATTCTTGCATTTTGGCCCCTGTATTTACATGTAATTATGACTAGGTCCTGACGAGAAGGAGTTGACCAACGTCCCGGATGACCAGAAGATCCAGAAGGACTATCCCGACACCCGGAGGACCCAGAAGGACGTACCAGACGACCAGAAGACGTCAGAGACCAGGAAGACTACGAAGACCTATCAGGTTCACGCCTGTCCGCGATTGAATACCTATTAGGCATTGCTTGCTAGATACGCTACGCTCCCAAATTGAGTGTGATGAGATGAGCTTGCATGGCCATTTATTTATAGTATACCTTGATTCCCATACTTAGACGTGATTTGATGCTATTGCTACTTTGAGTGAGATTTGGGGTATGGGAATATATGATGTGATAGTCCTTACTTGCTGGAAGATGCCTCCACATATATGGGAGTTGGTGATTAGGTTACAGTGGGGGCGAGCAGACCCTTTTCTTTGATCTTCGGATTGAGAGCCGGGGATTGTGTGTTGGGCACGATCCTGTGAGCACCTGTGATGGGTGACGAGCACCTGTGGCGGGTGCCAGACTGTTCCGGTGGGAACTTTAGTAGAGGAGTAGCTGAGAAGCCGATACTTGTGATGGGTTTCGAGTGCAGACCGTGTTGACGGAATGCTACGTGGACGAAGATGCTCGCCTCAGCTGGATGAAGGACTTGACTTTGTGGCCCTAGTGACGGAACTATGTCAAACGTGCACACCAATTATCCTTTATGAGGGTGGACCCAGCCCGAGCTAGCTATGCGCGGCACCATTACTGCAAGAGGATAGTGTTTCAGTGTTAGGGGGAGAGGGCAGGACCCTATCGCCCCCGATCGTAGGATCCATGGAGATTCCATTCTAGATAGCTTCACAGCCCCGGGCGACCTTCTGCGAGAGGACGCGTCTCAGACCGGGAGTAGGATGGTGCCGTAGCCGTTAGTTTCGTTGACTGGTGCCTCGGAGAAGGTCGGGTCGCTCCTGGCTGGATTCGTGGCGAGTGGGTACAAGTATACAACCCCTGCAGGGTGAAAACTATATGTATAGCCGCGTACTCGGTCATGTACAACTCTAGATCTGGCACCACACTGTAGTTAGAACCACATATACTTTTCTACCTCCCTCTAGTACCACTTTTCCTGCTCGGATAGTAGCTGAGGTGCGGGGAGAGGGAGTTTCCGCACCGAAACAAGGTTGAGATAGTTGTAGTGGTAGATAGAAGACCGGGGGTCCGGGATGCCGGAGCTGCCCGCGTCGAAGGAGACTTGGATGACTTATATATATATATACTGCTTGTATAGGAAACCATAGCCTATCCTTGGCATTATCTTTATACTGTTTGCATTCACCAAAAACTTGCATACGGATGGTGACGTGAACCTATCCCTTCCTTGGGGATAGCCTGATAGATGCAGTATCCGAGTGAAGGAGTCGATAGGACGACGAAGAAAGAAGATGTGAAGGATGGCCCGAGCTACACTCCGAGCTACCAGTGGAGAGGATTCATGAAGATGAAGTTTGCCCAGAAGACTAGATATCGTTTCCGCTTTCTGTTTGTTTTCTTTTAGCCCAAGGGGCTTGTATTCTGAGATTCGTAATACAATCCTTTGGATTATGTAATAAATAAATCCTTGTGATGTTGTAAATGTGAGTTATGTCTGTGATATTCGATTGAAATGAGTTCTGTTTGTGATAGCTACTAATCCAGGGACTATCACGACGATACAGGGAGTCGGGTTCACTTTTCGGGAACCCGGTTTGTTTCAGTATCCCTGTGGGTAGCTTGGACACGAGCTCCTGATGCCTCTTTTTCCTACTAGCAAGATAAACCTTATAAAAAGTGGATCTTGCTGCTCTATTATTATTGAATAGAAGCAAGCTCCTTTATGTGAAGCTAACAAATCAACTTAGTGGTTGAGCTAAAACAAGTACAATACATGTGCTCCTGAAAACGATCATGGCCACAGACCTTGTTGGTATATAATATATAGCATGTAGACTGTAGTAATGAGTATGTTTAAAAGTGTCCTAAAATATTTAATTTTGGGATGTAAGTAAGAAATGATAATTAATGCAAGAATTTTTTTCCCATAGTTTTAATTTTTTCCCAACATTTATATTAATTTTCACAGTATTTAGTACTGGAAAATAATTATTTTCTGACTAAACTTGTATGCTTTAGGCTGGTGTATTAACAAGTGTGTTGCATTGATAAATTGCATCGGGCATTCCATGAGGAAGAATCATAAGACCCATTCATGAAGAACAGTGGTGGACCTAGGATTGAAACTTAGGGTATGCCATGTCAAAATTTCAACATAAAATTCGGTGTTCGGTATGTCGAATTTTCAACATACAATTCGGTATTTGGTACAATCTAAAAAAATGGTACACAACAAAAAAATTCCACGAGTAATTCAGTATATAAGCAACTAGGTTCAGTACTTGCATACACTTGATTACAATATAAATAGTAGATGCACATTAAATCTTAGAAATGCATAAAATAAGCAGCAAGCAAGCTGGAACCAGTGAACGAGATGATGAAGCAGCAAGCTTCTTTGCTATATGCTTATGAAAAAGTGATGTGATGTTCCCATCCCTCTTCATTATTGTTCATAGAATCTACAGAAAAATGAAATACATCAATAATCGACCCACGTATGATTCTCGTTCCTCAATTCTTGACTCATTAATTAATCTACATGTGACATCAGTTATCATTTATTCATTTACTGATCTACTTATCTACAGCAACATGAAGTTACAATGAGAGTACTGCATGAAGCTTAATATACGTAGGCAGGATGGCACTTCTACTAGCCAACAGGATCTAACTAATAACCCCTACCACTGAATCCTTTGTCCATGATCACTGGTGTTCAGTTACCCTATCTTATGATTTTGTTGGATTGGATCCAGATTCTAAGCTCGCTCAACCAATCCCTTGAGAACGTGGGGCATAAGTTTCTGATGCCTCATTTTCCTATGTGATTCTACAACTCAAATAGATCGTAGCATTTGGGCTGCTCATGTTCTTCTCTATTTTTCTGTCTATTAGTCTAGACGACAAATCAATTCAGTGGTCGAGATTTGGATGCAACACAAAAGACAACGGCTTAGGATTTGATCCTATCTAATGTCTATATAAATGGTAGAAGCATGATGTATGAGATTGCAAATTCGCTATGACTCGTAGTATTATTGATCCACCAACAATATGTCCATATGAGGTCACTGCCCTGCACTATATGTAGTCTTGTTAACACTCATATCTAAGTGGTAACGTCTAAGAAACTACTAAACTGACCAACAAACCGTCATTTTTTTCTTCATAAAAGATGAAAGAATCAATTGTATTTATGTGGCTGAAGTTGGACATTAAGAATACAAATGCACCAGAGGTCCACCAATTTGTAAAAATATGTTATTAGGTCCACGAACTCTAAAAGTGTATTTTTAGGTCTACCAACTTATAATTTGTGTCATTTAGGTCCATAAGTCAAATTTAACCCTTCTGGTGAAACTCCAGCATATGTGTGGGCACCTTGTAGATTCATTTTGGTGCAATATCAGTGCATGAAGGTTAGGTGGAGGGGTATGGACCTACGTGACATAAATTACAAGTTTATAGACCCAAGAATAAACTTTTCAAATTTTGTAAACCTAAGTGACACAAATTATAATTTTATGGATCTAGAAATACAATTTCGATGTTGATGGACCTATGTGACACCCTCTTACAAGTTGATGGATCTCCGATGCATTTTACTCTTTAGAAAAAAGGGGAAGATTAAAACACCTACAACAATGTGAAGTTACCATGCGGGTACTGCATTTTCCTTTCATTTTGGACAGCGATTGAGCACGTACTCGACACATTTATTTGTGCAAATGACAGCGATTTCATGATCATTAACACAACCGATCCTTTCATTTTTGGACTGTATTGTTGTGGGAACGATCGGCAGCGGGGGATCGCATTCTTATCAGAGCGTGGTTTACAACCTGCGGGAGTGGGACCACAAGCCGATCATAGTGATCATACACTACTGAAACAATGTGCTGAGTATTCAGAAACTTTCATGACTGAAGACCGGGTCCATTTCTCCCATCCCAAATCCGTCAGGGTATTGTAAGGAGGACTGACAGCCCAACACGGCCAGCGATCCAACGTGGTTACATAATATTAATCGTCACTTAGCTTGATGGAACTAGTTTCCTGACAGCATCTTTTAAGAGTTCTGAATGCATATGGAACAACAGGCCCAGTTCTTTGGAGACATGTGACATGGTGTTCCTAAATTACAATATGTGCCTTGCTATCTTATGGGCATGAGTTCCTGGTGCCTCCTTTTCCTACTAGCAAGATAAATGGCATTGAGAAAAGGATCGTGCAATACGATGTGCAGTCGTGCAGAGACCTTCTCGATTTCTAAATTCTACTATATAGGTAAACTGTAGTAAGACGTTCAAATGTGTATGACTCACCACATAATTGATCCACCTACATTACGCAGGCCCTACCTTGAAATTGGGACAAAGTATTTTCTTACCTAGTGATAGGTGGTCGAGGATACCGATTGGAAGCTTTTTTTTTTTCCTATAGAACTGCTGGTTGTCATGAATTTTCTAAAGACCCTACAAAGGACAAGACACATTACTACATCATTGATACAACCTTCAATAAACTCACCGTTCTTCATTCAACTAGACTTGAATATCATGCTGATAGACTATAACAGGTCAAGCCTCTGCTGGACTCTGCTTCCTTGATCAAGACATATTTTGATGTCTAGAATCAACAATAACTTTCAAGTGCCTATGCATATAGGCATATAGCTTGACAATTCCAGCAAAGTTTAAGTGAAAATAGTGCTTAGTTATTAAGTAGATGCTAGGTCAAGCCATGAAATTTTCAGTAATAAAAGTAACTTGAACTCCTATTCATGTGGGCTTGTTTTGATTCTTGTCTTTGGTTTGAGGCTTGTGGTATGACCATCTTCCTCAGTCTTTCATCTTGGTCAACCGGCATCCTCTCCCAGCATAACCACGTACGTCACATAGGTACTGGCTGTGACTTGGAGCACGATCTTGCTGCAAGGCGAGCTGGAACTTAGCAGCCCCACGTCCAACGAGGGTACTACCTCATTGGCAATAGGAAATCGGAATGGAACGAGGGATGGACAGACAGACGCTTATTGTTAGGGCAATTTAATCATTTTCATGCCTTCAAACTAATTAAGCTGATCTACAGAAGGAAGCCACTGGACATCAGATACGCACTAGTGGCTTCCCGAGTTGCAGCGCAGATGGATGGATGACAAGTTCAAGCCTAGTGTTCTCGAGGTTTGGGCATATTCCCGGTTGTTGATACCCAAAATTGGCACAGTTAACATTTGTTGGACAATCTGGGCCGACCGGTTAGACGTGTCATCTAAACTGGTCAGACCGGTCAGGACAACTTTTTCAAATTGTAAATTGGACTTTACCATGGCGTATCTCTCATCAAGACGATCGAAATGCATATATAGAACGTCCAATTTGGACTTCGGATGCGGAAGTTATGCCTTCCGGAAGACCTGCACCCCGGTCGGACCGGTCAAACCGGTTTAGGGCGGTCAGACCAGTCCAGAGACCGGTCAGACCGGTCCAAAAAGGCCAATCCGAGTTAGGAGTTGTATTTTGATATCGGTTTTTTAAGGGTTTCGAATCCTAATAGGTACAGACCACCCCACCCTATAAATATAAAGGGTACGGCCGATTGAGACACATCCAATCGAATCAATCTACTACTCTTTACCTTTCAAACCCTAATTCTCTTCCAACCTCGACATGCTGTTTGTCTACTGATCTCCACGACCAGAGATGGCATCCTAAGGCTTGCTGGTCAACCTAGGGCACATCCGGCGATGTTCACGCCCCGACGGGGTCCCTCCCGGGTGAGAGCTTCGATGGCCTTTGCTAGTTTGCTTGTAAACTAGTCGTTCTTCGTCACGTAAGCGTGTTGGTTATCCTTTGCTGGTTTGCTTGTAAACCTCGCCGTCTTTCACCATGTAAGTGTGATAGTTGTCCCTCAAGACGACCGATTCCGGCGAAACCCTAGGGAACCGGTCCGACCGGTTTGCTCTAGCGGTCTGACCAGTCTGCGCAGTCTAGCTGCTCTTTGGTCCGTTTGCGACACGCACGCTCGAGTGCTCTTGTGTATACACGCACGCTCGGTTTGCTCTAGCGGTCTGACCAGTCTGCGTCAACACCGGTGCCTCATTTATTTTCCAACCTAATTCTACAGCCAAAATAATAGATCATGTCACTTTTGCTGTATACATGCTCTATTTCTTACTTTTTTTTTCTTGCTGGAGTTGGGTGTGTTGTGAGACCCGGATACAACATATATTGAGGAATGTTGAGTACTCTATCCTGCTTGTGATGAGTGAATTGTCAACCGTGCGGTGTGATCGTGCGCTTGGTCTTTGGATTGCAGGTACACGGGCGTCGAGTGTCGACGGGGAGCTGCCGTGGAGGTGCTGTGACCGATGGACCGTGCGGTGGACAGCGGTGAAGGGCAGCCGGGACCGGAGCTCGAACCGGGCGGCAGCTGTGGCGTCCACTCGTGGATCGAGGGCGCAAGCGGCGACGGAAGGCGGGTTTCTTGGTTTGCGCCACAAAACCAAGCAGGCGGACGGCGGTTGAAGACGCGAAGTCGTGGAGGTGACGGGCATCGGTTTCGGGACTGACGGAGGTGACGGGCGTCGACGGCGTCTAGGGCCTCGCTGCGGGCGAGGAGGTGACGGGCGTCGGGCGGCGTCTCAGGCTGTCAGAAGGCCGAGGCGGGAACGGCGTCTAGGGCCACGGCGTGGAGGCGGGAATCTTCCCGCGCGTGAGGTTTTGGCGGTTTTCTCATAATCGGCCACCTACCCGGGTTTCGCGGACCCTCCAAAACCGCGGACTGGATCTTCATCAAGACGGCGGCATCGTGGAGAAGACTTCATTCCGAAGAAAGAACCTCGGCCGACGGATGAGATCGTGTACAGGGGGTGCTGCAGGCCAACCGGTCTGACCGGTCCCTGGCACCGGTCTGACCGGTCTAACCAACCGGTCTGACCGGTCCAGCGTACCGGTCTGACCGGTCCCGTGGGTATAAATACCCCTTCACTTGTGTTAGGTTAAGTGCGGCTTTTGTATTGCGTCCGTGAATTGTTCTATCTCCCAGGCCGCCGCCCCTGTGTTCCTCTCCCTCTGTTCCTCTCATTAGAGTAGGTTTTGATTATGGATTTGTGAGACTTTGTATTGGATTTGATTGGGAAAGGAGGCCCCATCCTCCTTGTGCCCTTTGGGCTTTTGAATCAATCCAATTCCCTAGTTTTTGTGCCCTTGTGCGATGGATTTCGATTTCGTTTTTGGTGCACATGATTGCTAGGATTCTACGAGCTCTTTGTTGTGATTCTCGTGCTTCTGATCCTGTCCCAAACCCTCTGGAATCACGAGCTCTTTTGAATTGGATTTCTTGAGTTTTTGAGAAAACCCCAATCCTTCTTGATCTCCCCTCGAATTCTCGGTATTCTCTGATCTTTAGGACGAGATCTCTTGGGGATATGTTCACGGGGTAGGGGCAAAGCAATCCCCCAAGTTTCATCGATTTTCGTGGTCGTTAGGTTGAGATTCATCGTTTGAATCTAAGTTTTCGGGGGTTTTCTGGGTGCCACCGGTCAGACCGGTAGGCAAGACCGGTCAGACCGGTCTGCTCGTTTTTGAACAGACTCGACCGGTCAGACCGGTCCTGTGCACCGGTCAGACCGGTCCAGGCAGATCATTTCTGTAGTTTTCCCGATTCGCTTCCGATCTGCTTCGTGGTTTTGCTCGCTCGTTCGAGGCCTTTTGTATTGGCTTAGCTTTTCCATAGCTATTCCAAACTCTGGTCAGAACGTTTGAGGGCTTGGGTGATTTTCGGGATATAGGACGACGGTTCGAATTTCGAAGAAATTTTGACCGGCTCCCATTCACCCCCCCTCTGGTCGCCGGCTTCGGTCCCTCAATTGGTATCAGAGCTTGGTTGAGGTTTTCAGTACCTTAACTGGTTCGAAAACCACTTGGCGACCATGGCGAGTCTTGGTAAGATCCCGGTGTTTTCCGGCGAGGACTATGCCTACTGGAAGGTTTGCATGAGAGCCTTCTTGCAGAGCATGGGAGCCGAGGTCTGGGAAATTACCACGAACCAGCTTTACGAGGTGCTGGCTGTTCGGGCCACACCTCTTCAGGTGACCCAGCACGAGGCTAATGCCAAGGCCGTCAATGCCTTGTTCGCTGGCGTTTCTCGTGCGGAGTTCTCACACATCCAGGGTTTTCAGGAAGCCCACAAAATTTGGACGTGCCTTGAGAACTACCCCGAGGGTACACCTCAGGTGAAGGCCAGACTGTTCGAGACTCACCGGCGTGAGTACGAGAACTTTACACAGGAGCCGGGTGAGAGCATTGACTTGATGTTCAGTCGTTTTCAGATGATTGTGAACAAAGTCAATGCGAATAGATCTACTGGTGCCCTTGAGTACATAGAGCACGAGAAGTCCCTTAAGTTGCTTTACGCACTTGATCTCTCTGTGTGGGATCTCAAGGTGAACACCATCATTGAGTCTGCTAGCTATGAGACTCTGACAGTGAATGAGCTTTACAGCAAGCTCAAGGCCACGGAGGTGGATAACCAAACACGAGCCAAGCTCAATGGTGCCCCTCCTTCCAAGAGCGTCGCTCTTGTGACTGGCCCAGGTGGTGGATCGGGCTCTAACGCTAACTCTGCTCTTGGCTTTTCTCTTGCCTCTTTGCCTTCTGTTTCAGATGAGCAGCTGGAGACGCTGGGCGACGACGACTTGTGCCTCCTCATCAGCAAGTTCCAGCGCGTCTACCACAACAGGCAGAGGAAGAACAACCCCGGGTGCTACAACTGCGGCGATCTGAACCACTTCATCGCCGATTGCCCCAAGAAGTCCGGCGGTGGCCAGAACAACTCCTTCGATTACTACCGCGACGAGGGAGGCTCCAACAAGGAGCGTCGGCGCCACAAGCACCGCAGTCGTGACCGGGGAGGACGCTTCGACAAGGAGTCGCTCAAGAAGCGCTTCCAGTACAAGGCCAAGAAGCGGGAGAAGGCCTTCCTGGTGCAGCTCAGCGACCTCGACCGCTCTTCTTCACCGACCTCCGACGATGACGACAAGAAGAAGAAGAAGCGGGACAAGGAAGCCACCGGCTTCATCGGCCTTTGCTTGGCGGCCGGTCGGCGCAAGAGCTTCTGCACCATGGCGGGCGAAGCCAATGGTGCTCGTGCGTCTTCGGGTGGACATGCTACACCGACGCACTCCGGCTCATCTCCTGGATCCGAGAGCGATTCAGAGGTAAACTCCACGATCGACCTGCTTGATACAGAGGTTAGGGAGTTGTACGCCGCTCTCGACAACCAGAAGAGGCTGCTTAAGGAAGCAGCTAGACAGCGTAGAAAGCTTAGGGCTGAGCTGGCTTGTGCTAGGGAGAAATCTAGTGAGGATGAGTGTGCTGGCTGCATATCTCACATGAATGATCTTGTTGCTCTCTGTGCCAAGCATGATGAGAACGTCGCGAACTTAGATGTTGCTAAGACTTCGCTTTTTGACGTGTCTCACGAGCTGGCCAAGGCCAAGCATGAGCTTGAACTTGTCAAGGACACTCCCATTGTTAGTGATGTGCTTGAATGCGATGAGTGTCCTATCTTCAAGTCTAATCTAGCTTCTTTATAGTCCAAGTTTGCTACTGTTGTTTGTGAACTAGAGGAGCTTAGATCTAGGCCTGCTTTGCTTGGTGCTTGTAAGCTTTGTCCCACGCTTAGCTTGGAGCTAGAGGAGAAGAACGCTTTGATCAAGTCTTTTTGAAAGACTAAGGTCGTAGAGTCTAGCCCACCTATTGACTGCTCTGTTTGCCCTGGTTTGATTGCTGATTTAGATAGTCTTGCGGTAGAGAAAGCCAACTTAGGGAATGAGAATACCTATCTTAGGGCGATTCTGAGTTGGGTTTCTAGCAGTGAGCTACAGTTGGGCATGATGATTAAGCAGTTCAAGCGTGGTGATGGGTTTGGGGTCGGTTACACATACACGAAGTCAGACTTTGATAGGTTGTATGGTAAGATTGGCAAGGCTGCTGGAAACACTGCTAGCACGAGCACACAGCCTTCGCTTGTTGACCCCGCGGATGGTGTGCTTAAAGAACCACCAAAAGCACCTCCGCAGAAGCAGGTTTGGGTTCCAAAGCCCAATGAGCTGAGGAACCCCCTCGACACGCTCCCTGCTGCCATAGCCCAGGTTGCCCAGAAGAAGAGGGCTGCTCCTCCCCGTTCGCAGGCTAGGCCTCCACCTCCCAAGCGTGAGGTGAGGTACCACTGCGAGTTCTGTGACAGGGAAGGTCACCTGGGGGAGTTTTGCTTCAGGAGGAAGCGGGCTGTGAGGAGAGAGCAGGAGAGACGGAACGCGGACATGTACTCTGCTCGGGTGCATGGTCCTTCTCGGCATGGTGATAGGCGAGATGCTAGGGCACGCTGTGTAGGTGGAGGTCAGGGAGACGGTGGTGGTTACCGTGCTCCAGCGGGTGGTCACTTTGCCGGTCGTGCTCCTGGTTGTTTTCAGTACGACTATGGACCACGGGACCGAGGCTTTGGAGGAGGTTTTGAGGCTCCACGCTTTCCTCGCGGTGGTGTTCGTTAGTCACGCGGTAGACGGGACGGGGGTACGCTTTGTCTGGTTTTGCTAACCCTTCTGTAGAGCAAATGGCTCGACACTGGTTTGCTTCTCACTTTGCTAACCCTAGTGTTGAGACATTTGCTCACCCTTTGTCTCACTACTGATGTGCAGGTAGGAGGCTTGGAGAACAGGTGGATCATGGACTCCGGTTGTTCGCGCCACATGACCGGAAATGACAAATGGTTCTCCAGCCTCACCCCTATGCACTCAAAGGAATACATTGTGTTCGGGGATAATGGAAGAGGAAAGGTACGTGGACTTGCCGCTGTTCGAGTTTCTGATCGCTTTACCCTGAGAGAAGTAGCTTTGGTTTCGAATCTTGGCTTTAATTTGCTCTCTGTTTCGCAATTTCTTGATGAGGGGTTTGAGGTTCGCTTCAAGGAGGGTTGCTCACGTGTTTTGGATTCCAGGGGAGATTTGGTTTGCCGGATTACACCTCGCGATTGGGTTTTCTTGGTTGATTTCTCTGGAACTCCTTTTGGCCCTTCTCATTGCTTGATGGCTAGTCCTTCTTCTGATTTGTGGAAGTGGCATAGGAGACTTGGACATTTGAGCTTCGATTTGTTGTCGAGACTAAGCTCACTTGGCCTGATCCGAGGATTGCCCAAATTGAAGTTTGAAAAGGACCATGTTTGCCATCCGTGTCGCCACGGGAAGATGATTGCCACTTCACATCCGCCTGTTAATCAGGTGATGACCTCTCACCCTGGAGAGTTGCTACACATGGACACTGTCGGTCCTTCTCGGGTGATGTTTGTTGGTGGTAAGTGTTACGTTCTTGTGATTGTGGACGACTTTTCTCGCTATTCTTGGGTCATTTTCATGAGAACCAAGGATGAGGCTTTCGAGTTTGTTCGAGACTTGATCTTGAGGTTGAAAAATGAGTTACCCCAGGCCAGGAGAGCGATCCGCAGTGACAATGGCACAGAATTCAAAAACGCTCGTTTTGACGCCTTTTGCAGTGATCAAGGGCTCGAACACCAGTATTCTTCTCCCTACACTCCACAGCAGAATGGAGTTGTAGAGCGGAAGAATCGGACACTGGTTGAGATGGCGAGGACGATGCTCGATGAGCATAGGACTCCTCGCAAATACTGGGCTGAGGCGGTTAACACCGCTTGTTACGTGTCCAACCGTATTTTCTTGCGTGCTTTCTTGCACAGGACTTCTTATGAGTTGCGGTTTGGATGCCAGCCCCGTGTTGACCATCTCAGAGTTTTCGGTTGCCGGTGCTTTGTGCTGAAAGATGGAAATCTTGATAAATTTGAGTCTCGCTCGTCTGACGGTATTTTTCTCGGTTATGCTTCTCACTCTAGAGCGTACCGTGTGCTGATTATTGATACTAACATCGTCAGAGAGACTTGTGAAGTCACTTTCGACGAGACTGCACCGTACAATTCTTCTGTCTTTGAAGTTACAGGAGATGATGAGTTCGGCACCTCCATCTTTGAAGATGAGGAGGAAGAAGCTGCGGAGGGCGAGGCTGAGGCTACCACGCGTGCTGTGGACCCAGTTGTCTCCGGCACGAGCTCGGACGATGATGACGGCCCCGATCCGACTATGTCTACTTCACAGGGGCTGATCTAGGAAGTGACTCAGGCTTCACCAGCTGCACCTGAGGAGGCACCAGCTTTGGTTGAGGAGGAGACGACTTCGACACGGGAAGCACCGTGACACATTCAGCGTCGCCATCCACCTCAACAGATGCTAGGTGATCTCAACGAGCGAGTCACCAGGTCCAAGGTAACAAGTATCGCTGGCTTTGCTCATTCAGCATTTGTTGCCTCTTTTGAGCCCAAGGATATTGGACACGCTCTTTCTGATTCTAATTGGGTCAATGCCATGCATGAGGAACTTGAAAATTTTGAAAGAAACCAAGTTTGGGTCTTAGTCGAGCCTCCACCTACTTGTAATCCCATCGGAATGAAGTGGGTTTTCAAAAACAAGCAGGGTGAGGATGGTTTGGTTGTTCGGAACAAGGCTCGTCTTGTTGCCCAAGGGTTTTGCCAAAAAGAGGGTATTAATTTTGAGGAAACTTTTGCCCTTGTTGCTCGATTGGAAGCTATTCGAATCTTTCTTGCATTTGCTGCTTCCAAGGATTTTAAGGTTTTCCAAATGGATGTTAAATCTGCCTTCTTGAATGGTTTTATCGAAGAAGTGGTTTATGTGAAGCAACCCCCTGGTTTCGAAAATCCTAAGTTTCCAAACCATGTTTATAAACTTAAGAAAGCTCTTTACGGTTTGAAACAAGCACCTAGAGCTTGGTATGATAGATTGAAAACCTTTTTGCTGGCTGAGGGCTTTAAAATGGGATGTGTTGATAAAACTTTGTTCCTCATGCGATCTAGCACTGATTTTCTTTTAGTTCAGATATACATGGATGATATTATCTTCTCACGCTCTTGTCTCCAAGTTTTCTGAGCAGATGTCCAGGGAGTTCGAGATGAGCATGATGGGTGAGCTGCAGTTCTTCCTCGGGCTGCAGATCAAGCAAACTCCTCAGGGCACTTTTGTCCATCAAGCCAAATACACTAGAGACTTGCTGCGGAAGTTCGACATGAGTGACTTGTCTCCTCAGCCGACTCCGATCAGCACATCTACGGCGCTTGATGAGGACTTGGACGGCGAGGCGGTGGACCAGAAGGAGTACAGGAGCATGATCGGCTCTCTCCTGTACCTGACGGCGACGCGACCGGATATCCAGTTCGGCGTCTGCCTCTGCGCGCGGTATCAGGCTTCGCCGCGCACCTCCCACAGGCTGGTGGTGAAACGCATCTTCAGGTATCTGAAATTCACCCCTGAATTTGGTCTTTGGTATTCTGCGGATTCTTCTCTGGTTTTGGTGGGTTTTTCTGATGCCGATTTTGGTGGATGTCGGTTGGATCGCAAGTCGACATCCGGCACTTGTCAATTTCTCGGTACATCTTTGGTGTCTTGGTCCTCTCGCAAGCAGGCTAGTGTAGCGCTTTCTTCCACAGAAGCTGAGTATGTTGCCGCTGCTAGCTGCTGCTCCCAGATACTTTGGATGAAACAAACCTTGCAGGATTATGGATTAGTTTCGGTAGGGTTCCCATCTTTGTAGACAACATGTCAGCCATCAGCATTGCAAAGAACCCTGTCCTACACTCCAGAACCAAGCACATAGACATCCGATTCCATTTTCTGAGAGATAATCATGAGAGAGGACACATAAACCTGATACATGTCCCTTCAGAGAGGCAAACCGCAGATATCCTCACCAAACCGCTAGAGCAGGACACCTTTGCTCGCTTGCGAGGGGAGCTTGGGGTTTGTTACCCCTTTTGATCGCTGACTTTTCTTTGGTTAGCTTTGTAGGTCTTGTTTGCTCTTCTTTCTGTTCTCTAGGTTTGGTAGTTGCATTGTACATATGCATTGTACATGTTTGCATTTTGCATTGTCTCACTTGCACTAGCATTCTTGTATACACTGCTATGATCTTCTAGTACCTGCTAGTGTGAGTTGATAAATTTGATCATGTATAGCTTGCTCCACTATGTATATGACATCATCTGAGTTAAGCTATTTTGATTTGAAAAACTGAAAACAAGATCACCCTGTTTTGGCTACTAGCATGTTAGGACGTGTTTATATGCTTTGCTATCTTATTCATGCTAGTGTGTCTTTTTGTTCAGCAATTCATACTTAAAATGATCTAAATCTGATAAATTTGCTTGAGCTATTCTTGAAATGGATTGAAAAGATCCAGGTGGGATTGCTTGTCGCACTGATCGAGCTTTCGGGACGGCTCACTTTGCACTTGTGAGAACCCGGGCAAGACTGTGCATGACTGAAACGAGTGCTTTAAGCTTCTGATTGTCTTTTGGCATAGGCTTGGTCTCGTTGCTAAGTAAAGCATGACAAGCTTTCAACCCCTGGCATTAAGAATTGCTTGATATAAATTTGATTGAAAAATGAATGTTGGCAACTTGTTTTGGCTGGTTTGATTAGCACTGCTTTCCATTCCCTACTTTTTAGTGCTAGATCATGGGTGATGCTTTTATTTCTCATAAACTGAACTTGCCTAGCTCTAGACTGATATAATATACCCTGTTGAGCTAGATGCAGGTCTTGTTTATGGATGCACACGTGCTTGTGACTAGATGTTGCTCATATCCTTGTATCCCTGAATGCTTTCACTTACACCTCCTGCATTACATTCATTGCATAGCATCTGTTCAGGGGGAGTTTCAGCTTCAGGGGGAGCTTTAGGTCTTTTTAGGCTTGATGTGTGCATGTGCCAACAAGGGGGAGAATTTTGAGAGAAGTGATCGAACAAGGGGGATACTTGTTTGATTTTTGAAAAACTTGTTGTGCACAGGGCTTCGAGAGTGCATCATTTTGGGAGAGTTGCACTTGTGAGAGGGAAAAGCTATGCTTGGGGAGTTTCTGCTTTGTTCTTGGCTCCTAGTTTTCCTCGTTTTCCCTCTGCTTCTTGCATGACTGCGTCGAGCGTTACCTCTGTCTTTGAGGAGTCATGTTTTGGCTTTTGATCGATTGCGTCGAGCCTTTGCCCTTGTCTTAGGGGATCGATTTTGCTTGAGTAAGTGACTGTTTCTGCCTTTCTGAGCCTTTTGTCACTTGCTTGTGCTTCTTTGTTCTTTTCTGATTTCACTTCTCTTGGTTCGATTGTGGTGTGTTGACAATGCACTCATCAAGGGGGAGATTGAGGAATGTTGAGTACTCTATCCTACTTGTGATGAGTAATTGTCAACCGTACGGTGTGATCGTGCGCTTGGTCTTTGGATTGCAGGTACACGGGCGTCGAGTGTCGACGGGGAGCTGCTGTGGAGGTGCTGTGGCCGATGGACCGTGCAGTGGACGGCGGTGAAGGGCAGCCGGGACCGGAGCTCGGACCGGGCGGCAGCTGTGGCGTCCACTCCTGGATCGAGGGCGCAAGTGGCGACGGAAGGCGGGTTTCTTGGTTTGCGCCACAAAACCAAGGAGGCGGACGGTGGTTGAAGACGCCAAGTCGTGGAGGTGACAGGCGTCGACGGCGTCTACGGCCTCGCTGCGGGCGAGGAGGTGACGGGCATCGGGCGGCGTCTAGGGCCGTCAGAATGCCGAGGCGGGAACGGCGTCTAGGGCCACGGCGTGGAGGCGGAAATCTTCCCGCGCGTGAGGTTTTGGCGGTTTTCTCAAAACCGGCCACCTACCCGGGTTTCGCGGACCCTCCAAAACCGCGGACTGGATCTTCATCAAGACGGCGGCATCGTGGAGATGACTTCGTTACGAAGAAAGAACCTCGGCCGTCGGATGAGATCGTGTACAGGGGGTGCTGCAGGCCAACCGGTCTGACCGGTCCCTGGCACCAGTCTGACCGGTCTAACCAACCGGTCTGACCGGTCCTGCGGGTATAAATACCCCTTCACTTGTGTTAGGTTAAGTGCGGCTTTTGTATTGCGTCCGTGAATTGTTCTATCTCCCAGGCCGCCGCCCCTGTGTTCCTCTCCCTCTGTTCCTCTCTTTAGAGTAGGTTTTGATTATGGATTTGTGAGACTTTGTATTGGATTTGATTGGGAAATGAGACCCCATCTTCCTTGTGCCCTCTGGGCTTTTGAATCAATTCAATTCCCTAGTTTTTGTGCCCTTGTGTGATGGATTTCGATTTCGTTTTTGGTGCACATGATTGCTAGGATTCTACGAGCTCTTTGTTGTGATTCTCGTGCTTCTGATCCTGTCCCAAACCCTCTGGAATCACGAGCTCTTTTGAATTGGATTTCTTGTGTTTTTGAGAAAATCACAATCCTTCTTGATCTCCCCTCGAATTCTCGGGATTCTTTGATCTTTAGGACGAGATCTCTTGGGGATATGTTCACGGGGTAGGGCGAAGCAATCCCCCAAGTTTCATCGATTTTCGTGGTCGTTTGGTTTAGATTCATCGTTTGAATCCAAGTTTTCGGGGGTTTTCTAGGTGCCACTGGTCAGACCGGTAGGCAAGACCGGTCTGCTAGTTTTTGAACAGACTCGACCAGTCAGACCGGTCCTGTGCACCGATCAGACCGGTCCAGGCAGATCATTTCTGCAGTTTTCCCGATTCGCTTCCGATGTGCTTCGTGGTTTTGCTCGCTCGTTCGAGGCCTTTTGTGTTGGCTTAGCTTTTCCATAGTTATTCCAAACTCTGGTCAGAACGTTTGAGGGCTTGGGTGATTTTCGGGATATAGGCTGACGGTTCGAATTTCGAAGAAATTTTGATCGGCTCCCATTCACCCCCCTCTGGTCGCCGGCTTCGGTCCCTCATATATACACAATCACGGCTAGAGTTGCATCATATCTATTTATATATACATAAATTGTAGAAGCAGCATCATGTATGCTTGCGAGTTCTGTCTTATGGAGTTTCTTATTATCCACCAACATATAGAAGTCACTTCCCTGCATTATATAGACTATAGTCATCGCTAGCTCGATCCTAAATGCTAATATCTGGAGAAGGACAAAGATTCAAAATTCCCTTGCTACGTTGCCATTGGATCCTCTCTAAATGACGACCAATGGCATGGCAGGAGATAATCTCCAATGACGACCAATATGCTTGTTTGGTTCAAGAGTATGCTGGCCGTCTGTGTACTGCTTTGCTGTTCTTTGGTATCAGACATCTAAGTAATCTTAGATCGAAGGTCTAGCGTGAGTTAAAGCAGTCTGCGTACTGCAATACTGTCCTTTTGGCTACAGACTCTCAACTGTGAGAGATCGAGGCCGGTTTCTCCTTAATCTAAAAAATAAATCTAAAAATTATCTATTGGTTTTATTAGTATAAATCAAGAGTTCTGCAACTACTGGCTCTTGCTGACTGAATTTCATCTCCTGCATCATGGGAACATATTCCAAGGTTTATAAGTGCGTGCAATAAAAAATAACAAAGTTAGAGGAATTCTCCTCGAGGAGCTGAACTTGAAATTGATAGATGAGACGGGAATTTTAAGTCGGACCGTTATGCATACGCCCTTGATCTTCAAAATAAACAAGATGTGAGCAGCTAAATCTGTTCAGTGCGTCAGAGCGCATACAGTGCCGAGCATATGCATCTTGTGTTGTTGTTGCTATATTTTCTGTTCTGAATGTGGCTTGGCTGTTCATCATGTCTTCTCTTTTCTCGGCGGATGTTACACAGTAATATCGTCAACACGTTTGGCGGTAGTTTCAGAGGTCTGTGGCCATGACAGAGTTTGGCTACTGCCAGTAGCAGGTTAGTGCACTTCGACTGCGGGTGGCGCAATCGATAAATAGTTTCCACATGAATTTGTTTTCTCGATGCTCTGTCATGCATAACTAGTCTGTTCATGCAATTCCTTGCCATGGCACAAATTTCCGATACCTCCTTTTTCATATATGATACATAACTCAAATGGATCCTGCATTTGTGTGGTTCATATTCTCCTGTGTTTTTATCGCCATCGGCCATATTGATTTGGTGGTTGAGACCCAGATATATAAACATAACCACGGGCAGGAAGTTGTCTCATATCTACTATATGTAAATGGTACAAGAATGAGTACATGCAAAGCAGGACTATGATTCGCAAAATTATTGATCTATTTATGCGAGACCATTACCCTGCAGTATGGTGACCGGGGATAAAGTTGGTGAAGCCTTCTTGTCCCCGTAGGACTGCCCATCTGCTTGCCAGTTCACTATTTTATTTCTTTCGGTCATCAGAAACGGACCAACAACTTCTCCCGTTATTTTCTATTTTTATTAAAATGAAAGAATGTGATAACTCATGACTAGTAGATGCAAATTAACAATACACAGATAAATCAGAAACATTCAAGCATAAAACATCTTAAACCAAATTGCCCTAAAAATACTACAATTTCCCAACCTCTGCCTAGCTTGACAATATCAGCCTACTAATTGAAGAGAAAAGCTAAGTAGTGATCATGGTGAAAGATAAAGAATCTGTTCACTGCATCCTAGGTCATGATGCGTAGTCAAAACATGCATTGCGCTTAGTGGGTTTGTTGGGTTTGGGGCCTATCCAGATTCCTCAATTCTCACCTCGGTCAGCCCACACATTCTCCAGCATGCGTGGGACGTGGTGATTCACAGATCACCATAGCAGTGCAGTGCATTTCAAGAACTGTTACACGGACGAGAAAGATCAACACATTCCACATTAGCTTCAGAGGTGGGCCGGTCCCAATGGCAGAGTGGCGGGTGAGCGTGTTTGATCAACAAGGCGCACCGGCATTGGTTAATGGGTGAGGTTAGTTCTGCTCTACCAAAACTTCCGGGCACCGCCTTCCAGTGAAGAGCTTGGACATGAGTTGCTGATGCCTCCTTTTCCTACAAGCTATATATCGAGATAAATGTTCTTTCGGAGCTAGTATTTCCAGTTGATTTTGAACTAGGATCCCTAATGCCTCCCTTTCTTATTACTGGACATCGTCCATCACTGTCTTCAATTCTTGAAATTTAAGGAGGGCTGAGTTTTCTTCTCTGAACTCTGTACAAAATTGCACATCCACTTCCATCATCTCGGAGTAGTCATTTATATAGGTGAAATAGAACATTAACAAAAGAAAAGGAAAAAAGTGGTAATGCACCAACCCCCTGCCGTCCGTTCAGAATTGTAAGGACTTATATTAAAGAGTCAATTAGTAACAATAACCTACTGCCATTTATGTACACTAAAGTCCAGAAAGAAAATAACTTAATTAAAGAGAAATGTCTTGCTCATGGAAAGTAATTAAATGGCTAAAAGTGCGTAGTGTTAACAGCTCAACAGATTTTTCTTAATCTTCAGTGAGAACAAGGTCGTCAGCCGTAGTCAGTCATCCAAATGACTGAGGATCTGCGTCCCGTCAGTACTCTACAAAGGTTAGAGATCCAGCCTCAGACTTTCGGCCACTCAATGCAAGTTACATCTGATTCTTTGGAGAGAGAACTTCCAGTTTATTCTAAACCAATAGATCCCCGATGATGCCTCACATTCCTACTGGACTTGGTTCTGATCTCTGTCTTGAAATTTAGAGAGGACTGAGCGAACATGGTTATCTGGTCTCTATACAAAAGTGGAACATCATCCTTGGTCACCAGAGTGGTCATTTATATAGTGTAATGGAACATAGACAAAAAAAAACTAAAAGAGTTGTAATGCACCAAAACCATCTAAAGACACTGAAGAAGTGAGTACTTGAGTAAATTCATTATAAGCAATGTTTCGTAACTTACCTGCTACGTTCAAAATGTGCTCATAATTCTACAGGATGACATTTGCACAATCTAAAATGTGAAGCTAGAGAATAATATACGGAGATTTTCGAGTCCTTCAAACTTTATTTATTTACTGCCTTGCCTGGATAATTTTGGTACATCAATACCGTAGGAATACATGATAGATTGCTGGATTCGTGGGTTGTATATATAAGGCATAATCACTGTGATTAGTCCAGATAAACACACAGCACTGGGCCTGGCTTTGTGTTTCGTCGGCCCGGCTGGGGAACACACAGCAGGAGCACTTACTGCGACAAAACACAACACAGGAACTGCCGCGAAGGTGTCCGTGTCCAAGCAATTTGAGCCCATGCTGCATCGGTGCAACCAAATGAGCTCGTTTTAGGTGCTCATCAGCCCACAGCATATGGTAATTAAACTACACCACACGTCCTTACATCATCATTGCCGATCCAGGAGACATGCTCCACACAGACATACCCAAGGTCAACTTCCCTTTGGTGCATTGCTGTAGACTAATGAGAAGAAGAAGCACAAGCTTATCGACTGAACCTTGGGCATGAGTTCCCGGTGCCTCCTGTTCCAATCCAGAACCAACAAATAGCAAGCCATGGCATTTCACAATTAAACAATCTATAGTGTTTTTCATGCTAGAGCTCTAGCTAGGGAAACAGAACTATTTGGTTGCTAAGCAAAGATGTGTCTATGAAAAGAAACCATGGCCTATATAAAGAGTTGTGTGATATCCAGTCTATATAAATGTAGAAATGCATGTATGTTGGCAAGGTGTGTGACCTGCAGCAGGCAAGCATTACTAATCTGACCTGCAGCATGCAAGCATTACTGATCTATCAACAATATATAGTGACATATCTGTAATAGCCAAAAATGATTGACTTCTCAATAAAAGGTCAAATGTTAGCTAGGTTATTGGTCAGATGTCACAGATACAGGGGGCTAGCCACTTGTATGCTAAGAACATACATGGATGCATGTTTTTAGTTGCCAAATAATTGATAATCAACATGTATTTCTGCACCTCGCATGATATAGCCTCATTAACGAAAAAATAGTGTTGACCGAGGCCAAAGTAAATAATTCTAATGCACCTAAAGATTTAGGCACAATCTTCCAGTGAACAGAGCTTCAACATGACTTTGTTTTCTTGATGCCTTGATTAGCACACAGAGAAATTTTGATTTCATAATTAATGATCTATAACTATATGTAGGACTTTGCCCCTGCTAGCTTGATGATATCAGCCTAATTGAAGAGAAAAGTAGGGCACGTGGAGAAATATTGAAAATTGGATCTCTATATATGAAGTATGAGTAACCAAAAATGATTGAGCTTTATGGCCTGGACTAGCTTCTTTTGCTTCAATTTCGGGATTGGCCGGGGTATTTCTCGCTTGCTTAATTTGCTCCACATCTTCACGCAGCATGTACGAGCATCCGCATCGGCACTAGATTATGGTATGGTGGAGGGAGTATATATTCCGAAATGGCTGAACGGACCAACAACCTTATCCTGTTTTTTTTTTCATTGAAGATGAATGAATGCTTTGTATTTAGTGATGACTGATAGATGGAAATTAAACTGAAGGACCGGATAGGCGACCAGAGGGGGAGTGAATGGGAGCCTTTAAAAATTCTCAAAGATTACAAGGCCTATGTCCCAAATTCAACCCGACGCACCTCTCTTCTAACCGTCAAGGTGACACAAGTTAACTCGTGACGAGTTCACCATAGGAACGGTTAGGAAAAGCTCGACGCAAAGCGGAAGCACGCGAAAACCTATTTACTCGAGCTAGGTGCAATAGAAGGCGGAAGCACCGAATATCAAAGTGATAAAAAAGCTTTTCCAATTAGTCTCGCAAAAGAGGCTTTCTCCAAAAAAATATTCGATGAATCAAGAATAAACAGTAAGGCTCAAAGCAAACAAAAGCAAAGCTTGTTCAAATATCGACCAAACTCCTCACAAGAGAAACTAGGACTAAACACAACGAAAAGGACTAAGGCTCTCTCTAAAAAGGCATGTAAAGATCTAGAACCAATTAGCAAGATCAAAAGCTAATTAACTCAAGATAAGCAGGCAGCAAATAAATTATTTGAATTACCACCGTCACAAAGATCCATATTAGCAATAGCAATGATTAGGCAATGATTAGTGACTGTAGCATGAAAACGATGTTTACAAGTGACTAAACAAACCTGCTGCCGTGCGCACCTTTGCATGCTCCATTCAGGCCTGCTGATGCTCCACGCACGCACGCGCTGCTGTCGGCCTGCAATACAACCACGAACACACACAAGTGCAAATAAAAGAGCTAGTTGGAAATTTTCTCGAACACCTTGTGTGCGGTGCTTGTCTCTTGCTGGTGGCCAAGGGTGTGCCTGCCTCCCAAATCTTTCTGCCGTAGACACTGCTGGGAGCAGCAGCTGCTGGCAGGCTGCCTTGTCCTCGAATTTCGCAAGCCAGGCCTGCTCCGAGCGCTTAGTCCAAGCGCCGCCGCCTGCAGATGCTGCTGTGCGTGCGCGTCCCATCTGCCAGGGGCCGCTTGCCCTGTCTTGCCCGCGCGCGTGCGTCTGGTCACATGCGCGACGGGGATGGCGCCTCGGCGCCGCGCCGCCGCTGGCCGCTGGCCACGCGCATGCGCCTTCGACTGCCTGGGACAAGAAACAGAAAGGAAACGAAAAAGAACAGCAGCAAGACAACTCGAATCTCTTCAAATCAAAAACCCCAAGAGGGCATAGGAGAGTAGGGCCTCCATTCCCAGCAAATCCATGGTACAAGGTCTCAAATTTCCATCACAAAATCCTAACCCTATGGGAGAAGAGGGAGGAAGATGAAGGACAGGGAGGGGGCGACGGGAAGAGCGCTTCTGCTCTGGGCACCAGGCAAGGGAAAAAGCAGAGACCGAGAGGAAGGGGGTGAGGGGGTTTTTTAACCCAACAACTCTCATTCAAAAAAACTACATTACCCCTTAACTCAAATAAACACTAGAAAGCCCGTAGGGGCAGAATCGGAAAAAGATACAAGAACTCATCCGACGGTCGAGGTTCTTTCTTCGAGTCGAAGTCTTCTCCGCGATGCCGACGTGTGGATGAAGCTCCGGTCCGCGGTTTTGGAGGGTCCGCGAAACCCGGGTAGGTGGCCGGTTTTGAGAAAACCGCCAAAACCTCACGCGCGGGAAAATTCCCGCCTCCATGCCGTGGCCCTAGACGCCGTTCCCGCCTCGGCCTTCTGACGGCCCTAGACGCCGCCCGATGCCTGTCACCTCCTCGCCCGCAGCGAGGCCCTAGACGCCGTCGACGCCCGTCGCCTCCGTCAGTCTCGAGACCGACGCCCGTGCCTTCACGACTCGGCGTCTTCAACCGCCGTCCGCCTCCTTGGTTTTGTGGCGCAAACCAAGAAACCCGCCTTCCGTCGCCGCTTGCGCCCTCGATCCAGGAGTGGACGCCACAGCTGCCGCCCGGCCCGAGCTCCTCCACGGCAACTCTCCGTCGACACTCGACGCCCGTGTACCTGCAATCCAAAGACCAAGTGCACGATCACACCGCACCGTTGACAATTCACTCATCACAGGCAGGATAGAGTACTCTCATTCCTCAATCTCCCCCTTGATGAGTGCATTGTCAACACACCACCTGTAACCAGAGAAGTGATATAAAGAAACAAGAAAGCGAAGAACTCAAGCAAATGACACAAAGCTCAGAAAGGCAAGACCAGTCACTTACTCAAGCACAGATCGATCCCCTAAGACAAGGGCAACGGCTCGACGAAATCGATCAAATGCCAAAACATGACTCCTCAAAGACAGAGGTAATGCTCGACGCAGTCATGCTGGAAGTGGAAGGAAAGCGAGGAAAACCAGGAGCAAAAAACAAAGCAGAAACTCCCCAAGCAAAGCTTTTTCCTCTCACAAGTGCAACTCTCCCAAAATGATGCACTCTCAAAGCCCTGTGCACAACAAGTTTTTCAAAAATCAAACAAGTCTCCCCCTTGTTCTATCACTTCTCCAAAAAATTTTCCCCCTTGTTGGCACATGCACACATCAAGCCTAAATACACCTAAAGCTCCCCTTGAAGCTGAGACTCCCCCTGAACAGATGTCATGCCATGAATGCAATGCAGGAGGTGTAAGTGAAAGCATTCAGAGATACAATGATATGAGCAACATCTAGTCACAAGCACGTGTGCATCCATAAAAAGACCTGCATCTAGCTCAACAGGGTATATCAAATCAGTCTAGAGCTAGGCAAGTTCAGTTTAGGAGAAATAAAAGCATCACCCATGATCTAGCACTAACAAGTAGGGAATGGAAAGCAGTGCTAATCATACTCATACAGGTGATCCAAACTCAGCCAAAAACAAGTTGTTAACATTCATTTTTCAATCAATTTTATATCAAGCAATTCTTAATGCCAGAGGTTGAAAGCTTGTCAGGCTTCACTTAGCAACGAGGCCAAGCCTATGCCAAAAGACAATCAAAAGCTTAAAGCACTCGTTTCAGTCATGCACAGCCTTGCCCGGATTCTCACAAGTGCAGTGTGAGCCGTCCCGAAAGCTCGATCAGTGCGACAAGCAATCCCACCTGAATCTTTTCAATCCATTTCAAGAGCAGTACAAGCAATTTTATCAGATTTAGATCATTTCAAGTATGAATTGCTGAACGAAAGGCTACACTAGCATGAATAAGATAGCAAAGCACATCAACATGCCCTAACATGCTAGTAGCCAAAACAGGGTGATCATGTTTTCAGATTTTCAAATCAAAATAGCTTAACTCAGACGATGTCATATACACAATGGAGCAAGCTATACATGATCAAATTTATCAACTCACACTAGCAGGTACTAGAAGATCATAGCAGTGTATACAAGAATGCTGGTGTAAGTGAGGCAATGCAAAATGCAAACATGTACAATGCATATGCAGAATGCAACTAACCAAGCTAAAACTAAGATAAGGACAAAGAAAAAACAAAAGCTAAGCAACTGAAGAACTCAGCAAATACAACAGCTCAAAGACACACAGGACTAGACCAAATGGATCCAACTGAGTACCATGGAAAATGTAACAATCAGAAAACCACAAGTCCATCCTGAGAGGAAAACGTACAAGTCGAACGCTCACATACCTCGATGAAGATCCCGCTGGACCTAGAGCATAGCTAGCTCGAGGTCACCTCCCCTGCGTCCTCAGCGGATCCATCTTCTGCTCGAACAGGTTCTTGTAGAGGTGAATGATCGAAGTGGAAGTAGTGGTACTGGATCGTCCTCCTGAGCTGAGGTAGTCGAAGCAGAAGGGGCCGGAGCCTGCAGCCGGCGCAGTAACTCCGGATCATCATCGGCACCTGAGGTAGAGCTCCTCCTCAACAAGTGATACCTAGCACAAGAGAAGCTAGGACACAAGGAAATAGCAAACACCAAAGATCCAGAACAAAACTCAAGCAAATGGTTAGGTGTTAGTCAAGCTACATGCAAAAGTATACCAAAAGACACTCTAGAACATATCAAGACAGAAGATATTCCTAGAAAAGTCTAAAGGCACTCAATAGCATGAACCAATGTAGCTAGACGAAATGAAGGAGATACTTGAGCTAGCAACTAGAACTAAGAAGCAAAAGCTACACAAGCAGAAGGAAACTGAACAAAGCACACACCCTAAACTAGCAAGAGTCATGACAATATGAAAACCACAAAAACTAGCATACAGAGTGGCTAGTCCACCATAGCACAAGTACAGACCTAGCAAGCAAAGCAAGTATGAGATAAGGAATCTACAACATGTCACAAGCAGAAAATGTACAAAGAACTCAAAGGGCAAACTCAAATGTACATATGATACACAAACCACCACGGGCTATCCATCAGCCTTGGATAACCATCAATTCTTGATCAAACCTCCATAAGACCAAGATCCATGGAGCACTTGTTCTCCAAGCCACCAACCTGCATCACCAACGAGATATAGGGGGAGCAAACATCTCGACACTGGGGTTAGCAAAGTGAGAAGCAAACCAGTGACGAGCCATTTGCTCTACAGAAGGGTAAGCAAAGTCAGGCAAAGCGTATCCCCTGTCCCGTCTACCACAAGGTTGACGAACACCACCGCGAGAAAAGCGTGGAGCCTAAAAACCTCCTCCAAAGCCTCGGTCCTGTGGTCCATAGCCGTACTGAAAACGACCAGGAGCCGTACTGAAAACGACCAGGAGCGACCACCTGCTGGAGCACGGTAACCACCACCGTCTCCCTGACCTCCACCTACACGGCGCGCCCTAGCATCTTGCCTACCACCACGCCGAGAAGGACCATGCACCCGAGCAGAGTACATGTCCGCGTTCCGTCTCTCCTGCTCTCGCCTCACAGCCCGCTTCCTCCTGAAGCAAAACTCCTCCAGGTGACCTTCCCTGTCACAGAACTCGCAGTGGTACCTCACCTCACACTTGGGAGGTGGAGGCCTAGCCTGCGGATAGGGAGGAGCAGCCCCCTTCTTCTGGGCAACCTGGGCTGCGGCAGCAGGGAGCGCATCGAGGGGATTCCTCAGCTCATTGGGCTTTGGAACCCAAACCTGCTTCTGCGGAGGTGCTTTCGGTGGTTCTTTAAGCACACCATCCGCGGGGTCAACAAGCGAAGGCTGCGTGCTCGTGCTAGCAGTGTTTCCAGCAGCCTTGCCAATCTTACCATACAATTTGTCAAAGTCTGACTTCGTGTATGTGTAACCGACCCCAAAACCATCACCACGCTTGAACTGCTTAATCATCATGCCCAACTGCGGCTCACTAGCAGAAACCCAACTAAGAATCGCCCTAAGATATGTATTCTCATTCTCCAAGTTGGCTTTCTCTACCGCAAGATTATCCAAATCAGAGATCAAACCAGGGCAAACAGAGCAGTCAATAGGTGGGCTAGACTCCACGACCTTAGTCTTCCCCAAAGACTTAATCAAGGCGTTCTTCTCATCTAGCTCCGACCTAAGCGTGGGACAAACCTTGCAAGCACCAAGCAGAACTGGCCTAGACTTCATCTCCTCTAGCTCGCACACAACAGTAGCAAACTTGGACTGCAACGAAGCTAGATCGGACTTAAAGATAGGACACTCATCACATTCAAGCACATCGCTAACGATAGGAGTGTTCTTAACCAGTTCTAGTTCATGCTTGGCCTTAGCGAGCTCATGAGACACGTCAGCAAGCGAAGTCTTAGCAACATCTAAGTTCGCGACATTCTCATCATGCTTGGCACGGAGAGCAACAAGATTATTCATGTGAGATATGCAGCCAGCGCACTCATCCTCACTAGATTTCTCCCTAGCACAAGCCAGCTCAGCCCTAAGCTTTCTACGCTCTCTAGCTGCTTCCTTAAGCAGCCTCTTCTGGTTGTCGAGAGCGGCGTACAACTCCCTAACCTCCGTATCAAGCAGGTCGATTGTGGAGTTTACCTCTGAATCGCTCTCGGATCCAGGAGAAGAGTCGATGTGTGTCGGTGTAGCATGTCCACCCGAAGACGCACGAGCACCATTGGCTTCACCCGCCATGGTGCAGAAGCCCTTGCGCCGACCGGCCGCCAAGCACAGGCCGATGAAGCCGGTGGCTTCCTTGTCCCGCTTCTTCATCTTCTTGTCATCGTCGTCGGAGGTCGGTGAAGAAGAGCGGTCGGTGTCGGAGCTCTTGTCGAGGTCGCTGAGTTGCGCCAGAAAGGCCTTCTCCCGCTTCTTGGCCTTATACTGGAAGCGCTTCTTGAGCGACTCCTTGTCGAAGCGTCCTCCCCGGTCACGACTGCATTGCTTGTGGCGCCGACGCTCCTTGTTGGAGCCTCCCTCGTCGCGGTCACGGTGGCGGTAGTAGTCGAAGTGGTTGTTCTGGCCACCGCCGGACTTCTTGGGGCAATCGGCGATGAAGTGGTTCAAATCGCCGCAGTTGTAGCACCCGGGGTTCTTCTTCCTCTGCCTGTTGTGGTAGACGCGCTGGAACTTGCTGATGAGGAGGCACAAGTCGTCGTCGCCCAGCATCTCCAGCTGCTCATCTGTAATAGAAGGCAAAGAGGCAAGAGAAAAGCCAAGAGCAGAGTTAACGTTAGAGCTCGATCCACCTGGGCCAATCACAAGAGCGATGCTCTTGGAAGGAGGGGCACCATTGAGCTTAGCTCGTGTCTGGTTATCCACCTCGGTGGCCTTGAGCTTGCTGAAAAGCTCATTCACCGTCAGAGTCTCGTAGCCAGCAGACTCAATGATGGTGTTCACCTTGAGATCCCACACAGAGCGGTCAAGTGCGTAGAGCAGCTTGAGGGCCTTCTCATGCTCTGTGTACTCAAGGGCATCAGCAGATCTGTTCGCATTGACTTTGTTCACAATCGATTGAAACCGACTGAACATCAAGTCAATGCTCTCACCCGGCTCCTGTGTGAAGTTCTCATATTCATGCCGGTGAGTCTCGTACAGCCTGGCCTTGACCTGAGGTGTGCCCTCGTGGTAGTTCTCAAGGCACGTCCAAATCTTGTGGGCTTCCTGAAAACCCTGGACGCGTGAGAACTCCGCACGAGAAACGCCAGCGAATAAGGCATTGACAGCCTTGGCGTTAGCCTCGTGCTCGGTCACTTGAAAAGGAGTGACCCGAGCAGCAAGCACCATGTAAGCCTGGTTCTTGGTTATATCCCAGACCTCGGCTCCCATGCTCTGCAAGAAGGCTCTCATGCGAACCTTCCAGTAGGCATAGTCCTCGCCGAAAAACACGGGGATCTTACCAAGACTCGCCATGGTCGCCAAGTGGTTTTCGATCCGGTTAAGGTACTGAAAACCTTAACCAGGCTCTGATACCAATTGAAGGACCGGATAGGCGACCAGAGGGGGGGGTGAATGAGAGCCTTTAAAAATTCTCAAAGATTATAAGGCCTATGTCCCGAATTCAACCCGACGCACCTCTCTTCTAACCGTCAAGGTGACACAAGCTAACTCGTGACGAGTTCACCATAGGAATGGTTAGGAAAACCTCGACGCAAAGCGGAAGCACGCGAAAATCTATTTACTCGAGCTAGGTGCAATAGAAGGCGGAAGCACCGAATATCAAAGTGCTAAAAAGGCTTTTCCAATTAGTCTCACAAAAGAGGCTTTCTCCAAAAAAATATTCGATGAATCTAGAATAAACAGTAAGGCTCAAAGCAAACAAAAGCAAAGATTGTTCAAATATCGACCAAACTCCTCACAAGAGAAACTAGGACTAAACACAACGAAAAGGACTAAGGCTCTCTCTAAAAAGGCATGTAAAGATCTAGAACCAATTAGCAAGATCAAAACCTAATTAACTCAAGATAAGCAGGCAGCAAATAAATTATTTGAATTACCACCGTCACAAAGATCCAGATTAGCAATAGCAATGATTAGGCAATGATTAGTGACTGTAGCATGAAAACGATGTTTACAAGTGACTAAACAAACCTGCTGCCGTCCGCACCTTTGCATGCTCCATTCAGGCCTGCTGATGCTCCACGCACGCACACGCTGCTGTCGGCCTGCAATACAACCACGAACACACACAAGTGCAAATAAAAGAGCTAGTTGGAAATTTTCTCGAACACCTTGTGTGCGGTGCTTGTCTCTTGCTGGTGGCCAAGGGTGTGCCTGCCTCCCAAATCTTTCTGCCGTAGACACTACTGGGAGCAGCAGCTGCTGGCTGGCTGCCTTGTCCTCGAATTCCGCAAGCCAGGCCTGCTCCGAGCGCTTAGTCCAAGCGCCGCCGCCTGCAGATGCTGCTGTGCGTGCGCGTCCCACCTGCCAGGGGCCGCTTGCCCTGTCTTGCCCGCGCGCGTGCGTCTGGTCACATGCGCGACGGGGATGGCGCCTCGGCGCCGCGCCGCCGCTGGCCGCTGGCCACGCGCATGCGCCTTCGACTGCCTGGGACAAGAAACAGAAAGGAAACGAAAAAGAACAGCAGCAAGACAACTCGAATCTCTTCAAATCAAAAACCCCAAGAGGGCATAGGAGAGTAGGGCCTTCATTCCCAGCAAATCCATGGTACAATGTCTCAAATTTCCATCACAAAATCCTAACCCTATGGGAGAGGAGGGAGGAAGATGAAGGACAGGGAGGGGGCGACGGGAAGAGCGCTTCTGCTCTGGGCACCAGGCAAGGGAAAAAGCAGAGACAGAGAGGAAGGGGGTGAGGGGGGTTTTTAACCCAACAACTCTCACCCAAAAAGACTACATTACCCCTAGACTCAAATAAACACTAGAAAGCCCGTAGGGGCAGAACTGGAAAAAGATACAAGGACTCATGCGACGGTTGAGGTTCTTTCTTCGAGTCGAAGTCTTCTCCGCGATGCCGACGTGTGGATGAAGCTCCGGTCCGCGGTTTTGGAGGGTCCGCGAAACCCGGGTAGGTGGCCGGTTTTGAGAAAACCGCCAAAACCTCACGCGCGAGGAGATTCTCGCCTCTACGCCGTGGCCCTAGACGCCGTTCCCGCCTCGGCCTTCTGACGGCCCTAGACGCCGCCCGACGCCTGTCACCTCCTCGCCCGCAGCGAGGCCCTAGACGCCGTCGACGCCCGTCGCCTCCGTCAGTCCCGAGACCGACGCCCGTGCCTTCACGACTCGGCGTCTTCAACCGCCGTCCGCCTCCTTGGTTTTGTGGCGCAAACCAAGAAACCCGCCTTCCGTCGCCGCTTGCGCCCTCGATCCAGGAGTGGACGGCACAGCTGCCGCCCGGCCCGAGCTCCTCCACGGCAACTCTCCGTCGACACTCGACGCCCGTGTACCTGCAATCCAAAGACCAAGCGCACGATCACACCGCACGGTTGACAATTCACTCATCACAGACAGGATAGAGTACTCTCATTCCTCAATCTCCCCCTTGATGAGTGCATTGTCAACACACCACCTGTAACCAGAGAAGTGATAAAAAGAAACAAGAAAGCGAAGAACTCAAGCAAGTGACACAAAGCTCAGAAAGGCAAGACCAGTCACTTACCCAAGCACAGATCGATCCCCTAAGACAAGGGTAACGGCTCGACGCAATCGATCAAATGCCAAAACATGACTCCTCAAAGACAGAGGTAACGCTCGACGCAGTCATGCTGGAAGTGGAAGGAAAGCGAGGAAAACCAGGAGCAAAAAACAAAGCAGAAACTCCCCAAGCAAAGTTTTTTCCTCTCACAAGTGCAACTCTCCCAAAATGATGCACTCTCAAAGCCCTGTGCACAACAAGTTTTTCAAAAATCAAACAAGTCTCCCCCTTATTCTATCACTTCTCCAAAAAATTCTCCCCCTTGTTGGCACTCGACGGCAACTCTCCGTCGACACTCGACGCCCGTGTACCTGCAATCCAAAGACCAAGCGCACGATCACACCGCACGATTGACAATTCACTCATCACAGGCAGGATAGAGTACTCTCATTCCTCATAAACTAATAAGATCGAATACAGATACATCGAACACTTACAAGTATAATCCAAAACACCATAACCACCATGATATTGCCATGAGAATACTATAATTTCGTAACCTGCACCTAGCTTGAAACAATCAGTCTGACTGGAGAGAAAAGGTGGTACTTGTGGAGAGAGATGAAAACATTGTTCACTGCATCTAGGTCAAGATGAGTAATCAAAATGCTTCATGCATTGTGGGTTTGCTTTGCTTCACGTACGTCTTGGATTTGGGGCATCTACTTTCATGTACCCACCCTGCTTTCTTCTTGCTTTTCTCATGCAGTATATGTCATTCTGTCAAGAAATCAACGAGCTCAACCTGTCCCATATACATTCCGCGTAAATTCCCAAATACCTCCTTTTCCTACTAGGGTCTACAACCCAACTAGATCGTGGCAATGATCGTATTCTCCTCATTTTTCTTTGTAGCGTTCTGGGAATTGCCTTGTTACATCTAACTATGTCTCTATATATATGCTTGCAAGGTCTATGACTCATAGAATTATACTGACCCATCCAACCATATAAGGTCACTGACCATAAACTAGTGTCATCATTAACTCATAAACATTAACTCATAAATACCTAACTAAAATGTGTACAGCAACGATTCAACGTTTTTATTTCTAGGGTACACCGTGCTCTCAATGTTTTTAAGGGCCTATCTAGCCATCTGATGAAAGACACATTTTAAGGGCATACTCAATGAAGGCTCGTAAGATCCACATTCATATCCTCTTTATGACTTCACACCTTCCACTCCTGTGTCTACCTGCAGAATGATCCATTCTTTCTTAACACTGCATTGTTTGCTTTGATTCCAAAACATGACGTACGTTGCCTATACCTTCAAAATTCTGACACCGGCAACGTCCAATGAAATTCTCTCCCAGCAGATGGCCTTACCCCAGCCCTCTGCTGCAGTCCCATTTGTTGTCTTCTCCATTCAGATGTCCTGTCCCTCGATCTGCCGACCTCTGTTTCCAGTGAAAAATAATGCTAAGGGAGCAAAATTATGATATTGTTCACTAGATGCTAGATGAACTATGCAAGTTATGAGTAAAAAGAACGACTTGAGTTCTATGGACTCGTTTTGTTTCCCATCTTGAGTTTGCGTGGGGCGTGCCCAGCTTCCTCTCAATTTTCACCTTGGTCAGCCCACATCTAGTTCCAGCATAACCATCATGTATACAGGATAAAGAAAAACCATCATGTGACTTATTTAACATACTGCAATGTAATTTAGGGAACAGTTACTATGTGTTGCGTCTTCTTAGTGCTTCTTAAAATTCTATACCCTGAAAGTTAAAAAACAGAGAAAACATGTAGCCAAACATATGGGGAGATATACTAAAAATAAGGACAATAATGTCAAACTAACATATTAGGATGTCTTGTTGTGTTGGATCAAGAGGTTATTTCGAATGTTCGATCTGTAACTCACATGGCTAGAATAATAGAAACTGTATCAGCCAAATACAATAGTGGACACGGAAAGAAGATAAAACATTGTCCAGTATATAACCATGTCCGGCCTATCAAAACAGTTACATCTGATGGGAGCATACCGTCTATGGATACAATTACCCTCATGACAAGCCCTTCAAACTGCCATGGGAAATAAACTCAAGTCTAAAATATAGCTCCACAGGAATTTCAATAAATCCCTGTTCGGTTTTAATAGCTAGTTCACAGCAATTTTGTAATGAAACTATTGTCGCATTACCTGCTGTCGCAAACCATTAAGTACATAAAGCCCTAGAGATTATGTGCAACTTCATCGAAAACATCGGAACAGCAGTTGCTATCTCATTGCAGGGAACGTGCAAACATCAAACATCACATCACCAGATTCATTACTATGAAGTACACCATACATATGAAGTTTTACAAATAGTCCCAATGGTAACAACTCCTAGATTATATCTTAACAACCAGTCATAGATATCTTTTGGTGACACACATACAACATCAGAAATCAAGGTACACAACACTTGTGCCCAATTGTAAATGATCAGTACATGCATGCATCTATGACTGATCATATTATTCATAACATATTAAATTTGTAGCAATCAACCAAGATTTTGGTTGTTGGGGAAGTTCCCCAGGCCACCAACCCCATGGACACCACCACCAAGCAGCAAGGGATCATTACTGACTTGAAATCCATCAATCAGTGCAAGGCTCGAACTCGGAGCTGATGAGGAAGCCATAGGATTGGGATTGGCACTCAGGGAGGTCGAAGCCATAGGATTGGGATAGGCACTCAGGGAGGTCGAAGCCATAGGGATTGGGATAGGCACTCTGGGAGGTCGAAGCCATCTCCATAGGTGGGTGTGGCAGTGACCTTGGGGTTTGCCTCCCTTCAACCATCACCTCATCGACCTTCTGTTTGACAATAACATGTATCTCTTCCAGTTTCTTTTGAAACTCTTGGAGCTCATCTAGACCCAACTCAAAGATATTAGCATTCAGCCACTGCATCACGCGTTCACCCATTAACTTCTCGGTTGCCTCTTGCAACCTCTCCTTTCTCTTCTCTTCAGCCTCCAGTGACTGCTCCAACTCTAAGTACTCCATGTTCAGCCTACGGACAGCATCTGTCATGGACCCCTCCTCATTGCCACCCGGCGCAGGCGCATCAGTAGGGACCGGACTGAGGAATCTGTTCACAACATCATCAAAGGAGGGATGGCCAAAGGAGAAGGACCTACCACTCGCTGAGAACACGACAGCAGCAACCATTGCCCCGCAGAGAATAGAGAGCTCGCTGGCCTTCTTGAACAGGCCTTGCCGGCGCTTGGAGAAGCGTACCTGACGCGCTGTCTCGTTCTCGATGGGCTTGATCTCGGTCTTCTTCCTTCCCTTGGACTTCTTACCCTTCGCCATCTCCATGGCGTCTGTGCGGTTTCTTGACTAAGCCTACGAGTATTGTGTGGGTGGAGATGGGATGCAATGGTAATTTGGTAGACAAAGCAAGCGTTTATATAGGCAGATACATGGGGATAAAAGTGGAAACTAATATCTGCAGTGATCTGAATGTTTGTCATTTCGTGCTGAATCAATATGGCTGGATTCCACATTATTATAGTTGGGTGGCATTTGATTGTGTGTGAACTTGGAATTTAGCCCATTTTTTGGATGAAAGTGGCAACGAAACAGATATGGGATCAAAGTGGAAACTAAGATGATCTGCAGATTAAGATTTGAATATGTACGTTATTTGAGCTGGATTATAGTTGGATCCCACATTATACATCTGGAACACGTTTGTAGATATTCGCTCTGTTCGCTGGGCTGGAGTTGGAGTTGATGGCTAGAGTGGTGTGAGAGAAAAATACTGTTGGCTGGCTGGTGGCTGGAAGCTGGTGCTGAAGCGGTATGAGAGGAAAATACTGTTGGGCTGGAGGCTGCTGGAGCTGCCGAACAGAGTGATTTAGCAAATACATACGTTGTGTTAGTATGGAATGTAGTTAATTTTTTTTCGGTTACAATGGTCTGGAATATAATACAGCCACACTGTGACTCGAACTTTTATGTGTGCTGGTTGTAGTCCTCCCATCAGCTAATGATTTCGATAGCTATGGGTCCCGGGCTTTGACCGTTCAAATTCTATCCCTAATCCTCACGAGGTCCGCCATGACGTGGCGCACACGTGGACCTAGTTCTCATCGTGGGATTCTGGCCAGAGAAGAAAGGGAGCGCAAGAGCATACTATTTATAGTCTCTTGATGTTGTTGCAGCATACACATTCTGCACAACATGTAAGTTCCACCAACCATTCGAGAACTCTTTAGTTCAAAGTTAATATTGACGCCACTTCTTCACATGAACATAGCTATTTTTTTTCGAGAGACGACTCCATATATATAGTCATAAAGGAAATGTACTGCCACCGCCTCCTAGTGTTGCATGATATTGAGTAAAGTGTATGACCAGTCCTTAAAACTTGTCAGCCTGCTATGTCACCGTCTCCTATACTTCGAAAATACATATGTGGACCTTTAAACTTTGCTTATCATTGGTTGTGTCTGGACCAACCAGCGGCGCCTTTCATCCTACCTGTCCCGATGAGTAATGTTTTTAAGTCATCCGACTAATCGCAATTAGTTGTGACTAATCACCCTTATCGGTCCACTGCTACCGATAAAGGCCACCGACTTGATTACCTCGACTAGAACTCTAGTCGTCCGACTAATCATCGACTAACCGTGATTAGTCGTATGATTAGTGAGTGGACGACTAGTTTTAGTGTGCATCAAGTTTGGACCTGGGTATAATCTGGTGGCCCATTAGGTTTAGATTTAGGTATATAAGTCTCAGCGTTACTTCCAGCTGTTGCGCAGCAAGCCGCAGGCCACCCCTGTGAGCAACTACTTGCCAACCTGGTTTTCTTGTGTTTGGATACTTTGGAGTTTAGATTCTGCATCAATATTTTCTTAACGGTCAGTGTATATATCTCCTCTATCTTCTTGTTGTTTTAACTCTACTAGTCTAGTGCTCTTTTAGTCTAATTCACAAATTAAAACTCACAAATTACAAAGTTAGTGACCATATGAGTATCTGACCATCAACATTATCTTGATATTTACTTTAAACAACATACTATATATTGTATATGGGTCCGATATATATAGTATCGATCCTGGAATAATATACAGGACGACTAGACTACAACTAGAACCGACTAGGCTCGACTGATCGACGACTAATCGCGACTAATCATCTTATCGGTGGTCTTACGACTAGTTTAATAATACGATTTGAAAACATTCACTACCAGAAACGACTACTACAGAAAACGATTTACTGCGACCTTTTTTTAAGCATCACCGAAGCGGGCAGAAAAATAACCGCCTCGGTTAATGCCAAGTATTAACTGAGGCGGTAATTTTTTATTAACCGCCTCGCAAAATCGATTAACCGAGGCGATCATCATTAAAATAACTGCCTTGATTAATACTTCTATTTTCAGAGGGGGTTCTCTAATAGTGGTCCGCCTCGGTTAATAGACCAGGCCCAGACCAGGCCCATATGAGCCTAGTTGCATAGAAGGACTATATAACACAGCAGAACCCTAACCCTAACTCTCTCAAGCCGCACTCTCCTCTCTCTCTCTCCTCAGAGCGGCGGCGCCCCCTCCCCTCAACTCGCTCCCTCCCTCTTTGCAACCAGTGCCGCCCCCTTCCCCTCTACTCTCTCCCTTCCTCCCTGCAACCGGCGCCGCCCCCTCCCCCTCCACTCTCTCCCTCCCTCCCCTCCAACCGGCGCGGGCGGCAGCCTCGGCGCGGCGGGCCCGGTGTTGCGGCAGGCGGACCCGGCCTCAGCCACAGCATTGCGGCGGGCGGTGCCCTCACTCCTAGCAGCGTGGCCCCTGCGCGCGGGGCTCAGCCCCCTTCTCCTGTGGCGGCGGCGCGTGGGCCCGACACCCTCCCTCCTAGTGGCGCGGCCCCCTCCCCCCTATGCTGCCAGGTCTGCCAGCCCGCAGAGGCTGCAGCCGCGACTGCTGTGGCCGGCAGTGGACGCGGCCACCGGCCGGGAAGCCCAAATCCACGTTGGCTGGAACAGCGGCATCACTGCTCGCTCCTCCGACGGTAGCTGCGGGCGCGGCGGGGCACAGCGGCGCGGCGGGGCACAGCGGCGCGGCCTGGAGCAGTGGCACGGCGGGGCGCACAACGCTGGAGCGGTGGCAGCGGCCGATGGGATTGGCGGGCCCGTGATGGGATTGCTGGGCTTGTCTTTTTTTTAATTCTTTTATACCATTTACCGAGGCGGGTATAGAAACCTTCTATACCCGCCTCGGTTAATGCCGTGATGAATCGTGACGTTGGGTCCGAGGCGGTTGCAAAAGCCGCCTCGCTTAATGATTTTTGTCCGCCTTGATAAAGATCTGTATAGTAGTGAACCGCAAAGTTGTAGTTTGCCGTGTGTTACACACGGCAAAATATTTGCCGTGTGCATTTAGCACACGGCAAATAGCTTGTGTCCCGTAGTGATTGCGACGACCCAACAGACGACGGCCGGCTCTGGGGACGAAGGCTTCGCTCTTGCGATGGCTTCCTCGGCAGCATATCCCTGGCGTTGGAGAGCGAGCCGTGCCCGTAGTCTGCCCAGTGTGTGCCACGGCGAGAGCTGAGTCCTCCAGCGAACAGTATCAAATGTCTCAGCATACGTCAAATCCTAGGGGCTTGCTCTATGTACAAATCCTTCTGAAGCTTCAATTCCAGATGCCTCCGATGCCCACATCTGCTATCGCCAGGCCACACCAAGAAACTCAACGCTTTTTGCTAGCATCATGCACAACATCTTCTAGAGAAAACTCAACTGCTTGTTTTCAAGCTTTACCACTTGGCCAAGGCTGTAGAGAAGTGCATACTATTTGTAGTCTCTTGATGTTGTTGAAGCATACACATTCTGCACAACATATAAGTTCCACCAACCATTCGAGAACTCTTTAGTTCAAAGTTAATATTGACGCTACTTCTTCACATGAACATATTGTTCAATTACTTGTCTGGCTTACCACATGAGCAAAAAGCTATTAATTTTTTTTCCAAGAGTGTATATATAGGAGGACTCCATATATATAGTCATAAAGGAAATGTACTGCCACCGTCTCGTAGTGTTGCATGATATTGAGTAAAGTGCATAACTGGTTCTGAAACTTGTCTGCCTGTGTCACTTAGCTAGGCACCTATACTCTCAAATTGCATATTACCCCTTAAACTTGGTTTCAGGTGTCATCTAAGTTCCTATACTTTGAAAATACATATCTAGACCTTTAAACTTTGGTTATCATATAGGTCCATGTACTCTCAAAATTAATGCAATGTCATTTCAATTATATTGCAAACTTATTTTTTATAGATATAACTTAATACACTCAAATACATTAAATTTTGGCTTAGCATGCGTAGAGAATATCAATGAGTATATATCAATCAAGAAAGCTTGATGGTTTTTTTTACATCTGACGCAATATCCTGTCTTGCTAGGTGTTACATAACAGTCATGCTCGAAGATTGTTCAAAAGTTTAATAACTTGTAGCTGCACTTGGCAAACTAGAATCAAGGGCTTATAAACATGTCATGGCTACAAAACGAGTCAAAAAAGAAGATAATGAATGAGTGAAAGTAATGGCTTGCTTGAAAGCATAATAATTTGATCCTATCATACTTTATTGGTTTGATGACATCATATTTTGACAGTATATCACTATGTGAGGGAAGGTCTATAGTGACGGGCGTCATCTCTCTAAGGTGACGGGCATCGCGCCCGTCACTTGTACATCGTCACTGATTAGCACAGAAAAATGACGGGCAAAAGACCGTCACCTATATAGGTAAAAGGTGACGAGCATCAATATGAGCCATCACCTATGGTATTCTTAGCCCAATTTTTTGCGCGAATATGCGCGCGTGCGATTTTTTCAGGCGACACCAGGATTCGAACCCACAACCTCAGCCTCGCGCGTACCCTTCCCTACCACTGGGCTACACCATCACATGTGACCAACAATGAGATATTTTTTCCTTTATCATCACTTTCTAATGTCTTATATAACCTGTTTCACAGCTATAACGATCTCAAATGAAAAACTTTTCAACTACAAAGTTGTAGATCTGGTCACGAGCTACAACTTTTGTATAAACCATTTTCCCATCTGAGGTCATTTGAAAATTTTCAAAATTTGAAATTCAAAATTTAAACCATATATTTGGGTGCCAAAACAACCTCAACTGGAAAAATATTGAACTACAAAGTTGTAGATCTGGTTTATGCCTACAACTTTTATATAGACCAATTTTTGATTTGAGACCATTTGAATTTTTTAAAATTGCATGTTCAAATATTAATAAAATTCACAAAGGTGACGCGCCTTGATGTTGCACGTCACCTATGTCATCACAAAGGTGACGCGCTTTGATGTTGCCCGTCACCTTTTACTTATCAAAGTCTGTCACCTATACTAACTTTATAGGTGATGTGCTTTAATGTTGCCCGTCACCTATATCAAACTTATAGGTGACGGATCATAAATGTGGCCCGTCGCCTATAACAAAGGTGACGTCCTTTGATGTTGCACGTCACCTATGTCATAACAAAGGTGACGGGCAATATTTTACAGAGGCCACCAAGAGGTAAAAGGTGACGTGCATCATCTTCGCACGTCACCCAGATAATAAAGATGACATACAACAACAACATGTCACCTTTGTGCACGTCACTATAAGTCATTTTTTACATAGTGTATAGACCTAGATGACACACAAAGCCAAATTTAGGGGGCAAGATCTATATTTTAAGAGTACATGGACCTAAACGACACCGAAGACCAAGTTTAGAGACCTAAGTCACATAACCAGACAACACTACAACAAAACTGCAGAAAGAAGACGCCACAGCACAGACGCACAACAAAATACGTCTGTGAAGTTGAACTAGAGATGTTGGCATCAAAAGCGTCTGTGATGCAGCACTTATTACAGACGCATTTAATAAAACCGTGTCTCGAATAATATGGAAAATACAGACGCAGGTTCATACTATAGCTATCACAGATGCAGGTTTCCGGTAGTGTCTGAGGGTGGTGGACTGCATTTGAGTATGCCATTTGCGCTCCAGGATTTTCATACTCTCGTAGAATCCTTTTATATCTAATAGGCAATCTATGCTTATTGGTAGAAGAACTGCCCGATATGATCTCTCTGGGCATAGTCTTGAATTCCTGATACCTCCCATGTCCACATAACCATGCACCAACTGTATGAAGAGATTATGTTTTAACTTTTAAGTAAAACCTCGAGCTTCTCGCATGCACATATTGTCCAAGGACTTTGCCCGCTATATAAAGTCATGCCCGGCCTGTGCAAACTTTGACTCAATACTACCGTTTTATAAGTTATAACTGGCACCAGAACAAATATGATAATGAGAGGAAAACGTGTAGCTCACAAACTGTTTATAGTTCTGGTATATATACATACAAATGAGATATGTACAATATAGGCACTTGGGCCATGGGGTAGTTACATACAAACTGATTCCACGCCTCCACCACTCGTCTGCAGACCCACATGAGATGCTTGCTATTATTATGATGTACTGCTAGTTACACAAACAGCTCAGTAGTTTCACTAACTATTCGAAGGCTTCGTGGTTCAAATTAAGTGACCTTAAGTAAGGTCTGCAAGCTATTCACATGCATATCATCAGATACTCCACAAGTGATTCAGTGATTTTAAGTAAGCAAATGGCCCCAATAATGGTCCTCTACGTTTACCCCTGGCTTGATCTGTCTCGGAAATTTCTTGCTTCATTTGAGGCGACAATCTTTGTAGGGTTGAAGTGTACTACAACTCTACAAGTCTACAATCTAGAGGCTTTGCAGAGCTAGCACCCGCACAAACAGTTGCACGCCAGCAGCGATGGTGATCGTTGTCAAGAGTGGCGCGCGGAAGAGCAGACGCCCATCAGCGCGCACGGCCACGCCCACCACTACCACGACAACCGTGTCTGGACCAACCGGCAGCGCCTTTGACCCTACCAGTCCCGACGACTCACCGGACGATGGCTGGCTCCGGGGACGAAGGCTTCGCTCTTGCGATGGCTCTCGCTGCCGCACATCCCTGGCGTCGGAAAGAGAGGCGCGCCTGCAGTCTGCCCAGTGTGTCCCACGGCGCTACCTGAGCAGTGCAGTGAACAGTATCGAATGTCTAAGCATACGTCAAATCCTAGGGGCTTGCTCAATGTTCAACTCCTTCTGAAGCTTCAATTCCAGATGTCTCCGATGCCCACATCTATCGCCAGGGCACCAAGAAACTCATCGCTTTTTGCTAGCATCATGCTTCATGCACAACATCTTATGTGGAGAAAACTGAACTGCTTGCTTTCAAGCTTTCCCACCACTTGGCCAAGGCTGTAGAGAAGTGCATGCTATTTATAGTGTCTTGATGTTGTTACGGCATACGCATGCATTGCTTGTTACGCACAACATAAGTTTTCCACCAACCATTCGAGAACTCTTTAGTTCAAAGTTAACATTCACGCTAGTTATTCGCATGAGCATATTGTTCAATGACTTGCTTGTCTGACTTACCAACATGTGCATATAGCTATTACTTTTTTGGGTAAATTGAAGTTGAGGTCCCCAAACTTGTCTCGAAGTTTCTCCTAGCTAGATCCCTAAACTCTCAAATCGTTCATTCGGGTCCCTAAACCCTGTTAAGTGGCTCATTCGAGATCCCAAATATGCCACGCGAGCTTCCAACGCTGACATTGCATGCCATGTGGTGCCACACGCTGGTAAAAATTTACACAAATTCCCCTCCATAATCTTATCTTCTCTGATCTGCTCCTCTTTCTTCCTCCCTCTCCAATCTCTCTCTCACTCTCCCTCCCTCCTCCACGGCGCTCGAGATCCGAGGGCTGCTGCATCAGAAAGCGGCGGCTAGCACTGCTTCAAAAATTTGTGCAAAATATTACTTCTTTTGTTGTGGGTTGCTTTAATTTGTCAATACAATTTTTGAATAAAATCGACGAGTTGTCAAACTTTGGGTTAAAAAATAAAACAACCTATAATTTAAAATGGAGGGAGTACTATCCAGAGGCATTACAGAAGCCTCGTTGCATTTGCATCTGGATGCATGGCTGCAGTAGCAGGGCAGCAGTGAATCAATGTAACAATCTCATGCGCGGCGGAAGAGAGCAGGTGTCCCTCAGTGCGCGCGCCCGCGCCCGTGCCCACGACCACAAGCACAAGCACGGCCACCGCGTCTGGGCCAACCGACACGGCGCCTTTGACCCTACCAGCAGTCCCGACGACCCATCGGAAGACGGCCGGCTCCGGGGACGAAGGCTTCGCTCTTGCGATGGCTTCCTCTGCAGCACATCCCTGGCGTCGGAGAGCGAGCCGTGCCCGCAGTCTGCCCAGTGTGTCCCACGGCGCTACCTGAGCAGTGCGGTGAACAGTATCGAATGTCTAAGCATACGTCAAATCCTAGGGGCTTGCTTGATGTTCAACTTCGTCTGAAGCTTCAATTCCCAGATGCCTCCGATGCCCACATCCATCGCCAGGCCACCAAGAAACTCAACGCTTTCTGCTAGCACCATGCACAACATCTTGTAGAGAAAACTCAAACTACTTGTTTTCAAGCTTTACCAGTTGCATTGGCCAAGGCTGTAGAGAAGTGCATGCTATTTATAGTGTCTTGATGTTGTTGCAGCATACGCGTGTTGTTATGCACAACATAAGTTTTCCACCAACCATTCTGAGACCTCATTATTAGTTCAAAGTTAATGTTGACGCTAGTTATTCACATGAGCACATATAGATTGTTCAGTGACTTGTCTGACTCACCATCATGTGCATTATTACTTTATTAGTGCATATAGCTATTACTTTTTTTTTCCCAAGAGTGTATATATACACTGGACGACTTGATCATATAAATAGTGAAAAAGGAAATGTACTTCCACGGTTCCACCGTCGTCTCTCCTAGTGCTGCATGATACTGTTCTGAATAAATATTCAAAATTCAATATGCCATCCAATTCAATGTCCTTGCAGAAACAACACTGTTTAAATGACCAACCACCCCATGGCTACAATTTCTGTATGACTCATTGCAACTAATTAATAATGAATTTTCGTACACATATAAACATTGGTCTAGGATAACTAAAAGTCCCACGGCTAGAGAACAAAAGGGCTCTTTAGTCTCATTCTTTAGTCCCTGTTGGTGTTACTAACCCAGACTAAAGATCCCTCCGCGGGTTAGTTCAAAAGAAAAGCATTTCATGTAGAGTCACTTGTGCCGCGTAGGTGCACTACTATAGAATTCTTTTTGGAGGCAGTTATTTATTTTCTACTTTCGGAGGCGGGCAAAGGCAACCGGATCTAATGCAAGGTCACCATTAATCGTGAGCTACTGAAGCAGTTGCGCTACTTGTCTCCGTTAATCGAACAGAAAAAATAAAAAGAAAAGAAAAGCCATGGATGGATCCGCCCCATCCACGGCCCGCCGCCGGTTGGTGCTCACCGCCGGGATCTGGCTGGCCGTCGCTTGATCCGCCCTCCGGCCCGATGGATCCGGCCCGCCATTGACGGATCTAGCCCCGCCGCCACCAGAACCGGCCCTGCCGCCAGCGCCAGATCCATCACTGCGAGGATGTCCTCGCCACGGCCTTGGGTGCGCCACACCTGCCAGATCTGGCATCGCCACCACCGTGAGGCCATCCACGCCTCCGCCGTTCGCGCACTGCCGCCTCGGCCTCACCCACGCCGCTGCCTTAGCCTCGGGTGCGCCGCCACCCGCCGAATCTGGCATCGCCGCCACCGCGAGGCCATCCACGCCTCTGCCATCCGCATGCAGCCACCTTGGCCGCACCCGCGGCTGCCGTTCCCGCCTCGGCCACACCATGCTGTTGTCTGCATGCCGCCATCTGCACACTGGGAGGGTAGTGGAGGGAGAGACGGGAGGGGAGGGGAGGGATAGAAAAGAGATTGGGATGAAGTCCCAAACCCTAATAGGTGTGTGTGTAGGTGTGGTAACGGGCCTTCTGGGCCTCTTTGGGCCTCCATGTTTCTGAGGCAGGCCTTATAGGGTGGCTGCATTGGTTGATATATTAATCGAGGCGCTTGCATTAAAACAACCATCTTGGTTAATCGATATTAACTGTGATGGACATTTTAAAAATGACCACCTCGGTTAATAAAAAGTGATCGTCTTGGTTAATGCTGGCCATGAACAGAGGCGGTAATTTTTCCTGCGCGCCTCCAAGGGCTTTTTTAAATGTCACGGTTAATATTTTTTTGTAATAGTGGTGGGTGGTAAGGAAGTTGTGCACGAGGTAAAAGGTCTTGGGTTCGAATCCCATGGGGCGCAAATATTTTTTAGCGGCATGGACCCTTTAGTGCCAGTTGTAGCAACCAGGACAAAAGCCTGGGATCTTTAGTTCTGGCCTCGTAGTCCCGGTTGCTACAACCGGGACTAAGGGGGTTAGGAACCAGGACAAGAAGGCATTTCTGTAGTAGTACATGTTTGTGTGCCAAAATACCTTCATAGTTTTTTGTGGGGGTGAAAAAAAAACTACATATAGTTAAATATCACAATAATTTAATTCACATTTGGTTGATGCTTTGTGACTTTATCAGAGTGATGGAGGTGCATCATATGAATTTTCGTGGCGGTTTAAACACTCACAAAAATGAAGGGTTTCCTGGTGGTGTCATGTTTTCATGGCGACACAACACTCACGAAAACGAAACCACCTCGGTTAATCTATTAACTGTGGCGGTTGGATGACTGCCTCGGTAAAGGCCATGATTAACTGAGGCCTTACGGCCGAGGCGGTTGCAATGCCCGCCTCGGTAAAGCCCGCCTCAGTTAAAGATAGTGTAGTAGTGTGACAGTGTATATATTTTGGTGGCGGTTATGAACTCTTGTAACGAACATGGCACCATTTATGCCATTTCGAGTGATTTTGGTGATCGAATGACAACACAACACTTGGACTAATATGATTGTTAAGATGATCATTCTCAGACTTTTAGGTTCAAGTGATGACAAAGAGAAAGAGAAGATAGGCGTAGCAAGGCCCGATGGACTGCCCCTACGGGGGTTCCGCTACCCGGTTAGCGGACGGGGGTCGAGGGGGAGCCGCCCCTCGCGGGTCTCAGGGCAGCGCCCTGAAAGCTCTTCGATTCAGGAGCACCGGAAGAACCGACGCCAGGGCATCGGAGCATCCGATGGTAGTCGGAAGAACCGACGCCTTGATACTTTGGTGCAGAAGGGAATCGAAGCCAAGTCAGCCTATAGGCACCGGTTGAACCGACGGTCTAAAATAGGGCATCGGTGCAATGGCCGTCCTTTGTACCAGAGACGATGTCAAGTGCCCAGTAGAAGTGTCTTCAGCACCGGTTCAACCGATGGGGCATCGGTGCATACCACCGGTGTAATGACGTCAGCGTCCAGGAGAAGATTCTTTCAGCACCGGTTGAACCGATGAGGCATCGGTGCATTGCATCGGTTCAACCGGTGGTCTCTGCGTCAGCCATCAGGAGTCCAACGGCTACTTCGTGTTATGAGTGACCGGATGAACCGACGCTACCCTGCCAAGAGGCATCGGTTCTTCCGGTGGTACGCAGTTTCTCAGCTAACCGTTGGAGCAACGGCTACAAGACTTGGTGGCCTATATATACGCCTCACCCCGGCCATTTGAAGATTGCTGGAGTTGCTGGACATCCCACACACACCCAAGAACATCTCCAAGCCATACAAAAGCATCAAGATCATATCCTTAGCCCTTAGCACACTTTGAGAGTGTTGTGTAAAGGATTAGCTCTTAGTGAGTGAGTTTGCAAGGCTTAGAGCCTTTGTGCTGTGGTTCATTAGTGAACCAAAACAAGAGCTTGGTGCGCCGGCACCTTGGAGCGTGGAGCTCGCCGGCAACGTCATCGACCCTCCGACTTGGTGTGGAGCGGCGACGACACCTTTGTGCGGGGGACGTGGAGACCCCCATCCTTTGTGGAGAAGCTCCTTAGTGGAACCCGGGGCCAAGGTGACCGTGATTGTGTTCACGGAAGAGACTTGGTGGCCGAGTAGCAATACTCTTAGTGAGTGCTACAACAACGTGGATGTAGGTGTGCCTTTGTGGCTAACCGAACCACGGGATAAACACCCGCGTCAAGAGTTTGCTATCTCCTATCCCGCTCTTTAAGCTTCCGCATTTCATTCTAGTAATTTGTATGCCTTTACTTTCATAGAATAGTTTCTTGATAGAAAAGGCTATAGGTTGCTAAACTCTTTTGGGATAGGGGTTTTACACTAGAACAACCTAGTTGCACATCTAGATAGCTTGTTTTAGTTTAAGCTTTGTGCAAACTAGTTGGAGCCATAGGTCTAAGTTTTTATTAGAGCCTAATTCACCCCCTCCCCCTCTTAGGCTAGAGCACCCGATCACTTTCAACTCTCATGAAAATATTTTCGTGGTGGTTAAGAACTCTCGTGAAAATATTTTGGAAACCTGACGACGGCTCATTTTCGTGGCGGTGAGTCCCCATCACGAATTATTTTCGTGAGGGTTTACTCCCACGAAAACTCTATTTTCGTGGTGTTGTATTCATGAGGGTTATTGCATGATGTGCAGCCGCCACGAAACAATTTCGTGACGGGATTCATAGTTTTCGTGATGGTTTTTTCACTCACGAAATTATCATTTTCTGGTAGTGATCTGGTCTCTATACTTTTTCTGCCATTATTATGAACTAGATATATGTAACTATATAGATATATTTTTGGAGGGCAGGCGCTGGGTTACCATCCAGGTTCATTAGCCTTAAGCAGGAAACCAGGTTCCCTCTCTGAGACGCCTGTGGCCGGCAACACTCTCACTTCTCTCTCTGATACGCCTGGCCGGTAACTACATATATATGCAAGTATAGAGACTAGCCATATGTATTACTACACTTGAACGTTTATAGGCGTGGTAGATTACACAGTAATTGCTGTTCTGCTAGTCTGGTGCACATCATGCTGAATTCTATGAACAAAATGATTTGATTGTTTGCTGGCACCATCACTCGGCTGCAGTCCCACATGAGATGCTTGCTATTTGTCATGTACTGCTAGTTACACAAGAGCTCTGTAGTTTCACCAACTTTTGGAAGGCTTCGTGGTTCAGATTAAGTGATTTTAATTTAAGTAAGGTCTGCAAGCTATCCATATGCATATATATCAGATATTCCGTAAGTGGTTCAGTGCTTGTAAGCATCCCCCTTCTTACCTCTAAGGGTAATGACTTCAAACCTGGCCAGCTCCTATAGTGTGACGGGCCAATATTGTCTCCAATGGTCCTCTTGTTGACGCAAAAATCAACACACTGGAATCCGAGGGTAAGTGTTTGCCAAGCTCCGAAAAGTCAACCAAGCGTGCCAGTCAATTTGACTTGAAATTGAAAAGGGAGAAAACAAAGTCAAATTCGAGAGCGTATCGGCTGGGATTCCGAATATCTCTCATACAGGCATTTCAGCAAGCTCCGCCGATACAGTAGACGACAAAAAGATATTAAATGCAAGCGTGTGATAAACGAGCGCGTCGGCAGCATCAGTCGATGCACTAAACGACAAAACCGGCTTGAGATAGCCGATTGTACGTATATAACAAAATCTAAGCTACAAATGTGCAACTTAGATGATGTAAACTAAAAACAAATCTGAACTGGCTCTTGAGATAACAAAAGTGTTACTGCAAAACCTAAAGCCGATCTAATATGTTTTTAGTGGATAGATATGATAATGGCCAAAAAGTATAGGAAAACCTACAAATCTAGCCGATATCAATAATTTGTGAATAAATCTAGACGAGATGACAGCGATACGCCCGGAAGTCAAAGCCTAGATCAACTCGATAACTTTTGAATAGATTTGAACAAAGCCACAACGATGCGCCCGGTAGCTGAAGCTCAAATATACTCGGTAAAATGAAAACTCACCAGCAAACCAAATCGCTCGAATGTGAGGCGTCCTTGATCAACTTGAAAGAACTCGTCGAAAAAGAAAAGAAAAAGGCTAAGTCGCCGAAAAATGCAAAGGAATTGTAAATTGTTGTTGTGTTGGATGTGTATCAAGTTTTTCCGGTCCCTTACAACTGATATTTATAGCCTAACACTACCGAGTCCTAACCGATTACGGCAAACATTACTTGACTATAAAGAAAAAACTTGCTAAAGATAAACTACTTTAAATATTACAACCGAATCGTCAAGATTCTTGTAGAGTCTGGATCCTCTTCTCCTTCCTCGACTTCATCGGCAACTCTCCATCGGTCGAGCACCAGAACGAACAAATCAGCATCTTCACAGCATATTCCTCTAGTCCATCGGACGGACTCCATCGGCCGATTCCGACCTTGTTTATCTTTTGGTTTCTTCCAAATCGGCCACTCCTTCACAAAAATCATCTTTCTTGACACATGTCAAAAAATGGTGTCAACACCTCTACTTCTTCTGTTATGGATATTTTTTTTAAATGGTCACCGGGGGAGAGCATTCCCACATGAATTGTATTCAAAAGTGTGGCAGACCACAGATCAAAGGCCTCATTTTTGAGAAAAATGAGACAAAACCCTACAACGCTTGGTTAATTTCGGAAAACCGGGCTAAAACCCTGAACCTAGCTAAACTAGGCCTACACACCCTAGCACAAGGGTAAATTGTGGCATATCCACAGATAACAACACCATGTCCTATCACAAGGACGAAAATACGGCTTATGCTACAACATAGATGACCTTCTGTGACAAATTTCTCGTGACGATAGAGCTATTCGTCATTGAATACTTTTGTTTGTGACGTTTCCTAGGAGTCAATACACTTTAGTGACGAAAATGCAGAGTGTGTCACTAAGACCAATCAAAAATCATCATAACCATTTCCATTGCCACATTTATGACAAAATTTATGACAATTCTAGTTCGTCATAATTGTTTTTAAAATTAATGCTTATGTCATCTTTGTTAGTATGCGCGGCGCAGCCCACATGCGAGGTGGGTTCCATTGTCATTTGATTATGTGGGACTGACACGCACTACTAGGTTCTACACGTACACATATATTTAGTTAAAAGGTAAGTGTGACCCACTAACCATTCGATGTGAGATAAGGGAAAAATCTAACCCAAAATGAAATATTAAAGATAGATATGAACTTTCTAAAACTTAGAGATGGGATGAGAAATATAATTAATAATAAAGTACAAGAAATTGTTAACGAGGTGCTGACCTCGGCGTAACCACTATGCGCTGATTGTATTTCGTTAGCTTTAATTTTTACCTTTATTTTGTAGGGTTAATTTTTTCTATAGTTCCTGCAGCCTCCCTATTGGAAGCAATGGACCAACCATTGTACTAATAGTGCATTTCGTTAAGGGTTAATTGAATTCATGCCATTACAATTGTCCAAGTTTACTGATCTGATATTACAATTCGTCATATTGAAACCATATCATTGTAATTTTACAACTCTTTGAAATACACCACTACTTACCCCTTCAGGCCTTTTTGGCAATTGCTGGAACGAATCCAAGGGAGATCCAAGGTGGCCACCCGATCCACTCCATGCTGGGGTTTGAATCCCCAATGCTAATCTATCCATTTGGATGATGATGGGTTGACGTGGGTTTGGACGTTTGGTTTGCAGAGATGGCTGGATACGTTTTGGCTGTGCAAACCAATGAGCTGAATCAAAATACATTAGTTTCTGTTCAAATTCAAGAGCAATAGAAAAAGGAAAATAACACAGACGCACCACACCTGACCAACAACATAATTATCAGGTACATCGACTCAAAGTTCATAGCATGTCAACACTTATTAGCAAGCACTTGAAAAATGTGCTGCACTGACTAAGTAAACAGCCACATGAAACAGGGAAAGCCACATATGGTGCTGCAAAAAATATGTACCACTAAAGCACTATGGGCAGTTAACAGAGCCTGGAAACGATGTTGAAAAATTAAAGGAATATAATAGGTAAAACTGAGAATAATCATCATGGTCATCTAGTAAATGATCTAAAATCTACACGGGTATAACTGAAAGGTCCTCATTATCCCAACATGTATTCTTTCATTCCTTCTCAACACAGAATTAGCCTTTCCGCTGCAAAGAGGAATAAACTCGTCACTTCAATGCAAAATGGTAGACACATTTTTATGAAAATACACATCGGTATTACCAATTGAAGTATACCAATTGAAGTAATAAACTGTAGTAATTGAAGTAATCTCCAGTAACAAATTGGCAAGGTACAGGACATGAACTGAACAAAGACACAAAGACACTAAGCTTAGAGAGTGCATGACACTAGAACTGAACAAAGACAAGAAAAAGTTTTTAAACTAAAAATTTCTTGCCCAGCCATAATAACTCTGTACACAAAACTAGAAGAATAAACAAACACTAATGTGAACATATGCAAAATAACAAACAAATTTGGATGTTGTCTAGTAAAATCAAGAAAATATTTTTCAGGCACACGGCAAAGAGTTTTCCGAGTGCTAAAAAGCACATGGCAAAAAAAAATTCAGAAAACCTATTTTTAAAAATATGAAACAAAAAATTTAATTCGGGGATGACCCCACCGGTCAGCCACCCGCCCGCTCCATTGAAGTCACAAGTCACGACATTTTTTGTGCACTATGTGGCCGGCTGGATTTGAACTCGCGAACTCTCCTTCATGTGTAATCTCTTCTACCACTGCACCACACTCTCACTTGTGTCTACACTATATTTTCTTTCCACACAGATTATACTGAACCGAGTGTAAGTTGCTTGTTTGAGGTCCTAAACGAAGTCAAATCAAAAACTTATCTACTACAAAATTCATAACTTTTTAAGATCTACAACTTTTATTTTGGTAGTTTTTCCATCCGAGGTCGTTTACAAAATTTGAATTTCACATTAACGTGTGCCAAATCTAAGGCACACGGCAAAGCTTGGTTATTTGCCGTGTGCCAAAGAAAAGCACACGGCAAACTTTTTTTATATCAATAAAAATTTTGTAATTGCAATTGATACATTAAAATTATCAAAAGGTTCCAAAAAATTACCAAAATTTTACATGAAATAATTTATATTGTCTATTGGCTATAGAAAATTTTTTGAAGTCAAATCCAAATTTGATGGTCACTTTCACTCAAAATCTAACCGCATCCTTCTCAACTCTCTAATTCTTCCTCGCAGATGTTTCCATTTGTAAGCATTGTACACGATAAAATTGCAAAACCCACTCAAGTTTTAACCGAAACTTCCACATATGATATCATGAGATATTGACAAATCTCATAATTTTCAGACTTCAACTGCTTTTTTAGAATTATAAAATTATTTAAACGCACGTTCATGATCGTAATTCCTGGACAAGATGTTTGAAATATCTTTTCATTTGATAGGTAAAGCCTCAAACTATGTTAAATAACATGAATATTATTTTCCAGTCATTTTATTCTATTATTTGAATCACTTGCAGTTTAAATTTGATTTGATTCAAAAAATTGCTTGAAATGCAATCAATTAGTTAAATATATCAAATATATCAAATTTTAATATGGAGTACCACATGTTGTATGTGAAGAGTAGAAAAAATTTCAAGGCAAAAAGATAAAAAAATTATTACTTTGCCGTGTGCCAAAATAAAACACACGGCGAAACATATCTTTGCCGTGTGTCACGAGAAAGCACACGGCAAAATATTTCTTTGTCGTGTGCCAAAAAAAACACACAACAAAACATGTATTTACCGTGTGTTATATTTTTGCACACACACGGCAAACTCCCTAGCACACAGCAAACATTGAGTTTCCGGTAGTGAGCAGCGATGGTGATCGTTCTCATGAGTGGTGGAAGAGCAGAGCGGGCGCCCATCGGCGTGCGCGCCCGCACCCACGACCACGCCCACGCTCACGACCACCGTGTCTGGACCAACCGGCGGCGCCTTTGAACCTACCAGTCCTAACGACTCACCGGTCGTGGGCCGGCTCCGAGGACGAAGGCTTCGCTCTGGCGAAGGTTCGCACTGCGGCACATCCCTGGCGTCGGAAAGCAAGCCGTGCCCGCTGTCTGCCCAGTGCGTGCCACGGCGCGAGTTGAGGAGGGCAGCGAACAGCATAGAATATCTCAGCATATATCAAACCCTAGGTGCTTGCTCAATGTAGAACTCCTCATTAAGCTTCAATTCCAGATGCCTCCGATGCCCACATCCTATCGCCTGTCCACCAAGAAACTCAACGCTTTTTGCTAGCTTCACAACATCTTCTAGAGAACAAACTGCTTGTTTTCAAGCTTCACTTGGCCAAGGCTGTAGAGAAGTGCATACTATATATTTATAGTGTCATGCATGCAGTGCTTGCTATGCACAACATAAGTTCCGAATAAATATTCAAAATTCAATGTGCCATCCAATTCAATGTCCTTGCAGAAACCTGGACACGTACGGTTTAAATGACCAACCACACCATGGCTACAACTTCTGGACTCATTGTAACTAATTAATGAATTTCTGTACACATATGTATAAACATTGGTCTAGGATAACTGCTGATAACCCACATGGCCAGGGACAAAATTTACCATACATGTATGTGTGCCAAAATACCAACATAGTTTTTTGTGCGAGTAATATTTTTTTAGATAAGGGAATATATTAAGCATATTCTAGCCTCTGTATCGATTGATACATATAACTGTTCGAAAACACAACCACACCGCACAATGCGTCCGAAAGAAACAAAACCGAGTACCAAAAATTATATACAACAACATATATATAGTTAAATGTTGCAATAATTTAATTCACATTTGGTTGATGCTTGACTACTTATTATGAAGTCATTCCGATGAAAGTATGTTCTTATGACTGCCTATCATCTAGCAGTTCGTTTGTCTGAAACAGCTAGAAATTTCATAGGGAAAGAGGCAAAGTCAAAAATATAAAGCCGGCTTTATACTCAAATCTTGCAGTAGCAGAACAATTATTGCTTCACATAATTCTCAGTCTTAACCTTGAAATCTGGATTCCTCTCATGTTGCACAATCTGATAGTCGAATTCTCAGGGTGGTGGACTGCATTAAGGAAATGATGAGTATGTCGTATGCGCTCTACGATTTTCCTCTTATAGAATCCTTTAATATCTGATAGGCAACTACGCCTCAGAGAAGATCAACTGCCAGATACGATCTCAGGACATGAGCTTGAGTTCATGATACCTCCCATGTCCACATAACCATTCACCAACTGTATATGAAGACATTGTGTTTTAAGTAAAACCTCCAAGCTTCTCAATCGCATGCACATATTGTCCAATGACTTTGTCCATATATATATAAGCACATGTCCGGCCTGTGCAAACTTTGACTCAGCACTACCGTTTTATAAAGTTATAACATCGCATGATGGGAGCATACCATCTAGATACAATAACTATATATGCTCTTTGGGCGATTGGATCCACATGAAAAGCCCTTTCTCAAACTTTCATGGGAAATAAAATTAATTGTTCAGTTTAAATAGCTAAAGGTTGTCACTGCAACTCTGTAATGAAATTACTCAACATATCTAAGATAGTATAAGATATTACATTAAATATTCTATACTAGGTTTAGAAATTAGGTTTCCTTATATACCTCAGTTCCCATGCATGAAAAATTATGTCAACCCAATGTCTCAGCCTTCTGCTTATTGCACTTCTAAGAATGATATAGTATAGTTCATGTGCCCCCTTTTCCTTCCTTACATTGGCCACAGGAACCTCAGATCCTTTTACTGAATCCTGCTTTATTTGAAGCGAAAATCTTTGTACAGTTGTAGTGCACTACAACCCAAAGGCTTTACAGAGCTAGCACCAAAAAAAACTCGTTGCATTGGCATCTGGAAGGCCAAGAGCGATGGTGGTCGTTCTCATGAGTGGAGGAAGAGCAGAGCCACGCCCACCGTGTCTGGACCAACCGGCGGCGCCTTTCATCCTACCTGTCCCGACGACTCATCGGCCGACGGCCGGCTCCGAGAACGAAGGCTTCGCTCTTTTGTAAGTTTGCGCTGCCGCACATCCCTGGCGTCGGAAAGAGAGCCGTGCCCGCAGTCTGCCCAGTGTGTGCCACGGCGCGAGCGGATGAGGCAGGCGAAGAGCAACGAATAATATCTCAGCATACATCCAACAGAAGTCCATCTGAAGCTTCAATTCCAGATGCCTCCGATGCCCACATATCTATCGCCAGGCCCCAATGCAAGAAACTCATCGATTTTTGCTAGCATCATGCTTCATGCACATCTTCTAGAGAAAACAGCTAGACTGCTTGTTTTCAAGCTTCACCACTTTTGGCCAAGGCTGTAGTGAAGTGCATGCTATTTATAGTGTCTTGATGTTATTGCAGCATACGCATGCAGTGCTTGTTATGCACAACATAAGTTTTCCACCAACCATGATCTGAGACCTCTTTATTTCAAAGTTAATGTTGACGCTAGTTATTCACATTGCATGAGGATCTATATTGTTCAATGACTTGTCTGACTTACCATCATGTGCATTATATTATTAGTGCATATATATAAATAGTCATAAAGTAAATGTACTACCACCGTCTCTCCTAGCGCGCTAGCTGCACATGATGGATCATAAAGGGCTTTGCATGATTAGAGCATACCATCTACGGATACAACTATATATGCTCTTTGGGTGATTGGATCCACATGAAAAGCCCTTTCTCAAACTTTCATGGGAAACAAAATTAATTGTTCAGTTTAAATAGCTAAAGTTCACTGCAAACTCTGTAATGAAACTACTCAGCATATCTAAGTTTCATTGCATAATTACCACAGTTTAATTTATTGTAGACAGTATAAGATATTACATTAAATATTCTATACTAGGTTAAGAAATTAGGTTTCCACATACCTCAGTTCCCATACATTAAAAATTATGTTAACCCTATGTCTCAGCCTTCTGCTTATTCCACTTCTAAGAATGATGTAGTTCATGTGCCCTTTTTATATATTGCCTTACATTGGCCACGTACGGGAACCTTCAGATCCTTTTACTGAATCATGCAACAAATTAAAACTCAGTTACTGCATGTTCTTAAGTGTTTTTTAGTGCATCTTTACTACACTATGCGAGTTCCATAGAATATCAAAAGAAATATGAACGAGCTACAATTATTAGTGAAGACAATATGCTCAATTCTGTAATTTGAAATATAACAAAAAAATATTCTAATAAGAACTTGGTTTGTTTTAATTAGGCTAACAATAACTTATAAGTAAATCATGTCTTACATAATTCAAGTGCAATGCTAGCTTACTGTTGTGAAAGCATTGTTTCATTCAGCCACATATATTTTTTTCAGCATATTCAAGGCGGTCATTGCTTGTTCTGTTTATCATTTGATCAAGCTCAGGAGTAGTATTATTAACTTTTAGTTTATGTCACAGAGGCCTGAAAAACTGCAAGGTTAGGTGTAACGTTGCATCTTAATTATGTTTCCAATACAAATTTGTAACTATAATTTTTAGTTTACTGCCAGCATCTGTAAGATTTATAATTTGTGTCAACAGGTGAATTTCATGTTTTTTTCACTCATTTATGGCATGCCGGAGCAAGTTGAACGAAAGCTTTACGCACAGCTACAACTCCTGGCGGTTCAAAGGGTTAAGATTCTAAGGTAGGGGTGTGTTAGCCGTGAAAGCCTTTGGTAATTTAGTAAGGCGAGCAGCAACATAAAAAATCTCAAGTGGTTGTTATATATTCAGGGAAAGGATTTAGAGGTCACCAACAAGGACTTTGTCCTCGTCCCACTAGATGATGGATTTTTCTGAAAGTTATTTAACAAAATGTAGGGTACATGGCTTAAGCATATATAAGATGGATCGGAGTAGTGTAGATTCATCCCCAGTTTGATTTTCAGATTACCTGATGCATGCAGCGCACCTACAGGTTCAAAAACCACTAGCGATAATGTGCACACGCACTGAAAACTTTGGAATATATTTGAGCAATTGCTTCTCATCACCAGATTCATAAGTAAGAAATATACCATACATATGAAGTTTTACAGAGAGTTCCGATGGTAACAACTTGCTCTTGTAGATTACATCTTGACAACAAGTCATAGATAGATCTTGGTGCCATACATCTAACATCAGAAAGGAAAGGTACACAAAACACTTGTGACCTATTGCAAATGATCAGTATATGCATCTACTATACTGATCAAATTATTCATACATATCAAATCTGTAGCAATAATCAACCATGATTCTGGTTGCTGGGAAAATTCCCCAGGCCACCAACCCCATGGACACCACCACTAAGCAAGGGATAGTTGATTTCAAATCCTGCAGCGCTTGAACCCGGAGCTGTGGAAGGCAAAGGATTGGCACTCTGGGAGGTCGAAGCTACCTCCATAGGTGGTTGTGGCAGGGAACCTGCAGGAGTGTACGTCCTTGCTTCTACCAGTACCCTATTGACCTTCTCTCTGACAACAGCATGTATTTCTTCCAGCTTCTTTTGGAACTCTTGCAGTTCATCTAGACCCAACTCAAAGATATTAGAATTCAACCACTGCATCACACGTTCACCCTTTAACTTCTCAGTTGCCTCTTGCAACATCTCCTTTCTCTTCTTTTCAGACTCCAGTGACTGCTCCAACTCTAACAACTCCATGTTCAGCTTATTGACAGCATCTGACACTGCCCCACCATTATCGTGGCTTGGACCACCCGGGGCAGGGCCATTGGGATTGACCGAACTGAGGAATCGGCTTATAACTTCATCAATAGAGGGATGGCCAAAGGAGAAGGACCTACCAGCCGGTGAGAACACAATGGCACCAACCATGGCGCCACAAAGGATGGACAGTTCGCTGGCCTTCTTGAACAGGCCCTGGCGGCGCTTGGAGAAGCATACCTGACGTGCTTCCTCATTCTCGATGCGCTTGATCTCAATCTTTTGCCTTCCCTTGGACTTCTCACCCTTCACCATCTCTCTAGCTAGGAGGATAGGAATGTGGTTTCTTGACAAAAAGGTTTAGGAGTAGTATGATGATTTGGCCTAGCACACAATCGTTTATATAGGCACAAGTAAGGGATCAAAGTGGAAGCAAAAAAAAATCTGAAAAGATTTGAATGTGAATGCTATTCCGTGCTGGATTACCGCCAGTTGGATTACTCCACGTTCTAAATTTGGAAGGCATTTGTAAATATTTGACGTTATTGCGTTAACAGTTAGGTTTCTGGATTACAATGTTCTGGAATACAGCATGCATGGAACTGTCATAAAAAATAATGAAACGTCTACTGGTTGTGCTCTGGTTGTAATCCTTCCATAGAAAAAATTAATGATTTCGATAGCAACCGAGAGACCATGACAGAACGCGTGGATTTTAGCATCTGTACAACGTGAGTTTGAGTTGGTCGTATAACTTGAAAATTTTTCATTTTGCTTCTCGTCACAACCATCCCTGCTGAATATAGACATAAATTTCAGAAACAAAATCGTGTGCTTACTGTGACAAATGACAGAGAAAAATTGTGAACAAATAAACACCTTGCAGAGATATTATGCTATAGCTGCAATAATAAGGCAGAGATATACTTGACGTCAGCACCATGAGGGCATCAACAGCTGGGAAGGTAGCACGAAGAGTTAATGGTGTTGATGAAATGTGCAGCTAGCTTCTTATGGTCATCCGACCTGTAGAGAACACCAAATGCGTCTTGCCCAGAACTTGTTGTTTTTGGAAGCACATTAATATCATACAGCACTACATAATAAACTGCAGATCAGCAGCATTTAATTGTGATTTGCAAATATGGGCACAATTAATGTACAAGGCCAGTTGTTAATGTTACAGGCCTTCTAGTCGCAAGCTTGATGATGATTGACTAGCATTCTAGCACATTGGGTGGCAAATTTAAGTTTTTATGACGGCAGATTCACAGTGACAACTGTTCAAACCATTGGCAGAATGCAATGTTCATGTTCAAACTCTGTTTCTTGAAAAAATCCAAACGAACAAAATATGTTCACTTGAAATGCTCTTTAAAAATTTGTAAACATGTCATGCCATCACCAAAAAAATGTTTACTTGCTGTAATTATGTGTTTATTTGTTCGTAAAAAAAGGGCAATAGCTATGTTTTCATGCCAAAGAGTAAGGAAAGGAATGGATTTAGCTGCATGTAAGAAAACCAGGTGAAAATGCACTCAGTGTGGATTAGCTTGAACAATATCGCTTGATGCATGTCACGTTGTGGCTTGCTTTCGCTACATCAAAGCCAAATTTCCTTCTAAATTTGCATTGTGTATCAACTTGTAAGTTCATGATGTTCACTCCACGACCCAACTGGGCACTGATCAGGCTTTCAGCAATAGGTAAACACGCAATCCCTACCTTATTATGTTTTGCCTTTACATTATCCAACGGTCAATTAAAAAGAAACACCGAGTGCTGCTTTATGACTTTGCTCATTGCCGCATAATGCTTCCAGAGTCAACATCAAAAAGGCTGAGGGACCAAAAATGTGACTAGAGGGGGGGTGAATGGGAGCCAATTAAAAAATTCACGAGTGAAACCGATTTGGTCAAGTCCCAAGAGTACACCCAAACCCTCTCTTCTAGACTGTGCAAAGTATAGCTATAGCTGAGTTAGACACCAAGCAAAAACTCTAGGAGCAAGCCGCAAAGAGATCGGATCAAGAGCGGAGAGCAAACAACAAAGATAGCACGGTATATGAACACCGGTTAAACCGACGTGCGAAGAAAATCTTCACCGGTTCAACCGACGTCACAAAGTAGGCAGCAGATAAGAATCACTCACCGGTTAAACCGACGCTACGGTTTAAACAGCATCGGTTCAACCGGCGATAGTACACCGGATGATCCGACAAAATCAAACTCAAGCGTCGGTGCAGTTGTCCAGAGAGGCTCCAAAACGGACCAACTGAACACCGGTTAAACCGACGGAATCAAATTCAAAACACCGGTGCTGTTGTCCAGAGAGATCCCAAAACGAACTACTTGTAACACCGGTTGATCCGATGTAGATGAACTTCTATACGCCGGTACAACGAGCAAAACAGCATGCAGGCACAGCTGGTGAAGATTCACCGGTTGAACCGATGCACGTGGAACCAATGCACCGGTGCAACCAAGCAGAAAGTCCAAAAACCCTAAAGTGCAAAAAACCAACTCACCAGTTGAACCGACGCAACATATCACAAGCGTCGCTTTAACCGGTGATAGGAAAAAGTTTGCCCGTGCCCAGAACCGATTTTTCCTGCCCGTGACCTTTGGAAATCTTGATGATTGGGGGATCAAATCAAGTCCAAAGGAGCTCAAATTTTGGGGAGATGAAGATGATGACTTCAAGAACACATCCCCAAAATAATTCAACAAAAGTCCTCACGGATTAAGAGGAATCGGAAGAAATCGGAGCAAGAGCGGGGTTTTCTCTAGAACGCAAGAAAACTTCGATTCGTGGAGACTCGTGATTCCTGGGGTTTAGCACTAGGCTAGATGGATTAGAATCACTCCAAGGAGTCATGAAATCATCAAGCTCTACTCACGATCGCGCACACAAAGAATGACACACATGAAGACCAAAACTCGTCTCATGGAAGGCAAGAAACGTACGAAATTGAATCGGATTCAAAACCCCGGAGGGCACAAGGAGGGAAGGGCCTCCTTTCCCAATCAATCTCAGTACAAAGTCTCAAAAATCCATGCCTCGAATTCTACCCCTAGAGAAGAAAGGAGAAGAACAGAGAGAGGGAGAGAGAGGGCGACGGGAGGAAAGGGCAGCGCCTGGACTGGGAGGAGGGGGAGAGGAGAGAGAGTGGGTGAGAGATATTTAAGCCCGCTAACTCTAGTACTGAAAGACTAAACTACCCCTAGACTTAACTAGACACTAGAAAGCCCGTAGGGGCAAAACCGGAAAGAGATACAAGGACTCATCCGACGGCCAAGGTTCTTTCTTCGAGTCGAAGTCTTCTCCGCGATGCCGCCATGGGGATGAAGATTGGGTCCGCGGTTTTGGAGGGTCCGCGAAACCCGGGTAGGTGGCCGGTTTTGAGAAAACCGCCAAAACTCCATGCGCGGGAAGATTCCCGCATCCACGCCGTGGCTCTAGACGCCGTTCCCGCCTCAGTCTCCTGACGGCCCTAGACGCCGCCCGACGCCCGTCACCTCCTCGCCCGCAGCGAGGCCCTAGACACCGTCGACGCCCGTTCCTCCGCCAGTCCCGAGACCGACTCCCGTGCCTCCACGACTTGGCGTCTTCAACCGCAGCTTGGTTTTGTGGCACAAACCAAGAAACCCGCCATCCACCGGTGCTTCCAAGAAACCTGCCATCCACCGGTGCTTGCGCCCTCGATCCAAGAGTGGACGCCACAGCTGCCGCCCGGCCCGAGCTCCGGTCCCGGCTGCCCTTCACCGCCGTCCACCACACGGTCCATCGGCCACAACACCTCCACGGCAGCTCTCCGTCGACACTCGATGCCCGTGTACCTGCAACCAAAGACCAAGCACACGATCACACCGCACGGTTGACAATTCACTCATCACAGCCAGGAGAAGGTACTCAACATTCCTCAAAGGCAAGGTTAGTAGAGACCTTGGTGGTCGGAGCCAGGTCTGTGCCATATCTCCGATGCTCGCTCTTGCGCATAAGCCCTTTATTTGGTTGATCAGCTAGTTACACATGTACCCGGGGAGTTGTATATATTAATCTTACGTTGAGTCAGCTCGGCTTCAGCACATGAGTTTCTTGAGGTTTAGACTAGAGTTTGATGTGTCTGCCTTTCCTACTCGACAGCCATGCCCATATTCAGTCCTAGCTAGAACTATAATTCCATCGCTGCATCATGCACCTGCAAAGCTCTGCAGCTCCACACGGTCTTTCCATCTTATTCAACTGAATTTCCCCCTCTTTGCAACATAAAGTCCAAGTTACAATTCAGCTTGTAATTCACAATGGAGTATTCCAGGAGGTAAAAGTCTCCACCATGTAGTCACTTCCATGTGGGTAAGGAAAGGCAGTTGACAATCATAAGTTCTATCTGTTGCCAGAATAGGTTGCTATCCAACAATTTGAGGATACAGCAGGCTCCTGTCAAAGCCTCACGATCTTATTCTACGGAGCAGGCTCCTTGGAAAACGCACATACATTATTTGCATTCTATCCAAAAAAAACAGGGTGTGCAATAGTTTCACTTTCAACACACATTTCTATATGTTAAAGCCCCGAGGGGCGGCGCGCGGACAGGCAGGCCACGTAGGCCGGAAAAATCCGGCCGTCCGATTGCGATCCGATGGCTACGGATGAAAGAGAATTTTGCTATTTCGGAGTACTAAATAAAATCTATTTACAAAACTTTTTGTATGGATGAGTTGTAAATCACGAGACGAATCTAATAAGTATACTTAATTCATGATTAACTCATAATTAGTGAACGGTTATTGTAGTATCACTGTATGGCTACGGATGAAAGGGAATCTTTCTATTTCAAAGTACTAAATAAAAGTTATTTACAAAACCTTTTACACGGATGGGTTGTAAATCACGAGATGAATCTAATGAGCACACTTAATTCATGATTAACTCATAATTAGTGGACGGTTATTGTAGAATCGCTGTCTGGCTACGGATGAAAGGGAATCTTGCTATTTCTGAGTACTAAATAAAATCTATTTACAAAACCTATTGCATGGATGGGTTGTAAATCACGAGACGAATCTAATGAACATAATTAATTCATGATTAACATATAATTAGTGAACGATTACTGTAATATCACTGTTGCAAATCATAGATTAAGTAGGCTCATTAGATTTGTGTCGCTATTTACATCCTATCCGTGTAAAAAGTTTTGTAAATAGATTTTATTTAGTATTCCATGCATGTGCTCAAATATTCGATGACATTTTTGGGATAAATTTTTGAATCTAATCACGGCCCTAATTTCTATATGTGAATGCCCCGAAGGTCGGCACAAGGGCAGACCGGCCACATCAGTAAAAAAGATTCCCATCATTCGATCCTAAATTGACAGTCCATGTGACTAGCCGTGCCATCGTTATCTTTGAGGCCTTGAGACACGAATGGTCCACGCGTCAGCTCTCCATTCGGTCACTGCAAAATATCTAAATCTAGAACTCTCGGCCGATAATTTTGGTGGCCTCCGAATGGGTGTGTGCTCTACTACAACAACGACAGTGAAGCTAGGCCGGAGAGCCATGCGGCGAGTTCGGGTGGGCCGCCAGGCACGCCCTCGACGGGTGCGGCGAGTTCATGCCGTCACCAGTGGGCGACCCAGCCTCGCTCCAGTACGCCGTGGTGCCGCTGGTCGGGCGTGATAGCCGCGCATTGCATGGTGAGGAGATGCTCGAGGACCGCTCCCGGCCGCCTTCGACGGCGAGATTGAGACGTCGGATTTCAGGTACTACTTTTTTGCTTTAAAAACAAATATTCTATTTCTATCTATGTATATTCATTTGTCTATATATCTACTACAAACCTCTATATAAACTTATATTGCCAAACGAAAACAAGTAAATAAATTACGCGCGCCAAGACGCGCGCAAGGCACTCGTTCAATCAAATTTTAATTATATATCTTACAAAAATTATTATTGGCATGTATGTGTGCACGCCCTACATGCCTATGAACCCAATGGCGTACACTCATAAGATGCTAACCTGCTGGAATAAAAACTAGCTGTACATCTCTGAATTACTTGTGGAATAAAATTGGTGGCACTAATAAACTTTACTTTTCTCATATTGTAGCCATCAAGATGTCCTAGATTTTATGTAAAAGGCATTGCACACGAAATCTACTTACTTGTAAATTTTTACAAAGCCATATAGAAAAGTCCATTAGTAGTTAATACAAGATGATATGTATCATTACATTAAGAAAAAAGAGAAGAAAAAGATTAATCACAAAACAAAGATAGAAGAAAATAATAGTAACCCCAGCACAATAATAATATGGTGCAAACATAAAAAAGGACATGTCTAAAGTACACCATAATAATTGCTTCAATACGTAGAAGTAGTAGTGTGGTGTTAATCTAGCACTACTAGAAAACAAGCCTTAGGTCCACCCCAAAAGTACTGGTATGGAGATGAACCGGTAACTATGCTAGCATAGTTACCGGTTCATCTCCATACCGGTACTTTTGGGGTGGATGAAATCTTTGAATGAGCCTTAGGTACCGGTTGGTATTATCAACCGGTACCTAAGGCTCTCCATAGGTACCGGGTGGTAGCTTTTATATTAGTACCGGGTCGTACCACCAACCGGTACCTTTAGACGAGCCTTAGGTACCGGTTGGTGTTACCAACCGGTACCTTAGGCTCATCCATGGGTTACTTCAAAAGGAAAACATCTCCTTCTCAATCAGAAGAACTATGTAGCTGAGATGGTAAAGGAGCAACGCGTAAGGCTAGAGGTCGCGAGTTCAAATCCCAGCCAAAGAGAATATTTTTTGTGAATTTTGAAGGCCTTAGGTACCGGTTAATTTACCCGGTACCAAAGGTTCGAGCCTTTGGTACCACTTTCGGGGTACCGGTTCAAAAAACCGGTACCAAAGGGCACCTGCAACCGGTGCCTTAAGGCATTTTTCTAGTAGTGTAGGGGAAAAGGAGTCACTTTTCCATCCACTTTTCATAAAAGTTTGATAAACGTGCTTTAATAATTAAAACAAGAAAATTTTGGCTAAATTTTGTCAAAACAAATTAGAAGTTGCACTAGCCAACTTTGCAAGAATCGTTTGCTCAAAATCTGGAAAGTGCATCCATTTCGTTTCCAGGAGCACACAACAGAGGAACTCTTATCATCGAATCTGCACTTTATGCCGGCCATGTGCACACATTCTGATACAAGAAAGAGGCAAATGGGGTAGTGTAGCAGGGAAATTGTATTCTTTTATGTAAAGGAAGGATAAATTTTCAAAAGAATAGTAACAATAAGTGGTTTTAAAAAATTGGGTGCTTTGCATAATGGAGTGCATATTAAAAACAGAACAGGAATCTAGGCCAGATACTAGGCTAACCAGTTTCCCATGCATATTTTGGTTCCAAGATTTGGGACAACCACAGCTTATAACAAGATGAATGTCCTTCTATTTTTCTTTTTATTGGATTTCTGAAAATAAAAATATTTCAACAAAGTATCAGGAAACTGCCTATAGGAATAGGAGTATGTGTCTACCTGAGATGCTCCAGGTAGTGTAAGATGCAAGAGAACCTCTACACTACAGCAACATTCTCCACATCTGCATAGTACAACACCAAACTCCTCAATGTTTTCGGATGAAACGACAAAAGAAGCGGTGTCATCACCAGCATAAACGGGCACAATCATGTCATAAGATGACAGCAACAAATTTCACCTGCAGTTCCTTTGCAACTGCAAACTCTCCCTCATGATCCTGTCTCTTTTCCCATACTTACAGTCGCTGGACGGGTGAGAGGGGACCAGCGCCTGGCTTCCTAGGGACATGCCACCATGTGCTTAGTGGAGGCCATGATCCTGTCTTCCCATAGCTTCCGGTAGCGGCGGAAACAGTGAGAATGATACCACTAACCATGGACACAAAATTTATTCAAACAGGGCGATAGTGGTAGTCCACCACCCTCATTAGAACTATTCCAAGGTAATAAAATCGCAGGAAATGCAGGCATTTGTTAAGAATGCGCCATTTTTAATGTTGTGCCCTGAAGTTCTTAAGTTTTTAAATATATCAATAAGTTCTTAAATTTGCTCTGAAACCTATGAATAGAATATTTCTCCTGAAGTTGCAGCATTTTCACAATTTTGTTTTAAATTTCCTAGGTAACTTGTTGACCTGCTCCATACTGCTACTCGCAGGGGAAAGAGTGGGTGCATCACCAAACCACGAGGATGGAAAGATAGCACAAGATCCAAAAAAAAGTTAATTAGCACTTCGACACCCGGTAGCTGAAGTCCTATACTATGTGATATATGTCCTCAGTCTAAAGCTGGCAGTTCAGAAACTGAATTTTATTTTACAACTCTGTTTGACAAGGGAAAGGAATTTTAAAGAAATTACCTGACAGAGCTGAATTGGAGAAAGAAAATTTGAAGTCAACCACCGATGGGATCTTGTAAACTTTTAACAGAGGTTGACCTCCTGATCAGAGTCAGTACTAGAGTTCACAAGTTGCTTAGCTTGCAGAGCGTTGACCAATCTGGGCCATCAAACCACTTCCACGCCCCATAGCCGAAAATTCGGTTGAATTCCTCATCGTCGCCATCGACCTCGTTTCAGAACATGGTGTGAAAACACAAGTGATCTAGTATTCTTATTCTAAGTTGCTATATTGGACTGATTGTCTGACTTTTGATTGACACTAACACTTAGCGAAAAAAGTAGTATATCTCATAATCATGACTTCAGCGAGGATTCCTTATTGGATGTTAAAGAATGTACCATACCAGCCTGTCAGCGTTGAATATCCACTGTAATCTCGATCACAATCTTCAGGTTTTGAATTTTTTTTTCTCTCTCTCTCTCTCTGAATATTGACTACTTTAAGGTTTGCATTTCGCATACGTTCTTGGACCCATCATTGAAGCCACAAACTGGGATGGTTCGCTTCCATGAAATATGAATGTCTGGAAGCTTTTGTTTCTGCTGTTAGTATATGGTGGTTCTCTGCTAGGATGTTTGGTGAATGTGCTATATGCTACTTTGAACACAACTTCTCCGGCACAGCTGCACCCGAATCAAAATGCTTTTCTTTATGCTGAACCAACCGATCATCGATTCATCGTTGAGTCATCTTTAATTTCATCCGAGGTTGCGGTGTTGATGAACTAAATGTATGACAGGGAGCATTTTAGTATAACACCCCACGATCATTTTGGGATAAATATGTATTCATATTTCGTAGGGGTAAATTTGTGTGCCTTTATAAGCAATTAAGCATATGTTTTCATACAAAAAAATCTTGAATTTCAGCAAATATTTACCTAGTTCAGTGATGCAAAGGAACTTTATTCACTTAGCAGTGCTAAAAATTCGAAGGAAAAATGTAAATACAGTCATGCTCTGAAGCCTGAAGGTAGAGGGACCCTTACTCAGGTGAGACGGCGAACAAAATTTTGTCAAAGTGAAAGTGAGTGACACTTCGCAAAAGTCAAATGTCACAACTTCCACCTCCCATGCTCTGACCCAGCCGTTCGCATTTATGGCCACGTCGTCCATGACTGTCACAACCTCCTCGCGCCAGTCGCCACGGAACCCACACGACATGCTCTGCCTCGCCGCCTTCCTCCTCCTCGCGCTGGCGCCACCACCCGCCGCGGCAGCGGCCGCGCCTGGCCCGGCGGAGAACGATGCTCCCTCGTGCCCGTTCGACCTGGCGACGGCGGCGCGAATGATCCCGCGCGAGTGCCACGCGAACGCCACGGCGGCGCCGGGCGCCACGGGCTGCTGCTGGTACGTATTCGCGGCCTACATCTTCGCCGCCGCCGACCACGCCAACCGCACCGGCGAGGCCTTCCTCCCGCGCGGGCCCGCGGCCGCGTGCTCCGACGCCTTCGCCTCCGCGCTCCTCGCCGGCGGCCTCGTGTCGCGGTCGCTCCTCGCCGGGAACGGCTCCTGCGACCTCACCGGCGACCCGGGCAAGCTCGCGGCGGGGTCGCGCCCGTGCCAGCTCGCCACCGTCGACGGCGTGCGCGCGCTGGGGCCACGCGCGCTGCCCAACGCCACGCGCCTCTGCGCCGCGCCGGACCTGGGGCACGCGCCGAGCGTCGCGCCCGACACGCCGGGCTGCTCCGCGTGCCGCGGCGCGGTGATCGCGACCACCTACGAGATGCTGGCCAGCGCGCGCACCAAGGAGTTCGTGCCCTGCGGGATGGCGGCCACGGTCGCCGTCTGGTCGACCGCGCCGCCGCCGCTGGAGCGGTACAGCGCCTACGCTCTCTGCATGCTCCAGGTCCTCGAGAACGTCAACAGCCTCGGCACTGGCGACCTCGTGCCCTCGCCGCCGCCGCCCGCCGCCACGGCCACCCTGTCGCCTCCCGCTCCAGCCGCTTCCTCGAGCAAAAACACCGTCGGCATCACCGCCGGCTCGGCGGCGGCAGGCGTGGCGGTCGTCGTTTGCGCCGGGTTCGCCGCCATGGCAATTGCAAGAATCCGTCGCCGTCGTAGGCTGACCGCAGATGACAGCGAGAGCGGCGCCGGCGACTCGAGCGACGACGACGACTCCGTGGCGTCGCTGCCGCCTCTGCCGCGTGAAGGCCTGTACATCTTTACCAAGGCGGAGCTCATGCAAGCGACCAACGGGTACGACAAGAAGTTCCTGCTCGGCACGGGCGGCGCCGGCAAGGTGTACCTCGGGCACCTCCCGTCGGGGCAGCGCGTGGCCATCAAGAAGATATATCGGGCCAAGAAGGTGTCCGAGTTCTACGCCGAGGTGGCCGTGCTCGCCAGGCTGCGCCACCGCAACCTCGCCACGCTCGTCGGCTACTGCCTCGGCGGCCGCGGCGGCGACCATGCGCTCGTGTACGAGTACCTCGCCGGGGGCAACCTGTGGCGCGCGCTGTTCCAGGGCGAGCTGCCGTGGCGCCGCCGGCTGGAGGTGGCCGGGGACGTGGCCGAGGGGCTCGCGTACCTGCACGGGCTCCGCGACGGCGCCGTCGTGCACCGCGACGTCAAGCCGACCAACGTCCTGCTGTCGGAGTCCGGCACGGCGAAGCTGTCGGACTTCGGCGTGTCGCGCGTCGTGCCGGCGGGCGGCACGCACGTGTCCACGGAGGTCCGCGGCACCCGCGGGTACGTGGACCCGGAGAGCTTCAGCGCCGGGCACGTCTCGGAGGCCGCCGACGTGTACAGCTTCGGCGTCGTGCTCCTGGAGCTCGCCACGGGGATGCGCGCCGTGGTGCTGACGCCGTCGGGGGGCGCCGAGTCCATCGTGCAGGCCGCGCACTGGGCTGTCACCGAGGCCGGCGGCGAGCCGGGGCCGGCCGCCGAGGCCATGGTGGACCGGCGGCTCGGGCCGGCGTGGGACAGGGCCACCGTGCGCGCCGTGTTCGCGCTGGCGTGCCGGTGCGTGCGCCCGTACAAGCACGAGCGGCCGGAGATCGCCGAGGTGCTCGGCCTGCTCAAGGGCATGCTCGCCGACTACAGCGCGCGTCTCGTCAACGGCAACGATTTGCTGTCTCCCGACACCGAGAGTTCGGAGGTCATGGCCTCGTCGACGGCCGCGACGCCTGAGCCGGTGTCCTTGCCGTCGACGTCGTCGTCCACGCTCAACACTGAGGTGATGTCAACGCCGTCGCTGCAGGGCGTCGAGTAGCGTGGCTGTCAGGACCCCGGTCGAACACTTGGAGGTTGGCCCAATCCCCAATGGCGACAATCAGGACAAAGCAGCACATCAGTATCAAATGTTTCCCAACTACTCGACTGTTTGGAGATGATCCAGTGGTGCTGTGATTTGATACTTGATAGCAAGGTTTAAATAAAGAGTACCCTTAAATAAAAGTTGAAAATACAAGTCTCGTTCCATCAGTGGCAACGAGAAGAGGGTGAACCAAGCTTGGGAAGGCAGGGCACCGCAAGAAGTCTAGTTCAGAGGACAACTAGCCAGTAGCCATAGGGTGGCCGGCCTCTGATGCTGTAAAGTTTTCTCCGATTTTTGTGATTAGTTGTAAATTTTAGTTGATATTTGAATAGGCATCGCAAAATTGGTATAAATTCCCCAAATTTATACCAACAATTTGCTGCCTAGCTTTATTCTAAGTTCAAGCCCAACTATATAAAAAAAAGGGAAAAGGTCCAATTTTCACCCTCGAACTATCGCAAAAGCCTTATTTTCAACCTTTAATTACGAAACCGGACAACATAGACCATCCAACTGTCAAAACGGGGCAAATTTGGCCCTTGGGGTGGTTTTGAAAGTGGTTTTGCATTTTCTAAAAAATTAAATAAATCCAATTAGATCTAAAAAAATCAAAACTAATTCACTTTAAATCACAAAAATATGAAACTAGTACCAATTTTTTCTAAAAATGTAACCTATCTATTATTGCTCTATTTGAATCTTAGTTATTAAAAATAATAGACATAATTGCAAGCAATCAAATATTATGAACATAAAAAAATTACATCTGAATAGCTCACAAGTCATGTGACAACAGATAGGTTATATTTTTAGAAAACTTTTGATACATATTTCATAATTTTTTGACTTAAAATGAATTACTTATAAATTTTAAGTGTAAAATTGAATATTTGTAATCCTCACAAAATGGAAAACCACCTTCAAAACAACCAACCCAGGGGCCAAATTTGCCCAGTTTTGACAGTTAAATGGCCTATGTTGTCCGGTTTCATAGTTTAAGATTGAAAATCGGACTTGTGCAATAGTTGAAGGGTGTAAACCAGACTTTTTTCAAAAAAAATATTGCCAGCTCTGGCTTAAAATGCTACAAGAATATATTTATATAATGTAGACCATTATTGTAATAAATTTTCATACTTCTTACATAAAATTGTTATTACAAAATTTGTAACTAAAAAACCTTTTTAATACAATACAGTTAGGAAAAGAATGTTGTCAATTGTTAGGATTAAAGATCATGTCAATCACACAAACTGTATCCGATAGCAATGGTTGATAGATCCAAAATAAATTCGGTCAGCATCCAATAGATTAGCAGCCTCAATTGTAACTGAATTGTGGTCGTTGTTCTTGATCGTCGGTTCCAACGTAACATAAATGTGGTCAGCATCTCTGCAAGCCCAGCGTCTAGTGGAGGACAGAGGCAGAGGAGGCTGGACTGGGCTGGGCTGGTGCTTGTCTGCTCATGGGCTTGCTCTGGGCCCCGGGGTAAGGGCCAACCATCCCGTATCTCTAAATCAAATTTCGTATTCCCAATAGGATTTTTTTTAAAAAAAAAAGTGTGCGGCTGGCTTCCAAGTTCCAAATAGAGCGTTGGTTTTTACGTGCCCCTAAATCAAACTACTCCCTCAGTTCTGAAATGTAAGGCATTTTATTTTGTTCTAGATCAAACTATTCTAAATTTGATCAAATTATAAAAACAAAAATAATATTTTAAATATCAACTGAGAATAATTAAATCAATTATAAAATGTATTTTTATAATTTTACTTACTTTTGATGTGTTAGATGTTAATATTTTTCTCTATAAATTTGGCCAAATTTAAACTACTTGACTTAGGACAAAATAAGATGATTTACATTGCATGATGGAGCTTCTAAACCTAATTAGAGTGGTCTAAACCTAGTCCTTGGTTAACCATCAACCGTGTGAGAATTACGCGGCCTCCAAGAATTATCAGATCACCACACCATCATAGTCCACAAGGGGGGTGAGGTCCAAGAAATGCCTCGAGCGACCACCTCCGGCGACTTGGCCCGTCATTCATTCGTGGATCAGCGAGCCAGAATGCTGTTAATGGTTTGGGCTGCATCCAGTTTTAATGGTTTGGTTTTGCTATCTGGGCTATTTTGGTTTGGTGTCAAATGGGTTGAGGTGTCTACTAATTTGGTTTGGTTTGGTTTTTCTTCACAATTGGCCGGTCTGATATGGATTGAGCTTTCATTTTCAAGTTCATTTGTTAATTTAGAGGGATTGTTCTGACCAATTAATGCAGCTGGATAGGTCTGCAGAGCTCACAGGCGAACGTGAACATCAGTTGCGGGGCCGCAAAGTGCACAACGATGCATGCGGTCTGGTTTGGTTTGGTTTTGAGAGATGATAGTTTGGGGTGGTGCGGTGTGAAATAATATATATTAGTAAAATGGTTTGGTGCAGTTATGATCTGGTTCTCGGACCATTATCACCTTGAGCGAGTCAAGGCCGCCACCAGGCTGCTGTACTCCCAATAGCAGGGGTGTCTACACAAATTGTAATCAGGGCTGAACTTGCTTTGTTCTTTAATACAAACAATGGCAGTATACAGAGATATGAAAACATATCTTCTTATCCGCAGAAAAAAAACATATCTTCTTCCAGGAAAACTACCTACCTAACGAAATAGTGAAAGGAACAGTTAGAACTTCATAAAAATGGCCACAAATAAAAAAGAATAATCATGTCAGAAGTGGGATTTGAACCCACGCCCTCGTTAGAGGACCAGAACTTGAGTCTGGCGCCTTAGACCACTCGGCCATCCTGACCTTGCTGTTTCATGTTTTAATTACAAACATTATATAGTTTATGACCACTGTTGCCCATGGAACCTCCTAGTTTCTGATCTGGTTTTCCAAGGCACTCCGCGCCCCCGTAACATTTTCCGGAACTTCATTCAAATCGCCATTTCGAGGCACTCGGCAGTGCCGTAACATTTTTTTCGAAACTTCATTCAAATCGCCAGCTTGTGTTTTGAGCCTTGAATGTTAGCTGCATGGACATAGATCCTCTGCGGTCAGGTCTCTGGTTTTTCGAGGCACTCCGCACTCCCGTAACATTTTTTTCAAAACTTCATTCAAATTGCCAGTTTGTGTTTTGAGCTGTGAATGTTAGCTGCTGGTTGTTGGCTGGCATCTACACTACACGGCCACACCACAGCAGGCCTGATTACGCACGTACGTCTGCCTGCCGTCGCCTGGCGTGAGCTGGTAATGGCGTCGCACTCATGAGCGTCACACGACCAGATTCGGTGACACGGCTACCAGCCTACCACGACGGCCGTTCGCAGCTGTCGTTTGACCATCCAGAAGGCCACCCAGCGCTAGCTTAGATTCGGCATGCTACGCCCGTGTTGCATTTGTATCATGTGCATCAAGTGCTTCACAACCATCCAAACATCCAATAAATGCTGCGTCGATTTGCTAGCTTGGCAAAATATCCCATTTAAAGCTTTCGGGGTGCAGAGGGGATAAAATGGCAAAATAGACAAATTCGTCCTCAAACTTTTATTTGAGGGTGATTTCGTCCCTCGATTCTTGGCCCTCCAAGTTTTATTTTGGTTTCAATCTCATCCTTCATCCGAGCTGTACCTCCACATGGGCACTCCACGTCATCCAACTGGGTCTTAGTGTTTTGCTACATAGGTTAAAAGCTCCAAAGTGCCCTCCATACAAAGAAGAGTAAATTGCTATACTAATCTCACAAGTCAAAGACTACCAAGAACTACTAACATAGTTTAAAATAAAGAACTACTAACATGAACCACAGCTAAGACGGATGGGTAGGGGTGGTAATGGGCCATGGCTCTAGTGGCCTCTTCACAGCTCATCAAGGCCCATAAAATTTTTAGCTCAAAATTATATAAGATTAGAGCCCGACCATTTTAGAGCCCGGCCCTTAGATTTTCTAGTTCAAAATTTTGGGCCCTTTACCACCTCTACGGATGGGTAAGCAGAAACATATTGTTGGCAGATCAATCCTCATCCATAGCCATGAAAGCTTGAGAGAGCCTGGCTTTGTTGTGCCGCTGCTACTGCTTTGTCCAGGACGACCTTGAGTAAGAGCTACCGTGCATCGAGGGGGGGGGGGGGGGGGGGGGGGACCAACCGAAACAAGGGCATATACGACATTTTCTATAGTGAAACATGCATCCAAGTGACGTGAAATGCCTACCTGGCTATCCAACTTGGATGAAAAAAGGAATTGAATCAAAAACTGAAGTTGGAGGACTAAATTGGACCTTTTAAGAGTTAAGGGACGAAATTGACCTTTGGATGAAAGTTGGACGACGAATTTGCCAATTTTGCCGAAAAATTTCATCACATGGTGCGAGCTAGCAACTAACAGCGCCTTTGATTTGCTAGATTTAGATCCCATTCTGATCCGCCTCAGATTGTGGATTGGTTAAAGCTGGATTGTAAAAGCTACGGGCTGTTTAGATCGCTGGACCGTGCGATGGTTGGATGGCACCATCTGGCACAAAGTTATGGCGAGCCAGCTTGTGGGATTCCATGCTGCGTGTCCAGTGTTTTAATCCAAACCACCAAAATCTCCAATATTTGATCATTAACTTTCTAGCTTGGCGAAAGATTTCAGCAGTCATGACCATTCAAGAAGAAAAAAAAAGAAAAAAAGCTTGTATAGGTACAGATCAATTCATCACGTGGTGGGGAGCGACGAGCAGCTCGCATTTTTTCAAGATTTAGCAGATCGTGAACGACTTCTTCAACAAAAAAAAAGGATCGTGAACACATTCTGAATCGGGTGAGCGCAATGGTGTCATGATCTGCCAGATATTTCCAGGCACTGCATAGAAAAATTCCTCCTCAGCGTATCCGAGACACTGGGGACCTGATGATAGGGACAACGTGGTCAAATGGGAAGTTCCTGAACGGCTGAAACGTTCGTCTCCTCCAGCTCATCGAGTGAAAAAAAAAAAGCATATTCGCAGCATCATCAGCATCTGTCCAAATGCTTCGCAGAGACCGCCGTACCTGCAGAACGAGAAAAACGGGGAGCTGCTAAATCGAACAAATGCTCAGAGCTCACCAACCTCACTCTCACTGGTCACTGCTAACGCAAGGAAAGGCTGCACCAACCTCACTCTCACTGCTAACCTCAATCATCTGGACCGACAGACACATCACAAAGATGAAGACTTTGCACTGGAAACAACTCTGAATGTTCAGAGCTCTGAAGATTACTGATGTTATTCGCCTCCAAACTGCCGTGCCACAACACTACACGACTACGATCGACTGGATTCTGTTGCCATTTTTCACTCACAAGTTGCTGGGCTACATACGCAGAAAAGTTTCAGTTCCTCATTGTTACTGTTCTCGGATGAATACAGAACTCCATATGCCATTGAGTTATAATGCTTCATAATTCTGACTGCTAACATCATGCCTCCATCAAGCCTAAAAATTTTCGACATCAAGGCTGCTGCTCTGTATCAGTATTGTGCTACATGATCCGCAGCATATTTTCCAGAACCAAATAAAAATTCTTCAGACTAATACAGTGTTTTATGTCAGTATTGTGCTACCAATCTGACGTTGGAGAATACCCAACATTCAGAGGCAACGAACAAAAAGCCTTCTGTGTTGGCATCTAGCCATCTACCACCCATCTGAACAACCAAACAAGAAAGATATTTTCAGGAGTAACATAAAAATTTTACAGAGTACATAAAAAATGTTCCTGCCTACGAGTCTCTGCTTATTTTTAGGAGACAATGTGGTCAGATCAATGCAATAAACAAGTACTGTACTGCCCATCGCCTCTTCTCTGTGCTACCCGCTGAACAGAAACCAAACATCCACTGCTACATTTGAACAAACAGAACACATGGCCTGTACGGAAGCAAAGGAACGCGGTGCTCATCGAGTAAGAACAATTCCTGAATGCAAAGAGTAGCACACTGAAAAATCATCATCACAAACGAAAAGGCCAAACAGAAATGGGATGACCATCCAATATTCAGAGACAAGGAACACAAAACGGCTGAATGTCATTTGCCCATCTGAATTCTGAAGAAACAAATCTAAATGATGATAAATTACTGAACCAGAAACGAAAGAATTTTGTCACTGATCACAAGCTCCAATGATGAGCTTCAGTCCTACACTGGACTCCAATCCTTGGCTGACCTGCATACCACCACTACTTCTGCACTACACCACTACGGTCTACGGCACTACAACCAACCAGGCATTAGCAGGAATTTTTTGTTTCTCTAAATGGAAAGCAAATCTGAACTATTCACAGTTGCAGCTGCATCCCTCTTCGGGGTCGGAGCAGAGCAGAGCAGAGCTAATCGGAGCAGAGCCCATCAGGTTCAGAATAGCAGGAAGCCGCCGTCCTGCTCCGGCTTGGGAGGACCCATCGGCGACCCGAGCATGTTGTTGAAGAAGTCGGCGTCCCCGGGCATCTGCAGGTAGTCGAGGTTGATCCCCGCGAGCCAGTCGTCGCCGCCGAGGTTGACGAAGTCCTGCACCTCCTCCTTGGGCAGGACGGCGCCGGCGGGGGCGGGGGCGAGAGCGGGAGCGGGGCCCATGTCGTCGAACTCCGGCAGCAAGCCCAGCACCGGGAACGTGTCGTCGTCGATCTCCGACTCCGGCGTGCGCGTGTCGGAGTGGGAGTGGGAGTGGGAGAGCGACGCCTCCGACTCCATCGCCTTCCCCTTCTGCTGCTGCATCTTCTCCCACTCGTTCTTCTTGTTGTACAGGCGGCACAGCACCCAGTCGTCCAGCTGCACGATGATCGAGCCAATCCAACATCAGCATTCCAGTCGATCAAGAAGAGTTCAATAATCCTTGGCGCATCAAGAAATGGTGGAAATTTCTTACCCTGAGCGAGCCGTTGCCGGGCTTCTTGGCGCCGGCGTCGGCGAGGCGGTACTCGTGCATGATCCACTCGGTCTTGACCCCGCGCGGCGGCTTGCCGTGGTAGAAGACGAGCGCCTTCTTGATCCCGAGGGTGCGGCCGGCGTGGTGGACGGGCTTGTCGGCGCCGGTGGCCTTCCAGTAGCCCGTCCCGGCGGCGCGGTTGGGGCGGGAGCCGTTGGGGTACTTGCGGTCCCTGGGCGTGAAGAAGTACCACTCGCGGCGGCCGAAGAGGGCGCGCTCGGGGAGGTCCCAGGGGTCGAAGCGGTAGAGGTCGACCTCGGCGATGATGGGCACCGGCGGGCCGCGCCCGGCGGCGCGCGCGCAGAGGTAGTGCGCCACCAGCTCCTCGTCGGTGGGGTGGAAGCGGAACCCCGGGGGCAGGTTCAGCTCCGCCTCGGCGTCCCGGCGCTGCGCCACCATAGCTGCTGCTGCTGCTGCTTCTTGGCTGCTGGCTCTCGCCTCTCGCTTGCGGTGGGTGCGGGGTGGGGTGGAGTGGAGTGGGGGGTTCTTGGGGAGGCCGGGGAGCGGAGGGGGAGGGGGGATAAATAGAGAGAGGAGAGGGGAGGAGGGGTCAAGGGCAGGAAGGTTCGCGGGCGCCGTGGGGTCAAAGCGAGGGGGCGAGGTGGGATTGGGGCCGGCGGCGGCGGCGGGTGACGTCCATTTGACCGGCGACCACCCATGGGGCACCGTTGGATACAGGGAGCGGCGGCCGCTGTCTTCATTTTTTTTTCTCAGAGAAAAAAAAGGGAAACAGTGATTACAGTACAATTCAAGCTTCCTCGAACTGGAGCAAATCTTGTACCGATTTGTCAAGATTTAAGAGAAACATACGAGAACAGACGGTTGTGCAAATCTTCAGACACAGTAGTTACGTAGATCCGTTATTTCCGACAATTTATAACAGCTACTCCGATGGTAGCTACTCCGATGGTAGCTATTTCCGATCGGATTTTTACGGTTTCCTCTTCAAAACTACACACGACCACCCAGTGCAAATCACCTCTTGGAAAACCCTAAATGATTCACTACAAACTTGCTTGCTATCCGACACCCATACATTATCTAGCGTTGCTACTTGTACAAGTAGATACTAACCCTCCACCGTGACAACCATTTTCTATCCAAAACCGACCTCTTAGCTTTATTTTACCTCACAAAGTCACAGGTACGCAACCACTATCTCGTCACTAAAAAAATTACTACTACTAGGATAAATTAAAGAACAGACAAGGCATTGACGAGGAGGCCTGAGAGGGTAAACCCTCCTGCATAGAAACCAAGGTGCACCTATTATTCAAAAAAAAAAACTAGGTGCACCTGCAATCTGCATCATTCTCCACCAGACCACCACGGCACCACGAGGACAATGTCAAAAAAAAAAAACAAAGTCCGCACGTGAGCGGTGAGCACGCCTTTGGGTGAGGTCAAGCTTGTATTTTAATGTCCTTGCCGGCACGTGCGGCGAGCCGGCAGTGCAGAGCCCCCGCTGGGTACTATCCTGCGACCTGCGGCGGTCTCGGTCGACAGGACGCCATGCCAACAGGTCGCCGGCCTGCTCTGCTTCGGTTCTCTGAACCTGACGGGATCGCGTCGCCGTCAGACGGGATCGGAAGGCGCCGAGCTCGGAGCTCTGCTTTTTTGCCGCGGTGGCGTCAGCGACGACGTCATCTCGCCGCTCGCCGACGGGGGTGTCCGCATCAGCGGGTACGGCAGCGCGAGGTGGTTCCTCTGCAGCCGCGGGAACGTGTGGCCCGGGATGCGGCATGCGGATGTGGATCCCGTGCGGCGCACTGGCATGTGGATGTGGTGGCTGTTTGTGACGGTAGGGAGAGTAGGGTGTTTAGGGGGGGGTGCTAGCCTGCTAGTAGGGTGTTGGTGTCAGTGTCCTGGATGGACTTTATCCATGGACCATGCCAAGAATCTAGGGGCCCGATCCATCTAAAAAAAATCTTGAGGGGGCCTTAGATAGAGAAATGTCAAGGGAATTGAATGTGTATGGATTTCCATTGGAGCAAAGGGGTGGAATAATTTGAACATTCATATCATTGCTCGGAAAAGAAAAGGAAAACCCAGCATGTATCTTTCCTATGGACATGTATGTTACTGGTTTGAGAATAATAAAGGTGAGATTGGCTACGGATTTATAGTAATACGACACCGAGCAATATTATGCTAAAAAAAAGGGAAGGTGCAAAACTACACTCCTACTCCCTCCTTCCCCGTTTATAAGGCATGGTGGAACATGACACGGTCTTCTAAACAACACTTTGACCATTTATTTATCATATATTATATCACTTTTGATTATAAGCTTATAATCATTGTAAACTATATTTGATTATGAATCCAATCATATGAAATTTGCATTATAAAAACAAAAATTTAATAGTTAAATTATTGGTCAAAGATAAGAAGGTTTGAATCTTGATATACGTGTATGCCTTATAAACTGGGAAGGAGGGAGTATATTTTTTGCCACATCTAAGGATCTCCAGAATGTATGACTAGAGTGAAGCCCAAAGAGGGGAGAGAGCATTCGGGCATCACTTGTCACATTGCAACGACCGATGCCAGTTGCCAGGGCTTAGAATTTTCAGGAGCAATGAAAGTTCATGTGCACCAATGCTTAAAGATTAGACAAAGCGAAGGGTACACCCGCATGAGTGGTCAAACGAGGAATTAGAGGGCAAAGTGAGTAATTATGTCATTTTTTATTGGTTGTGGTGGCACGGAGATGGCAAGGAACGAAACAAACACTTTGTGGGTAAAAAAGGAATCAAACATCACAGTGAGGTGTTAGTCATCTATAGTTTTAAGCTTCATTCACACTATAGAAGGCCTAAGTAGAAAAATATGTTAGGAGATAATCATTGGACATGATCCAATCAAACTCCTTGCAATAGTGCTAACTATAGTTTTCATCAGTTAATTGAGGTGTGTGAGCATGCGATTTTGTTTTAATGGTGAATAGGATGATAACACTCTCTGTACTCTATTCTAACACTGAGTGAAAAAAACAAACCAAAGTTGGATTTATAGGCAACTATCTTCCATGTATTTGCGTAGGCACAACTAGGTTGATTTGGTATTATTTGGTTTTCTTCTTTATGAGGAATGCTACATCACATCCAGTATTTTACCTCTCCTTTGCACATGAATTTTTTTCTTCCCATATATTACCCTAATTCCCTACCTCTCAATAGATCCGATAAGCTTTAAAGGGTAGGTTTTGGGGAACAAGAGGGTACCTGTGTCCAACGGATCCAAAAGGAGCTCCGACCGGGACAGCTGCATACACTACTAGAAAACGGGCCATCGGTCCAGGCCAAAGGTACCAGCTGCTGTTGCAGCCGGTACCGATGGTACCCCATTGGTACCGGCTGCAACAGCAGCTGGTACCTTTGGCATTCGACCGACCTAGTGGAGGACAATTGGCACCGGGTGGTGGTTCCAACTGGTTCCAATGCGTCAGCATAGGAACCTGTTTGAACCACCACTCGGTACCAAACGAAGGCGGCGCTATAGGCACCGGTTGATGGTAATAACCGGTTTTTATGGTGATGAAACGTGGCAGCTGCCAGGAGCTTGGGCCTAAGGCACCTGTTGGTGCCTTGACCCGGTGCTATTGAACAAAATTTAGCACTGGGTCATTGAAACCAACCGGTGCCTTTGGTCCGAACCTATAAATACCCCAGCCCCTCCCCCCCTCAAGCTGCCGTGAACTCACTGTTCATGGCAGCTGAGTGAGGTGAGGGGAGGCGAATTTTTGCTTTTTTTTGAAAAAAAAAGGTTAGTTATTTTTCTTTATAACTTAGCAATTTTTTAGAAATAGTTATTACTTGATTTAGTTTATACATGTGATAATTATTTTTATTTATAGCATCTTATTGTAGTTATATGCGTTATCAATTTATTTGATATTTGAATACTATCAAATTATTGTATTTATATGTTTTATCAATTTATTTGATAAGTGAATAGTATCTATTTATTATAGTATATGCATTATCAATTATATAAATATATTGTTATAAATTGGTAGTATGAATGAACTATTTGTACAGTACAATGATGTATATAAATATATTGTGGACCCGGATGAGTCGGCAATGGATGTACATGGCCTACCGGCGTTCAAAGGAGTTCATAGATGGCGTTCATGAATTCATAGAAGCGGCCGAGAAACACAAGTATGGCGGTTTCGTTCGTTGTCCATGCAAATTATGTAAGAATGAGAAGGATTACTCATCATCAAGAACCATCCATAGTCACTTGTTCAATAGTGGTTTTATGCCGAACTACTATGTTTGGACCAAGCATGGCGAAAGAGGAATTGTGCTGGATAATAATGTAGAAGAAGAGGACAAGATTCCTGACTTTGCAGCCAATTATAATTCCTTTTTCAATGACACTGCAATGGGTGAGCCTGAAGAAGATACTAAAGGATACATTGTAGAAGATGATCTTGGTCAGATGGTGCGCGAAGCTGAGGAAGGTTGCGAAATAGAAAAGGAATCGAGAGATCTGAAGCGTATGTTGGAGGACTACAGAACATTGTTGTACCCTGATTGCAAACAAGACCAAAAGAAGTTGGGTACGACATTGGAATTGTTGCAATGGAAGGCATCAAATGGTTTGTCTGACAAGGGATTCGAGGAGTTGCTGAAACTTATAAAAAACTTACTCCCTGAGGGTAACACCTTGCCGGCGATAACATACGAGGCAAAAAAAGTTGTTTGTCCTTTAGGATTAGAGGCACAGAAGATACATGCTTGTCATAATGACTGCATCCTATATCAAGGTGAGTATGAAAATTTGGATTCATGCCCTATATGAAACGCATGCCGGCATAAGATCCCTCGAGATGATCCAGGCGACGTTGAGGGGATGCGTTTCAAGAAGATGGTGCCTGCCGAGGTGATGTGGTATTTCCCTCTAATACCACATCTGAAACGTTTGTTCATGAACAAAATGAATACTAAATTGATGCGATGGCACAATGAAGAACGTAAGCAAGACAATATGTTGAGACACCCCGCTGATGGGTCGCAGTGGAGAAAAGTGGACAGAACATTCCCAACATTTGCAAATGATGCGAGGAATATAAGGTTCGGCTTAAGTACGGATGGCATGAATCCTTTCGGTGAGCAGAGCAGTGGCCATAGTACCTAGCCTGTGACACTCTGTATATACAACCTTCCTCCCTGGTTGTGTATGAAGCGGAAATTCATTATGATGCCGGTGCTTATCCCCGGCCCGAAGCAACCCGGTAACGATATAGATGTGTATCTGAAACCATTGATTGAGGATCTTCTATTGTTGTGGAAAGAGGAGGGTGTTCGTATGTGGGATGCGCACGCAGAGGATCATTTTAACCTTCGTGCATTACTTTTCGTAACCACCAACGATTGGCCAGCACTAAGTAACCTCTCCGGACAATCCAATAAGGGTTATAGGGCATGCACCCATTGTTTAGAAGAAACCGACATCACGTACCTCAAGCACTGTAGGAAGATCGTGTATATGGGTCATCGTCGATTTCTTCCGATAAAGCACCCATTAAGGAGGAGGCATGCTCACTACGATGGAAAGGCAGATCATCGTACCAAGCCTAGACACCGTTGTGGGAAAATAGTGTTTGAAATGGTCAAAGATATAAAAGTAGTATTCGGAAAAGGACCCGGCAGCAGATCAGTGCAGAGTGATGACGGACGTGCACCTATGTGGAAGAAGAAGAGTATTTTTTGGGAGTTACCTTATTGGGATGTCTTAGACGTCCATGACGTATTTGATGTGATGCACCTAACAAAAAATCTTTGTGTGAACCTTCTAGGCTTCCTTGGTGTCTACGGTAAGCCAAAGGATACATTGGAAGCACGGCAAGATCTTCAACGTATGAAACAACGGGCCGCCCTACATCCAGAAAAAAGGGATAAAGGACGTCATTATCTAGGTCATGCGTGCTACACTCTTAGTAAGGAAGAGAAGCAAATTATGTTCGATTGTTTGAACAGTATCAAGGTCCCATCAGGCTACTCTTCGAATATAAAGAGGCTATTGAACTTGAAAGAGAAGAAATTCGCACACGTAAAGTCCCATGACTGTCACGTGTTGATGACACAATTGATTCCAGTTGCACTTAGAGGTATTCTACCAGCTAATGTTCGAGCAACAATTATAAAGCTATGCGCCTTTCTCAACACAATTTCTCAGAAGGCAATCGATCCATCGAGTTTAAGCAGACTACAAGAGGATGTTGTCCAAAGTTTAGTCAGTCTTGAAATGATATTTCCTCCATCATTCTTCAATATTATGACGCATCTTCTAGTTCACCTGGTCAAAGAGATTGGTATTCTCGGTCCTGTTTTCCTTCATAATATGTTCCCTTTTGAACGATACTTTACAGTCCTAAAGAAATACGTTCGTAATCAGGCTCGTCCAGAAGGAAGCATTGCGAAGGGTTACGTCACAGAGGAGGTCATTGAGTTTTGTATTGACTATGTGGAAGAACTCTGCCCAATTGGGATTCCAGTATCACGTCATGAGGGGCGACTGATTGGAAAGGGCACACTTGGAAGAAAATCAGTAAATGCCACATATCATGCCACATTGAGCAAAGCACATCTCACAGTTCTGCAACAATCAGCCTTGGTGGCTCCATACATGGAGGAGCACATGCAAATTGTGCGAAGCATATACCCTTTGAAGTCCGAGACATGGATTACAAAACATCATAACGATACATTCGCCACCTGGTTGCAGAATGAAGTCATGGCCAACGATCAAATTCATGAGCAACTAGTTTGGCTGGCCAGGGGTCCGGCAAATTCAATCATGATGTACCAAGGATATGAAATTAATGGTTACATATTTTATACAAGAGCCCAAGATAACAAGAGCACCAATAAAAATAGTGGTGTCCGTATAGATGCCACCGACTCTAGTGGTCAAACAAACTCATATTTTGGTTACATTGAAGAGATCTGGGAACTCGACTATGGGCCGTTGAAGATACCTCAATTTCATTGTCAATGGGTTAAACTCACAGGAAAAGGTGTCGATATCGATGAGTACGGAATGACAACGGTAGACCTCAAAGAGCTTGGCTATCGAGACGAACCATTCGTCCTAGCTAAATATGTCACTCAAGTTTTGTATGTACAGGACATGTCTAGCAAACCGAGAAAGGACAAGTCCAGAAATAAATCAAGTTCTGTAGGTGCCAGAGATGAGCCAAAGCGCCATATTGTTCTGGCAGGAAAAAGGAAAATTGTGGGAGTCGACGATGTCACAGATGAAGAAGAATACAATAAGGTTGAAGATATGACTCCGTTCGCAGTGAAGGTTGACACAAGTATTCTTTTAGCCGAAGAGGAGGCTCCGTACGCGCGTCATGATCATAATGAAGGGACGATTGTAAAGCGAACCATCGTTAATATTCCCTTAGTTGAATGGTTATGTCTTGTAATATTTTCTGTGAACATTATCAGATTTCTTATGCAATGAATTGATTTATTGGGCAATTAAATGATTTATTATGCAATTATTTGATTTATTATGATTTATTATGCAATTAAAATGATTAGTTATGCACCTAAATAATTTATTATGTAGTAATTAGAATTATTGTGCATTTAAATGATTTATTATGCAATTTTTTGATTTATTATGCAATCAAAATGATTACATATGCTCCTAAATGATTTATCATGTAGTAATTAGAATTATTGTGCATTTAATTGATTTATTATGCAATTATTTGATTTATTATGATTTATTATGCAATTAAAATGATTTATTATGTCTTTAAATGATTTATTAGGCAATTAGTAGACAAATATATCATTTATGTGGCAATTAAGAGAAAACTCCTTTGGTACCGGTTGGTAGTTTCAACCGGTACCAAATGCTTTTTTGTCAAAATAAAGGTGCTCTGGGCGGGAGTCGAACCCAGGCTCCCGCGCTCAAAACAAGTTGAGTTACATTGCGCTATTTAGAGATTTCAAACATTACAGGGCCACCAGTCTAGATAAAGCAAAAGAGGCCTTAGGCACCGGTTTGTTTTCCTCACCCGGTGCCAAAGTGTATTTCATTCCCCGCCCGTTGGAGTCCTAAGGCACCGGGTGAAACAGAAACCGGTGCCTAAGGCTTCATAAAGGCACCGGGTGATACAGAAACCGGTGCCTAAGGCAGCCATTGGCACCGGGTGATGTTTTCACCCGGTACCAAAGGCCCTGCCTATATAATCCATCCCCTTCTTCTTCCTCGGCTAAGTCCTCCCCCATTTTGTTCGTTGCCACCACCGCCACTACGTCGACCCCAATCCTCGTGCTGCCGTCGCTGTCCTTCACCGCGCACCGCCGCATCATCGTGCCGCCGTCTCCGGTGGCCCTATCCACGCTCGCTCCTCCTCCGCCCTCGCCCGCGCCGGTGGCCCGCCCCTCCTCCTCCCTCGCCTGCGCCGACGTCTTCGTCGACGTCGACTCCGGGTGACTCCGCGCGCCCGGCCCAGCTGGGAAACACCCTCGTGCCACCGTCCTCGACCTCTCCGGTGCTCGCGCCATCCTCGATCGCCCTCCCGGCCCGCCTCGACGCCGCGCGCGGCCCTCTCCCCTGCGGCAGCGAGCACCTCAATGCCGCCCCCCTCCAACACGCCGGCGACTCGCCCCCCACCACCGCGCCGGCGACTCGCCCCCCTCGACCGCGCCTTGCAGTGCCCCCGCGCGCGCCGACGTCGTAAGGAATGGCGGCACCGCCGCTCGCCGCCCTTTTTTCTTTATTCTTTTATTTATTTATATATTCTGTATAATTAGTTTGTTATATATGTATATATGTATGTAGTATACAATTTAGGTATATAGTATATAATTTATTATATTAGTTTGTATAATTAGATAGAATTTAGTTTTAAATTAGTTTGTATAATTAGTTTGTATAATTATATAATTAGATATAATTTAGTTTGTATTATATATGTATATAGTATATAATTTAGGTATATAGTATATAATTTATGTATATTAGTATTTAGATAGAATAATGCTTTTAACTATTACTATTAGTATTAGATATAATAATGCTTTTTAGAATTTTATTACTTTTATGTATAATGTAATGACAACGACGAGTAACGACGACGACGACGAGTAATGACGACATGTGTGTACTTGTATTCAAAGAATTCAATTTACCAAGTATTGATTATTTTATTTTGTAATTCTTGATTTCATGTATTGCATTTGTAATTTAGATTGATTTAAATTAATTCTCGAGTTCGAACCCATTCGTATTCGCTCTCTAACTCACACACGCATTCGCCGTCCCTCGACCCCGACCCTCAATACCGTCCCTCAACCCTCGACCTCAACCCTCAACCCTAGACCTCGACCCTCGACCCTCGACCCGTTACTCGACCCGGTTCCTCGACCCCGTTCCTTGACCCGGTTCCACGACACACACACTCACATCACACACACTAACTCTCTCTCACACACACTCTCTCTCTCTCACACACACACTCACTCTCTCTCACACACACACACTCTCTCTCTCTCACACACACACACACACACTCTCTCTCTCACACACCCCTCTCGCTCTCTCAAAGACACACACACACTCACTCACACACTGACTCACACACACACACACACACTAACTCTCTCACTCTCTTTCTCTATCCCACTAACACACAGACACACAGACACACACACCCACACACACACTGACTCACACACACACTCACTAACTCTCTCTCTTTCTCTGTCCCTCTAACATACACACACACTCTTTCAAACACGCATATTCGTTCAAAGAATTGAATTCTCCTGCTTCATTTAAGGATGGACACATACTCTAACACATTTTTACAGTTTCAGTTAAGGATGGACCCCTTCGGTGATGACGAGGTCGCCAAGCAATACATGTTGGACGCAATAAACGAAGATACGAGGGCCAACACCACCCAGCCAATCGCTGAAGAAGATGCTTGGACAGCTGATTCGTTCCTGAATATGTCTGGAGATGCCGATGAAGATGATGATGACTTTGCGCCGCCGCCCAATCAACAGCAGCATGTTCCAGTACGAATCTTAAAACTATATGCATGGTGACTTCAGTAGATTAGTTTTGTGATTAACATATCTTTTCTGTAATTTAGTCGACCTCCGCATCGACTTCGTTGAGCCAGTCAAAAGGGAGACGCCGGCCAACCAAGAAAATGGAGGGAAGACAGGTCGTCACAGAAGTGGACGCAGAGGGCTGTCCAAGTGCTCCAGAGGCTGCTAGCACAAAATTTGTCAACCAATGTGGGGTCATTGTTCGAGCAAGAATTCCGATCACCACAGGACTATGGAAAATGAGCAAACCCGAAGAACAGCAACACGCCGTGCCTGCATATTAGAAGGAAATGCTATGAGCAGAACTCAAGGATATGTTCACTCTTCCTGAAGGAGTTGACCAAGAACTTGTGAAGAAATGTTCCTTGAAAAAGATGGCCCTTTCCTTTACAACTTTCAAGAAGAAGTTGTACATCAATTACATCAAGAAGGATAAGGAGCCGAACTGGGACGATCTTCCTCAGGTTAAACCATACTGGGAGGAGTTCAAAGAATACAAACTATCAGAGGAAGCCCAAGAAAAATCCGAACAGGCCAAGGTGAATGCAGCAAATAAGAAGTACATCCACCACCTTGGGGCTGCCGGGTACAAGAAGTCAGTAAGAAAATGGCAGAAGATGGACCAGGACCTTATGGATAGAGCCATCAGGCCGACGACTTGGGATTGGCCGGATAGATCCAAGTGGTGGTTATTTGCTAATGGCGTGACACTAAACCAGTTGGATGGAAGTTTGGTCGTGCCCGAGCATATGCAAGAAGTGTCCCGCGATCTAGTCGCTGCAATAGATGAGACCCAACAAGGAACATTCCAGCCTCAAAGGGAGAATGATGAGCTGACAAGGACATTAAAGAATCTGGAACACCCTGGACGAGCCCGCGGCATCGGCGTGGTCCCATGGAAAGTTGCTTGGGCCGGAGATTCCTCTTACAAGACTCACCGAAAGAGCAAAGCCGAACAGGAAGAGAAACTCCGTGCCATGCAACAAGAGATGACCAGGAAGGTTGCATCCTTGGAATCTCAGATGGACGCCAGGGTCAATAAGGCAGTGCAGCTAGCTCTGAGCCAAAGAGACACTGCTAGATCGCACCCGGATGTTGTGATAAGCCCGGTCTCTCAGCGACGCAGCAGCTGTGCATCCACAGCGGCGCCCGACGTACAAGCGGAACAGTAACCCCAGATTGAGCCAACGGCGGTAGATGACCAGAGGTATCCAGTGGACGATGTCACCATGCCGACACCGTGCGAGCTTCATGTGCGAGCAAGAAATATATCCATTCATGTCGCATACGGGTCAGCCCTGCCCCTGAATCCTTCTACTACAATTCATGGAAGGCAGATACCCCCTGGCTACACCTCCGTCACAGTCGAGCAGATACTTGGAAACAATGAGGATCTTGAGCTCGACTTCGTTGGAGGGGATGGAGAGAAGACATTGGGAGACGCAATACACGGGGTCGTTCTATGGCGCAAGGCCGACATCAAACTTACTGCAAACACAACAGCTCCCGTACAGACCGATCGCCCGTCTCCGCGGTCTCCCTCACCGCCGTCCCCACAACCACCTCATTCACCACCGTCTCCGCCGGCGCAAAGGGCCACGAGTACTCCAACTCCTCCTGACCTAGAAAAAGAAAAGAAAAAGACAGCATCCCTCCCAGCGGCTGGACCCTAAAAGAAGAAGCAGAAAACGGTCGAAAGAATATTAATCTACGAGAAAACCGCTGAGGAGTTGGAAGAAGAGACTGCTCGATATATAAAAGAACAATTGAAGCCTAAAGTCCCCCCACCGAGGGAAAAGGTACCTCTAGAACTAGGGAAAAAGCTTCTCGCAAACCTAGACAACACACCAAAACCGAAAAGCTTATCCTCGGACGATGATCGTACTCTGACAAAAGCACACAAGGTGAGAAATCTGAAAAAATGTGGCAAGACCATTCCTCAGCTTGGCACACAACAAAAAGGACTCGATCCCCTCCGGGTGCCAGGGTTGCCACTCCTACACCCGATGGATGTACAACTCCAGGCAGACCTACAGGCCGCGATATTTCTTTCTGAAACTGGATTAACGCTAGAGGAGGCAACGGGGCAAGTGGAGGCGGAAATCCCTGTCGCTCCCGTTCTTACTCCATTCCAGCACGGAAAACCTTTTGTCACTGAGGAAGAGGAGGAAAGTCTAGGCACACAGATGTTCAATTTGCATAGATGGTACCTGCGAATGTCGAATGACGAAGGGAAAATGTTTGGAGTCAAGTATCGTGACCATGATTTCTTCCGCGGGGAGGACGACTTCTGGGTGTACTTCGAAAATTTATATCACATTTACCATCGACAAACCCTTGACGTCTCTATCATCACCATTTGGGTTTTGTAAGTATCACTTACCTCTACATTAATACTTTTTGTTAAAAAGAACATAATTATATGTGTGCTTTATAAAATTTCTATTGTATCGTTTAGACAGGAGACCCAAAGAAGCCAAAAACATGGATGGCACCATCAGATCGGCTTCATGTCTCCTTTGCTAGTCAACCAGAAAGTGCTCAACGAAAATTACAAGGAAACGTGCCAAAACATGTACGATTCGCTGACTAGACAAAATAACAAATCCTATATATTCATACCATACAACTTTGGGTAAGTCTTGATCGACTCAATCCTCTGTTATATTATTAAATAAATACTAAGTCGTCTAATGCATGTATGTATATATTCTATCTATATCTGCAGTTATCATTGGATTTTACTCACACTTTCCGTAGAAACCGGCAATCTTATAGTCTTTGACTCAATGAGAAATCCAAAGTCCGCAATCCAACATATCCTAGACCCCTTGAACAGGTAAGTTCAGTTTACACAATCAAATCTTTTTTCTGTTAATAACAATTCCTGAATATCAAACTTAACTTTGAGCGCAGGGTTTGGGAAAAAAATTGTGAAAAATAACAAAGGACGTGGTCAATGGAGGCCCGAACTGAACGTTAACATGGATTATCCGGTATGTTGATTCATAAAGATTTGTCTAGTTAAGTATATAATCCCAGATTGTTCTAAATTGAGTAATTTATTTGTTTCTCCTTAAGTGTGCGAGACAACAACAAGGAACTGATTGGTGCGGGTACTACGTATGCGACTACTTGCACATCATGACTCCATGCGGGAAGGCTACTGATGAAGACACGAGAGTACGTCCAAACCGTTCACTAGTATATTTTCATAATTGTACTAACGCACATGATGTTAATTCTTTTTTCCTAAATGATAGATGTCTCAAATGGGGGATGAATGTTACTCTACTGATCGGATCAACGCCGTGTGCGAGCAGCTCGCCGGATTCATTTTGAACGAAATCTTGGATCCTAGAGGCGAGTTCTACCACGACGGTCACATCCATAGAGGACTTCCATCGACCTCCTGAGGGGACTAGTAGTTGGACTGCAAACATGACTTGTACATTTGTAAATATTTTTAAACGTTATGCCTTGATGTTTGTAAATTTGTAAATATATTAGTTCATCTAATTAGCTTAATTATATGCTCGCATTTCACTTTTAGTTAGTTTCAAATATTCTCTGAAAACGAACACGAACGACCAATGAACGTATAGTACTGTAGAGCTTGAGTGCGTTTAGCAATTATAAAAGAATAAACAGTAATAAATATAACAAACAAAACTGGATTTGGCAAAAAACGGGAAAAGGTCATTGGTACCGGTTGGAAACACCAACCGGTACCAAAGGGGCTGCCACCAGCGTGGCAGCCTCTTTGGTACCGGTTGGTGTTTCCAACTGGTACCAATAGAAACCTAAGGCACCGGTTGAAAAACCCGGTGTCTTAAGACGAGGCCATTGGTCACGGTTGCGGGGCACCGGTTGGGAAACCGGTTCTTTTGGCCCTTCTCAGCCGGTGCTGAAGGCCTGTTTTCTAGTAGTGATAGCTAGGAGTGGCGGCATTTGAGCTGACGCTCCCCTACCGCCGTTCCAGCAAGTGCCGGCAATAATGCATAATTCCAAGCAACAGATCCGATCCACTGCTGCAGGTCAAGTGGGTTGGATACACATGGCTCCTTCGGCACTCCCTAGCATTGTCGTTCTTTCTCGTGCCATCCCCACAGTTTATGGTGCACTATTTGCGACAATGCATAGAAGGATAGAGACGCACGGCTCTATGAACTCTCCTCACCCCAACCACCATCTGCAGCACTACGACTAGAGCTGGGACTTGGGCCGTGCCGTGCCGGCCCAACTCTCTCTTGCTTCGTGCCGTGTCGGGTTTAGAGTTTTAGGCAAGATCGGCACATCGTGCCGTGCCGTGCTGGCACGATAAGTCTATTATCAAGCCCAAGCACGGTCCATGGCACGCCGGCACGCCTTCGTGCCGTGCCGGCCCAAGCACGGCCCTCCGGATAATTGGATTTATATGCATCAATATAGAAATATTATTATTGCAATTAAAACGCACATAAACTATCCATGGTATGAAAATTACATGATTTTCTTGAATGAATAATATTTTCTTTCATGATTATTGTTAATTAGAAAGGAAGATTAACTGTCATAATAGAACAAGGGGCTTCGTAATGGCTGATGGGCTGTTTTCGTACCGTGATGGCCCAAGCACGGCCCAAAATACGGGTCGTGCCATATAGCCCGTCGCACTGAAATTCTAGGCACGACACGGCCCTCGTGTTCGTGTCATGCCGGCATGACCCAAAATATTTCGTGCCGTGTCGTGCTTTGGGTCGTGCCAAATGATCGTGCCGCGGCCTGCCCAAAAATGGCACGGCTCAAGTCCCAGCTCTAACTACGACCATGATGACACTAGCACCACTAACACCACCTCTTTGCCGTCCCCCCGCCATCTGCCTTGCTTCCATGCGGGGCACTATCTCCGCTCCTCGACCAAATATATATGTAAATCTATATCGCTGAAAGATTTCAAGGTCTACGGGAGCCTCTGCTCCTGTTTACTGCTACTCACGAATGGAAGATTGCCACCTGACTGTCACCATGTAGTAGTGCTTGCGTTTTCTTTACGCGCATGGAGTGGTGGCGTGGTGTGCTCCAGCTCATTCAAAAACAGCGTCCCACACATGGGCCCATCAACAAGCCGGCGCGTCGTCAGTGCCTGTGAAACAAATCGCCTCCAACACCGATGCTGTTACCTCCCATGCATGGCTGTCTCCCGTCTCGCTCGGGACGCTCACATGTCCCGCCGCCGGCCCACTGCTACTCGCACGTGCCCCTACAACCCTCGCCGATTGAAACAGTGACCGTTCAATCAAAATTTATTGAATTATAAAATGATCCTCTGTAAAACACCAAATAGGTGAAGCAAACAACAAATGAAACAACAGTGTAAACACTCCCGTCAAAAGTATTGGCACACATCTACGCGTACAGCACGGGCAGGCGCGGCGAAGCGCGCCTATCGTCCTAGTCATCATATGTTCAAATAAGAGAATGGTGCATCCCAACACACTGTGTAGTGGGCTTGGATTGTGGAGGGTGCGGGGGCAATAATAGCGATAGCGGCCAAAGGCACTAACAGATCCTGGTGAGGTAGCGGCGGCTGTGGCGATAGACAACATGCGCCGAGCAAGAAAAGGAGAAGAAAAAGGCACCATGGACATCATCGGCGAGGCGGAGGGCTGGGAATTGTGGCGCAAAGAACGAATGAGATGGAGACCAAGGGAGAGGTGGGGGAGAATATAAGAAGGAGAAAGGCTCATTGTAAACCGTCGATCTTATATTCAAAGGTCTAGAATTCCGTCGCGAGGGGTGGGGAAAGTATTTTAGGGCATAGAAGATGGCCTCTTTTTCTTTGGTATCACATATTTACACCAGGCGTACTCATTTATGGCTTGTGAAAAAGAAATTAAATAAATTCTAAAATGGATGGAGAAAATCTCTTTTTATTTTTTTTTCTATTTTTACATGTGAAGCAGTTCAAGATTTTTTGATAGTACATCTTCAACAGTCTCCTAATAAACATCTCCTAATAATATTTTATTTGGATGCATGTTTCAAGACCACTGATCTCATGGGTTATTATAGAACTAATATATTAGGAGCACCACCTCTCTCTTTCTCTCTTTAATCGGGGTGTTGTGTGAAATTTTGGGAGAAACTAATAATTATTAGGGAAAAAATGAGAGGTAACGAACTGATATTGGATTACTTTTGCGAAAAAATATATTAATGTTTCTATATTGGTGAAAGATGGACATATGAAGATGGTGAGGAGTCTAGAATTGTGATCCCACCCCAAGCCACCACCACATCGAGGGATCTCAGGGTCAGTGTGGCACGAGGGATCTCCCGTGTGGAATAGCTATATATTGAGCGGGCTATGATTGGCGGAACCATCGCCTGAAGAAATTAGTGGGCCGACGGAATTGATTTCAACCCAATAACATTTTGGTTATAGCATGCAGTAAGCATATTTGCTATGCATGTCCATACATATGCGCATGTGTGTTATAGTATACACGAACGCATGCATGCATGCATGCAAGTTTGCTGTGTAGTATTTATTTTTTATTTTTCTTTTTCCTTGGCTTTTCTTTCTTATTACTATTTTTGTTGCTTGTAGTCTTTATGCTTCCTTTCTTCTTTTAGTACGCATGAAAGCTGGTCATTGACCGTTTAATATTTTCTTTTTTCTTTTCCTTCTCTCTTCCTCTATTTCCCATATCTTATTTCTTTTCGTATGACCAGTGAAAATCTTTTATTTTTTTCTTCCACTATTTGTTTTCTCTCTTTGAACATATTATTTCTTCTATTTTCTGTTTTGCCTTTTATTCTCAAATTTTTTCCTTGTATTTTCCATTGATTTTTTAGATTACATTTTTTATTTCTTTTTTTTTCAATTATTTTGGGCCTGTTTGGCAGGGCTCCGGCTCCTCCAAAAATGGCTCCGGCTCCGGCTCCTCTGGTGGAGCGGCTTCTCTGGTGGAGCTAGAGCCGTTTTGAAAACCATTTGGCAAAATAGCTCCACCTTGATTTTCATGAATGGATTGAAATGGTCAATGACCAATATGCCCTTAAGTACTTGAGTTGCTGAAACTGATGAGATGTGCTGCAATACGTAGGAAACTAATGCGAACTCATGCTACGTGCATGAGTTTAATTGAAGTACGTGAAAATAAAATAAATAGAAATATTGGTTAGATAATAATCATTGTCTTCTTATATTACTAGAGTAATTTTAAAGGAGTCAATCCTCACATAAACCATACAACCATGGATACATGCTCAAGATGATCTAGAAAGAAAGATTGCCCATGCTAGGTTGTCACGAAATATATCCATGGTCCGATCATTCGATTCTGAAGTTGATGTATCTCCTGCATGAATATATATTCTATATCTTGCTGGTGTAGTGGGCACATAATCAGGATCCCGATCACATCTAGCAAAATCTATATCTTGTGTACTATTCTCACAAATGAAGTTATGGAGGCACATGGTTGCAGCAATAATCATCTTTTGCTTATCCAATGGGAAACTCGGCATCTTGAGAAGTATTCTCCACTTCATTTTCCACACACCAAAAGCACGCTCTACCGCATTGCGTATACTTGAATGCAAATAGTTAAAGTGCTCATGCTCACCACTTGGAGCAGGACCCCTCCTCCAATCTGGAATATGATACCTTGTACCTTTGAATGGTGCCAAGTATCCAGGTCTATTTGGATATCCAGCATCAACAGTATAATATTTTCCTAAAATCACATGCAAAACTATATGAGGTAAATGCAAAATAATTTCATGTAAATGCTTGTGAGCCAAACCAAGGATATAGAAAGGTACCTGCAGGGGGGTGCGGGAACGTGTCATGATCATGCCTTAGTGCATGAAACCACACATTAGTGTCATGCATAGATCCAGGTTGCCCAATTGATGCATATGTGAATCGCAAGTCAAAATCAACAACAGCAAGAACATTTTGTGCCGCTTTGCCACTTCGGCCAATGTATCTAACAAAATCTTGTGGAGGCGGTGTTGCCAAAATGTGACTACCATCAAGTGCTCCAATGCAATCTTTTAAATGTGGCATCATCCTACGATCATTAGTAATCCTTCGATGTGTAGTATGAAAATTAGGATCAATTGGCCTTATATAGTCCTCACACATAGCCACCACACAAAACAAGACCTCCCCAAATTTTCTACTAATGGTTTCTGAAGAATGGCTGAAAACACCATGTATTGCACCAAAGGACATACCATGCCCACATGAAATAAGAAACATAGCAAGTGATTCTATGGAATTGATATGCAAAGATGACTGTAGACCATAGTTACTCACAAGCAAATCATGCAGTTGGTAAAATAGTTGTGCTTCCATCCTGAACAATTTATACCTTCACCCATTGTTAAGTCTTTCCAAAGTCCAACTTAAACCACTCTGTTGTGGAATTATAGCATCATTTTTGTCATGATATGCCATGAAATATTTAGAAGCAACAAGAGCAGTAGCAAATAGATTATTCTAAGCAGCCCTCATCAATGCCATACTTTTCATAGTTCAATCATCATCAGAACCACTATCGGTGTTTTGAGAAGAAGAGTCAGATCTGTACATGAGATAAACAACACTCATTAAAACGGTACCATTACAACAAGCTTACAGTAAATGTTCATGAAACCACACAGAGTGAAATTATTACAACCCATTAAAAATAGTACCATATGAATCAATAGATAAACAACATATAGATAAAAAGTACTATTTGAAAGGATACATTGGTGATGCTACAAGCATCCCACCACTAATGGGATGGTGTCTACTTAGGGATATCATTTCTTGTCATCCACTCATGTTTCCTTGTCAACCAATCAAATCTCTTCTCATGAGTGTCCAAAGTCATAAACATCTCTCTTTCGGATCTTTTGGTAAAAACAATAGATGCTATGAAATGCTCATTTGTCGATGGAACAACACCACATTCCTTCACCAAAGCCATTACATCCTTTATGGAGCAACTAGATTTGTCCTCCCTCCTTGCAATTGACTCAAAAGAAGCAGTTGTTCTCTCGTTCATCTCCACAATCTTGCCCATCTGTTCATGAAACCAATGACCTACAGTTGTCTTTGGTTTCTTTCCTTTGTCGTTATCAGCCCCTTTGCCTCTCTTCCCTCTCCCACTTGTAGGTGTCACCTCCTCCGGCTCACTATCTTCATTAAAGGCTTCATCTTCATCATGAACAGGAATGGGAGATTGTGGCGGGCTTGCTTGGGAAGGTGGTAAACCACTAGAGGCACACCAATGGTCATCACCGGTGTTACGAATGTCTTCAAACATAATTTCCAATTGTTCCTCATTCTGGATGCCTCTGTTCTTGAATCTGGTACAACCCTTTATTTTCTGTAATGCAACAAATAATTTTCAGTCCCATAACAATGCACGAAAATTGACAAACAACTAACTTTCAGTCACATATCTTAGTTGTTTCCTTCCACCAAGCCTCTGTCATGACAATATCTTTCCCTGATGCACTCCATCCTAAACCTGTCTGCTTAGTGAGTTGCTTCCAAATACCATGATCAGTTTTCATCTTATCCCATTTATTCTTCAACTGTTTTCTAGTATATAGAAGCCCAGTCCTATCCTTGAACCTTGTTATCATATTCAAGTACCCGGTCTTATTCAAATGAGTGGTATCACGATTTCCTTTTTGCACTTCGTCTGCAAAAAGCTCACACACTATTCTAGTGTTCTCATCACACCAATCAGCTTCTCTGTTGCCAACAACATCAATACCATAAGTTCAAAACATCAAGCAGCTACACAATCCATTTGAACTCAAGTATACTTTCCATTCAATTTTAAATCCAAGCATACTATGGATTCCATATTCGCATTCTAATGCATCATACGGCATCTTAATAATATACAGAAAATTGGTAGGAAGGGACGTATCACTACTACAAAATACATTTTCGGAGGCGGCCAAAAAGCCTTTTCCGAGGCGGGCAGCGCAACCGCCTCGGAGCTTCCGTCACGGTTAATGAAGCATTAACCGAGGCGGTTTGCTGCCTGCCTTGGTTAATCGAATAAAAAAGTCAAAAAAATAAAGATGAGCCCGCCGAGCCCATCACGGGCCCGCCGAGCCCATCTGAGCTCTGTGCGCCGCCAGCCGCCGCAGCACCTCTGCCGGCCGCCACGTCCGCCATTGGGAGGTCGGAGCGCCTCCCACACCGTCCTTGGGTGCCGCCCACCACGAGCTCGGCACCGGGGCTGGTGAAGAGCACCGCTGCTCGCCCCAACTGAGGCCGCCGCCGGATGGGCTCGGGGTCGCCGCTCCTCCACGCGCCCCTGCTCGGGGCTGCCGCTCTCCCTGTCCCAGGCCGCCGCTGGCACCGGGACGAGCACCGTCCTAGGGCCGCTGCGCCTCCTGCTCGGGGCTGCCGCGCCTCCACGCGCCCCCTGATGGGGGCCGCCAAGCCGGTGAGGAGCGCCGTCGCGCGCCCCGTCCTAGGGCATCGCCGGAGGGCTGCTGGGCCTCCACGCGCCCCCTGCTCGGCCATTGATGAGCGCCCCCTGCTTGGCCGGGGACGAGCGCCGCCGGCCCATCCCGCCTCGGGGCGTGGCCACCTCTTGAGCGACGGAGAGAGAGAGAGAGGGAGAGAGAGAGAGAGAGATTTGGTGAGTGGCAGCTGGGAGAGGGAGGAAGTGAGGAGGAGTTAGGGTTTTGGTTTATTATATAATCCTTCTCAGCAATTGGGCTCACATGGGCTTCGTGTGGGCTTCGTCTATTAACCAAGGCGAACCATTATAAGGTGACCGCCTCGAAAAATAGGACTATTAAACGAGGAGGTTATTTTAACTATGGCCGCTTTGGTTAATCAATTTTACGAGGCGGTTTTTTTAACCGCCTTGGTTAATAAAAAATGATCGCCTCGGTTAATCGAAAGCATTAACCGAGGCGGTGTTTTAGTGTGCCCGCCTCAGAGGCCTATTTTAAGTGCCTCGCAAAATAGAATTCTGTAGTAGTGTATTCTTACATTGGATCGGTCAGGTCAACATCGACGCTTGCAGGGGCAGCACGAACCGGAGCCCGCGGCCTAGGTGCGCGGCCACCGCGTCCCCCTCGTCGGCGAGCAGGGGCTCCTTCTGATGCTGGTTCTTCCATCCTTGCATCTCTGGCCGTTGCATGGTTCCCAATGGATGTCGAAGCCGGCGCCGTCGTGGCATTCAGTACGCTAACAAGCCACTCTGGCCCGAGTGTCACGGCTGTGTTGTTCCACCAGTCTTGCAAGCCACCCGCCATGGCCGCCCCCTCCACCAACCACACCGGCCCCTGCACTTGGGGAGGCAGTCACGGCGGCCGCCGGAGAGCTGGGCCACGCAGCGTCCATGACCCTCCCCCTAAGTGCCTGCAGCGCGTGCACTACGGCTTGGCAAGCCGCCGCAGCTACTCTGCCTGCCCCTAGGGTGCCATCCGCCCCGTGCAGCGACCCTCCGCTGCCGCCGAAGCCTGGATCGGCATCCGAAAGAGTGGATCCGTCGATTCCGATGCCCGGGGTGCCCTCCCTGCGCGCTGCCGCCGTCGGCCGCCAGAGAGGATTCATGGCGCCACCTCTCGGTTTCACGTGGGAGGAGGGAGAGTGACAGAAAGGAGAGGGGGTTCATGGGTGGGAGGCTGGATGGGGAGTGGCAAAATCGTTGTAATTACCTTGAAGTTTAGGGGCAAACGTGGACGATTGGACCGTGGAGCCGCTCGGAGCCTCCTTTTCCTGGCTCCTCCTCTCCTTTGGAAGCCGAAAGGGGCTCCAACGGCAGCTCCACACCCGGAGCCGCTGCAGTTTTCACCGTTTGGCAGGGCTCCGGCCGGAGCCACTCGTGGAGCTGCTGATGGAGCCCTGCCAAACAGAGCCTTTATATGCTAATTTACTGTGTGAGTTCATATGATTTATTTTTAAATTTATATTTTTATTCTTTTTAAAAATTTTAATAGAATGTTATATGTTTTAGCACTACAACACTTAGAATATTTGTTAGTAGTTAGTATATTTTTTTCACATGCATATTTAGCGTCTCAATCCGTTCAAAATTTGCTATTACTTAGTATATTTCTTTTCACATGAAGATTAATTTCTTTGTATTGTAGATTCATAAATTGGTGTATAAAATAATTTATTTCCTTTATATACTAACTTATTTTAGCACATGTATATATCTTTATAAATATATTTTTTACGTGTTAATTGATGTATCTTAGAATTAGTATGTGAACATACTCGAAGTGATAAATGAGTATGAGAACATACGCATGGTGCTATACTGATGATGGGAGTAGTTACACGCGCGTGTAGAAAAAACTTGTCCTATATAGGAAAACTTGTCCTATATATAGATGTATTTATCTTCCTATAAAATTATTTGTCTGCATGTAACCAATTTGTTCGCAACGTCAAATTATTTGTTCACTTCTTTAGAATAAATTGTTTCGTGATGTTGACTCATTTGTTCGCGATATTCATTTTTCATTACTTATCATATACAATCAAATGTTCGCGATGTTTAATATTTTGTTCGTTGTGCATTATTATTTGTTTGTTATGTTTAATTATTTTATTCATAAGAATAATTATTTGTTCCCAGTATCCAGAATTAATTGTTTAGTATTAAAAAAATATTTTTTAAAAAATATCGTGCAAATATAGTCAAGTGGGGTCTTGATTTGAAGATCTTGACGTAAGAAACTCAATGGTGTAATCTAAATTTAATTTGAATTAATTGTTTAAGATCTATAATTTTTTTAATTTTTAAATTTGTTGCATGTGGGATGACATTATTAATTTTGTTTTTTCTGCATGCATACTCTGCCTCTTTCCTTTTCACAGTCAAAAGTTACACATCATGAGACGATTAATTAATAAAACATACTATGATCCTAGCATGTCGGACTGACGGCCCATTTAACCGTACGCGGAAAAGAAATTCTTCAGGTGATGGTTGCATATTTTGTCGTCTCCTGTGAGGCATATCCGCGCCCTCTCCCGTGCCAACCGCACTGGTCGCAGGCAGCGGCGGCGCCAGCGCATCCCCCCACTAGGCTGCCCGGCCGTTTTTTTTCTCTTTCTTTTTCTTTGAATGAATGTTTCCGGGCGTTTGCCCGATGGCGTCGGCAAGACCGGTCCGCAAGGAGCCAAGGCGCTTGGACGCTTGGTTGGCACGCAGCAGTCACGCCCGCCAGCTTGCTCTTCTCCTGGCGAGCACGCGCTCTTTACTGTTTCCTTGCTGGCCGCCTCGCTGGTGTGCCGCGCGCGGGCGGGTTGACGAGGCGGGCCCCGCCCGTGTTCTACCTACTAGTCTTCTAGAAGGAGTCCGGTCGGCTCGGCACGTCCGCGGACCACCTCCGAATTCCCGGCGAGCGAGAGAGCTAGCGGCCGCGGCCGGAGCACGTGCTGCTCGCCCGTAAGCTTGCGTCCCACTCACGGAACCCAACACGTGCGCGCCGGCCGCACGCCAGGTGCCGCTGGCTGGGCTGGTCCGGCTAGCCTCACGAGCGCGTGGCAGTTCGATCCGGAGTCCGTTAGTCCGCGAAGTGCCACGCGATGCTCTGCGCCTGCATATTTTTTTTTCTTCTTTCTTTCACCCCGGCCCGCCCACACATGGCACAGCTCTTGCCCGGCCACGCACCTTCGTTCACCTTTTCGATCGAGCAGCTTCTGGTTGCAGTGATGTTTGATACTCCTAGTTCGGCTAGGTCGTCGGCAGCACTTATTTCTGTTGACGGTACGACTCATGTTTAATGTTTAGTTTCCAAAAAAATTTCTACAATATAATTAATTACACAATTTAATTGATTAGCACGAGATGAATTTTTTAAATCTAATTAGTTCATAATTAGATATTATTTGTCAAGTAACAACGAAATGTGGTACAGTATCAAAATCAACAACTTTTCACCAACTAAACAAACAGAACATTCATCTCCCATCTTTACGCATTTCAGTATGGAAGAGTCTGAGTGCAGTTGGAAGATGGTTTTCATTCATCTCTGTGCTTGTAAAATCACTAGGATAAAATTTGGCAAGCTTAATCAACTCGTCTTTGTCCCAACTACTAGTAAAATTATCTATAGGACTAAATGCAGCCACGCACCATGAGCAAATCCGTGTTTACCTGGGCCCGGGCACCGTGCGCGGCCTGCTGGTGGGTTGGATTTCAATCTTGCGATTTGGGCGTTTTTTTATTTTTGTATTTTTCAAAAAAAATTACAGAAATATAATTTTGGTTTCTGGTTTTACAGTTCTATACCCCTACCGCCCGGCAGGGAGGCGGTAGGGACCTATATATATAAATAAAAATGAATTTATTTTGCGCAGAGGTTCTTGGAGGGAGCCTGCCGCCCCCCTGCCGGGCGGCAGGCCCCCTGCCGCCTGCCGCCCGGCAGGGGGGCGGCAGGCTCCCGCCAAGGATATAAAAGCTCTGCCCCTTCCCTCTGCGCCCTCATTTTCTGCCCACGAGATCCAGAGAGGGGAGAGGGAGAGAGGAGGGGTGAGGGAGGTAAAAAAAACCGGCGAAGCCCTGCAAGATTTTGGATCCGAACCGCAGGTAACCAATATTTCTCAACTATTATAGACTTGTTTCTAAAATAATTATGAATTAGAATAGATTTAGTTTTTGGATAGTGAAATATAGAATAGTAAACTTAGAATGACAGTACCTTATTATTATTGCAGCATAAGGCAATGGCTGCCTCCAATTCTGTTGGATTTTCATGGACCGAAGAAAAATCTAGTATATTTCTTGACATCATGACACATCTTGTAATCAGTAAGAAGTTGGATCCATTAGCGGATGGTACGATAGAGATGGTGTTGTCCAAATTAGTTGAGTTTAAAGATTTGACATTGTTTCGAGGTATTACAATGCCAGATTTAAAGGAACACCTGCTAGAACGTCGGAAGATATACATGAGGGTATGTGAACTAGCGAATCATCCTTATGTTATTGGATTCTTACAAACTAATTGTAAGATATGGATGCGGCCAGAAGTGTATGAGATGCACATTAAGGTAACTCTTATTTAGTTCTAATCACGTCCGTTATTTGTAATCCATATTTACGAAATAGTAAAATTATTGTGTAATTATATGCTAGGATTACCCCGAGGACACGGAGTTGATTAACAAATCGATACCAAATTTCCGTAAATTGGTATGTATTTTTGGTGGAGTTATGCCGCAAACTAAACGAAGGAGATGTAAAAGATCTTCGAGTGATAGTTCTCGGCCTCCGCAAGAACAGATGACCGGAGGTTCGTCAAGTCAGGCAGCACCACCTCGAGCACCAACTTGTGTTAGCTGGGATGACGACATGGATGACTTCATGTCCTTAATTATCAATGCAGGCTCATAATCCATTTTGTCAAGAATCACACCATACATTTTCTTAGCCACGAAAGTTGATGTGATATTACGATGATGTCCCACAACACCTGTCAATCTACAAGTATGTGGTGTAACAATTGAACATTCCCAGTGTGTCTTGAACTTTCCCTTGTATGCATGCACTCGCCATGTACAGTCTCTATCTGCACACCTCACCTCGTATTCTTTGCTACTAGACTTCAGTACTCTGAATTCCTTCCTCAGAGATACAGCACAGAGCTTCACAGCATCCTTCACATCCTCAATGGTACGATACTTTGCCCCTTGTATGACCTCATTCACTCTGTATTCAAACTCCGGACATCTAATATCTTGTACCACTGGATTACCAAAACTCTCTTTACGCCATTCACCTAACACTGGGAAGCGCTCATCGTCCTCATCGTCCGATGAGTCCCCACATTGCTCTATTATTTGTGCATCCTGGTCTTCTTTCTCCATGTCCTCCACAATTCCAGGTATCCGCTCACCTTCATCTGCTAAACCTTGTGGTTCTGGTTTTGGTTCTGGAGCTTGCATGTTCTCTTCTTCTTTATCCTCTTCCATCTCTTCATTGCAGTCAGATGTTGTGTGTGTTGACCCTTCACCTAAATCAGCGGTCTTCTGGTGAATCTGAATTACCATTGCGAGAGGCCATCCACTTTCAAGAGCTGCGTGCATGTAATGTTGCCATTCTTCCGTACTACTTATATGCGTCAACTCTCAGAAATCCCCATTAGCTTCCCATGAAGTCAAGGTATGAACCGTAAGCAAATGAGTCTTTGGATTCACATTGAACATCTTGTGAAGACATTTCCGTATGGACTCAAAACTCGTCTCTAGGGGTTTATCTAGACTGCACTGTCTTCTTTCCAATGCTGATAGATTTACTCCATAGGAATCATGAGTAATTCTATAGAAGTCACCGTAATGAACTTGAAATGCCACTTTGCTCGACATATCTGGCCATGCAAAGACTTCATTTTAATTAATCTAATATCTACAAATATACTATGACTTCAATTATAACCACTAATCCGAACCCTAAGTGCTTACAATAATAAAAAATACTAATCATAAATTAAACATACAAAAAAAATCGGAAATGACAAAGTTGAGAAATATTGGTTACCTGCGGTTCGGATCCAAAATCCTGCAGGGCTTCGCCGGTTTTTTTACCTCCCTCACCCCTCCTCTCTCCATCTCCCCTCTCTGGATCTCGTGGGCAGAAAATGAGGACGCAGAGGGAAGGGGCGGAGTTTTATATATGAGGAGGGAGCCTGCCGCCCCCTGCCGCCAACTGGTGGGGCGGCAGGGGTCCTGCCGCCCGGTAGGGGGGCGGCAGGCTCCCTCTAAGGACCTCTGCGTAAAATAAATTTATTTTTATTTACACATAGGTCCCTACCGTCTCCCTGACGGGCGGTAGGCCCCCTGCCGCCCCCTGCCGGGCAGTAGGGGTATAGAACTGTAAAACCTGAAACTAAAAATATATTTCTGTAAAAATTTTTTTTGGAAAAATACAAAAATAAAAAAACCGCGCGATTTGGGGATTCGAGGGATTGGGGAAGCAGAGCGGTGCGAGTGCGACAGGAGAAGAAAGCAGGTCGAGCGCTCTGCTCCGCCTTCCGTGCGTGCGTTCAGAGAAAGAGAGAGGGAGAGACGGAGGTGGGTCGTGGGGGGCTGGTGGGCTGGTGGTGTTTGATGGGCCAGTTGCGCCAGCCTGGCTGGGCTACATTTAACATAAAAAATAAAAAATCAAGCCCAGCTTTATATATATTATGTATATGTATATAAATTTGAAGTATACTTAATTTTTTCTCAAAAAAGTTGGGTATTCTGGGGAATACCGAAGCATCATTGTAGCTATGCTCCTGTCACATCAAATGTTCGGACACGAGTTAGAAGTATTAAATATAAATTAATTATAAAATCAATTACATAAATGGAGACTAATTCGCGATACAAATCTATTAGGCCTAATTAGTTCATGATATTCTCATGTTGTGCTACATGAGACATGTGCTAATAATAGATTAATTATACTTAATAGATTCATCTCATGAATTAGCTCCAGTTTATACAATTAATTTTATAGTTAGCTTAGATTTAATCCTTCTAATTGGCATCCAAATATCTTGTAATCCGGATTAAGAATTAGTCCACGTAAACACCGCTTAAATCATACCCATATTGACTACTCTTGACCGGTCAAAGCTGAACCCTGGCGCCAGAGCCCAGAAGCACCGTCTGCTGGCACGGACCCAATCTAGTCACATCCACGGACTGTACACGCCGTTGTATATATAGCGCGTTGACTTCATGTTTAGCGTCTTCAAGCACTTGCGGAAGGATTAATCAAATCGACAAAAACTATATTTTCATATATCTACAGTAGTTCTTCTATTCTTCTTATTATTAGCACAATAGTAAACAAAACTGAATTTAAACATGGCAATCTAAGTTTGTTTTGTCACGGCCGGAAAATCAAATGAAAGCAACCTGGTTTCTTAATTTTTCGATGCAATGCAAGATTTTGATTGTTTTAAACAGTACCGGTACACGTCTTTCTCTTAACGAAACACGCGTCCAGGGTGTTCTCTAGAAAGAAAAATACTTGGTACACGTGGGAAAAGACCTCTCGGACCACATGGAGGAAAGTTTTTTTTTCAAAAGCATACTCCCTCCATATTGAAATACTTGACGTTTTGGACAAGGGCACGGTCTCCAAAACACACCTTTGACTTCTTATTTATATTAAAATATTTATCAAAGAGTGATATATGTATATTTTTATGAAAGTATTTTTCAAGATGAATCTATTCATATAATTTTTATATTTTCAAACTCAACAACTTGAGATTTATTCATCATTTATATTCCCGAGGTTTGACTCAAACCTTGTCCAAAACGTCAAGTATTTCAATATGGAGGGAGTACATGGAGATTCGAGACGCAAATATTAGGAGTCGCTCGGCGACTGATAGTCAAACCATCGCACAAGATCTTATAACTATATTTTTATTCTGGAACAATTTTTTCCCGAATAATTTTTTGTATTGTTTCAATAATTAAAAAATTATTCCGAATTTTTTTTCTAAAATAAATTTGACTGGATTACATATGTGGGCCGATTTGTTGGACTAGTTTAGGCTCAAAACATGAAATCTGGACTAGTGTACAACGTTAGATGGGGTACACCCGCGGATTGGAGATGGAGAACAGCTGCACCTCAACTTTACCTCAACTTTCCAATTCTGTTAGTTCAACCCGGCGTATTATTGTTAGTCCAAAAGAAAAAAAAACCGTTGGATTTCCTTCTGCTTTCTCTGTTTGGTGGGCTAGTGCCTTATGTTGCAACGGGCCGATTCCTATTTGGGAGCCGCCGCGCCGGACCCAGCCAGCCCACAGATACCAGCAGCCCAAGCCCAACGCTTCAATTACCGGCGCGTTGAAGATGGCCCAGCTGTTTTTTTTTTGAAATGGAAGGCCTAGTTGATATGGCTATAATGCGCCGGAGCATTAGACCGCCGCAGCTATATATTGCTCGGGCTGCAAACTCTCAATCCATCACCTAAAGGATTTCAAATAAGCTGGCTGCGTGACTTGGGCCTAATGTTATCTCTTTCTCCGTTCTAATATTGATTCTCGCAGTCCAATAAGATGTCAACTCAGTTTATTGGTTCACGGTCTCTTGAATCCTGTTGTTCCATTAATTATAGTTTGAGTCTAGCACTCCACATGAGAGGATTGATTTGACAGAGTGGAAGGATTCCACACGCCACGTTCTCCTGTTTCTTTTTTTTTCTTTTGACTTGCGTTGGTATTCACGTTACTTGTTTCTTTCACACTCATTTAGCTCCTTTTCTTCTTGTTGCTCGATTCCTTCCATTCTTTTTCCCTTACGTTACTTGTCTTTTCTTTTTATTTTGCCAATATTTTATACTAATCTTATTTTCTATTTATTTACTCTTATTTACTTATTTAATTTTTCTTCTAAACTATGTAGATGTTTTTTTTCTCTATTTTATAGTCCATGTTAAACTAATAATTTTAGCATTTTGTTAGTAAGATATATGAATCTTTATTATATAGGAGATTATTGCTAATATAAATTTATTCTTTCATAGCTTATTATATTTATGCAACGATTGAAAGTATATTTGGATTATCAAAAGCGCAAGAGTATATTTGATTGTTCCATTTCTGCATATCATATATTATTCTATAATATTATAAGCCTTTTCTATATTTTTTGTATACATTCTTCATAAAATTGTTATTGCTTTGTATATTTCTTTTCACATGCAGATTATTTGTTCGAGACCCAAATGAGTATGAATCATAATATACTTTTCTTAGAATATTCATGTTTCATTTTCCCTTCCTTTCAGTAATACTAACTTTTCAATTTTTTCCTTCATTTTTATTTTTCATTTCATTTTTTTGTTTAACTAACTTGTCAACTATGAATATATGTAATGTGTGGAGCCTGCACGTGTAGTGTAGAGTTTTTTTACAATTTATTTTTTATATATCAACTTATTTAACACGTGTATATATATGCTTATAAGAATCTTTCTTAACGTGGATATATTTTTTTTATGTCTGTGTGTAACTAATTTATTCGCAAAGCTAAATTATTTGTTCGCTTTGTAGACTAAGTTGTTCGGTGATGTTGATTCATTTGTTCGTGAAATTTTTTTCTATTATTTATCCTATGCAATCAAATGTTTGCATTGCTTACTATTTTTGTTCATTGTACATTATTATTTATTTGTGACATTTAATCTTTTGTTCGTAAAAATAATTATTTATTTATATTGTTAAATATTTGTTAGTCTTATTTAAAATTTATTATTTAGTATTAATAAAAATATTTGTAAAAAATACAATCCAATTATAGGCAAGTGTGATCTTATTTTGGAGATTTTATCATAAAAAAAGTAATGGTGTAATTCAAATTTAATTTGGATGCTCGTTTTATAGTTATATCTTTTTTTAGTTTTGTATTTTTATGCAAGGGAGTGATGTCAACATTTTATCTATATCTTCATGCATGGGCATATTCTCTTTCCTATTTAGCTGGAAATTTTCTGCATTTTTAAAATATTATTTGACTACGCGAATGCTTTTAATTTGGATGCATGGTTAATAGTTATAAGTTTTTTTTATCTTTGAATTTGCATGTATATGGATGAAGTCATCTTCGTTGTATTCTTTTATATGCATGCACAGAACCTCTCTCCTATTTATTTAGTTGACAACGTTCATGCACTAAATTTTTGTTCGCGATGTTCAAATTTTGTTCACAATGTACTATTATTTATTCGTTGAGTTTAATATTTTGTTCGCAAAGAGATATGCATTTGTTCGCATAGGTCCATACGTTCAAGTTTTATCAAAAAAATACTTAAAAATAAAATTATCTAAATATAGTCAAGTGTGGTCTTATTTTGAAGATCTTGACACAAGAAATACATTGCTGCAATCAGAAATGAATTTGGATATTTGTTCTGGAATTTACGGATTTTTTTGTCTCAAACTTGTTTGCATGTGGGTGATGTGATTGTTTTGTCTTCTCTGCTTGCATGCATGCATATATATTTCCTCTCCCTATGCTAATAAATAGTGGACCGTACCTAATAAGCCCATCTTCTAACGGGATTGTATCACCTCAAGCGATATATAATTGCCCCCGCATTAGGCTGCCATGACTGTGCTGCCTGGCGAAGCTAGAGAAAATTGGAGGGGATGCACTTGCTTTGTGGGTGCATAGAGTTTGATCATGAATGGTGCAAATATAGTAAAAATTTGAACATCAATATTGTTTTTTCATTTTTTAGGGGTGCATTAGGACCCCTAATCAATATATAGCTTCGCCCCTGAGCATGGGTTATGCCAGTCTCAGTGGAGGTTTCATGGAGAGTTTCATGACATTAAATATCATTAATTTTGCTGACGTGGCAAGGAGAGAGAATATTGGAGTTTCATGGGATGTGAGGAGAGTTTCATCACCATGAAACTCATCTGGACGGTTACCTAGTTTCCAATCTAGGTATCTGTGCCCATTAAACTCCCACTGAGACTGGCCTTAGTTACGTAATCGTCCCAAAGCATGAAACACGAGGGTACCCGATCAAATCAAGCACACCCACTATTCTCTTCATAATTGGTTGTCATTTGGGACAGCAGCACCATGGTATATATCCTATCATCGATACAACCTTTCTTACTACTAATTTTTTGATTTTGCGAGGCAGTTTTTCGTAACCACTTCGATAGGTTAATAAAAAATGACCACCTCAGTTAATCGCCAGCATTAACTGAGTCGGTTAGATATCGTGCCCGTTTCCTAAGACCTTTTTAAAGGTCTCGATTAATGTTTTTTTAAGTTGTGTCGTCTTCAATTCGGTTTTGTCCGGCCAGTGACGGAGCAAGAAGCCACAGCAGCACAGCCAGCACGACTTCCTTGCGTTTCATCAGCATCACATCCCCTTTCTTGCATGTCGTTAGCATACCACTTAAGCATGCTCACATTTTTTTCCTTCCAAATTCTTCTTCTATCTAAGCTTTTATTGTGGTGGTGGTTCGGAGATGTCAGAAGTACCTTGAGGCCTTGTTTAGATGCACCGTGTAATAAGGTATTTGAAATAGAATCTTTGCACATTTGAAATGTTAAACATAGACTAATCACAAAACTAAACTACAAGATGAATTTATTAAAACTAATTAATTCGTCATTAGCACATGTTTACTGTAGCTTCACTGTAGTATTTTTTTCCTAATCATGTTCTAATTAGGCTCATTAGATACGTCTCGTAATTTACAAGCAAATTATGCAATTGGTTTTTTTATTTCTTTAGATTTAATACTCTATGCATGTGTCGCAAGATAGTTTTTAGATTTTGAATTTTGTATCTAAACAAGCCTAAATTTGCATATTTTCTATTTCTTCATAATGTACGGTATTCTGCAGCACGCGCACTCCGAGCCATGATATATACCGTATACCATACATTTACAACACAAGGCTATAATTGTCCAATAGTGATGATGATGTCAGTGATGACCTCATCATCTGCTGCTCACTTGCTGACAGGAGTGTCTGCATCAGCGGGTACTGCAGCGCCAGAGGAAGTGGTGTCTGCATCAGATGACTAGGGTCTTGTTTAGTTCTTTCAAAATTTTAAAATTTTATAAGATTTTTCATCACATCATCGAATGTTTCAATTCATGTACGAAGTATTAAATATATCTAAACAAAATAATTAATTACACAGTTTGTCTATAATTTGCGAGACGAATCTTTTGAGTCTAATTAACCCATGATGGAATAGTAATTACCAAATATAAATAAAAGTGCTACAAAACTTTACACCAAAAAATTTACGCATCTAAATAGGGCCTAGATTATTGAGTGGTTCCTCGCCAGCCGTATAATATTAATTACGTGTGGCCTGCAGATGATCCATCGTGGGATGCATGCATGTGTGGTCTTGTGGGTGTCATCAGACTGTAGGGCCGAACATCATTGCTAATGCTCTGGATGGACTTTATATAATTATATGAAGCACCATATGTACTGTTTAATGGGAACAATGCTTATGCCAATGCTAGAGATTAAATCAGCGAGTGTGGTGGAAATAATTTGATTACTGTTGGTAGCTATGATCGTAATATTAGAGCAAGGTGATTATATCAGCGAGCTGAGATTCGTAGGATCTTGTAGGTTGGCGAGACCACCAAGATATCCCGTACGGTTTTGTCCCAGCAGTTGTAAGAGTTATACTCGGTGCTTATCATATTTATTATAAATTTATTCCAACAAGTTGTGTGGCCGTCTCATCCGAAGGGAACGATTCTCTACACCGCAAGGTTCTTTCACATGCCAAATATGTTGCTTAAACGAGAACTACCGCTAAGATTTCTCCTATAGGGTAGGTCGCTAGCGTAGAAACTCGTCTCGCACAAATCGACAATAATTTTCAAGAAAAAGATAAATGTAGAAGAATTCATCCCCCCCTGATTCCCAAGTGCCACAGATCGAAGTGCCTTTATTTGCATATTTTGATCATGTAGTACACTGGGAGCGATAGATACATGCATCTGGAAATATAGAACACACGTACATGTGCAAAACATGCAGGGCTATAACAAGCTGGCTAATAGCGATGGTGTACCAGCCATGCATGTCTTCATCAGCGCACAGCGCATGTGTGCAAAACGTGTGGCCGGCAGCACGGGATGTGTTGATCGGAATATAGCCGTATAGGGTGTCAAAATAAATCAATTGTATTCGCGCAGTAGTTACTATACTTGGATTGGAATATGCATCAAATTAAGGCAGCTCGATCTGATGCTTGCCCACAAACGCACTCATCATCTAGTCATCTGCTACAAGCCTGGCCGGTTCGCGGCCTGCCGGGTCTATATAAAGCCTTGCCCGCGGATTAGAGGTTCAGAGTATCCCAGCAGCCGATCGATCGAGCTAGCTAGCCTCCTCCATCCCAGTCCCAGGCGCAATCTATCTATCTATCGATCGATCTCATCACCAGCAGCAGGCAGCAGGTTCATTCATCGATCATCCATATGGGGATCTCCGGCAGCCCTGTGCTCGCTTTGGCCTCGCAGGATGAGGAGCGCAAGCCCCGGTCCTACACCCCAAGCATCTGGGGCGATTTCTTCCTCCAACACCAACCATGCACCCCATCGCAGGTACGGTACCTGCAGATCAGCATCTTTCATAAAAAAAAGAAAAAAAAATTCCCCCGTCAAGGTGCGTGCGTGTGATGAATTAAGTACTCCCTCCGTTCCAAATTAAAGTCATTTCAAGAATCTTGGAGAGTCAAAATTTTTCAAATTTGACCAAATTTATATGACAAGATAATAACATTTATGATACCAATTAAGTATTATTAGATTCTTTGTTAGCTATATATTTTCATAATGCACATATTTGATGTCACAAATCTTTATATTTCTCTCTATAATTTTGGTCAAACTTTGAGATAGTTTGACTCTCCAAGATTCTTGGAATGACTTATAATTTGGAACGGAGGGAGTATCATTCATGTCGGCTCTATGTTGCATGCAGCTTCTGTCCATGGAGGAGAGAGCATGGAGCAAGCAGGAGGAGGTGAGGCGGATCTTACTTGACACCATTGCCGCCTCTTCCGAGCTGGTGGTTCGCAAGCTGGAGCTCGTCGACACGCTGCAACGGATCGGAGTGGACTACCACTTCAGGAAGGAGATCGACGAGTTGCTGCGTGATATTCACGGCTCACAGCGTGAAGGAGGCCACGATGACGAGCTGTATCTCGTATCCCTACGGTTCTATTTGCTCAGAAAGCATGGGTACAATGTCTCTTCTGGTAAGGCCCTGCAGAAGTAAAACAATGCAATTCCTCTGCTATACAATTAATTTTTTTTAGATTCATTGTTAACATCTTATTTCTGTCTGCTACATGCTGGACCGACAGAGATCTATTGCTAGTGCATTTACTTAAGCTTTTATTTACCTTTACATTTAGCAAACATTTTATTGGTTTCTTCCACTCTAAATTATTAGAACTATAGAGATTGGCAAATCAATTTTACTTGAAAAGAACTAAAATTAGTTGAAGTAGCTAAAGAAAAACAATTGTTTTAAAAATTACTTCCTTTAATCTTCCTTCTTTGCTCTTCCTTGAAGCGAGAACAAGTTTCAAAGCATGTCGCGTCCACGGTGGAAACTTGCATGAAGGAGTACGGGATGACAGTACATCAAGCCTATGAAAAGCTTAGAGCCCTAATTGACGAAGCATGGATGGATATTGTCCAGGGATGTCTTGATCAACCTTATCCTATGGAGATTTTGGAGAAGGTGGTTAACATTGCACGAACAATGGATAAAATGTACAAGCGTGATGATGCGTATACCGACCCATATAGTCTCAAAGACACCATAACTTCAATGTATGTGAACCCCGTGTGAATATACAATGAAAGATCCGGCACCAAATAGGGCACTTCATCAGCATGATACATGTAATAAACAAAGATTCTGGTAGATTTCGAATCCAAATTGATATATAATAAAAAAAATTCCTTATATGACACTGTGAAGGTTGCTTATTTTTTCTTGGCCCTCAATTTTTTTTCTTCCATATTTGACCCCAAACTCAAATTGTCTTCCCTATTTAGCACTACTGTCTGTTTAACAGTCCACGGTGTTAACCTGGGTCTGAAAAGACCATTTTGCCCTTTGAAGTGTACAGCACTGGGCCTTGTCACTCGTGCCCTTACCAATTTTTCCAAAACATCTCTCTCTCTTTCTCTCTCTCCTCAAACCCTAGAATAGATCGAGTCCTTGCGATTCCACTCCCAATGCATGGCCATGCCCCCTCCCCACGTGACGGGCGGCGGCGCATGCATGGGCCGGCTGCGTGCTTGCATCCCCCTGCGCGGCATGGGTTAGACTAGCGCTTGGGCAGCGCCACTTGCACATGACAGGTCGTAGTTCCTTGACACCTGTGATTGCATGCTAACACGCCTTGACTATATTCTTTCTTGAAATATTTTAGGAGCATTGGTCTCGAATGTGGTTGGGGCAGCCATCGGGGACAGTGTTGGGGGATGGCGAGGGGGACGAGTATGCTAGGATGCGAACTTTAATTTCTAGACTTTGTAGTGAATCTAGGAGCCGCTGCAAAGGGAGGTGATCGGTGGGCTCTTGGACTACACTCTAGATGACAATGGCCGATTATGTCACATAAAGCGATGTATAATTGCATGCTGCAGTGCAGGTTGTGATGATGGACAGAGTGAGCCTAGCCACCTCGATGACCACTGGGCCGTCAGTTGTAATTGGGCCTATAGTTGTGCCTCAAGAATTGAGAATATGGGCTTCCAACGATGCTTATAGCGAACACATTTGCCGCCAGATCCAATCAAGTTTGAGGCGCTGTGGCTATATATCGCTTGAGCGACAAAATTGCGGAGAATCACTTGAAGCAAGGCAAATGAGTAGACTAGATCAGTTAACTACTTTCAGCCAACGCAAAGAAGGAGGAAAACACGCGGCTGAAGTTACATCCAACCCATATTATATACAATTACGTGAGTAGTTGCGGCCCATATATTAACTTTTCCCTTTTCGTTTTCTCTTTCCTGTTGTGTTTCTATTATATTTCAGTTTACCTATTATTTTTATCTTTTATTATCATTTTAGTTATTTTTTATTTTAGTTTCTCATTTTCTTCTTCTCTCCTTTTTATATATACTTGTTTTCCATGTATATAAAAATATATTTTATATTTATATTTTTTAAATTTCATTTTAATATGAGTTATTTCTCTTTTCTATTTATTTGACTTTTTATGCTTACATGTTTGTCGTCAACCACCGAACTAGGGGGGTTAGCACGGGCCTTGGCCCCCCTAACTCCAGTAAATTTTCTTGAGCTCCCTGCACAAACACGGTACATACGTGCAGGCTAAGGTGTCAAGAAACACATAAGTTCAGAGAGGAATGTAGCAAGTCGCTCCAGTAGATCCAAGAGCATTTAGAGTCACTAATTGATTTTGTCAATTTGCATGAGATTGACGATCTAAAGGAGCAATTAATTTCACTGGAAACACAAGACGATCAATTTATAGTGGAATTGAGTGTTAAACAACTATAACTTAATTATCTGCACATGTGGCATCCATCGATCGCTTGTAGGATGCCTACATGTGGATGATCAACCCTGTGTTACGAGTGCACTAGCACATATATCTATTGTTTTATTCTCGCATGTGAAATTTTCATCTCTATAGGTTTTACTCCTATTATAAGATTTTTATTATCTAAATCCTTAGTAAGGGTCAAAACAAGGGTTTCTTCCAAAACTTGATTCTCGAGTGAAACTAAAAAAATTTAGCTTCACTTTACTTCTAGTTCGTATTTGTCTCGATTTTTAAAATGATTTTCACTATCCGGTGCTTCGATTTGCGTAAAAGATATGAAGGTAGAGTCGTGGGTACCTCAAACGGGTTTTAGATGTTTAAGTAACAAAAAAATTAGCTTGCATATAATTATCTTTATGTAGATTCTTTTATAGTATATATTGCGAGACACCAATCACGTTTGTCCACCTCCCCACATGAAATTTTATTGGTTCTGCCATTGTTCGCCATGAGATTTATATAAAACAGAGTACAATGCATTTCAAATAGCTGAAGTGAATTACAGATTTTATACTCAGGAACACAGCACAACGCCATTCTGGTAAGGCGGGGGTGCGTGCGACGCGCGGGGCCGCGGCGGCGCGTGGCGCACGGCCAGCGGGGCACGCGGAGGCCCGCACGGCTGGCAGGGCACACGGAGGCTCGTGGGGGGCGAGCGGCGAGCGGGGCCCGTGTGGCGGCAGGGCGCCGGTGCCGGCGGCGCGCGGGAGGAGCTGGGGAGAGAGGAAGGAGGAGGGAGGGAGAGAGAAGAAGCTAGGGTTTGGTTGGATCCAAGGGCTATAGTTGTTTTGCACGAATCTCAAATACTGTAAGGTGGATATATAAAAATCTTGTGGAAGATGTATAGGATTCACCCATTCAACCTGGCGTATTGTTGTTAGCAGGGGCGAAGCCACAGCATGCTAGCCTGGTGCACAGGCACCAGGGTAAAAACAACTTTTACCACTAAATCTACAAATATTTACCGTATATCACAAGAAAATTTTGTTTGTTACTTAATGGGTGCACCACCTCAGTTTTTATGTTAGCTTTGCCCCTGGTTGTTAGTCCAAAAGAAAAAAAAAACCGTTGGATTTCCTTCTGCTTTCTCTGTTTGGTGGGCTAGTGCCTTATGTTGCAACGGGGCGATTCCTACTTGGGAGCTGCCGCGCCGGACCCAGCCAGCCCATAGATACCAGCAGCCCAAGCCCAACGCTTCGATTACCGGCCCGTTGGAGATGGCTCAGCTGTTTTTTTTTGAAATGGAAGGACCAGCTGATATGGCTATGATGCGCCGGAGCATTTGGCTGCTATGACTGTGCTGCCTGGCGAAGCTAGAGAAAATTGAAGAGGATGCACTTGCTTTGTGGGTGCATAGAGTTTGATCATGGATAATGTAAATATAGTAAAAATTTGAACATCAATACTGTTTTTTCATTTTTTTTAGGGGTGCATTAGGACCCCTAATCAATATACAGCTTCGCCCCTGAGCATGGGTTAGTTACGTAACCGTCCCAAAGCATGAAACACGAGGGTACCCGATCAAATCAAGCACACCCACTATTCTCTTCATAATTGGTTGTCATTTGGGACAGCAACATGGTATATATCCTATCATCGACACAACCTTTCTTACTACTAATTTCTCGATTTTGCGAGACAGTTTTCCGTAACCACATCGATAGGTTAATAAAAAATGACCGCCTCAGTTAATCGCCAGCATTAACTGAGGCGGTTAGATATCGTGCCAGTTTCCTAAGAACTTTTTAAAGGTCTAGATTAATATTTTTTTAAGTTGTGTCGTCTTCAATTCGGGCCCCCTTTGGGAGGTCTCCGGCCGCATCGGCTCCGGCTCCTTGGCCACTGTTTTGCACTGTTCGCGACACTGTAGTTTGGAGTTGGTTTTGCTGCTCCGCGCTACAGTCAGCATAAGGGAGGTTGGAGCCGCCGGAGCCAGCATTTTGTGGCTCCCCTGTCCAGTGAACAGTAGTCAACAGTAGATAAACATTGCAGAAGCCGGAGCTGACCGGAGCCCTCCCAAAGAGGCCCTCGGTTTTGTCCGGCCAGTGACGGAGCAAGAAGCCACAGCTGCACTGCCAGCACGGACTTCCTTGCGTTTCATCAGCATCACATCCCCTTTCTTGCATGTCGTTAGCATACCACTTAAGCATGCCACATTTTTTCCTTCCAAATTCTTCTTCTATCTGAAGCTTTTATTGTGGTGGTGGTTCGGAGATGTCAGAAGTACCTTGAGGTCTTGTTTAGATGCACCGTGTAATAAGTTATTTGAAATGGAATCTTTGCACATTTGAAATGTTAAACATAGACTAATCACAAAATTAATTACAGAACTAAACTACAAGACGAATTTATTAAGACTAATTAATTCGTCATTAGCACATGTTTACTATAGCTTTACTGTAGCATTTTTTTTGTCTAATCATGTTCTAATTAGGCTCATTTGATATGTCTCGTAATTTACAAGCAAACTGTGTAATTGGTTTTTTTTATTTTGTTTAGATTTAGTACTCCATGCATGTGCCGCAAGATAGTTTTGGAATTTTGAATTTTGCATCTAAACGGTCTAAATTTGCATATTTTCTATTTCTTCATAAGGTACGGTATTCTGCAGCACGCGCACTCCGAGACATGACATATACCGTATACCATACATTTACAACACAAGGCTATAAATGTCCAATAGTGATGATGATGATGTCAGTGATGACCTCATCATCTGCTGCTCACTTGCTGACAGGAGTGTCTGCATCAGCGGGTACTGCAGCGCCAGAGGAAGTGGTGTCTGCATCAGGACTAGATGAGTGGTTCCTCGCCAGCCGTATAATATTAATTACGTGTGGCCTGCAGATGATCCATCGTGGGATGCATGCATGTGTGGTCTTGTGGGTGTCATCAGACTGTAGGGCCGAACATCATTGCTAATGCTCTGGATGGACTTTATATGAAGCACCATATGTACTGTTTAATGGGAACAATGCTTATGCCAATGCTAGAGATTATATCAGCGAGTGTGGTGGAAATAATGTGATTACTGTTGGTAGCTATGATCGTAATATTAGAGCAAGGTGATTATATCAACGAGCTGAGATTCGTAGGATCTTGTAGGTTGGCGAGACCGCCAAGATATCCCGAACGGTTTTGTCCCAGCAGTTGTAAGAGTTATACTCGGTGCTTATCATATTTATTATAAATTTATTCCAACAAGTTGTGTGGCCGTCTCATCCGAAGGGAACGATTCTCTACACCGCAAGGTTCTTTCACATGCCAAATATGTTGCTTAAACGAGAACTACCGCTAAGATTTCTCCTATAGGGTAGGTCGCTAGCGTAGAAACTCGTCTCGCACAAATCGACAATAATTTTCAAGAAAAAGATAAATGTAGAAGAATTCATCCCCCCCTGATTCCCAAGTGCCACAGATCGAAGTGCCTTTATTTGCATATTTTGATCATGTAGTACACTGGGAGCGATAGATACATGCATCTGGAAATATAGAACACACGTACATGTGCAAAACATGCAGGGCTATAACAAGCTGGCTAATAGCGATGGTGTACCAGCCATGCATGTCTTCATCAGCGCACAGCGCATGTGTGCAAAACGTGTGGCCGGCAGCACGGGATGTGTTGATCGGAATATAGCCGTATAGGGTGTCAAAATAAATCAATTGTATTCGCGCAGTAGTTACTATACTTGGATTGGAATATGCATCAAATTAAGGCAGCTCGATCTGATGCTTGCCCACAAACGCACTCATCATCTAGTCATCTGCTACAAGCCTGGCCGGTTCGCGGCCTGCCGGGTCTATATAAAGCCTTGCCCGCGGATTAGAGGTTCAGAGTATCCCAGCAGCCGATCGATCGAGCTAGCTAGCCTCCTCCATCCCAGTCCCACCAGCAGCAGGCAGCAGGTGCATTCATCGATCATCCGTATGGGGATCTCCGGCAGCCCTGTGCTCGCTTTGGCCTCGCAGGATGAGGAGCGCAAGCCCCGGCCCTACACCCCAAGCATCTGGGGCGATTTCTTCCTCCAACACCAGCCATGCACCCCATCGCAGGTACGGTACCTGCAGATCAGCATCTTTCATAAAAAAAGAAAAAAAATCCCCCGTCAAGGTGCGTGCGTGTGTGCGTGTGATGAATTAAGTACTCCCTCCGTTCCAAATTAAAGTCATTCAAGAATCTTGGAGAGTCAAAATTTTACAAATTTGACCAAATTTATATGACAAGATAATAACATTTATGATACCAATTAAGTATCATTAGATTCCTTGTTAGCTATATATTTTCATAATGCACCTATTTGATGTCACAAATCTTTATATTTCTCTCTATAATTTTGGTCAAACTTTGAGATAGTTTGACTCTCCAAGATTCTTGTTATGACTTATAATTTGGAACAGAGTGAGTATCATTCATGTCGGCTCTATGTTGCATGCAGCTTCTGTCCATGGAGGAGAGAGCATGGAGCAAGCAGGAGGAGGTGAGGCGGATCTTACTCGACACCATTGCCGCCTCTTCCGAGCCGGTGGTTCGCAAGCTGGAGCTCGTCGACACGCTGCAACGGATCGGAGTGGACTACCACTTCAGGAAGGAGATCGACGAGTTGCTGCGTGATATTCACGGCTCACAGCGTGAAGATGGAGGCCACAATGACGAGCTGTATCTCGTATCCCTACGGTTCTATTTGCTCCGAAAGCATGGGTACAATGTCTCTTCTGGTAAGGCCCTGCAGTAGTAAAACAATGCAATTCCTCTGCTATACAATTAATTTTTTTAGATTCATTGTTAACATGTTATTATGCTTGTAAATATAAGCAGATGTGTTTGCGAAGTTTAAGGATGACCACGGAAACTTTGCAAGTAATGATGCAAAATGTCTGCTGGCCCTGTATGAGGCTGCGCATCTCAGAACTCGCGGTGAAGAGATCCTTGACAATGCCGTGGTTTTTACCAGGAGTCGCCTCCGGTCTATGGTGAAAACTTTAGACCCAGAGCTGGCAGCAGAGGTGGAATACACATTGGAAACACCTAGTTACAGGAGGGTTGAAAGAGTGGAAGCAAGGCGCTACATCTCTTTGTATGAGAAAAAGGTTACACGGAATGACACCATACTTGAATTTGCAAAGTTGGACTACAACATTCTGCAAGCTCTGTATTGTGAGGAGTTGAAAGCTCTTACAGCGTAAGACTTGCTACAGATACTGTTATTTTGCACTGCAGACAAAAAAATGGCCTTATGTTAATCGTGTTTATCGATCTTTATTTACAGATGGTGGAAAGGCCTCCAATCACAAGCGTATGCGAGGTTTGCACGGGATAGAGTGACAGAGATGCATTTTTGGATGCTTGGGGTTATTCATGAACCTTGCCAATCATATGCACGGATAGCATTGACAAAATGTTTCAAACTTGTGTCGCTGATGGACGACTTCTGCGACAACTATAGCGACACAGAAGAATTTGAAATATTCATTACTTCTCTGGAAAGGTTGGGCGAGTGCTCGATAATTTCATTCATTGAACAAAAGCTATACATCATATACAATTTAAATTTCCATTTATTTTACTGTGACAAACTATATATAATTTGCTTCAAGTGGATGATACAATGATATAGGTGGGATGAACAAGCCGCGGAGAAATTGCCCGCATACATGAAGGACTTATTCATCTTCACACTCAACACTATAAATGATATCATGGAAGAGTTAAAACTTCGGAAAAACAAGCATGCTGAATTCGTCAAAGAACTGGTAAGTTTTTCTCCAAAGATCACACCATGCAAAAATGACAAGGACGATACATGTTTAGGTTATTATGTTTAACAATTTGTTCATCTATATGCCTAGTTTATTGACGCTGTCAAACGTTACGGCGCTGAGAGAAAATGGCGCGACGAGCGCTATGTACCAGCAAAAATTGAAGAGCACCTACAAATTTCAGTGGCTAGCAGCGGATGTATGCATCTGGCAAACATCACTTTCGTCTTAATGGGAGACGTAACTACCAGAGAGGCCATTGAGTGGGCTTTCTCCTTTCCAGAAATGATAAGAGCTGCTTGTACTGTCGGGCGCATCTGTAATGACATCATGTCACATGAGGTAACTCTATCAACGTATAGATATAATTCTTGATCATAGTTGTAAATACGTACTAAATATCTTATTTCTGTCTGTTACATGCTGGACCGACAGAGATCTATTGCTAGTGCATTTACTTAAGCTTTTATTTACCTTTACATTTAGCAAACATTTTATTGGTTTCTTCCACTCTAAATTATTAGAACTATAGAGATTGGCAAATCAATTTTACTTGAAAAGAACTAAAATTAGTTGAAGTAGCTAAAGAAAAACAATTGTTTTAAAAATTACTTCCTTTAATCTTCCTTCTTTGCTCTTCCTTGAAGCGAGAACAAGTTTCAAAGCATGTCGCGTCCACGGTGGAAACTTGCATGAAGGAGTACGGGATGACAGTACATCAAGCCTATGAAAAGCTTAGAGCCCTAATTGACGAAGCATGGATGGATATTGTCCAGGGATGTCTTGATCAACCTTATCCTATGGAGATTTTGGAGAAGGTGGTTAACATTGCACGAACAATGGATAAAATGTACAAGCGTGATGATGCGTATACCGACCCATATAGTCTCAAAGACACCATAACTTCAATGTATGTGAACCCCGTGTGAACATACAATGAAAGATCCGGCACCAAATAGGGCACTTCATCAGCATGATACATGTAATAAACAAAGATTCTGGTAGATTTCGAATCCAAATTGATATATAATAAAAAAAATTCCTTATATGACACTGTGAAGGTTGCTTATTTTTTCTTGGCCCTCAAATTTTTTTCTTCCATATTTGACCCCAAACTCAAATTGTGTTCCCTATTTAGCACTACTGTCTGTTTTAACAGTCCACGGTGTTAACCTGGGTCTGAAAAGACCATTTTGCCCTTTGAAGTGTGCCGCACTGGGCCTTGTCACTCGTGCCCTTCCCAATTTTTCCATAACATCTCTCTCTCTCCTCTCAAACCCTAGAATAGATCGAGTCCTTGCGATTCCACTCCCAATGCATGGCCATGCCCCCTCCCCACGTGACGGGCGGCGGCGCAGGCACGGGCCGGCTGCGTGCTTGCATCCCCCTGCGCGGCATGGGTTAGACTAGCGCTTGGGCAGCGCCACTTGCACAGGACAGGTCGTAGTTCCTCGACACCTGTGATCTGCATGCTAACGCGCCTTGACTATATTCTTTCTTGAAATATTTTAGGAGCATTGGTCTCGAATGTGGTTGGGGCAGCCATCGGAGACTGTGTTGGGGGATGGCGAGGGGGACGAGTATGCTAGGATGCGAACTTTAATTTCTAGACTCTAGTGAATCTAGGAGCCACTGCAAAGGGAGGTGATCGGTGGGCTCTTGGACTACATTCTAGATGACAATGGCCGATTATGTCACATAAAGCGATGTATAATTGCATGCTGCAGTGCAGGTTGTGATGATGGACAGAGTGAGCCTAGCCACCTCGATGACCAATGGGCCGTTAGTTGTAATTGGGCCTATAGTTGTGCCTCAAGAATTGAGAATATGGGCTTCCAACGATGCTTATAGCGAACACATTTGCCGCCAGATCCAATCGAGTTTGAGGCGCTGTGGCTATATATCGCTTGAGCGACAAAATTGCGGAGAATCACTTGAAGCAAGGCAAATGAGCAGACTCGATCAGTTAACTTCTTTCAGCCAACGCAAAGGAGGAAAACACGGCGGTTTTTTCTTTTTTATATTTAAAAAAATTAAAATTTCAAAAATATATGTCCGTTTTGAAAAATTTCAAAAATATACCCCGGTCGCCCTATGGGGGGGCGACAGGGCTCAAATGTATTTTTTTTCTTCAAATTTGCAACGAAGTCCCTGGAGAAAAAAAAAGAGGGGGCCTGTCGCCCCCCCCCCCAACGGGCGACAGGCCCCTGTCGCCCACCCCAGGGGCGACAGGGTCCTGTCGCCCGTTGGGGGGGGCGACAGGGTCCCTTCCCCCTATTTTAAACCCTGGCCACCATTCGCCGCCATTCCCTTTGTCATTTGAGCCTAAAAATTCAGGATAAAAAAGAGGGGTGAGGAGAAGAAAACCCTGGCCACCATTCGCCGCCATTCCCTTTTTGAAATGTTGGAAGAGCACTGCTATTGGGTTGTCGTCTTCTGTCACGTATGTCTGGGCAAAGAATGCGACATTTGGGAAACCCGTGATCGTCGTGCTGAGCAGTGGCAACCTGTGATCTCGTACTCGCAGCTACATACACTATGGTTCCTATTTTGAGCTATTCGAGCTTTTTAGCAGCAGACCCTGATGTATTTCTTAGTTCTTAATTCTTATCGTTATATTAATAAAATGTGTGCTTTTTAGTATTCTAGTGACATGAAAAGCTCCGAAAATATTAAGGAAAAGTTCAAAGATTTCATAGACTCCCGGCTACAACTGCAAATTAATGGTAAAGGCTACAACACACAGAGTTAAGCTCTCAACTTAAAACATAAACAACTAATTGCAGTGACATGTGCACGCGACAAGATAATTTCTTGTTGCATCTAAACCTACCATGCCTTATGGAATGTAAAATGCCGGGATTACATGGTACTACTCTACTGAGTGCACCTAGGATATTTGCCCTTCCTAATTGCTTCGGGCCCGGCTTCCTTCGCACGGCGTGCCCTCTCTCGCTTTCTCTCCCTGTCAGCTTTACGTTCGGCCGCCGCCTTACGATCCACCTCCTCCATCCTCTTGCGGATCTCTTCTTGCTCTTTGTTGCGCTTCTACTCTTGCTGTTCCTCGTGCTTCATTCGGCGCCAACGTTCTGCAGCCCATCTTGCTTTTTGTTCCACAATGTCCTTTGCCTGCTGCGACTGCACGGTGTCGAACCACTGCATAAAATCACAAAGAGGCGGAGGAGACTTTGTCCAACACAAGTTAGAATCATAACTCAATGTTAGGTCATAGAGAAAAATAGCGTATGTTGTCCTACTACCTTGGCCCGGTCTTTGCCATATCGCTTAGGTGGATCATATTCGTAGTTCTCACACATAAAGAACCTCATGCCGTAGTCATCTCCTAAAACCTCAGATTGCATGAACTTGCATAACGAACCGCAGAAGCACATTGGCACATTAATTCCTTTGGGTACGGTGGCTTTACACTTGCTCCACGGAATGTAGGTTGATCCTGACGAAGACATTGGTGCTATAGTGTGGTGCGCCAAATAACAAACAATGTTTAAGCAATGCACATATCGTATACCAAATCGATGCGTGAAAATATAGGTACTGTTATAATTCTATTGTCTTATACTGCAATATCAATAAGGTACTATCATAATTCTATTCTAATGTATAATTATTTTATTTGAAAAAATCTGTAATAGTACTCAAATTGTAATACTAAAACAGTGTTCTAAAACACCAAATCTAATTCAGCTAATCTGCTAATTAAATTAAATTGTTATACAATATCAACGAATTTATACGGAAGTTACCAGTAGATCACAAGTGCGGAATTCGGCAGAGCTTCGCCGCTTCCCTTCTTCTCACCCCTCTCTTTTTTCTGGATTTTTTTCGATTTTTTGAGGTCAAATGAGAGGAGGGAATGAGGGGGAGGCCTTATATAGGCGGCCTGACCCGGTCGCCCGTTGGGGGGGGGGGGGGCGACAGGCCCCCCCTGTCGGCCTCAGGAGAGGCGACCGCCCCCCCCTGGCGCTTGTAGGCCAGGCCCACTGGTTGGTCGCCCGAGGGGCGGGCGACAGGGGCCTGTCGCCCGTTGGGGGGCGACAGGCCCCCTCTTTTTTTTCCTCCAGGGACATCGTTGCAAATTTTATTTTTGAAATTTTCCAAAACGGACATATATTTTTGAAATTTTATTTTTTTAAAAATATAAAAAAGAAAAAAACCGCGAAAACACGCGGCTGAAGTTACATCCAGCCCATATTATATACAATTACGTGAGTAGTTGCGGCCCATATATTAACTTTTCCCTTTTCGTTTTCTCTTTCCTGTTGTGTTTCTATTATATTTCAGTTTACCTATTATTTTTATCATTTTAGTTATTTTTTATTTTTTATTTTAGTTTCTCATTTTCTTCTTCTCTCCTTTTTATATATACTTGTTTTCCATGTATATAAAAATATATTTTATATTTATATTTTTTAAATTTCATTTTAATATGAGTTAGTTCTCTTTTCTATTTATTAGACTTTTTATGCTTACATGTTTGTCGTCAACCACCGAACTAGGGGGGTTAGCACGGGCCTTGGCCCCCCTAACTCCAGTAAATTTTCTTGAGCTCCCTGCACAAACACGGTACATACGTGCAGGCTAAGGTGTAAAGAAACACATAAGTTCAGAGAGGAATGTAGCTAGCCGCTCCAGTAGATCCAAGAGCATTTAGAGTCACTAATTGATTTTGTCAATTTGCATGGGATTGACGATCTAAAGGAGCAATTATTTTCACTGGAAACACAAGACGATCAAATTATAGTGGAATTGAGTGTTAAACGACTATAACTTAATTATCTGTGCATGTGGCATCCATCGATCGCTTGTAGGATGCCTACATGTGGATGATCAACCCTGTGTTACGAGTGCACTAGCACATATATCTATTGTTTTATTCTCGCATGTGAAATTTTCATCTCTATAGGTTTTACTCCTATTATAAGATTTTTATTATCTAAATCCTTAGTAAGGGTCAAAACAAGGATTTCTTCCAAAACTTGATTCTCGAGTGAAACTAAAAAAATTTAGCTTCACTTTACTTCTAGTTCGTATTCATCTCGATTTTTAAAATGATTTTCACTATCCGGTGCTTCGATTTGCGTAAAAGATATGAAGGTAGAGTCATGGGTACCTCAAACGGGTTTTAGATGTTTAAGTAACAAAAAAAATTAGCTTGCATATAATTATCTTTATGTAGATTCTTTTATAGTATATATTGCGAGACACCGATCACGTTTGTCCACCTCCCCTCATGAAATTTTACTGGTTCTGCCATTGTTCGCCATGAGATTTATATAAGACAGAGTACAATGCATTTCAAATAGCTGAAGTGAATTACAGATTTTATACTCAGGAACACAGCACAATGCCATTCTGGTAAGGCTGGGCAACAAGTATATATTATAGAGGTATCTATCCTGCCTAGAGGCCATGGCATGTCAAACGAAAATTCAGTATAACGGAAGAGATAAAGTTTGACCGATTATATTAGCTTTATTGGTGTAATAATTTCCGATCGACAGTAATGCTTCCTTTATCTGAAAAAAAGAAAATGATACTCCCCGCATACGCAAATATGATGGATTATGAGTTTATCCTAAGTCAAACTATTCCAAGTTTGATAAAGTTTATGGAAAAGAATAAGGGTGTGTCTCCTTGTCAATCGACTGATTTTTAGTCTATCCATCAGTCACTCCTTTCAGCCGTGAGATTACAAATCAACAACTCAGATCCGTTGTTAACTTCTATGGTGTTGTGCTGTGTTTTTTTTGCTGCTTCCGCTCGCATCAAGCAAACGGGCCTGGCATAATGGATTTTGGACCCATTATTAGGTTTCCTAGTGGTTTTTGACTTGGCTGTAGCCTCAGTTGGCTAAAGGTTTGATCTATTGTCACCCAGGCCAGTTGTATTTTGGATCTATTGATGGGTTTTTTGTTATTTTGCCCCATTGGGAGCTCAAACATATTTTATGTCTGAAAGGATCCAGGATTTTGAATTCTTGAAGCATTAGCACTCATAATTATTGTTTATTTTGTTTTGAATGTTTCTAAAAATTGAAATACCCGCAACACATAGTTGTATTTGAAATACATTGCATTACAAATGCGAACACCTAGACAAAATCAAACAAACAGGAACTACAATTGACATGCATTGGTGACAATTTTCAACAAAATTTATTTCAAGAAAATTTCAACAAAAGTTAAAAGGTAATTTCCCTGAGTTTGTGTCATGTTAAATCACAAAAGACAAATGCAGGAAAAAAGCTCCGCTTTCTTGAAAGATAATTAACATATTAACCACATATATAAGTAGCTGAATCAGACTACTAGATCAATCTTTTCACTAAATATAAGAAAGCTACCTACAATAGACAGCAACAATACCGAAGGAGCTCAATGTTGACGATGTTCAAACATGACTATATGTAGAGCAACTGTAATAGCATGTCCGCAAAGGTTTTGAGCATAATTGATGAACCTGTGAATGCATGAAACCAACAAATAAAATGATGTCAATAACAAGGGAATTATAGCAAATAACAAAAAAAAATCAATTTGGTCAAGCCATGCATTCACCAAAAAAAAGCACAATAACAGCAAAAAAATTGCGAGGTCGTGCTAGGAGTAACTCTAATACAAATTGCTTATGATTGTCTCCAAATCGTATATTTATCTCTCCACTTGAGGTCATTCCCCATTTCCATTACATAAAATGGAAATACAGATGTCTTCAAGAAAAAAAAACAAGTAGAAGCCACTACCACAAACCTCCTAGGCTATTACTCTGATTCAAGCTAACATCCTAAGGAAGCAAGTTCATAAGAAAATAAAGTTGTTAACTTAACTAAGCATACATTATCTTTAGAACATATATAACAAGATAATAAGTAAATTGGATGAACTCTATCTGATAAGTACACGACTTATCTAAAAAGAATCATTACATTTGTATGTGTGTCCCCTGTATGTTCTTAATGAAGCAGCTTACACTGTAATGTCCACACATAATGCTAAGGAATCAGAAAACCTCCTAAGCCATTGAAAGGAACAGGTTGCTGAGTTCTACACATGCCTGGGTATACTTCTTTTGCATGCAATTGACACAAAAAAGCAGGTAATGGTTACAAAAACTGCTGGAAAATAGGTGGTCATCATCTTATATATACATGTATCAATTCTTCAGTGGCTCAGCCTTTTTTTTAGCATTGAAATCTATATCAAGTTGAATACCACATGCAGGTGGAAGACAGTGTAACAAAAACATGTAAACATCATAGTAATACAAATTTGATTAATGATCTTACACTTTAGAAGCCTTATAACAGCAAAAAAAAAATGCCACTTAAAATGTGATCGCTAAAATTTGCAGAAGAGCAAAGCACTGATAATTGAGCAACTTGAAGATTTATGACAATTCATTATTTTGTATCCTACAAATAATATAAGTAACTATAAATATTTTTAAATTCATATTAAACATACAAACACAGTACACATAGATATATACTGTAAATTAGTGTTTCATATATCAGCTGGGAAAAAAGGAAAATCTTTCAATTTTTTCTATCAAAACCAAATTAGAATGAGATCCACATTAGGAATACATACTAGCAGCGAGAAAGAACAAAAAAGTTTGTTATGGTGAGATTCAGGAACATGAAAACACAGATGAAGATTTGAAATGAGTAACACCACCGGTGTGTATTGATCATAATATCAGTATTGCAAAACACAAACTAAAGAACAATTTCAATGACTAACAAATATACTGATCAAAGGCATGGCAAGCTAAATTAAAATAAGACCTCTGCTCTCCTCTGACTTACCTGTTTACACTTACTGTGAAAAGCGCAAGATCACCTTGCTACCTCTGATGGGGCAACGTGTCAGATAAGTAACATAAGCCATCAAGAATTGAGAATCGACACAAAGTGATCCTCCTGTGCCATTTGTGACAAGAGAAGGAAAATTCAGACAAAACAAACCTACTAGGAATCAACAAATCGAGCCCCAGTATTCCTCAATCAAGCTACTACAAAACACAAATCAGATAGAACCCTATAGGAAAATCAAAAATCAAGCCACAATATAACTCAATCAAACAATTATAGACAGACAAAACCAAAATTAGACACTCGTAGAAAGACAAAACACCTTAATATCTCAAACTTAGTTGCAAAAGTCGCAGCCTACATGTACCAAAATTATATAAGTTAGTTCATTGTAAAATTTCATATAATACCTGTAAGAGTTCAACTGTTAACTTGCTTTCAACATATAGATGCCTTAAGATATGAACACTAAAGAGTGAATTTGAGGAAAAATACGTTGAAGATTATCCTAAGATATACATGACACATCTCTTCAAATAATTGTTGAGCAAAAAAAAAGCACTAAACTCATACATAGTTAACAAATACTCTCTCCAATTAAAAGTATGTGACGTTAAGAACAAGTTGCTCGATGAACAAATTAGCTAGCCCTAAATATCATACATTTAAAAATGGGTGGAATATACCAATAAGAAAAGAACATATTAACATGCACACAGGAACAATTTGATCAGCCAAAAAGAAATTGGGAAAGATCAGTTTAGTTGGTTAAAAAGAAACATCATAAAGGCTATATTTAACTACTTGGTCATCATTAACAAGCAAGCCCATAATACTACTCTGTAATTTCACTGGACCAAATAAATCATACATATAATCTACTATGTGTAGAAAAATTACATATGAGTATTATGAACACACAAACTTCTCTAGCTGCAAATTTAGTATATGATCATGCATGTTTCCCATAGCACTCATGATGCACCTGCTAAATACATCTCTCAAGGGGCTGCCTTTGAAGAATACAATGCTAAGTAGGCACAACTTTGTGAACTGCATGTAAAAACTAAGGATGGTATGATTTTCTACAAAAACAATTTCTCAAAATAAACTAGACGATGACTAATCATTTATTAGAAAAATTGTATGGAGTAGCATTTCAAGTAGAATGGATAGCCACGGTGATGCCTAACAAGAAAAATATGACATCTATAAAACACATGGTATATCTGACTCCAACATAAACACAAGAAGAGAAACAGATGTACTCTAGAGGATGGAGGAATTCGTGCGGTCGTGCCCACAAGCAAGAGGACTTCTGCCCGCAACCGATCCTCTAAGCCCCTGTTCACAACACGCTCAAAAAATCAAAATTAAAATAACATCAGCACAAATGTCAAAAATATATAAAAAAGATACAGAATAAATATTCAAGATTGAAAATGCCTCAAAACTCCTAACTAGGTACAATGCAACTACCAAGCTATTTCTATGACCAACATTATTAGTAATGCTCCATACGATAGAAAGCATGTTGTGTAACCCAAAATGCATACACATTGGTGCAAACAAATGAAAATTTTACCACCAGCAAAATAGCATAGAACATGCATGGATACATTGCTTTCAGGCTTTGCACAATTAATTTACATCAAACCTGTTCCTCTAACAACTACCATGGATACATTGCTTTCAGGAACAGAAATGTGGGAGGATATATCAATTTTACTCGACAAGATAATTTAGACACATAAAACTAATAACTGTAGAAAAATTATGGAATCTCTAGTTGTAAAATAAAAATTACATAGTAGTAATACTGAAATTAACAAATCTATCTAGGTGTAAAATATAAAAATTACATAGAAACAATGTTGAACTTAACAATATTCTCCAGATGTAAATTTAGTATAATGACCATGAAAGTTTTTCATATCACAAAAAAAGGCCTAGCAGATTGCTACCTTTATTAGATATTAGTTGGTCATCATAATGCTCTCTTTCTGATTTAAAACTTATTACATAGAAGAAATATTGGAATTAACAAATCTATCTAGTTGTAAAATTTAAAATTATATAGAAACAATATTGAACTTAACAAATTTCTATATATGTAAATTTAGTATAATAACCATGCAAGCTTTTCATATCACAGAAAACACCATTTTTACAGTCTATACTGGCATTAAGCTGATCACCAAAACAAAATTTGGTTTTCTGCCTAGTCAAAAAAATGGTGTGCCGCTAACTGGTCACAGCAAACATGAAACTTGATTCCCCTCACCAAAATTGAAACACATACATTGAAAAAAATTCTAATCAAAATAGCTTCAACTACTTTTAAACCTGCAAGACATGAATACTAGCAGTAAGCTCCCCCTTAATCTGATTTCTTATCTTCCTAGTTGGCTACCAGCAACCTGCTAGATGTGCAAAACCAAAACCCTTAAACCTCATGAAAAGAATCCCCCGCCGGTGGTACTACTCTGCAAAAAGTGCATGCCGATTTATGGGAGTATGAACTCTACATAAAAAAGTCTTGTCTCTAGAACTAGTGTAAAGTCAACAATACATCCTCTTATTCCCGGTACGACACCATAGCTGGAAAGAAAATTGAAGTAAAAAGGAAACAAAAATGTAGTCAACTTAATGGCATGAACCTCAGATATATTTTTAGAGCTTCAGGGAATGGCCAAAAACTATACTAAACTGTTGCAGTTAACACACCCACATCTCATAATTTTTACCGCTGCCGCAATACAGAATTGGCAACATTTTACCACTAGCAGAGTCACACCATAATTTTTACCGCAAAAGTCAGATAGCAAATATTAAACAATTCAAATAACTATTCTACTAGGATTTCACAAGTAATATCTGATGGGATAAAATTATGCAGAGCATTCACACCAAACATGATCAACTAAATGAGCTAACCTCGGCCAAAAATGGGCTCATGAGTCCTGATGAAATTATTCAAATCCACAACCAAGAACCTGAAGGAAAATACTCACCAAGACAAACTAGAAAATTAATGAAATAATGGGCAACAAAACGAATCACTAAAAGCATCAAAGGAAGTTACAAAGTCACAGGGACCTTTTGACAATGTTCTCCAACGAAATTAGCACTAGAACTAGAACCAAAAGTTTTGGTAGACAGGACTGCCGCACACAAGGCCAACAGCCTGCCAGCATAGGGACACAGACCAGAACTAGCAAACAAAAAGAGCTGCTACCTGCAGGAAACCAAATGCCGTGAAAGCTATCACCAAATAAAATAGCATTTGTTCCCTATTTCGAATCTAACTAGATGACAAATCAAATTGCATTCATACCAAATCACTACTCCAGCCAATCCCTAACCCTAAACACACACACCAGCAGATAAAAAATTTACGTAAAATGCGAAATCACCATGAGCAAAACCCTAGATGCCAATGAAAATCGAATCTGCACTGCAAGGTACTAACCCTAGACCACAAACAAAATCCTAATCTAGGGGGATGCCTGATTACCTTGAGAACAAGGAGAAGCCGGGCCCCCTTCCCCTGGTACCGTGCCTCAGTGAGGTGCGCAGGCACGGCGGGGATATGGTCGCCGGCTCGCCCGTCCCTGCTCCCTCGAACCCCTCCTCCCGATCCAGCGGGGAAAGGACCTGAACAGCAGCCGCCGCCTCTCTGAGCCCCCTCCCCCCTCCCCAGCTCGAGATGGAAACGAGGAGTCAAAAATGGTGGGTGAAAAGAGAAATGATGGATGGTTAAGGACACAGGAACACACACATCAGACCCGTTAACGTTTTTGCGGACCCGATAGGGTGAACCCGGGTAGAAACAACACACAACAGCGGGCCCGACGGGTTGAAAGGCACAAAACAATCTCGTCCATCTGTTTCTCATCGGACGAAGAAGCGCGTCGACTGAGGGATAAGCGGGATTTCAATCAATTGATGAGGAGCAAATCTCAAAGAATAATTAATAATGTTTAGGATATCATAGAATATTCTTTTCCAATGTAGATCCGGCCCATCCAAGTTTCGCCCTCGCTCGACACCTCACCTCACCTCGTTCGTCTCACTCTAGCCGCAGACCGTCGTCCCTCGCATAGCTAGCTGCGATCCCTCTTCTCGACAAGGATTCGGAGGCTCCCAATCCACGTGGAGCTCGGCTCGTCCAGGTCTGTTCGTCGCGGCCAGACGTGCGTCAGGAACTCCCCACCGCGCGCGAGGCGCTCCATGTGCGCCATGGCCTTGTCCGACGGCGCGACGTAGAGCACGGTCTCCACCCAGAACTCGGCCATCAGCTTCCAGCGCAGGGAGCCCTCCCGTATGCTCTCCAGCTTCGCCCCGAGCTTGATCCCTCTGCTGAAGATGGTGCCCGCATCTGCATCGTCTCCGGTGGAGCCGGCGGCGAGGACTTTCCGCAGCCGATCCCTTTCTCGCAGTCGCAGCTTGGATTTGGATTTCGATCCCAAAGCTTCTCGAGCTTCAATCATGGCGTGGTCGAAGATGAACTTCGTGTCCATCGAATTCCCCGGAAGCAGCTCCGACGCCTCGGACATCAGGTACGCGCAGTAGCGTGACAGTTTGGTCGCCACCTCACAGTGCCTGCAGCTTCCTGCAGCTGCCTCGTCAGGCAGCGCGATCACGAGGTACTCGGTGGCGATGTGCCAGATGAGCATAGTCTCCGCTTGCGTCTCGTTCTGCAGCGTCCACGACAGCTGCCGGGAGACGCCGTTCCTCACCAACGATGCCTCCCCGTTGCTTATTAGAGTATGCCCATCGCTGCTGGATTTCAGTTTCAGCAGGGCGACGATCAGAGGCTTCAGCGTGTCAGGTAGCTTGACGAAGGGCAGACCTCTGCTTGTTGCTGTCAGAGTCAGAGTATTCCCCCAAGCTCGACGGAGGTACTCGGCGGTAGCCGAGAACACCAGCATGGGGTCGAATTCAGTTGTTTCAGAGGAGAAGAAAGAAGCCTTGCTGCACTTCAAGAACTGAGAACCCTCGATGACCGAGTGCTGGCCTATGCTGTTGTGCCAGTAGCTGAACATTGGGCGCCTGCAAGAAAGAAACCCCAATGGCTTCCGGAGAGCGAATGGGAGGAACCTGTTTGCCCCTGCGGTGAGCCGGCAGCAAGCTAGCGACACCATGGCCCAGTCTGATCCCAGGTACATCACCGTCTGCCATGCCTCCACTGCGACGAACGCTCCAAGAACTAGGACCGTGGCGACGGCATCGACGACCGTGCCGGCTGTCGATTCATCATCAGTGATCGGGATGTGTTTAAGGAGCATGAAAGTGATCCGGTGCTCTAGACTAAGAGGGAGAGGGGTGAATTAGGCTCTCTAAAAATTTAGATTTATGACTCCAACTAGTTTGCACAAAATTAAACTAAAACAATCTATTCTAGATGTGCAACTAGGTTGTTCTAGTGGTAAACCCTTATCCCAAAAGAGTTTAGCAACCTATAGTCTTTTTTATCAAGAAACTATTCTATAAAAGTAAAGGCATATAAATTACTAGTATGAATTGCGGAAGCTTAAAGAACGGGATAGCGACACCATGGCCCAGTCTGATCCCAGGTTCGCTAGCCTCCACTGCGACGAACGCTCCAAGAACTAGGACCGTGGCGACGGCATCGACGACCGTGCCGGCTGTCGATTCATCATCAGTGATCGGGATGTGTTTCAGGAGCATGAAAGTGATCGGGTGCTCTAGACTAAGAGGGAGAGGGGTGAATTAGGCTCTCTAAAAATTTAGATTTATGGCTCCAACTAGTTTGCACAAAATTAAACTAAAACAATATATTCTAGATGTGCAACTAGGTTGTTCTAGTGGTAAACCCTTATCCCAAAAGAGTTTAGCAACATATAGTCTTTTTTATCAAGAAACTATTCTATAAGGAGATAGCAAACTCTTGACGTGGGTGTTTATCCCGTGGTTCGGTTAGCCACAAAGTCACACCTACATCCACATTATTGTAGCACTCACTAAGAGTATTGTTACTCGGCCACCAAGTCTCTTCCGTGAACACAATCACGGTCACCTTGGCCCCGGGTTCCACTAAGGAGCCTTTCCACGAATGATGGGGTCTCCACGTCCCCCGCACAAAGGTTGTCGTCGCTGCTCCACACCAAGTCGGAGGGTCGCACGACGTTGCCGGCGAGCTTCAACGCTCCAAGGTACCGGCGCACTAAGCTCTTGTTTTGGTTCACTATAGAACCACAGCACAAAAGCTCTATGCCTTGCAAACTCACTCACTAAGAGTTATCCTTTACACAACACTCTAAAAGTGTGCTAAGTACTAAAGGGTATGATCAATGAGCTCTTGTATGGCTTGGAGATGTTCTTGGATGTGTATGAGGTGTCTTGGGACTCCAGAAAAGTTCAAATGGCCGGGGTGAGGCATATATATAGGCCACCAAGTCTTGTAGCCGTTGCTCCAACGGTCAGCAGAATTCTGCGTATCATCGGATGAACTGATGCCTCTGGCAGGGGTAGCGTCGGTTCATCCGGTCACTCTACGCAACTGAAGTAGCCGTTGGCTTCTGACGCACAGTCTGCAGCACCACCGGTTTAACCGATGACATAGCATCGGTTTAACCGATCACTCACAGCACTCAGCTAGCCGTTGCTATTCTTCTCTTCTGCTGACGTCATTACACCGATGATATGCACCGATGCTCCGTCGGTTGAACCGGTGCTAAAAGATCTTCTCCTGGGCGTTTGACATCGTCTCTGGTACATGGTATGCCCAATGCACCGATGCCCCTTTTTGATCCGTCGGTTCAACCGGTGCCTCTAGGCTGACTTGGCTTCGATTCTTCTCTGCACCAAAAACCATGGCGTCGGTTCTTCCGGCAACCATCGGATGCACCAATGCCTATAGCGTTGGTTCATCCGGTGCTACTGAATTCTGCAGAACTCGTCCAATTCAGCGTTTCTTTGAGTTCTTTCTTCGTGTTTTGCTTCATATGGCCTTTTTACTTCATCCCTGGGATCTAGAAATGTTCACTCAACACAAGCATTAATCCCATTGATTGCGTTGTCATACGATCACCAAAATCACTCGAAATGGCATAAATGATGCCATGTTCGTTTCAATCTCCCCCTTTTTGGTGATTGATGACAACACAATCAAAGCAAGCATAATATTTGAAAGGATTGACAAATTTAACCATTTGATACTAATTGAAATCAAATGAAGCCGCTTACGCTTGCTTGGATGCTTACTACCATCTAATGATGGCTTGACCTCCCCCTAGAACCATGATTTTCCCCTTTGTTCCTCCCCCTATCTCGCTACTTCTCCCTCATGACTTGATTCACTTGGCATTTCTCCTCCTTTGGAATAGGGAACTCTCCCCCTTTGTTGAGAACATGCCTTACTTTGATCCACAATTCTCCCCCTTTGGAATCAAATAACCTAAAAAGGTCTTGCACCTAAAAGGTCTTGCAAAATAATATAGCTTAAGAGAAAATTAGTAGCCTAGAGAGTTAGTTTCATGACTCATGATCCAATTGTATGATATCAATGAAGATACCAATTGAAAATTTTACTATGATGGATCACAAAATCATGAAATTAGCATGACATGAGCTAAACTCTCCATAAGTATGTGCACAAAATTATAATGTGAAAATCAAGTGCACAACTAGATGTTATAGCTAGAGAGCTTAGATCATATCATGCACGGAGATAGCTCTAAAAATGATAAGAGATTGATAAAGATATCACTTGCTAGAAATTAGAATCTTGCATACCTCCGGGGGATTATTTACCTTGCATGTACCAATTTGAAAGTGATTTGCATATGATTCTAATTGAAGTTGAAAACCACTTGAAAGTCTTTGAGGTCAAAGAGCACTTGGTACACTAAGGTTAAGCAAATGTATGAGCACATAGCTTATGAACTTAGATATAAGCATGTAAGTTCAATTGAGCATGACTCAATATGCATGAAAGCACAATTTATCTAATCACACTTATAGAGTTGTTTGATCACATGAATTGTGAGAAATATTCTCTTAGAGTGTTAACTCCACGTGAGACTACAAAAGATAAACTTGAAAACACATTAGTCTCAAAATCACAAACTATAGAGTGAACTCCCCCTAAATGTGTGCATTTAGTGTTTGAATCACCAAGCAAATATATGCACATTGATTTTGACACAATTGGGAAGTTTACCCTATAGCTTGTGCTCATGGTACACATATAAAATACATACCTTATGAAGTCCATGTACCATGAAGGGTGACCTTGTGTAGCTTTCTACACACTTATCAAACCATGTAGGTTGCTCATGGGTTAGAGTCGTGGCACAAGCAACCCACCATATATAACATTAGGTGATGCAATGCAAACAACATAGCAAAAAACAATGGAGCTACATGATGCTTGAATTAAATTCTAGCTGCCATTACCTTGTGTGTAGGGGAGGGGAACTTGGGTCACTAATCTTTAATCCATAACTTGGCTCTAATGTAACTTTGCATGATGCATCCCTACTCATGCATCCCAAACCTCGCCAAGCCTTCAAATTCTCTGAAGCCGTCCTTGGCTTTAAGTCTTCTTTGGGACCCACACGTTCATCCGGTGCTACTGAATTCTACCGAACTCGTCCAATTCAGCGTTTTTCTTTGAGGTTCTTTCTTCGTGTTTGCTGCTTCCATGCCTTTTACTTCATGCCCTGGGATCTAGAAATGTTCACTCAATACAAGCATTAATCCTATTGATTGTGTTATCATACGATCACTAAAATCACTCAAAATGACATAAATGGTGTCATGTTCGTTTCAGCACGACTGCTCCGAGCACGGTTGCGAGGATGATCTTCAGAGCGGCCGTGGAGAGAAGGTGGTCTCAACCTCGGAAGATGGACGCCCACTTGGTGTCAGGGAAGTCGTGGAGGAACCCGAGCTCCGCCTCGACCACCCTGAACGCCTCGGCGTTGCTTGTCGGCGTTGTCGGTCGGAGATGGAGCTCGTCGACGACGAACCGGCACGTCCTCAGCGAGGCCGGCCTCGACGCAGTCGAGCCCGAAGAAGCGGCGCTTCAGCAGGTGGGAGAGGGAGTAGGCGAGGCAGGCGCCTCTGATCCGGGAGCTGTTGGCGCCGACCGAGGCGAAGGCGGCAGCGGCGTCCTCTCCATCGCAGTGCTCCCAGATCGTGTCGACGGTGATGATGTCATCCTCTAGCAGCTCGCACCTGTAGGCGGCGGCGGAGGAGGAGGAGGAGCTTCTTCTTCCCCGGCGAGCTACACTGTTGCCAGGCCAGTGTACCAGGTACCTGCAGCCGCCGGTCATGGCGTCGGGATCATCGGAGCCGTCCGGTGATGGTGAGCAGGTGGCGCCGCCGTGCTGCTTCATGTAGTCGGCCACCACCTTGCTCGGGCCGGGGTGGCCGGCGGCCCAGCTCGCCCGGATTCTGAGCCAGTGGGAGGAGACGGCTGTGGCCTCGAGGAGGGCGAAGGGGACGGCGACAGCACCGCCGGAGGAGAGGAGGGCCCGGCACAGCAAGCTGAAGAAGAGGTAGCACTGGAAGTGAACCAAGAGGCGGCGCGCCCACCGGCTGCTGTCGGCGAGGTCGTGCGCCGTGACGGAGCCGGCGCCGCCGGCGAGGAGGATGAGCGAGAGCGCCCACACGGGGTGCAGCACCGCGGCGGCCTTCGCCGGGGAGGCGGAGGCCTGCTGCATCAGGCTGAGGGCGTAGGCGGTGAGCGGCGGGAGGAGGGTGTGCGCCAGCCGCTGCGCGCCTTGGAGGAGCGCGCTGCGGCTCCGCCGCCGGACGGAGCCGAACACGAGCTGGAAGAGCAGCAGCGCCGCCGCCGCCGCCGCCGTGAACGCCAGGACCTGCATTGCCACTTAAACCTCTACCTGCAAGGAAGGAATCGAACTGGGAGCTCGATTCTTGTTGCTCGATCTACAATTCTACATGGCCGAGGTGTTTCTTTCTTCAGGCGGAGTCCAAAAGCTGGCGACAATCGGATCATATCCTTGTTGGCGCATCAGAAATCGACCAGACAGAATTTGTCCGGAATTAAAGATGATATACACAGAAGTAGCAACTCTTCACATGGGCTTGGAGCTACATCTTTTTTACTTTTACTTTGAGAGGTCTTGGATGTACAAATTTGACTCTTTATTATCTCTAACTACAAGGTTATGCAGATACAAAACTATCTACACTTATTGCATTTCCAGGTGTCCAAGATGTGAGTTTTGACTGTCCTTTTTTTATACTTAATCTTAATAAACATTAACAAGATTACACTTTCATGAAAGCTTTTGTATATCTGATCAAAGTTTCCAGCCATATAAATTTTTTCATAGTGCCGAACTTAGTCTTAGTGGTCAAAATTTAAACTGATTCTTGACAGTTGATAGGATTCCAAAGAAGAAAGGATGGAACAAGAAATATTCATGTAAACAAACTATATCACAGCACGTCTAAAAATGGCAACGGAAAAAAATGGAGCTATACATCATTAAGTAAACTAGGTTTAGAGTTTGGAAAGAAAATCCCACACTTCAGAAAAAAATGGCAGGTTGTGTTGAAAAGATAATGTGCATTTGTCAAAATAAGAGACTTCCCCTTTTCTATAGCCAGAAGGTGGGTCAAAGACTCTAGACTTGAGAGCAGAAAGGGTTGGTTCATTCTGCCAAAATATCCATTTGTCTCCATGTTGCTTGAAGCTGTTCTGGATTGTAATGGAACTACAGCTACAGATTTTAGTGGACGGCAGCCACTGGGCTTTCCTTGGAATGGTGCCTGCTGCTGGGAGCGGGCGCAAAGGGTGTCGTAGCCCATAAGGCAATACACACTGATGGCTACACCCATAGGTACATTTCATTGCATCCATGATCTATCCCATAGGTAGGCAGTCAATAATGCTGGCTGCAGCTTTGTTGTGTGCATCTTCGGTAATTGCACTACCGGAAACCCCATATATGCCGAGTGCCTAGGGTTTTGCCGAGTGCCAGAACACGGGCACTCGGCAAAGAGTCAGTTTGCCGAGTGCCTAACCTACGGCACTCGGCAAATTCACGGCACACGGCACACATTTTCTTTACCGAGTGCCGGCTCTCGGCAAACGTTAGGCACTCGACATACATAATCTTTGCCGAGGGCCATTGGGCTCGCACACGGCAAAGGCTGCACATGTGCCCAGCACGCGCGACGAACGTGCGCTGGCCGTTGGGTCGGCTGACGACCGTTACTATATGCCGAGTGCTAACCTTTTGGCACTCGGCAAAATCAGAACTTTGCTGAGTGCCTGTACACGGCACTCGGCAAAGATCGTTTCGCCGAGTGCCTATTGTCTAGCACTCGGCATAGATCCGTTTGCCGAATGCCAAAAGGGCAGCACTCGGCAAACATGTTGCACTTTTTTAGTTTTTTGCGTTCCAAATTTTTTATTCTCTCCTCAAATTTGAAAAATTAATCCCTGGTAATATATGATACGTTTATCGATTGGTTTACTATATTCCGTTATTTTATTCTGTTTGCGGGGAATAATAGGTCGAAGTTAATTATAAATTAGAAGTGGGTCGAAATTTTGAAATCTTTTAAAGAAAAATTGATATTCATGTAACTGAATCAAAACTAAGGCTGTATGTAGGAAAGGACTTCAAAGTTGAAACATCTTGACCACGAAACTTGACCACAAACATGTGCACAGACGTTCGAAAAAAATTAAAAATAGCAAACGATGTCTGAAATTTATGGAACTTGTTGAAATGTCAAGATTTCATGCTGGGAGAGTGTCAAAAAAAAATTAACAGTGTTTCGGACAAGCAATAGCATACGCTGCTTACAAAGCGGAAGATCTCCGAAGAAGTTTCAAAGAGATGCGGAGTATCCAGCAGGATTAGTAGTTGAAATGATAGTCGCATAAGGTTTACACTATGAAACTTTTTGTATAGACAACTAACAACAAAATATGTGTCCTGTGAAATTTTAGTTAATTTTTGAGTCCGTTATATATTTTCTTAATTTTCTTTGCACTTATTGAAAATGAATATATTTAGTTTGAATTTGAGGTTGAAACGCATGAAATAATACGTTTTTCGCATAAATTTATGAAACATAAAATGTTGAGTCATTTTGGAAAGTTAACTAAATCACATTGAATAAAATTTTGTTAAACACGTGATGAAAACGAATTTGTTGATATAAATTGAATTTAACTTTGAAACACATGAAATAATAGATTTTTTGCATAAAATCATGAAACATGAAATATGAATTGTTGTAATTTGAATTTGAACTAATACTGCATGAAATAATGGATTTTTTTGAATTCGTATCTTAATTTTAAATTTTTTTGCAACTATTCTCTTAGATTTCATTTTTCTGTAAAATTCTTTGCCGAGTGCCGCTGATCTAGCACTCGGCCTAGCCTTTGTTTGCCGAGTGCCAGATCACGGCACTTGGCAAAAGGGGGAAAATAACCCCACCGGGTGCGCCAACACTTACCATTTCACGCGCCCGGCCACCACCCCGCCCACGCCCCCACGCTGTGTGACGTCGCCGCCGGCCTCCGCCACCGCCTCCACGGCGTCGCCGGCGCCCGAGGGCACGTCCCCCGCAGCCGGAAGCCGCGTCCCAGTGCCGGCGGCCGCCTCCCCGCCGGCCGTGGCCGCGTCCCGGCCAGAGGCCACCTCCCTCGCCGCCGACGCCTTCCTCGCCGCCGATCTGTCTCCGCCGCTGACCCTCCGCCGAGCCATCTCCGCTGCATCCCCGCCGCCTCTCGGCCATCGGGCCGTCGCCGGCGCCTCCCCGCCGCCTCCCGGTGCCCGAGGGCACCCTCCCGCAGCCGGAAGCCGCGTCCCAGCGCCGGCGGCCGCCTCCCCACCGGCTGTGGCCGCGTCCCGGCCCGAGGCCGCCTCCCTTGCCACCAAGGTAATTTTTTTAATTTATTTAGTGTACTTTGTTAGTTTATTTAGCTTAATTTGTTAGTTTGTTTAGATAGTTTATTTAGATTTTTAGTTAGATGTTAACTAGAATTCAATTAGAATTTAGATATTGATAACTAAATAGGATAATTTAGGTAGGTTAATTGTTTATTTAGTTTTTAAGTCTGGTTTAGTTTATTTACATATTGATAAGTAAATTAGATATTTAGTTAGTTTATTTTAGATTATATAGATATTGATAACTAAATTAGGGTTTAGTTTATTTAGATATTGATAACTAAATTAGATATTTAGTTAGTTTATTTAGTTTTATAATTGGTATTAGTCGGTTATTGATAACTATATTTTGAAAACCTCCCCGTGAATATGGTTGTCGGCCATCGTGCTGTGAATATGGTTGCCGGCCTTCGTGCCTTTTTTTGTTGCAGGTTTTGTAAACCTCCCCGTGCAAGGGAGGTGCTGCCGAAATTTTAGCTGACTTTTGGGGTTTGTGATTTTGCAGGAGCTAGGAGTTGGGTGTTGCACCGTCCGTGAGCCGCCACTTTGTAGGACAGGAAGGTGAGCACTACATAAACCTCTATTTTTGTATCATGTTCGTAGTTCACATAACCCGGTTAGGCGTCTCCCGTTCGAAATAGATACGGTTCGAAATATGTAGATTTATACATATCTATGGCCGTATCTGGGTCGAATTGTCCGTGTTATTTGGACAGCCCGATGATGTGTAGATGGGGTAAGTCATCCTCGTACTAAAATGGTTGAAATATCGCATTCTGTTTCAATTTTTGGAATAATGATTGCAATTATCTTGTGGGTATATATGCAGGATTTCTACTGGTGCGAGGAAGGCTATGAGGCCCGGGCGAACGAGCTGGCTCACCAGGCTTGCTACAAGCTGGTGAAGGACATGCACTACGAGGCATGTATCCAGGCCGTCGTTGTGTACTGCGCCGAGTACGAGAAGAGGAGTGTCAAGAAACCAGCCGCAAGGGACATCTTCCTCACGCGAGACTAGTACTTAAGGGTAAATAAATGTCATCTCTATTCATTTATCTTGTATTTGATAATATAATATGTCATGCACATTATTACGTTTAGGTGCCTCCGAACTGGTGTGCAAACAAGGCTGAGTGCTGGTCTATGATGGTGGACAAGTGGATCAGCGAGGATTGGGCCCGCCAGCACGCCTTATGCTGGGAGCGCCGCTTGATGATGCTGGGTCCGGCACATCATCAAGGGAGCCTTAGCCTCGGCGAGTACAAGAATACTTGGGTAAGTTCACTAATTTCTTCATTCTTTCTAAAACTATATTTTTAATTCTTACTAATCAGTCTTGTTGACTTCTTGGCAGTCGGAGTCTCATCCAGGCCAGTCTTGCAACGACTTCACGGCGTACGCCATGTCTCACATGGGCAGGGCGAAGTCGGACGTGGCCTACAACCCGGCGGCTCCACCAGAGGCATACACAAACCCAAGCATCCACGCGCGCATCAATGCGTACACGGAGGTGGGAAGGGCGCTCCACGGGGAGACTTGGGATCCGACCACCGCGCCACTCTCCGGAGAAGCCATCATGAGGGCGGGACAAGGGAAGAAGCACGGGCGGTACTTGATCGCCAACAGCTTGGTCGACACGGCGAGTACGCCTAGTCTCTCGCAGCTTAGGGCAAGTACCACCGACTCGACCCCGCCCATACGCCTACGGCCTGAGACTTCAGTGGCTAGCGTGCACCAGAGACAGGTTAGTTTAGATTTAGTTGCCGTTCTATGATTAAAATGAAATTTTGCTTCGTATTGTAACATGGAGCTTTAAATCTTGTAGGCCGAGATGGAGGCAAAGTTTGAGGAGGAGAGGAGGTGCCGAATGGAGATCGAGGCCAAGCTGGAGCAGGAGCAGAAGCTGAGGGAGGAGTAGTTGGTTATGTTGCAGAGCATGGTCACCTGGATGCAAGGACTTGGCGCGTCGATGAACTATGCGACGCTGCCGCCTCCCCTCGTCTTACCAGCTCAGCCTTACTTTCCTGCAGGACCTTCTGACACTCCCGTGAGTATGCTTTGTTTGTAAATATTATTATATTTTTGTTATGCTTCTTCAATTTATTGGCGATCCCGCAGAATCAGATCTCGTTCGTTCAGCTCGATATTTAATCTTCATAGTACTGCGTCGATAAGGGAAAACGGTAGCGGTATATGATTTTTGTGCTCTTCTGAATTATGATACGTTGTACTATATCCTGCTCAATAACAAATAGTTGGTCCTAATATGGCCACTGTTTAATGTCAAGAACTTAAGATGCACGCACAGGAACTAGAAGCTCACAATTGGACATCCAGCTTGCTTATAGTTCTTATTGTTTCTTCTTGTACTGTCCATTATGCAACCTGCTATATTGAGTCCATGATCTTTGGACTTTGACTATTTGTGGCCTATGTGTATAATAGTAGAACATAAAATAGTCACAGTCTCTTCTTTTTATTTGTGGCCCCGTGAGTATGCTTTGTTTGTAGATATTATTATATTTTTGTTATGCTTCTTCAATTTATATGTTCCTATTTGTAGAATTAGTCGTGGAACGCATTGAACAATCCTCCTCCGGACCAGAACTCGCCGGCGGCCCAGTGGCCATCTTCGTCCCCCAGACCTGAGCAGTGAGTGTCTTGTAGTACTACTGTATTGGACTTATTATACGTATCAGACTATATTCTATGTGATGGACTTGTGTTATGTATCGGACTCGTGTTATGTATTGGACTTGTGATATATGTGATGGACTGTGTTATTTGTATCGATGCCATTCTCGTAATTGTCAATTATATGTGATGGACTATAACTGCCTGTAATGACCTGCATTCATATATATTTCTGTCGTATTTGTATGGAAAAACAGAGAAAACAGAAACAAAAAAAGAAAAATTCACCACTTTGCCGAGTGTTTAAGCCAAAACACTCGGCAAAGGGGCCTGCCCACGTCAGCAGCGCAGCAACTTTGCCGAGTGCTAAAGTACTGGCACTCGGCAAAGATTTGAAAGTTTGCCGAGTGCCAGCACTCGGTAAAATAGCCACGTGGCCGCACCCTGACGCGGGCACTTTACCGAGTGCCATAATCCAGCACTCGGCAAAGCGGCCACATGGCGGGCCCCCCGGCGCGGGGACTTTGCCGAGTGTCGGACTAGGACACTCGGCAAAACTTCAAACTTTGCCGAGTGTCTGCCGTTAGACACTCGGCAAAGCGCTGGACCAGGGGTGGCGCCACGTGGCTTATTTACCGAGTGCCAGGGCACTCGGCAAATCCTTTGCCGAGTGCCCGTGATACGACACTCGGCAAAGTCCGCATTGCCGTGGGATTCTTTGCCGAGTGTCGTTTGCCGAGTGTTACACTCGGCAAATACTTTGCCGAGTGTAACCTGTCCTTTGCCGAGTGTAACTGACACTCGGCAAAGTTTGGAAATCCGGTAGTGTTGGTTCAGTTTCACAAAGCTGTAGACGGTAAAAGTCAGTTTGGTCTATCTCCTCCATATACAGAAGACTCAGAAGGCAAGGTAAAAAACCTGTATGATCAGTTGGTTCTACCCCCAAAACTCTTTTTGAAGTAAAACCCCCAAAACTCTATACCAAAACCAACATGGAGGCAACTTGTCAGGTCTTGCCACATGAAGCCTTAGGTTTTCTCAAGACAGAAAAATAGATATTCACAACAAGATTAAGCACAAGGAATAAATGATTACTACAAGCATATGCACCTGAACGTACTTGCCCATAATCATTCAGAAATATTTCTCGCATGATTGTTTTGCGCGACAAATGCCTGTCCAGCAATTTGAATTTCCGCCAATAATCGTTCATCCACAAGGAATTCATCATTCCTGTAGGCACAAGTACTTAACATAACATGAATAGTGAGCTCACATAGTAGTTTTTAACGCCTTAACGGTGATCTTGTTTGCCATTAAGGTATGACTATGAGAGCTCAAGTCAACGAATGCAACTGCACCCACTGCTCTTTCCCTTCCCCTGATGGCAGTAAACAACCTGCAGCTGGCAGGCGCCTATTCCTGTCAGATTCCTAGCAACTTGACAAAATCAGCACATAAAGTTTCTGACAAACCAACCATTTCACATTCAGTACAAAGTGGCATTTTACATTCGTGCACAATGCAAAATCTTCGTCTTTTAGACTAGTGAGGATTTGAGCATCGCAGCGCCCGAGTATCTTAATATCAAAAACAAAGGTGCAGTGAACAGGGCTGGCCAGATGGAGAAGGGGTGATATCAAGCATCGCCAGCACATTTACATGACCTGAGTGAGTAATTATACAGAATAGATATGCACCATGGTCTCCTAGCACAACATTTAAGATTAGGGAACATCACATCAAACTATCAAAGGACTCCAGCAAATTCAGAAAAATATGGCATTCAGTCAGATGACCTTAGCCAAGGCAGCATTGGAACGCATTGAGTAAAACATGATGTGAGGCCATGAAGGTTGGTCACTATTTTTTCATGGAACCAGAGTACATATAACTTGTTCTTCAAAAAAATCTTATCAATATTTATTTTGTATTATGTGAATTGTGGAAGCGTATATTCACCGCTAACTCAAACATCAGATAGTTGGTCTACAGGATATAACAGTCCAATCTGAATATATAGCAGTCAGGCAAAAGCAAGAAGTCAATACAGAAAACATCTCTGCACAACTCTACTACTATATACTGATCCTTCAGCGCGGTTGCTGCTGCACAAACTCCAGATAACAAACAAGCTAGTGTCTTTACAAAATAAAAATACTTTCTTCAAAAAACTAGTATTCTTCCCTAATCTTTAGCTAATGCGAATTGACACAACTCATAAGTATGCTCGCCATCAATCAGCTTAATAGTTTTTTGCATAATTTTGATCTTTGTATGCATGCATTGTTTAAAGTTTGTCCAAAAAACTTAATCAAAGTTAAAATATATTTGATGATTTTAGTTAGTTCAGCAATGAAGTTACAATGTCGACATAAAAAAACCTTGAAAGAGGGAATTCAACATGAAATAAGGAAGACGAATTGAAACATGAAGCCATGAACAATGAAAGTCTAGAAATTCTAACCACAACAATGCTTATGCTTGTGATGAACTAATGAACTGCTAAAGAAGCAAACTTCCTGACATGCTTACCTTCTTCTAGTGCCATATTGCTAGGACCACAGCAATAACGAAAAGTATCAAGAGAGCGGCATTTCCACCAGGCAAAATATCTTCAGAAGAATCAGGTGATCTAAAAGATGAAGCAGCATAATCAAAACTGGGATCAATATTCAACAGACACTAAGAAACAATTATGCTTGAACATCATATGGAGTCTACAGAGTCCAGATCAACAGTTTGAAAACTTATGTTATCCCAACCAATTCTAAGACAATGATAAATTGCATCATCCTTTACAAAATAACAAGTGATTGTATAGTGCAAAAAAAGTGAAACGAATTATCAGCAGGCTAATTTAGTAGCAAGAAACGATATGACATAAGTGCCCTGATTCTTGAAGTGGGAACACGAATTATTCCCTTCACAAGAAATAAAGAACCCTTTAGCTACTCAATCAACAAGCACCGATTCTGACGGAACAACTGATTAATGTTGCAAAGGCAATTACTATACACTTATTTGTCATCATTTCAGAAATTCACCATAATCCTTATTGTTTCATTTGGATTAGAACAATCCTACAAATGTTGACAACTATAGATTGCATTTTCCAGCTTACCTCTTTCTCTGCTGTGATCGATGAATCCAGGCCATGACTGGAGGCAGGATCCCAAACAAGAAGCAGTTTGCGTAAACCCCAGCAAAATCCAATGCCCTGAAGAAGGCTCCTGAGAAGGCTCCTGGAGCTACATCTTTTTTACTTTTACTTTGAGAGGTCTTGGATGTACAAATTTGACTCTTTATTATCTCTAACTACAAGGTTATGCAGATACAAAACTATCTACACTGATTGCATTTCCAGGTGTCCAAGATGTGAGTTTTGACTGTCCTTTTTTTATACTTAATCTTAATAAACATTAACAAGATTACACTTTCATGAAAGCTTTTGTATAGCTGATCAAAGTTTCCAGCCATATAAATTTTTTCATAGTGCCGAACTTAGTCTTAGTGGTCAAAATTTAAACTGATTCTTGACAGTTGATAGGATTCCAAAGAAGAAAGGATGGAACAAGAAATATTCATGTAAACAAACTTGTTGGATATGATCTCCAGGCCCGATCCAAAGATCGGGCCAAATCCCCTTTGATCGCGCCCTGATCGGGGGCGCCCAGTCATTATGGCTGGTGGGCCCCCGTCGCCTGCGCTATATAGAATAGGAGGGGGGCCGGGGCACGGACGCCCAAGTGGACCGCTGCCAAACCCCTCTCCCACAAACCCTAGCGATCTAAGGGAGCGCAAGGCCGACGGGAAGCACCCCAGCGCCGCCACGACGTTCCCCTCCGCCGCCGCCGTTCCCGGCCAGTGTCGGTACCGGCCCGAAGGGTACCGGTACCCTCGCCGCCCATCGTCGCCGCCGGGTCCACGTCTCGCCAACCCGGACTTCCTCGCCTCCATCCTCGACTCCATCGACGCCATGGCACCCGCGGGGTCGAGCTCCTCTGCGCCCCCTTCCACGGATGGCTCCAATGCTATGACTTATGTGAATGCCATTCCTGAACTGGATGGCAACAACTATGGGAAATGGTACCAGAAATTGTAGATAGCTCTGGCGATGACCAATATAGATTTGGCCATCACAACGCCAGCTCCACAAGAACCAGAAAAGCCCGTAAGGGCACAGAATGAAGAAGCTGCTGCTTGGGCTATCCGAGAGAAGAATTATGACTCTGCTATGACGAGATATGATGCTGACAAGACATGTTGGAATGATTCCAACCGCAAGTGTCTTATGGTCATGAAGGGTTCCACTTCAGATGCCATCAAGATGGCGATCCCAGATTGTGACACCGCTTCAGAATATTTAGCAAAGGTGAAGAGTCAGTTTACTGGTTCTTCCAAGGCTTATGCTGCCATTCTTGCTGAGCAGCTTATCACCAAGAAATACACTGGCGGTGGCATCAGAGAACATATCTTAGAAATGAGCCACATGGCCAACAAGCTTAAGACAATGGACATGCCTTTGCCAGAAAAGTTCATTGTTCAGCTGGTCTTCAAGTCCCTACCAAAGGCGTTTGAGGCATTTCATGTCAACTATAACGCTTTTCCAGAAGATTGGGGTATTGACAAGCTGATTGGCATGTGTGTTCAGGAAGAAGATCGCCTTAAGAACTCCAATGGTGGTGAACTTGCTTTTCAAGTTCAACACAAGAAAAAGAATTTTCAGAATAAGAACTTCCAGCATAACAAGAGACCTTTCCCACAAGGCAAGAATCAGCATGAGAGTGGTCCTTCAAGACCACCTCCTCAGAAAGACTGGGAAAATTTTCCAGTTGAACAAGACCAGTGCCTGAAGTGCAAAAAGAGAGGGCACTACAAGAGAGACTGCCCAGAATTCCTGAAAGAGTTATTAAGAAAGGGTGAGGACACCATTACTTTTGTAGATGAATCCCTGTATTTAAGTTATGACAAATCCACTTGGTGGATTGATTCTGGTGCAACTACTCATGTTGCTAATTCTTTACAGGGATCAAGTATGAGGAGGACCCTGCCAAGAGGCGCAAGAAGAATTAAAGTTGCAAACGGTGTAGAAGCTGAAGTCGAAGCCATTGCAGAATTTCATTTAGAATTACATAGTGGCTTTGTACTTTGTTTGAGAGATGTTCTTTATGTACCGTCTTTGCAACGAAACTTAATAAGTGTGTCTAAATTAGATGATGACGCTATTGCTTGTCATTTTGGTGATGGCAAGTGTAAGATACAAGTTAATTCAGAATGTGTTGGTCTTACCTTCCGACAAGACAAATTATATTTGCTTTCATTATCTGAGAATGTGAATGCAGTATGTTCTGAGAATAAAAATGCCTCCTCATATGAGAATGTTACTAAGAAACGCAAACAAATTGATGCAATTTCGTCGAAATTATGGCACTGTCGTTTATGCCATATTTCGAGGGGGAGAATAGAGCGCTTAGTGACAGCATCAATTCTTCCACCGTTAGAATTTTCAGATTTAGAACAATGTATTGATTGCATTAAAGGAAAATTCGTTAAGAACATAAAGAAAGGTGCCAAACGAAGTGCGGGAATTCTAGAAATAATTCACACAGATATATGTGGACCATTCCCTGTCACTACTGTAGATGGTTATGTTTCTTTCATAACATTTACAGACGATTACTCGCGTTATGGCTACATTTATCCAATTAAAGAACGATCAGAAGCATTGGATAAATTCAAAATATTTAAAGCAGAAGTAGAAAACCAACATGATTTAAAGATTAAGATAGTCAGATCCGACCATGGGGGAGAGTACTACGGTCGACACACCCCCTATGGCCAAGTTCCAGGACCTTTTGCAAGGTTCCTTATGGAAAATGGCATAGTTGCCCAGTATTCTACACCGGGCGAGCCTCAGCAGAATGGAGTAGCAGAAAGAAGAAACCGTACCCTGATGGATATGGTCAGAAGTATGATGAGCTACTCCACATTACCGATTAATTTGTGGATGGAGGCGTTAAAAACCGCCATTTACATTCTTAATCGGGTGCCAAGTAAATCGGTGCCGAAAACACCGTACGAACTATGGACAGGAAGAGAACCCTCGCTTAATCATTTTCGCGTATGGGGCTGTCCAGCTGAGGCCAAAGTGTTTAATCCGAACATTGGGAAGCTAGATCCCAAGACAGTCAGTTGCCATTTTATTGGCTATCCAGAAAAGTCTAAGGGATATCGCTTTTATTGTCCCGACAGACACACGAAGTTTGTAGAAACAAGACACGCTGCCTTCTTAGAAGATCAGATGATCAGGGGGAGCATAGTAGCCAGAAAAATCGACCTTGAGGAGAAGCGGGTATACGTTCCCACTCCGATGATTCAAGAGCCTTATTTCTCGTTACCTGTGGTTGTGGCACCGATAGAGCAGGAAACTGCAGTGCCAACACCTGCTGTCAGTCTACCTGACATCGCAGTGCAAGAAACTGCGGTGCCACCACCTGTTGTTGGTTCTCCTAGCTTGGCATTAAATGGAAATGAGGACCCTGTTCCTCAGGACCAAATAGAACCCGTTGCCATGGATGAGGGGGAGCAACAACAGCCTCCTGTGCAAGAAATACCAGTCGCAGTGGCCCCGAGAAGGTCACAAAGAACTAGGAAACTAGCTATTTTTAAAGACTATGAAGTCTATCATAGTGAAGAAATACAGAATGAGGGTGATCCCACCTCTTTTGAAGAAGCCATGAAAAGCGCCAATTCATCCAAATGGTTTGCAGCCATGGAAGAAGAAATGAGATCCATGAACACCAATAAAGTTTGGGACTTAGAAGAAATTCCCAAATGAGCCAAAACAGTAGGCTGTAAGTGGGTCTACAAAACGAAATGTGACTCCAAAGGGAACATAGAAAGATATAAAGCGCGGCTCGTGGCAAAAGGCTTCACGCAAAGAGAAGGAATAGATTACAATGAGACATTCTCTCCGGTCTCATGTAAAGACTCTTTCAGAATAATAATGGCCTTAGTGGCACATTATGATTTAGAATTGCATCAGATGGATGTGAAGACGGCATTTCTAAATGGAGATTTGTATGAAGATGTCTACATGGCACAGCCCAAAGGTTTTGTCATGGAAAGGCAAAGAAAATTTAGGATGCCACTTGAGAAAATCGATTTATGGCTTGAAGCAAGCCTCGAGGCAGTGGTACTTGAAATTTGATGAAACAATTAGAAAGTTTGGATTTAAAGAAAATGAAGAGGACAATTGTATTTATGTGAAGTTCAAGAACGGAAAATTTATTTTTCTCATCTTGTATGTGGATGACATTCTGTTAGCTAGCAGTGATGTTAATCTACTACTGGAGACAAAGAAATTCTTGTCCTCGAAATTTGATATGAAAGATCTTGGTGAAGCTTCGTTCGTCTTAGGAATTGAGATTCACCGAGATATAAGAAGAGGGGTTTTAGGATTATCACAGAAAGCATACTTAGAAAAGATATCAAAGAAATACGGTATGCATGCGAGCAAGCCCACACCTGCTCCAATAGTCAAGGGCGACAGTTTCGGGAAACATCAGTGTCCCAATAACCAGTATGAGCTCGAGCAAATGAAGGCAGTGCCTTATGCTTCAGCTGTCGGAAGCTTACAGTATGCACAAGTGTGCACACGCCCTGACTTAAGTTTCGTTACCGGGATACTTGGCAGATACCAGAGCAATCCAGGCATAGAGCACTGGAAAATGGTAAAGAAAGCTTTGCGCTATGTGAGGGGCACAACTGGCCTCATGCTAACATATAGAAAATCAAAAACTTTAGAAATAGAAGGATATTCAGATTCAGATTTTGCAAGAGATGCAGATGATAGAAAGTCAACATCTGGATACATCTTCACTCTTGCAAAAGGAGCAATATCATGGAAAAGCTCCAAACAGACAGTTACAGCATCCTCCACGATGTATGCTGAATTTGTGGCATGTTATGAGGCCTCGGGGCAGGTCACATGGCTAAAGAAATTCGTACCCGGATTGAAAGTGGTCGACAGCATAGAAAAACCACTGAAATTATACTGCGACAACGAGCCAGCAGTATTCTATGCTCATAACAACAAGTCGAGTGGTGCTGCCAAACAAATCGACATCAAGTTTTATGTTGTTAAGGAGCAAGTCCAGGATCAAACTATTTGTCTAGAACATATCAGAACGAACAAGATGTTAGCGGATCCGCTTACAAAAGGCCTACCACCCAATGTGTTCAGAGAACACTTAGCCGGCATGGGTTTAAGGGAAAGCCTATGATTCCTGGACAAAGAGGGCCCTAGAATGAGACTCTGTTTCAGACCAGAAAAGTGATTGTGGCTGTTAATCTGACAGTAATAACTGTCATGACGAGGCACGCCCTATACACTGATCTGCGATGGGATTAACCAAACTCAGATAAAGAACAAGAATAAGAAAATGAGAGATCAAGGGGGAGAATGTTGGATATGATCTCCAGGCCCGATCCAAAGATCGGGCCAAATCCCCTTTGATCGCGCCCTGATCGGGGGCGCCCAGTCATTATGGCTGGTGGGCCCCTGTCGCCTGCGCTATATAGAATAGGAGGGGGGCCGGGGCACGGACGCCCAAGTGGACCGCTGCCAAACCCCTCTCCCACAAACCCTACCGATCTAAGGGAGCGCAAGGCCGACGGGAAGCACCCCAGCGCCGCCACGACGTTCCCCACCGACGCCGCCGTTCCCGGCCAGTGTCGGTACCGGCCCGAAGGGTACCGGTACCCTCGCCGCCCATCGTCGCCGCCGGATCCACGTCTCGCCAACCCGGACTTCCTCGCCTCCATCCTCGACTCCATCGACGCCATGGCACCCGCGGGGTCGAGCTCCTCTGCGCCCCCTTCCACGGATGGTTTGCACCTTCATCTCCATACCTTCTTCTCTCTCTGTTGTACTAGAACTAGGATGAAACCCATGTTTATCTACTAGAAAATATACCCGTACTCGATCTTGTATGCCTAGATGTCGATCCAGTGTAGAACTCTAGAATCTTTGTAATAACAAAACTATATCACTGCACGTCTAAAAATGGCAACGGAAAAAAAATGGAGCTATACATCATTAAGTAAACTAGGTTTAGAGTTTGGAAAGAAAATCCCACACTTCAGAAAAAAATGGCAGGTTGTGTTGAAAAGATAATGTGCATTTGTCAAAATAAGAGACTTCCCCTTTTCTATAGCCAGAAGGTGGGTCAAAGACTCTAGACTTGAGAGCAGAAAGGGTTGGTTCATTCTGCCAAAATATCCATTTGTCTCCATGTTGCTTGAAGCTGTTCTGGATTGTAATGGAACTACAGCTACAGATTTTAGTGGACGGCAGCCACTGGGCTTTCCTTGGAATGGTGCCTGCTGCTGCGAGCGGGTGCAAAGGGTGTCGTAGCACAGAAGGCAATACACACTGATGGCTACACCCATAGGTACATTTCTATCCCATAGGTAGGCAGTCAATAATGCTGGCTGCAGCTTTGTTGTGTGCATCTTCGGTAATTAGTTCAGTTTCACAAAGCTGTAGACGGTAAAAGTCAGTTTGGTCTGTCTCCTCCATATACAGAAGACTCAGAAGGCAGGCAAAAACATGTATGATCAGTTGGTTCTACCCCCAAAACTCTTTTTGAAGTAAAAGCCCCAAAACTCTATACCAAAACCAACATGGAGGCAACCTGTCAGGTCTTGCCACATGAAGCCTTAGGTTTTCTCAAGGCAGAAAAAATAGATATTCGCAACAAGACTATAAGCACAAGGAATAAATGATTACTACAAACATATGCACCTGAACGTAATTGCCCATAATCATTCAGAAATATTTCTCGCATGATTGTTTTGCGCGAGAAGGGCGGGCCTGGTGCAGCGGTAGAGCCTACCGTCTGTAACCGGAAGGTCCCGGGTTCGAGCCCCAGCCTCTGCACATTTGTGTGGGTTAGGTTTGGGGCTTAAAGACAACCCTTCCTCAGACCCCGCACAGTGCGGGAAGCCTACGGCACTGGGTACGTCCTTTTTATGATTGTTTTGCGCGACAAATGCCTGTCCAGCAATTTGAATTTCCGCCATTAATCGTTCATCCACAAGGAATTTGTAACATCCCGTATTTTTACGGAATGTTATATTCTCCAAAAATGTGAATTTCAAAATTTTTGTGCTAATGCTGTAGTAAATCCACCTAAGTAGTATTTCTATCTCTCTAAAATTCCTAGTAAACTAAAATTTTGTTTTCAAATAAGGATAATTATTCGATTGTGTCATCTCGGTCCCTAAACTTGTAAATCGACCGTTTAGGTTTTCAAACTTGTTCGATTGTGTCATCCCAACCCCTAAACTTAGAAATCACCTACAGATTCTTAAACTTGTTCAACGCCTCGTGAAACACCATGAGCAACGCCCTCATGGGCACGTACTTCAAATGCGGGAGCTCGTACCGCGCGCTCGACGTCTTCCGCACCATGCCCGGCGGCCCCAGCCTCTTCTGCTGGAACACGGTGATCGAAGGGCTCGGCAATGAACAGCCACGGCGAGGACGCTGTCGCCGCGTTCCGCGACACGGTCGAGGGTGCGCGGAACTGACGGCAGCACGAGGTCAAGCCGAACGCGGTGACGTTCGTGGCGCTCCTGTCAGCGTGCAGCCACTCGGGGCTGGTGGCAGCGGGCCGAAAGCTCTGCGCCGACATGCTGCCGGTGCCCGGCGTGCCGCCCCAGACAGAGCACTACGGGTCAACCTCCTGTGCCGCACGGGCTGCGTCGACGAGGCCGCGCGGCTCGTGCGGACGATGCCCGGCCCGCCCAACGCCAAGGTGCTCGGAAGCCTCCTGGTCGACGCCCGCGCTCCGGAGCGGCAGGAGGGTAGCGTCAGGCTGAGCAAATGGGCGGCGCGGTGGATCTCGGAGCTGGACCTCGGGGACGGCGCCGCGTACGGCCTGTCCAACGTGTACGCGTCGCTGCAGCGGTGGGATCGCGTCGAGGAGCACAGGAGGGTGGTGCGCGCGGCCGCGAGACACGGCAAGGGCAAGCGCCGCAAGCAGCCCGGGCTTGCTCGCTGTGACCTGGCCAGCTCCTGCACGAATTGAACAAGGCGATAATGGCGCGGCAGCAGGGAATGAGAGGTACTCGGTTCTCCGTGGTTCACGTCGTTCAAGGAATCAAGTTGTACAGGATTCACGATTCAGTCGCGTATCCTCAAAGGCTCAAAGTCAAAGCTGACTAGGATGCCGCAAACCTGCTCATCGTCTCAACAGATGCCAATCGTTTGAGGATAAATAAAAAGAAACATCGAGAGGAATAATATATCATGTGCAAACAAATATTTTCGTGCAAACCGTGCAAACTTCAATCTAGACTACTGGATCAACATCCATAGGGCATGGGGAATTGAGTAATTTTGCAATTAACTGCCCACCCTTAGATTGGGTAATCACACTTTTGCAAATCCCTCCTCCCACTCCTCCTGCGCCCCCTTGGATGTTGATCCGGTGGTCCAGATTGAAGTTTGCACGGTTTGCACGGAGAGATTGGTTTGCACCTGTTATGTTCCCAATATCGAGAATTGGCGTTGTACTGCACTTTGGGCTAACCTAGAGTTCGGGCTTATGCAAAAATCGATAGCAGTGAAATAATTCTGGAAATCTTCGAATCATGAGGAATTTCTTCCATTTTATTCAAAATCACAAAAAGGTGGCGGGGGGTTGGGAGGGGTCGCCACCTTCGCATCACGTGAGAGGTGCAGCGTTGGGAGGGGTCGCAGCCGCCACGTCGCGCGGGGGTGGGGGGTGGGGGGGGGGGTTGGGAGGGGTCGCTGCCTTCGCGTCACGGGAGAGGTGCAGGGTTGGAGGGGTCGCAGCCGCCACGTCGCGGGGAGCTGCAGGTGGAGCGAGAAAGGTGGAAGGGGAAGAGAAGAGGTGCGGGTGGAGCGAGGAAGGTGGAGGGGTAAGAGAAAAGGTCGGGTAGTCTGTAAAGACATGAATTGTTATACATAGCATTCTTTAGCTGGGTGATATTTAGAAAATTGTATTAGAAGTTTAAGACAATCAGCATGTTAGATACATTTTCTTTCCATCATCTTCAACATGTACTTTACTACAAAATTAGAAATCACAGCGCGGCCTTGCCGCGCCAACATTGGAGGGAGCCAGTATTCTACTGGCGGTGCACTTTGGAGTATATTTGCATTGGGTCCTACTAGTATAGCAGTATGTATATTGAATATGTTGATAGTCAAGCATTATTCCATCACTTTAAATAATTTCGTTGTGCTTGCTATGATTAATTAATGCTGAGAAGAGAAGCGTTTGCGCGGTGTATATGAGAGTAAGGCCAGCGAAGGAAGCAGCATGAACTGAACTTAAGATAATATAATCCAATTGAACATCTAAGTCTGATCACCAGACACTCAAGCTACAACTCTCCACATGGATGTTTGTCAGGCAAATAGGATGTTTACACCATGACTCTCCACATGGATGTTTGTCAGGCAAATAGGATGTTTACACCATGACACGAGGAAATCAATGTATGAAATCCTAAATTTCATTATCCATATAGTAATAACTAATGATTCTTTGCGGATATATTAAGCCTAGAAGTTCAAGCATGAAATGTTGTAAGCTGCAAGCAATTAACTGTTTGGATCAATGCTATAGAAAGCTGGTGTAGCGGATGGTATTTATGGGCTTTGTGATATTGACTTGAAAGATTTCAACCTGCAAGGTATGCACTGAATTCATAAGAACTTATCTTAAATGTTAGATTCATTTTGGATTTCATTATAACTCTGTTTATTTTCCTTGGTACCGCTTGATTGGAGCAGCTTTTGGATAGCAAGGTCAGTGTTAAATCAATCAACTTTGTCTGGTTTGATCCACGGACCTCTGTACTTCTATGTTAATTCCAGCGTTCCTTATTGTAGGCTGTCTACTTCGGAGCTTACCTACGGATATCGAGTTTGACAACACTACTGGAATTAGCTTTACGTGTGATTTGAGTGACAATATTGCAGCACCATGGCCATCCTCATCTTCTGTCCAATCCTTGTCACCTTGTGCTCCAGGTAAGCAGCGGCAAAGCTCATATTTGGGTCACAGAAATATTGTACTACACCTTATGATTTTTCACTCATTTCTCTGAATATTAATGTTTCTCTAATTCTCTTAGTCACATTGGCATTTCACTTATGTTTTCAGAAATGTCATTGCCTGAATTGCCTATCTCACCAAAATCTGGAAGCTCAGGTACTTAACACATTTGCGAACTTTTTTCGTCCTTTGTCAGCAAAACTGAGAATACATTCCTTCATGACAGTAGGTACTTCAAGATCTGGGATAGGTGTTTTGCTGCCACTTGTAAATTCTCACCACGTCCATCTCCATCTGAGGACCGCCTCATCTAGCGAGCCAGGAGCTTCTTAGCCCTGTTGTATTTTTCCCTCTGTGCAGGCCCTCGTGTAAATTGAATTGCATTACGTTCTTGTAAATGAGCCTTCCCCTTTCTGTCCCTTTTTGGTCCAGTGGATAGAACCGTTGTCTTAGAGAGGACTGTTGTACCATTTTGGGTTTGAACTCTGGTAGAAACTAAGCTAGTTCTGGATGTGAGCTTCCCCAGAGATGTCGATTGAATGGCGAGTAAACAATTGGGTCAACTCCATGTAGAGCTCATAACCGAGGTTCCATGAGCCTCGTCCGTATAAACCTATAAAATGCACGATCGAATTACCAGCTACCCTGGAGAGAGAGAGAGAGAGAGAGAGAGAGAGAGAGAGAGAGAGCAGTAGTGCTAAGTCCCAACCTGTAGAAACGCCCAGTAACACAATAAACTAAGATCAGCAGCTACACATTCTGACAGCCATCAAGCCGTTGAACAATGCTTCGAAGAATATAGATTCACGGGCAAATAACAGTTTTTGAACAGACATCAGCAACTGTTACACAAAAAATTCAATTTAACAACAGGTTTAGAACAAATATTAGCTAATGTTACACTGCAGATTCAATTCAACAGTTGGTTGGTCTGCTAGGAAAGTGACTACAACCGTGTTGATTGTTCTGTTGAATTTTGCCGCCGCGGAGGGGATCCGTCGTCAGTGTCCTGTGAGGGAGTTGATCCACTCGAAGATAGCGCCTGCTGAGATGATGTTCTAGAACCAAGCTCCCTGGAAAGTAGGGCTGTCTCTGTTTTGGTTGTTACCTGGAGACTCTGGCGAGGCATGATTTTTTGCAGCCAGGCCTGCCATAAATCTGTAGGCTACTCTACTGGCGTTCACAATTTCTGTTTGAGCCTGCCTGAACTGCAAAACCCAAATTCACAACCAGAAAAAAATACAATATTAAGGAAAATAATCAAAGATGTCACATATCTTCAAATATGAGAAGAAAAGAAGCCTACACAGGGAGTTATAGAAAAAAAACAGCCTCATGTCTACCTACTTCATCTAATTGGAATGCACTACGCATGAGACTGTAACAGCATTTTACATAATCAATACTACAAAACACAAATATAAATGATATTTGCATTGGAGTGAAAAAAAATGAAGATAAAAAACATAAGTAGCAGACTAAAGAAGTAATAAATGCAACTAGCAATCATGATTATGCAAATGACTACACGCTAGGATTAAGTAAAGTAAATTGGAGCTGACATATTGTATCACAGATTCACAGCAACACATGTTTTCAATCTTAGCACTTATTCTCCAAATTAATGGGAAAATTTCATCTTATACTTTCCCGTGTAACTCAATACACCACTAACCGTCTTCCTGAGTTCAGATAACAATATGGTGCTCGCAAGAAATATTTGATGATGCAATGCATCAACATCTAAAAGTATACAGATATAGTGTAAAAAGGCAGCGCTGTTAGCCTATAAAAAAACAGCCCTGCGATAAGGTGACCTTGCTATTGGAAATAAAGAAAATGCACAACCAAAAACAAGATACTATGTGTACCTTAACTGCTGTGTTCTCAGCAACAACCACAGCACCGGTATTGGCAAAGCGATTAACCCAACCTGCAATGTTATAGACAGAATAAAGGAGTTAGTTATGCCATCTCAAACCTGACAACCTAAGCAACACTACCATGCTAGGCTGCCAGCAAAATTAGCAAAATTTCCACTAATCCAACACTAATATCTAAATGATTAGCACCTACTTGACCTAAGGGGATATTCAGCCTTGCTTAAAATTTTCACATATGTTACCGCATTAAGTTCCAAAGTTTCATACACTAAACATATTATCCTAGCAGTTTTGGATATTTTGGCTGGAGGTTTTGGCGAAGTGTTGGTAGCTGTCTAGTCATAGGATATGTAGGTAATACAGGCATCGCATTTCACATTTCCTTTTCTTTTATAATGAGTCTATGCAATAATGAATTGTGGTTGTATGATCGGCAAAATGGACATAGTCATCCCAAAGCGTTTTAGATAACTGAGCACCAGCTTAACTGCTCAATACTATGCGGTAGCAAGATCCTCGGTTCAGAATTCATGAACCCATGTCACCTGGTAGCTAGCATTCTTTGCAATGTTCAGCTCACATGATTGTAAACTTCTTTCTTTTATATTCCAAATGTAGCAAGTGATTTTATATGATTCACCTTAAAAGGATTCAATCAACACAAAACACAATGGCTGGTGTCTGGTGAACTTCTTGACACAGAGCACTACCTCGAGCTGCCTTACCGATTTATTTGCAGATTTGGCCGCTGCCTTGACAGAGAATACTATCTCGTCTTGTCATCATCTATTTGCAGATTTGGTTGCTGTTGTTCTACAACGATATGGAACCAATCAAACTGAGTTTCAATTTTCTCGATATATGAAATGAAGCAATCATAGTACTTTTTCATCTTCACATGCCAATCTTTGATTCTATATTACAGCTTATGATCGATCCCAACCCTTGATATTAATCCAGAGATTTAATTTTTATCTTGCTTGCTTATTTCAGACAAGAGTTCCCTGAAATGATTCAGCTCACTTCTCATGTCCTCAAATAATTAACCGTTTGCCCATTATCACCAAACAGGTAGATAAACATGCTTCCAGTATTAGCGGTGGCCTATCTAAAGCACAAGCGCGGCGTTGCCGCGCATTGATTCTAGTATGCCGTCCATGGTTTTCAAATTTCAGCAAAGATTAGAGCAGGCAGGAAATTAATTGGCACAACCTCCTCAGGGGAAACTTTAAAATTCCCGGTCACAGGGCTCTTGTGTGGGCTATGAAGAGTATTTATTCATTCCTGACCTATGTTCTAATATCGAAATGGATGCAGGGAATGTATGCAGCTGTTCTCATCAATCTGTGGGAGTCCGTTCAATTGGGAAAGAATCCAACCAGAGATGGAAAAGATATGTTCCAGAACAACTACTACTTCTGAAACAGAGATTCAATTCCAGGTCTTAGAATTCAGGATTCAGCCAGATCAATCAGAGGTTGATGTAGCAGGACAAATCTGACTGCAGATGCAAAGCGTATAGCAGAGAATAGTGACTACTCAGGAGTAGAATGTACATCATGAACAGTCCAACTGCAGTTACATAGGCATGTTGCAAGAACAGTTCATTCAAAGACATATCACATCATGTTGACCAATGCGACAATGCAGCGACATGAATTCTCAATCTACAGAATGTTTAGATTATGCTAGTTCTTGGATCATAAAGCATTTACCTCTGACATTGAAGTTTGAGCATTTCAGATTGATCAAGAACTATGAGCATTTCAAGAACCATTTCAGGGAAGATTATTGCTTGTGTTGTGCTTCACTGAGAACTCACATCATATAATACAGGGCATTCCAGAAAGTTCAGCTCATCTAAAAGCTAAAATCAGATCATTTTGTACGAATTAGAGTCAGTAAGGCAGGCATGGCATATGAATGAAAGAATGATCAATAATATAGAACCAAACTCCAAAGTCTTTCCAAATTGTACACCCTCCAATGGAGAGAATTGGGAATCCCAAGGATCACCGGCCAGGCCAAAAAGAATCAAAATCCCCCCAAATAACCAATCTGAATTCTACCCAAAAGAGCAAGAGCTCCCCCCTTTCTATCAACTCATCCCCTATTCTTGTTCCCCTGCTGTCGCCACCACCGCTCCCTTCACCACCCTGTACACAGCCCACCATGAGCGGCAGCTAGCTCATAGCGGCGGTGGCAAAAACTGCAGCAATAAAATGCAATGGAGCACATTGCCATTGCCAAGAACCGCTCAATCAGCGAGTACCTGTTGCGCCTATGGAACTACAAAGCTTTCTATCTACCATGAAAACAAGGATGCGGCCAATGCAGGCCCGGACGCCGGCGAGGTGGGGCCGCTGCCGTCGCTGGGGATGTAGAGGTCATACGACTTCCAGGTGTGGTCGAGCGGGCACGGCCTACCGGCATCGAGGCGGTCCCACGGCTTGCCCTTGCCCGACCAGTGCATGAGGCTGACGGGCTCGTCGTGGAGCGGGCGGCAGCTGCCGTGCACGTTGTCGCCGCCGAGGCGGTGCTTATTTCAGCGGTGGTCGACGGCCTCCACCTCGCGGCGAAGACGAGCAGGAACAGGGCAGCGAGCCCAGCTCGTAGATGCGCTTCTCCTCCTGGATCTCCATCCAGCGCTCGATGCGCTGGCGGTAGTTGCCGGCGTGTCAGCGGCGGAGGTCGATGAACATGACTCCGGTGTCCCGAGTGGAGCTGCTCCCATGCTATCTCCCGCGCGGCCTCCGCCGCGCGCAGGTCCCCGGCCCCCGCCGCCGCCGCCTCCTTCTCTGCCAAGATGACGAACTGCGAATCCGCCCTCCCGAAGGCTGGACTGCGGGTTAATTTTGATAAATGGAGAGGACTTTTTTGCAAAACTTCCTGAGAGATGATGTAGGACTGTGGGTTGATTTCGTTAAAGTTCGAGGAATTTTTTGCAAAATGATCGGAAAACACACGATCTGGACCGTCCGTGCGCCCGATCGGACGGCCGAGACGAACCCGTGACGTGGCGCGCTCTCGTACCAGGGTTTGGTTCAGGTTTCGTCTATTGGAGATTTATAGCTTAGACAATATATCCATTTCTTCTTACCATATTACCTTAAAATTATTATTTTTATTTAAAAATTGTATACCCATAGCAGCGCATGGGTTTTCACCTATGTATATGTATAGACACACACATGTTATAGCGGGCAAAAATCTCCAACTTTTAAGGTTACAGCTTGGGCCAACACGCTATATCGATCTAACAACTGAGAGAATGCCCACGCATCACAGCCCACAAACGCTCCGACCTTCCTCTCTTTCTCATCATGAGTCCTCGTCGCCGTCGCCGCCGCCGCCCGTTCCCCATTGCCCCCCAATCTCAAACCTAAAAAAAAGAGTAAAGTTCATCACCGGTCTCTAAATTTGTTTAGCTGTGTCATTCCGGTCTCTAAATTTGTTTAGCTGTGTCATTCCGGTCTCTAAACTTGCAAATCGTCTATTTTAAATGTGCTCAGCCTGCTAGTTTTAAAGGCAAAGTCATTATGAGCCTTCAATAACTGAGTACTGTCCCAGTCTGTTCTGCCAATAGCTGAATAATGGGAGCCTCCGCCTACTGATAACAAACCCAAACCGCTTGTGCACTGCTAATGGGATGAATTCATCCGAACTCGGCCCAATCTGATCCCAGGTATAGTATGGATTGCAATATTTCGACTGCAAGGAATGCAGTGATGATTGCGACTGTGATACTGACACTAGTCAAGCTGGGTGGGGTAAAATATCTGTCATCATCGCAGTACCAGATATTACTTGTTTGAGAAATTGATGAATAGAGCATAAGTACTCCAAGCGCAAATGAGCAAAAATTATCTTAACTATGACCATGAGAAAGAAAAGCCCCTCCATCCCAAAGATCAAAGGGCATACTTGGTGTAGAAGAAGTCATAGAGGAATGTCAGTTCTACCTCATCAATTACCCTGAATGCCTCCATTTCTTCGTCAGTGTTGTTCTCTGACAGCAAACCTTACAGGACAAATCTTCGTGTCTCTGGAAGGCTAGCCTCAGCACAATCCATCCCGAAGAAGCGATGCCTAAGCAGGTGGGATGAGGAATACGCTAGGCAGGCACCTTTGACCCGCGAGCTGCTGACGCCTTGTGAGATGAAGTTATGCTCCCTGCACCGGTCCCAGATTTTCTCGACAGTGATGACACCTTCCTTTGGTACCAGTTCGCACTTGTAGACGGAGGAACTTCTGCTACCACTACGGATTACCTTGTAGGCTTGGTCAATTCACCATGTATTTGCAACCCCTCATACTGTTGGCAGGACAGAAGTGTGCTTGGGAATCACCACCACTTGATCTTGAGTTGGCATGATCCATCGTAGTCAGCTACCACTTTGCTAGGATAAGAGTAATTGACCATCCAGCTAGCAACCACTCCTAATGTATGCGCAATGCAGACGGCGGTAAACAGTAAGAAGACAGCAACGGTGATAGGATCAGGGTTTACAATTTCGGAAAGGAAAAAAATTTGGCACCCAGCGAAAAACTCAAAATTTCGAAAATTTTGAAAATTTCAGGTTATTTTTTAATATATTTTATTTTTTTAAATATTTTTTTGCCATAATAATAAAAGAAAAGCTGAAATTTTAGATGGAAAAAAATTTCAGCACCCTTCGGAAAACTCGAAATTTTGGAAATTTCGAATATTTTAATCCTGGGATAGGATGCCATAACAGATGTTTTATGCTCCAAAGTAATGCTATTGCTGCACTTTCTCTCCTTCTTCGCCTCCTGTGCCCTGGGGTAGAGCAGTTGAAACACTACTATGCAAAAGTAGATGTCATTCTGCAGAATATTGAACACACTACGGTTCCACGGCTTGTTATCTTCAAGGTAATAGGCCGTGATGGAATTGGCACCTATTGCAATCAGGAACAGCGAGAGTGCCCACACAAGATATATTGCAACCGTTGCCTGAGAGGACTGCATCAGATTCCCCCGCCGCCGGCACCGCCCTCAATCCATGACCACCGCCGGTCCGGCGGCCTCCCTGGCCATCCCTCTAAACCCGCCAGCCATGACCAAATCCCAAACCCTAACCCGAATCCTTCTTCGCCCCCACTGGCCTCCGTCGCCAGCCGTGGCCGGTGGTGACCCCGGCCGCTCCACCCAACTCCGGCCTGCCTATCGCTGGAGAAGAAGTGCAACAAAGTTATTTTCTTCTCATCTTTTGTTACTTCCTTGTGTGTATTTCATAAAGTAACAAGAGAGCTCTCTAGTTAGTGCTAAATCGAGAGGGCTCTCCGTGTAGTATTTAGGTAAAAAATACAGCGATATGAGAAAATGGTTCTACTTAATGAACTGTTCTAACTGCATGATAATATTCCATCGTAGATTAAAAAAGCTCTAGAAATATAAGCTTTTAGTTTTGCAAATATGACCTATGCAAAATGGTAATGGCAACACATTAGCAGATTGATCTAGATGGTTCAATCCTCATCCAATAGTATAAAAAAAGTGCATGATGTCATATGCAACATCCAAGTCACATTGCAATGAGATATGATGGATCATTCTGGGTCGCATATGAACTTATTGGGTTATTGCGTTCTCGCCCCAAATCCAATTGTGATTTTACCCTCTCTTTTGTTCCATTTGGGATTTTACCCCTACCTTTTCACTTTGAAGACTCTGCTTACCCCTACTCCATGAACATGTAACAGTGTCAAATGGCCTGGCAAAAGATAAATTTGCCCTTGCAAATATGCTCCTACTTTTATAAAAATATGGTGATTTTACCCCTATTTGATGTGAAATATTAGGACAACATTTCCAAAGAAATTTCCCAACCAATGGCACATATTTAGAAGAAAAAAGTCTAAATTGCTCCTCTCAACTATAGGTAAGTCCAGATAACTCCTAAACTATTATTTGATTATTTTACCCCCCCCCCCCCCCCAAAACTACGCCCTTTGCTTCAAATTACCTGCTAATAAAATTTGTCCTTTTCATTTCTCCATGCACAGGTGGAGTTTTAAATTGACATTTTACAAGTGTTGGTGTTTTTTAGCGCCAACCTACCTAAGGATACCCTAAGGTAGTAGATTGTTTGGTGAGGGATCGCTAGATCTGGAACTTGAAGGTAAACAAGAGGACATAAGACATGGATTTAGACAGCTTTGGGTTGCTAGAATAGTGTAATACCCAATGTCATGTTTGGGGTGTTGTATATTGCGCCCTACGCATGGGTGTTGTGTTGCCTGTTGGCTGCTCTGCTGATCTATGTATCTATGCCCTCCTTTATATACTCCAGGGGGTGGAATACTAGATTACAAGGTAGGAGTCATAGTAGGATTATAGGGTATAGCCCTAGGAGGATTACAAAGGAATTCTAATTGGAGTCTGACTACTTCCTTCCCTGCGGGTAGATTTCTTGTGGGTACCTAGAGATCTATCTCTGTGACAAGCCCCGAGCACTTCGTAGCCGAGTGCTGTAGGCTTTTGAGTACTTTTGGAGTCATCTTCGAGTACTTTTCTTCGTAACTCCGTCTTGAATATGTCTTCCGAGTACCTTTTTGGGTGCTTTGAGGTTGCGTGGTGCTCTTGCTCGAGTAGATTTGAATCTTCAAAAATAATCTTCATATATGGTGTGCGATGGAAAATCGCACTCCATATGGAGTAGCTCCGAGCCTTAGATTGAATCGAAGAATCAGGCTGAGGGTCCATCTTGAGTTTGAATCTTCTTTCCTTTGTCTTCCAAATAGATTTAAAAAACAAATTGATGATGACATGTATCCTGCAGCCCCCGAGCCTTGAATCCAAATTCCAAATTTGGAGAAAGGATCCAAAAGAACGTGGAATGCATTGTAGAATCTTTTCACCTTCAGTATTCACATAAGGCACCTTCCGAGTAGTTTTGCAACTTCTAGCCCCCGAGCTTACGAGCTAAGCGAGTTGTAGAAGCCATGTTGAGTAGCTATTGGTGCCCAGCCTCTGAGCCTAGGAGCTAGCGAAGCTTCCAAAAGCACACCGAGTGCCTTGTTGTGCCCAGAAAACGAGTACGGGAACTAGACGAGCATGAAGAGTTATTGCCGAAGCTCGATCTGAAAAAATGCAATGCATACATTATGTAGCATAATGCGAAGATACCGAGTTTTACTCAATAATAAACAACTCTTGAAGTGTATGGTTGCACGAAGGATGTGTATGAATCTCCTTCCATCTAGCAAGACAACGAGTAGGATGTCATGTGGCCATTGCTTTGTGCCGCTACGTGCCTAATCTCGCTGAACACTGCTCATGGAGAGGATGGCTTACCACAGGCTACATTGTTTGGGAGGCTTACATGTAGGCACCGTGCAAGAGTTGAGGTTTCATGATTGGAGCTTGAACTACATGGGTTAACTTAGGAATTACTATAGGGACATGGGGTAGGGCAAGGACTAGGAAGTCAGAATCGACGGCGACTCTATCGGACAGCTTTGCAATGTGTTATGGTGAAAAAATAGATCGTGCATGGAGTTCACCTGGAAAGGGGCAGCCATATTGCCTCTGTAGTGGGAAAACCATCTAGGCAGCCGGGAGCACGAATGAAAAAGTAGTCGCGGAGACCAGAGAATATAGTCGGCGAGAGTGTGGGTTACGCACAAAGCGGTCAATCTTGTGAAGAACATATTTGGAAAAGTATCCGTTACTTAGCTTAATTCGTGGGCCATTTTTTGACGAAGTCATGGCGGTCGTTGATGAAGTGGACTAGTAGAGTCGATTCCGACTAGTTGTTGATCATGCATAATTCATCACCGAGTAGTTGGAGACTCGCCCCCGACTAGTTTCTAGTTGAGACAAGTAGCCAAAGTAGTCGATGGTGTGTCGGCGTAGCTGATTCGTCGAAGTAGTTGTAGCTGCAGCGCGAGCTGGAGTCGACCCGAGTAGTCAAAGTCGATGTAATCATTCGCTCAAACATCCGATCTTCGAACTTGATGGATTGATCCACCGCTTGTAGTGGATTGATCTTGATGAAGAGGTCCTTCAACCTCCCCGATGATCTTGATGATCTGCCCCACGGTGGGCGCCATTTGTCAGTATTTTTACCGCAAGACTAGCTAGGGATACCCAAAGGTAGGAGACTATTTGATGATAGTACACATCATAACACATATTAGAAAAAATACATCATAATTTATTATTATTATTTTGATAGGTTTAGGATATTTAATAATAAATTAATCATTAGTTTTCAAAATTATATGAAATATAATGATGAAAAGTTATAATATTTTTTTAATATGTATTGTGTTGTCCATTACTACCCTCCACTGCTATCATGCAAAATTTGAAATTCAAATTCAAATTGTGCACGGAGAAAAAAAAGACAAATTGTATTATAGGATGAAATGAACTAAATGACATAGTTTAGGGGATAAATTAAATTAAATTATAATTTAGAGGGTTATTCAGACATTGAGGGGAGTACATTCAACCTTTTCCCATTTAGAATAAGAACACGTCCGCCAGGCCGAGCGCCAGCCCCTCCTCCAAACCTAGCTCTAGGATTCCCACCAAGCATCCTCCTCGCCGTCCGGTTCCTCACCTTGCTCTTTGCCTGCCACCACTGCAGCAGTCGCCTCGCCGGCGAAAAATGACTCGAGCGGCTAGGCGGAGCCGCTCCCAGAGGGATGAGGTCATCTGGCGCCTGCGCGTGCTGCGGCACCCGGCCACGCTCTTTGTCGAGGATGACGCCGCGCGCCTGCACCGCCTCCACGACGGGCACGAGGACCCCACTGCGCTGGCCGACGTTGACGCGGCAGAGATCAAGGAGCGGCAGACCAACGACATTCTCTGCGACATCCAAGCGCTGCAGGACAAGGCTGTGGCCGCGACGAAGCCCAATGCTGGTGCGGAGGCCCAGCGGAGGGAGGGAGACAGCATGGTCAGGGAGGTGCCGTTCGAGGAGCTCCGCGACAAGGATAAGATCGCGCGTTCTTCAGGAGGCTGATGGGCGAGAGGAATTAAGTGATGGACGAGATGCTCGAGGCGGAGAGGCGTACGGCCCCAGCGTCGCGGCTGGCCCACACGCGGGGCAGCACTTGCCCACGGTGCCGTGCCCCCGCTGCTCACCGCCGTGCTAGGGTTAGCCACGATGGTTGGGGAGAGCAGCTGAGGAGGGGACGGGGCCAGGAACCGCACGTGGAGGGATTGAAGGGATAAGGATATTTTTATCTTTTCGCCATATCATAAAGTGTTTTCTCTTTTCTTATTTTTTTTAGTTTTATTATTTCTGGATAACAGAGTCAATAAAAGGGGTAAAGGGAGCCTCAAAGTAAAAAAGTAGGGCTAAAATCACAAACAGAGCAAAAGCGAGGGTAAAATTAATATTGGATTTCAAAGTAGGGGCAAAAACACAATAAACCCGAACTTACGCTATGGACTTCTTTTTTGTTGCTTTTGAAATGTTGCCTTTTATTTGGAAATTTAAGAAACTGTGCTTTTGGCAGTAGTAGAAAAAAAAAGGCAATTCACAAAAAAAGATAAAAGGCAATAGACATATTTATCTATATAATATCCTTGTTTGCATATTTTTGCAAGCATTTCAATGCAATTTTGGCACATTTAGGGTGTGTTTGGTTGAGCTGTGAGTTTTAAAAAAGTTGCTGTGAGCTGTAAGCTGTGGAAAAGCTGCTGTAGACTGTGGGCTGTGAAGAAGTTCAAAAACTATTAATTTTTTGAAGGTGGTGGGTAGGTAATTTTTTCAAAGTTACCCACATCCACAGCAGGTAAAAGCAGGGGAAGAGCTGCTTTCAGTTTTGTACTAGAGGAAAAGCAGCTTTAGCAAAAAACAGTTTTTGAAAGCCAATGTATTTGGTTGGCTTTTGACTTTTTGAAAAGCAAAAGTAGTTTCAAAAGCAGAACCAAACACACCCTTACACTTTAAAGGAGTTACTCATTTTTATCATGCTAGTAATGTTCCTCCTTATTTTAAGAAAAAAATAATCTTACAAAGTAAAGTAAAGAAGAACATTGTTTTTTTAGGGCAAAGAACATTCTTTTTGTTTGAAGGAAACTACGACAACCCTTGGGTTTGCCTGAACTTTTTATTGATGAAACAAACAACACTTTGCAAAGGTTACTTACAAAAAGAGAGAACTAAAACCTGTTAGGGGTGGGTAGGTGGTTACACCGAGGAGAGAAGGGAAATACTAGTATGTTTTTTTGGTGTTTTTGCCCCTGCTTTGAAGTGCAATTGTGGCTCGCATTGACTTGTGAACAGTAAGGAGCAAAATTACAAAGTTAAAAAATTAAGGGCAAAATCACAATTGCACTTTAAAGTAGAGATAAAAACACAAATCCTTCTGCTTTGAAGTGAGTTGTGGTTTTGCCCTTATTTTTTTTAACTTTATGATTTTCCCTTTGTTTTTCACAAGTCGTTTTTTATTTTGCCCTTGGTCTTTGCGTATTTGTCTTTATTTTGACTGTTGACTAGAGGTAAAATTGCATTGACTTGTGAATAGTAGAGGAAAAAATCACAAAGTTCAAAAATTGAGAGCAAAATCATAATTATACTTCAAGGTATGGATAAGAACACAAATGCCCCTACAAGTATTTTTTTTATTTTTATACTAAATTATTGGACAATGGGATCTGTTTATTCGCAGGTTTAGTTTCTATTATTTGCCATATACAATCAGATATTCGCAATGTTATTTTGTTCGCAATATACTATATTATTTGTTCATCTTGTTTATTTTCTTGTTAGCAGAAACAATATTTGTCCGTATTATTCAAGTGCTTGTTGGTAGTAGTTAAAATTAATTGTTCTATATTAAAAGGAAACTTTTTAACAATGTTATCAAAATATAGTTAAGTGTAGTTTTATTTGAAAGATCATGTCAAAAGAAATATTATGGTGCAATCAAAATTTATTTTAGATACTCAGTCTAAGATTTATGACTTTTTTAGTTTCGATTGGTGGATGGGAGTAGGTTCTGTCACAACGGTTTTCACGCACACCAAATAGCCCGCTACACAACCCGGCGATCTTCAGAAGGACAACAGAATATTTCGACAACCTCCGAAGCTGCCGAAGGCCTGGAAAGGTCGCCGGAAGGCAAAGGCATGTGGAAGGCATGAATGAAGGGCCGCAGCTTACTTTCAGCATGACATGAGAAGCGTGATTCAGTAGGAATAGATAAATTGTACACTTCAAACTTTGGAAATGCTCTTTTGGTCGGAATATCCTCCAAATATTTAGGGATATTTTAGGAATCATGTAACGGAGGTGGGGAGTATAAATGCCCCCTCTTTTTTCACTTTTATTCACTGTGGAGGGATGATTTTTTTCCCCCTCGAACATTATAGCTTACGTTTTTCACACCCCATTTCTATTACATCTTTCAACCTTCTCTCCATCTCTGTTTGGACTTCGCTCGAATCCAACATTCAGCAAGGAGACAATCTGTGGTTAGCATTCAGAAGTAACTTTGCATATTTTTGTCATTTGGTATTCTGCAGCACATGCGCACTCGGAATGATGATTAAGTACCACTCATTTACAACACAAGGCTATTGGACATCGCCTTTATGAAATAACCACTCATTTACAACACAAGGCTATTGGACATCGCCTTTATGAAATTGGCAAACCGACACTCTTCACGAAATTGGACATCGCCAAAGCATTTGACACTGTCGGGTGGGACTATTTGCAAGAGGTTCTTGAATAGTATGGCTTTGAGCACAGATGGAGAACATGGATCACAACTCTATTGGCAACTTCAACATCTTCAGTCCTTCTCAACGGAGCAAGAGGAAAATGGTTTAAGCATAGGACTGTCCTTCGGCAAGGGGATCCACTATCACCAATGTTATTCATCCTGGCAAAGGAACCTTTACAAGTAATGTTACAGTGAGCAACTGATCAGGGGTTGTTAACACCAATCAACAACAGGAGAGCAAAACTGAGGATAAGCTTATTTGCAGATGATGTTGCAATATTTCTCAACCCAACAAATGAAGAAGTAACAGTGAAGAATATTTTGTGTGCTTTTGGTAGTGTATCAGGCCTTATAACAAACACTGCAAAAAGTGCGGTACACCCAGTTCGATGTGAGGGACTTGACCTGCAACACATCCTGGAACCATTCCAGTGCCCTGTGAAAGCTTTCCCGTGCACATATTTTGTAACATCCCGGATTTTTCCGGAATGTTATAAAGTCGAAAAATGTGAATTTCAAAAAAATTCGTGGCAATGCTGTAAATGTCAACCTAAGTAGGATTTCTGGCTTCTTAAAAATCCTAGTAATTAAAAATTACTAATGTATTTAAGGTTATTAATTGCTAGTGTGAGAATATTTGGAGTTATTGGATTTATTCAGCTCTGCCTTGTTTAATTTGAATTCAATTTGGATTTATTTTATTGTGTGAAATTGTGTGGAAATTAAATTGAGGTGTGCCCCTCAATTTAATTTCAAGAAGCTAACCCTTGTGTGAGCCCTAATTTGAATTGAGCCATTCAAATTAAAGCCAAACCTCTAACGAGTCCTAACCTGTCCTAAACCCTAACTCGATCCAAACCCGTGACCAAACCCGAGCCCGTTACCCGGTCCAAACTCTGGTCCAGTCCGGCCTGAGCCCAAAACCCACCTGACCCTTAATGGAGGGCAGCCCGAACCAGCACAGCAAGCTAAACCCGCCAGCCCAGCAGCACACGCCGGCCTGCTCCCGCACACAGCCCAACCTGCTAACGCAGCCCGCCCGCGCGGCCTGCGACCAACCGGCCTGGCCCGCTCCACCAGCGCCAGCCCCACGCGAGCGCCTCTACGGCATCTCGCCGAGCTCGCCATCGGCCGTGCCTTTGCCTCACCCGCACACGCGAACCCGATCCCGTCGCCGTTGTTCTGCTCTGCCTTTTACCTTGCCTTGGATAGGCTTCACCTTGACGTTCCTCGTCACTTGCGGCCCTGGACAGCCAGGCCCAGCGCGCATGACGCGCCCACGTCGGACAAGCTCCCGGCCGCGCGCGCACCTGTCGACCACACCGTGCGCACACCTGACCTGCACGCGCGTGAACGCGCACGAACCCGCCAGCCTAGCCTTGGTCCTTGACGCCCCGCCGCCGTGCTGGGAGAAGACCGTCGCCGCCCGGAGAGAAGGAGCCCTCCAAGCCAACCCCGCCATCGTGGTTGCCTCCGCACCCATCTTCGCGCCGCCGAGGAAGCTCTGTCCCGCCGTCCGCGCACGCCTTCTGCAGCTCCGCCGAGACCTAACCCTGCGCCCCCCTTGTCTCCGCCGAGCCGCCATGGGAGGAGCCGCCGCCGCCTGGGGAGGAGAAGCCGTGAGCCTCACCGTAGCCACGCCCGCTGCGGTCTGCGTGAAGAGAAGCTGCGCCACCAGGAAGCCGAGCCTCGCCGCAGAAGCTCTGTCGTCAAGCCGCCGCCACCGTCGCCGGACACCAGGACCCGTCCGCCACGGGAGGGAGCAGACAGGGGAGAAGAAAGGGAAGGAGAAAAGAAAAGAAGAAAGAAGGATTGGGCCGCTTTTGGCCCAGTAGACCCGAGCCGGCCTTTTGTCTCCGAGCCGTCCTGCGAGCCATCCACCCAAGCCAGCCTGTTTTTTCCTGAGCCGAACCTAAGCCGGCCTGCAAGCCGCTGGGCCGAGCCGCCACCTCGTGTGAGCCGAGCCTTAATGGGCCGCCAGTTTGCTTCCGGCCCAATAACCCCAAACCCCTTTTTCTTTTCTTTTTCTGGGTCAACCCTTACACGCGGGTCCCACCGTAAGTCACTAGTGAGACGCTGACCTGTGGGACCACTGACTCGCGGACCCCACTGACCCGGTTGACCAGTCAACAGTCAATGTTGACTTGGTCAATGATGACGTCAGCAGGGTCCACTGATGACGTCAGCAGTGCTGACCCCCAGGTGACGTCATGATGACGTCGTGCTGACGTCATCATGCCACGTGGCATGCTCTGGTGCTGCCACATGTCACCTCTATGTTTTTTTCTTTTTCGATAATCATTTATTAATTCCAGAAATACTATAATCTTAGTAAAATCACAGTAATTCATCCGGAGCTCTGAAAATTATGAAACCAGTTTCATATTCTTCTAAAATCATGATCTACGCTTTAGAATAGGTTTGTTTGTGAGTTGGATCTTATTTGAGCAGTTTTGTGCATTCTTGCACCTTGGCCCCTATATTTATACGTAATTACGATTAGGTCCTGATGTGGAGGAGTTGACCGACGTCCCGGACGACCAGAAGATCCAGAAGGACTACCTCGACACTCGGAGGACCTGGAAGGACGTACCCGGAGACCAGAAGCCCCCGAAGGACCAAGAAGACTACGAAGACCTATCAGGTTCACGCCCGTTCGCGATTGAATACCTATTAGGCATTGCTTGCTAGATACGCTACGCTACGCTCCCAAATTGAGTATGATGAGATGAGCTTGCATAGCCATTTATTTACCGTATTCCTTGCTTCCCATACTTAGAAATGATTGTTGTTTGCTATTGCTACTATGAGTGAGATTTGGGGTATGGGAATATATGATGTGATAGTCCTTGCTTGCTGGAAGTTGCCTCCACATATATGGGAGTTGGTGATTAGGTTACAACGGGGGCGAGCGGACCCTTTCCCTGATCCTCGGATCGGGAGCTGGGGATTGTGTGTTGGGCACGATTCTGTGAGCATCTGTAATGGGTGACGGCACCTGTGGCGGGTGCGAGACCGTTCCTGTGGGAACATAGTAGAGGTGTAGTTTTGGAGGAAATACTTGTAATGGGTATCGATTGCAGACCGTGTTTACGGAATGCCAACTTGGACGAAGACGCTCGCCTCAGCTGGATGAAGGACTTGACTTTGTGGCCCTAGTGACGGAACTATGTCAAACGTGCACACCACTTATCCTTTATGAGGGGGGACCCAGCCCGAGCTAGCTATGCGCGGCACCATTATTGCAGGAGGATAGTGTTTCAGTGTCAGGGGGAAGAGGGCAGGACCCTATCGCCCCCGATCGCAGGATCCATGGAGATTCCATTCTAGATAGCTTCACAGCCCCGGGTGACCTACTGCGGGAGGACGCGCCCCAGACCGGGAGTAGGATGGTGCCGTAGCCGTTAGTTTCGTTGGCTGGTGCCTCGGAGTCAGTCGGTCGACGGGTCGGCTGGTGACGGGGCGAGTGGGTACAGGTGTACAACCCCTGCAGGGTGAAAACTATACGTATAGCCGCATACTCGGTCATGTACAACTCTGGATCTGGCACCACACTGTAAGTTAGAACCACATATACTTTTCTACCTCCCTCTAGTACCACTTTTTCCTGCTCGGATAGCAGCTGAGGTGCGGGGAGAGGGAATTCCCGCACCGAAACAGGGTTGAGATACTTGTGTGAGGAAGATAGGAGACCCGGGAGTCCGGATGCCCGGAGCCTTGACCAGTAGTTGAAAGGTAGTTTTGGATTGACTTATAATTGCTTGCATAGGACCAAACCACAGCCTATCCTTGGCATTACTCTATAAACCGTTAACCGTTGGCATCCACAAAAAAAGCCTTGCATACGAGATGGTGACGTGAACCTATCCCGTCCTTGGGGATAGCCTGATAGAATGTCAGGATCTGAGAGATGGAATCGACAGGAAACGACAAAGAAAGATGATGTGAAGGATGGCCCGAGCTACACTTTCGAGCTGCCTGTGGAGAGGATTCGTGAAGATGAAGTTGCCCAGAAGACTAGATATCGTTCCGCTTCTATTGTTTTCTTTTAAGGCCCAAGGGGCTGTGTAGCTCTGAGTTTCGTTTTACAATCCTATGGATTATGTATTAAATAACCCATGAAATGTTGTAAACGTGAGTTATGTATGTGATATTCGATTGAAATGAGTTCTGTATGTGATAGCTAGTGATCCAGGGACTATCACGACGATACAGAGAGTCGGGTTCGCCTTTCGGGAACCCGGTCTGTTTCATATTTGGGGCTTCCTCTACACCTCGGACAAATCAGACGTGTCAACGTCCAACCGCTCATTGACAAAGTGGGAGCAAGACTTTCAGCTTGGAAGGGGAGGCTATTGAACAAAGTAGGAACGGCAAGTGAACGCTGTACTAACATCAATACCGACTTACTATCTCATAGTACTCAAGCTGCAAAAATGGGCTATTAAGAAAATTGACAAGCTAAGGATGAGTTTCTTATGGAAAGGTTCAAAGATGCAAATGGAGGATGCTGTTTGGTAAAATGGAGTAAAGTAATGAGGCCGAAGCCTTTTGGAGGTTTGGGTGTTCTAGATTTGGACCTCTTCAGTAGGGCATTAAGATTAAGATGGTTGTGGTATGAGTGGGTTACTCTGAAAACCTTGGGTAGGCGCAATTCCACCAGTTAATGCAGTTGACAAATAACTCTTTCGGCAAGCACAATGGTATTCTAGGTGATGGAGCGAGGGCAAGTTTCTGGCAATCGTCTTGGCTACATGGGCAGGCACCAATGGATCTATTCCTGATTTATTCAAACTAGCATGGAGAAAGAACAAAACAGTTAAGGAGGAGGTGCTGAACCAGAATTGGACCATAGGTTTGTGCGCATGCAGTCAGTCAATGAAATGGCGGACTTCGTTAAGCTGTGGGACTCAGTGCAGGAGGTCCAATTGACTGACCAACCAGATCGAATAACATCGAAGTGGACAACACATGGAGAGTATACAGCTAAGTCGGCATATAATGCACAGTTCTTGGGGTCTTACAGTCACTTTTAGGGACAATCTATTTGGCAGGCAGAGGGCAAACACAATTTTTTTGCTTGGCTTTTGCAGTCCAAATACTAACTGCAGATAAATTGATGAGCAGGCAGGTCATGTAACCCAGTGTGTTCACTCTGCAATACCGAGCAGGAGACGGCAGAGCACTGATTCTGCATTGCAATTTTGCTAGGCAAGTATGGGAGAAAATGGCAGATTGGACACAGCAGCTGCTATAGCCTCCACAAAACGGAATCCTGATAATTGATTGGTGGCAAAAGGAACTTGCTCAAATACCGAAGAAGACAAGAAAAACCAAGCTGCGATGATGATGTATTATGCTTGGAACCTCTGGAAGGAATGGAACAGATGTGTGTTCGATCAGATAGCACCCCCACCGAAGTTTTGCAAGAAATCAAGCTTGAAATGAGCACTCGTAGTTTGGCCTGCTCGGGGCTAGAGTTATCCTAGTTCTTATGTTAAGTTCTTTCTTTTCTGAGTACGAGAACTTCCTTATTTATGTAATATTAGCACTGTAAAATGCTACTCTTGCTTCTTCTTCCCTAATGACAAGTCA